>NW_027325369.1:15034502-16284502 GCF_036924035.1 Leuresthes tenuis
GTCTGACATGAGGCAAAATTAAATATGATACAGATACTTTTTTTAATAGTTTCAGTTGTCTTAACATCTGGCTGACTTCCTAATATTTATATAATTACTATCTTCTTCTATGCCAAACTTTTTTTCTCTTCACCAAAAAGGTTTAGTTGTTTCAGAATCTCTTTTGCTCTGTTTGAGATTCTGCTCCTTCACACAGATTATTATTCATTCAGCACAATAGAGCCATGGAAACATGCAGACTAATGTGGGACAGCTCAGTGTCTTCATCTGTCTTATTACGCAGGTTGCTGTATTGCTAATGGACACACAAGGCACGTTTGACAGCCAGTCAACGCTGAGGGATTCGGCCACTGTGTTCGCCCTGAGCACCATGATAAGCTCCATGCAGGTGCAAACACCTCGTTTGTTGTTCTAAGGATGGCAGTTGAGTCTGTTCATCACCTCGATGCACACCAAAATATGTCTTATTCCCATTTCTCCTCTTACACCTTTATATTTGACAGATGTACCACAAAATTCAAGCTGTCTCTGAACGGTCTCTTTCAGGTTTACAACATCTCACAAAATGTACAAGAGGATGACCTTCAGCACTTGCAGGTAAGAAAGACATTTAGGATTTTAGGATTTAGCAGAAAACAAGTCATGTTATAGTTAATAAAACTATGTAGATATTCAAAATCTTATTAATCAATAGTATTAAGGTTCTTTATCAACACAGTGACACAAACTCAGTGGTGGTGAAACTAAAATAATTACAAGTTGCAGCTCATTTTATCGTCTTTATTTCAGCTTTTTACGGAGTATGGCAGGCTAGCAATGGAGGAGACTTTCCTCAAACCATTCCAGGTACTGAATGGTATTTTCACTTTGCTGGATTTCAACAATATGCTGATCAGACAGAAATGTGTATTAGATTTAGGTTGTGCAAGACAATTCAACGAGTAAGTCATTTAGCAGTAAAGAAGAATTTGAAAGTGAAAAATCGTGTCAAAAGTGTACAGTGGGTCATAATGGTTTGCTCTCTTTCAAAGTCCATGATTTTTCTGGTCCGCGATTGGAGTTTTCCATACGAGTTTCCCTACGGACAGGAAGGAGGCATGAAGTTCCTTGAGAAGAGACTGAAGGTCAGTTCTCACAGATGTTACTGAGGCTGAATCTGTGTCAAATCACTTCCACCTGCACCTTACACACAGCAGCTGAGACGAGCTTAAAGAGATATGATGTGCCCTTTTTTTTCACAAGCTGCAAGATGTATTCGATGATGAATGGGAAATCAAAATTTCCAACTTCCTGTTGGTAAAAAATGAAAGGGTGCAAATTAGAAGTCAGAATATAAAGCATTAACATACTTCTAGAGCATTAGCTCATTTATTTCTTCAGACAAGTGAACTATATAAATATATGTATATTATATATACTAAAACTTATTTGATGATTTGACTAGATTGATGATTGATAGCAAAGCAAAAGGAGTAAAATGGTTACATGCTGCCATTCCGACATTGGCCTCCATTTGTCGGAATGGCGACACTTAATTTTTTATCAAACGTCCCGTCATTCCAACACTTTTTTCCTCCTATGGTCGGAATGGCGGTATGTTTTTTTTTTTTAACATACCGCCATTCCGACAGGTCCTTTTAATAGCCTATATTGTTTTACCCAGAACATTTTGCACTAATGATATGCCGGCGCAAATACGCCCTAAAGTTTGGCGCACAAACTCTGCACATGCAGAGGCCACAGCCTCGCAAACAAACTTTAATAATCTATTATCAAAATCCCCTGAATTTCAAATATAAAAATACAGATATTAATGTAACTCTGGCGAGACTGAAACTGATTAAGCAGAAATACAGTGTCAGTGAGCTGTCACAGCAGCCAGCTGGAGCGGAGCTCTCCACAGAGCCCATGCGTCTTTTGCCCACTGTCATCATATGCAAAAGTAATAATTGCAATTGCAGATATCACGGCTACTGCACAGGACACAGTTGCGAGCACTCTGCCTTGCCTTGCCAATAGGAGAGGAGAGAAATGACAGCATAGAACGTATAAAACACAACAAAATGCAGTAAAAACGTTTATTCATGTTATTCACGTGATTTATGAATACTCGCTCCAATTATGGGAAGCGCGGATGGGCTTTGCGCATTTGGCACAAACACACAGCCGTTGCGCAAGGCTTTATACAGCCTGTTGATATCTTAAGGACCTAACTGGTCACACCTGGGAGTAAATGTCATGTAGAGATTGTTTTTACATGGCATTACAGTTGAACATATAGCTTTCATCCACAAACCAACGTGGGAGAGCCCGAAGACGCATGTGCCAGACGCACATAGGCATGCGTAAAACCAATTTTGACCACTTCATGCTGTTTATTTACTTTCTTTCAGTTAACTTTCGTTTCTTTTGGATTCTTGTGCGTATTATGGAGCCGTTTCGGTCCATGTTTGTAAGCCTTTTTTTCCTGGATTAAATTTTCGGAAGTTGAAACAAGTGGCATTGGAGTGTGTGATTAAAAACCACCACGGTCTGCTTCTCCTCCTCCAGTTGCCGAGACTTTGTGTTTTTAATAACGCTTATCTGTAAACATGTGTTAAACATATAAATTGCATAAACAGAAAGAAGGGACTCACCTGTTGAGTACTGCACATTTCCTTATACGGAAAGCCTTGTCGGAATGGTGGGACGTTTGCATGTCGGAATGGTGGGATGTCGGAATGGTGGGATGTCGGAATGGTGGGATGTCGGAATGGCGGGATGTCGGAATGGCGGGATTTCAGAATAGGTGTTGCCACCCGAGTAAAATAATTAGAACTTTCCATTTCCGAGGTACAGAGGATGCAGCATCATCTGAAGTTCAGGCTAGACAAAGAAAAAGAGGAGGCTGGACTTATGTTTTCCCCTGCAAATCTGAACGGCTCACTGATTGACACATTTTTGAGTTCTAGAGGGCCCTAAAGAATGCCAGGGTTGTGTTTTGGATGGTTGTCTCTTTTGGAATTCGACGTTAGAAACCCAAAATACATGCTCTCAAGCACAGAAAAAATGAATTTTTCCATTCTATGCTCCAGTTAACTGAATCTGGTCTAAAACCTGAAGCATGTGCTTGTGTCTGTGTTTGTGGTGCAGATCTCAGAAAACCAGCACGAAGAGCTACAGAACGTGCGTAAACACATCCACTCCTGCTTCACCAATATCTCCTGTTTCCTGATGCCTCATCCCGGCCTCAAAGTGGCCACCAACCCACACTTTGATGGGAGACTTAAAGGTAAAGTCTCTTCAGCAGTTTTAAGTTGTTATCAGATGCAACAGCATGTTATCCTTATTGTGAGTCTCTGCGCATAAACCGGCGTGTGTCATTGTAGCAAAATGGACCAAATATTGACAGCTCACGTGAGTTATTATAAATAAATTAGAAACATATTAATATATTAAGGTTCTGACTCTGAACCTGATAAAGGCACCAGTACAAAAAGATAAAAAATAAGTTATATATCAATAACACAAACTTAATTCCAAAAATTAAATATCTATAAATATTAAATATAACATAGGTCTGAGTATGTACTGATTCTGCAGTAGCAGGTGCTGGATTTTTTTTAAGAGCCAACCTTAGGGAGAGATAAGCGTTACATCATTGTACCTTTCCTCTTATTTTGTTGATTACTGCATTGCCACCAGAGATAGACTAAAAACATGAAAATGCTGCTGTAGATACTGACTTGTCATTCTCCTTGTGTAGAGATTGATGGTGAATTCATAAACAACCTGAAGGTTCTGGTCCCCTGGCTCCTCAGTCCTCGCAACATAGATGTGAAGGAGATCAACGGCAGTAAAATCACCTGCAGAGGCCTGGTGGAGTACTTTAAGGTCAGAACGAAGGACCGTGATCATGCTCAGGAGGAGAGAACACTAAGCTTTGTAGTAGAAAACTCTCCATTCAGATTCCCACCTAAAATCTTTTTCCTTTACATTGGTAGTCATATCACCTAATTATTGGACCTCTTAAGACAATTTATTTTCACACATGCTATTTATACTTTCATTTGTCTGGTTTTTCAGGCATATATCAAAATTTACCAAGGTGAAGAGCTGCCGCATCCAAAGTCAATGCTACAGGTGTGTTTTTAAACTATATTTAGTTTCAATACACTTCACAGATTATTTTTATGTTAAATTTGTAATTTTCTTGTGGTTAGGTTTACTGCATCTTTAGCTTAAACAAATTTACATTATGCTTCTACTCAGGCCACAGCTGAGGCGAATAATTTAGCAGCTGTTGCAGCTGCCAAAGATCTGTACAACAAAAAAATGGAAGAGGTTGGTGAAAACAGGCTTTCTTGGTAATACAAAATTGTTCACTCGTAGTCTAGTACCTCTACAATAACCGACTCTTCTTCTATTCTCAGGTGTGTGGAGGCGATCGGCCCTTCCTGGCCCCCAGCGAGCTGCAGGCCCGACACAGCGTCATCAGAGAAGAGGCCCTGCAGCTTTTCCGGGGCGTGAAGAAGATGGGAGGGGAGGAGTTCAGCCGCCGTTACTTGCAACAGCTGGAGGGAGAGATCGACGAGGTGTTCGTCCAGTACATCAAGCACAATGACTCCAAGAACATTTTCCACGCGGCCCGCACGCCGGCCACGCTATTCGTGGTCATCTTTGTCATGTACGTGGCTGCGGGGATCACGGGCTTTGTGGGCGTGGACATCATTGCCAGCTTGTGTAACATGATCCTCGGTCTGGCACTGATCACTCTCTGCACCTGGGCCTACATCCGGTACTCTGGGGAATACAGAGAACTCGGCGCCGTCATCGACCAGGTGGCTGGTGCGCTGTGGGACCAGGTAAAATAAAGTCACACACACAGCTATAAATGGGGTTATCAGTATTTCACCATTGGCTCAGGACAAAAATGAACAAATATTGTTCATTTTTCACTCGTGGAATAAAGCTGAATTAGTTGGAAAGGTGAAGAGGAATCAAACATACATGTGATGATGACTTGTGATATCCATAACTGGTAAAGAAAATCAAAACAAAACAGCAATGATCAGTTTATTTTTTAATGAATACAGTCTCATTCCATTAGTTATTAATCCCTAAACTCATCTAGTGTTCTTCAAAATTGTACATTTTGAAGTTTTTTTTGTGCAAAAAGACTTCTCATGGTCTTATGATGGCTAGGCACTGACTCAACTGTTTTTTTAACTCATTCAGTGAATACAAATCTATGAATATACTGATTGGCTCAGATGAAACAGTGTATTCAAACCACTCGGTGGCAACACCTCCCTTTAGTTTAGCTGCAGAAAATCCCTCCAAGTAGAGATAATGTTAAGCAGCTGTTTATTGTCACAGGATAATCTTGATATACATTGTGTGTCATGTCCTTTTTGTACATATCGACTGACTTTATGTGTATTTATTTCTTCTTAATGCTTCTGCAGGGGAGCACAAATGAGGTAAGTGTGATCAAAGAAAGAAAAGCTGGGGGAGGGGCATGAGCTTCTTTTTTTTAATTGCATGGGCAGCCTCGGTAAAAAATAAATTTTATGCCTGTATGTTTAATTAAAAAAATACAAAGATACAAAAATATACAGTTTATATATATATTGTTCTTTATCAATTTGCTACAGTAGAAATTTGGACAAAGGTTGTGCTCTGCCAAAGGAAACCTGCGTCCTGAATCCACCCAGCAGATTAATATGTCACTTATCCACAATGCTCTGAGGAGCGCACGGTTGAAATTCTGTTGTTTCTCTTAGTCGTCGATGTCAGCAGCAGGCCAGGGTTTTTCCAAAATCCCCTGCAGACCTTCGTGTTGGGTGTCAAAGTCTTTTTTTTCTAAATCCAGAAAAACAACACTCGTGCATTTCACAAGAGTTGGTTCTTTCTTACTGATCTATATAGCTCTGTCTGTAAAAAGAGTTTGTTAAAAGAGAATAAAAACAGTATGCCGCGATTTGTAAATCATTTGAACTCTGGGTTGAAATTAAAGTACTATAAACACATCAAATGCTTTTTGATCACTGTTCTGCAGTTTAGTTTAGCACCTTTTTCTTACATCCGTTTTTGAAATTCAAAAATAAGTATATATTTTGGATATGACACTACGAGTTACAAGTTTTAAGAAGCCTAACGTATCTTAAGTCTTTTTTTTCCAATTAAATAAACAATTCAAATCAAATAAATGATGTAATGACAAGCTGTTCAAATTGGAATCCTGCTTTGATGTGTTAGATTAATGTCATTGTGTGATTATCAGTGAGATTTCCTGAGTAAATCGAACTCAATTAACTTCATATCCGTCTTCGGTCGACAGGCTCTCTACAAGCTTTACAATGTAGCGGCCAATCACAGACACCTGTACCACCACGCATTCCCCGGGCCTCAGATGGACGAGGGCACCGAGGAGCAGGACAGAAAGAGGGACTGATGACATAAAGACAGAACACAGCAGAGACTTCCTCGGGATGGACGGGCTGAGGAAGAGGAACAAACATCCTCACCCATCAGGCACTCTTTTATTCTGCTGTTGGCTGGTGAGGCCCACCAGGGCAGTCACTACTTTACCCCTTGTAATGGACTGTATAGTGTTCACACATAGGTAATGTCAGAACATCTCCTCAGTTGGGTGCCCGTCGCCGAGCGTTGGATGCAATGCGTCATTGTCTCTCACTTTTTCGTCTGCGAGCACACATGTACAGATACTGTAGAGCACTCCAATGGGGGAGACCTCTGAATATCCATCCTTCAGTCAGCTCTTCATTTCATATCTGACATGTTTTTTTTTCTTTTTTAATCATTTGTCACAAACAATTCTTTTCAAAGTATAGCCAAATCTGTGAAATCCCCATTTGTGACGATTGTTCTGTTCTTTGAAGTCTAGTGCTGTTTATAAGGAACATTATCTATGATCTATGAAAGCCAAAATATGTACTATGTGTTAAATAACGAAGCATCATCATCATCATCAGCATGGTTAATGTCTGTCATCTTTGAGCTCTAAAATCAGGTACACTTTCTTAAAAGAATAATTGTTTTAATGGTTGTGACAAAGTGGTATCGTGCCATAACATGTAAAAGTAAACTCACATGTGCTGCAGCCCGGCTACATGCAGACACTTGGTGGCACATTTCTTCGTTGTGTACAGTATGTTTGCTTTGTTTGGAGGTCGCTTTTAGCAGAGTTCTGGATCAGGGACGAGCTGTGTGCTGGCATGTGTGCCAGAATAACAGCGCTGGAGAGACAAAAGCAGAGTGATATCAGTTCAAAGTTGACACAACATACTGTAGCTGGCATTCGCTCACTTTATAGTCTGCTTGCAGTTTTGTAATTACACATCATCACCCCAGTGATTCTGTATGTCTGCGTTTGGCCTTTGAGGTCAAGGGGAAAAGAGTGTGCTTGGTTGCCATTGTGACACAGAGGTGGCCGGCGAAGCCATTGTTTTTTTGTTTTGATCCCACCACCCCCACCTCACTGAATGTTCGAGCAAATCCGAGGAATGTAGCCGTTCTGCGGCCACCGAGGAATCAAAGCGAGATGGGACTGGGTGTGGCCACGGGCCTGCTTTGGGAAAGGATCCTCATTCCAGATCCCTTTCATCATCTTCGCACATGTAACCTGAATCATCTGAGCAAATCTGTCGCGTGGCGACGGAGGAGCAACAGCCTGCATTTGTAAACAACAAGCTTGCAATGGTGACGGCACTTTTTGGTGTTTGGAGACTTTGGCTTTGTAGACTGTTACTGTACATTTGTATAACTGTGGTTGTTGCTTTTTTTTCTTTTTTTCTCCTCTTTCTTTTTTGCTCTTTGATTGACCCTGAATCATCGCTATGTAAGACAGCTTCACATACAAAGCTACAGCTTCAGAGTTTTTTTTTTTTTTTTTTTTCTTTTCTGGAAAACTGTCACGCATATTTAGCAAGCTTATGGTGAGGTTTGACCTCAAGGGTTTTTAAAGCACTGCAGCAGAGTGGCTTCTTGAGTCTTCCAGTGTGTAATCAACATCAGTCAAGGCTCGGGTCCAAACCATTTTTCGTCCAGCTTACAACGACGTCCCTTAAAAAAAATCCTTTTTTTTCGTAAATGAATGTTTTAGATGTCCATTCACAAGTCAGAATAGTGCCATTTATTTACATTGTGTAGCAAGGTTTTGTTAAAAAAAAAAAAAAAGAAGAGGAAAAGTCATCCTTTTAACAATTACTCATCAACACTTAGAGCTTCAGAAAGCAAAAATCAGTCGATTCTGCTTAGTCTCAGCACACACGTTACAAAATCACAGTCACTAAGAAATAATAAAGTTGGACCAAATTAATGAAATCAAAGTTTGGGTGATTTTTATGTCATTAGACAAGAACCTGATGTTTTTTCCTGAAATAAAACCCCACACCATTGGGTCATAAGTCAATACGATTTCCTCTAAAACCACGCTCTCGTTGTAAAGTCAAGAACAGTTGAACTGCTAGAAACAAGTCTTTTCAGTCCACTCCACATCACTCATCACAGGTAGGACACTCCCTCTCGGTCTCCCCCAACACCCAAGACAAAATATTCTACCATTTAGTTGTGACTTATGTGCACATCGCTCTCTGGCAGGTACAAACCCGATTCCAAAACAGTCAGGACGATGTGTGAAATGGGGAAAAATGTTCTAACTAGAAATGTTGAAAGAGACATTTTCCTTTCCATGAAGTCTTCTTGAATTTGACGGCAGCAATGCATCTCAAAGAAGTTGGGACAAAGCAGGTGGAACTAAAAAGAAAAAGCTGAAGAAACAGAAGCAAAGATGGACAAAGATTTAGTGTCCACAAACAGCGGAACAATTCTCAGAATGATATTCCATCATCTATGGTGGACACGACCTTCAGAAGAATCAGACAATCTGGAGCCTGCTTTGCTCTCTGCAGGGCTAATGTGTTTTTTCATGGAATTGGAAAATGTTTCACTTTCAACTTTTCATGTTTTCTGCATTGTGATGTGAATTAAAAATTGGGTCGATGACATTCGAAAAGGCTTGTTTTAATTCTCATTAGACACAGCGTCCCAATTGTTTCCGCGGAGGCTGCAGTGCGCGGTGAGTTTGCCTAAAACAGAACATCGGCTCTTAGGCGAATCCTACAGCGGAGGATGTGAAACCCAAAGCAAAACCCCGCTTCAGTAAAGTGTGGCGAGTCGAAATAAAGCCAAAAAACAGAGGTGCAGATGAGGCTCACAGCTTTGTTCTGGCAGAAAAGAAAAAGGTTGACGGTGACTGGAATTACACTTCACTTTTCTTCACTGCAGATGTTATTGCTCATGACTCTTTATTAGCAATCCACAACAGTAGATAAATACAAATGGATGACATATTTCCGAAAAGACGAGACCTTCCTGCATGGTGAAGGACTCAAAGAGAAGCTTGAGGTTCTTTATAAACCTATTCCACAACTAAAAAAAAAAATAAAAAAAAAATCAGACATCCATCAAAAAACGTTTCAGCCTCATCATGTTTGTGCGTCCCACTAAATAGTTGAAAGCATCTTTTGCTGCTCGTTTTCAAAAGGACTGTTTTCTTTTGCCACACGTTAAAAACATTTCTAAGCGCCTTAAGTGGAGCTGACGCTGACTTATCGGTAGAATACGTTTTTGTGAACCTGCGCTTCGGTAAAAAAAAAAAGAAAACCAGAGCAGATGCGTCAGTCCACTGAAGTCAGGCAAGAAAAATCCAAAGAAAATATGGAGACGGTAAATTGCACTTATTTGGCAGACTTAATGTGTGTTCTGAGGAGATTTAAAAAGTTCCAGTAGCTTATTTATGTTTTGTTACACACACACACACACACAAAAAAAAAAGAATATTCCTGACATACAGTAATGAGAGATGCTCAAACCCCTGCATCAGATGTGATGCCTCATCCGTCTAAGGTCTTTAAATAAAGACATGTTTCACATCAAAATTGAAATAAAAGTTAAAGTTTTGGTGGATTGTCTTATAAAGCATACAGAGTGTTTTATATAGATATATATATAGAGAGAGAAAAAAGCAATGGAAACTTTTTGTTTACTGTTAGAGTATGGTTTCAGTTTATGAGGGTTACAAAGCAAAAGGAAAAAGTTTAAATTAGAAGAAAAGCTGCCTCTCGCAAGGGGGGAATGAAAAAAAGAAAAGAGAGTAGCTGGTGTATACGTGATATGAGGAGATGTGGTAAAACTGCTGCATTTTACTTGATTAAAGGCACAATCTCAGGGTGTGTTTAAACAGACAGACAGAGGGAGTTTGTCAGACTCAGTTTCTTCGTCTCAAAAAGGAGAATCAAAAAAGTCAGTTCTTAGGTCAGTGGCTGTAAAAGGCACCACAAGCAGCCTCCCAAAAAGTAGAGCATCATGTCTTCATTCTAGTGTTTTTTTCTTTTTCAGTCATTCCAAAAGTTAGTGTCACGTGGAGGGACATCCCTCCCCTTCGTCAGTGTGTCTCGACTTTCCCCGGCTGATATATTTGGATCAAGCAAAGGCACAGATGTGTTTGGTAAAGAGGCAATTAAGAGTCGATCGTGATTTTAAAGGAAGCTCGAGGGGCCGCTCCCAAACTGTGGAGACCTCAGAGAGGCGTCCACGCTGCGCGGACGCATCACATGTTCCCTATGAAGTTCTTGCTGGGCTGCTGGGCGTACCACTGCTGCCGCTGTTTGCGGGCCTCCACCTCGGACAGCAGCGCCTGCCGGTACGCCTCGTAGGATTTGACGATGTGCTCCAGCTCCTTCATGAAGAGAAGCTTCAGCATGCCCTGATACGTGTCCAAGTCGGCCAGCTGGAACAGCTCCCATTTCAAGATGTGGTCGTACCTGATGGGCAAAGGGAAAGAGATGGACTGTATTTTAAAATGCACTTTGTGGGCCGAGGGCTGATGAGCACATCTGTCTGGAATATACAGTATCCTGAGATTAATTTACCAAATAATGAGTGATCAGTTTCAGGATGAAAATAACTTCTAACTGAGAAGAATAAGGAGCCCCTAAAGTCTCATAATTTATCGTGTTTAATCTTAACAATAGATCATAACTGGTGTGAGCAGAGTAAAAATATCACAGAGCCTGATCTAGTCATTTATCAGCAAAAACTCTTTGGGGAAAAAAAAAAAAGAAGCAGGAACCCATCAGACTGAATCACGTATCTGGCAATCACCTTCACAAGCTTCAACTAATCAGATCAGTGCGCTGCAACAGAGCCAATCAATGATGTCATTGTGGACTCCAAAAGCTCCTCGCAGCTGCAAGCTGGATGCTGATTTTTACTTTTGAGCTGGAAGTCTGGCAGGATGGATTCTGTCATGATTGATTCTTGTGAGAAACCAGTTGTATCGCTACGAAAGACTTCATGGTCTATGAATTCCTTAGTGGTTGCTACCTTACTATATCTATGCATTGTAAAACTAAGCATCTACATGTGCTGCTACGTTTAGAAGGTAGAAAAGCCAGGCGTTCCTAACCTTAATTGGCTGAAAAGATGTGATCTCAGCAATCTAATGATCGAAAGAAACGTTTCTCCGCGAGGCTTCAGGAGACTGAATTTGAGAAAAGAACTAAACAAAAACACTATGCGCTGTACCTGTAGTATAATGCTGGACTTGAAATAATAGGAATAAATAATACTTTGAAAAACAAAAAGATGGGGTGAAAACATAAAAAAAAACAAAAAAACAAAGGTTAACAATGTTCGACACATCTGCTCTGCCTCGTCTTTTTCCCCTCTCATTGTGAGCCCCTAAAAATGTACAGCCATACACATGAATTTGTTGTCACATTGAAGACGTCACAAAGACACCATCAAAAGCCCACAAAAATGTCATGGGACCATCAAGCAAAAAGGTTGCGGTAGCTCCGCCCCTGGCCTGGGAATGTACACGACAAAAGCCAGAAGCACAAAGCTTTAAGGCTAGGAAACCTCTCTCGTGCTACTTTAAGCTTTGAGACTAATGTTCGATGGATTGTGTTAGACTGCTCTATGAAAAGAGGAACAAATACCAGATACATTAAAAATCATAATGGGAGGCAAAGAAGAGAAGAATTTCAGTCGAGAAGTAAAAGCCCTGAAAATCACATGTCAATTGAGGAGTAATAATTAATAAGCATGCTCTGATTCATCCCAAGATTCTTAACATCCCTTCATCTGCTTCGTCTGTACTGAAGCCAGTCATTATAAACTGTAATAGAACCATTTTCATTCTCTCTCTGAATTGCTTGATTCAAATCGCCGGCAAATTTGGGTCAACATCCGGAGCTGTCCATTAACCAACAAATCTAGCTTTGTTAGTGACATTCAGCTCATTTAAGCTGTCGGAGGTGCTGTATGCACTGTACTCACTTGAGGGGTGCACGGGCGTACACCTGCAGCCAGTCTGGGATCTCGGCCGTGTGGTACGGGTTTGCTGGCACGAGCACTGGCTGGTTCCTCTCTGCCGGACGTGGTTGATAGGCCACAGGTGGTGGAAGTGGTGGCGGCTGATCGTAGCGAGGCACACTGGAATACAAAGATGCTGTCTTTACAAATGCAATGAGGTCATTTTGATAGCTAAGAGGTCCAAACTATATTAGAGGTCCTAACTGTGTAAAGAAAAATATTATCCACATTTGTCATTACTGACACACCTCGGGGCACATGGATGTCGATACTGCGCCCTCTTGTTGATGTGATCCACATAGTAAACCCCAAACTCGGCAGACTCCACCTTCTCCCAGCCTGGAGGGAGCCCTTCCCTCTCCAGAGGGTGGCTCCAGTGTGTAGTGTTGGTGTTGTGGTCGATGTAGTACTTCCTGCCACGGATGGTCCAGTCAACAGTCCAACCAGCCGGAAGGGGGAGGTCCTCTCCCGTTATACTGGAGAGATTCCCAAGAGACTTGGCCTGTATTCGACCTATGCCTGAGGAAAACAAACATTTCTTTTAAAAACCGAGAGGGAAAGACGTCCGACCAAACATGCAGCGGAGCAGCTGTCAGCTAACAGCGCCTCTTGGGAAAAAAAAAAAAAAAAAAGGACATTTTGAGAAGTTTCTTTAAATACAGCTTGTGTGGGAAAGTGTCATTTAAAGCAGTGGAATGCACGGCGTTTAAAAGGTCATTCTAGTATGGCAACTGAGCATGCAGCACAGCGGGATAGGACAGGAATGAACTGAATCACCACTTAAAGCATGACTGATGCGGTTTTAGTAATGCTGTGATTCTGGACAGGGCTGTTTAATCACTTTGACTCTGACATGTGGCGAAGCATCTCACTCTGACTGACAAGAGTTTGACGAATGGTAGGAAATGGTAGGAGTGTTGTTACTTTTGGACAGGAAGCCAGAGATTTCTGCTTGGTCAGTCACACATGCAGGCGCTTTCACTTAAGAGAACAAGGCCCCCCTCCAACAGCATAGCGGGCTCATTCAACACGTCCTGTACTTTTATTGGTGAATAACGTCGGCGAGGAATGTCAAGCTGACAGCTGAAAGGGTGAGTTCGACTGACTGAGGAACGTCATGACTCAAACCTAACGAGCCTGCTGGGACAGAGAAAGGCTCGAAAACGCAGGAGAATGTGCCGGGGATGAAGCAACCCTGCAAAATGGCGGCTACGATCTGATAAATTCTGCACGAGAGTGACAGTGATAGAGTCGGAACTCTTACCCTGCTGCTGAGTGAAGGGATGGAATGTGTGAGAAATGTACTCCTCCTCCCTCACCTCATCATCATCTCTACCCATTTCTTCAGAAAAATGCTTCAAATGAATTTCACAGGAAGGGAAAAACAAACAAAAAAAAGTAGCCTCGTTGTAGCCTTCTGGTAGTCGAGATAACGCCAAAGAGCTGCTAATCACGAGTCACGAATATGTGATTTTCCCAAGTTTTTCTATTTTGAATTTTAGTCTCAAAAGGCTGTGTTTACACATAAGCATATGGAGGCTCACGCAAATAGGTGGAGATCCATGGCCTCTGGAATCGTCCCATAGCTATTCCAATAAAATAAGTACAGGAGGCTCGACTAGATTGTATTTTATTTTCCAAACATGATTCGGGGCGTCCGATTCGGGGCGAAAGATAAAAAAAGGCATTTAAAAAAAAACAGTTTAGGGCGTTTGCAACGTGGTGTGGGGCTAACGATGTGTTTTTACCAACAGCACCCAGAACGCTAAAAAAAAAAAAAGGCTTTACAGCACAAGCAGACGGCAGTCGTAAAATAAAAGAATGTGCTGGGAACTGCAAGGCAACTCACAGCAAAACATCTCTGATCAAACTCAGCAACAGTGTGAAATGTAGCCACAAAGACAGCAGCCCACGTGAGCAGTTTAAGACGGAGACATCTGACTCGGGGCGGTCTGCAAATTGCTAGTCTGCCTGCAGAAAGATTCTGCAAACAGAGGTAAAAAATGCAGAGCCTTGAATGCTTGTTTAACTTCACTCCAAACACGTTTCCAGCATATTTGATAGGCGGGTCTGACATAACACTTAACCGTACACGCGCCATCAACAAAACGGCCACAAAATAAAGGGTTCTCTATTGTTCCAGGAGGTTGGAAAATTCCTGCGATCCCCTGCATTTTTTATTTACTTTTAATCTCGGGGAATCATTTACAATGTGCAACTGCAAGAACAAAAATATTTAATTCGAAAGGCAAACTGAACTAAAGATGGCTGGAATTCCTTTGAGTGGTTTAAGTGTGGTTCAAAACCCATCCAGGTTATTCAAAAATAAGTGATCACAAAGCACTTTTACTGTTTGTTATTACAATTACAAATTTTTGTTTAAAAAAAAAAATCCAAAAAGATCATTTAGAAAATGGGCAGATAAACACACACACACACACACATATATATATAT
The DNA here is from genome assembly GCF_036924035.1 of Leuresthes tenuis. Lineage (NCBI taxonomy): Eukaryota > Metazoa > Chordata > Actinopteri > Atheriniformes > Atherinopsidae > Leuresthes > Leuresthes tenuis. The sequence continues at coordinate 15,049,342 of NW_027325369.1, forward strand.
ATATATATATATATATATATATATATAAATAAAGAGAGTGCTTGCCACATACTTTCCATTATAATGTGTGCAGCTCAGGCTTGTAGTTCCTGTAATGTAACGTACAATGAAAAAAGCAAACATTCTTCACGTTTACCTGAGGGGGGTCGGCTTGGAGCTGGGGGAGTGTGTTGGCGGGGAAGTCTTTGGAAGTTGTGTTCATTGTGTTCGTAATATCTATAGTCCTCAGGAAAGCGCTCCGAGACCCTCCTGGGCTGTCGCTGCTGCTGTTGCTGCTGTTGCTGCTGCTGCTGTTGTTGTTGTTGTTGCTGCTGCTGCTGGTGGTTGTCATAATAGGGTTCAGATGGGTAGTAATACCGGGCAGCATCTCCATTCTCAGACATGGGACTCACGTCTGTGAGGAAGGACAGCGCCGAGCCCCGATACTCATGGGAAAGGTCTCCCAGACTGCGAGGCAGGTATGGAGGTGCTGACATGCGGTGGCTCTCTCTGCGGGCCACCTCCTGCGGAGGTCTTTGTACAGGTGTGCGGAGGACGCTCTTGTTACGGGACACCACGGACTCCCGGCTGGATGCCACAGAATAGGAAGAAGGCCCCATCTCTGGCGGGGGACCCTCTGTTCGTCTAGGAATAGTGGGTCCATGGCGGATGAATGAGGGCATAAGATCTGCAAGCAAGTGAGGGAGGCAAATAGGTCAACAAAATGTAAAGGTGGGGGGGTTTACATCCCTGTTTACTAAATAAGGTCAAATAAAAACTCAAATTATTTCCAAATCATATAAACCTTAAATTTAGTTGAAAATGTTAAAAAGACAACAGACCAATGTGAAATGTGGAGCATTTCAAAACTAGTTGGGTTAATTTGGCAGTAAGTAAGAATAAAGTGGGGTTCAACAGGCTAAATAATTATGTTTCAGCTTAATATTTCAAAGAATTTGGGTATTTCATCAACCCAAGGGACACGGCTGAAAACCAATATGAAAGGGTTGTGATAAGAGGTTACCAGATAAATCAATTATGTAGCTAAATGAAGTGTCAGTTAGCGTACACTGACAGACTATTTAGCATCAGAGGACCCTTCACTCAGCTCAGCAACTCCGCTTCCAACGATGTAGATACACTCTGATGAGCAATAAAGGACTCTTCAGCAATTAACCAATTTAGTATAGTTGAAGTCAAGCTGACGAAAGGTCCAATACACATTTTATTGAGATATTTGCAGTACAAGCCACCAATTGTAGCTGTTACCGTTTGTTAATCGCAACTTTGCAGCCCGTGAGTCGGTGAGCATTTCAGTTAGCATTGAACGACCAAGTTAGCAGTCAGCTCGGTTACATTTTACAGGATTACACAATATTTCACCAGGTTAAAAGTAGTATAAGGGGTTAATATGTTTTCTTATATTAACTTCGGAATGTTGGCTCATATAAACTGGCAACGATTTCACAATGATTAACTCCAGCTAGCGGGCTAACTTATGCTAGCCTGAGCTAGCTGGTCAGACAACTTGTTGCGCTTACTTCTGAGGAGCGGCGACGTTTCCTTCTTCACATATTTCCCGTGTACCTCGGCTGGTTTCGACGCTTCGTTTTTACTTTTCTTTCGTGAGAGCATAACTCAAAGCTCTTAGACATCAACAACACGGCACTGGAAAGTCATGGCACAATCCTCCGACTCTGCTACCACCCGAGACAATTAGCAGCGAGCGGAAAGTAAACATTTTCTACTTTTGGTTAGCTAGCACAAGCTAGCCAGCTAACTCGAGCCACAGGGAGCGACTGTGCAGCTGCGGCGGTCCCGTCCCACCGCTGGTCCTCCTCGCTGGGACTGGTTATTGTACAGTCTTCTCATCCGTTAATTCGCCCTCTGCAGGAAATCTGAGCACAAATCCCAGTAACGTCGACGTATAAAACAACTGGAAGGGAAGTAACGCAATTACAAATGTTTAGACTTTAAACCTACGAGATGCTAACTTTGGACGTCGGGCAGTAAAAAAATATTTGACCATCACACAGAATGGAGGATTTAAATAATTGGCCCCAATGGTGAAAAAGTATCATGAAAAACAAAAAAAATTATTATGAGGAAAAGATGCGCATTGATATATTGTATAATACAGCCCATAACCATTGCTAGTACCAAATATGGTGGAGTAAAATGTACATCTCACGACATGGACATATTAAACTATAGTATTAGAGTAAAATATACATTTGTTCCACCACTACTTGAGGTAAATTGTTATCCTACATATTATGAATCCATCACCGATGGCACACAGGTGAAATACCAAACAGAATCCATAACTTTTATTCACACCTCGAACACAAACTCAGTGCTTTCCCCTCTGCAGCAAGTACAGACAACCTCCTTTATTTGGACATTCATGATGAGACAGTCTTTAACTGCAGCTTTACATATTGCAACAGGCCTTTTTATTTAAAACAAAAAAAAAGGACAACAAATAATTCAGTTTTAAGTATTGCAACTTGATTTCATGTAGTGTTGAAAAAAAAAAAAAGTCAAAATCTCTCAGATGGCGAGATTGATCTCTCTTTGCATGATTTTAATCACCAACAGGCTCCTTCTCCTGGCTTCGGAGAGAAAGGGCAGGTAAACGAACACAGATATAGGAACATGTCTATAAAAAGTACACAGTATTTCTTTCCTCTTTGGACAGGGACATGCGCAGGTGGTGCCACAGTGTTTTAAAAACATAAATAACCATGATATCAGTCTGAAAAGTTCAAGCACATCAAGCTGTTATTGCTTAGGATAAAATCAAAAATAAAAATACTGCATCCTTGAGGCGAAATTTACACAAGATAAAAACTTTCTACTGCGCATGTACTCGACTATTTGTTGCACAGGTGTCCCCCACGGTGACAAATGGAGGTTTGGTTGGTTTTCACACTTTTAACTTGGCACCACAAGAGCTGTTGATATGTTTAAGTGATGCTATCATGGGGATTTGTAGTTGTAAGGCAGTGAAAGGTGAGTCGACGGGTTGAGATCACGCACTATCTTGTTAAGGCTGGAGATCTTCTCTTCCAACAGGTAATTCTTCTTCTCGGCGATTTTCTGCCGCTGCTCCATGATCTCCAGAGCCTTCAGCAGCTGAGCGTTCTCCACGTACAGGTCTTTGATCAGCACATCGGCTTTGCCATTCCTGTGCAGCTAGAAGAGGCGAGAGAAAGTAATTGATCAGTGCATAAAGAATTCAAGATGACGGAGGTTTGCTTGGTGCAGATAAACTGGTATTATCCACAAGCACTCAGATCAGTCTCAGGAAAAAAGACAAAAAAAAAAAAAAAAAAGATGGTGCATGAAGAGTCCTACTTCTGTCAAAAATTTAGTTTTCATTACTTGATTGGTAACATATCAGTCCAAAAGTGAGGGATTGTGAGACGATTGACATAAATGGCACAGAAAAGATGCAAATCTATTTCCTTTTTTCCCGACTTTAAATTGAGCAATGGAGAGCTCTTTGCTTCTCCCTTGTGGCAGTGAGAGTAATTACACCAACACTGTCCATGCCTGTTTATCATGAGAAGCCACACCTATTTTTTTTCCTTTTCTTTTTTTAATATCTGGGACACTTGGAGACTTTGTCTTCTCCTCCAAGAGGAGCTTTAGCTGGTGCTGATGGATTGTGGGCCATCGTTCTTTGTGGTGTGCTCCGCAAGTTTAAAATTGGCAGATTTCTACCACTTTGGGGTCTTTTGCTGCTAAAAAAAAGCTCAGGAGCAGCTGGATTAATGTGGAACAATGTGTTGTATTTTTGTAAAGCAACTTTAACCAAAGTGACTAAAGCAATAAAATAAATGTACTGCAGCGAAAGTCCAACACTTCCTTGTGAAAGTGGTGGAGAAGAAGAATGAAGGAACCAAAACTGAAATCACTGCGATGACAACCGGAGGAGATCTGTAAATGTGATCTCAGCAAAACACCAACATGGCTTTTTTTTAACCAAAATGGCCAATTTCCTGTTTTTTTGGAGCTCCAAGAGGAAGCTTTGCTGGCTTTGATGTGTTTTCTGCGTGTGCCACGCTTCATAAATTTCTATGTGCTGCACTTTTAGGGCTGACACAACTGGGGTGAATTTTGCCCCAAACAGGCACAAGATCCCACAAATAGCACATTCTCTTGGGGGCATATATATATATAGAGAGAGAAAAAAGACGAGTTTTGGGGTATGTTCAGGCCCCCAAAATGTGATTTATTAGGGGGGAGAAAACTAATAAACGCTACAGAGGCAACAGGCATTTACACTGCCTTTGGTGTTCAGGCTGAGTTAGAAGTTCACCAGTCTGTGAGAGGCTGTGTGGACAAATTATTCAACAATTGAATAACTTTTCTCAAAGTAAAAAGGCATGGAATACTACAGAGTAACCTTAGTACACAGACCAGTGTCGAAGGCTAGCATCATCAGGCCTTTCAGGCAGCACTGCATCTGACATGTCTAATGTTTAGACTGAGCTACTTAATTTTCGAATATGTCCCAGAAAACGCTTTAACTGAGAATTTCTCAAATTCTTCAGCTCCGTTAGAGGAGCAGAGTCGCCACACTGAGCTGTCTGAAGGCCTACTGTGGCTCAAGCATTCAGTGGGTAAGAAAATTCCACCAACGAGCTCCAGACTCCAGAAAATAATCCACCACTAATTTATGATTTTTTTAATTCCCTGCAGTGACGAAACCACTGTATACAGTTAATAACATTTTAAAAGTTTTATTCCACTCGTTCACATGCACGTTAACATGTGTGCAGTGCTGAGTGTTCTCTCATGGAGCAGTTTGCTGGAGAATCTTCATGACGACGGCACGGATGCTGCTCAGGAAGAGTTTGTTTCCTCTTGTGGTGAAGTGAACTCCGTCTGGTAGATACAAGGAGTCTTCGTAGTATCTCAGGAGGGGATGTTCAATCACCTCACCACCAAGGTGCCGAACAGCGTTCCTCATGCTCTTGTTGATCAGCTTCCTGTCCTTGATGATTTGCCACAGCTTTCCATATCTCCACACTTGCCGCTCGTTGATGTAGGAAAAGGTGATCTTCATGAGTGGAAACGCTTCATGGAGCTGCAACAAGTCTCTCTGCATCGCGGATGCCAGCTCCTGAGCGGATGCGTGTCCCAGATCGTTGCCTCCAGCGTGGACAACTAAAATGTCTGGAGGACTCTGTGTGGAGAGCTCAGAGTAAAAGCGTGGGAGGACGCCGCTCCAGCGCATGCCTCCTTTACCGAACCACTGGACTCTGGCATTGAGGCCAAAGTTCTCTCCAAACTTCTCAAGCGCTCTGTCCTCGCCTCGCTTGATGTAACTGGACCCGATGATCCAGATCGTAGCTACAGGTCTCTCGTTGCTGTCAGTGATGTTTCTCCTGCCAGCTGAAACCTCTCCGAAGTATCTTATTTGCAGAGACATTTCTTCAAAAACCCTTTCCCTCTTTATTGGCAGAGAGGTTCTGTCAGTGTTCCTTTCCAGCTCATCCTCATCCACCCTCTTTCTTTTCAATTGAGGCTTGTTGTTCAGACAACACTTATCCTCACACACATCCATGTTTGTTGGTCATGTAACCTGCGGCCTCTTCACTTCTGTGGTTGAGTTCTGTGAAGTTTCGTTGAGCTCCCACCAAAACAACACAGTTAGAAATCCTAACAAGGAATTCTGACTGCTGTGAGCTCCAGAACAAAGTGACTGAGGGAAAATTCTAATATAAGACCCGTGTTCCAGAACCCAAAGAAGTGTCAGGGCGTCATGGTAGATGACTGCATCATCCAGAAAAAAGGTTTAGCAAATATTGTTTTATCTATTTATTTGTTTACAAAATGACCCATTTAGCACGTAGCAACCAGTAGAATAGCCTGTGGCCTGTACTATGCTGTAACAATTTAAAATCTTCACAGTTAATTCAAAGAAGTATGCAGCTCTAGTACGGGACTGGTACTGTAGCTCCAATACTGTCTCTTTTATATTTACAAGCACATATCTAAATATATATAAGAAAAAAAACAAAAAAAACCTTGATTGACTTCCTGAGCCGATAACCAGCTTTGTGACAGCGGTTAGTGAGAACTGCTTTTGTTTGGATGGCTGAGCCAGATACGCTTAATATACTCTGGGTATGTTGAACCAGCCCCTAAAGTTTTTATGCACATACATGACTATTCCATAAAATGTTACTTTTTAATCAAACGTGCATAAGAATGGTTCATGTAATACAATCAATAGAGGGAAAAAAAAACGGCAAACCGGACTGGTATTAGCCAGATAATTTAAATGTAACATCAGTAAAATGGCAAAATGACACCTCTGAAACAAAATGGCCGACTTTCTGTGTCGTTTGAGTGGTTGCAGTTGGATTCCGCGACTGATATCCAACAAAAGAATTTTAAGTACAGAGTTGCCACACGTCACATTGTTCGCTGCATTAACTTCTTTTGCCATGAAAACACAGTCTGTAGTTTTTCCTGGTACTTATTAAACAAAAGCTTATTCTGTAGAAAATTTTATTTTTCTGCCACTCGTCTGGAAAGCTTGCGACGACGTTCCAAAACTCAGTTTGATTGCATTTGCAAACGTCGACATCAACCCACTTTTCGAAATTTTGAAATTCTTTCATGGCCATACTGGATTTTGCGCAGTACCATCATATCTTATTGAGACGTTTCTTACGTCTTAAGTTCCAGTTTGTTCTTGTAAATGAAGAATCTTCCTCACACATTGGAGTAAGTCGTGGAGTTCCTCAGGGTTCTGTGCTTGGACCAATTCTTTTTATTTTGTTCATGCTTCCATTAGGTAACATTATTAGACAGCATGGCATAAATTTCCATTGTTATGCTGATGATACTCAGCTGTACTTATCTGTGAAACCAGATGAAACCATTAGGTTGGTCAGACTACAAGCCTGTCTTAAAGACATAAGGACCCAGATGACTCAGAACTGTCTGCTTTTACATTCAGACAAAACTGAAGTTGTTCTCTTTGGACCTGAGCGCTTCAGGGAGAAATTGTCTAGTTATATAGTTACTCTAGATGGTATTTCCTTGGCTTCTAGTTCTACAGTGAAGAACCTTGGAGTTATCTTTTTACCAGAATTTATCATTTGACGCACATATAAAACTGGTTTCTAGGACTGCCTTCTTTCACCTTCGTAATATTGCTAAAATCAGGAACATCCTGTCTCAGGGTGATGCAGAGAAACTAGTTCATGCATTTGTTACTTCAAGATTGGACTACTGTAATTCTTCATTATTGGGCTGACCCACATATTCTCTGAAAAGCCTCCAGCAGATCCAAAATGCTGCAGCAGAGTTCTGATGAGAACTAACAGGAGAGATCATGTTTCTCCAGTTTTAGCTTTTCTTCATTGGCTCCCTGTTAAATTCAGAATAGAATTTAAGATTCTTCTCCTCACATATAAAGCTCTTAATGACTGAGCTCCATCATATCTTAAAGATCTCATTGTAAGATATTTTCCTAACAGAGCACTTCGCTCCCAAATTGCAGGTTTAGTTGTTGTTCCCAGAGTTTCTAAAAGTAGAATGGGAGGTAGAGCCTTCAGTTATCAGGCCCCTCTCTTGTGGCATAAGCTGCCAGTAAATGTCCAGGAAGCAGACACCCTTTCCACTTTTCAGATTAGGCTTAAAACTTTCCTTTTTGATAAAGCTTATAGTTAGGGATGGCTCAGGTAATCCTGAAACATCCCATAGTTAAGCTGCTATAGGCTTAGACTGCTGGGGGACCTCATCTGTCACACCTTTCCTCACTTTGCTCTCTTTTTCCCCGTTTAATTTCTCAAATGATATTATGTACATGTGACATTATTGTGGTTATTAACATATGTTTCCCTGTTCCAACAGATATCCTTTGAATGGCGTTATGGTGTTTTTCCCCCCTCTTTTCCCTCTTTTCTGTCTTCTCAGACCCCAGCTGGTCGAGGCGGATGGCCACCCTTCCTGAGTCTGGTTCTGCCAGAGGTTTCTTCCTGTTAAAAGGGAGTCGTTCCTTTCCACAGTCGCCTCAGGCATGCTCAGGACGGGAGATTGGACTGAAGACAAGTTTCAGTGCAATCTGTTGGTTTCCTTAGCTAGGATTTTTTTTAATTGGCTCTATATTAATTAATTGGATTAGGATTACAATGAATTGAATTCCAATTGGCTTGAATTGGAATATATTTCTTAAGTGCCTTGAGATGACAATTGTTGTAATCTGGCGCTATATAAATAAAATTGAATTGAAGTTCTGCTTACTGAATATTTTGCTCCTTTTCATAACATCATTTAACAGTCACTGAGGGGGTGACTGTCTCTGAACATTTAAGCATTTTGAAATACGTTTTTTTTTTACTCTGTTTTGAATTGCTTGTTTAAACTGGTTTCTCCTACATTTAAAGATTTTAACAAAGAGATGCTTGCATGGGCTGCACGGTGGTGTGGTGTTTAGCACCGTCGCCTCACAGCAAGCGGGTTCCACGTTTGATTCCCACTTCGGGCCTTTCTGTGTGGAGTTTGCATGTTCTCCCCGTGTATGCGTGGCTTCCTCTCATCCCCCAAAAACATGCGTGTTAGGTTTATTGGGGACACGAAATTGTCCCTAGGTGTGAGCATCCAGCAATTGGGGCGCACGAGCCAGTGTATTTCTATTGCCGGATAAATGGTTGCATCAGGAAGGGCATCCAGTGTGCATCTCACTGGATTTTAAAACTCTTCCTTCAATTAATGGCCAAGCTTTGTAAACTATAGCACCTTAAAGAACTTAGTAGTGTAAATTATGGCAGTACCGTAGAACTGCGACTCCATACGGTTTGTTTTTTCTCAAAATTACTTTTTTGTGGAGGGAAATGCTAGGAATTCAAGGAGAACACTGAACTGACCTGGTCTTTCAGCTGAGCGACCTTCTGTTTGAGCAGCAGCTTGACGTTATGCAGCGAGAGCTCAATTTCCCTCATGCGCTCCTCCATGATCCTCATCTTCTTCTCCCTGTCATCCTGATGAGAAGACATTCAAGGATATCAAGCTCTTGCAGATGGAATGAATGCATGATAAAAAAAAGGTGAATTTCTGAGCCATTGAGCTGGTTCAAAGCAAAAGATGTGGAAAGAAAAGAGTCGGAAACAACATACAGAGAGAATTCTTTTTAAGAACCATTTTCTTTATTTTGATCAGACTTGTGCATTAAATGATTTCTGGTACATTTCTAAGGACAGGACAATGCTCTAAGAAATAAATAAAATATAAATAGGTATATAAAAGTATTCCATGTATTCCAGATACCTCTACAAAAATAATTTAATGCATAAATAAAATTGAAATCTATCAGGATAAAATAAATATAACATAAGAATTTGATCTTATGATAAAGCATGGTGGGAAAAAGTCTCGCTAATCAACCCGGAAACCAAAACACAGATAATAGATAGACAATAGACACACTGTACTAATAACATACAGCCTAAAAACGAATACCAGATAAACATGAATGAAACAAAATTGTTCTAACAGTTAAATAACATGTTCCTATTTAAGAAAAACTTAAATCAGAGAGATGTGATTAACTTTGGCTGTGCAGCAGCGACAAAAACAGGTCCAGGATTTCAACCGAGTATAGAGTTAAATGTGAAACAAAGGCTTAAGCAAGAAAGACGTACAGTGAGAGCTCAGAGCCTTCGTTTGGTAACTATCGACTGGACAGAATCACCTGACAGTAACAGGTGGGAATAGTTTGATTGACAGAAAAGGCTCCGAAGGCACAATCTGCGCCCCCGGTGCAACGTTCCTCCATGATCATAAGGCAAACCGCTACAAGGTTTAGCCTCTGAGGACGAATACACACATGAACCCTGTCACAGTTCCACAAAAAGGTAGTGCATTACAAAACATTTCCAGAACATACATCCAGCATTAAGAGTCCCTGTAATCAGGACAAAGTTTGGACTACAAAAGAACCGGCTCCAGTTTGCCGAACTTTAAATTTGCAGCGGTTAATATCGCCGCTCATAATCCCTTTGGGAAAAACAGCCGGGTCATTCAATGTTTTCCTGCCACCTAGCAGCAGAGACAAACAATCACAACTTTGGTGCCTCTTCAATCGGGCATCGCTATCTCTTCACAATCTCCTATAAGGATGCAGAAAGTGTGGCATCGTGTGCAACACTGAGATTTTTGCTCCGAGCATTGCAGAGGAAGAGCAGAATGTGAGGAGAAGCTAAAGTGAAGAGCGGAGAGAGAAGCCGGCGTTACAATCCGCCGATCCGCCGGTAGCTGTCTGCGTGAGCCGCCCGCTGCTCCGCCATCGCCCCCTGGAGAGAAAAGGCAGGTACACTTCACCAGAGCTCTACCCTATTCTCTAATCCTAAACACCTGAGAGGCTGGTCAGACAACAGGTGCTTATACACGTGTTTTAGGTCTGTTACACGCTAAGATGGGTTCTGTTCATCAAATAAGTGTACAATTAATTTAAGAACTAAATGCAGAAACCATAAATCATGAATTATGAAACAATACCATTTAATTTGATGAAAATGTTGATATTTCAGAGAACTTTGAGAACTATTGCTCAAGAAAATATGGAACCTGGAGAGCAAAATATTAAGGAATGAGGGGTGGAGGGAGACTTTTGCACAGTATTGGACATTTTGATAATAAACTCCGCTACCTTATTGGTAACCTAAAGGGGACTACTGTCATTAATCCACATCTGTCTGTTGGAAACAGACGGATGTTTGTGAAACACGAGTCAAGTAAAAAGGAAAAACAGCCACTAAGACCACACCCAGATGCTCACACCACTGCCACTACTTTGGGTCCAGAGATGGAAACTTAAATAAAGAGTGAGCTTTGAAACACAACGAGGACACACGTAGAGTCATGACAGAGCAGACAGCAAACCCAAACAGTGAACACTACATGTGTGAAAGAATGAGATGAGGGCAGACAAGTAGAGAGAAGGAAAAAAAAAAAAAAAAAAAAAGGAGTACAGCAAACTCAAAAATAAAATGAACGAGGATCACCAGAATGAAACACTCAGCTCAGGTGTTTGGAAAATATTTCATTATTTCATAAACACCTTATTGTTTTTAGTGCCGTCTTTGATGCTTTCAATAAACTTTTCAGCAAAACTTTTTTGCTAAACTTTTCACCTCCAGTGGGAGGTCCTTTTGACCAGTATGATGGCAAATAAACACGATGGCACCAAAAAGAAAATCATGACGGTGAGATAAAAACATGGAGGGAGATGTGTGTTATTCAATATTGTGTAATGAAGCAGTGGCTCTAGAGTGTATCCTTAAGCTTTTAAGCTCTACATAAACTGCAAAGTAGACAAAGGAGGATGCTTTTCACCTTTAAGAGAAAATTTAGATGAGATTTAGATTTAGACGACTACATCTTTGGCCACATCTGCTATAGAGCAAAGTTTCAAATGTGCTGTACCTGCATGTTGTCAGGCTCTTCACCGTGATGCTGTCCCCTGGGTACCCTGTGAGGTGATGGAGGCAGAAGTCCAACTAACTGAGCCTGAAATGACTGAAAAACAAACAAGCAAAAAAACAAAAAGTCTTCTTAGAAGCTGGAAATTTCTTTGCTTTCATCAGATATTAAGCTCAAATCAAGTCAACACGTATATTTGAAGGAAAAGCTTAAAAGTTCATTATGTACCTCCAGCAGCTGTGAGGACAGTCGAGCCATTTGTGCCTTGAGCGCTTCGTTTTCATGCTGAAGGCTCTCCAGCTCTGCGTGGCTGTCTCCAGCTTCACAGCCCTACAACCAGTTTGACAGAATTTAGGAGGCTGTCACATAATCACCATCTTTCATAAAAATGTCTTAGATGACAGTTTATATACCTTGGTCTGCTCCCTTTTCGCTTCGAGCTCCTGTTTCAGTGAGGTGTTCTCCTGTTCTAAGGCCTTCACCAGGGAGGACTGACTCGGTTGTTTAAGCTTGTTCAGCGACAGGATGGTGGCATCCAGCTGACGGACCTGCAGTCATGACATTTTTAACAGGTATAGAGGTATGTTTTTACCGTTCTTGTCACTTTGGTGGAGGCCTCAGCTCACCTTTTCTCTGGACTGGAAAAGGTCGCTTTTGGTGTTGTGCACTTCTGCCTGAAGCCTCTCATTTTCTTGCCTCAGCAGCTGCTGCTCCTGCTCCATCAGCCGAGACATCTCTTCCCGGTACCGCTTCTTGCTCTGATTCTGCAAGCCGCTCGAGTGCAAGGCCATCTCCAAAACATGGTTCTGAGATTGAAGACAAGATACGCCTTTTTTGTTTTGTTTTGTTGGTTTCCCCCCTGCTTCATTTCAAATCCCGCTAAACACTAAATTAAATCGTACTTTATCATTAGCATTCTGGAGCTGCTTGTTGAGCACTGCAAGCTCGTGCTTCAGAGAATCCCTTTCCTGCTGCAACACTCGAAGGTCCGACTTCAGACGAACACTTTGTCGGTTGGCGGCTGTGAAACCTTCATCGACTGTCTTCACCTGGAGCAGAAAAGAAGGTAATTTTCTCCAGATTAATTTGATACTTAACAACGGGTAATTTGTCATTCATCTGGCCACTGATAATGACCATTTATCCTCCAGACGCCTACCTTCTCTTGTGCTTTAGCTAACTGGTTGCGGAGGCTGACGGTCTCCTTATCGACACTTTTACGGTCCTCTACCAGATGGCTGAGATGATTCTCCATCGAGTCCATCCTGACTGCCTAAAAAAAAAAAGATTTAAAAATAAAACTACAGTTCAATTAAGAGTTACATCCACAGTAGATCACATTTTCCCCCAAAGGGTGAAAAATACTTATTGTCCATCATCATGTTCATTCATCACCGTTGCTGGTGAAATATTCAGAAAAGAAAATGACTTATTGACCCCTCCACACGAAAGGTACTACCTCCAGTACCCCCTTACGTTACCTGCCTACCTGGATTATGAGTGTAAGTCACTTTGGATAAAAGCATCTGCCAAATGCACAAACATGAACTTATTCATAAAATAAAGAAAACTCTGGCAAAAATATGAAAGATGTTCATTCAGGCGTTTTATATTATAGGGAAAAAAAGGGGTAATAAAATAGATAATAATAAACTACTGTAATAGACTAAACATCTAGAAAACATGGTGTTAATCAGTTATTAACTGAAAGTGTCCGAGTGATATTTTGACAGAATTCATGCACGAGTGCCCGTGATCTGATGCTCACCTTCTCTCTGAGGTCAGAGAGCTGCTGTGACAGCTGGATATTTCTGTCCTCCAGCTGTGCAGTGTCCTCCAGAGCTTTGGTCAACTCTGCCTCCAGAGCAGACACACAAGCTGCCATCTAACACAAAAAGCCACAAATTAACTACCCACTACGACCACAACACCAGGGCACCTGCTGCTTGGTTATTTATTGATGTGTACCTTGTTTTTCTCGACAGCGTTTTCTTGAATCAGCTCTGCCAGCTTCTGCTGCAGGTTCTCCACGTCAGCGACGGTTCGGGCATTTCTCTCCATCAGCATCCCATTCTCGTCTTTGAGCTGCTGGCTCTGCAAGCGCAACTCTGAAATCTGCAGGTAAATTAAAACTTCAACAGCCGCTTCTGGATGAAAATTTAAAAAAAAAAAAAAAAAAAAAAAAAAAAAAAAAAGGGATCAGAAACCACTTTCCCTATCATTTAGTTACTCCGTTACCTGCTTCTTGAAGTTATCCGCTGCCTTTTGAGCTGCAAACTTCTCCACTTTCAAGTGTTCCAGTGTTTGTCTACAACAAAGAATAAATCAGCTTGCATGAAACTAAATGAAAACTAAATGCAATCAGGTGTTGGACTGCAAGTCATAGTATTAAGTGCTTACATTAACTCATCCTGGGCCTCTTTTAAGTCCCCTTCCTTCAGTGCCATGATTTTTTGCCTGAGGATGAGATTTTCCTCAGCAAGACGACTGGCCTCAGATCTAGACAAACATAAGACTATATTAGAAAAAGTCGGAGAAATAGATTCATGCAAGCCATTGAAATCCAAATGAAATGTGCTCATAATGAAACAACACTGGCAGCTTGCTACAGATTGATTAAAAGCAACTAATGTTTGAGATTTACAACCACAGAAATTGGGAGTTTTTACTCTTTCTGGTGATCTACAAGGATCAAAGCAGCTGAATAACAATGAGCGCACAGAGGGTTTAGACAGGCGACCACAGGTAGGGACATCAAAAACAGCACTAAGTTGTGATTGGGAACAAAAGGAGGAGTGCTGTTAACACAAAAGCACTATGGGGATGGGGGCAACATAGGCCACAGGAGACAGGGAGTGTCAGGATCCTAGTTATTTCCAAGTTACCCATGAGCCTGAGTGGTTTCATTTAACGTCTGTGACTGGTCTTGTAGTTCTGTGATGGCTCTGCGAAGTTTGGTGTTCTGCATCTCAAACTCCTTACAGCAGTCCTCAAGATGGGTCTCTGCCTGCAGCTGGGCGCCCAGAGGCATAAAAGCCTCGCCTGTGGGGCTCTCTCGGTGCTTAGCATCTGGGTGCGTAGCTGGAAGTCCATCCTGCCTTTCCAGTTCGCTCAACAGCAGAAACAGCTGAGCGTTCTCCCCTCTCATCCTGCCGATCTCATCCACAAGCGAGACGTGCTGATCTTGGAAATCGTGGAAAATGTTAATCCGGCCTTCGAGGCTCCAAACCCTCTTCTCAAGGTCATCGTTTTGTTCCTTCAGCTTGGCATTTTCACACATGCAGTCTTCATATCTAATCTCAAGATCGGTCATTTCTAAGGCCTTCACCTCCAGCTCTTTGACATGGTCCATTAACAAGAGCGTCTGGACTTTGAGGCTGTAGTTTTCCTCCAAAGCCTGGTGGCCAGTTTTTATTTTTTCACTGTGATGAGCCAAAAGATTCTCCAGTATTTCTGTTTTCTGTTGAAGCAAAGAAATCTTTTCGTGGAGGAGAACATTCTCCTCTGTGGCAGTGTTATACAAAGCCTGTAATTTTGGAAGCGAGCCCTCCCGGTTCTCACGGTCAGAATCCTCGTCCAGAGGCAGCACACAATCATGTGCACAGTCATCGTGGTTTTCATCCTTTACATCTGCGGCTAAATGTTCGCAGCCTGAATCTAAAACCAGTCTGACTTCCTGCCTGTCGTGAGAGTTATTTAGTAAACAGTTAACCTCAGCATCCTCCACAGATTGCTCACCAGGGTCACCTGTCACCTCCAGCATTAAGGACCCAACCACAGTCTCATGACGCTTTTCATCTTCATGGCAGCAGTTTCCAAAGTCCACATCTGGTGCATCCTGAGGTTTCCTCTCCTTGTTACATGACTGAAAAGCTGCTTTATTCTCACGATAACCAAATGTCTCAAGTGATGAGACGGGTTCACACTGCATCTGTGGGGGGACAGCTTTGTTTTCGTTTTCATCATATAAATAGCTGTCAGGGGATTCCGACTCGTGATCACCTTCGTGAAACAGTTCACCTTTCTTGAGGCTCAGATCTCCAAACATGTGATCGAGAATGATGTCAAACTCATCATCGCATCCCTCGCAAAAAATACTGACATTCTCATTCTGCAAGTCACGAGCCTTGGCCGCAGTTTGATAGTCTTGGCTTACAGCAGCATCAAGCCAGTCCTTGTTTGCTTGATCATCGCTGGTAGCAGAGCCATCTTCAAAGTCTTGATCAGCATTAATATCATCGGGGATCTCTGATACCTTGCCATCTTTCTCAAGCAGATTGTGAGGTGCATCTTCTCCAGACACTGAAATGCATTCTTTAGTATTCACGTCCGTTGATCCTTTCATTTGGTTGTTCTCAACTTCCTCTGCAGGAGCTGAAAGCTGACTGAGTTCCATCTCTAGCTCCTTTATTTTGATTTTAAGTAAATCTCGCTCTGCTCTCAATTCATCCCCGTCAACCTCATGACTAACATTTACCTTTGTCTCAAGAATGGACAGATTTTCCTGTAGCTCCTGCCTCTCAAGCTCAAAGTCCACCGCTGCCTGCCTGAGAAACATCTCGAGCTCTTCAATTTTCATCTTCAAATCATCACGCTCGGTTAACAGTTGAATCCTCTCCCTAGCCTGCCTCTCTGTAATGGGAAGCATCTCGTTGAACTTTGTCTCAAGTTCTGAACAGTTACTAAGAAGCTCTGCCCTCTCCTGTTTGAAATCCTCCACGGTTTGATTTAACAGGAGCTCAATCTGAAGCGCTTTGCTCTCAGACTGAGAAACAAGCTCATGTTTCTCCTGGAGCCGGTTATGGAGGTCATTCAGCTGCATGCTGAGCTCTATTTCTTTACTCTGGGCCTTGCTCATCACCTCATCCAGCTCATTTTGCAGTTGTTTATTCTCCATCATCAAGGCCTCTATTTTGTCACTGTGAACAATTTCAAGCTCTTGTCGTTCTTTTTCCCATTCCTGATTTAGTCCCTCTTTTTCCTCCTTCATGGCCTCCTCCATCGCTTTTCTTTGCTCCTCTGCAATCTCAAGAGCCTTCTGCATCTCTGCTTCCCAGTGGAGCTTCTGCGTGACGTGGCTTTCGGAAAGAGACTTCAGCTCGCTCTGGTAGTGCTGTTCGAGTTTCAAGACATCGGCTTGAAAACGCTCTGCAACACACTCCTGATCACCTGAGAAACGATCTTCCACTTCTCTGATTCTCTGGATGAAGCTGATCTCAACTTCCTTCCTGTACATGGTCATTCAATTTTTATTAAAGCAACAGTTTTGAACTTTGTCTAGTAATACATTAATAATCCTGAAAAAAACAACAAAAAACAAACCAGCTGAATAAGCAGATTAATATTGCATTCATTTCTGGCTAAAGCCAAGAGGATGCTCAGCAAAAGACAATTTCCCAAAGGCGTCAAACTATTACTGTGAACAATGCTAAAATTTGCAAAATTCTTACCTCTCCCGAGCGATGTCATCTCGCAGTTTGTCCAACGCCACACTGAGTGAATCCCTCTCCTCGGCGTGCTTGACGCTCAGCTCCTTCACGGCCTGTCTATGGCTCTCTTCTAGACGGGCCCTCTCCTCTGCCATTAACTTCTCTATTCTCTTCTCGTCTTCCTCCCTCTCGGAGTCAAGTTTCTCCCTCTCCTCATTCAGCCTATCCTGGATCATCCCTTCATAGTCCTCCTCCAGTTGCAGTCTCTCCTTCTCCCACTCATCCTTTAACCTTTTCTCCCTCAGCTCAAACTGCTCCTGTAACTGCAGTCTTTCTTCGAGTATTCTGTCGAGCACAATTATCTGATGACGCTCCTGGAGCTGAGCTCGTTCGCTCTCCCACTGCTCCCTCAGCCTGCTCTCCTTCTCCTCTTGTTCCCTGACTAGTCTCAACATCTCTTCCTCCAGCAAGACCTGCAGCGACTCGCTGTTCTGTTCATCCAGTTGAGCCCTCTCCTTCTGCCACTGCTCCGTCAACCTCTTCACAACTTCATCTCGCTCCTCCTCAAACCTCAACTTTAGCTCCTCTAGTTGTGCTTTTAGTTTGTCTTCATGGCTTTCTTCCAATGCTTTCTTCTCTCTTTCCCAGTCATCGAGTAATCTTCTCTCCAACTCAGCCTTTTCCTCCTGCAGTTCCCTTCTCTCCTCTGCCAGTCTGGCTTCCAGCAGTTCTGCTTGTTGCTGATTCAGTTTGTCGATCTCCATGACATGTTGGTTCTTCAGCTCCTGGACCTTAATGAGGTGGTTTTCATCCGTCTCTGCCTGCTGCACTTCCAAGGCCTTCAGCTGCTCTTCCAGGTCTGCAGCATGGCTATGAGCTTCCAGCAGCTGCTGTCTGAGGTTTTCCTCTTCCTGCTGGTTCTGGAGTTCTTCCCTTTCCTTTGCCTGGTTCCTCTCCAGACACGCCCGCTCCAGTTCAACCTGCTCGAGTTGGCCCTGGAGCTCCCGTGTGTGGTGCTGAACGCTGGCCATCTCCTCCTCCAAAGCCCGGACTTCCTGCTGGTACTGCAGAGTCAGTGCAGCTTTCTGGTTATCGTGGGTTGACCTTTGTTGTTCGGACATTTGGTCAAATTCATTGATCTGTCGAAAGAATTACAACATTGGGTTTAAAAAGAATAAACAAAAAAAACATTGAAGCAGAGAAACTAATAATTATTACTCAACTTGAGAACAGATAAACACATTCCGACCTTACCCTGAAGCTGTCTTATAGCTTATATGGCAATTTGCAAAGCACTCTGAAGTGAACCAATACGTAATGTCTAATATGTAATTGTGATTTCTAATTTTTTTTTATTGTAGCCAAAAGCATTCATGAAAGTATTATTGAGATTTTCAACTTTTGTCTCTTTTTCTTTTGGCATCTGAAGTACACTCAAAGTAGGAAGTAAAGAAAAAAAAAAATAAATAAATAAATACATATATATATATATATATATATATATATAATTTGCAGTCAATGTTTTGATTTTAATCAGACGTCACTATAGTGGTCACCATCAACACTGTATCAAAATTTTATTTTTAATGACTGTCATTAATTCAGGTATTTTGGGACACTTGTAATAGATACACAAACTAATCCAACTTGGCACCTGTATTACAGGTCAGCCACAGATTCTCGTATGCTCTGCTATTAGCGGCTGAAGCTGCTGGCCAAAAAAAGAGACGCAGGCAGGAAAAGAATAACCTGGGGACAGACCTAAACTCCAAGCTAATCCAGGCACCTTTTTGTGACTCTAAATACGTCAGCCGTCATCCACAGTCAGTACTGGAATAAACTGACCGACACAGCATTAGACATGGAAAATTACCTTGCTTTCAAGCTGGTTACGCAAATCCTCCATTTCTCGGAGGTGCTGCTCTTTCAGCTGCTCCAGCATCATCTCAGCTTCCAGGCTGATGCAGAAAGGCTGAACCTCCTCTGACCCAAGACCTGTGAACAGTTCCATTATTAGAGCTGAAACAGAATTTTCTTGTTTCTAAGAAAAACGTCTGTGTGCCGAGTTATTCATGAGGCCTACCTGGGTCGGACTCCATGCCGGGGCTTTTACTCTCCAGCTCGTCAGACAGGGGTTTGTGGCAGGGCTCATGAGTTCGACCAAGAGCGTGGAACTCCTGCAACTCTGACTGAAGCTCGTCAATACGATCCTGCAGTTCCTACATAATAAGAAAACTCAATTAAATATGTAGAACTATGAAATATAATCAGTTCCTGGCCATATTATGATGGGCCTGCACAGAGGGAAAGTAAAACTGGCAGAAAATGTAGTTTCTCACTTTGTTGCACTTACCCTGAATTGTACTTCATAACTGCTACGCAGCTGTTTAATCCGCTCTTCTTGGAGAAAGAAGTCGGCGCTGCCAGGATCAAGGTCCCCAAACTGAAGGAGGTGAAATCATAAACAAGTCCATATCATGAAGTCAAAAACAAACCAACAAAAAGTGAAATTGAAGCAGGAAATTGCAGAGCATTTGTGTGCAAATTGAATTTGTAAAAAGCCAAGAAATATCTCAGTACCTTGTTCTTCCCAATGTTGTCCAAATTGGTCTGGAGTTTGGTTATTTGCCGTTCTGCCTCTGCCAGTTTGTCTGCGTTGTCCAGCAGTTCCATTTCAAGACGCCTGTTCTCCTGAAAATACACACAACCCAGGAAGATATGTGGATTATCAATTGAAGTCGCATGATTGTGCAATATATCCTGAGAAGAACGACTACTTTCCAAAGTTGTCAATTATGAACTACAATTAAATAAATCTAATATTTTGTAAATGAGTAACACTGGATTCAGTCTAAATAAAAAAAAAAAACTCACAAAAACAAGATCCCAAAAAAAATGAAAACATAATTACGGGCATGTATGTTTATATTACCGGTCACTCAAGGGTATAAACAGTTGTAAATGTACAAATGAATGTAGAAAACAATGGCACAAACATTACCAAACAACTGTTTTGGTACCTTCACCGTGATGGAGAGGTGGTCTCTGAGAAAAGACTCGTCTTCCCTGATTTTCCCGATCTCCACCTCCAGCTCCTCGCGCTGCAGGCCCGCCTGCTGCTGGATCTGGTCCATCTCTTTCATCAGCTCGGATCGTACTGCTGCTAGCTTCTCTTTGTGGTCCTGCTCAAGTTTCCTACAGAGATTCATTACAGTGGACGCAGATGCTGAAGCATAAATACCAAAAGCTGCAGCGTTTGAGTGAAAAAGGTGAACAAAATGACTTTAAAGTACTTTTGTTTTTTTTATCCCCATGTTCTCACAAAGAAACCGTTTGCTTTTTTAAGCAGGGTTACAGTACTCAAACTATTGAACTCTTTATTTGAAGAGTGAAAGCATTGAAAGCTAATATAGATTAACTGCAGTCAGCGAATGGACAAGATCAACAGAAGTGACAGCTATAATCCCCAAGAACTGCTGTCCTCAGTAATCAAGGTCAGATCTAGACCCAGAGATAGACTGAGACAAAAAAAAAAAAAAAAAGATACAAAAAATAAATACAAGTCTAAACCTTCTCTATTGGTCATATGAATCTTAGTAGACAAGTAAACAACAGCCAAAAGGATAAACGGGGTGATATGAGTGATGAATTACCTGAGATTGAGGTTATTCGTGTGCTCAATTGCAGAGTGACGTTCATCCACCTCGGTAGCGAGCTGAGCTTTCTGCTTCTCTGCTTTTTCCAGGTCAGATCGGATTTTCTCTTTCTCTCTGATTTCTCGGTCCACACGCTCTCTGATGAGAGTAAAAACAGCAGCGACAACAGTTATACAAAGATTTCCTGGAACGGCTAAGTCAGCGGTACTGCCGTTTTTAACGCTCATGTTTCAGTGCAAACTAAAAGCTTCAAAATGATTCCAAATCTTGTTAGGTAAGGATTAGGAAGATCCGAATGAGCTGCATTACAGTTATGACTCATACTCACAGGAGGCATCTGATCTCAGCTTTGAAGCTCGCCAGTGCCGCTTGATGAATCCCATTCTTAGTAACCAGCAGCTCATTTTCAAGTGCAGAGGTGAGATCACCAAGACTCAGTTTTCCATCGACGTCGAAATTCAGCGCCTGCAAAAGCAAGATGAAAAACGGTTGCGTTTTGTGCTTCACGCGACCCCTCTTAAAGAAGAAAAAATAAGTGTCCCTTTCATTTTTTTGCCGAGAGATGGGCACGGAAATTAAGAGAGCAGCTTCGGTACCTGCAGGATCTCAGCACTGTCTTCTATTCCCTCCTCTATCCAGGCGTCCATGATGTCCTCAGCTGGAGAGTAACCAGTGCCATCATCAAGTGTAGAGAAGAGACGCATACCAATGGTGCCGGTTAAAGCAGAGATCCTGCGGCCCCCCTCGTCAAAGGGCTGGAAGAGGAACAAATAGTCTTTTTTTTCACATTTTGGAAATTCCAAAATCTTGTAAGTCCGCGTAACTCTAACAGACGGTGTACCTGAGTGGAGTGATATCGTTTCAGCTGTCTGTATGGTGTGGAGGCGGATGGTGTCGGGGGTGTGTTGTGGTTTACAACCCTGAAAACAAACTCCTGAACATTCATCACTCCGTCGCCGGTGAGACTCTGGAGAGCATCCCCGTTCAGCTGAAAAAAACAAAATTTTTTCAACATGAGTATTTATTTTTAAGGGATGTTTTTTTTTTTTTTCATCATTTCATCACCCAACAGTGATCTGATTAGTGTTAAGTGCTAAAAGGAGGAATACATTCAAGCCTTTTTATGTGTAAATGGATAAAATCATGCAGCTGCTGAAAAGTAACCAGCAGCATTTGCCGTCTTCTATTCGTGCCACATGCAGACTGTGCACATATTTCCTTATTATGTGCCGAGTCATAAAAACTCAAATATGGTAATCCAGGCCTGGATTAAAGTAAATCAAACTCTCCATTTTATTTTTGACTCACCTCTAGGTCCAAACTTTTGCACAGAGCCAGCAGTTCGGTGTGCCCGGCACATCCGTCCCACGGTATCTCCAATTCTTCGCATGCTTCACGTAATCTCTCCTCTAAACAGGCCGACAGTGGGACGATGGATCCCCGCGGTGTGCTCGGCTCGTCGGGGTTCCAGAGATGCATCTGACCTGCGCACAAGATATTAAGTAGATTATTCGATAACAAACAGCAAACCTCTACTGTGAAGGGAATCCTCTGAAATCACAGCAAATCTGACATACCCTCTGCCTCATACTCCTCTGTGCTCGACTCGTGGCCATTCCAGCGCTGTGAGAGACAAATACACACAAAACGAACATAATAACCACATAGATCTTAAAAACAATCAGTTTAGATTGACTATCATATTGGTTTTAAATAATAACAATAGAACAACTGATTTGCGGGAACAAGTGCCACAAAGCCCCCAGATCTGTGCGGGCACAGAATGGTTAAAATAACAAAGAAAATATGTCACTGACAAGACATGTTAAGCTTTTTAAATTCCAAGCAGATTAATGTTAGCATACACCTCATGCAGGCAACTCTGCAGCATAAAACATAAAAAAAGAAAAAAAAGAACAATCTTTGTTTGCTTTGCCTTAAACAGAGGTTTTTTTTGTTTTTTTTAAAGTTTTGCTTATGAGGAAATATTAAGGGGGAGCTCAGCTGGGTGTGACCCACTAGGCTGCAGCCCAATCCCAGAGTGGCCATCTATTGTTTGGCAAGCCGACAGTGAGGGAATGAGGAGCAGATGGGAATCTGTAAGTGGCATTTTGATACATGAAGTGTAGGCATCCAGAACGGAGGGGGTGGTGAGGCTCATTGTTCCTCCGTCACAGTCCTACACCCTCCTCCTCACACAACACCGGGTCTGCTGCTTCTGCGGCATGGCCCCCGTGACCCGGGCCCATCTGCTGGTCCACAGGCTGACTATCGTGGCATTGTTGAAGCCCTGATTAGTCAACACCAAGACACACTTCAATTCAACGTCTTAAATAGTATTCGTCTACAGGCTGCCACGCATCTGGGGTGGAGTCAGACAATTTGCACAATATCAACACATCCATCTATGCTCAAGCAGAACTGACCACTGCTTTAATGTTTCGCTGAACGGTTGGAGATTTTATTTGTTTTAACCGATGTTGCTGCAGCACTTTCATGCAACCTTGAACCTTGATTTCTGTTATAGGTCATGAAAGCTCAAAGTGAGAGTTCCCCTATACATGTTTAACAAGTCTTTGTCAGCAAAGACAGCAGGATTATCCAAGAAAAGCATCTAGACGGTCAACATGCGGACTGCTAAACTGTGAATAGCACTAAGGCTTTACAATGTCACATTCAAACCACTAGTCACGCGAAGACGGAGCAGAAAAAAAGAGACTCAGCCGGAGTTGTGTAAAAGTGACAATACTTCAAACACAACAAGGTGCTACTATGCGTCTTTGTGTGTACTGAAAACTCATGAAGATGTACGTTTTTGCAACCCTCTGCTCTTAACGGCTACATAATCGCCAGCATATACAGTCAGGGCAAAGTTAGACTCCACAGTGAACACGGAATCACATCATGACACATCACACCACACTGACACTGGTTACGTGTTGATAATCCAAGGCTTATTGACCAGTAGTTATGTTCACAATGTTATTTACAGACAGTACTTGTTATGCGAGTTGTTATGCAATGAAAAGTGCCTGCTGAGTCCTGTGTTGGGAGAATCTATATCACATTTCTGGATCTGCCCGGCATGACAGTAAGCTGATTAACTAAGAATAACGCTTCCATGCCACTGTGGTTGCTGAGAAACACAGTACACGCAAGGACAGAAGGTGATAAGAATGGCATCTGAGTGTGTCTGGCGGTTTGGTATGATACTGGGAAAAACTCTTAGCCTTTTACCTCACGCTTCCTGGGAACAGCCGAGTCATAGATGTCCTCCAAATCCTCCTCATCAGCTGGGTTTATGTTTGTAACTTCTGACAAGTCTGAAACAGGCTCTATGAACTCTGGTGTGGAGCGGCGGCCGTAACGTTTGCTGCCCTTCACAAACTTTGGTTGGATTTCAGGAGACTCTGAGATCAAGTGACAAAGAGGAAGAGATATTGGCACAGCACTTCAAATTTTGTTGGTAGACTGTACTTTAAAAAAATGACAGGGGACATTATCAAATGCTGAAACATTTGCCCACGCCTTCAGCGGCTATTTCTCCCAAACCGACTGCTTCTCCAAAAGTAGTAACCAAAGATATCTTTTAGAGCTAAATGTTCCCATTTGTTTAACCAAAAGAGACGTACTGCTATGAGGAAATTCACTGTAACTGCACGGTAAATGCTGAATATACACTGCGCCTCAGTGACACATACATATTGACAGTGTTGTATTTACTCTCTTTGTAACACAAACAACATTTCACAATTCCGTCTTTAAAAGTCTGCTAAAAGAAAAGAAAACTACCATAAACCTTCTTAGATTGTGATCATTAACACAAAAAGAAGATTCATTTATTTATTTATTTCTTTTAAAACAGAAAATCTTTCTTTGTGTCATCTGCACAGTAATTAAGAAGCCGTGCCAGTGATCCACCCATGACGGAGTAAACATAACCATCAGCTAATTGGCTCTGGGCCTGTTCTTTTGCCTGTTTGTAGATGTAAAGCTGACTCAGCATAGGGGCTGCTCCACTTGTTCAGCTTACAGTCACCTTGTATGCTTGGATGACTTAGTGAAAATGAAAGCCCTCCTCAAAGTTAAATATTACACTTGATACGGTCATAAATAACAGAGTGAGTTAACAACTGGACACAGAGGGGCATTTCAAAAACACTTACCCCTTTATCTGCAAGAATGTTTATGAGAACACGCTGTACGACATTCAAGACTTTACCTGGCTGAGGCACAGTTTCCTGCTCAGCTTGGGATGGCTCAACGGTTGAGGACAGAACCAGAATAAGAGCATTCTTGAATTGGTCAAAGTCAACCTGCAACAAGGATGAGAAAGATATTTCACATTTAAAAACAGTCTAAGTGAAACATGAGGATTCATTGTACATAATTCAAGCGATGCTAAATATCTGAAAAAGATTGTTTGTGAAATTCCTTAGACTGGGTGCAATTCCCTGTGTGCCGGGTGGAGACCGGGTGTCCCTGGTTGTCTGGGTGGAGGAGGGTTTGAGGAGGGTTTGAGCAGGGGCTGGGAGGTCACACTTCAACAATCAACAGCTGCTAACCCTGAATATGGTGATTTTCTTTGTGCTGCAGAGGCTGATGGCTGGCGCCTATATGAAAGGGGGGGGGGGGGTGTTTGGGTCTCTTTTCAACATCATCGTTGGATGCCATGGGTAGGCAATCAGTTCCCTGGCCTCTCTCCTAACATTTACCCCACCCACACATGCGAAACAATAGCCACCCGTCTGTGCACACCCTTATATACAAACAAAACTTCATGAAAAAGTGTGGAGGCAAGCAGTTTTGATTAACCTCATCTGGAATCTTTAGAGTTCTAAAGATAGCGACTAAACAGGATATCCACTGAATGTGCAGTGTAAATGCAAAACTCAGGTACAGTTGTGCATTTTTGACTTGTACCTTTCATATTTCATAAATTTCCACATGGAACACGCTCAAAGAAGTGCATGTGCGTGTAGCGATTAGTCAGCTTGGTTGTCTTGGTGACAGACACTTAGAATGAGGGCTGATGGGGGGGGGTATTTTCTCCTCAACAGGACAGGAACAAATTGGCAAAATAGCCTGGAGACACAAGGACCTGAAAGCTGGAGGGACTTAATAAAGATTCATACAGGAAAATAACCAGAGTAAGCCACGAATAACACACAAATCAGAAGGTGAGATGAACCAAATGGCCCAAACACTTTTAGTGGCAGACATCTAATCCTACCCTGGCAGTGAGGCGCTCCTGGTTCTGCAGCAGTGTATGGAGAAGAACCGGTGTAGCGTCATCCAGCTGTAGGGCCTGGCAGAGGTCAGAGAGTTCCTCTGGGTTTAGAGAGCCGCAGCAGCTGGTGTCAAAACTGTTAAAAACTTCTTTTAGGCGCTCCTCGTACTGGTCCTGCTCTTGGCCGTCATCCATCCCACAGGACAGCACCCTGCCCTGAAAATATAAAAAGGCACGAAAAATCCTATTTTGGTCACATTTTTCATGACGGTACAACTAGGCTTACTTCTCCTTTTGCAACACTGGTCATAGAGCAATAGACAAGGACTGCATGTGATCAAAATATCCTCACTCTGAACTAAAAAAACAACAACACATTCAATCTCCGCAGTGACATGTACTCACAAACCGGGTGGTCGCATCTATCTCAACAGCATGTGTTCCTAACAGCACCTTCATCTGAGAGTTCCACTCAGCAACTGAGCTTCCAACACACGGCTGCAGCGTCATTTGTGGCGGAGGCTTTAGTTAATCCAATTACAACGGTAAGACAATCAGGTAAATGTTGCTCAGGATCTGAACTTTCAGCACACTGCTCCAGGCCCAGGGTCATTTGTGGTGCAGATTTTAGTCAATCCAATTACACTGATTAGACAATCAGACAAATTGATAGACGTGGTCATTTCTGAAATCAACCATGAATCTATTTTTAATACTTCCTGTTGGAATATTTCACGACTCACGAATGCATAAAAATTAAATCAACTTAACCAATCCTGTAGTTTGACTGCTAATGAGAAAATGAGAGTTTCAACTCAAAACCGTAGCTGACAAAGAAACTGATGATAAGGACACAAGGACGCATCCACCAACGCGGCACGGAACGAAGCAGCGCAGACTGGCGGGGGATAATTGAGGTTACACCAGAACTCTGTGCCAGCATTTACAGGCTGGCAGCATCAGTTACAGACACATGAATACAGCTTTTGTTCATTCAGTTAATAGGTTTCAATTCTGTAATTGAAAAACAATACAAGTAAACTGAAGCGTAGAGCTCAGTTCAGAAAAATTATGAACCACCCACACCCCCAAATGGGCCATGTTTCTCTTGAGCAATGATAAAAATGCCAGCAAAATTAAAATATGGAGTCTAAGCACGGACCACCTGAAGCTTCAGGCAGGCTAATGGGAACTAACATGACTGACAAAAAAAAAATAAGCAGAGAATTAGAGAGGATGCATCCAATACAATTTAAACTTTTTTTTTTTTTAAATGACAGAGGCAGTAATTTATTTAGCAAAGTGGTTTATAGGTGTATAGTACCTGTACTGTTTTTCAGTTATTGTTGCCTCTCATAGATGTGTAAACCGCTTTTTTTTTTTCTCTCAATCATCTTAAATCTTCTCTAAAAACACTAAATATCTTTTGTCAACTTTAGATCCAAACTATCATTTTACAAGTGCACTGGCACTTGATTTCCTACCTCAGCACAGCTGCCTTTTTTTTGTTTTTTTTTTTCAAAATAAATATATTTTCTCCATTTTGTACCAATTCATTTTGACGCTGTCCGTGCACCTCGTTCCTCCAGAGACAGCATTTTGTGCCACTGCGCACGATGTTTGAAAAATGGCTATAAAGCTGAACACAGTCGTGAGATTGAGTTTTTTTTTTTTTTTTTTTCAAAAATGAAGGGCACTCCGAGAGCTCTAAAGAGCAGAAACGGCATAGATGCACCACCTGACCCTCTGCTTTTCCAGCTGCTCTCAGAGATCATCAAGCAAGCGCTCAGCCAGGTGTCCCCTGCACCCCAGACTCACGGTACCCATTCACCTCAGACAATAGCCTCTCTACAAAAGCCAATCAGTGCTCTGCATCTGGACATTTGAGGGGTTTATGAAATGCAGGGGAATAATGGCTCTCGAGCAGAGCTGCTTATCCAAAGCAATCACATTTTGTAAATCTGCAAAGAAACACAAAGGGCGACAATGAGAGGACTTTTTTTAAAAAAGGGATAAAAAATACTCCTAATTACAATATTCTATGCATCCTGACAACCCAGACCAGACCTTTTAAAACTGTCTCTGCACACTTTGCTGTGATGTCGCACTGCCGAGTCAACCAACTTTCCACAAACAACCCCTGAGCCCACCAGCCCTTCCGCTGAGCTACATCACAGCAGCTTGCGATGGTCATGGGACGACAGCTGCTGTAGAATCAGACCAGTCCAGGTTACACGAAGGAGGTTAATCCCCACACCATCCCAGCATTCACTGGCAATGCCGCTCATTACCATCAACAGATGTCATTCTAAAGAGTAAAGGTTTTTAAAAGTTTCCCTCTTCAGCCTTATTGGATTTTGACTCACAGACAGGTGTATTGCACCTTTATCGTGGAACTGGAGATGAAACCTACATTCATCCATTTTAATCATTGTGCTTTCTTATGTTTTCACTTTTTGCCTTCTAAACAAATTCCTTACAAAAGCATCAACAATAAAGCTGTGCAAACCTTACAAATCACAAAATGTTTCAGAGAATATTTATGAATGGAGAGGATTTTGCCCACGTTTCCACATATTAACAATACAATGACTGCTCTCCAAAATAGTTGGAATTAGGTCTGACTGTTTTCATCTCACTTATTTGCCCGATTATCTGCAATTGAGGTTCAGCATTATACAAACAGTTTATCACATTGCATTTATCTTATGTGTTTTCAGCAGACACTGTGAGAAAATCACTTTTGCTACAGTTGGATCTTAGTTTTCACAGATCCAGCTGGATGAAATGGGAGGCCGACCATCACAAGTGCTTCAGTAAGTGTTTTTTCCCCCAAAATCTTAAATCGTCAGGATATCATCTGCAAGCTATCATAGCGTCATATAGTTTCTCAAGAGTCAGTGCTTTCTTAAGAGGGTGAAACTTGAAACTAACAAAACCGAGTTGTGAAGGATGACGGCTGAAGTAAAAAACGAAACGAGAACCTTCAGGATTATTTCGAAAAATCTCACATTTGAGTTAAAACTTCATTTCTTTGTGGCATCATGAGCTGGAAACACTGTCTCCGCTAACCTTTGGCTGTCTGCACCTGAATGAAGCTCAGAAGTCAGCCTTGGGCAACACGACTATCTATAAAGTAGTTTAACCAGCTTAACCAGTCATGACATCAAACAGAAAGTGATGGGCTATGCTAACCCGGCTAAGTTACTAGCAGGAACGCTTTGGGGGAAACGGTTGTCCAGCTACATCCTCAACATGTCCAGTCAAACCACCTGAAAAACGACATGTTGGTTTAATGCTGTTGCTTGAAAATAAAAATGAAAAGAAACTCACCAAAGTCCCCAAACTTGGCCCACAGTTGTTCCCTTATCCGACTGAAATTCGGCGAGAAACGATTTTAAAACAAAAAGTTTAAAAACTACAACATCTGTCCTGCTGCAGCGTTCTGTTGTCCTCGAAGGTAAAAACGATGTTCTCCGGGAAGCTTGGCATGCGACTAGTTTAGCGACGGAGGCTTCTTCCTTAATAACATTACCGGGTACGCTGCTGACGGCTTTTGGTGACCGCTTTGTGTCTCGGATGTATCATCATCCTTCAGTGACTTGTAGCGGATTTTGAAAAGCGGTTGATAGAGGAAGGGGCGGTGACCGAGAGTCTGCGGCGGCCTGACTGGCCACAGTCCCCGTCCTCTATCGGACCTTCGAAGAACTGCACAAGGAGTGGGTGAAAACACTGTCTTGTGTTGGACTTTAGCTCGAACATGTCGTTGGAGGAAGTTCAAAGTAGCACCCATTCATATACCAAACAGCCCTTATTAATACAACACGTCTTATCTACGACACTGAACAATGTATACACTCCACACACTGCATTGTACAAAAACAAACACAAAAGGTACAATGTCAACTTGGGCTAGGAATTTAGTCAGTCAAAAAAAAAAGGTGATATATCTCTAAACCTATTTTTTTAACCATGAATTAAATGCAAATAAGTGTAACAATATTGGAAGCACACTTGCTCTTTAAAAGTATGTGGCTGCTATCTGTTTGCATCATATACGTGACCCCCTCAAAAACATAATATATCAGAATGAAGCAACATGAATTGTCAATGTATTGATAAAAAAGAACCACAAAATCAACAAGACATTTTATGGACACAAATATATAGATATAGAATATCACCAAAATGACACAAAAAAGTGACACAGCGAAGATGCTTGATAACCAAAATGTCACACAAAAGGGTTCCAAATGGTTGCTACAAAGGCATGATAAACTAGAAAAGTAGACGGTCTAATGCGAAATGCAAGAAGCAGTAACACAAAACGACACAAAGAAAGCAACAAAAACTATCACAAAGACACGGGAAACGGCCACGCAGGGATGTTAAATGGTGTCAAACGTTTTCAAGATTCATAATTAGAGTCAGAAAGCAAGAGGTGCCTGCGTGGTTTGTGACTAGAATGTGTCGATAAGTCAGTCTGTGTCTATTAATTTCACAGATGAGTAAGAAATACAATGTGAGCGTATATAGTAGTGTTTATATGTTGTCGCTTAACGAAAAATATCCAAACGTAATCTATACACGTTGCGTTTCTGTCAAAGAACTTCAGTACCCACAATGCCTTGCAGTGTAACGTCAGCTGGAGCTTGTCCAGTTTTGTTGATTGTATTGGTATCGCAGGGACTGAGGGCGTACGTATAACCACAAGTTGGTTCCTGTGACATTTGAAGCGTGTATCTGTGTCCGCTGAGGATTGTTGGTTTAGCAACACATCACAGACATAGTTTTTTTGTGCTCTGCGACATTATTGTGCTTTTTTTCTATGGTAGACGCATTTCTTTTCTCACGCCCGACCCACTATCAAATGTGAACGAACAGTTACAGATGCACGTTGACCTCATTTCACTGTATTTCACAATGCTCCTCCTGGACTAACGAAAGCTCTGCTGAATTCTCCCTCTGTTCGTCCAGACGGAAACAAGAAGACAGGAAAGCAGGGGTTTGGACAGCGGAGCAGATTGGGTTGCTACAAAGTTGAAATAATTTCACCTGTGGCGGACATGCAGAGCGCTCTGCCATATCTGTTTACTCTCTATGTTTCAGTTCCTGTCATTCTCTACCTGTTCCCTTGGATACTGGGCCATGCCATATTTGCTCACTTGTGTAAGTAATGTGCTTCCAGTCCTAAGTGTTTATTCAAAGCACAGTCACTTTATGTTAGTTTATTGAAATATGTGTTAGAACAACGAAATGTCTAGAATACCAAAAACAGGACATGCAGTCA
This sequence comes from Leuresthes tenuis, assembly GCF_036924035.1. Taxonomy (NCBI): domain Eukaryota; kingdom Metazoa; phylum Chordata; class Actinopteri; order Atheriniformes; family Atherinopsidae; genus Leuresthes; species Leuresthes tenuis. The sequence continues at coordinate 15,080,374 of NW_027325369.1, forward strand.
CGTTAAGTAATTATGCAGAAAAAAGGTCAGTTTTAGTATTTGCTGGATCAAAATGTATATTGTAGTTGCAGTGAGAGTTATGTTAATGTATGTGTTTACAAATTATTAGGTGCACCTTAATTATATTAATTATAGTCATTACTGAGCTTGAGTGTTGAGTCACCCTTAATTTCTTTGTAGGTTACCTTGAAAAAAGGAAACAGCGAGTTTGTACAGTTCAGTTCAAATGAGACTGAGAGTAAATATTTTGGTGTGACCGCCTTTATTCCTCAACATAGCCTGAACCCTCTTTGAAAAGCTTTCTTGTCATTTCTTCAGGGATAGTTCTCCAGGCTTTTTGAAGGACAGTGCAAAGCTCTTCTTTGGGTATTGGCTACTTTCTGTTCTGTTCTCTGTCAAGATGATCCCACACTGCTTCAATAATGTTGAGGTCCGGGCTCCAGAGTAGATTTTCAGTCCACTTCTTGAGTCATTTGGCATACCTCAACCCTTTCTCCCTGTTTCCCTTCCTTAAGAATAGCTTGACAGTCACCCTTCCATGGAGATAATTTCTGATGAAGCTTCAGTGGACAGTAGATGTATAGAGACTGAATGTCCAGATGCATGTCTCAGGTCCAGCATCAGGTGTTTGCTGGATTTTTTTAAAAATGCAGCCAATGTCCAAAGAAAAACTTTGAAAGACCTTCAGAAAGCCTGGAGAGCTGTTGCTCAAGACCACTTTATAAGATTACAGCAATGTCTGGTTGCTTGGAAGCAAAAGGAAAAGAAATGAGCGGTGTCCCAAAACATTGCACTGAATGTGTATGGAGTGTGAAACAATACAATTTGCAAGGTTACAGTTTAATAAAGTAAGGTTTTAAACAATGTGATATGAAATTATGAGATATGATCCAGTCTGGAAAGGCACATCATGACATGTTATGGTATTGTAATGCTGTGGATTTTTACATATTGATCTGTTATGGTTCAATCCAAAACTAAATGCAAATAGATGTGTTATATCGTCCAGTGCACTATGATATGTACTTAAAAACAACATAATATGATATGATGCAATACATTAACATATCACATTATAGAATATTAGGCAACATGTTGTAATAAACATGACAAACCAAACATACTGACCTTGTGTACTCTTGTCCGCTGTAGTGAGGTTTCCATACTTCGTGGATCTCGGCAGACCTCAAGACGTGCTGAACCACACTTGCAACTTCTACCTCAGCACAGAAGACGGCGTCTCAGTAGGAGTGTGGTAGGCCATTTAAGACCATTGAAGTGAATCAGCACTTGAACATACAGCATGGTTATTCAACACAGGTGGCTCCTGAGTGAATGGAGTCACGCTTATTTAGCTACACAAGGCCCACACAAAAAGCACAATGATCCTAAAACACAAGTGTATTTGTTTGTGATGCTCAGCCTTTCTTTTCTCTCGCTGTCTATCTCATAGGCATACACTCCCTGCTAGCCAATGGAAGGCATCCGCTGGGAGAAGCCCTGACTGGTACCATGAGACTCTGGGAGACGGCCGTGCTGTTATTATCTATCTCCATGGCAACACAGGGACCAGGTGGGATAAGAGCAGCAGGATAGAGATCCTTGAATTGATCCTAATAGGGTCTAGTGGGTATTGCATGGGTGCTCAGGCCTTTGGTTTTATCCAGTGGAAACAATGCATGCTGGGGTGCATTGGTTGGAATAAGTGAGTCTAGAAGCCACTCTTGTTTATTAATTACCCTCATTTGTTTGTTCTCCAGGGCAATAAATCACAGAGTAGAACTGGTGAAGGTAAGGGTTATACTCTGAAACACAACTGGTTACCTTTGAACTTTAAAATAGAATTCAGATTCTTGTCTTTTTTCAATTTTGCATTGTTTCTTTTTTGTAGATCTTGAGTGCTGCAGGGTATCATGTCTTATCTTTAGACTACAGAGGTAAGATGATTGTTGTTGCTCTTTATAAGTGTTGTTCATTTTTTTTCTGCTAAATTCAAACATAATTTTCTGGTTTGCGGCCCTGGAGTCTTTGGGACTGAATCAGTAGCTGAAAATACACAGTGAAGATTGGTTTATCTACAAAACCTGACAGGATTTCATCCAATTTCATGAGAAAAGCCGACAGACATTATTTTGATTATATACAAAGTGATGCATCTGTTCAGCCGTGCAAAACATGGTCAACAGATTTTAATAAACATTATAGCTGCGATTGGTATTAATAACACATTTTATGTGGCAGTTTCTTTTGATCAGTTTGTTGGATTTCTGTGTTTGAAGTTTAATGTACAAATGACTGTGACCTCTGTTGGCAAATACAAGGAAGACATACATACTGTAGGACAATGTGACAAAGAAAATAAACCCCATTTCCACTTACATTTTTTGTATCAGGACATAAAAAATCATTCTGGGACTTACAGTTGTTAAATAAGATAAATACAACACACAATATATATTATTACACCATGTCATTATCTTCTTAACTTCTACTAAGCCAAAATGCAGAAGCAGAGTGTGAAAAACTAAAAACATCCTTACCACTTCCATATCTTACTGACCATCTCCATAAAAGCAGAAGTTTTGTCAGCTTGCTGGTCTGAAGCATTCAGGTGTGTGTTACGAAGGAGGAAAGACATCAGCAATGATCTTAGAGAAGCAATTGTTGCTGCCCATCAATCTGGGAAGGGTTATAGGGTCATTTACAAACTAGTTGGAGTCCATCATTCTGTGGAAAACATTAAAGATAGCTGTCAATCTTCCCAGGAGTGGAAGTCCCAGCAAGTTCACCCCAAGGTCAGACTGAGCAATGCTGCAAAAATGTTGATTTTGCATTTTTACAAGCAAAAGTTGAATATAGGTTACAATGAAGTTGAATGCTTTAATCAGGTCTAAGAAAGAGTGCAGTGTTCTGTTAGTTAAAGTCTGACTGCAGTCACACTTTTTAGCCTGCACCGTGTCTTTCCTGAGGTTTCGGAGATTCCACTGGGGAGCCCAGTGAGGCTGGATTGACCATTGACGCCCTCTACCTATACCACTGGGTAAAGAAACGACACAGAGGAAGCGTGGTCTGTCTGTGGGGACACTCGCTTGGCACTGGGTTAGTTTTTCTTTAAATATACTTTCAACAGTTGTGTCCGCTGCTAATAACCCAAACAGAGAAAATGGAGAGAGTTGAGATTACACTGAATTAAAATGTTTTCTACTTTGTTTTTGCAGGGTGGCAACCAACACTGCAGTGAAAATACAAGAGCAAGGTGGGTGTGAGGTGTGTTTGACTGACACACATAACAAGCCTATTTTCTTACACCTAAATTCAGTCAATCACATTTGACACCAAACTGAACTCAGAAAATGCTCAGAAAATGGAAACATTTGTGAGAGTACTGAATTACAGCAAAATCTCATTTTTCTCATCACCAAGCCAAAACAAAGTAATTAACAGCTTTGTACAAATGAAAAAATTGTCATTAAACACTGAATTGAATATGTTCTATATATATTAATTTGTTATTCAAAAGAAAAAACAACAGAGCTACACACTTTTATCCTACGAGCATCAGGTTTCCTCTGGATGAAAATGACAACTTATAACTAGTTGTTTTCATCCACACAAGGCTCTAGATTCGAATTTAGTACTCCACCCAGGCTTTTATATTGTGTTTTTAATCTTTTGAATTTGACTGTGTTTACGATCAGGTTCTGCTGTTGATGCTTTAATCCTTGAAGCTCCATACACAAGAATAGGAGAGGCTGTGGCAGACCATCCACTCGCCAAGGTGAGGATCCACTACTTGTTGCACTTTTAATCTTTTTGCAGCCCCTTGAGCTGTTTACCACTAAAGAAAAACACAACTAGGTTAATTTTTGTGTCTTGTTTGGAAAAAATGCCATGCGCAAATATGGAGATATGACCCAGTTCCCCACTGCCACAGAAGACGTGTGCATAGAAAACTTTTAAATGATTACTGGACAATATATAGACTATATGACATTGGATGATAGTAAATGGTAAATGAATAGATGAAATTAAATACTATAATGAACAAGATTAGACAGACCATCCAGGCTGTTATCAGCCAAAGATGCAAAAGCCAGCATCTGTGATGTTATGGGAGGTTAATGTGTGAATATACCATTGATTCAGGGGCATATATTGGAATTTTGGAGAGAAAAATGCCACTATAAAGGTGATTTATTTTCCTGGGATGTCCTCATAGACACACTGTGTGTGTTCTTTACTGGCCTGCCTGCAGTCCTGTCTACTATTGAAAATGTATGGACCATCACGATGAGGTGAGGGAGATAATGACCACAGACTGATGAGCAACTGAATACTTTTTTAATACACCATTTTAATATGCAGAAATGAATTGGTTACTTTTAACCTTACTTCTGAGTAGACTGGTGTTTATCATGGAGTCTGCTCTGCCAGTTCTTGCACGGTGTTACAGTGCACAGGATATTGCCACATAGTTCTCTTTTTCCAGATGTACTCGTTCCTTCCAGGATTTGAGAGCTTGCTTTGGAATCTCCTGGAAAGGAACAACATAGTATTTGCTAACGATGACAAGTAAGTGTATAGTGGTAGAAAAAAGAAATGTCTGCGTTTGATTTTTTTATTTGACCTTTTCCCTATTAAGAGAACACCTTTCCAGAGAATATAACATTATTTTCACATTGTTGCTTCTGTGCTACTCAGTTCCCTGACTTTGATCATTTTCTACTCCAACAATGATGTAGTTTAAAGACACTGACCAGTCCGCTTCTCATTCTACATTCAGAGGATGACAATATTATTCCTTATCACATGGGTCAAAAGGTACAGTATCCACTCATCCTCTCCACTGACACCATTTCCTGCACTGAATCCTATCTGAAACTCTCTGTTTTCATTGAATCCAGTTGTATCAGATATCACTGCAGGCCCGAAAAGAACTGAGCACAGATGCTCAGGTTGAAATGATCTCCTATAATGCAAATCTTGGATTCTCTCATAACAACATCTGCTTGGACCCCAATTTGTCGGACATAATTAGGTAAGTTTCGAAATTATTTCAGCCTTCATGTGTCTTTCATTAAGGTTTCTATGTTTCTCTTGCAAACGCCACCCATAAACCCAAAGTAACTGCAACTCTGTCTTTTTTGTTTGCAGGAAATTTCTACGACACTGAGATGGTAGAGTAGGCTTCCCTCCTTTGGCCACTTTGTGAAAAATAATCTCAAACAGAGTCCAACACTGGCCACAAAATGCATGTCGTTTTTTTCTAAATATGGAAATAAAACCACATCATGTCATTTCACAGATAGTTTCACAGTTTTGTTTTTTTTTTATTATTTCAAGAGTAAGAAGAACATCTGTAGAGCACAAATGTGTATTAGTTTTTTTACCAACTTATACTGATGCAAAAAACAATTCTACAAATAGTAGTAAAAGACAAGTTTTTGTCTTAGTACATAGTACGCATCTTCGCAGGAATCTGAATTAGTCAGCTGCCGTGATATCTGACTAAATTCCTGAAACCTCTGCCCATTGTCAACCTGAGGAACATGAGATATGACTAAATTCTTTGAGCTTTCTCTTCCCAGTGATAAATGTGTTGGAGCTAAAGAAATGTAACAGTGCTTTGAATCAGATAAAAAAAAAAGAAAAAGAAAAAAAAGATGTGCACTTCTAAAAGCACCCCAACTCCTCGGAAAAAGCTAAGAAATGTGTTACATGAAGGTTAGAAGCACATGGAGACAGTTAATGTGCTTGTAAACATAAAGGCAGCCTTTTGGTTGTCAAACGGCTTCACATTTTCTTCAGAGCTCTGGCAGTTTCTACGATGGCCTCTCTGGGCTCGCTCGGTAGCGGGATCTTTAGGTCGGTCGGCTCCACGCCCCACACCTCGGTCGCGTATTCTGCGATGGTTCTGTCGCTGGAGAACTTTCCGGTGGCAGCAATGTTCTTGATCACCATCTTTGTCCACTCCACTGGATTCTTTTTTTTTTTTTTTTTTTTTAAAGAATAAACATTTTTAGATTTACCATCATGATTATAATATACAGTCGGAGATTGATTTTAGGTGCTAAATGGGGAACTTAATGAGGCAAACGTTACCTGGTAGAGCTTGCTGACTTTTTCTTGGGATTTCAAGTAGTCTTCAAAGTCTGCAAACACTTTGAACCTAAAAAAAAAAAAAAATAGACAATGGAAGGTCACGTAAAAAAAAAAAAAAATCAAATCAACTGAACAATGAACTAAACAATGACAAAAAAAACAAAAAAAGGTAAACAATCCAAAAAAAGTCTTCACCGATCATATTTGAAGAGCATTTCAGTGAGGTCTTTGAAAAGCGTTGGATTATTGGGGCTGAAAAATCCGCTCGTGATCTGATCCATCACTTGTTTCAGCTCAGGTATCTTCTTGTAGTATGTCATGGCATCGTAGCTAAAGAAAATAAATAAACGGTAGAATTAACAATATAAAATATTTAGATGTCATCTAACAAATAAATGCAAATCCTTTTACCCCTTTTTGTCCATTTCCGCCACATCCTCCACCCTCATGCCAAAGATGAAGAGGTTCTCCTCCCCTGCCTCTTCGGCCATCTCCACGTTGGCTCCATCCATTGTGCCGATGGTCAGAGCTCCATTCAGCATGAACTTCATGTTGCCTGTTCCCGAAGCCTCCGTGCCAGCAGTGGAGATCTGCTCTGACAAATCTGTGGCAGGTATCACTGAGGAAGAACAAATAAAAAAATAAAAAAATTATTGGCATTGATAGGTTCACCATCAGGAACAGATAGCATTTTGGAATAAATGGTACCTTTCTCCGCAAGGGAAACTCTGTAGTTCTCCAGGTAGATGACTTTCAGCTTGTTTCCCACCACGGGATCATTATTCACCACATCAGCCACTGAGGTGATGAGTTTGATGATCATTTTGGCCATGTGATAGCCTGGTGCAGCCTGCAGAGGGCGACAACATAAGACTAACTGTCAAACAAAAGCATTCATTAACATTGGCGTGACTTATTTATTAAACTTCAGTGAGGTTTGTCAGGCTTGACTGAGCTGGTACGGTACCTTTCCACCAATGATCACTGTCCGCGGTACAAACGGTGTAGTAGGGTTCTTCCTGATGCCTTGGGAGCAAAAAAAAAGAGAAGACAACTAAATATGAGCATTGCAATTTTAATAAAAACATACACCTCTTTGGATTGGCTTTGCGTAGAATATACACAATTATCATAAGGGGCATTTCTGTGCAGAACATTCCCAACAACAACAAAAAAGCTTCAAATGCAGCTCAAATGGTCAGCATGTTGCACAGAGGTGCTGAAACTGCCGTCCAGTTTATTACAGCCTTTAGACTTCATGGAAAATTCCCACAGCAGATTCCCATGGCAGCATTCCTCACATCTGTTTTAACATGAAGCACAGCTGGGCGTGGAATCGTCCACATCAGGATGTGTCACACTGTGTCATTCAACTCATCGCTCAGATAATCGGCACCCGTGATGACATATAAAAGCTGGTGGCACAGAGTAATCAATTGAGAGAGCTCCACCTACGGTTGTACATGGCGATGATGTGCAGACAGTTCAGGAGCTGACGCTTGTACTCGTGGATTCTCTTCACATGGACGTCAAACATGGAGGATGGGTTAATTTGCACCCTGTACTCTTTCTCCAGGTACTGGGCAAATTTCACCTTGTTGTCCTGTGAAAACATTTCAAATATGTGACTTGGCAACAAATGGAGTCCATGATGTGAAATTGCTGAATCAGAGTCCTGTCTGGACGTGCCCAGTTTACAGCTGCTAAAAGTGATGTTTCACAACTGAATTAGCCTGTAAGGTCTCTTCCTGCTATGACGTGCAGAAATTATAACAATAGAGTTGAGAGATGTAGTTTTCCGTTAAGGTTCAAATATCTGGATTCAAGGTGCAACAGGGGAAACACTGCAAGTATTGCAAGGTTTCCCGAAGTCAAATCACATAAAGCATCATTTAATAACAATGGGAACACACCAGGTCAATAAGTCTGAGATGGATTTTGGGGCAAAAATTCATATAAGAAAATAAATGATTGATTGAATGAATGAATGAAAACAAGTGTGCACATGGTAGGGATAACTTGCTAAACTGATAGGAGCACAACAAATGGTCAAAGCAAGATACAAATGTGAATATATACAGGATTTTCAAACAACAAATAGTCATTAAAAAAAAAATAGATTTTTGACAAAGAGTTGGAAAACATTTCCATTCTAAGCTACAGCAGTTGTTCTCCTCAGATCCTTAACGCAGACTGCTGTTAAAGAAGTGATGTCTTAATTATGAACCTGCCCCAACTAGTTCAAACACGCTGCCATTATTTTTTATTTGAGCGGATATTTTGCACAAAAATAAATAAATAAATAAATGTGTCAGTTACACACTTCATATGTTATCTGTGTACTATTTCAGTACAATGATTTGCAAATCAATTCATTCTCCTTGTATAATTTCGTGGAAACATCAAAATTGTTCCTAAAAACACAGTAGCTGAACTAATTGTGCTGTTTTTTTTTGCACCAACCCTCGGGACTCTACCTGTTTCACTTTAGAGACGTCACGGATGAAGGCAGCATCGTCAACAAAGTCATTCAGCTGGCTGAGCTGGCTGAGGTCCTTCACGTAATCCTCCCCAATGACCTGACAAAAAAAATTATAATATACAAGGGTCAAAGGTTACAATACAACTAACAAAACAAACTTGACAGCATGCAGTCAAAAATTTCCTCATTCTGCAGATGGGGAATGCATCTCTGACGGTTTAAAGGTGTTAAACACTACACTGTCTCTTGGCATGTATGTGTTTCTATGTCTCAGCTATAACACACCTCAGCTATAAGCTCAGCCAGTCCGGGGTTGCAGAGGAGCAGCCAGCGTCTGGGAGTGATGCCATTGGTTTTGTTCTGGAACTTTCCCGGCTCTAGTTCACTGAAATCCCGAAATCTGTGGAAGAAAAGAGAGGAAAGTCTGGTAAATGTTATGGAGGAGAGTGAACACACAGTACATAAACCAGCAGACCAATGTATTTATGATTAATGTCTTAATAATTAGGCAGGAATTCCCATTTTAAAACTTTTTTTTTTAAGCCTGTTCTACCCTTTTTTTTTTTCCCCTCAAGGGGCTTGTTTAAACTGTCACTCAGTTGTTCAATAGATCAAGCACTTCTGCATCCAAATATCTTGTCAACTTCAGACAAAGTGCAATGAAATCTGCCACAGATAGTCCAGCTTCCTGCTCTCTTTCATTAGCACATACTCTTATGCTATACCACAATACACCTGAACATCAGCATATTACCCTGTTTTAATGTTGATTTCCAAAACTAGGCTGGTAGAAATCCAAAATAAACAACAAAAAAAACCCATCCTTTGGTTCAACAGGAACAGGTTTGATTAGATTTTTGCTCAAAGCTTGGTTATGTAGTTAAAGTACTGACTGATTTAAAAAGATTACACACAAAACTGTCTTACGAAACACTGACAAAATCTGAAGGACCTGGATAACAGGATCGGAAAAAAACCCTAACGACTGACTTACTTCCTGCAGTAAATGCACTGAAGCATGCAGTTACTACAGCTTTCAGGAATCCAGGTTTCTTAACATGAGTTGCAGAGCTGATGACAAAATCGTGTGGTAAGATATGAGGCCATTCCCATGTAGCAAGTATCAATATCTCCCCTCCCCAATTATTTGCAACAATGCTAAAGACTTTCGGTTCTTTTTGCATAATAGTGTTTTGAGTTTTCCTTAATTGCTCTCTACGCTTTTTGTGATCATCAGCAGAAGGCTTACACTTCTGTCTTGATGATGTTGGAGTGTATCTGAGCAACTCCATTCACAGCGTGAGACCCCACGATGCACAGGTGTGCCATGTTCACCCTTTTGCATCCGTCCTCTTCGATCAGAGACATTTTCCTGATCTTGTCAATATCTTTTGGGAAGAGAGCAGCAATCCTCTGCAGGAGCAAAACAGACATGTCTTTAGGACTTAAAAGTTCCTAAGTCACAGATTTGCAGAGTTTAAGTAAGTAATAACACATTATTCAAGCTTGTGATTGGGTTTGAGAAAAAAAAAAAAACTGAAATTACAGGTTGTATTCAGGAGAATTTCCTGACTGAACTGCAGCAAACTTACATCTAGGTGGGCCTGGTTGATCTGGTAGATGATCTGCAGGTGTCTGGGCAGCAGATTCTCCAGCAGCTCCACAGGCCAGCGCTCCAGAGCCTCAGGAAGGACTGTGTGGTTGGTGTAGGCAAAGGTGCGCCTGGTGAGGTCCCAGGCCTGCAGAGGAGGAATGAATCTCATATTAAACAATTGCAGTCAACTCCAAGGTGGGCCAGTGCTGCACATTAGAATAATGCAACAGTGAGGTATTCGTTTTTTCCTCCAGCTCTGTGGTTTCAACCTCCTTAATGTTATTTGTTCTTACTTGGTCACGATTTCCTAATTCAACTTCCCATAAGTTACTCTCAATTGAGCAAAACCATTTACCGTGTCCCAGTCGAGTTTCTCGATGTCAACAAAGACTCTCATCAGCTCAGGGATGGCCATAGCAGGATGAGTGTCATTCAGCTGGATGGCAACCTGGAAAACACAATATTCTTTAGCAACGCAGTCTCTTAAAATCTATTCCACGTTTGAGCTAAGATTTTATTGTTTTGGCCACAGACAAATGACAAAGTTTATTTTCAGCTTGGTCTCGGTAAAATAACGTGAGAAAAATAAGAAGATGTTGGCAATTTGTGCGCCAAAGGTGGTTCTACATGGTACTCGTGGGGTTTACTTATGGGGTTTCTTCACACACAGCTTCTGCATTTTGGCTGTGGGGGGGAAACAGACACCATCAATTTGCCTTTTGCAGCCATCAGTGATTCTGTGGCTTACTTTGTCAGGGAAGCCCTCAAAGGAGGAGCGACCGACGCCTCCCTTCTTAGTGGTCTTGAAGCGGCGGATGATATCTTGGAGTGTGGCCGCCACGACAAAGTACTCCTGCTTCAGACGAAGTTCTTTTCCCTCAAAGAACTACGACATAAGAAAAGGAGAACAGGGTCCACCATTACAGAAGGAAACTGATCCTTTGCAGGTGATCATGATTTGGGATTCCCATGCACAGGATCATTCTATGTGCTGACTGCTAAAAACCTGCTAAAAACTTACATTGTCATTTGGGTAGAGCACACGCGAGATGTTCTCTGCCAGGTTTCTGTCCAGAACTGCCTCAATGTAATCTCCAACGTTAACTAGAGACAGATAAATTTGCACATTATGGTGCTTGAAGTTAAAAAAATTACACATGCAGAGGAAGTAACCACTCTTGCAGCAGCTTCCTTTAGTCTTGCAAAGTTTTTCGGTTGAAAACTTGAAGGAAACGCAGAGACAGAGTTGCAAAACTGGATTCTGTCTTCACGTGAAGAGAAGACTTCCAACACTCACAGTCTCTCAAGTTGAAGTCATTGGGTGCACGAGCGGACCACAATCTCATGGTGTTCACGGTGTTGTTCATGTAGCCGGGAATGGGTGTGTCATATGGCATCGCCAGGACAACCTGCAGCAGTCAGAGGAAGACACAACAGCACAGGTGAATGTTGATTTAGCAACAACACTGACAAGAGCTTGAAAATAAAGAGTGTGGTTTTAAACAAGACAATTTAGGACAAGCGTAACACTTTCCAATGTCAATCAAGAATCACTGCAATGTAAGTATAAGCGAGTTTACAGCCATTTGCAAACATCAAAGTGTACCATCTATCAGCACAAAACAAAAGTAGGTAGTCTTTCCTGTGCTTCACGTAACCATTAACCGAGTCCAAGTACCTGAGTGTCAACCCATTTGGGACCTTCTCTGGTCTCCTCTACACGTCCATAGAAGTGAACAGGCAGCGTGTACTCAGGACGAGCTTTCTCCCAGGGGTTTCCATGTCTCAGCCAGTCATCTGCTTCCTCCACCTACCACAGGTCGGGACAGAGATAAGTTATGGCTCCAAGAAAAAAAAAAAAAAAAAGTATCAATGTGTCCTAGAGGGTCAATTCTGCCTCATCTGATGCATTTACATCATTATTTATGGTAAGAAAAGAGGAAGTTCTCGCAGTTACTTGAGTGTTATATTTAGTAAGGTGTCTATCAGTTCTGGCATCTTGAGAGTTTTAACCAAGCTGTTTTAATATGAAAACAGATTTTTCAAAATAAATTTTCTGCACTGGGTTGGATGCTGTGCTGCTTATGTGATTTCTGCTCACACATCTGGTACTCTTTAACATCAGTTATGATTAGTAACCACGCCACATGTGGGAGCAGCTCTCTGAGAGGAGACATCTAAGATGTAGAGCAGGAGCAAAATGGGGAAAAAAAACGAGGATGAGGAAGTTTTGAATAATTTCTCCCCTTGTTTGTTACAGGGAAAGTAAGATCATGTGCAAATAAAGTGGATGATCTTGGGACGATGACAAGGACACTGCAGGAATATCTGGAATGCATTTCACCCAGACATGGCTGTCAGAAACATATTTCTGACACCAACACCTCTTTACCAGCTTTCAGACTGTATGGGCAGATAGAGACTGCAGACAGAGATGCAAGAATAAAGGAGGGACTGCAGTGCTTGTTAACAACAAAAGGTGTAAACCAAGTGGCTGGGAGTTTCCGCTCATGTTCTCTTTTCAGAACCAATACATACAGATATGACAAAGGCATGGTTTAAGTCGCATCAGTTGATTTGAGCAATTGTATGTGACCTGAAATGCAAACTGCTGACATTTCTATATCAATGTTGAGGATAAATTTTAGTTTTACACAGGGAAAGCTCAACATTAAAACCTCTCGTATCAAAGAAAACACAAAAAAATTTGACAGTGTCCACAAGCATCTATGTGTGTCAGCAGAGAGGTCATCCGTGTTATCCGTCAATGCTGCATGTGAGGGCAACAGTGGGTTAAAAAAAAACAAAAAAAAACACCTCCATGAATTCATGGCAATTGACATTTGGACCACACCCTCTCTGCTTCATTTCTAACTTTCAAACGGTTTGTCAACTGATTTTTATTTATATATCCACCAAAAATTCAAACTGCAACACGATTACAAGTGTGTTATTCAAGTTTTAACCTTTAGTAGCTGCAGGGATCAGTTGCGCAGGTTCATCCACCCATGTGCAAAAACACTGAGCATGTGTGCAGTTCAGAGTTCAGAGGTACATGTTTACACAGCAGAATTCAAAAGAGCAAAAACCTTTAGTTTGGGGAATTCTTATCACAAGACACACAAGCTTCATTTTGTTTTGTCATCTAAAACCAACCTGCACCAGCATCTGTAAGGAACTTGCACCACTTCAGCGGAGCCATATGGGGCTGACCACAATCTATGTTTCCATTAATGATTAGCTCATGACGTTTTCTGACCCAATTTGTTTCTGCTTTGGCTTCAGGCGACTTTGACCAGGGAATCCTAATTTTCAAAAAGATAACATTTGCTCTACAGAGAGAAGATGAGCCTCAGCTAGGCCTGACCATTTTAAAAATCTTGAAAGAACTGATTCAGACTGAAAAGACCTGCAGTTACCTGCCAGCCATCTCTTATCTTCTGGTTAAAGATCCCATATTCATATCGAATGCCATAACCGTATGCTGCAAGACCGAGGGTGGCCATGGAATCCAAGAAGCATGCTGTGTAGAGAAAAGAAAAACAGAATCAGGCACATAATCTGAAATATAAACTCTGGAACGATAACTTAAGTAAAGTTTGTGGCTCTGGTGGAGTTGCTAGGTGTTCATTTGCTCATTAGCATTGTTGCAACATTTCTTTGGCTGCAAGTAGCTTCACATGTTCAATAGGCTCACAGAGTTATTTAATGGAGAACTGCCAAGGCAGCCTGGAGATAACAATGAAGCTCTGTTGTAAAGTGTTTCCATGCTAAATAAGTGGTCTCTCACAGGTTTGCTGGGATTCAGGACGAAATTTTGGGCTTCAACATCAAGTTAAAGCAGAATTAAGGCCTTTGCTTATTTCCAGACCCTCTTGCAATTCTGTCTTTAAGGAGGAATGGATCAACAGAAAAAGCCTTCCTCTTTCTCTTAGTCTTCCACAAACACCTGCAGACGTTTTTACCTGCCAGTCTGCCCAGTCCTCCATTCCCCAGCCCTGCATCCTCCTCCATCTCTTCCAGCTCCTCCATGTCCAGGCCAAGCTATAGAGGCGCAGATCAAAAGAGTAAAGAGTAGAGTCATTCAGCGTGTTCAGATTGTGCAACTGTGGTTGAAGCCTCAATGAGCCAGCGTCTGACCTGGTAGATGGCTTCATCGCAGGCATTCTGCAACCCCAGGTTGATCATTGTGTTTTGGAGTGTCCTGCCCATGTAGAACTCCAGAGACAGATAATACACCCTCTTGGCAGAGATAAAGAAAAAACAACATGTTGAGACTTTTTTTTTTTTTTTTTGTCTTTACAGGTACATCTTTTAAAAGAGAACTTTTGGTGGTAAAACAAAAAAAAAAGGTGCAGAAATGTAGAGTAAAGCTGAGCAGCAAATAAATTAAAGTGAAACACGCCTTTTTTCTGCAATCCAGCCAAGTGAACGTGATGCAGTGACCTGAAAAGATTCTTTGTATTCTGGGAAAGATTTATGCAACACAAAACTAGTTACCGCTGAAGAAGACCAAATGTGGCAATAAGTCAACAAAATATCGGTGTTTGCACAAACAGACAGTGAAGGATAATGCAAGAATCTTAATCAACATCTAAAGATACTTTCAACATTTAGATTTACATTATGAGGCATATCCCGTGTACCTTTGGGTCTGCTTCGTAGTAAAACTGCTGTGTCCTGATCCATCTTCCAACCAGGTGGTCTCTCACAGTGTGGGCCAGGGCAAAGTAGTAATCCCTGGGCGTTGCGATGTTTCTGTCTTTGACCAGAGTGAAGTGCAGATGGCGGTTGAAACCCTTCTTCAGCTCTGCCACGTTCTCCACTCCCACGATCCCCCTGATGCTGATCTGCTTACGTTTCTCCTGGTCGGTGAGAGGAGTCGCCATGCTGGCTGTGCAGGTAGACTGAACCGGACTGCTTTGCGTGACCTGACTGGGAGTGAAGTCAACACGATAGGAACACGGTAGTAGATTTCATGCAAAAAGTCTCCTCCTCAGGCTGTTTTTCATTGGTGGAGGCTGGGGGGGTGGATGTTTTTCCTTGTCCGGCCCCAGCTGAGCAGCAAGGAGTGGTGAGAGGAAATACTTTACAACACAACCCAGTTTGATTTAAATCGCCAAATTAGTCGCGTCGAGGTGCTTTGCGTACAGATGAGGGAAAAGTCGAGAGACAAGTTTTCATTTCACTGGAGACTGGTCGACCGGTTTTTGTGAGGGTGAAGTGAGGACAGGAAAAAAAAAGAAAAAAGAGGGAGAATGAATGCATCACTTCAAACTATAGAGTAAACACACCGAGTTCAAGACAGCGAAGAAGGAAAGTTAAAACAGACGTTTGTGAAAGATATTTGAGAGAAACGTTAGTAAAGGAGCAAACTGTCTAACTAGCAATATCAGGAAGATAGTGGAGATATTTTCAGGAACTAGCCTTTTGTTGCCTAAACCTAACTAAACAACTAGGTCGACACAAAGCTGTGTCGCTGCAGGTCAATGGTTGGTCACAAAGGGGTTTGTGTGTTAGAGGGAGCTATAAAGGGAGGCTGATATGGGAGAAGTAGCTCTCCTTTCAGTTCCTGTCAAAATTCAGGATCAAGTGCATGCAGCCGAGATGATTGCAGGCCATAGGAATCATACCCACTTCTTTTCAGTCATCATAGATGATACCTCTTGTGAATGTACATCACTTTATGCAGTGTGCTGTGTTCTCTATGGACCACTACACATTGGATGTTACAGAATATCCAGTTAGAAGGGAATTACGATATCCAGTGTAGAAGAACAGTTGCATGGACTAGTTTTTGTGCTGTTTTGGACAGGATGTCCCCAATTTTGCAATTTTTGCGTACGTAAAAGTTGACTGTCAGAGATTTGTTTTATGTCAGTACATTGACATGATGTTTTAAAACTCAGTTCTATCCTATTATAGGTGATGATAATACTACAAAGGATAACTAAGGATTAAAGTAATGTTTTGGGTTTGGTAAGTGTCTTGTTTTGTTTCAAATACATCCCTTCGTTGTGTGTCTTCCTGTCCTTGTGTTTTCTTGGCTGTGCGTGTTTGATTGGGTTTCACACATGTGATTGTCTTATTGTTCCCGTTTCTGTCAGTCCTTCTGTATGCGTGTGTGTGCAGTTCTTTATCACTCTTTTCCAAACGCTTCATCCGGCGACTTTCTGTTTTGCCTCATTTCTCTGCAGTCTCTCTGAGTTTTGGCCTCGTTAGATTTTCTGTATTCGCACCACCTTTCCTTTGTAAGTTTCTCTCTGAACATTCATGCAGCTGCTCTCAATCACACTCTCTTTCCATGCCCTGTTGGCTTTATCTAAGTTTCTATTGTTAATTTCACCTCATTAGGCTGTGTCTGCATTTGCATAATTTTCCCAGGTATGAAACATTACATGTGCAAATAAAATGTCAGACAGGAACAAATTCCTACTCAAAATGGTTAAAAAGTGATGCTTTACCATTATGCTCTTTAAAAGTGGCCGTTACAAGTAACTACAGCTACCAAATGAATTTAGCAGGGTAAAAATATGAAATAACATACAAATAAAGAATATATATATATATATATATATTCAAACTGAAGACTTCCTTGAAAAGAATTAGCCTAAAATATAATCATTCTCCTACTATATTTTTAAACATGGTTGCAGATAGACATTCCAGACAAAGTAACACCTTGTTGACACCTATTTATTGAATATTCACACAAAGAGCAAACACAGAGGCTCATTAAATACTTCAAATCATCATAATGATAGCAGTAATATGATGATAACAGACATAGTTATGACAATCAGCAATCATACTGTGTTAAAATCATTGTAAGAACAATGTTCATTAGATATTGATAAAACTCTCCTCAGATATATGTGAGGTTCACTGTAAATAAAACTGAGCAATTAAATTCCACCTCAGATCAAATAGGGCAAAGCAAATCACTTTAGATCTAAAAGGAAGTTATTATGAAGGTTATGCAGACCCACACGCGCACACAGCCACACACAAGCACACACTTGCGTATGTACATTTGGAAATATAACACCAAATGTCGCCCAGCGACAGGGTGTACACTTTCAATAATTTGGAAAACTTGGACAAGTCTGTATTTAGAGACCTAAATGACCTGGTTTGATTGAACGTAGTTAAAAGTGTATTTGGCTCTTTTAGAGATAACAAATGTTACAAACACACTTTTTAGCATCAGTACAATCTCTTTGTTCAGTTCAGAAACACACATCCGGGTATTTATTTATTTTTTTTAAGTTCACATATTCCCTCAAAATATTAATCTTATATTAAAAACTAGCAGAGGTTTGCCTCATCTCACACAAGACATGTGGAAAATGTCATAGAAAGTTTTGTTGAATAAAATCCATGTTGTTCATTCATCCTGGAATCTGAGGGTCTGCAATGTCTTGGAAATGGCTGCATGTGTCTCTGCATGACTCAAAAGAAACTCACACTGCCTAATTGTAGTTATGGCTGAAGAAAATTACCTTGGAAAAAACAGCAACTTCATTGTCGCAAAGCTTGAATTTGGCCTTGCGGCAAAGGCCATGGAGCTTGCTGAAAGCAGCAGTAGGCTGGTTTATTTTGTTTCACTGTCTGTACACATGCACATACACTTTCACACTGGAAATTGTTATCCTTACTATATGAGGCCATTTTAGTAGTCCCTGCAATGTCAGGGAAGAAGAAAACAATATCTATTTGCTATATAAAAAAGGAGCAATGCTATTCCTTTTCCTTGATTTTCCACTATCAAGGAAAAGGAAAACAATATGAGACCTGACTGTGATATTCCTCTCAGTATTGTGATTGTTACAGTACATCCATAGCAACAAGATGATGTTTAAATTTGCCCTTTTAAAATAGAAAAAGTATGTAGCTGCAGGTGAAGTCAGGCATCACAGATGTTACAGCTGACTGCTGAAGCCATGAAACTAGTTCTGTAGCAAAGCTTATTTGGGCACTGAAGAGGGAAGCAGGTACTTCCCATGAAGTTAAAACACAGGATAGCACCGTATGTGTGTGCTAGACACGTACTGTATGACCGAGGGCTATGATGCTCCGGGCAACCTGAAGGGCAACATTTCCCTCAAACTGAATATTCAACAATCTGATTTCAGTTACTGTCTGCAGGATAGGTTTTTAAGCATGGACGCATTGTCAACCACAAGGCTTCAATGAAATATGTCCCAACCCCCGACATATTCTCAACTGATTCAGATTTAAGGTCATTTAGCTGTCGCTGTGGTTGGTGGAACTGTTTCTATGACAGTTGTAGGTATTTCTACTCTCACTGATCATTATTTCTGGTCAAAAGTTACAGAACCCCTCCATTTATAAAACTTTTTTTCACAATTCAAATATGACCTAAATCAATAAGATGTCAACTGCTAAGTACAAAGAAAAAAGAAAATTTGGTTGGACGGAAACTGAAAAGTCATGCTGGTTAAAAATGAAACAAGACTTTTTTCAGGGATCGAGAAACACCAGCTGTCTTGCAGTGCTGTAAATGAATGAAGCCTTGAAAGTTGATGCAAATTCACTTCAGTTTAATTCAATAATACTTGATTAAACTGAATAACTCCTTCATGTGCTTCAACTGTTACTTAATATCTTAAAACTTTCTGTCTGTGGAAAGGCAGAGTTGGCACAAGTTGTTACCACACCCTCTAATGATTTATTAGGACAATATTGTACTGCAGGGAGTTGTGCTGTATTACTCAAAGGGGTTAGAAAAATGCAAGTAACAAGTCACATAATGACTTAAAACACGAGGAGCTGGGATGGATGCAAAGTGTGTTGATTAATGAATTAATCAAAAATTTACTTCGAATTTAAGATCCTGCAATCCCTTAAAAAAATCTTTGTTCAATGCTTAAAAGGAGCACTTAGCAGGATTTAACAAGGCAAAGTTTCAGAGTACAGCCAACTATAAACCTCCGAGCCTCGTTCCCCTCTTCCAAGCATGTATGAGAAACATGTTTTGAATATTTGGTGCGGTGACCACTAAAAAAGAAAATGTGAAAGGTCCTCTCTGGGGTCAGTGTTTGCTTTTTCCATCATGGGCTACTATAGAAACATGGTGCTGGAACATGGTGGACTCAGAGGAGGACTTGTGTTGTTTGAAGATATAATTACCTTTTTGGGGGGGGGGGGGGGGGTAGCAAATGCAAAGTCTCTCTTATTTTCACAAGAAAATGGAATTTTTTTAATAAATATTATGTAGCTTTTCTGCACTTTGACCCCCTTCTCACTGAAACTTTCTTTTTTGAGTATACTGAGACATGGCTTTGTGCTTATTTCAGTAACACCTTGAGAAATAGAAGTGTTGGAAAACTTGTCACCATTTGGAGGTAAATAAGCTAATTGAAACACCTGGTAGTATGCTATAACACAACAAAAGTCAACTGTGTAAAAGGTGTAGGGGGTGCTACTGTAGAAGCGGGATGAAGGATACAGCTAATTCAATCTCTTAAGGGACTGCTAAATTTGACTGCATTTGTTTTTCTTGTAGCTACACAGTAAACGTTCACTCAACTTTTCATTTAGTGCTCTTCATTTCATATTTCTGACCACACACCTGCAAAACTAATTATACTCCCTTCATTCCCTGTTGTGCTTTATGTTTGGTGCTAATTAGCAAATGTTAGCATGCTACTCTACCACTTCACGACTCTTTTGCTTTGCTTTAGCTTTACTAAACATGATAATTTACCAGCATGTTAGCATTGTGTCCTCTTGCCTAGTGTTAGCATTTACCATGGCTTAGCCTTAAAAAAGCATTGTCTTATGATGTTGCCAGTCGGGGAGGCTGTTACCCAACTGTGATGCCAAAAAAACCCAATACATTCCAGTGTCTCTTCTCCTTTCGTGTTGCTTTTATAGGAAATAAAACTGAAAAACCTCTTAAGCTCAAGAACTAACTCCAAACAACATTTTTAACGTGACAAAAAAATTAACTCTTTCCCTCTGTAATAACTATACATCAGCAAAAGAAAAAAGAAGGAATTCTCATTGTAAAACTCTGAACATCAATAACTTATTTAACTATATACCTCTCCAAATAGATAATTTCAATAACAATATTACAAAACTACTAGTATTCAGTCACCTACAGTAAAAAAGAAAACAAAAAGAAGCAAAAACTATGTGAGCTGCTATAGCACCTTATTCAAACATTTTCACAGTCATAAACCCACTTTTCCACTCACTTCTTAAATACACATTAAATCAAAATCTCTCCCTCCAGTTGTGAGAGCAGCACTGCAGAGTAAGGTTGCATGAAGGCCTTGCTTCCAGTAGCATTTTAAAGCCAATGCTGTAATTTTGAAAAACGACACAGAAGTTTCAATTGAGCTAAGCCACAAAGAAAAGCTTCTCAATAACACGGACGAGGATATGACAATGATACAGCTGAGAGTCGGACTATTGCTCTGGTCCAAGGATCGCTGCAGCTGCTGACCAGTCTAAACCCATCCTCACATACTTTCATACAAACAATAATAACAGGTAACTCTCTTTCTCCCAAAAAGAGTTTTAAACATATGAAAATATTTATGATGAGAATCTGAAAATGAGGGGTGGACGTGACGATTAACTTAACTGTATGATAATTGTAAGACTGGGATCCTTTTTGAAAGAGTCAATTAAAAAAAACAAGATTTTGCATTGAAAGAAGAATTTGACATTTTTGGAAATATTTGCTTTCTTGTGGCAAGTTAAGTTGCTTACAGTTAAGTTAAGCTCCACTGGCAAGTTGTCGCACTGATCTCACTTTCACGTCTGTCCACTAAATTTCTAGTCTTACCACAAAGCTAAGTGAACTGACAACAGGTTTAGCTTCATAGTTGGCATATATACCATTAGAGAACTGTCAGCCTTCTCATCTAGGTTAGAACATTTTCCAAACTGTTTGACAGTTCTTTTAATTCCAGATTATTATAATTCATTTTATAGCAAGCAAAATCCATTATCTGGAGATCCAGATAAGCATGATGTCATCCTCTTAAGTTTTCTGCATTACATCAAAATACAAGTTATGGTGGGGCAGAGCATCGTCCATTTACAGTGCCCTGCATGTCGTCCATGTGTCCAAAGTTAGGCATGAAAAAGACATGGCTCAGAACTGGATGGCACCTCTCTCAGATGTGTCATGGGGTCATTTGGTCAGGGGGTATAGGAGAAGCTGAGAATAGAAAGGCGAAGGTGGTATGAGTGTTATTGACCGGCAGGTTGGTAGGTGGGAAATCCTGGCGAGGTTTCCCTGATTCGTGCAGTGGTGAGTCTTTAACACACGGAGCTATTTGGATCTGCCTCCCCGGGGGTGTAAAAATCGGGGATGGGTAGACCAGTGTGCAGAGTGACCTGAAGAAAAACAAGTTAACACACAAACATGAGTTAATAAAATAAAATATGGACATATGATTGTCTTTTTCCTCCAGCAGGTGAAGCTGTTGTTCTATTTTCTCTGTGACTGAAGCATTTTGCCTCAGTCGTTCAGGCTTTCCTCAGCCAGAGACAGACCATAGAATAAGAAAAGTGGCAAAGAGCAATGACCCCTGTTGAGACTTTAAAAGCTCATATTGGTCAAAGTCAGTTTGGATGATATGGCAAATGTTATGCCTGCCTAAAACTACCACAAGATCTGTCTCAGTTCAGTTGTAAACAGTAAAAATAATCTAAGATATGTACTAGTACAGAGATGCAAATAATTTGAACGAAATGTGCGGCCTCGATGTGTGTAATTGTTTTACCTGGACGTTTCGATTGAGGCTGATAGCAGGGTAATAGTTGCCCTCCAAGGCTTCAAAGGCAACAGGACCCTGCTGCTCATCGTTGATGAGGAAGATGAGGATCCTGCGTGTGAAGTCCAGCAGCACTCCTATAGTGGATCCTTTTGTGATGCCACCGTCCGTCCTGCAGTCACAGGTAGACATGATCAGACAGAATGAGTTGCTGTTTGCCATATATATATATATATGTATGTATTGTAATATCTTACATCCTAATTTGTACTGTAATAGCCCTCCAACCCGTTATAATACATTAGTAAGTACATTTACTAAATTACTAAAGTACTTATACTTTTATTTCCATTTGATGTGGCCTAAACCCCCTCTTTTCTGTATTTCAGGAGGAAATATTAAGAATATATTTCACTTAACTTTATTAATCTGAAACTCGCAGAAACTAACTTCTTGCATTTATATGAAAGACCAAGTTTTATATTTTTTTATAACCTTTTTAAAAAAAGTTTAGAAGAATATGTGTCAACAAAAGTTTTCTTTTAAAAAATTCACGTGAATTTAGTTTTTCTTTAAACATTTTTTTTTACTACAGAATCCTACAAAAAGAGTAAATCTTTGCAGTAATACACGAACGGTCATATCATACTTTCTGTTACCTGTTGGTGTGCGAGTTGTTGTGCATGAACCAGGAGCGGTTGTTGTCCACGTACATAGCCAAGGCCTTGTCGTCCTTCCCCAGCATCACGTCCTTCAGAACGTCACCCCGAGCGATGCCGAAGGCTGGGTCTGGGTGGTTGTCATAGCGATCGATTGTTATTTCCCAGTAATGAACACCACGGGAAAAAGCGGAGTTACCCATGATCACCCGGTCGTCATAACTGTTGCAAGACACAGTCAAGTTGTCGTTGGAGAAGACGATGTCGGGGTGAGAGGATGCCGGGTCGAAGGTGAACCAAGCAACTGTGCAATTCAGAGGAGGAGTGGGTTAGGATTAATTACATCACAGACTGTATTAAGCGATGCAATGATCATGATGTCACAAATATGACATGAGTCTGGAAGTTAAATAGGGGAAACATACACTGTAAAAAATATCTAAACAAAAAGAACAATAATTACAAAGATAAGAAGAGGATTCATGACCACTATTACGATCAAGTTAATAATCCTTATCATCACATTATAGATTTGACTAAAGTCACTTATATTTGTTATTACTTGTATTTAATAAGCTTACATGAAATAGAATCAGACAGTCTGCAAATCTTTTCTGCCATTTGCTAGCACCTTGAAACAGCAAATTATCTTTGTGACATGTCAATAAGTGTAAAGTTAATCAGACAGGTATACTTTAAAATTCATATTCAACAATTTATAGTTATTAGCATGAAAATGGTTTTGCTAGCAAGCAGGTAGCAAACTGTATGTCATTGTTGTAGAACTAAAAAGGAGCTGATTTGGTGGTGTAGCTCTCCAAATCTCAGCAAATACAAGGCAACCTATCTGTAGAGTCTGACGCCTTTATGAGTTTGTTTAAAAAAAAAAAGAATGCTCTCATGTTAAGACGAATTGTTCCGTGTTCTTTAATCTGATTAAATAAAAGGCTAAATTTGCAAAACTGCGTGTATTAACTCAGTATTGAAATATAGAATATCATATCTCTATAGTCTATGCAGAGAGATGTGGGAGTTTACAGGTGGGCCTTTGTGGTTTTTATGGGCTCCACTGGACTTGCTTGTCTACAGTTTTTACTGGTGTCACTATGTGTAGTATAGTTTAATTACATGGTTTTATTTCCCAAAGGAAATAAAGCAAAGACAGTTATTAGAGGCCTGCATCAAATATTTGATATGTGGAGCCCACAGAGCAGCAAACTGCCCCCCTGCTGGTTTAATTGTGACGACCTAACTGATGAAACAGGCGATGGCCTGAAGGGGATTAGTGTGGAAACAGTCAGCGGTGAGAGCCATCCATACCTGTGCCTATAGACTGAACATCGCATGGGGGGAGTCCAGCTGAAATGTGAAATGAAGGGGGAAGTGGAGGAAGAACGGAAAAAGGAGAAAGAAAAGAGGGGAAGAGAGCGAAGCGAAGCAGCGGAGCAGACAGTGTAGAGGGGTCGGGAGGGAAGGCGAGGAGGGTAAAAAGCAGATTTGATCAGGGAAGCTGGTTCACCTCGATAGCCAAAAGACCAGAGGCAACTCCCAAAATAAAACAAAAAGAGCTCCTGGAAACAAACACTTAACTCTTGGAAAGAACAATGATGGAAACAAGAGAAGGTCTGTTCAGACTGACACATTTGTGCTTTGTTTTCTCTTTGAATTGGGGAAGTAAAACTGACAAAATCAAAGCACAGTTCAGTCAGGGCGAAGGCTGCCAAAAAGCTGAAAACATGTGAGAGGTTAGATCACTTTGTACAGCCTCCGACAGCTGCTGAGTGCTCTCTCTGGCAGGTAGGGAGGCTGTCTGGGCTTTTCAGATCCACTGTTGGATGACAAGCTTCCCCGTCTATGCAGAGCAGCATTTAACTAATGGGAAAGCAAGCATATGAGTGGATTATACATGAACCAGCTGCTGCTGGATGTCCCTGGCTTGGTTTAAAAGCTAAATCATACCCTCAAACAGAATTCCCATCCTGCCACTGCTACCAGACTAAGATCTTGTACCAGATAATTCGGGGGCTTCTGCTGTTATCATTTAAATTATTTATGCAGTAGATTGAAGGTGATTCTTCAAAATGCCACTGAAACTCATGACTAACAAGAAGCAGAGTTTGTATTGCAAAAACTGTAAAGCAAGCGGGCTTAATTTCAGCTTTCCCCCGTGGTTTTTAAGAAGTTGACTCACGAAACATACAAGGCTTTAGTCTGCAAGTGACTACTTATTATTCTTCAGATCTTCTGGAGTTAAACTGAAAAATAGTTGGCTGTGAAATGAAAAAGTAGTAAGTGAAAAGAAACTGAATCAAGAATCTTACCTCTGATCACATCAAACGAGAATAAATAAGACAGTGTATCATTACTTTTATCAAAACCTATAATGAAACACCTGTGTGCTGTTTGGCAAAACATACAATCATGGATCATACACAGATTTGTTCCTCATTAGCCACATTCACAGCTGTAGTTACTCTTTCTTGGGTTCATCGTAGCATTTAGGTCTAACACAATTTCTCAGGACTCTTTGAACATCAAATCGTGTGAAGATGACATGTCATGGCACAGATATACTGAGGCAAATGTGCCAGGTATATCAGGTTAAAAAAAAAGCACTTCTTTAAATGGATGTTGACTGTCTCTGAAACATAATTATCAAGAATGTTCCAGCCAGAGGTGTTGTTTTATTTTCTGTGTACAGTCACGCAAAGAAGAAAGTACACCCTCTCATTTTAAAGTTTTTATGTAACATTAAATTAATGTCACCGAATATCAGCACAAACACACCAAAACAACTACCAAGCACAGTGGTGGAAGGCTGATGATTTGGGCTTGTTTTGCAGCCACAGGATCTGGATACATTGCAGTCATTAAGTCAACTATGAACTCTTCTGTAGATAAAAGTATTCAGGAGTCAAATGTGACGCCATCTGTTTGACAGTTAGGAGTTGGCTGAAACTGGGTCATCAACAGGAAAAAAAAACCCCGAACACAGCAGCAAGTCTACAACAGAATGCCTGAAAAAGAAAATAATCAAGGTGTTGCAATGGTCCAGTTGAAATCCAGACCTCAACCTGATTGAAACGCTATGGCGGGAGTCTGAGGGAGCTGTGCATAAATGAATGCCTCAGTGAACTGATGTAATGTTGTAAAGAGTGAGCCTAAATTCTTCCACAATGATGTGAGAAACTCATTTGTACTTTACATTTGTTTATGGACTATGTTAAAAATCTAATCATTTTGTAGATAAATTGCGCAATGAAGACAACGCAGTTTCTTGTTATCAAGCTTTTAGTGGCTTTAAATTAGCATAGGCAAATAATTATGTGGCTTGGCTTTATAAAGTGCAATATACTAAAAAGTTTGCTTGCTTAATGACAATTGTATGAGGGTGGCTTGTCAGTTCAGCTTAGTTTAGGGCACTCAGTGAAGAGGCACTAATGACTTCTAGCAAGCCGAGACAGAGTCTTGGCTCTTTAAGAATTAAAAGTTTGCGGGTGTGAACACCTTTAATTCCAAATACTGACTGACTGTCCAGAATCAGAGAAAAAAAAAGAATGAATTCGGCTTTTATGGCATTTTATCTTGAAGACCTAAAGCCAAATCTGCTAAGAAGAAAAGAGTAGGAGGAGAAGTTGATGCTCAACGTACTTTCAGAGGTCTGCATGATCAGCGTCTTGCTGTACTGGCCCACTCCGCTTGCGTTGAAAGCCTTCACTCTGGACTTGTATGTGCTGTTGTAGTGGAGCCCATCCACTGTGCAGATGGTTTCTGTCCCCACGTACACCTCCTGTAAGGATAGACAGCACTTCCTGTTACATCTAGTGCGTAATTATGACACCAAGCAGTCTTGTTTTTTTTAACCCAGCATTGGCTTTGATGGTATGTTCCATTTGGATTTGGTAGTGAAGGTAAGAAAGTTTGATTTTGTACAACTGAGCGTGGGCACGGCAGCCCACACTGGAGTATAAATAGAGACGGGGACACAACTTGCCAGGCTCAGCCTGGTGCTGCGTTGTTGAGACTCAATGAGTCAGAGAGTAGAGAAGAAAGAAAAAACTCCCCATATAATTTGTAAAATAGTGTTGCTTTAAAATGCTATCCTAACATAGACTTGAGGTCAAGTTATGGACCTGCAAAGATCAGATTGGGGGACATAAAATACAAAAAAACGGCATTAAAAATTATTTCAATCATCATAGCCATTCCAAAGTGTGTACCAATATGCCATTTTGCTGTAAATCACATGCTTGTAGTGAAGCAGTAACACAATTTACCATCAACTGCCCACCAATTAGCAGCTGATGAATAGAGTTGGTGAATCAGTTGACAGGTTGGATATTAATGATCACCCTCTTATTGAACATTTGTAATTAAGGCAGAAGGAAGGAACAGACACAGAATGAAGTGGAAGGGTGAAAGATTTTGCCCAGCTGGCTTTAGCTAACAGGCTATAAAGAAGAGAGTTAAATGAGTTGAGGTCACTGGCTGCTTTTTCTAAATCGGACCACAAGATGCCTCGCCAAACAGCTGATGGACAATTCACATTACACGCACTGTATCGGGCTCATCCATTTTTTAGCCTGCCACTACAGTTGACAAACCGACATCTAGTAGCTAGTTTGTAAATGTTACCATACACATCAGGAGTAAGAACAAAAGCTCATATTATGATTACATGTTAAAGTCGTTTATATCTATATTTAGTTCAGAGTTTATATTTAGCTATTTTCTGTATCTTGTATACTTTATATAGTATATATTGCTATCCTTTGTTTTTGTATCTTAATGTGTGCTTAATGTGTCCTTTATATTTTTTGTATTTTTTGTACAAGCTGCTGGAGACTTGAAGGCAAGTTGTTGCTGTCAGTTTCACAGCCCGCATGTGAGTTACAGAAGGTAAATGTGCGTTTCTGTAAAAGATTACTGTAAATGTGCATTTCTGTAAAAGATTACTGTGTAAAGAAGTTGGCTGTGAACGCTGGGATAGGCTTGAGCCCCCCAGCGACCTAACCAATGGATTAAGCGGGTATAGAAAATGGATGGATGGAAGGCCTTTTGTCTGTTTGTTTGAAAAATTATGCAAAAAAATACCAAATCAAATTTTCTGGATAAGAGTAGGATGGGGAAAGGAAAAAGCCATTCAATTTAGGTGCATATCAGTTTTGTTGAATTTGCGAAATACAGCATTGAACTTTTTCCCTCTGTGTGAGTTTGTAAAGCCTCAGGGATTTATTCGAAGAGTAAAAATACGTGTTGCCCATAAAATATAAGAGCATGAAACATTTGTTTCCCACTCAGTAAGCACTAATAAAATAATACTTTAAACACTTGGCTTGGGGCAAAATCCCAAATGTTAAAATCACTTTAGAAAGCAGAAAGATTTCACAGATTGTTCATAACAAGAGTAAGCAGGCTTATTATGATATGGAGCTTTAGAGTTAAGACACAGATATCCTCACTCATTGTACTGAGGGAATTGTTCAGGCTGTATGAATTGCCATTGTAACAAAGCAGGGACCTCAGTGTATAGAGAACTGAGGGGTATTATGAGGATGGATTACTCGGAGAACCTCTTTGAGGATATGGAGACAGCTTTGATCCCAGATCACACTTTCTACAGGATCAGTCCAGCTAACAGCTGTGTTACAGGCCTACTGTCCTGACGGTGTGTCATTCAATGCCCTGCTACGCTGTGTCACATGACCTTTGCGCTTGAGTTGAAGGATATGCCTATCACAGTATACTCAGGGGACTTTAGCTAAAAAGCATCGCTTTTACATTCCGCTGGCTGAGCTGGATTTCTTTCTGGCACCAAGTGAACAAGTCTTTGTTGTGAAACAGGGAGGCAGAGTCATGTAAAGGTAAGTTATGACTCTCGCTGGTTGTGAGTTTTTTATGTACTTCTTGGTTCCCATTTAAAGGAAAATATATGCTGTCATCTATTAAAGTGGACAGACAAATCCCAACAAAAGCGTACCTGCCAAGGGAAACCTACCCTGAATGGCCCCCCGTTTCCATCGTCCAGCTCCAGGATGTATCCCTCCACTGCGATGGTAGAGAGCGGCGGTTGTTTCCATGACAACGTTGCGCTGTTGTTCTGAGTGCAGCATTCCTCTAGCTGGAGCATAGGAGCAGCAGGGACTGAGGAGAAAATTCAGGCCAGATTACAGCCCACTGAGATATGAAAAGATATTCACACACACACAACCACACACCCAAACTGGATATGACTCTGCAGTGCACAAAGACATGTTCAGTATTTATTTATTTATCATTTATCCATAACACATCAATAAATATCTTGTCCATCCTGAATATGAACACACTAGACATTTCATGTCTTTTTCATGTAATTTTCAGAACCATTTAATCACATCCAGTAGCAATGTCAAAAAGCAGGTGCATAAGTTCCCCCCAAGCCAAACTGCTCTCTGCTTTATCATCACCTTTGTGATATTGAAAGCAAAAGAGGTCATATGCAGGAACAGGCAGCCTCTAATCTCAAGGGATTGCTACCACAGAAAATGAAGGATGCTCCCTTAGAGAGTAGATCATCATTGCGCAGTACACACGTAAATATCAGAGTATAATTAGATTTTAACATTTGTCTTTTGACAGGAGCCTGACTACATAACTGGCTCGTGTGGACACTCTGCTTTGCTCAAGCAAGCTTCAGGAGAGCAGACACACGCTCTTAGAGAAGTCAAAGCTGGCCTCATTGAGTTCTAAAAGACCTTTACCTTTCATCTGTACAAAGTCCAGCTGGTGGATCGTCTGCAGGAGCGGTCCACTGTCCAGAGTTAGGTCAAAGTCACTGGTCATCCTTGGGGTAAGGGTTCCCTTCCCCCACTGACTCTCTGTCATGTGGACCCTTCGGATCAAAGCATCGGAGATCTGAGAGAACACAGCACAAGTAAATCTCCAGCGAAATCTGTAACCTGTAAACCTGTAACCAGCAACTAAAACAG
The DNA here is from genome assembly GCF_036924035.1 of Leuresthes tenuis. Classification (NCBI taxonomy): domain Eukaryota; kingdom Metazoa; phylum Chordata; class Actinopteri; order Atheriniformes; family Atherinopsidae; genus Leuresthes; species Leuresthes tenuis. The sequence goes on from NW_027325369.1 coordinate 15,109,941, forward strand.
CAAAGTGGTGATGCCGTGTAAAATATGAATAAAAACAAAATTCAACGATTTGAAATTCTCATAAAAATATTCATGAAAAATATTAACTTATCTGAAATTTGATAGCACCAATGTGTTTTAAAAAAAACCTCAGAGACAGGGCCTTGGTTGCAACTATGTATCATCCTTTTTGCTTTTAACAAAAGTCTGCGTATATCCCAGAACTGAGAGGACTAGCTGTTGGACTATTAGATGGAGTATGCAGGTTAGCGTTGTCTTGCTGAGATATGCAAGGCCTTTCTTGAAAATAAGTCGCCTGGATCGGCAAATGTGTTCTAAAAACCTGTATGTACCTTTCAGCATTGATGGTGCCTTTCCAGATATTAAAGCTGCTGAGTCTATAAGCACTAATGAACTCCCCATACCATCAGAGATGGTCACTCTCCTCTTTAGCTCAAAGGATGCAGTGTCCATAACTTCCAAAAAAGAGTTTCAAATTTTGACTTGTCTAATCACAGAGCTGTCTTCCACTTTGCCTCAGTTAATTTCAAATGAGCTTTGGCCCATATAAGATAACTGTGCTTCCTAAAGCTTCAACCTGCATTTGTGGATGGTTCAGTGAAATGTGTTCAGTGACAGTGACTTCTGAAACTGTTCCTGCAGCCCATGCAGTGATTTCCATGACAGAATCACCTCTGTTGTTAATGCAGTGCTGTCTGACTCACTGAAGATCACAGGCATCCATATTGATATTCATTCATACTCCTTGTTCACAGAGATATCTCCAGATTCTTTTAATGATAGTATGTACTGAAGATGATGGAATATTCAAAGTCTTCTTGTTTTTACTTTGAGGAAAATTCTGAAATTGCTCCATGATTTATAGAGGTTTTTATAGAGGTTTTACTTCTGAAACTCTGCCTCTTTGACATGCTTTTTTTTACCCAGTCATGTCACTGACCTGTTGCAACATCCTAATTAGTTGCCCCAGTCCAACTTTTTAGAGACATGTTTCTCAAGATGAGCTAGTGAAGCTAATTGAATAGTAAAATGTCTCACTTAACATTTGGTATGATTTTTTTTTATATTTAAATCTGAATTACGTATTGGTTTCTGAGATATTTTTGGAATTAGGGTTGTAAATGGAGTCCAAAAGGCAGAGTTTATTATCAACTGCAAACATTTTTTTTTACTTGTGACCATTTCCAGGGCATACATTTCCAGTTACAAATCACTGGTTTTCAGCATTAAATAACTGTATGAGAGGAACTTGTAGCTTCAGAGGACCAAACCGCATGCCTTATCCTGGACACTTCAGAGACATTTATCAGGACATTTCAAACACATCAAAGAAAATATGGCCAACATCAACAGAAAAAAAATTGTTTACCTTCATGAATATTTTGCCATAAGGGGTAAAAGGATTTTGCACTGTGTTAAAAGGAGACTTGTGAGTAAATCAAATTTATTCAAAAAGGTCTCTACACACAACACATGTGATGCAACACACAACAGATATCATCCACATACATAGAGATACAGTGTGGTGCTTTTACCTAGCATCTCATCAGCTTTTAAAGCCAACATCACAAAAACACACCAGGTTTATAGCTTTCAAATTAACTATAGGAACTTGGGCATTGCATATTAAGTCTGTGTTATATTTTCAGCCAAAATGAACCCGAAACTGAGTGGTCATGAGCCAAACAGTTCTCTACACAACCAAAGATGATGAACTGGAGAGGAAGGTCAAGAAATATTTAATTCTAGCAAAGTTTTTTTTGTTTTTTGACACTGCAAAATGGAGCTCTCTGCAACAATTTGCACCCTGGTCCTCTTCATCATTTCATCACATCACTTGTTATGCGTCTTACCTGCAGGAAACCACTGGGGTCATTCTCCTTGATGACTTCCAGACAGTACTCCATCAGTCCTGTGGTCTGGCGCAGCTTCACTGTACAGTGGGAGATCTGATCCCGGACCACCTGAACAAACAAAGTGAAGAGAAGAATGGCGGGGGATTAGAGAGGAAAAAGCCTACAGACAATCCTGTTTTAATAAAAAGGTGCAGTTATTCCCTTGCTGGTTGGTGCCCTTTCCTTCTAATCACTCTGCAGTGGAACATGAATGAAATGAAAGATGGGTTAGGAAAAGTAAAGTATGGTAGAGTGTAGAGTTTAGATATGGAAGAACAGAAGACTGTAGGTGAAATGAAAGGGTCGTCAGTTTGCAGAAAGAGATAGAGGTTAAGACAAAAGAAGTAAAACACAAAAAGAGTCTTTGAATCAAGAATGCTAGGGAAAAAACACAAAAAATAACCACAATGAAAGGGATAAACAAGGTCAGAGCGGCGGTAAAGACAGATTAAACAAAGCCGTTAATGGATGAGGAGGAGCTGAATGAGACGACCAGGAGGAATACCAATAATGAGATTAGCGTCAGGATTGTGAAGTGATTGATTGAGTAATTTTTTTTCTCTGGGGACTCAGAGTGAGGGAGGACAAGGAGGCTGCACGAACATCGGCAGCAGATCTTGTTATTGACGTTAACGGAAGGAAAGTGACATTTTGTTTTCACACCCATGCCGTGAGAACAGTCATCAGTAGTTACATCAGGGACCAGGGTGAGGCAAAGCCGCTCTAAAATGTCTCTCAGAGTGACAGGATTTAACTTTGATGCACACCAGAATCAGGACATTTAGAAGTTATGGAATTTTCTGCAACTCTTTCATTTTTGTCTCCGAAAACTGAATATACAAAAAAGTCAGTTCACTGTTCATGCTGATTATGCTCTATTCAGATGGGCATTTCTTCAGCCATTAATGGAAACCCTTCTTATTACACATACAGTAAAATATTTGACTGATTTGATGGGAGTTTTGATAGATACAGTGTAGGAGACCCCCCCTCTCACACTGACGCTGCTGATGTCCTCAGTCTCTTCACTACTGTGTGAAATAAATGGAAGTGCTGGACTGAGGGTTGCTAGGATACAGAAACTTCACTGCTGCTATACAAGGAGCTCCGAGGCTGAATAAAGAGGAAAATCCTTCCTGCGGCCGCATGGAGACCGGCAGTGTGCATGAAGATGATTTGCTGATAACTGCAGGCATAAACAAGTCCTGTTCACAAGACACACAGTATGACTATCTGGCCTCTCACTGAGGCAGTCTGCATTGGGAGATAAATATTTGCATATTTATTTTAGATAATCATAAGAAAAGCTTCCAGTGGATACTTGCTGTAAACATTGCACTGCTTCATAGGTGTAATCTATTCAGAGCAGGTCATAAGACATCAGAATTATCCTCCAATGACATCAAGTTGGTACAACACAAATAAAATCCCATATTTCTCCATAAAACATCAAATGAAAAAAAGATAATTGAGAATTGAGCAGTGTACCTCTATCACAGCAGATGCAAATGGCTTTTAAGTCAATAATGATGATGACAGAGACATAAATATCACAACCATGCGCAGATGAAAATATATTGGGTTGAAAAATCTGCCCCTCTTTTTGCAAACATGAAGTTGTCAACATGAAATGGGCAAACACTTCTTGCTTTGGGCAGTCTATGTGATGAATGAATAGTCATTTATTTTCACAGGCACCTATGTTGGGCAATAAATTAGCAATATTATGTTTTTTATGGTGCCTCAGCCAATCAGAACGAGTAACTCTGACTCCCCCCCTCTCTCTGTTGAGAGGTGAGAAGATTTAATGACACACAGATTCAAAAACATCATCAACATCAGCCCTTACTTTTGGTTATATAAGGACCAGATGGCCCACAGCAATGGCCACTGTACGTGTCATTAAAAAACACTTATTAAATTGAATATGCAGTGCGTAAACACTAAATAGGGGGACTTCAGTTCAGCTAACATGGACAACAAAATGAACACTCAAAATGAATCCCTGGATTCTGTCAGTTTCCCTGCTGATGCTTTAAGATAAATTTCAGCAAAGTCTGCTGGCTGCAGTCTTGCATAGGGTGGCATGCCACAAAAATGTCCGAAGACCCGCTAAAACTCCGCCCTTTCTGTGCTTCTCCTCGAAGCATCAGATAAATGAAGGTTGGTCTGACTGTAATAAATTTGAGTAAATCAATATTTACAGCAACATTTCTAATCATATTGAAATTACTTCCCCTTTCAGTGGTGAAATCAATCAGCCAAAGGACTTGTTTAGTTTCTCTTGCACTGTTCTGAGAGAGGTACACTGAGAGATTACACTCCAAGTCTATATTTCTGTGGCTGAGGGGCAGACTGTTCCTGCTGTGTCGAGCCTGAAACATCCACATTCCTGCAGTGGCCTGGTGTCGTTCCATGGAGAAGTTTCTCACTTCGCTGTCTGTCAGTTAAAAAAACTCAATACATGACATGACTTAAACCTGCAAAAGAAAAGCAAACTACTTTCATTGTGTTCAGCATCTGTGTCTATAGTTCTTTTCTTTTTTTGTTCACTGTTGCTTCCTGAACAGCTCCTTTCAGTATTCCAGTCATCTCTCCTAAAATCTGCTTTAGATCAGCTCCCGAATAAGATTAAAAAAATAAATCTGTTGCTGGCAATGCTGCTCTGCCAGATGATTGCTGGAAAATCAGTATGGGGAAGACTCATTCATCTGAATTTTAGCAAGAGTGCAGGGGCTGCAGCCCGAGGTGCAATGACTTGAAAGAAATTCAACATCTTGATGGGAGTTGTGAGAAATTAATTGAGAAACTTTAGAGTGAGGCGAAACACAGCAGATTGAGAGACATGAATAATATCCAGGATGAGGGTAGAGGGCAGAATCTGCTGTGTGAGTGAGCCAGAGTCTCCATCGTCTGTTGTATCTTACTGTCGTAGGGATGCAGCAGAGTTACAGCAGCTCAAGACTGCAAAACTGTCTTCCTTCCTAAAACGTGCCCATGTGGCCAAGCTGACTGCTGCAGAAACACTAAGCAATACGACCTCTTCCAGCTATCATTCATGCATTCATTGTGGCAGGTTTATTTGTGTATTCCTTTTGCAGTTCACAGCCACATTAAAATAGGTTTAAAGATGCAGTCATAGATATATTTAAAAAAAATCTTTTGGCCAATTGGGGGAAATCAGAAACACTGTAAAGTTATGTTATTGACAACTATTGTTGCTCCATGTCTGTCTGCAGTAACACTAACATTAATTTTTAAGGCAAGTGTAAGTTCAAACTCCACTCTCCTACCAACAGTGTCCCTCATGTGCATCTTGTGTTCGGTGCTGTGTTTGAGATACAGAGATGGTTAAATAATGAGCTCACTCTACATGTCTTTCTGCCTCCTCCTATTTGTTCTTGTGATACTTACTGGGCCACTGCAGCACTTTTGGCCTTGCAAGATACCCGTGGCTGCAGTCTCAACATATCTCTTCACACCAGCCCAGAGAATATACAATCAGGACCATGACATTACATTTGTTACAGTGTGACATTTTGTGGTAGTTTGAAGTGCATGAACATGATTTTTGGTAATGAATATGATCATAGAGAGGACAAGGAGAATGCATTGGGAGATATGAAAGGTGTAATATGAAAAGAGAAGGCCAGAAACATCAAATCAAACGGTTAATGGATGAAGGGATAAATAACAACGTGCTGCACAGCGCAGTGGTGGTCAGAGGAAGTGACATAAGAAGCTATTACTTATCACTGCAACTGCTTTAACAGATTAAGTGTATAAGATGATAAAAGAGCAGAGGATACAGGACTGTCTTCATCATTGCTAAATGTTTTAATTTATCTTTTATTCAAACAAATCTCCCCATTTGAGAAGCTCGAACAAGAGAACATTTTGACGCTTTTACTGAAAAATCTGAGCTTAAACTATTTAGGTGTTTGATTTTTTGTCTGTTTTTCTGAATTTTAGTCATAAAGGACTATGTTGTGGAACGTTGGCCAGACAAAACAATATATCTGAACAATTCTAGCATTTTGTAGACTAACCATAAAACAATTCTTAAACAAAAGTAATCATCAGTTGCTTTACTGAAAACTTAACTTAGTTGTTGAATAGTGTTCCGTTTAGACATGATTGTTGTGGCAGATAACATACTGAATACTGAACAGCAGCAGTCTTAATATATCATATTCATCTTCCCAAAACTCACTGAAATTCAGCCTCTGCCACAAATCCCACTGCAACACTTAAAACTATTGTTCACTGTGAGAGAATTTGTTATTGATATCTGCCTCTGCTGTTCTTTATGTTTTCTCAGCTCATCTCTTAGATTCCTATAAATCCAAACTCTGGGTGGAGGGAACCTCTGGAACAGAGAAAACAGCATATTACCACACAGGAAACAAGAATATCCTCACTCATTAATCCACCCTAACTGGGCGGCCAGCAGATGAAGCAACCAGTAACAAACTTTGCGACAAACAGGAGTAGATGCAGACTGTTCTCCATTCACTTTGCTTTCATCAGACCTCATCTGGCTTCTGCAGAGTCTGTGAACTTTGCAGCTCCCAGATGAAATCCTGTGAAAGAGACTGGCAGCAGAAGCAGAGTGACTCAGTTTGTTCAAATTGAAAAGATGCTGAGATGCACACAGCTAAGAGTGAGAACTATTTCAAAGGAAAGCTTTCACATTTTATAAATATGAACTGATGCTCACAAAACTATTTCTTTAAGGACTCCCCTTGTTGTTGCATTTAAGTACTCCTGGTAGAGTCAGAAATCTGAGATATTTATGGTCTGACGTAGAACAACAACTTCATAATTCACACAATAAGAACTGCGCTCCTGGTTGCTAATCATTTCAAGGGGATCAAAGTAAAAAGTCTGAAAATAATGAAAATGTATGAATTAAAACATAAAACACAATTATTCAGGGTATGAAGACAGATCTGCTCATGTCAATTTATGTTAGGGAATTTAAGGTTTCAAGACCAGAACACAAGTTTGAACATAATATAAATGGCTTACAGATTCTACTGAAATAATTAAAATTTAACAGTGCTTAAATATACATGTATATGTATAAATATACATATATATATATACATACAAAGACATATATATTTATACATATATGTGTGTGCATGTATATTAACATCCAGGCTCACAGAATTCTGTATGGTTGGTAAACACCTTTTTTCCCTGCAAACTATACTGGCTCCTCTGAGGAATTATTTGTTTCCAGGCAAATCCAGCCAATGAAGCAGCAACACATGACTGAGTGGGTGTTCAAGCGAGGCTCGGTTAAGGAGCTTTTGTAACCCCTCCATGTGACGAACCTCCATGAAACAACCCTCCGCCTCTGCTGTCTCTTTAAACAAATACACGAGTCGGTCCTCCTGATGTGCTGGAAAAAATGAACCTGACTCATGCAATGAAGGACTACTTCTCGCCTCTATGGCTTCAAACAAGAAGCTCAACATGCTCCGGTCACCATGGTGACCAGCGACCTCTTTCTTAGCAGCCATGACCACAGAGGAGCAGCGGGAGGCTGTGTCACAGATGCAAAGTCATATACAGCGGCAGCCTCTGTTTAGGCAGGTTTTGTGTGTTCCGTGCTTTTAATGGGTTTTCTTTTATGTTGAGCATAACATGACTTGATCAGCACAATGACATTATCAAAGGACTGCAGTCTCATCGGGAGTCTATTGGGTGGAGCATGTCTTATTCAATTACAGCTACATGACCTTCGCCACATGCTGATGAAGCAGGACATAGTTAGTGATAAAAACCACGTGAAACAGAGAGCTTTCTTGCGTCAGCAACTCCATGGGAAACTCCTATGATTGAGCTAGCACATGCAAATGCACAACCAACTCTGAAGGCACAAAAGGGATTCGGATCTGTGGAGGAGAAATGTGTTTCTTGTGCATTGAGAAACAAAATTATATTTCTTTGTGTTAGAGGTGTGAGTGTGTCCATTGCAATCAACAAGTCCCCCAGTTGAAACAACCTCATAGGTAATCCGTACATACCTTTGAAAACAACCGTCAATGGCGCCTTGTAAAGAAACGACTCTATAACTGGTGGAAGGTAAAAATAACTCATATGATACATGCCATTCTCAAGTCTTTCATTTAACAAGCCTTAAAATCCTCATATGAAGGTAGGAAGGGAAGGTCGCACAGCGAGTTATGCACTGCACTTTTCAATGAATCATGAATGCCTTCATGGAGCAGGCTCAATTCCAACATATGACAACTGTTACAATGCAGCCTCAATGGTATCTTCATGGACGTGATTTTGATGGTTTTACTGGTCAGATATAAACATAACATATTCAGATGAAATTTAGTAATTTCCTGCTTGGGTTTAGGCAATAACATCACTTGGCTAGAGCTAGAAAACTATCATAGTTAGGCCTTTCACAAGCAACCGTCACTCTCATGGAAACCGTTGCTGCTCTTCACACATAGTTGCTTTTTCATTTACATTATTGTTTTAGACATTTGCATAATAACAATCAAGTGGCTGGTTTGGCACATCTCAAGCAGAAATATAAGCAGCTGCCTCAAATTCTGCCATTTTTAACCAAATCACATGATCAATCAGAGTTGACTGGGCGACAACAGGTACTGCAGCGATGTACAGAGAGAGGAAAATAAAATAATTTTTCTTTGGTCATTAAACCAAATGCTGGTGACAATAAATAACTCTCTAGAAATAAAGACTGAGACTATGAAATATATATATATGTAACAGGTTTGGCTGTCCCTTCTCAGTGCTTTTAAAGCGATTTGCAAGAAGCCACTATGCCAAAGCGAAAACAACTAGCAAGAGCCAGGAGGAGTGTCTAACCGGTGTCAATCACTGTCACTACTCTACAAACTCTACACTTGCCATGGTTACAGGCCCATGCATGCATATGACAGCCTTGTATGAAGGGAAGGGAGGCAGAGCTGAAGCCCAGCAGAGAGGCAGAATCCAAATATTTGTCTGCAAACTATATATTTTAAAAACGACAAAAAACTACAACAAACATCATCTACTCAACATAGTTTAGAGAAATAACTACATTTATGTTTTAATGCTTATTCTGCCTTTCCTGAATCCAACATGGTCCAAGGTGCTCAAATCATTTTTCACATTCAAATATGTCTGTTTTCACTCCTAAATGGTCAAAATTGTTTTCAAGCTTTAGTTGTCGTTAAAGATTTCAGCACAGTAAAAGATAACCGGCCTTAATTTGTTTTAACAGGATTGTTCTATGCCTAGTTGTGCCCTTGTACAGTGATCCTTGGGACTATCTGAAAATCTGTTATTTGTGAACATGCAGCTTTTGATGAACACATTCTCACTCCCAGCTTGTGACATTCTGAGGCTTGTTTCAGAGCTCCTTGGTGTGTACACGTCCAACCCTGTAAATCCATTTTTCAATGTGTTACATTGTCCCTACAGAAACATATTCAATTTTTCTATATGCCAATAAGGTAAGCCTGAGTGATTTATAAGCCAGTCCTATCTGTAAATAAATCATAGGAGGAGGAAGAATGTGTGTGTGTCAGTGCTGCATGTGCTCACATGTTGCCATGCACAGGCTGTGCCCACCTACACGCGTGAAACTTTGATTCTACACCGCGTCCAAGCATGAAATTGGATGCTGTACAGCTCTCTCCCTCCTCTCCTCTCACTTATATCCCACATTCAATTTGTCATAGATGCTTCAAAAAATGAAGAGATTTATATTTCTGAAATCAGCAGAAATGAGTTTGAACTCTCTTGAATCTTTTTTTAAATCTATATCATCACTGATCAGTGATGAGAAATGTGTCCTCTGGATGAAACCTATAATTCAAAAGGCAACACTCAAGTACGGGGCAGCTGTGCATTTGATTTCTTTCAGCCAATTATTCGAAAGATTGAAAAAAAAGAAAAATTGTCCCGCTTGTATCATTGAGTTTAAAATAAATAAGCTTTTAAAGATAGTGATGGCTTTAGTTTATGTCAGTACAATCAGATTTTCTTTCCCCTTAGGCAGACTACAATTTGAAACTTAATTTGCAGAGACAACTCATCCATCAGTTCAAGCCTTCATTTTGTCTATCTTGTGTTGCATGCAAGTTGAAGCCCAGCTCCAAAACAGCAACATTAAAGGGGAAAAAAAACAACATTTCTATAGCTTTACATAAATTATGTATTCAAGAGATTGAATATTTTGTTATACATCTAACACACATTTTAATCTGGACAGAACAAGCAGTTTACGGATGAGATTTCTGATCGTGCTTACTCACCTTAAGCTTATGTTCATGCTCCTTGTTCACCTGAGACAGAAGCTGGGCCTTGCGTCGATTCAAGGCATCAATAAGGGCGTCACACTGTGCCACCAAACATGCCTCAAACTCTACGCCGTTTTCCTGCAGGATGAGCACACATGCACAGGGGCTCACAAAACAGACAGACTGTGAAGCATGCACAGACGGGAAATATGCAGGAATTTCCAGGGGAGGGGTGGGGGACTAAGAACTTTTAGAAATCCTGGATCTCAAATTGTTGGCAGGATGTAACTCTGAAATAAGATTTGCAGTAAAGTTAAATAAGGGAATGATAGTTCTGCAGAACCAGTTGCATCATGCATCAGGAAAGGTGTTTAAGTGACATAATCATAATCACGAATAATAACCAGGGTGATATTTGATCAATTAACACTGTCTCTAACACTAATCTCACTGTCCTTTTTCCTTTGCGCCTCCTCTAACTTACGCTCAGTGTTTTCCACCCCCATGTCACTGGGTCTCACTGTGTGACGATTATCAACAGGGGCGTTTAATCCCACCTTCCTCCTCTAATCACTCTATTGCGCTGACCACAGCTTTGAGTGCATGCGAGTGTCTATATTTAGTCCTGGTGTATACAGTATATCACACCTCAGGTGATGATGTAGCTAAAAACTAAAAACAGTATCACAGCTACAGCATCAATTTCAGTGGATATACCTGTCGTAACTGATTACAGCATTGTTACTTTTTTTAGTTTGAGTTTATCAAGCTGGATGTAAATATATTCATTGGCATTGATTTTTACAAGTTAATGATTGTAGTGTTGAACATCACCGCATACACCTCAAGCAACATAGGGGGCTTTGAAATACTAAATCTTCCGCTCCTTGTGGTAGGATAAAAACCACTGTCAAGCCACAGATAACAAAATGTGACCAGAGACTCTTCAAATAATACAATTAGTTTTTTTGTCTCTGTCCTCTACTGCAGTGAGAGGACTGACTGGAATCACAGAGGGGGGGGGGGGGGGGTGAGAGCTTGTTAAAACAATGTACATTTACTGCAGATTATGGGTTTGCAATCAAAATGAACAGCTGTATCCTGCATGTAAAACTGTGTTTTTGAGTACCTGGATATGCTGCACCATGTTTCTCAGCTGAACAAGGAACTCCTTGGCCTCAGTAGCTCTGTCTGACAACCCGTTTAGAGCCTGGGACAGCTGACCCTGTGGAGAGAGAAAACAGTAATGATAAAGAGGCAGGGCTGCTATGATGGGTTTGTGCTATGCTGAAATAGCAACAGGCTCCGGTTTATGTACAGTAGCTAAAGTGGTGAATCCTTAAGAAGACTCTTCACCTTTGGAACATATTCAAAGTCAAAAGACAGTTAGATTTCTTTAAAATGATTGCCATTAAACATCTATTGCTAAGCTCATCCCTCCCTTTTTGCCAAAAACATGCCTTCATATATAATTCCATCATGTTTTCTCTCCAATATGGGGGGATTTTTTTTAAGTTAATCTCCCATTATGGAAAATCAGTCACCACGTCAAATGTGATTCTATTTTTGCAGCACTTACAGAAAAGTACTATTATTTCCATATTTAAAATCTTCTTTTGAACAAAAATGTAAAAAAAATTGTCTAGTGCCAGCTGCAAGATTCTGATTATTTGCTGCGTCTTTCTGGATGATACTGAGTTGAACATCTTTGGGTTTTAGACTGCTGACTGGGCAAAGGGAAGCATTCGGGAAGGGAAACTTGGCATTTTTCCACACATTTTAATATTTCACAGATGATTATACAGTGTAACTGTCAAATAATAGTTATAATTAAGCAGTCTTATCGTTTAATAGCAGTCCACTCCTGCTAAATATGCAGTAGAATAATGAATTTCCTTTTTGTATTAGCTAAGTAAGTTTTACTGTTTAACCTGAGCACCCCTTTGAATTTCCTACCCTAATGGTTTTATGCAGAAACTAAAGACTGAAGCTACATCATGAGAGCTTTACCATCAACAGGAAACACACATGGAGGCAGCCCAGCATGAGTTATTTTGCATGCAGATTCCCAGCTCTGTGTTGTTGAACATGTGCTACAGGAAAGTTCAGCGGGTACAGCAGTTATCTGTGAAAACCTCTCCATGCTCAGCCTTTAGTCAAACTCAAAAGTACTCACGATAAACACAAAGCAGCTTTGTCACTGCTGCTGAGAATCTGACATTTTGAAGTGTCAAAGTTTCACCCCTCAGACAAAATCCTGTGTCAGTCTGATTCTTACACGCAAAATGCTAATTCCAGCTATGGAATGTGCAGCCATGCCTGCGTATGTTTGTAATGATACAAACATACACAGGCACTCAGCATTGTCATAACTGGATTATAGCTCCTAGGTATGATGAGCTGAGGATAGCACACGTGACAGGAAATGCCATTGTTGCGGGTATGTGCGATGACACAGAAGGTTTCCTGTTTGGACAGCAGGGAAAGAGATGGTTTGTTCATGTGTGTGAAGCGAGGCTGTGTGACCAAGAAGGTGACAAAGACGCGACCTGACCCTGTGGGAACCTCGTTCAGTTGAGTGAACAACGGTCAAGTTGGGAGGCATGTTGTCTTCTGGGGTTTTTGGGTGTTAACAAAACCAAAAAAGAAAAACTGCTCCAACTGTGGAAAAATGAATAAAACCAGCAAGCTGATAAAGAGGAAAATGCTGTGAAAACAACCCTTACAGACACTGTGTCAGCCCAGCTTCTGGTATCTGACGTTAGTCAACCAAATGGGAATCCGTCTGTGGAGGCCAGCAGCTGACCTTCAACCTCTGTGTTTGGGAAACTGTGACAGCTGCCGCTAACATGAGTCCACTGCACAGGGGACACTCCACTGAGTTGGCAACAGCTGAGCAAAGATCTAAATGTAAACTTTCCAGGATTGTTGAGGACTTCCTCTTTGTTAACTAGGGACTCATATTTTAACATCTCAAGAGATCAAATGGCAAGAAGCGTTCTCTCCCATGTAGGAACAAAAAATGGGAAGATTTCCATGAATTAATAAAACGTGGACGGACAAATTTATCATTTCAGTTTACATGAATTATTATTCAATCATTTTTCAATCAATTTATCTAAAAAGGGTGAAAGAAATATGTTTAATACTGTTTAATTTGACTTTTCAACAAAAATGTTGCAAAGCCACAACCTTTGTTCTAATTTTTAATTTAGTTGCATCCACAAAAATACTACAAAACATAACACAGTTTGACGAACATAAAAAAGATTTTTTGCACCAACAAGTCCTTAATCCTTTAACATCCATTTGGATTTGATAGAGCACATTTTATTTACAGACTATAGTCTGTTTTTATCAAAGATTAGTGGAAGTGAACCTACCTAAACCACTTCTAAAATCAGCCTAAAGTGTCACCAAAACCAAAGCATTGATTCTAAATGTATTCTTGCTCCAAAGAAATTTCCTCAGTGCAGATGTTAAAGGGTTAAGAAACGGAAAAATAAAAAATCTGACACAGGACATGCAAGCAGCATCTTATCCTTCAGCTGATCCATCTACTGTTCACTGAGGCCTCATCAGAAATGGTCTCCATGGAAGGTTGGCTGTCAAGAGGCCATTCTTAAGGAAGGGAAACAGGGAGAAAAGGCTGAGGTATGCCAAATGACACGTGAACTGGACTGAAAATCAGTGGCAACAGGTCTTATGGAGGGATGAATCCTCCCCAGAGCTCAAACCTCAACATTATTGAAGCAGTGTGGGGTCATCTTGACAGAGAATGGAACAAAAGGCAGCATACATCCAAAGAAGAGCTTTTTCTGAAGACTACTTAAAGAAATTACAAGAAAGCTCCCTCTAAGAGGGTTCAGGCAGTGTTGAAGAATAAATGTGCTTAGACCGAATATTGACTTTCAAACTTACAATATTTAATCAAATCACTGCACCTTTTTCCCGTTTCCCAATACACATATAAAGAAACAGAGTGAATGACAACTGTGAATCAAATTGTTTTGTGATGTATTGTATGTGTTGTCAGATAAAAACAATAAAACCTAGCACTAAAAAATAAAAAATGTAAAAATCAGAATACATGATCCAGACTGTTTATTAGTTGAAATCAGTGATTTCCATGAAAAAATAAAACAAGCAATATTTAATGAACTTTAAGGGTGCTGGTGGACAGATTTTATTTCTTTTATGAAGTTCTGAGCTAACAGTCTCCTGACTCTCCTGGTGCTTCACTATTTTACAATGTATATAATAAGCAAATTTCCCTTAAAGTCATAAGTTTAAGGAGGGTAGACTTCTAACTACACTTAAAATGAAATTGAAATCCACAAAAGTAAAAACAACAGGACAAAATACACATGTTGCCTCCTGGTACTTCAGAAAAGGTCTTGCTCTTGTCTGCCTGGATCCCCCAAACACTCAACCTGTCCACAGCATCCATTCACACTCTGCTGGTTTCATTACACATCAGCTGGGTCACTCACACCTGCCCTTTCATCTGTCCAAAATTAAAGTTGCGTTTCTCTCCCAGTTCTCTCATTTCTCTCAGTGACACAGCGAAGGACGTTGACGGAGAGACCAGCTCACCCAGTTAACAGTCAGCGCGCATTCAGCGACTGAGCAAATGAAATGAGAAACACTTGATTGTCTGGAGGCGTTTTTCCGCAGTGTCTGTTTGAGGGCCTGCAGAGCTCAGTGCTGGAAACCAGGTCAAAGGAAAGTGGAGACTGTTTTATTTCGGCACAGCTCGAGGCTACTTCCTGCTCTGCGACGACCACAGTGCCAAGGCCTGCAGGTCGGCATATGGGAACACAGGATTCAGCAACAAATGGTTTGGAGAATAACATGGGCCTGACATCAGGACTTCATAGAGATTAAGAATTTGAAATAGAGGAGCAAGAACCTTACATTCCCCTTACCATTTTGTTGCATCTTTGTTGCACCAGCTAACATTTAAAAAAAAAGAAAAAAAAGTAACCCACCTCCAAACGCAACACGGATCAATTCTGTGAAACATAATGAGGTTTCCATAATTCCTTTAATGATTGATGACAACTATTAGCGATAACTTATCTTGCATGATATTTACATCTCATCATACAGCACTTGCATTTGCATTTTTCATTTCTTGCTAGGTGGATAGATTTTTCACTGTTATAGCATGAATGATGCGCTGATGGCTGATGCTGGTTCCTCAAAGGGAAGAGGCTTTTAGAAATTCAAGCTGAACAATTCTCCACTTACATTAATGCAAAGTGGCATCAAACTAGCCTGGGGGTTAAGATGAATTCTGTTTGGGGGACAGTCGGAGCAGTAGCATCATGCAACATTAGGGTGGAGACGAAGATGTTTTGGATGAGGTTGGGGGGTTTGTTGGGAGGTGGAGGGCAGCTTAAGATGTCTGTGCTATTTGGGAGAAATAACAGCTCAGTAATTAAGCCGGGGGAGCACACGTGCATCGCATGAATAATTCATCAGTAGCTCCGGGACCATTCGCCATGGTTTTAATACATGTGAACTTGCCAATCTGTCACAGGAAAGTGCGAATGTCTGAGAGGCGTCAAAAGCAGTTTGGAATAAAGGTCCCACAAGGAAAAGGGAAATGCGAAGCCAGGGGGACGTAGACATAATGTGGACACTGTTAAGCTCTTAAAAATACAGAGGCAGAAAAGTAGCTGCACACCTCTTTGAGCTAATTAAAAAACACACAGCAAAGATAGCTTTTGAGTTTCCGTAACCTACTTTCATACATTTTTGAGTGCCCTACTCTCTTTTCATGATTCAGGGTTAAGTACTCTATGATCTTCAAACAGTCTCTTAAGGCTCACTTAATCCTGTCTTTTGGTTACTTTCTGTAAACATACATGAACTCATGGTAAGGTCAATCTTTGGTAAAGGGAAATGCCAAACAAGCGAATAGAAATAAAACAGACATTTGTCCCAGAGCCCACAGATGGAAGTGAGTGAAAATTAAGTTATTTTACACAGCGTGATTACTGATTGTGCCTCTCCCTGCAGAATCAGTAACCACAGACTATAACATGAAAGGTTGTGGTTGTTTACATGAGCAACTGCAGTCCTCAGAGAATACAGTTTAAAATATTAAGCGAGCGACTTGATTATGTTTTCTGCCTCATGGGAACCTTTCTGTTGTTAAAAATTAAGCTGGAGTTAAGACTGAGCTAGACTGTGAGTGTGATTTTACGTGTTTAACAAAATCCCGGATGAGACCATCTTTCACACAGGGGACATAAGTGGCTGGTACATTATTCATCACTTATATCTGCTGCCATTAATAATGCACAAGTGGTCGTTAAACAATCCACCCACAGAAATAACGATGAACTCCAGTGATTGTTATGGTGAAGTTTCTTGACGTCCGAAACATGTCAAGCTTTATTTGATGGACACACGGCACAACAGGAAGTGGGGCAAAGGTGATTTATTCTTATTAGCGAGGACATAATCTGCTGTAGATGACCATGACTTCTACCAGCTGGTCTGATTTGATAAACTGATCAACTCACTTGATAAACTGATGAGCATAATGGAAACAGGGTCACTGCAGGCTTTAACAAGTCCTTAGTTTCTACTGCCCAGATTTCTGGTTGAGCACACATTCTTACACAACTGGTGTCCTCATTTAATGTGGTCTGAAATACGTTAAGCAGTTTTAAACATCTGACTTGATTTAGTCAGGAACTTGTCTTTTTCTTTCCCAGTTGGGCCGCAAAGGAGTACTGGCACAGTGGATATTTGAGGTAGTTATCTGTCTCCAGTTCTCCGCCTGGAGCAAGCTAAAATATTCAGCAAGTCTGTGTTCCCATCCCAAAGTCATTGAAAAAACAAAAATACCTTGCGTGTAGAGCAAAGAAGACTCATTACCCTGATAATGAATAATCTGCCTGTCCTCCCTCCTCGATCAATGTTTCACTTCCTCTCTTTGGGCATTCAGAGTCACTCAGTGGCTCTCATCTTCCTGCTCTTTATCTCCCTCTTTCATTAACATTTATACAGTTAATCTCTTTACATACAGCTCGAGGGGTAAATGTTACCGCCTGTAATGGAGCAGCGTCAAACTAAACGACTGGGAAAATTCATTCTTTAGATGCCTCAGCCCTGACTTTGTCCTCCATCTCATCACACTTAAGGAATTAGTCCATGTTGTCACTTCGGCCTACTGGGCCTCTATTGACTGTTCATTAACGAAGTAGGACCAAGTTAGAGCTTAAGTCTCTGCCGAGTAGGAAAAACTGAACATTTGTGTCTCAGAGAAGAAGAAGAAGATGATGATGAAGACATTGGTGTCATATTTTCACGATAAATTGAACTTTCTTAAAGTCACAACCATGTTAAACTGAGGGGAGTTCTGTGTTTACAGTAAAGAAATATTTATTATAAATATACACGTGTATTCTGCTATGAGCCGCAAATGACTTTCCAAAACTTCACCAGTAGAACAGCAATACTCACACAATAAATCAAAAGACTCACATGATTCCATTTTTACATTAATGTGGGTGATATCAAAGAATAGTATTGTTGATCCACTTCTACTGATTGAGTGTGCAGTAATGTAAAAGGAAAACAACTGCTATCAGGGAAAGCCTTAACAGGACATTAGTAAAAATTTGTGAAATGTTGGCAATATAAGCAATGGTTAATGATAGCCGTTAAGACTAAGCAACGTTGGACTCCAAAATTTAGGTATCCGATATGTGACGGAGGAATTACAAAGTTTTCAATAGTGATATTGACCATTTTGTGGTGTGGTATTTTTTTCTACTCGGGCAGTTCAACAAATGACTCATAATGATTTTGCAACTAAAAGAGGGATCTGTACCCTATTAGCTGTTAATGGCCCAACTGCAGAAAAAGAAAATGTAAGTTTTTAAGAAAAAAAACATCTGTCAGGTATTTTTTTGGTTTGGTCCGAGCTCTCAGGCTATTTTCTGTATAAATGTAAAACTCTGCTGTAATAATAAAGTAATACAGATCTCAAAAGAGGCAGACCCTGAGGGCAGAGTGGAGTCGAGTGGGTCACTCCGCACTCTTATATGATCCGCTTGAATAGAGGTGTAATTAATGTCATAGAAATTTAATTGAAATCTCAGAAATTTGAGCACAAAGAGCACAATATGTCTCCTCTAAATTGCTTTAGTTAGATGTCTTCATGTTATAGAGATGGTCCAGATGACAATTAACAGTCAAATCAGCTGATTTTTCTTCCTAGTCTGACCATTCACAGTGGTGCTCTGACGTGGAAAATATGGTTTGACACATTAATCCGAACAAAGTGTTGCATAAGAACAAAAACACACAAAAAGGAACCTAATGCCTCACACAGGACTCCAAGGAGACAATAAAGAAAAATAAATCCTGTGTGCTGTGTCTCCCGTATGGCAGGCCGTACCCCACCACTGCACTGCACTTATAACCAACCATCTAATGCAGGTTTGTTTGCTTTTTGATGAGGCAGGCACTTGTACAATGCTGGAACTTTTATCAACAAAAGATGAGATTATACATATCCTTCCTTTCAAGAGCCTCAAAGTTGCAATTTCCATGACTGGGATGAAAAGCAACGGAATGAGAACAAATATATACAGTATGGAGACTGGACCCATTAATTCAGGATGCAAAAAATAGTCTAATTAGATACAAGAAAACACAATGTAATCCTCCCACAAGAGGAACTCAATTTATTTTGCTTCCTGCATCATTTTAAGTATTTTGGACACATCTACCGATTCCTTTTAGTCTGTCTGTTAACATATATTGCTGCTCTTCGTGTGCATGTCCTGAGTGCTGATCAGTCACACAGCAGGACTGTCTGTGAATCCATACAGTTGCACAGACCGACAGCTAGTCTCATTACTACCAGCAGACAGTGGTCAAATCAGGAGAAAAGGACAGAATTCTGCTGTCAGTGTCCAAATTTTACAGGCTCTTCCTTCGCTTCCACAGAGTTCACAGCAGCTGTAGGTATAGCTCATCCAGACATGAATCAACTGCTGCTGACAACATCAGCCTCAAGACTGTGACAAGCCTTTTAATAGTCGTCCCAGCACCTGTGCTGTCTGTCCTCATTAGCTAGCTTTTTGGGGCATCGTAGATGAGAGCTTACAGAGCATCAGTCGTCATGTCGGTTTTTGTTAGGTCTGCTTTTTCTTCAAGAGCAGCTTAGGATCAAACGCATGCTAACATTGAAGAGGAGCACATAGACACACCAAAAGAGGAAAAGTCCTTAAATCTCTTGGAAATTACTTCAATCTCACAAAGGGAGATTTTCAGGGTCTGGTTTAAAATCCCCTCCCGCAGCCTCTGATTCATCTCTCTTCCTGTAGCGCAAAAGAAAAAAAAAGTGATTTCCTGCAGCAATCTGCTACTTATATTCTGTACACCCACAGGTCTTCTTGTCCTCAAGCTTCGGTCTGATAAGATAACTTTTATTGCAACTGAGGCGACAGAGCATGACCCAGTGAAGGGTCGAGTACAACTCACCATGTAGAGATCTGACACTCTGACCATACCGTTTTCCTGTCTATAATGTGATTTGAGGAGATTAACACAGACGTCTTGTCACCATTTTGACACAGACATGAAGAGACAGACAAGAGCTGGGTGAGTCACACTATGCACCTCTTACATTTCTGCTCATTGTTCTGTGACTGAGATTGATTTTGGGTACATTAAATTGATTAGCAGTGTGACAAAGTATTAAAAAAAGGTGGCTATGGGATAAATACTGTGGTTTCTATTGCCCATGAGACCAGATGAGTAGTTGGGAACACTCATCAAATGAACAAAACACACTGAGCAAATGACAGTAGCAAAAGTAGCATTGAAGAGTGCCAGTGAATACCTGAAGAGACTTTGATTTCAGTACTCAGACACTTGTGCAGTAGAAGAAGGAGAAGGATGCTGTAAAGCTTCTGGGATGGATTCCATGTTGAGTCCAGTATCTTAAGAGACCTCTGCTGTTCAGTGCGACATCAAAGGGGATTTGGTTGCCATGGTGGCAGGTTGTGCAAGTCTTTCTCCACAAAGAAGGAAATGTTACATGAAGATATAGAGAGCACAAATATTTCTGATCAAGACCATGATGTTGCAGAATAAAAACCCTGTGGAAAATTTCAGTTTGGAAATGGAATCTTACCAAATGATAGAACTGTGTAACAATGAATGTAAATGCTGTAGGTGTGGCTTGATTATCAACTCTCTTAGAGTCGTCATTACTGCAACAGCATTAGATAGTAATGATGAAAAATGCAGTATCCCAGTCATAAAAGCTCAAAGATCTAACAAGAAATCATTGAGGTGTTCATATGTATATTACTGTATTTACAGGTCAAAGAGCCAAAGAAAAACCTTATGACTTTACAAGCCTTTTTCTTTACGTAGCATGGGGGGAGTGTCTCTGCTCCACCACTGATGAGAGGGAACTCTTGGTACTTCTGATAAAATTAGCTGGTTGATTTTGTGAATTTCATCACCGCAAATTATTTTGTCAGTGTTTATTGCACAACTCCAGCCTTTCAGATAAAAAAACAAACAAAAAAAACCAGTTTTTCGTAATTAAAGGAGCTAATGGAGTTAGCATTCCCGTCTAGATTCACTTGAGAAGATGCAACTTCACTGTTGTTGTTACAATAAACATGTGTGGTACCCACTTAAGACAGCAGGATATGTTACCCAGATATTGTTATAAGTTTGAATAGAGAAGTCAAGAAAACCATGTGAGCAAACTTTACAGTACTGTGAAAACAACATTAGCAATCATTAGCTAATTCCGGTAACTCAGCAGCACACTGACTGAGTTCTCTACTTGTTCTCCTCATACCACTAATTAATTTCTCTCTAATGAAGGTTATTTATCCTGATCCTTGTTCTTTCTTGGTCTTATTGATGCCTATCGGGTTAATAAGAACAAGCTGTAGGCTATCGTATGCTTGTGCATTTGCATTTTCCATCTTTTCAGCATCATAACTCCTTAGCGGATTCATATTTCTAACTGTTAGCTTGGTTGTTGTCCCTTATGGTACATCACTGTCAAGCTGTATACAAAACTGCAATACTTATTCAGCGCTAAATATTTTTTACATTGCATATAGTCATAACATTTCCTACATTTACAGTCAATGTGGTTGTAATGTGCAAATTGCTGTTTAAATTTGCATACAACACAGTTGAAAGAATGCATTATAAGCAAAGCTTATGATTATTTAATGTTTTGTGCATTTTACTGCATTTTACTGATGGGCACTATTACTAGGAACACAATAGTATCTTCAGCACACAATATCTGCTGGATATGAAAGAATCTCAATCTTTTTCTGCTGATGAGCATTGTGATGTACCCCCGAAGCTCAAAAAAATGCCCTTCCTAAATTGTGCCAGTTCCAAACTCTCAGCCATCTGTCACAGCTCCGTAGGCTGCACCTTCAGATAACGGGTTTGAAATAAACAGGTGTCACTATGAAGGCAAAAAATGGGGCAACTCGACTGGATATCGGCACCAACATACCAGATACAATTGATTGGTTTCTAAAAATACTCCTTTTCCATTTTAGACCCAAGAAAAAAAAGCACTTATGGTTGCCAACTTATCAAGTGATGGAAATTTCATGAGCGTGAAATGTTGAACTCCCCTCTGACTCTTCCATCCGTTTGACAATTGCCCCAATCACCTGAGGTAATACACTATCTTGCCATCATCTAGAATAGATGATTGGACTGGGAGTCAGCAAAAATGTGCTATTTGGAGACATATAAGACCAGATTTGAGTGTAAATGATAAGGACAGCTTATCTCCTGGTAGGTAATGGCGGGTGTGTTATGTGTGAAGGTTTCTGCACAATTTTCATTTTTTTGGGTTTGTCATGGGAACAGCATCACTCCACATTACTCTCCCTGTATGTATGTGTGGGTGGGTGTGAGTATTGCAGGACTATATCTAACTCTACATCGTAACTCTTCGCTGCAAGCTGGACTGTGGAGGTGAGGGTTGTTGGTGCGGAAGTGTAGATAAACCTAGCTTCGTGACTGCCCACAACAACTATGGCTCCAAAATAGCACCTCAATCCGCTCTAAAGGGCTACATCTGTGGTTCACTGCTGGCTTTTATCAACGCATAACTCCAGCATTAGCGTGCCAATGATCTTCTGCGCGCCTGTGGACAATGAAAGCATGGAGAGGAGGGTAACATATGTAGAGTGGAGGAATCTGCTGGATGTAGACTCCGGAGACAAAATGGTCAAGAGCTGAAAGCATGCCAAAATCACTACAGAACTTTACCATTCAAAGGAGAAGTGGAGATGTGGAAGAAGTAGGTTCCTGTTGATAAACTGGGAATCAATTTCAAAGAGAATTTCAAAATAGAGCTTCTTTCTCACATGTTTTTGCACTATATGCTGCTAAGTTTCCAAAGTGGACACGCACTTTTCTCCAATTTGACACAAAGTTGGCTGACATGTGAGCTGAATACCAAAATAACTTGTTGCTCAGCTCAGAGGATCACGAATCACGGACAAAACCTTCACACACAAACATACAGCGAAAAGACGCACCGGTAAAGGCAACAGATTTTAAAGCTTGATCAGTTTTACGCACGTACCTTGTGCAGTTTCCACATTGCGCCCAAAGCTTTGACTTCATGCGTGCCATGTTTTCCCTCCTCCAAACACTGATAACACACAGGCATCTTACACTGCACGCAGTACATGCTGAGATTCTCCAGTTCGTGCTCTGTGCATGTGGAAATTTTGCGGGGACTGGCGCGGCGGCTTATTCGCCCCTGCGCTGGCGGCACCAGACGGTGCTTGGCGAGGGGACCGCGGGGAGGATGGCAGCGCAGGCGGCACGGGTCGCAGTAAAAGACGTCGCACTGCTCGCACATGACGGTGGCCTCCTTTGGACTCTTCTCGCAGAGCTGGCATTTGAGAGCGGCCGCTTTGCTCTGCTGATACCTGTCCACCACCCCCTCCAACACCCGGTTCTTGGGAAATCCGCGGAGTCCCCGGTCGTCCAGGATTAAGCTGCGGTGACACTGCGGACAAGTGATGCAAGAGTTGCGCGGGATCGGAGGTAAGGAGCTGGGATGCGGTAGGAGGTGCTGCTGCGGTGGAGGCTGGGTGACAGCCGGGGGAAAAACCCGGACCCCGTTTGGTGATTTTTGGCAAGGGGTGGTGGGAGCGCTCACGAAACCCCCGTATGAACCGTAGCCACTGTCCGCTTCACTGTACAAGCTCATCTTATCCAAATCCAGATAATCATAATCTGAGACGCCGGATCCAGAGGCTCGGCTGCTCTGTGGAGACTCAGCCTCGGGGGTCTGCACAAGAATATTCCGCGCACACGCCTGGCAAATATTGTGGGAGCACGGCAGTATGATGGGCTCCCGGTAGAAAGAGCCACAAACGGGGCATTTTAACTCTTCCTCCATTTCATCCATGGCTGCGTCAGTGAGGTGGAAGATTCCTCTGTAAATACAAACTGAAGTAACAGCAGAGCCTCGGCTGATTAAACTGCTCTGCGTTTGTAAGTGCTGCTCCTGCTGCTGATACTGCATGTGCAACCTTGACCAGAGGAGAGGCATCAGAACTAAAGAGGCAGGAACACACTTCGCCAATAAGCAGACTGCGTCAGCTCAGAATGGACTGCGATTGGGTAACAAGTGGATTCCAAATAACTATTGGAGAAGCCAGCTGTCAGTGTGAGGGTCCAATAACGTATACCAGCAGATATTCATGTCTGTAAACATCACTTAGGGTGCAGGCTAATTACAACTCCAATAGTTTATCAGATCAAGGGAAAACAATTAAAACAATAACAAAACACTGAATTAATTTTTAAGATGATAATATTTGCATACACAAGATGAAACCAATATACCTCCTTCTTATGCTTCATTTAGGAGAGCCAAAACCAAGGCAATATTGTATATTGATTACGAAAATGCTGTCTTAAGCCATAGTCTGCTTGTGGAATTATTATTAGTATTAGTATTAACGTAATAAGAATATCAGCAGCATTGTAGGAATTTAATTACAAAATACTCCATAATTATTATCAAAAGTAAAATAACATTAAATTTCTTCATATATGTGCCATATCAATCACCAAAATTCCAATCGCAAGCTCCCAGAAACCCGGAGTAATTGTAAATGTCTAATTTTGTCCGTCCAATATAACAAATTTAAACCAGCTTTCATACAATATTGTATTATTACATTATAATGACTGAGCCGCAGAATATTTGACATTTCTGCTTAAGAAGCACTTTGAATCACCTTGTTGTTGAATTGTGCTATACAAATAAACTTGCCTTGCCTTAAGGAAAAAAAAGACCCAGTAATTCATTGATTTTCAAAATTGTTGTGAAGACAACACTGTTGTTCTGCTGGGATATTCAAGACACTCACCTCAGTTCTAGTTTTCTGACACCAGGTAACAAATGTCACCATAAAGTAAAGTGATGGTGATGTTACATTTACATGCTCGGTTAAGTTGAGCTACAGAGGTCACTCAACTACTCCCCTTGTCCCAGAATAAAAACACAGGTGGGAAACTGATGAGCTGAAAAGTGTCGATATGCCACCTTTCAGCTTGTTAGTATCAAGCTTTTCTGGTTGATTTATTATGTCACACACCAAAACAACTTGCAAACAATTTAGCTGGTGGCCTTTTTGGATGAGTTCGACTTTATAGCTCTGTTCATTTTGTACTTGCAGTAAATTTTGCTGTTTAAAAAAAATTAGATGTGCCCTATTCTTTATGGTTTTTCTTTGATGTTACAAGCCTCTTATTCTTTTGTGTACTATCTTCCCCTGTTACTTCAGGGTCAAAGTCGCTGCAGATTTGCATAGGTGCTGCATAGGATTTGGGCAGTTTGTCATTTGAAAAGCTTCTCTTTTCAGCTGCAGATGAGTCAAAGATCACTCGTGAAGCAGGCTGAAAACATGAAAACTGACACCTTGTGAGATAAGATAAAGCAGCAGCACTCAAAAGAGATTTTTCTCAAGTATCCAGAGTCTCCTTATTTCTATAGCCAAATACCTCTCAGACATCTTTGAGACATCCATGGCAACGTGAGGTCCCACTTTCAGTCTTCAATGAGGCAGTTGATATGGAAATTAAATGGAATAATCTCATTTAAAGGGATGTTTATTTCTCACACCAACATGAGGCCACTCGTGATGGCATTTGCATATTTTCTAATGCAGTTGGAGAAAAGGAAGAACATTAATGGACATTTTTTCTCATGATCAGTGAGGCATTTGATAATGTATTTGTAATGTGCCCTGGCTACTGATGAGGGTACCAAAGTTTGAATGTGAACAATTGCTTGTAAAACAATTAAAGAGTTGTTTCCTTTCTGCTAAAGAGTCCATGCTGATAGTGTTTCTGCTCATTATCCTCTAAGCTTTGTGAAAATATACAACAAATGGCGAGCTCATCCATGTAAATACATCTCTTGATAAAACCAAATACAATGTTGATTCAAACCAAATGTTTGTTGCAAGCCCATTAGCTATTTTTAGATGCACACTTGCTGACGCCTCTAGCATGATGACATTGTTTTCTCAGTTCATGGGCCACACTTCAGCTTCCTGTTTGCTGCCTTTGAATACGCTGCTAAACCTCTATTTCACCTCCTTTTTTTTTTTTTGGTTTTCATTGCCAATGCTCTCTAGCTGCCGGGACACACACACACACACACACACACACACACACACACACACACACACACACACACGGCTCTGAGAGAAAAATCTTCACAGATTACTTTTTACCTCTCAGTGATCACATCCCACAGTCAGTGTTCCTGCGCCTGTGATCAAGCTACTGCTGTTGGGGATCTCATGTGCAGCTTAAAGTAAAGATATCAACTGCCCTAACAGTGCATCAATATCAAACACACAAACCTAATCGATAACATACTTTAAACATATGAATGAAAATATAGAAAATAATTAGGTTATTAAACATTGTAATTGACTTTTTTCTTAGATCCTTCTTGCTGTTGCTGTGTGTGTCAAGCTTTCATTACTGTGATAACAGCTGCTTTAGAACAAAGAGTTTAAATTGTTATAATTTCTAGTTGACCGTTGATTTTCATGGCTTAAGTCTCAAATATAACTCGCAGGTTTTAGCTAACCTACTTAGCTGTTTATTAAGAAAAATAAAGAGGGAAAAAAACAACTGAATTTAAACAAATCAACCCAGTGGTATAATCCTAACAAAGTAGCTAAAGGTCTTCACAGCTAACCTAGCTAGTAATGCCCCATCTGCCTCATCAATTTTTACACTTGCAACTGCCTATTGGTAAGACTCATCTTTGCTGTATATATACCTTTACGTATATATAATAGTGTGTGATCCACGTTGTGTTTCCAGAAGTTCATCATGGATTCTTTGGAAATGGAAGTGTTCTGGACGAGATTGTTATCCCTGCACTACTGTGTGTCTTTGCATTTCATCCTTGTAAACTGTTTCCTCACCATCTGATATGAGTCCAACCACAGCCGTATCACCTGAAAACTTGATGATTGTGTTAGTATGGTGAACTGGGGTGCAATCATAGGTGAAGAAAAGAGGACTCAGCACAAAGCTCTGTGGTGTGCCAGTGCTGAGTGTTAAGGTGGAAGGTGTGAGGGTCTAATCTAACTTTATAGGGGCAGTCTGTCAGGAAGTCCTTGACCAGGTTACAGATGGAAGTGGGAGTTTCAAGTCCAACACTTTAGTAACCACTCTGTCCAGGATGACTGGGCTGAATGCTGAGCTATAGCCTATGACCAGCAGTGCAGAGTGCAGGGAAGTAATCATGGCATCTTCTGAAGGCCTACTGGATCTGAAAGCCTTGCTGTTGATGCACAGTGATTTTTGTTCCCTCTTTGTGTAGTCTCCTCTTTTTATTTGTTTTTCACTGCAGAAGAAAATGTTTGTGTGGCATGCGAGAGCGTGAGAAAAGTGGTAATTGCGTAAGTCTCGCACACAATGCATGAGTGTTGAGAGACCTGCTTTTTTCCCCCAGAATCTGACCTCTTTAGATTGACTCACACTGAACAGATAGTTATGAAAGTCTTTTTACATCTCCACATTCTGAAACAGCCACATGCTATAATCTTGTCACTGTCAGTATTGCTGTATTGATGAGGCAGAGTCTTGAGGAGGTGTTGTTTTAATTGGATGACATAGAAAAATAAGAATGCAATGC
This sequence comes from Leuresthes tenuis, assembly GCF_036924035.1. Lineage (NCBI taxonomy): Eukaryota > Metazoa > Chordata > Actinopteri > Atheriniformes > Atherinopsidae > Leuresthes > Leuresthes tenuis. The sequence continues at coordinate 15,137,345 of NW_027325369.1, forward strand.
AAGAGAAAGTGCCAAAAAAGTCCATCAGGATCATCTCCAGAGGTTGTACTCCAACACTGCAACTTCCATCCATGCAGAGCAGGCAGACGATCAGCCATTCAGAGATGAAAGATGTGCGTCATCCACAGGCACAGCACTTCAGTACTCAACTGAAATTTGAAATTAGCTTGTTATGACCCAAATCTTTAAATATCAAGCCAGATATATGAACCTCATCACCTGAAAAAGTTTCCAGGTAGCAAGTGAGTCTCGTTAAAAGTGAATTTGTGGATTTTCAGTTTATCTTAATGCATATAAGACCAATACCTAAGTTATGCTGAAGTTGTATTCATATTCAGAAATTGGCCTTTTAGTTACATTTAGCTACAATAGCAGTCCATGTAATGACAGGAATCCCTCAACTAAATCAAGAGAAACAAAAGTCCATCATGCAACAGGTCATTACAGCACCTTCAGGAAAAAAAAAAAGCTAAAGCTGTACTCAACAAACAGTTGAGTTGTCTTTCTGAGAGTACTTTGGCAGATAAGGGATAAAGTTGCCTTTGTGTGTTACTGTGAGTCTGTTAGCTTTATGGTGAGCCCCAGACTCCCTTGCAGCCCTGGAGACATCTGTGTAAAGAAATCTAAAGCCGGTGGGAGCTTTAGAGTACGGAGCTCATGCTAGACAGAGGTCCGTCTGAGAAAATGTGGTGATAATGTTAAGAATATTCTGGGTTTTTTTCCTGAGCTCTTGCCTCAGCAAAGTTGTAATTTTATAACTTTAAACAATGCAGTTATTGGAATTTATGAAAATGGATGGTAATACTGGCTGCAAAATCAGACATGGAAGTCTTCTCTTTAAACAACGTTTGAGTTCCAAATAAAGAAGGAGAATAAAAGTTATTCAAGTAAATGAGAACTAAAAAGCAATTTATACATACTAATTTATAAAAAAAAAATGTTTTAGTTATAATTATACATATCTCGGTAAAAAAGTGGATAATTTGTAATTAAAAATATTGTTAATCTTTTTGAAAATGTCCAATTGATGTTGAAGATCTGTTTCCACTGCATTTCAATGACCTTAACATGTTTTTACCTGATCTACGTATCTACTCACATTTATCATGTATAGAACATGATCCAATCCTCTCTACGTTTCCATAGAAAAGCATCAGTCTTTAATTGTTTCACTGCAGTCTTTCACAGAGTAGTGAACCCCTTCCAATATTTCACTTCCATAATATCCTTTTCATACATAGTCATATTAGAGAGCTGTTGAGAACAAACCAGTTCAGATTATCTCCTCTACAGATGTATAAACTTATTTTTCCTTCAGTATCAAAAGTTGACATCAGATAGAGACAGTGATGAGCCTGATCATCCCTCCCCATATTGAGCTGAAAATGATAAAGTTCATGGCTTATGTAACCTTTAGAAACTACTATCAGATTTAAAGAAGGCCTTGTCTACAGATCACTTGCACGTTCACCTCCAGTAATCGTTTCTTATGCAACACCTCTCACATTATCGCCATCTGTTAGTATGATTCTCTGCAGCAGAAAGGACATAGGTGATACAATAGGTGACAAAAGCCCACCATCACTCGGCTTTCTCCTTGACATCTCTGCGCAATGCAGCACCGTTCAAAACCTCAAATAACCTCATGTTTATGGATTCAGAACCATCTGTGCCCTTCACATAGTCACCTGAAAAACTCATCTTCCTCATGCAATGTTTGTAAATTAGGCCTTCAGGGAGAAAGTCTTGTATTCATGATTATTACTCTGCAATCAATATTCTCCAGAGTTCATGACAGTGAATGCTAAGTTGAGGCAACAATTTAGGATACATGTGTTTCATGTATCATGAAAGAGGAGGCAAGGGAAGGAGAGAAGGAAAGAGTTTTTTTTTACTTGAAAGAGTTTTTTTTGTTGTTGTTTGTTTAGTTTTAACTCAAATCAAGTTCATAACACAGCATGTTAACAGTTTAGTTAAGCATAATGGGCAAAAACTCGTACACAGCTCTGAAGAAAGCAAAAATTTCATATTTTCCTTTGAGAGCTCATTCTCCAACTTTACTGTTCTGATGCAAATCAAATCAAACCATCGGTTGTTCACTCTATCTTGCTATCTGTACTATTCTACTGACTATGTAAACATTTTGGATGCTACTGTGCAGAAAATTAGACAGGAATACCATAATGATGTGTTTCTTAGCTGCTGATTTGGTTTGGCTTTTTGCCTCAGTGCCATGTTGTCAGTGTAAATATAGGGGCCGGAGCAACCGAAACTGCAGCTGGAATGCTAGTTGCTTATTTCTCACTGTATTTCTGCACTCAGTCCCCTTGTAAGAGGGGCACAAGTTTGAGTTATTGTGAATTTCCATAAAACAAGTCCGGTATGGACAGCAGCACCGTACAAAGCACAGTTTTAATTTTTGTGAATATGTGGGCTTCCAAAAAGACGCATGTGCAGGAAAAGGTCTCCACGTGCACCATCACTTTCCTTCTATCTCATGGAAACCATCCAGATTCCTCAGAGATTTTGTGCTGCAATTAATAGCCTAATGATTTTTTATGCTAAGTGGATTGGGAATTTGCTACTAAACCCAACTCTCCTGTTGCACATGATGTTCTCCTAACTCACAGCAAGCTGAGAAATTGAGAACAAAACAGAAAATATTGATTTTTCTGCATCTTTAAACATGTAAACTGCCTTGTCTAAGTCTTTTTGAGCTGCTGTGTAATTGAGAATACAAATGATGTGACATGTAGTTTGAAATTAGTTCAGCAAGCCAACATTGTTCTTTTATTGACCAGCTGCACCTTTCCCCCTCTCCTCCAAGACCTGACGCTGACTAAATTATCTCAATAACCCACACATGTCAAGATAATTAAGATGTATATGCTGCTGCTTGATGCACAAATGGATTTCTAGATGGATTTCGTGGTGTTTTCCCTTCTCTGTTCTTTCATTTTGGCCCTCAACACCACAGTTGCAGTGTGCCTCCCAAGCCACAGTCTATTCATTCACTCACTCACCCTGCCCCCACCCAACAACCAGCGGGGACTCACCTCCAATGAAGCCACCTCTTGTTACAACAGGCCTGAGGACTTCTTTGTTTAACTCAGATTTAGAGAAAACAGAGCAGGTGCAAGAAAATGGAGAACACAGACACAAAAGGTAGCTGTACCACGTAACAGCCAATGGTAGTCTCGATTCTTCAAGGGGAAAGTACTGTGTCTTGCTCTCACATGGTGTTTAAAAAAATCATGGAACAGAACGAGAAATAAATTCTGGCCTGATGAAAGTTTGATTGCGAAATCCATCAGTGGACATAAAGCAAAGGAACACCGCTGAGGGTTGTGAAGAATGGAGGAAAAGCCCAGAAATTTGAACCCATTAAACGCCCTTTATCAAATATGAAGAGCCTTTGACAGCAGTGGGGAAAATATAACTCCAATCCATCTTCACACTCTAAACCCTCGGGGAGTGGAATTCATAAAGATAGTTATGTTTAAAAGTAATGAAAGGGGTTGTTTTAAACTTACTGAACATATATGGTCCACTTTGTCATATGAGCAATAAACAATGAACGGACAGACTTAAAAGGAGAAAGCTACATTTTGCAGGGTTGCATACAAGCGGAAGGGGTAATGGCTTCACTTTCTATCTCTCGTAACAATATTAGAGATACAGACTGCAGTCACTTTTGTTTTCTTTCTAAACAAAAGCTAACTGAAAACTCTGAGGAAGCTTTCAAAGCTGCAAAGGAGAAGAGAGAGGCCAAGACATACCTGACTTCCAAAGTTTCGAACCACAGCCTGTTCTCAAACTGCCAGCTTCAACAGTTGAGGAACAGGCTTTTGAAGACCAGTGTTAGGATGGAGGCCTGCCTCGCACCAACAGATCAGTGATATTTTTGGAACACAAGTAAAGCCTGAAAGCTCTCTTTCTAAATATTAACTGTTGATATTCAACCCATCGAGATCCTGAAAGAAAACCAAGAACGGCCACTTCAGCTGTTTGTAGAAGCACTTTGGGACTCTTGAAGCACCTGACATTTTTCCTAATAACTTGATTTTTGGATTGTCTGAAGATGATTTGTCAAGTCTGACCAAAAAAAAAAACGTAAAATGAAGTAGTGGTTTCGCTTACTGTCGGTGTAATCTACGCAACAAAGATGAAAATATTTGAATTTGTTATTTGAAAAGGAAATATGCAGGTTGAAATTAAGTTGAATCCTTAAAGGCTGCATTGACCTGGCCATTGTTTAAACCTGGTGCACAAGAGATGCAATGGCAGTCAGACAGCTATTGTCTCTGCTGATGCAGATGGAGACAACCTCTAGCCTGAGGGCAGCATTGATTCAGGCACGAGAGGACCTTATCAATGAATGACTCCAGTAAGATTTTTAAAAAAAAGGTCTGCATCCTGGAGCTCTTTAATGTCACAATTCAACCCCTTCCTACTGTTTTACACCCTCCCCAATACACAGAGCCTCCATCCACCGTCAATTGCTCACTCTGTCAGCTTTCTACCACAGACCCCATTCTTGTTCCTTTGATATTTGTCAGGGTAATGCCTAAGGAGAAAAAAGCACATAGATATGTTGAAAATATAAAAAGCTGGCAAGATATCAAAAACTTTGAAACAGCATGACGGCGTCAGTAATGTACATAAGATGCTCTGAAGTTGTTTGGCAAAACAAAAAAGAAATCCATGCAGTAAATTCAAATATAATGCTTATGATATACTTGTCTAGTGGTAGTATCTAGCTCAGCTGAGGGTCCCTTTTCCCTTTTTTTTTGTCTGAATTTGCACCTGGCCACGCATAGTAAAACTACATCTTCATCCACCACAAGAGCACAGGAAAGGTTGGCTTGGTGACCACTAAGCTACTGAGTTGCACAATGATGCCTCCTACATCTCAGTAACAGCAGCCCCCCAGGGAGTGCTAAAAAGCTCACTGGTAACAGACATCAAAAACCCAGTCTGCGCAATGACCTTAAAAATACAGAATAACAGAATCCTGGGCCCTCTTTTTTTCAAAGAAGAACAACACAGTCTCATAACATAAACTGTCAGCAAACATAATAAACTGATCTGGTGGTCAAAACGACACATCACAGTGACACAGAAGCCTGCTATGTCGTCACTAGCCGGATGACATGGCACCATGGTATCCCACTAAACCATGAAGCTTCTTGCAGAGTGCAGAATTTACTCTGCAAAAGGTGAGACACAAACTACTTAAAACAGCAGAACATAACACTCCCACATGGCACACAAACCCAAGTCTCCCGGTTCATAGTCTTTTGTTTGATCCATGCTCACCACCTCCAACTGTGTATTTTCATGCTGCTCAGCCCTCTGCTGGAAGTGCTCCCTTAAAGCTTTTTCTTAGGCCCCCATTATGGAGATCACAGTTGTGTTTTTCTTTTTTTTTTATAATTTATTTATACAGTTATTAGCTTAATCGAGAAAACCAGAAAGACTTATAAGGTGAACACAAAAAATACATTTCAGTCCCTGTTTGCTTACTCATGCAAAGGGGACCATACAGCTAGTGTAAAAAAACTGTGACTGCTGTGACAACAGTTCTGGTGACTCCAGAGAAATACAGACAATACAATGAAAACATTTTTTTTTGTTTCTTTTAATACTTGAATTTCTAACAAAATAATACACTGCACCGCTTTCGTATGTGAGGAGCACAAGGAACAGAGAATCGAGCTGGTCTTGGTTTTCATAAACTATCACTTACCCTTTGATACAAGCTCATGGTTTGTTAGGAAGCTGGCTGTCGCAGATCAAAGGATTTTAAGAAGAGTCAATGAAAAAAAAAAAATTTGCAAAAAAAATAAATAAATAAGTGAGATTAGATGTTACAGGCAGAACACCAGGCACCCTTAATATGAATATGAATATGAACATGAAGCTGTGAATTACTTTAAATCTATGCCAAGTCTTTCCTATAACGTTTTTGGCATCTTGGCAGCGTAATACTGAGATGGATGACAAAAGAGAACTTACGTCACATCTGTAAAAGGTTTGTGTTTCAAGGGACACCACTATTTTTATAAATGAATAGATTTACTCATGTATTCTGCTCAAGGCAGGAACCTTGTTATGTGAAAACATTTTTTTTTAGGTTTCACTGTGTGTCTGCGTGGGTGTCTGTCTGTGAATGATCCGCCGTTGTGTGCATCCCACCTCTTGCTATTTGGGCTTCGGGCCTCACTCTTGCCCGTCCTGTCCTCCCACAGCTTCCGATGATCCTTCCTCCCTCTCAGACACCAGGCCTGTGAGAGCATCATCTGCCATTGAGTCATGAAATATTCTACTTACATGGGCCTTCGTGGAAACGAGGAAGTCCAACTTATGTAAGGCCCTTTTTCTGTTTATACATTAATATGAGCAGGAATGACTGTTTATTAGCAGCAGTCAGTTGGGAATATTTGTGATATTAATATAAGTTGGATCTGTGTTTGTCAGGCATTTATATTCTGTGTTGCTCCTTTCTAAAATGTTCAAATAAACAAGGTCCCAACATTTTATTTCTATGGCCTTTATGCCAGTTTCAATAAGATATGGTTTAACTGATTTGAGGGTCATACTGTAGCTGTACCACCATGTCCAAATCCTTAATATGGTAGAAATATTGCATTCAACTATTTATTCATATTTACTGTCTGAAAAATACATTGTACATGATGCATATTGCTTGTGACCAAGTGTCCATGTTTCCATGTAGACAACATAAGCCTTCTGGCAGGAAACAGCAAAAAGCTTGATACCTTTTCAAGTTTATGTTAGTGTGTGATGATAAGAAAAATCTATGAGAAGACATATATCATACCATAAAAGGCATGATGAAAAACACAATTCAAAGGACGACAAAGACGAAATAGTGGAGGAAGTACCCTAGCATTTCTCCACATCTAAAGCATACTTCTCTGCTTGCAAAGCGTAAAGTGGAGGGGTGCTAATTTGATAAATGGAGGATAATACTTATTACATAAGTAGCTGAGGAGGAGGAGCAGTTGTCTGCCAATTGAAAGGTCAGTGGTTCGATCCCTGGCTTCCACACACCACATGTTGACGTGTCCTTGGGCAAGACCAGTGTGTCCATCGATATGTGATAGAGAAGAAACAATGCGTGTTTGGGTTGGGTGAGTCAGTGGGTCTACATGATGAGATTAACTCGATTATAGCTATAGTTGGGTTATGCTCCTTATCTGAGCAAGGGTAATTATCCTTGGATATATGCCGGTGAATGAATCGAATCACTGGCACAAAGCATGTCATACCGGGGTATGATAGGTGGCGCTGTACCCATTTCAACTATCGCTAATAGAGTCACTTTCGGTTGACCTTTTCACCACCACCAACAACAACAACAAAACTCAGGTATTCGAGAAAGATGGCGAACGAAGAGCAAGATGAAGCTACGTCCTTCTACATTTCGTTTGTGATGAGCTAGGTTACAAACGCGATGCACAATGGAGCATTCTCCATCGCGTTGTTTATTTCTTTCCAATGGTGGCGACAACAACAGTAATATTCAGTGTATATTACTACTACTATTCAATCAGTGTACATCTGGATCGAGTTATCTCAGGGTTTTAATCCGATCGCGAGAAACTCGATCCGATTAATTTTTTTGTCAGATTAAGTTGTCTACATAAATTGAATAACTCAGTTTTATTGTAATGTAGCCATTAATCCGATCCGATGGCACTCATGTAAACCCACTGACAGAGGGAAGTGACCCTGTTGAAGAACCAAAACGCAAAGAGGCGAAGTGATTTCAAGATAGGCAAAGGCAGAAAATATGAATGAACACCAGTGTGGCTTTTCCCAGATGGAAGAACAAATGTCTTCAGTATTTCTCTGATATAGATGCGTTCTGTTTCTAGATAGTGGGTGGATGTCATTCGTGGCAGTTGCTTTCTCCAGCTTGGCCAACAGGGGTAGCAACTGTGACACACTGCTACCTTCATAATGCAATAAATTGTGATGGAACAACTGATCTTCCAGAGATTTCTGGGTAATATTTTGAAGATCAAATTCCAGAAGTTTCATATCATTGAACTTTGGTAGAACAGCAACATGGTCGGATATTGTTAACATCGATAATGTGGAAAGGCTAGATCTTTTTTAAACTAGAGAATAAGAACTATAATAATGTTGCAGCTGGAGGAGGTGAAATTTATTCACCCGATATTTATTAATTTCTTCAGCTACATCTAAAGCAATGTTTTGAGATGGTTATTTTTTCTAAGCTAACGGAATTTTGGCTGCATGGTCTCTGAAATGACGAGTCAAAAAAAAACATTGTCAAGTAACACTATTGGCAACATGTAACACTAATGACTTTGTACAAATATTGATCACGGTGTTCTGTCTTTGTTATCATTAATCACTGATTCCTTCTGACAAAGTAGAATCGGAACTCTGAGTCACCACAGCATCTATCAAACATCTGTTACAAATGAAATCTCCCTCTTGAAAAGCAGAGGTAGAAAACAGACCCAGATACAAGAGAAAGAAAAACAGAGCAGCGTCTTTATCAAATCTGATTCTGAAGGAGAACGAGTTTGTCATTTTCATAATGCATCTACACATGAGCAGTCTTTGATGCACTGCAGATGTCTCCATTTTGGCAACAAATGTGGTTCCATTTGTTTCACTATGTCACACATGTTCAACACCTCCTGCTGCCATTCTGAGAGCCCACATTACTGAGAGTATGTGCGAATTCTAATGACCTCTTCAGAGCTCCAAGTGTTAATGTATGTACGTTTGGTTGAAGTCAAGTTTGATTGTTCCTTACTATATGAATGACGGTGAATCATTCACACTGAGTCATCAATAAGGCAAGCGGAACAACGTTGCCTATATTGTGACTGCTGCTGCTAAAATAGGCACAGTGATTGTTTGGGTCCGTCCCCTCAGGGGGTTGCAGAATATTCAGGTAAAAACAGCAGTAATATTATGATTGAGGAGATGATAATGTGGGGGAAGAGAAGAGCCAATGTGGAATACACAATGAACAACCCTCAATTCCAGAGACATAGCCTGTGGGACACTGTTATGCCATCCCTTCATGTTGTTATCATTACATGATGGTCTTCTGGGAGGACTGGTAAGTTGTAGCCTTTAGAGAACTGGTGATAAACCTGGAACTGATGAATGCTAGCTTAGATGATTCTTAAAGGGAGTATTTGTATGGCCTGATAAACACAAGTCACTAAGAAGCCCAGTGTTTATAACAAGTGAAAATCTGGATTTCTACGAATACTTAGATGCATGATAAATATTTTTTCAGTGTTACAAGATATAAAATCTTTTGATGAGAGTGTTTTGATTTTGAGACACAAAGACAGAACTGCTGAAACTTCACTGCCTTCTTCTGGTAAAAGCCTGTGATTCCCTTGGAACATTAAACCATTTTTGGTAAAGTTAACTGGCCTGTCATCTTTGCTTTGGAGCTTGGCTCTGCCAAATGAACAGCTTTGTGCCTTAAGTTCTGCATCAACTCTGTGGTGTTCCATAGTAACCCATCTATAGTAGGCGTACTTCATAAACCTTTTAATGCTTTTCACATAAGAGGCAAAATGTTGAACTCTAGAGGGGAGGACAGTCAATATGATATAGACCCTGTACTAAACTCTATGGAAAGAGGGCTTAAAGCCACACTGTCCTCTTCTCACCTTCGCTCATCATAATGAGCAAGCCAATTTCTTAGCTGCACTAAAGGTTCTTCTCCACATTCGGTTATTAAATAAGTTGAATACTAGGTTAGACTGAACAAGCAGAGTACAATCTTTTGTTTCAAATTAATCTGGGTTTTCTTCCACACGTGCAAATCCAATTACAAGGAATCAGAGGAGTTGGCTTTCCCCTGCTGTTGCCTGACACATTTACCGAGCCTCACAGAGGCATCCCAGGCTGCGTAGCATTAACCATGACTGTCCTTGAACAAATCGGCAGCATTTAGAATCCCAATGGACTTAACCTTGCTTTGTAAAAAACAAACAAAAAAACAGAATATGCAACCAAATGGAATTTCTTTTCATGAAATTACTCAACCTCGCAGCAGATTTTCTGTTAATTTGGTACACTCAGCAGAAACACAGTTTAGTGCTTTGTTCCTCCTTTGTTAGATAATTGTATAAAACGTCTTTCAGCACTGCATGTGCCCTGTCTGTTTTGCCAATGACTGCACCACATCAGCAGAAAGATAGCAAGAAGATTCAAGTTTATAGTTTGTCTTGCAACAAGACCACAAATGATTCAAGCTTTGTGGGGACAGAGTAAGAACCCTAGAGAACCTTTGGCGGGTTAATATTCCAGCCATGAAATTTTCAATAATTTATGAAGCAATTATTCATGTCATTCACAGCCTTAAACATAAACTGTCAATAAAGATTCAATCTTTCAGAGTAAATACAACACTGTGATGCAAGCTGAGCTCAGCAAAATCAGTGGTGCTTCGCCACCCAGTGACCCACTGTCCGACTGATCCAGTTTCAACAGCATATGCGCCTCTCATGTCACTCAATGCATCAACCCTCCCTTTCTGTCCTCTTACGTACCAATCTGCGATATGGCCACTGGGCAGACTACAATACAAACACAGTGACACAGTCACTTGCTGCGGAGCTTCATTGGGCTCAAATATACAACAGTCCTGATCAAAAGTACTGTGACTATCAAGTTAGAAGTTTATGTACATGTTATTTTACATGTTAAAATGACCCGAGTTATTTGTTATTTGTACGAAGACGTCTGTCTGAGACCATCAAAAAAAAAACAACCTCATCTCACAGAAATACCTAAAATAAGCACAAATTCTTTACCATCACAATGGGGACATGAAATGTGTTGATATTTTGAGTTGACACCACGGACATAAAGCCAAAGGAAAGTTTCTTGTTGCTTTGTACAGATGGAACCTCAAGCTGGAATAGAAGCATGACTTTTATAGAGAATGTAACGGCCAACATGCAGATCAAGCACGAGACTTGGTTTAATAGTTGAATGGAAACATTGTTCACTTGTCCATTTCTTTACACTCTTTTTAGGTTATTTTTACTTTTGTCTTCAGTCACTTTTTTTTGTTTAGGTTTGGGCTAGAACTAATTCAAATTATCCTCCAACATTTTCATAGAAGCAGTATTATTGTCATCATCCTTTGGCGTGGGACTTCTCACTCTGGAAACAGAGCATATTTTTTATGATCAGTCAAGGACAAGCTTGTTGTTGTCCATGGTCCCATCAAATGGTAAATGTTCCTGCCGCTAACTGATGCTTTGTGAGGAAACTGCTGGGTTTTTGGGATGTCTGGAGCATCCGTGATCACCTGTCTGGTATTTTTTATATGTTCTCTCTGTCACCACTGTCTGACTCTGTCACCACTTTTTTTTTTTACAAATAAATTCAATTTTGAACAATCGGCTGCTCTTCAATGTCATTTTTACAGTGTGTTCAAGTGCTTTTTAAAAAAAGATTTATACGCTGCTGGTGATACAAGGAGACGATGCGAGGGGTCTCTCATTAGTGCTGGTTCTTCATGTCGATTTGGTGTAACAGACCCCTTTGATAGACTGTATTTCACACCAGACCCTAATCAAATCAATCTGGTGCCTCAAAACACTGTACAATCACCTAACAATTTCTCTTGTTCCGTAAGAGTACTGGCTCTGAGATAGGAGCTACAAAAGTCATTATAAATGTAGTTCTACAAATTATGACTATATATTACATTGCAGTGGAGACACAAAATAGGGGGTATTTCCTCCAATGGTCATTAAACTATAAGACTTGCTGTGGTGAAAAATTGCCCAATTTTACCAAAAGCTCTGCAACTACCTTTTGCAGTTTGTTTCATTTACATATGAGGGTAAAACAAAGTATAGACATGCAAACACAAAGGTTTAAAAGAGATATGGAAATGACGAAGAAAATGTGACATAAGCCAAGCGTTGCATGCAATGGTGCATTGATTTCTTCTAAAGGAATACTGTGGAAATGTCTTATTTCTTTGTCTTTCATGCAGCAAGATATCAAGTATCCAGCTGGAGTGTTTGGGAAGAAGACCCACTGGAAAGAGGTACCACATCATTCAAGCTACTTGTTCCAAACCATTGAAACTTCATGCTGAAGCTAATAAAGTTTTGTGTATTGGTACATACACGGAGAAGTATGTATGAGAATCATGTTTTGTAACACTGAATACGTATATTATATAGATCCATCCATCCATTTTCTATACCCGCTCAATCCATCGGTTGGGTCGCGGGGGGGCTGGAGCCTATCCCAGCAGTCACTGGGTGAGAGGCGGGGTACACCCTGGACAGGTCGCCAGTACATATATGATATGTTCTTTCAAATCTTTGGTTAATTCCACAGTCAAAACTCACATGACATGACAAAATCAAGTGAGTGGATATATATATTTTTAAAGGCCTAAACATATCAGCAAGCTAGCTTTGAATTTTAAATGAAAGACTCTGAAAGTTTAGCTTATTAAATACCATTTTAATTATTCATTTAAGTGTCAAACAGAAAAAATAATTGGCTGTCAGGACTTTTGGTTCCAAGAAACTGATGATCAGGAAATCAAGGATGAAAATAATGGCTGATCGTATAAAACCAGTTTGAATAAAACTAGTGGCCTATTTGGTGTGATGTGAAAACACAAGTCGTAACTTATGAGGGGATAGCTTTGTGTGTAGACTGTGCATGACAGATCATCGGCGGGGGAGGGGATGGAATTAAAAGCACGTCGGGAAAACTCATCAATTTCTGAAGACCTTTCTGAGTCAGAAAATCACGAATAACTTTTATCCTACCTAAAGTGGAAATTGTGCAATTGTGAGCAATTTTTAAAAGGTCGTGAAATATTAACACTGACAAAGTCAACATTTCTCTGCTTTTCAGAGTGATGTGAAGTGCTTGGAAATGAGTAATGCCTATCTTGGTGCCCATCTTACGAGCGTAATTAATGCACACCATCAGAAAAAACATTTATCATCCACATTTAAGCATGTCATGAGGGTTGAGTCCAACACTTTCCCTCATGCGACAGAAGAAAATAAATCATCACCATGTGGCACCTTCAGAGGCCCATGAGCTGAGGCTGAGGGAGGTTGGAGACGCATTAATCAGTGGATAGAAGGTTCAGTAGTTTGAGGCTTTGACACTTCTGGAGGCTGCTGAGCTAAGGACTACAGATACTGTTTCCACCGACTCAACAAATGAGAAGAGGCATTATGTAGGAGAGTCAATGTGATTTGGGGATGCAGAGTGATTTATAGATGTCATGAGAGCAGCAGGAGATGTTATTTCTTTTTTCAAGGCAATTACTGTTGTTTAGATTTTACACTGAGGGAAATAAACTCATTAACAGTGCAAACAGAGGAAGATGGTAGAAAGCAATAAAAGATATTCTCTTCAGTTTTTCACTCAGCTTTCATTTCACACGAATTGTGCTGTGCATGAATATAAAGGCGATCATTTGCCTGTCTTCAGGTTTTTTGGAGTTAAACTTTTGTTTGAAATCATTTTGGGGCCACATTTTACAATGAATTTGGGTCACGTTAAAAGAAATAAGGCAGAACTCTGGTTTCTTTCCTTCCATTAAAAAGGAAATGATTAAAAGTGCTGTTAGATTAACATCACATTTTATTATCCACACTGAGTGGCTGTCTTAATGTCGCCTGAAGCTTGTAAGGTGTTCTGTTGGCGGTGAATGCATTGCAGAGGTCCACACTTTGAAAATGAGTAAGATGTATGAGAGGACCTGAGGTAAGACATGAATTCTCACATGTAATTAGAGACGGTCCAGTGACTCCAGATGTTGTTTAGATTGGTGGAACAGCTGGTATTTAGCCGTACTTGCTAGGTTAGACTTTTCTGCTACTGTGTGTGTTGAGCAGTCTTTGTTAGTTTTGTCTGCATCGCTCGGATTCTGCTGAAGCAGCACATTTTAATGGAAGATGCAAAAACAGATAATGATTGATGTTGTTCTTAAATATTTTCATCATTCTCATGGTCAGAGTATTTTAAACAGCATTGCCTTAAAATAGTATAAACAATAGAGTGTCTCTGCAGCTGCATCATCTGACAACTTGCTACCTTTTCTGCCTCAATCCCATAGAATCTGCAGAACCGGGTTGTATTTAAATTGCTTAGAAATATAGAAATGAAGAAGAAATTAGTACATTTTTGAGGAGAGCTGAGTTGATACGTAACGCAGACCAAACGTTTTGCCCTGAGGAATGAAGGTCCAAGTTGATGAGCTTGTACTGTGGATGTTAAGGGACTGCACATGTACTCTTGGAACCGGAGTTACTGATATTACTTCGTAAACAGAGTTTGTGTACACCAAACTGCAATGCAACACAGCAGATGTGAGAAGGCTCACTCGTAGAACAGGAGTTACTTTGTGCAGAGTTAAGCTGTCACCACCAACACCTGCTTCACCACAGGCAATCATGGTGGAACATCTTCACATCACTGGTGCTGTGATGTCAGCAGGACATGGCTGCCTGTATTAGTTACCCTGTGTGTTTCTTTTAATAATGTTGGTGAATTAGTCAGCAGGTGGAAAGTAATCAAAAAATGTCATCTTGTGGGTGAGTTTGTCATTTCACATCTAAGCTGTTCGGTTTGACTGAAGCAAATTCAGCTTGGTTTGCCCTGTTAGTGCACCTCACATCTGTTAATCAGCAACCTCAGTTAACGCGCTCCCAGCATCTCAGAGCAGAGAACACTGCTCGTATTATCATGTAGTTTTAGTGGCCGTTTAATCATTCATGTTTGGCTTGGTAATTTTAAACAGCAATCTTACTTTAACTCTTAACCTAGCTCAGTCATGACATTTTCCCAAATAATTCACAGATGTGCATACAGACAAGAAATGACCTTCCTTCATCTATGATATTACATGCTGTGCCTCTGATGCTCCTCATGTCTGCGTGTGAATTAATGGAACAGGGCAGCAAACAGAAAAAAGCAATCTAATGCTGCTAATGATTAATATTATGTAGCCTGTGTTCATTTCCATTAACTTTCTGTTGTCAGTAAATGCAGATAAGATTATAGATTTATACTGACAAAAGGCAACACAATTCTTTATTTGTATAGATAGTTAGATAAAGAGCTAAAAAATATCATGGAAAAATGTTTTCCATCTAGTTTCAGTAAATCAGCTCACTAAAACAAATGACACTCAAACTGCAGCCTGTGGTCTACTCCTTAATGTGACCATGTGTCCCTGTTCACAACCATTTGTTTGTACAAATAATAGCTAGTGGGCGAACAACCAATGGCTTCACTATGAAACTAAATGCTTTTGTACTGACAAAAAAAAATCAATAACATATTTATTAATTTTCTCATCTTTTAATATTACTGCAGCTTTAGATTACTAGAAGGTACTGCAGAATTAGGATGGAAATATTGTTTAGGAGACAAAGACAGATGAGCTATTCAGAGACACTGGCACTCTTGTAAAATGTTGTGTAAAGCAGCCATTATTTTAGAGGCTCCACTGTGCTGCTCTTCCACCTCACTCCCACGCTCCGCCACTTCTCATCACTCTTGAAACCTTGAAATTACTGAAATCCATCAGCTGTCACGTGGGCAGTCTCTGAAAGCTGAAAAGCTGCACAATAGCACATCAAATTGAGTACTGATAGCTTTTACATCCATGCACAGATAGAGCTGTAGGTCTGACGTAAGTGAGGTAAGTAACCTTGAATCTATTGAAAAGAAAAAAACTTAAGGCTATTATGACCGCTAGACAGACAAGAAACTAGTCCATCAGATGGTGCAGCAGTGAGAGTGCCAAAGTGCATCAGTTAATTTCCCATCTTTTTTACGTTTCCCATATTCCACTGCAGCTAGTCAGTCGCAAAAGTCCCACTCTAATGAATACCCTGATTCATTGTCTGTTTTATTGAAAATGGGACAAGAACTCACAAAATGGATACTGAAATTTGATTTGAGCAAGAGGCAGCGTAGACCTTGGACAGGCTGCTAGTTCATCACAGAGACTAAAAGCAAGACAACTATTCAGTCAACTAATTTTGACTAAAAACTAGCCCAATGAGACTATGCGTGAACTTGTGGTCACTTAAAGCATTTCCAGACTGCCGCAGTTCTTTAAAAATCCTCATGTTGTCCTGCATTCTGCTGCAAATGACTCACAGACAATGTCTGTGCAGTGAATTCGGCTAAATTTAAATGTACGACTGTCTTTCACAGAGAAAGTTAGAAACTCACTCACACAGTCTGCAGAGTTGGGGTTTTGGACACACTTCAGTCAATAAATCGATTACATTCTCGTGCATATACACTGGAAAAAAGAGGAGGAGTCCGGTTACTAGCAGATTTGAGTTATGACCATTGCTCAACCAAGCTGCCCATGAGTCCGGGCTTAATAATATCCTACAGTTGTGACAATTACTGCTAATGGAAAATACCTGCTGCTAACAGTAATATTGTGGTGGACAGAGGCGCAATAACATCTTGAGGACATTTTTTTCTTGACCATCGTACTGTTGTAGATTGTCCCGTTTTCTATAGCGGTGTTACAAGAACTGACAGGATAGATGTTTTATTTTATCTTGTGCTGAATCTGCAACATTAGCAAAGGACCATCTTGCT
Organism: Leuresthes tenuis; assembly: GCF_036924035.1. Classification (NCBI taxonomy): domain Eukaryota; kingdom Metazoa; phylum Chordata; class Actinopteri; order Atheriniformes; family Atherinopsidae; genus Leuresthes; species Leuresthes tenuis. The sequence goes on from NW_027325369.1 coordinate 15,154,010, forward strand.
GCCTGTTGTTAAATTGGCTGTGATGGCATCGTAATCGAAATCTCTCTCTCTACGGTTCTGAGAATATACCAGAGCCATTAAAACCTAAACTAAGCTGAGAGGTAAAAAACACACTGTAGAGTCTAGAGGAACTGTAGAGTAATGGGATTTGAAGTTATCAAGCTAAACTGTTATTTGACCCCTTTTTAACTTGAATATAGATTATCGCTGCTTCAAGTCAAGTATGAACTACCATGTCTAGAGAAGAAATGCTAAAACGTAAAAATTGTTCAAGGACAAAAATGTCTGTAATTCCTGCAAGCTCCACAGTAGAAGAGAAGTTACCATGGAAACAATCAGCCTCTGGCCAGCTATAAACAGTTTAATTAACAGCGAATTAAATGTAAAATCTGAATCTTGCAGAGCCAACAGTGTTTATTATCACATCAGTGGGCTCTACAGAGGAAATCTTTTCTCAAAAAGCAATATCAGTGTCGGAGGCATTGTAAAGCGAATTTAGGTACATTTAGCACAGAGTCCCTGCTTCCAGCCAGCTGCAGACGCAGCACAGAAATGTACAGGTGAACAAAACCAAACAAAATTACAACTCCCGGTCTGCCAGTCATTTTCCTTACTGTCATTCAGAGTTAAAGGAGGGGAACAGATGACTGCTGAGCAGGAAGGAGATTCATTTTCTGCTGCAAGTGGAGCAGAGCTGATGGCTGTAGAAAGGGGCCGATGGAAGGGGCACAAAAGGATGTCATCTGCAGGGTATTTTTAGAGTGTGAGGTGCACTGATAACCGGCTGCCGGTGCAATCTGCCTGCAGGTTTCCAGCAATAATAACTGCTCTCTTTCTGCACATTCACTCAGAATGACGTCCTCTCATGCAGAGGAGCAAGACTAAAACACACACACACGGGCATGCATTCAGAATTATGAAAAGACTGTTGTTACAGTGTCATTTGCTAAATTTGCTCCTCCTTATCAATGTGCTGTGTTGTTTTAAAAAAGAATTATTCAATACTTATGAACAGATATCGGGCCTCAGCGATACATATTTTTGTTTTTCTAGCTACAACCTCTTCTCAAAATAAGGTAACATCTAGCTTGACAACATTATAGAAAATACACATGTATACGTATGTATGAAATCAATATAATGACCCATCGACTATGACTTGGTAAAGTGAACACAGGTGTATGTTTTATAACTGCTTAGGATTTTCATTTGGGGCAAAAAGAAGACTGCTCCTAATTAGCCAATCTTGCACCCAGCAACTTCAAAACTGTTTGCGAGCTTCCTTGTAATCTCATTCAAAATGCATCCATAAAACTCCAAAAAAACTCCAACAAGCGACACAGCGTGATGCACCCTCTGATTGGGTGTCTATTAAAAAGAGTTTACCCAAATAAAGAGCAATAGTGACCTTTCCATCCATCAATGTTACACCTTTCTCCATTCCAACACATCATATCACCACTTGCAATTTAACTTTAAGCCAAATTAGATTAACTTTGCTTGTGACATTTGAAAAAGAAATTGGAAACACTTGGATCATGACTATTCTAATCAAAGGATAGACTCTCTCTTCTGCTGTGTTAGTTTGATGCAAACACATAAACATGTAACTCTGCACCAAAAACATTGACTCTGTAGTTTTGACAATAACGGTTATATAGTTTATAACAATACATTTTGTACATTCTCCACTGCAGCTTGAATATACTGCATAGTTAGTACAATTTAAGAATGATTGCAAAGACTCCTCAACCATATTTGTAACAACGTCACATATAATACACAAAGGAATACATATAGGTTGTCATATAGCTTTACTAATGTCCATTAATCAAACAGGTTGCAAGAAAGCTGTCATGTTTTTGTTTTATTTTTGGCGACTCTTTGATTGTAAGTGTTGACAAACTATTGTGATGTGGATTTTGATACCCATCCTAAAGTAAACGGTTATGTGCCCCAGTTCTACTTGTTTTGTCGGTTATTTGAGGGAACAGCAGCACCTCCTGCTGGTAACCAAATACACAAATTCAAAATATTTTGCAGCAGTGAAAGTTTACCTGAGTAATATGTGAAGGAAAACAACATCAAGGAGGACATACTTGTGCACGTTTATATGGAATATGGAAGAAGAATAAACTACTACCCTTGAATACATCTTTCCTAAAGACAACAAGTGTTTATACTTCAAAATGCCACGGAGGACTCGTCGTTAAAGAAAATATTAAATCTATCTATCTATCTATCTATCTATCTATCTATCTATCTATCTATCTATCTATCTATCTATCTATCTATCTATCTATCTATCTATCTATCTATCTATCTATCTATCTATCTATCTATCTATCTATCTATCTATATATATATAGATATATATTTATCTATCTGACGTCAGAGCTGTTGACGTACAGACGCATGACGGAAGTGAGCAACGGCTGTCTGACATACTGGAGATGGCGTGTTTGCTAGCCAGTAGTAGCAGCACGAGCACAATAATGTTTTCTTTATTACGGCAAACAAAACTCCGCCTCTGGATCTCCTTTTTACTTTTAGGAATATATTTAACATCGTTGCCAGTGTCAGCCAAGCCGGACAGCCTCAAAGAAGTGACCGATGGGAACTGGGAGAAAATCCTGACAGGAGAATGGATGATTGAATTGTCAGTGTGCTAATGCGCCGTGCTAACGGCTATTCGGCTAGTTTGTTAGTTTTGTTTTGAACTCGCTTAAACGGAGCATGAATTCCCGCGTGCGGTCAGCCTCAAGTCTCGCTTTTCGGCGTTATCTTTTTTATCACATTGTCATCCTTAATTTATTCCTTATAAATTGTGAAAAAGTCTTAACATTGCAAACAGCTGTCATCTTTAGCTAACCAGATTCTCAGAGTTGCGTGCTAGCCAGTGAGCTAACTTAACGGCTAATGAAGAACGCGAGTAGTTACAAACATTTTAGCCTGAGTCATTGTGCTGTATTATCTGAGTATTATTTATTTAGTTGTTTGTTCATTTATTACTTTTTCTCAGTTACGCACCCTGGTGTCCAGCATGCCAGCAGCTCCAGTCGGTGTGGAAGGAGTTTGCGGATTGGGGGGAGGACATGGGGGTCAACATAGCCAAGGTGGATGTGACAGAACAACCAGGTAGACCTAAAAGACCTATGTCCCAGCTGATTATTTTTGCTTTATATGCAGTTCAGTACGCCTAAACCCCAGGATGTAATAACTTAAACGGATTACAACTCTGCAGTGATGACCAGTGAAGCTTGTTATGTATATTTTTTGCTGAAACCTTTGCTAAAAAAATTGATACATTTGCTTAATTATTAGTCGTTTATAACCAAAGGTGTTTTAGTGGAAAAAGTTGTTATAGGCATTAGAAATTGGTCTTGACTTGAACGTCCTCGTAATGCACAAAGAGTCAACAGTACCATAAAATAATGCTTGTCAATGCTACCTTCAGGTGGAGTCACCTACATGCCATTTCAATAGATTTGAGGGAAACTTGGGCCATTTATACACATGAACATGGAAGATTTTGAGAGTGTGAACAATTTGGTTTGTTTTTTTTCGGCAGTTGAGTATTACATTTATCTGCATATCCACAATAGTTGGGAGCAAGCGAAAAGCAGCAAACGGGTCAGCCGCAAGGACAGACTCACGCATGCACAGTGGCAGTAAATGTTCTGAATTATTTACAGACCTGTTTCTACATCGTCTCACTTAGTGATATTCTGGAAATTTCACTAGGGGGGCTGGGTGGAAAATCTCCCCAAGAATTCCAGAGCAAATGTTTAGAGCATTTGCATCACCACTCCGGACCATCTCCAGAACATTTCAGGACTCGAGTGCATGCGTGAAAATGGCTTTACTGTGGCTCAGAGCCAGCAGGCATTTGGTACCAGATTTTTCAGGTTGTTCAGTTGCCTTCACCCCACACATGCAGCTGCATGTTTAAAGAGGAACACGGTGACAGTAATTTCAAAGTCAGAGTGCTCCTTTCTGCTCACTGACACTAACTTGTCTCCTCCCTCTGTAAGGTCTGAGCGGGCGATTCATCATAACCTCACTTCCTACTATTTACCAGTAAGTTCTTGCTTATTTTGTGGTTTTCATTACTTCCGTGTGTCTGTGGCTGCTGAGTTGTGAGAGAAGACTGCTTTTAACCTGATTTAGAATTGCATGTGTCCTTAGATCACCAACTTTCTCCATTTTAGAAGTCACTTGCAGTCACACTAACATTTGTAGTCACTGACTTGGTTATTTTATATCGTCAGAAGTTTTGCTTTTAAATCCAAGTAAATAGGGACAGATGTTTGTGAAGCAGCTGAAGATATTTATTTAATAAAATTTAAATTAGTAGGAAGATGAAAGCATATTTTCTAAATGACATTAACTAAAGTAACTGAGTATGTGTCTTTCAGCTGTAAAGATGGCTTCTTCCGGAAGTACCAGGGAGCTCGTACGAAAGATGACTTCCTCAGCTTTGTCGATGAGCAGAAATGGAAAGCAGTTGAGCCTGTGTCCTCTTGGTTTGGGCCTTCCTCATTTTTGTAAGTTTGAAAAGAATATTTCCTTCTTCTTTTTTTTTTTAGGCTCCAATCTGTAATGAAGTCATTTAATAATTAGGTTCGTCGGCGTTGCTGTTGTAGTTCTTTGCTTGTTAATAGAAGAAAATGACATCAGATACTCTTAGCATCTTTTTGTCTGTTAGAAGGCAGACACACGGGCACCCCCTCCGGTCTGTATCTTGTCACATTTTGTGTTCAGTCTTTGCAATGATTTTGAAGTTGTGTCATGTTACATTTCTCCTTTGGCAGAATGAATTCCATGTCGGCTTTGTTCAAGCTCTCCATGTTTATCCGGGTAAGTCACTCTTAAAGGCATTACATACAGTAAGGTACATACCTGTAGGACTAATTACACTGTAACAAAACTCTTCAGATATCGTACTTTGTTTTCATTAAAGAGGTTTACAGATGTATAATGCACATACACATTGCTATGGTTTGTATTCGGACAGTATTTGAAAGGCAGGGTGTGGTTGTGGTGCCAGAGGATCATTAGATTCCTCCTTTTGAAGAAATTAACGTTCGACCCTTCCAAATAAATACATGGACTGAGAAGAAGTCGAATCTAAACTAACTATTAAACTGCTTGCTTGGTTGATGCTGGTAAATGTGCTCTGTGTGTGATTTAAGTCTTGGCTTGTGTTGAAAAATTCTTGTTATTTGAAGACCAGCAATGTGTTAGAATGTTGTCATGTTTTCCAGCGTTGCCATAACTACATGACGGAACAGCTGGGGATTCCTGTTTGGGGTTCATATATTATCTTTGGCCTGGCCACCCTCTTTTCAGGCCTTGTGTTAGGTCTGGTGAGTATTTTTTTTTTTATGAAACAAGTTGAGCTATATTAAGCATATGATAGTTGTCATAAAGCCAACCTAAAGAAAATTGCTCTCGGCGATTTTTAAAGGTTATTAATGTCTTGTCTTGACAGTTACTGGTGTTCATCGCAGACTTCGTCTTTCCCTCCAGACGATTTTCTTCCTCTGATTACTACCAGAGTGAGTTTCATACGAGATTATCCTGCTTCAGTGGGCCGTAGATATTTAGAATATAGATACGGATCAGTACAAATGTTCTGGTTAGAGTTTTGCTTGCAGCTGGCTCATGAACTCACACCAATGGCTGTTTTAAAATGTTATTCTGCAGAGAAACAGGCAATGGAGCAGGCGAGGTTAATCCAGCAACAAGACGAAGCCCAAGAGGCTGACGGCGAGGAAGAAGAGGATGAAGAGGAAGAAGAAGAGGATGAGGTCTGGAGGAAGCGGAGAGGATCTCCCGAGGGCCGCCCAGAACCTAAGGGACTGGGTTACCCCGATGAAGCTCTGAGGAAGAGGGTGGTGGGCAACCGTAAGGAGGAAGAGGAGGAGGAGGAGGAGGACACCTAAAGAGGCCTGCGTGGAGCTTCACACGCCTCCGTACTCCTTTTGAGAAGAGCATCGCAGAGTCCGCAGAGTTGGAGGAGCTGTGATCCCGGGCAGCAGTGTTAAAAGGAAGGAATCGCGAGTCTCCTTGCACCCGAACCTTCTGTTGACCCCAAGAAACGTCTTGCTTTTCTTTTTTTCTTTTTTTCTCCCCTCCCCTCTCTTCTCCTTCCCTCGATTTTAACAGGAGCACTTTAGACTCTCACCGCCGCTCTCTCCACCTGGAACAACAAAAACTTTCCTCACACCTGTTTTCACTTGTGAAAACAAATAGCCTGTCGGAGGTTTAGGTATGAAGTGCAGTACAGCTGAATTTTTGCCACGCTGTTCATGCTATGCATTGTTTTTATTTTATTTTATTTTTTTAAATCGTTTTTTCATTTTGGTTTTGTGTTATAACAGGCTTGTGGTTTGTGTTTGAATTTTACTCCTCAGTTATTGTATTAATAGACTATTTTATTTAGTGTAGAAAACCTGACATAGAAAACAATCTTACTCATACCATTCCGCTTTCAGAAGACTAGTGTTAATCCTTAAGATATCAGCCCTAATTTTCCATTTCTCTTAAAATACTCCCCCTAAAAGAATTGTTTTTACAATGTCATTTAATGCTAAAGGTGTGTTAACACTTGACCAGTTTAGATGGATTACAACAAACTCTGGTGTGATTGCTTTCTCCTGGTGTTATCCAAGCCCACCAGGCTGCTTCAGAATAATTTCTTGTGCGATGTTACAGAATATGAAGGCAGCACAGGCCAAAGACATCCAAACACACGGTGCTTGTTTTGCTTTTAACCAAGCTGGCATCCAAACCACCATTTCCTTGCCGAGCATGTCTCCATTTTTTTATCGGCAACACAGGAAGTCTCGGTATCTTTGTGAGAGTTAAAAAAATAAAAAAAGGAAAATATAAATGCTGGGAGCGGATTTATCCCAGCGTATGGCTTTGTTTTCTGTAAGTTGTCAACAACTCACAGAAAAGCTGCCCAGTCAGCGTGTGGTCTCCGTATGTCTTCACTGGGTTGGATCCAGAAAATGCCAGTGCAAACGGCTTTTTTTTTTTCCTTTGTCCGGACCAGTAGAACAAAACCACGAGTGACTGCACCGTAAATGTGCTTGTCTTTTTTTTTCTTTCTTTTTTTTTTTGGAAATCTTTCGCTTTCCAGTAAATTCATGCAGCCTTGATTCAGACATCGTGTAGCAGTATTAGATTGACCTTGTACATGCAATTTGAAATCAGCCATATGTAATAAAATATATTGTACAGTATAGAAAATGCACAATGAAGATAAACGGCCGTTGAAGGGTACTTGAATAACTAGATTTTCATGAAGCCCTGGATTCTAACTTTAACACAGCCCTGTATGCAAAGCGTGCATCCTCACTATGTAGCTCTGTAAGGGGCAGGAACCCCTCTATTAGCTCTGCTCGGCAATCGCACCAAAGTTTGACTGAGCTGCAATACTTTTGTTTTTTTCCCCTCTTATAAAGTAAAAAATGAATTCAACTATGCTAAGATGACATTAATCTTAGAGTAGTAATTATATTGATTCAAACATGAAAGGCGTGCTGAATGTTTTTCTGTAGATATTGTACGTTCCTCACATTTCATCATCGATTAGAAGAGAACAAAAAAACGTCTTTTTCTGTTCCTAATGTTTACTTGTGAGTTTCTGACTTTGAGCGGATGTTTAAAGAACTCAGGTGTGCTGTCTGCTCGTCGCTAAGTCGGCAGCGCACCATGTGCATGCTGTGATGTGGTTAAAGAGGTGAACAAAGCGGGCGCTGCGGCTCCCCTTTATACATCGTAGTGGCATTTCTGTCCTAACACGTGAAAATTAAGGAGGCAGGGGTTCAGCCTACTGTAATCTTTTTATTGTTATTTTTTTTTTCTACTAGCATTTGACTTTTATCTGAATGAGTGCAGTTTTGTTATAGACCCCACATTTAAAGTGTATGAATACTGGCACTTAAAGGAACTGTGTGCATCGCTGTCTCAGTGCTTAAGTGACCTCAGTGTGTATGACCGGTGTTTAGATTCATATTTCACTTTGTTTTCAAGAGGTGTTATGACTTCAAAGAGGTTTTTTTTTTTTTAAGAACCACATTTGTCAATTTTCATCTTCCCCCAAACAAAGGAATCCAGTTGATGATGCTTATAACAGGTTTGGTTTTATTTTTTGTCCATTATTTATGGCTTGTAGCATTCTAGCGTTCTTTACTCTGAGCAGACTGTGCTCTTCATTGTTTCTTTGAATAAAGGTTGAACTCTGAAAAACCCTTTTGTACAGCTTCCTGGTGCAACTATAAACCAGCGGTGCAGCAGCTGCACTTGTAATCGGGTCATTTACCAGAACATTTAAATGGGGTAAAACAACAGGACATAAATCACTGTCATTTGAAAAAACAAAAAATTACAGAAGGGAAAAAGATGAAGTGAAAATGCTAAAGCAGTGTTTTAAAACTAAATACACCCTATGATTTTAGCACCAACTTGAAGTATTTGTTTTCAGACATGTGGATGTTATCAGTCTCACATTGTCGAGGAATTTTGTTCCTCTCCTCTTTTCAATGTTGCTTCAGTTTAATGAGGTTTGTGGTCGTTTGTCCATGCACAGCTCTCTGAAGGTCCTGCATTAGCATTTCCATCAGGCTGAGGTCTGGACCTTGGCCCACTGACTCTTTTCTTGTCTTTTTGCTGTGTTTGGTTTACACCAAACATGCTGCTTTGCATCATGACCTCCACTATGATCTAGCCCATCCAAAGGACATTGTTCAAGAGGTCTTGTGATTTGTTCAGATGCCTTATTGCAGATCTAAAATGTGCTGCCATGTTCTTTTTGGAGATGAGACACACGCTCCTGAACTTTACCATACTCACTGAGGCCTGAAGAGTCTTAGATGTAGCTCTGGATTTTTTTTTTATCATTTCTCTGAGCATTGCCTTGAGCTGAACTTGTCTTGAATGATGAGCTCCAAATTGTTTGGAAACGGCCTTGTAAAAATGAGACCGTTTGGTAATGACCTCAAATTTCTGCCAGCAGATGTCACTCTTGCACTAACCTCAGCTATCCCCCTGCAGAGCGACTAACTTACACCACAAATGGCATTACTACGCCCCAGGTAATGCTAACAGCAAATTTGCAGTGTCATATATTGGGCTAAATCTGAAGCTACAGTTCACATTTCCTCTCATTTGTCCTCTTGGGGCTTCTCATTTCCTCCTCCACCCTCTTGAGCTGCGTTATTCCCTGGAGTAAAAAGGGAGCCTGTCTGGAGCTGATCTCTAATCAGCACTATAATTGCAGCTTGAGTGGCCTTTTGCACACGCTCTGTTTAGCAGAGGTTAATCGGTTAAAGAAGGGCAAAGAGGAGGAAGGTGTTAGATGGGATTCCCCTGCTGCACTGTACCAGTCTGCTGTAGGCCTTTGGACTGTTACAGTGCAGCAAGGTCGTGGTGTGCTCAAGAAAATCTTTGAGCAGATGCTTAGTATTGCTGTTGTACTGTACTGCGGTGGAAAGCGAAGACAGATGGCTCCGCTGCTAGTTTAGTGGTTTCTGTTCTTGTTCATTTAGCTTGCTTCAGTCCATTTGGTTTTCTATCATCCTTACTTTCACTTTTCTAGCAAAGTTTCTTTGAAGTGCCCTATCGGCAGCAATGGAGGATGGAGGAAAACACTGGTGTATATATAATGACACTACTAAGCAGTGTCATGACATCTGTGGAGAGAATTTGTTATTCCCCGAGTTAAATCTGCTGTGTTGACAAGATGGTGGGTGCAAAGTATCCATTTTACAGAAAGGAGATGCAGAGAGGAGTGGTTATCAAAGATCAAGGAGCTAAAGGAAGTGCAAATTAAAGTGTGTGAGTGTGAAACATCAAAGTGCTTGTGGGATTTATTTGATGTAACCATGTTTATATATGAACAAAAATCCCACAATGTCTTCTGAGGCTCTCAAGAAAAAGCTGTTGGTGGGAGAAAAGTTTGGATCCTTTTCCAAAGTAAAACCAGCAAAACGGCATAAAGAGTCGACCTTTATTCTTCAGGTTAAGTTTTTCTTGTTTCTTGTTCTAAGTAGTTCAACTTTTGTTTTGAATCACTCACCTTTTATTGTTAAACTAGTTAGTTTCCCACCCTGGTGACTTGTCTGTATTCCTGTGTACTGAACCTGGCTTCCAAATATAGACATGAGTCGTTACACCAGCACCAGTAATGGTGGAAGGTGCTAAACTTGAAAATTTACCTTTTGTAAAATTGTTACCCCCTACTTTAAAGGATATCCCCTATATTTGCTGTAGACACGTTACAACGTCCATTCTTACTCTATGCCTGGTAAAAAAAAAATGGTTTGTTTTGATCCAGTGTTAAAATACTTACTTAATATTTTGTTTTTTTTGTGATTTTGCATCTCTTTGTGATTGATTTGTGTCTCTGTGCTTTGTGTGAGTCTCTTTTCTTAGACAAAGTTTGTGAGTTGTGTTCGATAAATATTCTATAAGTAATGGTGTGGATCTGTGCAAAACTACAAAAACAAAGCCGTTACATAAATGAACTGGAGTTGAGGCATTACTAAGTATCAATACTTGGGTAGATGTACTTATCTATTTCCCCCACTGTGTGTGGAAATGAGACGACCTGAGACTGGGTCACGGAGGCACCTCTTTATCTGTCATCTCTGACAACATCCATGTTTAAACCTGAGTCACTTTTTCCGCCTCAGCAGTGATCAGCCGACCACAAACAAACAGAAACTTACAAGGTCTGGTTTCCCACAATGCTTTAGTCCATTTTCCTAATTCATGTGATTCTCAGTATGAATCAAATTACAGTTTGGCAGCCTTATTTTCGTGTCGAGTCCCATAATGATAATGGCAACTTAATTCCACAGATGGATTACAGGATATAAACTTTACTGGTGAAGTGCCTTTCCTCCCTAAACTCATCCTGTGAGACTGGACCCTTCTTCAGCGTGCAGGCAGAAGCATATTTGGATAGCGTCTGTTTGTGTGAATTGAAATCCCCGGGCCAGCGGCCAGAAGAGGTTTGTGCTCAAACCACAAAAATCCATGAGAAAAACAGGACAGCGTTATACGATCCAGCCTCTCACTCTGGGCGAGTGGACGCCAGTGAGGGGCGAGTGGACGCCAGTGAGGTGCGAGTGTGAGGGTTCAACAAGGCAGCACTTGTTCTCCGATCTGCTGTGTCCCCTCTGTGTCCTCTGTGTGGTTAGAACATTAAAACCCACAAGGAAGGTGAACAGACTGAGATTCCTGTGTTTGGGCTTGTAACGATGATTCATTCATCAGTCTGAAATTTTGAAGTAGACAATCATTTCATCATTATACTGGGAGAATGGGGCTTGTGGTGTTTTTTCTTTTCTCGCTCAGTTGATCTTCAGATTTCTTAGATAGTGACATAAAAACTGTGTGTTTCACAGCAAGTTAGTATGCTCAAAAGATAGAAGCAGTAATAAGGTTGTAAAAACTCATTTTCAAGCCCTTGGAAATGTATTAAATCATCCAACTAGAGTTGCTTCGAAAAGTTTTCTCTTAAGTTAGACTCAAATCTGATTTGAATCTGTGAAAAAAAAATCTACATCAAAATATCAAAAAGTTTTAGGAGAATAGTCTGTAGACCTAACTCAATGCCTGATTCAGTGCCACGACGACTCTACTTGTGGGAGAGTGGATCAAATGATCAAATTTAAGATTTAAGATTCAGTCTCTAAATTCAGTTTCCTTGGACTTTCAGTTGCTGTTTCATCTCAAACTACTTGGTTAAGTTTAGGCATGACAATGCAATCAGTCATGGTTATGGATTAAAAAGCATGGTTGAGGTTTAGGCATTAAAAACTACTTAAACATGGCTTGTGTTAAAACAAACACCTCAATAATGTATTCAATAAATATATCCACCCCTATTGCTACCACACAAAGGTGTAGGACATAAAAAAAAAGACATCCTACAGAAATACATTACTTTGAAGGTCAGTTGTACAACACAAAAAGAAGAAAACTGTGAATACGAAGTTTTCGGTTTTGCGACTGTTGAAAGTGTTTTTGTGAGTCAGACCTGAACAATGAGATTGTTGAAAATAGAATTGTGCATCATTAATAGCTCTGCTTTCAGTCCACATGTGTCTGCCTCACTATGCAGATCCACCACCAAACTGTCAAGAGACGAGGGGATTTCTATGCTCTAGTTGAGCTTCTTCCTGAACTCTTCCTGAACTGAGCAGCTCACGTTAGTGAGTCTCAACTTATAAATGTTGAACAATGGTATCTTTTACTGAAATGAAAATAACATAGAAAAGAGCTAAGACCTCAAAACCAACTCAGTCCATAAAGCGGCCAAAATAAAAATATTGGCATAATACTGGTCACTGAGTTTGTATTACGAGCAAGCCACAAACAATTACAGCCAGTTACATATTGCTTTTCTATTTCACTGAAGTCAACGTCTTCATAAATATAAAAGTCAGAAATCTTTATGCTTTGTGCAAATAAGCACATCACCACCAAACAGACCTATCACTGTCGTTGTGGTCTATGTTTACGTGACATGTACTAAAAAAGCTTGAGGCCAGAAAAATACTTGCTTTTAATTACAAACATGTAACGCGTATCCTGCGTTTGTGGAGTATCATTTGTGCAGGTCCTCACAAAATTAACATTGCGCATTTGCGTGCTTCAATGTGTAGGTGGGGCAAATTTAACAGTGTAGGGTCATAGGGTCAACAGCGGTAAAAAAAAATGGTGAGAAGTTTTAGAGACATGCTTGTAGAGAAAGTCCGTAGTTACCGGCATCTTTACAATGTATCTTTGTCACTGCACAGTGACAAATATGCCTATAAAAATAGGTGGTGAGAGATCAGTAACATTTTGGAGACGCCGTGCATGGAGGAAACTGTTGGAGAAATGGAAAATTGAATGGAAAAGGAACAATGTTTTTTTCTGGTCTAAGTCATCTGATGTGGCCCTCTGGTAACAGGCGTAGTACACAGGTAAATATAGGACATGGCAAGTTGCGTGGGTGTGTAATTAAAAAGTGAGTATATTCCAGGACTAACTCATGACAGTAGCTTTGAGGATTTTTTCCAAAGTGCATAGTAGTATCTCAGCTGATCTATATGTCAAAGTGTCTTTAGTTGTGTTAACATATTCTTCATTCTAAAATGGGAGATTTACCTGCTAGTCATAAGACTGTTAGCATGCTTATACTTGCTATGAATATGCGTCTTGGGTGTTCTCTCCAAAAATAGACAGCTCTAATTGTTTTTGTTCATACAGGGCTTTCCTAGTCTTGTTAACAACTCAAAGCGCTTTTACATGACAGGTTTCACCCATTCACACGCACATTAATATATGTGGTGTGGGGAAGCCAGAGATCGTGCCGCTGACCATTGTACTGTCACACGAGCTCCTTGTACTAGGTCTACTTACGTGTTTTTTTTTATAATCCTAAATATATATGGTGAGCTCAATGATTTTAGTTTTTTTTTAGATATTGCCGTAAGTCAGCTTTGTCCAAGTCATATTGATAGCTGCACTCAGCCCAACATTTTGTCATATAATAGAAAATATATGAGAGTGAAGTGTGGGAAGCATTAAAACAATAGCTTTTGTGATGTTGAAGAGCTCAGTGTCAGTACACTTCTGCTGAATTAAGATACAAATTGAGGCTTTTAAACTTTTTTTAGATTTGCTGCCTTACATCCATAGACCCTGCACCATGTAGTTCGTAACAACATATTCCATGTTTACTGCTGTTTTTTCTTAAAGTTCTGTGACATGAAAGAAAAAGTTTTGAGAAGTGCAGCTTGGCCCAAGACATTTGGGGTAAGAAGTCCTGCCAACAATCAGTCAAACAAATATAGCCTGATCATAGAAAAGTTAGACGTTAAAAAAAACCCTGTTTTTTCTGAACAGACTGTAAAGTCCAAAAGTGTTACACAATATACACAATATATCAGTCTTTCTTTAGCAGCTCTACAGTAAGTTCTTTGCACATATTCATCATAAATACTGGCTGTTTTATGACTAAATGTTCATCCACTATGATTACACTTAACCAAAATGACTTTTCCTCCAACGCCGCCCTCAAGTCCACCCATATTTACACGTATGAGCAGCGTGTGTCACTTCCATTCAGACCAGATAATTACATGGCTTTTTAAATAAAAATAAAGAAACACAAAGCTTTGTTGTTGTGTCTCCCCTTCAGTCTGCAGCCGATATATTTTCAGAAAAATGTGGTCATGCCAGAGAAAAATCCCTGCCCTTTGTCTTTGCCTGTATGCAAAGACCTTTCTTTCATTGGATACTAAAATAGCAGCAATAGAGCTGCCTGTAGTATAAACACAGGAAAACGTTCTGACTGGATTTTAAATGTTTTAGCCAGTTCAGAATGAAGACTATAGCAGAGGAAAGATCCCCGGAGGGTTAAGAAGTGGAAAACAGTCTGACTTCCATTTAAAGAGATAATAAATCCTTTTTTCACACCAAAAGGAGACTCCTCAAAATTGCTGCCCCAAAGATGTGTTACATTTAAGCACCTTCCTGTTCACCACTTTATATCTGACCGTGTCTTTCTGCTGTTTGCTGCTTCAGAGGCCACATACACAGGAGCCTTTTGGGGGCTTTGCTCTCTAAAACAGCTGCTGCTTTAGGCCAAAAAAAAGCACAATGAGAGTGAGGCTAAAAATATACTTGTTTTCACCTTACTGTCATGTACGTAACTGGGTCCTTTGTCTGTGTAATTGTTCACACACTTAACTTTGTTGTTTCTTTGTTACCGGAGGATTCCACTTTCACACCAGAAAACTCATACTGGAGAGAAGTTCCAGTATTGCTGAATGTTAAGTATCATGTGTATTTAATGCATCATGTGTATGGGTAGCGTTAATTTCAGAGTAAGTGTAAAACCAACGTGAGTATGTCATCATGAACATGCAAACGCCTCTCTGAAGCAAGTATGTTCTCAGTTTAAGAGAGAGCAAAAACAGTACTGTCAAAACTCTGTTATGTTAAGCTTTAATGTCAGATGATGAGCATTATGAGTTGGTTTTACCTGCTTTAATCATGTGCTGCTTAGATAAATTCCTTATTACACAACATAAGGGGTAAAAAAAAGAAAAAAAAAAGAAGAAATGATCAAATATCTCAATGTAAATGTTTATCTCAGTGCTGAGGTATTGATACATAGGTTTGTGTATCTTGTGGTATGTGTTGGCGTTATGAAAGCCATTCTCTGGTCAGAAGGAGGTTGATATTTACTCAAATCCCAAAGTTTAAAAGCAAACTCACTGAGCGGTGCAGCTGTTCTCATGCATATCACGGTTTGTTGTGGAGCAAGTCACCTCGTGTGAAGCCCACATCTGCTCCTGTTGGATTGTCCGAAACGTGCCTAAAGCAACACACAAAGCACTCCCAGTGCAGTTCAAATATTACCAAGGGTCAACAGAATCAGTGAAATCTGGCTGAGTTTGGGAGTGGGTGTGTGTATGTGTTTAGACATCTGCATTCATTTTTATGAAAGAATGTTTTTTTCTTTTCTTTTAACATCTTAAATATCTTAACAAAAGGAAGAGGGTGGGAGCTGCTTTCATGCTCTTAAAATGTGAGCAGTCATCACACAGCACATTTCCATTTAATCCCAGAGGAGCAGTTTGGGTGTACATATTTCTTTTGAGCCCACATGATTTTCCTGCTTTGCTCTAAGGTCCAGTGCTGGAGGATGTACTAAGATCCATCACTGAGTCCAAGTATGCTCTTAAATTTAAATATAACTTCAAGAAATGATTTACTTGTTTAATCCTTGCATTATTACTTTTCTCTTCTGCTTTCTCTTGCAAATGGTCAAGGTTAGAATTAATATACATACTTTTATTTTCATGTGTTTATGTTAACATTAATCTTAGTCTACAAGATATTAGTCTACACAAAATATGAGAAATAAAAGCAGTCATTTGTATCATGTATTGAGTGTTTTGTATATCAGATTATATTATCATTGTCATAGCATGAATCATCAGCATGAAAGCCACATTTTACTGTTATAGTTGATGATGGTAGACCTAGTTTAAGTCTCCAAAGAAAAATCCAAATCTTAAGAGGGTTGGTGGAGTCATATATCAGATATGTTTCATCATACCTATGAGCTTTTATCCTCTGTGGTTCTCACAAACCTCCGGATGTGTCACACTGTCACTTTGGAGTAGAGCCTCTTCAACAGAAGCTGCCGTTCCGGCCCATAAAAGCTCATATGTGACGCTGATGATGAAAAGCAGCTCCCCACAAAGAGCCAGATAAGAGCCGGGAGCAACAAACCCAGTGTGTTTCTGTCACGGTTTGTCCTCCGCTGTAGGTCAGGGTTAAAAAGTTTTCCCTTTCACTCAAAGTTTGTGAACTGAAGGCTTTGAAAAGCAGGAGTACAGCTGTCCGTCGTTAATCAGAGCAAGCTGCGATTATATCCCAACAAAAATTAGATGTTACCATTTGGATATTAGTTGTTTGTTGGCAACAGAGAGTGTGGATTGATTGGTGCAGCATACTCACTGCCCTCACAGGAATCCAACCCTGACATCTCAGAACTTCACTAAATCTTCACCAGACAATGGGAAGATACACCAATGTCTCACACATTCACAACTTTAAGCAAACGACCTTTTCCTCGCCACACAGAGGACAGCAATAAGAGTTGGAGGAGGAATTTATATTTGCTCTTCGAAGACGCTAACAGAAAAAAACACCTGCAAGGAAAGGTCTCCTTATTCAAACACATTTGATGCATATAGCATATGGGCAACAGTTAGATTGGATCAAATAGTAAGCATCAGCAATTACAGTAGAGCAAATAATTTGCACTCGACGTGTTAGCTTCTCTGTACAAAAGGTCAAATTTCTCTGATGCAGAATTCAGTTGTTCATTTGACTACTCAGTAAATCAACCTGTGACTTTTGTTATCCTATTATAAATGTGACTGTTCATCATGTTTCTAACAGAGCATTTTTTGACTGAGCAGCAGTGCAACACATTGCTTCAGGAGTCAGACTATCATTCAGGTTTTTGTCAAAGTAATTTTGTGGCAAGGCGGAAGGTCTCTAAGGGGGGCGTGCATGTAGCTGTGAAACCCTTCATGGTAACTGGACCGGCTGGATCCGAAGCACCATCAGGCGGACCAATGGTGGGCACACAAACCCATGCATGCTTAATCAACTGAGAAGTAGACTATGTAGTAATCACAAGTCATAGTCTTTACCCTCTCTAATGTCTGAATGTGGCACCTGACCACGGATGTAAGACCGTTATTGTTCCACAGCGTAAAATGTCACAACTCACCCACACATAGGCAGCTTGTTTCAATTCATCATCCCAATGGTGGGCAGATTTTTCATCGGCATGTTGACGTCCCACGGCTACATGCCCGTTCTGTCATGATAACGTCCACCTCTCGCTATGATATTTACTTGGCCACCAACACTATGGAGGAAGTAGGGGATGGCAGGAGGCACTAATCCACAGACCATGTTTGAGACATCCTTCACAACGTTTTCCGGTCATTTTACTTTTCTTCTCTCTTTCCACAGGCGGTTACTTACTTTTTAAACTGTTTTCCCATTGGCAAATGGTTAAGGTTAGGCATTAAAAAGTCCATGGTTTGAGTTTTAATTAATGTTGTTACAAAATAGATTGTTAGGCAATTGCAAAAATCTTCATGGTTTCACAAATCCATGGAAGACATGGAATCTGCCATGTCACATGAACTCTGCCAAGCAGAGATACATACATGTGTATGTACAAATATATGCATGACACATTTCCTGATGAGACTGGGCGGCAAATGCTTTCACCATCCCAGACTTTTTGGGTCAGCTTCATGTTTCTTTGGATGACTACGGATGTTCCAGAATAAAGGAGTATAAACATACCTCTAAAACCTACTTATCCAACATGTAGAACATCCAGTTTTCTGATCCCCGCCACATCAAGGTTCCCCCCACACTTCCTAGTGCAATTTCTCTCCTACAGATCCAACTTCCTGTTTATATTTGAAACAAAGTGTCAGGAAAAATGAGTTTGACTCTGGTCTTTCTTTGGAGAGCTACGGCTGCTGGGAGGAGAGATGAGCTATTTCTGCGTCGACCTGACAGCCTCGCACAAAGATGCCTGGATCACCAGGAGATAATTACACGTTTATATGGCAGGGGAACAATTACTGAAGTCCGTCAGCAGTCATCACTGAGTCTCAGAGACAGAGGCCTTTTAATTGCAGAGCTCTGCTGTTTGTCAACATGTATTTTTAGGGGAAGTCTCTGGAATAACGGGTTCATGTGAGTCTGCAGAATGTGTTTGTCTTTTTACATGGTCACTTGTGTTAAGACACAGTAAAAAAAAAGCCAAGTAGACAGATCTGAGGTCAGACAATGAAAGCTGGTCATTCATGAAGACTTTCATTGCAGCATCCTCCTCACACAGGCACATGGTTACTTTGTGTTTTTTTAAATAACTGAATGAGTGAACTGTTTGTATTTGTGGGTGGGACAGTGGTGCAGTGGTTGGAAATTTCATCTCATAGCAACAATATTTTGTGTTGGAACCTGCTCGTCAATTGAGGCCTTTCGATGTGCAGCGTGTCTACTCCCACAGAGCTTGCAATGTTTCCCTGTGGAGCTTTGCATTGCTGTTTTAATGTCTTAAAACTGCTGGACCAATGCCAATTCATCCGCATGTTGGATAAACAACTATTCTCCTCTGCAGTGAATAGCTTTTTCCCTCTTCCCTAGGTGTAGATGGTAAATCCTTACTGGTTGTTGGATACAGCCCTTGTGTTCAGTGTCACGTTTTGAGTTATGTTTTGTCTTGTTTTCAGGTTTCTTGGTTAATTTCTGGTCATGTTTTTTTTCCCCCTGTCACTTAGTTTCACTCAAGTCACCTGTTTTCGTTCACAGCTGCACTCCATCACCTATCACCTCCCCACAGTATTTAGTTTCCAGGTTTCCCTCAGTCATAGCAGAATCCTCACCTCACTTCCCATGGTCCAAGTCTTGTTTACTCATGCTTTGTCAGGTCAGGTTTTGCCTCACAGTCTCGTCTTGTTTTCAGTTAACCATGTTTTCAGTTCATGTCTTGCTTTTTGTAAATAAATCTTGTTTTTCTTGAGAGTTCTGCATCTGGGTCCTCCCTCCTACACCGCGGGTCTTGACAGTTCAGATGCTATTTATTTGCCCAGACTTTTATTGTTATTGAGTCAGTTTGGTATAGAATAGCACAAAGACTTTAAAAGATGGACATAATCACCAGGTCTGAAACATGAAGCCAACCAGTAAGTGTCTTAAAATGCAATCCTATAACTGACCTTCAGGCACGGGCTCCCAAACATCTTTTGCTCCAATCCAACAAACAATGGACATTCCCAGGATTCCCATATGATATGACATTCGGTATTAGTTGTCACTATATATTACTTTGCTGTTTTCCACTATAGCTTCTGGATCTGGATACTTTGTTTTTCCTGGCTTTGAACAGTAAACCTCTGTTGATACAATGATACAAAATTACATCAGCTATGTATGCTTTTTATCACTTCTGTCGTAGTCAGTTGCAATCTATTCAGACATTATTTCAAATCGATAGCTTTCATGCATTTCTGGCAAGGAAACTACATTCATTCAATCCGTTAAACAAGTCAAAGAAAGAAATAAAAGAATGACAATACAAAATTTAAATTTTGTTCACCGCATAATCAGGAAATTTAATGTTGAGCAGTGCGTATAAAATGTAACTTTAGAACTCAGGAGTATCACCTATATGTGCGAGAAACAGATTGTGCAGAGGCTCTTTCTGTCTGCGTCGATGTTCATAAAACACAGCTATGCTGCTTCAAATGTTGTGCCCACAGAGATTATGAAATGAGACACCAGGGCATTGTTGAGGCTGCAGGCACTGATGACAGTGATTTGATTGTGTAGCACATCAAAAGGGTCCAGCTTTGTCATCGTATGAAGTTCACAGACAGCCTGCTTTAAATTCCAGCCACTGCTCTGGAGTAAGAAAAAATGGCTAGTAAGAGTGTGGTATATAACTCTGTAAGCAATCCTTGCTTCTAGTGACTTGCAAAGAAAACTTGCAAAAAAATTAAATTAACTTGATCAATGAGCAGCTCTGAGTTATGATCAGACCTTATGTGATCACAGAGAGCAAGTCATTGCGTGCTGACAGCTGTTGAAGGCCAAGCAAGTGTGAAAAACTACCTCAGTGGTATAGAGTGAGTAATCACTGTCTTGCATCCTCCATCTATCTCTTGTCAACATGCCTGCGAACACACTTATGGAGGAATGATGCATATCCAGAACCGGGAATTTCACAGGTGCCGGAATTCCTGAACTCCCACAGGGAAACTCCAGAGGCCTGGATCATGACATTCCTCATGCAGCATGTGGGCGATTAATTTCCCCCGACTAAAGTGGCTCCCCTCCAGCCCGTAGATACCACTGTTGACTTCACAGCAGCAGGCGGGGGTCGGCCAACGGGTGAAAGGTCGAGGCTGAAGCAACTGAGTTCAGGAAGGTTTGCGCCACAATGACAGCAATCCTTCTCCTGGAAGAATTTCCTCCTGTCCAATTAAAAGAGCCGCCAAAAGACTATCATATCTACAGTATCTGTGTGTGCACATGTTGATGGAGCTACCAGAAGTGTGTGAAAGGAGCTCCAGTGGCTCTGAAATTTATTAATAATTTGTTGAAAACTATTACAACTATAAAGACTGAAATTGTTTGATTTATGCCTGATTGGTGTGGTTTCCTTTTTCACTATATAAAGAAATTACCATGGAGTCTTTATTATAATTCCATCACACAAGTACCACAGGGCGTATTCAAATATTCACTTCATCTTTGTATCTTACTTTTACTTCTTTTCTTTTCTTTTTAATAATTTTTTCTTTGATAGTAATTATTTACTTTCCTAACCATTTACTTACTAACAGTGATTCAATAGTGATTCCAAGTGTTTGGAATGTCATAAAAAGTTATTCTTGAAACCCACATTATCATATCAATGTGTCTTTTTTAACCCTCTGTAAGAAGGACCTACAGATGCAGGATTTTCTATTCTGAAATTTTCATTTTAAAAGCTTTTTTGTTTTTGCTTTCAATTTCAAACAAATGCCAGGTTATACAATTTTCTCACAAATGACTAATTGAGGGCCACACAGTGTTGTTCTGGTTTGCCCTGTTGCCTCGCAGGGAGGTTCCTATTTCAAAGAGTTTGCAGTTTGACTTCTCTGGAATTGAAAAACGTGTACATCAGGTTGAAAGGTGACTCCAAATTGATCGTGTGAGCATGTATAGTTGTTTGTCTCTATGTTGCCCTGTGATAGACTGGTGTCCTGTCCAGGGTGTACCCTGTCTTTTGCCCGAATATAGCTGGGATAGGCAACCAGCCCTCCCACAACCCTGAATAAATCGGAGTAAAAATTAAATGGAATTCAATGATACAAAATGATATATATATAAAAAATGGGGAAAGATTCTATTTTTATTATTGTAAAAATGAATGACTGATTGATATGATAAGCATTTAGGTATGGAGCACTGGTATTTTTTTCAATATTTCAGATGGTTATAAAACTGCTGCACTTAGTTAGAGATGTCTTGTCTTCAGGTTCCAGGTTAATTTCTTGTCGTGTTTTTTCCCGTGTTTTGTCACATTAAATTTCACTCAAGTCACCTGTTTCTGTTCCACAGCTGCACCTCATCACAACTCACTTCCCCACAGTACTTAGTTTCCAGGTTTCCCTCAGCACTTTGCAGAATCCTCACCTTACCTCTCATGCCACGTTGTCCAGAGTCTTGTCAGATCGGGTTTTTGCCTCTTGTCTTGTTGTGTCATTGTCGAGTCTTGTTTATTTATCCACAGTCTTGTTTTGTTTTTCTACAGTCTTAGAATTGTTTATATCTGACTCAGCCATGTCTTTTGTTCTCGCTTTGTGCTTTTTTGTTAATAAATCAAGTCTGCTTCGAAGTTCCGCATCCGGGTCCTCCCTTCAAACCAACAAAACCTGACAGGATGCACAGATACCAGTATCGGTACCGATACCATGTACTTGTACTCAGTATTCATTAAAGTGATACTACAGAACGGATACCAGTATGACAGGAGCTTAATTTTCCTGCAATGTGTTTGTGAAAGTTAAAATGTTAAAACAATATGTTGCACTAAGAGTAGTTTTATATTACTAAAGTGCACAAAGTGCAGTTGTATTTGGGTTGAATATGCCTAAATAAAATATTTTTAATTGTAAGAACTGTATTGGCCTTGATTAGTACTCATATCAGTACTCGGCATCGGCAAGTACCTAAATGTAAGTATTGTACTCGTTTAAAAAAAAAAAAAAAAGTGGTATCGGTACATCCGTAGTTGCAACCTTAAACGGTGTATAATATTTACAACCCTTAAAAAATATTTACAAGCCAAAATTTGTGATGTGGTGTAAAAATGCAAACAGAACCATATTCACAAAAGAACATAAAAAAAAAATCTAATGTTGAAAGTGGGACATTTTAATATTTATGAAGAATATCAGGTCAGGTAAATGACTGACTAAAACAAGAGACAGATGTTGCAGCTAATTAGGTTAATTAGAAAAAGGTTAGTTACACGACTGGATTAAAAAAAAAAGAGCACCTTAAAGAGGCAGAGTCTCATAGAGTTGGACAGAGGTTCAGCAATCTGCAAAAAAGAAAAAACTGAATCGAAAAATTGTGGAGCAATTTCAGAATGAATGTGAAGACTTTGAATGATCCTTCATCTATAGTGCATAAAATCATTGAAAGATTTAGAGGATTGGGATACATCTCCAGATATCTGGACAAATCCGTCAACGTGCACATCAGGAAAGGCTCCATCACAAGTCGCCTGATTTGCTGAAAGTTATATACAGGCTAAACTATGCACATTTCAGCAAGACAGTGTTAACCCGCCTACTACATCTATCACAACAGCATAGCTTCATAGTTGAAGAGTTCAGGTGTTAGGCTTTTCACCAAATGAAAAACTTTTGCGCATCTTGAAATGCAAAATAGGACAAGGAAGACCTGAAACTATTTAGCAGCTAGAATCCCATTTCAGACAGGAATCGAACAACATTCCTCTCCAAAAGGTCCAGCAACGGGTCTCCTCAGTTTCCAGATGTTTACAGACTGTTATTAAAAAAAGAGGTGAACGCAACAGAGTGATAAACATGCCCCATACCCACCTTTTTATAGATGTATCGTGTGAACAGAGTGAGCTGTCCAGTTTATTGGCAACTGTGGTTGTGTTTGTGGTAACATGAGAACATCTGTGGACATCTGTCAGCTGTGGAAAATTGAGCAGGTTTTCAGTACATTCAATCAGACAAATTGGGGATAAAGTAGATAACTGTAATTTTTAAATTTTGGAAAAGATGATGCCAGGTACCTTTGGGCGTTCTGATGTTAACCTAAATCTTTATAGATTATCAGGCTAATAGTGTATCTAATAGTTATGACTTTTCATAGACGGCACAGAAAACGTCTGTGAAGAGACACTGGCAAATGATGGGATCCAGACAAGAGCTTGCTGGCTGGTCCGCACATTTTTAAAACTGCTCGAGACCTTGTGGCTCCGGCGACATTCTCTCATGTTCATTTTTATATATACCAAACTGTGTATGTCAACAGGTGTATGTAACCTTTTTTAGGTTTTATAAAGGTTTGTGCATGAGGTCCCTAGTTCACAACTAGCATGAAAACCACACTGCTTCTCAAAAATCTGAGCTTCACTATCTTTGGCCTTCTTGTCTCCCGCATTCTCCCTGCGAGACAAAGGAGAGTGATCCCAGTGGGTAACAGAAGGAATTGGGCTTGTATTTGTAGTTAGAAAAAGCATATATCCACAATAATATCTAGAAAGAAAGAAAGAGAACAAACCAGATGCGGGGCGTGCAATTCAGAAAATATCCCAAGATCAAAGTTGTACATTGATGAGAAAATAACTTGTTGTTTTCTGAGATAAGGTGGTCACTTTCTAAGAGAAAAAAAAAACACACCAGACATGTCGCTACTTCCTGTGTATCATTACTAATATTGAACTACTGTTTGCAATTGGATTTGATAACAAAGAAATGCACTGAGATTGCAGCCCAGCTTTACTCTTTTATCACACACATGCAGACAAACATAGCATTGAACTCTATCAGAAAATATTATATATTTAATATACACCTTAACAGTAGACATCGCTACTGATAAGATAGCTAGTTTCATATGGCAAATTTACCACCTTGATATGAACAACCAAGTTAATCCGTGTCATTTTTTTACTTTGATCTCAGAAATGTTTCCTTGTCATACACACTCACATTTTGAGATTTAGTTGAAGATGAGACTATCAGTACCATCTTTATAATAAGAAGCTATGGCAGCTTAGCTTATCTTAACATAAAAACTACAGGAAACAACAAGCCTGGCTCTGTCCAGAGGAAACAAAATCCTTCAACCTGTACTTCTAAAGCCTAAAAATCCATACTTACTTTGTTTAGTCTGTTTGAGTAGAAAACTACAGCTTGCTCCTTTAAAGGGGATAATGTGGCAGACTATTTTTACATAGTTACTTTGCTGGATAACTGCAAAAATAGTTCTAAAACAAAAATGTAGTCTTACACATTTGTATGAGGCAGTACTA
The DNA here is from genome assembly GCF_036924035.1 of Leuresthes tenuis. NCBI lineage: Eukaryota > Metazoa > Chordata > Actinopteri > Atheriniformes > Atherinopsidae > Leuresthes > Leuresthes tenuis. The sequence continues at coordinate 15,178,701 of NW_027325369.1, forward strand.
ATAAGTTTATTAATCCTGTCTTTGTTCGAAAATGTTTTTCTCCTTTATACTGTTTACTCACAGAGGTACTGTTGCTGTTACCATAAATTTGAGGTGTTCATCTGACACAGACTGAAACTCTTTTCCTCTCCGGGTCATTGTTTGGGCACACAGAACAGATTGCATTGCAAAGATTTCATGCTCTACATGGAGACACATTCCTACATGTCAGCTTAGATTCAGCCCTCCAAATACAGGACAAGCCGTAACCTGCTCACAGCTCTCCTGACATCCTGCTCCATTACACACAACACAGTAACGCTCACCTGCCTTTTTTTTTTCACTGGTCACACTAAACCGGCTTTGTTCCACACAGATATGCCTGTAAATCCTCGATTTAAGCTCTAACTGTTTACGTTTATCCCGATCTGTTCTTATGCACACTCTTAGCTTGTTCTTACTTTTTCTATTTACTTAGAAAGCATCCCAGTAAACACTCAAATTATTATGGTTGGATAAATCCCCAAACTCAGCAGCTTAGAAAGAAGAAACACTACACAAACAAAACCTCAGACTGCTTTGTAAGTTCATCAAAGTGGCAATGCTTCATTCCTTCTGTAAAAGTCGCCTGCTGTTTAAATATTTCGAGTCCACTAAAAATAGGATTTTTAACAAGTTCATGAGACATTTTTTGTGCATTACAAGAAATACAGTATTATCTTGAGCAAAACCAACCTATATTCTATAGCTTCAATAACTACTTTCTCAGAAAGGTGAGGTGGTATGTTCCACGTAGAACATTGTAGGAACCAATTCAAACTTCTTGTGGAATGGGGCTTTACAGCTACATTGAGAGGAACTGATAAAATAAGAAGCTAGGGCAAGCAATGAACAAAAGTTATCCGACTGATTGCAAACAAGTATACTAAACAAGTCATACGCAAGTGGAACATTTGTGATGATGAGGTATTAATTTTCTATTACTCTCAACTATTTAATAAATGTGTTGTCAGCTGGTCGGTTGTGCAAGTGGGCACCAGTTAGCAGCCGTGGTTCTGGCTGTCTACCTGCCACTAGCTCGTCTAGCCACCACAGATGCCACCAAGCCGCAAGGAGCCTATCTCAGCTACCCTGGATGAGTCAGACTTAGAAAGATGCACCTGATAATAGTGTTCGGATGCTCTAAACATTTTATGAATAAAAAGTGATTGGGCAATTTTTCTCCCTACTGCTGACATTCAGCTTCTCTTCATTCTGACATTAAATGGCAAGAGGGAACTTCCATCTACTGCATCTTGTTACAAAATGGAAACTTTAAACACATCATCTCCTTTAACAACCAACTATTTCTAGAGAAGGAATCTGGTTCTCTGTGGGCGATCCACAAACTGTCAGAGCCTTGGCATGCAGGACAGATGCATGAGATGTTTGGGTGCCAAACGACTCTTGTTATTTTTGTTGTTCCGTGGTTTGTGCCGGGGCTGTGGAATGAAAATAGAGGGTTCTTTGAAGATTTCTACACCAGCCAGTTTGGGCTTTGGCTGATCTTATATAAGCTGACTGGGGTTTGTTGAGGCTAATTATTTAGAATCACATTTGTATTTTGGCTAATTTGCAGGAAGTTTTTGACAGACCAATTTACGTTGTGGTGAACAAACAAATAATCCCCATCATGGCATGGACTGATGCACAGCACAGATTCTGCTCTGTAAAACCTCCCAACGCCTCTGTATGAAGTATCAAAAGGTTGTTTTATTTCCCGCAATAGCAAAAAGTCTAACAAGCTAATACTTCGGTGAGCTGTTACACCTTAAACTTCCTGTGCTGTATCAAATAAAAATATCTTTCTTAATTTAACTGGATAGAAACATTCCTGTTCTTAGGACATTTTTAGGGAAAGTTGGTTGATGAAAGTAGTGTAGATTAAAACTTTTAATCTTTGATATGCACACCATAATGAAAATGCCTAAAAAGAAAGCTGTATTTAAGCAATCCAATTATTAAAACAAATGAAAATACATTATACCACAAATGCTAGCAAGTCCTGAGCATGAGCATCAGTTTCTGTCTGCTCCATCTATACTGGAGAGAACGTGCCATAGAGTTAAAGTACATATATACTTGTTAAACATTCATTGGTACATAACATACTTCTTCAGAGTATCTGTGACTACCAGCACAACCGCATATGCATCTGTAAGTGTCTGTGATAGGTACCAGCAGAATGATGTGAATCAAAAATTTTGATTATAACTAATTCTTCATCTTCCATTGTACTGTGACAGAACTACAGTCTTCTACTGTTACATAAATGGAATCTATACCACAGACACAGCTTTACTTTGAAGTTAATAGATAGTCAGTGGGTTTAGAGGCTGGGGTTTGACCTGCGGAAAGTGCTGTGCATGTAGCTAACATCAGCGTGAGTGAGAGCTATTCTCCAAGCCATTGGTTGTGTAACACCAGGCTTGGAGCTGCGGTAAGTGGGCGATGAAATTAGATGAAATGTGAATGAGGGTGGATCCAGTCAAGTCCCTACAAACTGGATGTACACTTTATTTCAAAACTTTATCATGGGAACATAAAAAACAAGCCAGATTGGACCCAGGGGGTGGGGGGTGGAGCGTGGTTGCATCATCTTGTAATGCAAGCTTGAAACCATAATGCTTGTCAGATGAATAAATGATCGTGTGGAATGTGAAAATCTGTTGTTTTCAGTAAAAATACACACAGGCCACGGAGACTAATCTCACTAAGTTGTTGGCTCTCCAAACTTCCCCAGCCCAAGTTTTGAGTTACAACAAAAGCTTGTTTCTCCTGCCAAGACAGCCATCAAAGTTTTCAACTCAAAATTTATGTCCTGCCATTAATGCCTCAGACCCACAGTCTTATGAAATATCAAGGGCCTTGTTGTCTCCTTTCTCATGTTCATTATATTAAAGGAAATAGAATTTTCCCCGAAATCTTACAGAAAGCAGTTGTCTTGTCTCCCATAAATTACATTATACTGCTATGCTTCTGCAATTACATTTTGGAGGACATAAAATTACTGCCTTGTTTATGTTCAATGGAAATATTTTTTCAAGTACAGAATATCCATTTGGTACGCTGTAAGAGATGATTGGTGTTAATCATGTGTTAGTGAGGTCAGGATGTTTGACATCGGAGACTACATTTCATGTCGTCTGTACAGTTTCTTTAAGGGAAAGAAAATTTGAGCTTTGTTTCGTCTTTTTATTTTTGTCTTCAGGAAGAAACACATAGAACCTGGGAGCTACAGATAATTAACTATGTTGAGAAAAACAGTGTTTGTTCAGCATTTAACAGAAAGTGAAGCAATATTTTTTTTCTGAATACAAACTAACTTACATCTTTTTCTGCCTGTGAGGAGAACTATCACTGTATCAATGCCCCTCTTCTTCAGACACATAGACGCATGGCAGCAATTTGGATGGCATGAGAATGGCTGAGTGAAAGCGTAGTCATGTGTAGAGCTTTTTTTTTACATCTGAAAATAAAAACAATGCTACATGCGAATTCAACAGGTCAAATGCCATGATTTCAAATTAATATACAAGTTCTCGGCAGATCACTTTGTTTAATTTCTCCTATCATCATTTCATCATTTCCGAGGGCATAGAGGGTATACAGAAGTATCCTTGAATTTTCATAGAAAAAAAGAATCCTTAGAAGGATGTTTGATAGTGGAACAGTCCCTCTGTAAGACTTGATGATGTGGCAACCTAAAAACAGTAACAGGTAGGGGTCCTTCCTTGACTTTGAGAAGCACCTGGCAGGGAAGTCTGAAAGCATGTAAAACCCCCTCAAACTTTTGTTCTGCCCTATCTCTGACAGTTTCACCGAGCTTTGCGTCCTTACAGTAAAGTCCTGCTTTAATTTTCCTCTCAACTTCATTTATTAATTTAGACAATGCAGTTAAGGCTAGCCAAGTACCAGATTTGCTTGACCACTTTCCTGCAGCAATGTTATAACTGGCAGGATACCAACCCCGAAGCAGCCCTACACATCAGCTCTATCAACCATATATCATATTGAAAACAAATGACAAATTAAACCAGTTAAAATGTTTTGCAGCCCCTAGCAACATTAGCATAATAAGATGCTAAACTAAAATGGTCTGCAAATATTACATCTGCCTCGTACAGGTTTGTTAGCTTTGTCATTGTAGCATTAGCCTCACAGAGCTGCTAACCTGTCTGATCCAGCTCAGGCCATATCAAGGATGCAAGATGGATTACAAACTTCTCCTTAAGTGACAGACTAAGCAAGAATGTGCTTAGTCGAATCTAAGATTTCACTTCAGTCACTCATAGTCACTCACATCAAATAAAAGGCATACATTGCGTAATAAAGGGTCTCAGAATAAGAAAAGGTGCTCCTGCGAGGCACAGGAAGAGAGCTGTTTAGCTAAGGCCTAAAGCTGGAGCTGCTTTTCCGCTGTGACGCTGGGGATCAGCCCAACCCAGAGCAGGATCACAGCAAAGCTCTGGTTCATAGCTGCAGCAACATCTGGTTCTGTTTATGCACAGTGTTTATTCCACGTGTCGTTCCAGGGGCTGTTTGTAATGCGTTCCTGCGTCTGTAGAGTCGACCAGGTCTCAAAGACGAAAGTTCAGCCATGAGATAGAAAACTGAATGTTCCCCCTCATTTTCAGGACTGTCCCTGAACCTGGGTTTAAATGGGTTTAACTTTCCTTATCCTTGACCGTCGGGTAAGAACTTGTCCTCAGTCTGTAGGTTTTAATCATTTTCTGCGGGCCATGAGCAGAATAGAGGCAGGTGGCTTAGTGCTGCATTTAGACAGGGAATTGCCTTTTTCAGCCAAGCAATCAGGACCACTAGCGGATAAAGCAACCATTTAAAAGCAGGCTTTTGTTTTAAGAGAGGAAAATTGCACCGTAAAGACCCGAAATAGAAAAGTGGGGGCCATGACATGGGAATTTCCGCAGCTTATTTTGTGTTGCTCCCAGAAAAATTTTAAATTTACAGACTTATCCGGAGAGCTGTAAATTCTAAGTGTTGCAACACAAATGTGGATACAAAAACCAGCCTAATTTCCACTCCTGTTTCTATTCCCACTATTATAGTATAATAGTACTGAGTGTTTCCCAGTTTGCTTTGCCACCAACTCCATTCAACACCTCCAGTCCACCAGTTTCCTGGGCCGGTTTATCACGACTACCACACTGATCTTCCTGACAATCAGCAGGAAATAGATGACCTCAGTCAGCTTCATTTCAGGCGCTTTGACCTGCAGCAGCAGTGGTTACACAACTACGTTTTTCACAGAAAAGCCACAAACATATCTGCTGGATAGGATAGTTCACAGAACTCACTGGCCTCCACATTTGGTGCCAGAATGGCTAAAGGAAAAAAAAAAAAGAAGAAGAAGAAAAAACAGGAAAAAACTCAAATCTGAGTCTGAAGCTGGCAAACAATGTTCTTTACTGCATATTGACTTGTGGTGATGGAAACATGCCATTAACAGTAATAGCAGGAGGGTATCATTCCCAACAACGTTTTGTAGACTGAACTTTTAAAAAAAGATTTTTTACATCACTCTACCAGTGATACTTTCAAGTGCAGCTCTGCAGCTCAAACACCGAAATCAGCACAATGTACAAAATTATTTGGCCTTGACTATGAACCGAACCAAGTATTAATCAGAAAAATGTTTCTGGTATTGTTGTGGACTTTGTCTAGCAGAATAAAAGTAATTGATATTACCAGCCTTGTTTTTAAGATTTGATTTAAAACATCCCAGGGGTATCAATTAATCATGTGCAATATAGGAAGTATGTTACACAGGTAGATTCATGTCGGTGTAGGTTCTCAGCCGCCCAGGTCATGGTAATCCTAGAGCTAGAATAAGGGCAACTGGACTTTTCACCTCTCATCCGAAAGGCTTCTTTACTTCTAAATTAGTTGGTGGGGAATATCAGTTTATAAGTAATATTACTTATAATTGATTAAGGGTAGATACACTTTTCTACTCTTTGTTTGCTTCTACAATATTTTACATGTATATTATTCTTTTTATCTATAATGGAGTCATTTTCCACTTTTGTAAAAACCTAAATGGAACAGACATGGAAATAGATTTTCAGACACTGATCTTGAAGCAAACAGAAGTTCATAATATAGGTTATTTTTCAAACATCAAAGGCTTCCATTAACACACACACTGCACGCTCAAGTAATAAACAGTCACTAAGAATCCGTTTTCAGCCACCACAGAACAACTAATGTGGTTGTGTGGAGGGAGGAGTTAGTCCGCAGGTGCTTTGAAGCCAAACTGCAGGCTGTGGGGGGAGTTGAGGGTTTGACTGCTGAAGTATTAAATTAGTGGTGTTTTGGAGAGAGAGTGGATATGGGGTTTGGGTTTAAGGCACAGTGAAAGAAGAAAGTAAAGAGGCTGCCAGAGAGTAAACAAGGCACCAGGTAGTCGCTGCTCAGTGTGTTAAGAGAGCAGAAACAATTTATGTCACATTTGAGGTTACAGAATGAAAAGTTTAAAAATCTGATGAATCACTTGAAAATTTAATTATGTATCCCCTGGTGATGACAGTGCTTTGGGATTTACCACAAGTGATTAGATTCAGTTGCACATATTATGAAAAAAAGTTTTAAAGAGACATATTATAAAGAGAAAAGAGTTTGAGAGCAAAATTTCAGCTTTCTTAAAAATCTCCAATGTAACACAAGCCAACACAACTCTGTTTAGAGTCCGAAAATATGTCATTAAGTTAACCTTTGCAATATTATTATGAAGCCTCCCCATTTCTGTCTCCACCAATCTTCACCTTCAAATGATGCTGCATTTGCCTAACCTCAGAGTCGGGAAAGATAAAAATATCTTTTGCTCATTAACATTTAGTTTTTTTCAGAAACAAGAAACGGGCTAATAATGCTCGTTACTTACAATACATTTGTTATTGAATGCAGTAGCTGCTCTAACACCGCCTTTACGAAAATTAGACACAAGTCTACCCTTGTATGGCTCTCTCCACCCCTCCTACTGGCTGCTATGAACAAAGCTCTAATGACATGGCTGTAAGGGGGGCTGTTGTACTCTCTGTGTGGTATTTTGAGCAAAGAATGTCACAGACATTTCATTAAGACCTCAGGACATTGTCAGCTCGGGGGAACAAAAGGGCAGTATATGTCTTTTTAAGCTTGCATTTGTATGCACACTTGGGCAAGATAGATGAACAATTTTATAAATGTGCAGTCACACTGTTAATATCATATCTTGGCTTTTTTCTTGTGATTCTGACACAAATGAGGAGGCTAAAATCAGCCATTCTTATAGTAAAAAAACTGATGTAAAACTGATTTTTTAAAATTTTTTATGAAGGAAATATAATTTTGATGAGTAATTTCATTGATACATCAAGTATTTACAAATGCTTATGTCATTATCACTACAACCCACATAGATAGGTTGATGTGTCTGGACACACAAATACAATTTGATCTTTTGCAAATTCCAGAGTGGAATGTCTTAAGAATCCGATTTGACAAATCTAAGTGCATTCAGTCTGAATAAAGCCTAAGACGGCTCTTTCCTTGTGGGTTACAGTGAAAAAAACAAGTTTTGCCCATGTTGTTAAGATGGGAAAAAAAGCCTTCCTTCTAACCAGACTTCCCCTATAGACAGCAGCTATGTTTCTCAGCGGTGTGCACACAAGGTGGGTGGTGCTCCCACGGGTTACTGTTCTTCCTAATGAGCCTTTTATGGGATGAAAGAGAAACAGGCCGACCTGCACGAGAGTAATGGTTCACAAAATTCCCTTTGTTGATCTTAGTATCCCACCAACCACCATCCTGCCAGATACTGTAAAGCACATTTACGATGGAGGGCAAAGCCATTAAAAAAGCCTTTAAAAACAAATAAACAAGTTGTAATTATAGGCTGTCACATTTATTCAGCAGCCTATATGACAGCACTTAAAGAGGAGCTATCAGCTGGCAAGCACAAACAAGTATCAACCAGGTAAACATCCCCATAGGGTGGACCTCAGTGCTTCACCATAACTTTCAGAAGAATCAGGAGCATGTCGTCTTATCATGTCACGTCATGTACATGTTAAGTCAGAGTAAGGACACTCAAAGCTATGTAATTCAGATGAAAAAATGGGGATAACCAATCAAAAGCCAAGATTCCCAACTTGTTAATAAGCACCTGACAAGCCTGCAGGCCTGACTCAGACCCAGGATGCTGTTTGATCACGCACTGGGAATGTACCCTCAGGTGTGTTTTGCTGTTCTGAAACAGGAAACAGTGTTTTGCTTTATCATAACTCAGTCGTGTGTCTGTGCTGTCTTCATGGCTGGGCTTTTTTTAAGTTAAAAAAAAAAGATAATAATTGAAGAATTAGGCCATTGTGTTTTTGCTTTACCTCTACACTCGCACTGGGACTTTAGAGTAGGTAGAAAATCAGTTTACAACAACAGATCACTGCCTATCTATAAAATGAACACGTGAACAGAAAACAGAACAGTTGTATCCGGAGTTTCAGGAGAGTTGAGGCTAATCTGACAAATGAATAAATGGCCTGCTACATTTCAAAACACAAGCCCATTGTGGTTAATATACAGTGTGTTATGGTTGTTGTTTAGACAGTGGGACAACTGCTGTGCTGGGCAAGCCTCCTGCACCACATGAGTCACACAATGCTCATTTCATTCACTTCATCATAATAATAATTCTTCAATTTGCTCATTACATCTGACAAGCAGCCAGGAAACTTCCACCCATGAGTCAGTTAATGACTTTGATTCTCCGAAGCCTGTTGCTCATTTGTATGAAGCATCTTAGATAGTACCAGTCAAAGGTGACGGGACGTTGACTTCCCTTGAAACGGGCCTTATGAGAAATGTGAGAAAACGAGGTAAAATGAGGATAAGCTAATAAGAAGGATTTATTTCTGAATCACTATATACCAACATCAAAAAGTGTTTGGCAAAGAACAAAGGCTGAGAATAAAGATCAAAACCAGCGATAAAACCACAAGACAGAACAGGCACATCACAGACTCTCATGCATGAAGAGCCCAATTGTGAGTGTACACCTCTAAATGAGTGAAGTGCCAGTCTTTTCCAACATTAGCTGTGGTTTCTTTGTACAAATAGAGGCACCCAGTGATTGAAATGTAGAATAAACAGGGATTTCCATTACTGAGGGTAATGACAGGTGAAATTACTGGTGGCAACGTCACCCCAAACATAAACCAGATAATCCATCTGGAGTGAAGAAAAGGGAAGTGTTCTGAGTCCTCTCCCACTTTATTACTCGCGAAGGCAAAAAAACCTCTCTAATATGTGACGATGAATAATTAAAAGAGGAAATATTTCTTTGTAGTAATTTCACTGTTGGACGAATTTTACCCTACATAGAACCGTAAAACAAATTGAACTACTGAAAACAGGATGATAAATGGTTTTATTTAAAGGCTTCTGACAGACAAAGCAGTATTGTGGAAGAAAGTAGAAATTATAAATCATGCAGGCAGTAAAATGCTATTAAATCAATGCAAACTTGCTAAATGAAAAATAGTTTGGCTGCCACGAAAAGTGGTTTGTTTTGTATTCGTTTTGTGCTACATTCTGTTCCACCAACAATCAAATGATATGAGCACTTAGTGTTTTGTTCTTTCAGTATCTAGATTAAAATTAACATTGATTATCCTAAAAGCTTACTGGAACACATAGGAACATACAAAACGGATTGTGTACAGTGTGTCATCTGTCTGTGAGATTAAGATGGTGCCTGCCACAGATCAAATCAATAACAAAAATGTCTCTGGTCCTCTTTCTCTGCCTTCAAACCTGCATGTTATACTGAAAGGTGGATCACAAATAAAACTTTCTAAACTTTTCTGAACTAGCTTGACAACAACTTTATAGTTATAAAAAAGTCAGTATACAGGCAATTAAAGTCCCCAGTAAATTTGTGTTAGGTTTGACCCAAAATGACCCACCAGCATTAGCTGTGCTTTCCGTCAGTGCTTAATGGTAAGCGTTAGCACGCTGATGCCTCTTTCAGTCTTCAAGGAATATCTATTTTTCTTCATTTTTCTAAAGTGAAAAAAAGAAGTGTGTAATACTTATGAGTAGTCAGTGTCTTGCCTACAGTAAATAGCAGTCAAAGAGCTCCCAGTTTGGAGAATCAGGTGGTTTCCCAACAGCGAGCTAAAGCTAAAAGCTAATCAGTTCAGGGATACCAGGAAAGTGAATTTTTCACCATCTAAAACCACTCAAACCTCAAAGATATCAGAGCGTTTCAACAAGCAAACACTATATTTCGCCTTTTTTATTTCCCAAGGCGTCTGCCGTAGGCAGAGAGGGGCGCATCATCTCTGCCATAACTTAGAGCATTCTGACCACACTTAACTGTAGGTGTGTACAGACAGCCTCATGAAAAAACAAAAACCCAACAAGTTGGAGTTGTCTTCCCTTCACTCCGAGTCACCTAACACACTTCTGTGCAGAGAAATGAGAAAAAGGCGTGTAGAAGTGTTGAATTATGTGAGGTAAATATGCAAAGAAATGAAACAATACTGATCTGCTAAGAAGAAATTAATTTAGTATTTGGAACATGGAGAGAAAAAGCTGAAGTAACCAATTAGAAAGCAGCCTCAGGTGACCTGCTTCCTGCAGCAGAAATCTTTGAATATTATGAGCTCATTGGATGGGCATTATTAGTTTTTATCCCCCCCATAGTCCCACGTCAGGTTAGTTGTTTGACATTTGTTCTCCTCACACTGACATTCCTAATAGATGTATTTCATGACTAAATAATGATTTTTCTGAATTATCTTTTAAATATATATTGTCAATCTATGTTTAAAAGGCTCCGATAGACAGGCTACATGCTCAGGGTGTACACTGCCTCTCATCCAGCGACAAATTCGTAGACTTCAGCCCCCCGAGAGTGAATGAAAAGAAGCAGGTGTAGAAACTGAATGAATGATTAAATGTTTAATAGATTTGTGGTTTATAATACTGCTGGATAACAGAAAAGGAGGCAGCATCCCACTCTTATTTTATCTATACTGTGTATAACAGCTAACTTGAGTGAGGGAAACCCAATGTTAATGCTAAAAGAAGTGCAAAATTACGTGAGACACACAATCAAAGCTGAGATACCTTGGCTACATTTGTATTTTCTTTCCTAACTCAATCATGAGATTACAGTCTGCTTCCAAGCTGCGGCAAGAAGCCACAGAGCCCGCAGAGATGTTGCCTTTGACTGAACTCTGCACTTATGTTGAAATATAACAGAGAGACCGGTGGATATGGAGGGACAGAGAGACAGCAACAGAGGCAGAAGGAAAGAGACGACAGCTGACGTTGACATCTTTCCTTCCTCACAATGGTCCCACAGTTTACCTCACAGCATCTTGGACTGTGGTGTGGCTGCTGCACAGGGCAGTCACGAGGAGAGGCTGGGATGTCTCATTTGTCCCAGAGAGAGAGATGATGCAATCAGATGGTGATGTAATTGACGGGCAGCTCGGGGACCTACAGCGTAAACGTCAACAACTGCACCACTTGCTGATGTTAGGCATGTGTCAGCAGCAGGTCTCCCAACAATTACTGACTGTAACAAACCAACAAGCCCTTACCTCAGTCAGTGTTTGTTGTACTCAGCAAGTATGAGACACAGTGGGATGCCCTGCATGGAGTCTGAAGCAGCTGCACATTACAATCACATGTCCACAGTGACGAAAATAAGAACCCACTGCTATTTTTCGATGAGAAATATTTAGATTCTTTTGAAGACCTCTTTCATTTTATAGGTTTTGACATCATATGACAAGAAAAGCAACAGTTTAACATGGCATCACATAACATTATGCATATAATTAGCATTTCCCGAATTAATTTTATTTCATTATCAAATAAAATTAATTGTATTTCTTTAATTGCAAGTGGATAGACAATTTTATCAATTTTGTCAAACCAAGCTCCATACATTCTATTGGACCAAAGGATGTTATTTTCTCCCTGGTGATCCAGCATTAGTGCCATGACTAAGCGAATCTATATGATGTACCACAATGGAATGTAGATGGTAATGTTGATTAAATGTGAAAAGGTATTGATGAGTACTGTTTTTCAGAATGACTTTGATCTTAAATTTTTGCAAGAACATGAAAATTATGTAGATATACATATAGATATAGATATATTCTATATAATATCACATCCTAAAATATAACAGCATATAGCACTTTGCAAACTGGGAGGTTTGTGGCCACTGATTACAATTTATTTCAGCAAACAGGAAAATCTGCGAAATGACAGTACTGCAATAAAGAAAATTCTGAATATGTAAAAGAATGAAGAAAATTGAATATTTAAAAATAAATAAATGTTACTATATTTACTTTCAAAGGATGTAATTAATTTATATTGTTTCATTTTTCTTTATTCAAGTCTGTTCTTTGTTTTGTTTTTTGTCAGTAGCCTTTGCTTTTAACATTGTCTTCCTCACCTCTGATTTGCTTTTATTTGAACATTTCCCCGTGGCTTTTAGTGTTTCCTTTTTGTTATCAGTTATCAATTGCTTTTGTTTTTCACACTTCCGAGCAGTTTTTACAATTCCCCTACTAAACGTGCAACTCTGTAAATTGATTTACATCAATCAATGGTTAAAAAACAACAACATTTATTTCCTTTTACTTTTACATTTTTTATTTCCACATTTAGTATTTCATTACTTCCTCTTTATATCTCCTTGACTGTTTTCATATTTTCAAACTGATATATTCTTCTTTGTGGCACTCCTGTCCAAAAAAAACCCAAAACTTTTTTTAAACCCAATGTTTCTCTTAGTTCAGTGGGGGAAAAAACTACTTCTGTCTTAGTTTCCAGATGTTTCACATTCCACCATGATTGTTATTCCTCTTGAACACAAAAGATGAAGGCTGTTGAAGCCCACGCTCACAACTATATTAAGAAAAACTACAATATTGTCTATGTTAGTAAATACTACGAACTACTGACATAGATATGTTAGAAATTAATTAAAAACAAAAAAGTTAGGAGTGATTTAGTGGTTGTTCTTTATCTTTTTTTCTTTTTCTTTAGAGCTATACCATTCCTTATATTAATGCTGTTACATGAAAAAGACCACTGGCCTTTAACTAAAAGCACAGAGCTGGACCAGTGCATCTTTGTCACAAATCCCCAAGGGCTTTGAAAACTTTTTATCCAGGGCTCTATTTTTAGCTCCTCTCTTGGCAATGTGGAGAGCATTTAAAAAGATGCACAAGATCCAAACATTGAGCCTTTGTGTAGGCGCATGATGCTTTGCACTCTTGAGAGCAGGCAGAACAGGACGGTCCCTTTGCACATTGTGTCCCTGGGAGACTTGAAAAGCCCGACCTTTCAGCTCCTATACCCCCCAGCATTGAATCAGGGTCTCTATAGAGCACAGGCACTTCATGTTTTTCTTTCACCGAGGGAGAAATAGAGGCTGACTCAAGTCATTGCTAACATCATCTTATGCGCCGTATCTCTCTGATTGAAAATTCTTTAAATGTACAGAATCACGTATGCAACGATGGATCAGTCCAAGTCTGACAGATTGACCGTCTAGTCCTTTCCCTCTACATATTCTAAACCAACATCATATATTCCAAAACGCAACAGGTAGTTCTTATCCTCAACTCATACATTTACAATACTGTACAAAGGTCTTGGGCCACCCCTCTTCTTTTATATATATATATATATCTCACCAGGAAATGGTAAAAAGGTGCAGAGATTTATTGAAACATGTTTAAATGGATATAGAGTATGTAAGTTGAAAATATAGTTTGTGGTATCTTTAATAAGCATCTTTAATCTTGGGAGGATGCATGCCTCCATAAGCCCTGTTGCCACTGATTTTCAGTCCACTTCTTGTGTCATTTGGCATACCTCAGCCTTTTCTCCCTGTTTCCCTTCCTTAAGAATGGCTTCTTGACAGCCACCTTTCCATGGAGACAATATCTGATGAGGCTTCAGTGAACAGTAGATGGATCCGCTGAAGGATAAGATGCTTCTCTCAGATGTGGATTTTGCTGTGGTTTTCCCTTTTTCTTAAGGACATCATTGTCATATAGTATTTATCTGCTGAACATATTTTTTAGACCGCCCTTATTTTGTCCTTAATGCCTCAATAATTTTAGGGACAGGCTGCATACCATGCTGAGGTATGCCATGTTTTCAGCTAGTCTTTTGGGAATCACCTTGTTGGTGCCAAAATACTATTCTATGTCTGTCAAACTGTTATCTTTGGTATTGGTAAATAATCTCTTTGCAAAAGTGTCTGTAGACTCAAAACCAGTTCATCCCTTGACTTAGGGGCCTTCTTTATGCTTGAGTGACATTTCAGTGTTAAATGGCTTAACAAACAAAAACCACATTCCTCTGAAAAAGATCAGGTACAAGAACTGGACTGAAAATCAGTGAAAAAGCAGCCAATGTTCAAAGAAAAACTTTGATACACCTTCAGGAAGTCTGGAGAACTATTGCTTAAGACCGATTTAAAAGATCACAAAAAAGTCTGGCTGCTTGGAAGCAAAATGTGATGAAATGAAGGGTGGCTCAGGACCTCTGCAAAGTATTGTGCATTTCACTAAAAGCACTCAGTTGTCTTGGTTGTGAGGAGGTTTTACAAATATGATAGCTCTACCTAAAAGTCTTAATGGAAGAATTTGCATTGAAAGTGTTCTGTCAACGGCTTTGCAAACGTTTGTGGTGGTCCAAAAATGCTTTTTGAGCAGCAGGGGATACTGCGAAACTGTGAGAAACCAAAGAGAAAAACTGGCAGTGAGGTGGGGTGGTGGTGCCAAAACTAGCCATCCAAAAATGTCTGTTTTTCAGTTAGAAAAATCAAAGGCCCCCATCCAAAAATTAAAATCAAGATTCGACTGTAACGCAAATTGCTGAATGTTCAAAAGTCAATGTGTCACAGCAGATTCTCAGGTTACCATGGAAATATGGTCAACAGAGCACTTTAAGAGTGCTAGAAAAATACACACACATACCACTGATTTAAGGTTCCTGTGATATGAAGTTGCGAATCCAGTATCTCTAATAATAGCTCTGAGAGGTAGGATTAAAAGCACAATTATTTCCACTTGAGCTGTCATATAAACATGACAAGTCAAGCTGTTATATAACTACAGCATGGTGGTATTAACATTAAGACTTAAATCTTGTTCCTTATCAGCAGTTATGCTAAATCATTGTCTAATCCTTTAAAAACTCCACACAGCCACCACCTCTTTGTAAATTTATTCCATCATCTCCCTCATTCCCTTCCTGCCCCTGAGCAACAGCCCTATCTGAGCCTGTGTAGACACAACATGAAGGGAGTCAAACGTGTGAGAGCAGTCGGTTCAGCCGTATGTGTTTCTGTGAGGGGGAATCATGGGGAAGCTTTCCCAGCCAGACTTTATAATCCTGCATGCCGATACTTAGAGACTCATATCTTACTTCATCCTGGTAACAACACACAAGGTCAAGCAACACCTGTGGTGTCATACCTCTGACTTTGTGTTTGCATTCACTGATGCTGCTTGTTTCAACTAGCGAACAGAGTTCAGGAAAGTGCAAAGAAGCGCCTTGACCAATTTTATTTTCTGGACTTTGGACCAGGTGCCCGAAACCCAAACACCCTTCCAGCGCGGGCAAATATTTGCGCTCACCCCTTTTCCTTGCTCTGCACAACACTCGGCTCTCAGCTTAGTGCCTTTATCTGGCCTGTTATTGCATGTCCTTTGTTTTATTTGATCCTGTTTTGTCTTGCTATGGATGTGCTTTAGTTTACAGGATACAGTCAAGGTCTCAGATTTAGACACAGCATCGATAATAAATACGAGGCTGCTCAAGGATGTTGTACCCTCAGTCACTTTTGGCATGTCTACCTCTGTGACTCTTTTCCCTTTGCTGGGCATCAGTGGGTTGATCTATCAAAATAACATGTCAGGATTTAAGATTATCTTTTAATATTGCTAAATTATCAAACAGATGGAAGAAAAAGGAGACATAAACAAGGTTCACAGGAATGCTGGAAGTGTCACATCTGATCAGATGGTCATGGTTTACCATATGTGAACTGTGAGGAGCTTTTTCTCTTTGATCTGATCACATTCACAATGTGCTTCACATACTGTCATCTTAACTCTTGACAAGGGATACAAAAAAAAAGAAATCTTTAAAAGAATGGACAACAAGTTCAGCTTGTTATATTCAGTCATGAATAATTTAGCTGCAGTCCCGTGAAGTCCCTTCCAAATTATTCCTCATACGTTTGATTTCTTTGTTTTGAAGTCAGAACAACAAGTCAAGTCACATTTTAACCGCGAAGGCACATGCTAAGCATCTGCTGGTAACATGCTGCAGTATTTCAATGCAAGCTGACATTGTGGATCATACTTTTATCCAGATTTAAATTAGAAGTAATTTAAACACAAAGCTACAACAGTTACTTGTTTTAGCTCAGATTAGTTAAACCTACATCATAATTTAATATATTAATTTATCTGGACAGATTGTTGAACAGGTGGTTGTGAATCTAAGCAGCTGTGAGTCTAAGCAGTTCTGAGTTAGCTGTGGGGTAATTTTCATCTGTGAATGTTGCCGTGCAGATTGTTCAGCTTTTCAATAATATTGTCAATAATAATCATCAGCTGTTCAATACTCCAATATTTAAAGGCCACTTTTGGTTTTGTTATTCGCTGATTAGTGATGGCTCAATTTACAGTACTGTGAGCAAAATTCCATGACTTTCATCATCAGAAATTCTGTTTTGAGTATATACAAGAAAACTAACAAGAACAAATGTGGGTCTAGAACATTACGTCACTTCAACAGTGCAGTCGCACAGCATTTAGGTTGTTTATAGCCTGCTATGCAGCTTATCAGCGTTCCCTTTTAATGATCAACAGTTGCAGAGAAAAAACAAAACAAAACAAAAAAAAAAACAGACCCTGTAGGCCTATTGACATTTAAAGGACAGAAAAATATCTCAACCTAGAACAAAGCTCTGTTCATATTGATTGGCATCAAATGGAGTCGTAGTCAGAGTCTGGTCCGGATCTGCCCAATTTTTAAAGAAAACGTTTATTTAATCTTCAATTCAGGCTTCAGCTGGTTTAGTGCAGAAACTGAAAAATGGACTGAAGTCAGTTAATTGAACCTGGACGAATCATAAAAAGATCACTGATGATGGACTTGAATATAGGTCAAGTGAGAGTTTGACTTTTTCTAATGGCATCGGCCCACTTTGACTGATATTTTTCATCACTTCTAAGCATTTTGAGATGCTAAAAATCAATTAATTGATTATAAAATAGAACAGGTAAAAATACATTTTTACATTTGAATTGGACTCTCTTGATTTCTAACTTTGCTCACAGCCTCCAGCTCACATTGTTAGAAAATGTTTCTGTTGCAGTGGAGTGGGGGAGGAAGCTGGAAGAGGAAGGTGGTCACACATTATACATCAGATACAGCAGTGCAATGACAACCTTCCTGTGTCAGTGAACACACTGCTTTGTTCACAACATTACCCTGCTTAACATTTTACTTTGTTATGATAGATAGATCTTTGGGTGCAGATTCTGCGTTATCAGTGGGGAATGAGAGCTAACAAATAGGCACATTCCGTGCTGTGGGGGTGGGGAGGAGTTGAAAAGAGGAAAGCGGGGGTTTTGTTTGTTGCTTATGAGCCTTCAGCCTTTCCGTAGCCTCCAACTCTCTGACCTTAACGGCAGGGAATGCTCAAACGAATACGATCAACACAAATCTCAACAACCTATATTCTTAACCCTTTAGAACTTAAGCGCAATGCTGTGAAAAACCTAAGGTGATTAATGATTCAGGAACAACTAGTGACCTGTGGTGGGACAAACAATGAGACCCTGACTGAGAGCTGCCGTTGAAACTTTACCAAAAGGTAAACATCTCAATTCGTGTTAATGGACTGCGGATGTGTTTCTCGGTTCAGGAAGTAACTATAAACTCTTTCAGGGTTGGGTGACGGTGGCTGATGGACATGGGGGAGGGGGTTGTCAAGGTGTCCTGCTGTGTTTGTGCGCACAGCATCAGTCACAAGGCAACTGCTTGCTCAGGAGATTGTCACTGACACTTTAACCTTGACTGCCAGAGAACACACCGTAATAATATATAGAAGTTATTAATAGCACAGGTGGTGAGCTGTCCCAGTTCAGCTGGGTGCTATTTTTATTTTATTTTTTACAGTGAAAACATGCTGCAAGGACTTATACAGTCATCAAGATATTCATTCCAATAGGAACACTGATTTGGCTGTGACAGTTTGGGGTGAAGCCAGTCACATCAAGCTTGAAGACAGCCAGCGGACAGCCAACCATCCATCCTTCCCTTCAAACATGCACAAAGACACAAGAACCAGCTCTGACTGACCAGTGTCCAGGGAACCCTTGATCGTTTGCAAAGTCAAACCGGTGCTTACATTGAAAGGAAATCAATAATTCTTTATGATTCTTATGAAAAGCTCCATTAGCCAAATATCTCAATACTCTGTTCAATACACTCTTATCCCCATCTGGTCATAGTGGCCACACATGGGCAAAGCGCAAATAAATGTTGCATCACACAATAAAGAATTCTGTTCAGTACCTATAATGAATAATTTAAAGGACAGACATCACTGATCTCCATGAAGATCGTGTTCAGTGCTCAAAGGACTCGCAGTTCATGTTGGACTTCTTCAAAGTACGTATACCCAACTACAAAACTCTGGAATTGTTAATAAATGTGACGTTACAGTACAAGGCGATGAAAGCCCAGAGAAATATAATAAAAACAGTATAAAGGCGCCATTATTGTTTTGGTTTCCAGCTCATGCTCAGTACACCAAGCAAGAGTGGGCAGGTGCAAAGTAGACTGAGATGCTAAAAACTTCAGTTTGTCATGTACACATATGCAGAGAGAATGGAGTTTTTAAAGAGTTTTTATTGCACCTAATGGGGTCCTTGTTCTTCTTTTGTGTTACTGTGCAGGTGCAATAACGTATGACTTCCACATTGTCTACTAAGTTATACTCATCAACAATGGTCAAGTTTTCATTGCAAAAAGGCCCTTCGCACCTGACAAAGTTTTGGCCGGTTTTGAAGAAGACTTGAAACACTTTAGGGGGAATATAAACAACTTTGTGAATAGCATCTGACCTGACAAAGCTCCACATGACGTGACTTACCATCTGCTTCCTGTCTGAACCAGCATACAATAAACTCACATAACTGACCGATATCACTCCCAGGTAGGATTTAAAATCCCCAATATTCCCAGAAATAAGTAATTCATTAAGAACTACTCCCTCAATTTGCCTCTGCTGGATGTCCACCACAGTTGCTGTTTTGTTTTTGTTTTTTTTTCTGGCTAGAACAACTACTTCTTCTACTGAATTCCAGCAACCTGCAATGTTACCTATGCCACCATCCTCTGGTAAGACTATGCTATCTGGAATCTCCCTGTTTCACATTTCTTTTTTTGCTCCTTTTCAAAGATGTCCTCAGATTTGTTTTGTTAGTGTAAAGAAACCTAACTATTTAGCGGCGATACTTACACACAAACATACACCCACAAAAGCAGTGAAGGAGAAGATTGCTGATGTGCAAATACTGCACACTGAATGAGAAGAAAAAGAAAAACTTTTAAGCTGCAAGAACATCCCTTTATTGTTTTATACTTTTGGCACACCTTTGTCTACAACACAAAAAGTGAGAGAAATGTAGAGCATAAACCCCACAGCTACTACTCTTACTCAGTAAACAGACTGATTCCCATAAATGAGGAGCATGTTGTACCATGGCTGAACTGCTCTAAATGGATCTGATGAAACAAGGGAGGCAGAGTCTGCAAAGCAACAGAGCTGTCAAAGTGCCAGGTGGCTGTGTGAATGGGGACAGAGCCAGGTATGACAGCTGGTGCTTGGATCTGATCTAGCCTGTATTGACCACACAGGCATGACCTCATGTCGCCACATTAGCCGTGTGGCTGGCACATCAAAACAAAACAATGTCCTTCTTTCTACCAAAGCCATTTTACATATTGACATGAATGACTCATGTGATTGTCAGTAAAAGTCATGCATATCAATATGAATATAAATTATTCAAGATGACACAGATGATTCAGGTAGAGTATGAGTAGTAGGAAAAGAAAGAGTACCGACCTAGTTCTTAAATTCTATAATATGGCATTTTTTGGGGCCATATTTCCACCTAAGCTGTCATGCTGCCTTTTATCTATCAATTGACTGGATGTCAAAAAGACAAGTTTCGATTAGTTTTTCTAGGATCTTTGTAATACAAGGATTTTAGATATGACTGGTCAACACAACAAATGCAAAACACAAGAATCTTAAATGAATGGTTTGCAGAAAATATCTTAATTTACAAATGCCAACATAATGCTATGTTCTCCAATAGAGCTGCTGCAGTATTGCAGTATAGGCTTACATAAGGGCACTGAATGAAAGCAGTGTAGTGTTACCATTGTGCATTCTTTTCACTGTACCATCTGGTGACTTAGCTCCTCCATAGCTCTCTCATTTTGTTTATAATTTCCTCCCTCCTGCACTCAGGGCCGCTTCGTCTCCAGTGAGAAGTGCACTGAGAATCTGGTGGCTTGTGACTGTGGCTGGATTCGTTCAGGGGCCCCTTTGTCAGAACAATGATGCCAGGACTTTCTCTGTTCAGGCTAGTGAATCAAATTTTGAGAATCAATTTTGTCAGAATCAAGAAGGATGCGGTGACAATTAACGGGGATTGACTGATATTTACTACCACAATCTGCACCACAACAGTTTTTCGGTGTACAATGATTGGATAGTATAATAAGCATCTAATCTGTGCTGTATTATTTCTGCTTACAATGCCATTACTGGAGCCACAGAGAAATTAATGGATTCTCAGGCAGCATCTTAAGCAGCACTATAATTTAGATCAATGCCTTCGTCTCTGTCCGCCTCGAGGGTTCGCAGCATATTCTTGCTCATCAACTAACTTTATAGTGCGTTAGGGCTTCAGAGTTACGGCCGCTCTTCTCCTCCAATATTGCAGGACAGGAAGTTCATTCTCAAAACTTTACTTGATGTGTCTTTATTACCCTTCAATGAAATTAAAGGATGCTCGAGTATATCTTCAGCCTTTCTTTCTCCATAACATGCAGTAGTTTATCTTCCAAGCTGATGCCCTGCCTCTATTTCCCTGAGGAGTGTGGAAATTGAATCAATGATCTCATGCAACTGGCCAGCCATCTGCCTTGTTGTCTGACAACAGCTCTACATCCACACTCAGTCAACAATGCATATAATAAAGATGATCTGTAATATTGGATCTAGCACTTAAAACTGAGAAGTTTCCACAGCTCTCCTCGAATGTTGCTTAGTAAGACAGCAACATCATAGCACCTTCCAGCAGAATGTTATTTCTTTAGGTATTTCTCCAAACAGTGGGCCAGTAATGTGTCAGTTTTCAAAAACAGCAACATACACCACAGAACAGGACCAAAGAAAAAGCAGGCCAGTCTTTTTTTCCTTGCTTTTCTTTGTTCTTTACAGCTAACTATAACCAAATAGAGTGGTACTATTGGCTGTTTTCTAAGCGTCACCTTAGAAAAGATCTATGGAAACAGCACGTCCAAGTAAAAAAAAAGAAATTCACATTTTTGACAAAAAAGAAAAAGTTTACATACTTTACTCAAAATAACTGACACACCATGACACTTTTTGTGAATAAAAAGCTGGCACATGCCAGGGTATATGATGACTTGAAGACCTCTACACAGAACTCTGAGAGCAACTGCGTGCAAAGTGTCAAAATGGCATCCAAGAGGGTGGCAATGTGTGTGTCAGCACTACACCTGCAACTCATGACCTCAATAAGCTGGCAACTTGCCTTCACTGGTCTCCTCACTGTGCCTCGCCAGATCATTGTTTACATTACTGTGGGAAAAAAACTAAGCTTTGACTGCTTTGTCATATCTTGATTTTAAACTCTTTTTTTGTGTGTGTGTGTGTGTGTGTGTGCTGTCTTCCAGGAGTCATCCCAGAGAATCATTCTGCCACCAGGATCCTGCCCGCCTCTCTAAAAGATACTCTGTAAGATTATCCTTGTCTCAGTTGTGAATAAAACTCTTATTTGTGGCTTGTTGAAGGAAAGCTATGTTTCCATTCACTAGCGTAGCAAATCTGTAACAATCTTTTGAAACCGGCAAAAACGAAATGTGGATCAGTCACGTTTCGTTAATTTGGTTTGAAGACAATAACCGTAGCTACATAGTGTTGCCAGAGGAAACAAACCTTGAGGAGGAAAAAACAGCAACTGTGGTGGATATCCTCAGTAGGCCAATGGAGATAATTGTTTCTCAGGAATTACTTTCATCTGTCAGTCGTGAGTTTCTGGTGTGCTGGCACAGATCAGAAACAGCCAGTTTGTCATGTCATTTAAATATTTGCCAGATCAAACACAATTTATGAAGTTGTTTCCATTCCCCATACTGTGCAGCAAATAATTTAGGCAACAGGTGAAAATGTATTTATGTATACATCAAATTTCACATTAGTTACATTCTTCTCCCATTTAAACTTGTCTTGTCTTTTTATTCACTTCTTCTAAATATGTTTAAAAGACAACAATGAAAACCTGGCTAATGATGTGGAAACCCTCATGAGCTGTATTACCCCTTCTGCCACTGGTAGGGTGCAAATGTGCAAATCCAAGTGTAAAAAAAGTGGCTTTCTGGAGCACCCAAACACAATAGGTACAACCCACACAATTGCAAAGTCAACTGGTCCCATTTTATAGAATTTACAACATGCAAGCAACTTCCAACATGAGATAATCTTTTTTGTAGTTATTTTGATGCATAAATGAAATTCATTGTTGTGTATGAATATGTGAGTGTCAAAATATGTTGCTTTTGCTTTTACTTTCCATGCAGAGTAGCTGCATGTGTCATATTAAGCAAAAGCAAGGGCAGATGGCAAGGACTCTCCACGATGACTGAAGTCTGGCAGGGGAGCTACACATCTTCCCCTGGGGAGACAGAAACGCAGAGGGAGTTATTTCAATTAGCCAGATATGGCCACAACAAAAAGCCCAAGCTGCTCCCTGCTGCACCTCCAGTCTGACCAGAGACAGCTAATCAAATCAAGACAGGGACGTTTGCAGACAAAGGCTGGAGGCACTCTGAGGTTTAAGAGGGGATATAAGCTGCAGAACATGTCAGCTATGTCACATCTGGAATGCAATTTGTTCTGGTGGTTTTGCACATAGTGAGCAAGGTCACAGAAAGCAGAGGAAAGTGTTTGGAAAACCAAAATGATGATGGGAAGAGCTTCAAGATAATGCTGCTTAAATGTTACTTATAATATTGTGTGCTACTACCAGTCACCCACTCCAAACATGAGAATACCCTGATCAGTTGAGTGTCTGATCTCAGGATTTGTGACTTAGTGTCCAGAATTTTTTTTTTTTTGTCTCCTGAGTATAATGGATTCTGGGTAGCTTTGTTGTTCACAGGTGCCTTTCTGATGTCACTTCAAAGCTCTGTGTCGTCCGGTCCAGAGGGGGTTTAGCCAAGCTTGACCAGACACACTTCTGCGCCCCTTTTCATGTTTGCTAGTCATTTCTCTCTCTGACAAGCAGTTGGAACAGAGTCTGGGCCCCCGAGCACTAATTACAGGTCACCATGTCAGCAAAGAGGGGCTTTCCTCACTGTCTGACATCCCAAAGGTGGAGGACGGGGCATTTTGTGCGTAGCGAGCATGCAATGTACAAGAAATTTGTACTGATAAACCTTCCTACATGAAGCTTGTATTAAAAAAATGACTATCATATACAGATTGTCTTTGCTTCTGACCTTCTCATTTTTCCTCCTTCTCACTGCTGTTGTTTTAGCTCACATTTGAAGTTAGAATCACTAAACTGCTTATTTATTCTAACTAGTTATTCATTCAAAATCCTTATTGTTTTAATATGCTATGATGCTGTGCAACCTACATTTTCTAAACTTTACTGGCAGGTTTCTGTCTAATTAAACTGCCTTTGCCAGTTCAGCCTGCTATAACATTCATGTAAAATTTGACAGCTCATTAAATTCAAAGTCACCTTATTATAGTTTACGTCCAGTAATGTTATATGTTTTGGGTCATTAGTCATTGGGTCTTGGTCTTTGCTTTCTCCTTGTGGAAGGATTCTATCACGCTGTTACTGCATGCCATTGGTGAGAGAAAGCTTTTAAAAGATAACCAGCGCGTTGCAGCTGGTTATCTTTTAAAAGCAGGACGTAAAAATAAACCGTTCTACGTTTTAAAACTTTTCTTTTAATATATACGACCACTGCTGTAACTCCCTGCCACCACTTGCAAATTTACTGCGGCAGAACTCCAGTCCTACACAGTTGGGAGGAATGGAATGAGAGGCAGCCGTGGGCGATACCAAGTTGGGACGCGGTCAGAGGGGGTGAATCGGGAATCACCGAGGCGATACCCGGTGTTCGCACGCATAAATGGACACCGAGTATATTTCTGATCACATTTATAATTGTTAACGTCTTCGTCTCGTGAGAACATGTGCCTATGATGTTGGCTAAAATAAGTAGAAACACTCCACTCTCACCCTGGATCCCTCATTTTCCCACTTCCACGCACCGCACATGTATTCCTATGTTCGGCTTCAACTGGGAAGGGAACAGAGTGGCGTTTAGCAGTGGTGACGGAACAACGACTGTTTAACGGAACTAGAAGAAGTCTCAACAAAGTGTGGATTTTCTTTCTACTGTTGTCGGGGGGAAAACCCCGTTTGGACTTAGTCTCTTATCCGGAATAACTTGTTTTGTCATTTAAAGGTGAGTTTTACTTGGCCGGCGATATTCTGTGAACGCGTTTGTCTGCGTTTATTACTTCAGACCAAGTTTTTAACGGCGTCTTTTAGGTAAAGGTAACTGTGAAAGATGTTTTAAATTAGTTTCCGTTTGTTTGTATGTTGAGTTTAGTATCTGTGTTTGTTACTGCTTTAAACCGTCACAGGAAAAGATGACTTCAGTTGCTTCTTCGACAGTGATGCTGCCAGAATATTTCACAGGAATGCTGGGTATCCATTGTTTTGGCATGTTACTTTTCCCTGTTTGATATATAGAAGAAATGTTCATCTTAAAGCAGGATATTTGATCCCACATATTTGCTCAAGCTCAAACCTTCTCTCCTAAAACCAACTTACAGTAATGTTCTCCTCATCGAGGAGTTAGTTGTCATTCGGAGTTAGTGTCTTAATCCGTGTCGTGTTTCATAAATCGGTGGATCATAAAACGGTTTAAAAGTTGCTATAGCGGTGTAACTGCCGCGTATTGACACCCACGGATGAAATGGCACAGAGTTATGTGTACACCATGCCGCTACTTTGCCTCCCAAACTCTAGTTTTGTCCTCTTTTTGACTACTTTGAAATTGAATATTAAACCAGAGCCCAGTCCAAAACAAACGCAGAGAGGAGACGCTAACATGGTTCTGCTAAGTTGTCGACGGTTTTGGTCAATCCTATTTGGTACGTGTTGTCTGAAGTCAAATGTGCTTTTTTTTCTCTCCCTTGTGTTAGAAGTGACGCACACTGAGGCGTAATATTTTGCCCAAGAGCACTTCAGCAGTGAGGATGCTTTTGCCAGTTGAACTTGTGTCCTGTGGCTGTCTGTTTTTTCTTCTTTCTGATGTGTCTTTGCCAAAGGAATCTTATTGTAAACACTGTCGCACAATGCACCAGTGGTAGTACAGAAAAAGCTTGCTGCGTTTCCCAAACTTGGAGTTCACTATTGAAACTTGCTGGCTCGCTCTCACTGAGTCAGGGGATCCCACGTCAATTCTTGAAACCCATCCAGTACATATTGTGGCAGGTTGACCACCTTGTGTGGCCCATTCCCCAACTGGCTGTCCACGGCTCTGTTCCAGCTGCGGGGGAAGATAGAAGGAAAACAACTCTCTGTCCTGGCGCGGTGGTGTTACAGAGCAAAGTTAATAGTAGTGTGTGCGTGCATGTGCGTGCATATGCGCGCGCGTGTGTGTAGAGAGGGGGTAAGGCAGTGTGGGGCAGGTGTTGTCTGCACAGGAAGAGCAGGACTTCAGTCGGAAACACAAAAGGAAACGCGTGAACAAAAATGCTCGGTGTTCGTGCTTTGACTCATTCAGATGAGTCTGTGTCGGAATGTGTATGGGATCGTCCATCATTGCACAAGGCAATCCCACCGCTTTCTCCATTAAGAAAACACTTAATGTGAGTAACAGATTCTCCCACTCTGAACCTTTTCACCTTCTTTTTTTTGTAAAACATCAGACAGTAAATGCTTGACCTGTTGTTTCTATGAACTTATCAGAGATTTCCTCAGTATTAAACTCAGCTTTTTGGCAGCTCAGCTGAATCCTCAGCCTTGAGGATGGCTTACTGTGAATATGAAAACTGCTTGGTAGAGTGCCTGCGCTCCAGAGGAAAGCTATACGTTGGTAACTGGAGATAACCTGTAGAAGTTTACATAATGTTTCATCACAATGCAAATTTTTGCTGGGAAAGCCTCATACACCCCAGGAGGGCAATGTCATACAATTACAGAGGATTTGATATAAAATGTCCCTTTCTGACTTAATCTCTTAATCTGCCTTTGGCCTTGTTAATGGGAGATTAGGTGAAGGAGAAACTGTGTTTTCATTGTCAGAACAAGGTGACCGATAAATAAGCCCGCTTCAGCTCCATGAGAAAAGATGAGATTGCAGTTGTTAGCAAACTACGAGAAACTCTATCTCACGCTGTGCTACTACGTGTCTTATCTCCCCAGTTTCTGCAGTATGAGGGTGTGTACACAGTTCCTGATGTAAGTTATATAGGTGCCCTGGGCTCTCCGCTGCTGTCAGTGAACACTACGTGTAGCTTCTGTAGGATTCATGCCACGCATCTGAAGTAAGTTTACAGCCTAATTTCTGGAGAGGTGGTATCTTTCACGTGTTTTGGCTGGCTTTATGGCACTGTGAGCCCCGAAAAGGCTCAGCTGCAGACAGCTCAAACCTCAAATCTTAAGAGGATACGCCAGGGGGAGATGCCTTTACTGCATCTGCAGGGATTCTGCATTACTTCTCATATCCATATCTCAAGTACAGCAAGGAGATGAAGGAAAAATGGGTCAGCTCTTCCTGTATTTGTCTGCCTTTGTCCCTTTTCCTTGGATTGTGTTTTTTTCCTTCTGCCTGTTTAGCCTCTTTATTGAAGCTTGAGTCTTTTCAAGGAAGTGGACCAGAGGGATTTAACCTGCCAGTCGGTATCCCCTGAGGATGTTATCAGCTTATTTCACATGCCTCTCGCTGCAGCTCTCAGCACTCCTTGCAGGATATTTTGTTTATTTTGGTTGGATTGGTTGCATTCGAGTGTGTTACTGAGACAGAGAGCCACGCATAGGTCGATAATACCAGGCACCAAGTCCAGTAATATTTCCGAGAGCATTTTTTTTATTTCATAACTTTTAACAGTTTCTTCACTTTGCCTTTCATTGAGGTCATTTTTACACTCCGATCCTTTCACAGCTGGTGTTTTAACACTTTTTTAGTCCCTATCTCTTGAAGCGTTTCCGAAACTTCCTGCTCAATTAAAGCATTCTTCTAGAGAACAGACACTGTGTTCCAGTCTTGTGACTCTCCTCAGGTGTGACAGTGTAAACAACAGGAGACAATCCCTCTGCAGAAGCTACACACAGAAAACGGATCAGATCATTTCCACAAACATTTGTCATTCAGCCAGAACGAAAGATTTTTCAGAGAAAACAACAGGGCTCGGTTGAGGTTTGTCATAATTGCCGCTCTTTTTTTAATTTTTATTTTTTTAATCCCTCCTCTTTAAGTGTGCTTGCACTATTTTGAGCGTATGTAATGGCCGGGTTTACGTCTCTGTGGTGTGTTGAACTGCAAGTGCTAGTTTTGTGGGGTTACTCATGCAGAGTCCAAACCTGAATGTTGGGCGGGGAGGGAAGGGAGCGACTGCTGACTCTGTTCTAACATGTCTGGCAGCCAGCGGCAGTTTGAGATATGCGTGTGCGTGTGCTCCCAGTCCTCGCTCGGAGCCACATGGATGCCAGATGCTATGAGAAGTCATTTTTCTACAAAGGTAGGCGAGCAGGGATCGTACCTTGCTGCAAATTCACAGGATCGTTGCCACTTGAACTCTCAGTTTCCGTTGTCTTATGGTGAAGAAAAGGGCTCATAAATTCCACGTGGCTATTCTTTGGGTAAAAAAGGGTGTGAGCATTTCAAATCAGAGTGAGGAAAAGGTTGATTCGTGTAAGAGTAACATCTCCCTTACAGTTCTAAAATGATTCACAGATTCAAGAATTCTTGCTTTTGATAAAGTTTTGCTGGCAGAATGAAAAAAACAATAGAAAACCACACCAGGACCACCGTGCCGGACCGGGACATCTGTTTGTTCGGATGCATTTTGGATCAATAACCTAATAATTATCACATGATACGTGAAGTGTTTTAGATGTCAGTATCATATGCTGTGTGCACACTGCATCCCAAGTCTTCCAGCCAACTTGAACCAAGTGTAAAAAGATAGCTCAGCTTAGGTATAACTTTGGTAGCAGAGCAGTGGAACACTGGCAGGAGAGTTTTCAAGGCGTTTAAGACTTTTAAAACTTGTGTCAAGGCATCTTCAAAACTCTAACCTAAACACATATAAGATACAAATGTTGAAAATGTTAGAAATATGTCAAATTCAGCTTAAACGTGAAATAGAGTCAAAATTATAGTCATGTCTGTGTTAGCCCAGTGTACTTACTGTATGTCTTCTTCTCGTGCTGTTGTTGCTATATTGTGGTGTCATTTTCCCAGTAGCAGTGCCTACTGTTCAGGCTGCACTGCACAAGTGCCTCAAGTGCTTTTAGAATGACTCTTCACTCGCGAAATAAACAATGCAGACAGCATTGTTAGTGGCTTTAGTCCCACTGTTTTGGCTGACCACCAGGGTCCAGTCAAAAATACTGAAATAGTCTTTATTAGTTGACAAAGTTGAGATTATCAGGAATTGTCATAGACATTCCACAGCTAGGAGGATACAGTACAAAACCATCCCTCCATGTTCATAGAGCTCATAGGTTTGTGTCCTTTGAGGTTGTGGTTGTTACTGGACGTAAGTCCTGTTCTGTGGGTACTTGTAGCCCCCAGAGCACTAAGGGTAAACACTGCAGACTAGCCAAATAGAAACTATTTATTTGGTTTGTTCAAGCCAGCTTACCCGCTTAAAAGAAAAAAGAAAAAAAGTTTAAAAAGGTGTCTTTTCGTGTAAAAACTGCCTGAGATGTTCACAAAAACAAGTTAGCTAAACGACCTGCCTGGCATGTTTCATTTTCTCTTTCTCGTTTGAAAACAGAAGAAAGCTTTTTATGTTTATTTATGTGAGTTGTGATTTTGAATGAAGTTATGACGTATAATTCCGTCTCCAGCACCACGTTTACTTTCGCTGATAGCTGGTGCCGTAAGTCTTCAACCGTTGGCCAACAAACAGCTCGACCGGCGCAGTTAAGAATGTGTGTCTAAAACCTGGACATCGGAGACACTGAAAGGACTGAAATTCTAAACTTAAATGGTTCTTCCCATGGAGAATGACGTCCCCCTTTGAATTTAAGTCATTAGTGCTAATTAATGAAACTGCATTTTATGTATGAGTAGTTCAACCTGAAGCCGTCATCTATTTCCTCGACTTTTCTCAGTAAATTATGTAACAGCATTACAGTGCCAGGCTGTGTACAGGCCCGACCTTAAGCAGTTTATGAGCATGAGATTTGATCATGGAGGACGCCCTTCTGTTTAACTCTCACGCCATTGATTTATTTGAGGAATAACGTAGATTGTATTTTGCTTGGCAGAATAAATCATTCTCTGGAGCTGGATCCGTCAGTGTTGTGGATAATTACTATGATTCCCGTTCTGAATATCATCAGCCTTTAATGAGTGGTCTTGCTTCTCCAACGTTTAGATTTACTCATAGCCGCGGACATATTTTTACTGTAATTCTCCCTGCAAGATGAGTGGAAAAACACAAGGAAATCTAACAGCCGACGTACAAATATATCTTAGACGATCTTGTGGACCGGGGATTATGGGAATCATGAGATCAACGTGTCTCAAACAGGCATTTTTATTCGTCTTAAAGGCTAAACAAACGAACAAAAAACATTCAGGTACCAATTTAAGGGCAGATAATCGTGTCAGCTGTTATAGTCAGAGTCAGAGTTTACCCAAGTATCCAATTGACAAGCCAGTCAGAATCCACAGGAGACTTTTTTTGACCAGCCTAAAGTAGCACTTTGGGTGGTCAAGCGTGCCGTTCATCCAGTGTGCTTTTTCCAGTTGGTTCCTTAAAACTCAGCCCTCGATTGAGTGCATCAGCAGGTTCAGCAGAAGAGAGAAGGTAATGCCAGCTTGTGACCAGTGTGATTAAAGCTACGAGTCGGCTCAGCAACATTTCTCAAAAGCTGAATAAACTGATCTGTTGGCAGGGAACTGAGAGGGGAAAAAAAAAAGAAAAGTACCTGTTCCCACTTGAATCTAATTGTGCTATTTCTAAAAGTTATTCCCTTCTGTAAGGGAACCCTTTAAATATATCAGCATGGGGCAGTTTGTGTCAGCATCTGGAGCCAATGGGGCAGGCTTCCTCCCATATTAATGGCTTTATGGTTTGTGTTTTTCCTGCTTACACATAGCTCACTGTAAAGGTGTAAAGTGGTTTCATTTTTGTGCTATTTCTGATGAAAACTTCCGATAATTTGCTGTGGCTCCAGGAACGCATTAAGAGGATTGGGTACTGCTTTTCGTACTGTGTGTGAGCATCTGCTGACCTATAATTTTTCAGAAACAATTCCAAAAAAGAGCTGGCCTTTACCCTTTTATTAATAGAATAATTGCTTCATTTTTCTGTTTCTTAGAAAGTAGCGGAAACCTTCTCATGACAGGGAAGTATTGAAAAGTGAGCTGACATTTAGTTTTTCACCACAAACATTGTGAGTGGTACAGTACACACGTGCTGTTTCATCTTATAGGAGTCTGACATGGAGACGTTGTCAGTGCAGCACGCTGTGTGCATCGGGAATCAAAGGCCGCCATTGTTGGAATGAGAAGCAGATGTTAGTGAGGAATTCTCCTGACTGCAGCAGTTTTTTTCCTTTTTTCATGCCTAAGCTCTGAGCGCTGCCTCACTCCATCTCCCTCCCCCCCGCTGTCTTGCTCTTTGCTGTGTTTATCCACCCTCTTCCCTTCTCATTCTTAAGCTTCGACACGCGCTGTACCTGAAGCTGTCATTAAATCAGTGTGGTGACAGCCTCCGCCTGTCCTTCCCTCTCTAAGCAGAGGAAGTTTTTATTTTCCTTCACCATCTCGGGGCCCTCTACTGTATTTCTCCAGCTACTGAACGCTGAAACTCCACCTCTCTGATGTCAGAGGAGGGAAAGAGTGAGAAAGCGAGATGCGTGGCTGTGACAGAAGTCCCGTCTTTCTATCCCTAACAGGAAAACGTTGTCAGGTCTGACTCTGTAGTTTGCCACGTTGAGAGAATCCCAGTTTCAGACTGAGAGGCAGGAGAAAGCTTGGCTGGCTGCTCTTTTGTGCGGGTGTTGCTTTAGATGGACTTCAGCATTGCATCACACTTTGCACCACAGTGAATGGGGGTAATGTCATTATCCAGCACTTCTCTCTGAAAGTGTGTCAGAGAATGCACCTTTTTATTTCATTGTGGACACCTCCTCTGTAGTGATGCCTCATGACATAGACATGACACAGTAGACCTTTAAACCCACGAGTGATGATTATAAACAGAATTGAACCCTGTCTGACTTTCACCGTTCAGTAGTAAATGAGCAGTTAGAAGGTGCCTGTGGAAGTTAGGAATCATATTTCTGGCTGATAATGCAATATGAAATTACTTCAATAGAGCCTGGTTTAAAAGCCATTCATTTATCTGTATGGTTTTTTGGAGACATAGTAGACCGAGATGTGTGACTTCATACTCAGACAAAGACAGTCCTGAGATCATTCGCTTGGATGTATTTATTGTCTTCTTAAGGTGTGGAACAGTTTTGAAGAAGAGATTGAAAGCATGATACAAATGGCCACAGTCTTGAGAGAAAGTCCTCTCCTCCCGTGCAGAACATCCTCAGATGAAGATATGCTATCCTTCTAAATTAACAACACAGTGGCATCCGACCTCATGTGTGACATAAACTCAAAATATCTCAAAACTATCCACACATTACCTGGTTAATGGTATCTTTGTGTGTGGAAGAGCTGGTGACAAACAGGCAGTGCGACCAGAAATGACAGCAAGACGTGTCTTTGCCTATCTTCCTCTTGTTTATTCTGCTTAGGCAGTGTTAAAAAAAAGGAACATCACAGCCACACTCAACATAGCCAATACTCCTAGATGCTGGTGGCAACATGCAGTCAAGTTTATTTTCTCCTAAACTGGTACAAGTTTGATGCATAT
Organism: Leuresthes tenuis; assembly: GCF_036924035.1. Taxonomy (NCBI): domain Eukaryota; kingdom Metazoa; phylum Chordata; class Actinopteri; order Atheriniformes; family Atherinopsidae; genus Leuresthes; species Leuresthes tenuis. The sequence goes on from NW_027325369.1 coordinate 15,211,258, forward strand.
TTTCTATTTGGTGACATTTCAAAAGTTTCTATGGTTATTACTGCTCATATTGTGGGTCTCACTTCTCATTAACCCCACAGCCTCGCTGTTCTGTCGTAGCACCGATCCACACAATGTGCAGCATGGTAGTGATGTGTTTCGTCAAGGTCAGCAGCAGCACAGAGTGTCATGGTTCATCAGCAGAGTACCGGGTGGCTGCTCGCCTGCCATACCGAGCATCCAATGACCAGCTTTAATGAGAACTGAGGTTGTATGTCGACAGTATGTTTATTTATGGTCTCCTTGCCCACAATGCTCCTTGTCTCTGCAGAAACAAAGCAGCGTTATATGTTGACAACAGGCGTGCTCAATGGGTTCTCAGTTCGAAAATCATTGTGCGACTTTGCAGCAAAAGTCTAATTCTTTAGTCAAGGATAGTAGAGTAGTAGTAGTAGAGAGTCATTTTAGGGCTGTTTTCACAGCTGCCTGCTTTGTCAAAGCAGCAATTTGTGGATTTTAAGACTCGTCGCCTCATCTTGTAAAAGCTATTGCATAAACTGCTGATGCGTGAATTAAATTAAAAAGCTGAACGTGGGTCGAGCTATGGTTACAGCTCGGCTTATTGTCAAGTATATCGTAAATGTGCTTCATGCAGTTTTGTTTGTGCTGTGTAGGTGGCTCACAGAACTGGGTTTAAGTCCCTGTGAATATGTCCCTAAATTCTCTGAGCTTTTTAAAAGCTGATTGTCTTCCACTGTAATTCGATCCTGCCCTGTATCCATCCTGTCTGTTTTTAATGACAACACGGCTTCAAGGTGAGCGACTTTCAACAGGAAGCGGTGATAACCTGAACTGATTGTTCTTTAACATTCTTCTGTCTGGTCTGAGACTTTTCACACCTGCTGAGGGTCACATCCTCAAGCTGCGAGGTGCTTACAGGACATCAAGTGTAGTTCGAGTTGTGTCTATACTACAAATGTGTGCTGTGTGGGAGATTAGAATGGTAAAGACTAGTAGAAGAATGCACAAGTCCAAACATGAAACCTGACTTGGATCAGGTGCCAGATAGTGTTAGAATTCTTCAACACACACTCAAAACATTGAATCTTAAAATCTAACAGATCACGTCTCTCTGAATCCTTAAGACTTAATTTTAAAGCAAGTTGATAAGGGGGTTTGGTTTGGCAGACAAAGCCGTGGTTTAGCTCCTGCAAGAGGATTTCAGGAGATAGAAAATGAAAAGATTCAAGCAGAACAGAGCTGAATGTGCTCACAGAAGTGATGCCAGAAGGAAGAACGTGGATCTCTTTCAGTTACAGAGCCAACAAATTAAGACAGCAAGTCAACATCTAAAACCCCCTCATCCAATTTCTTACCAGCTGTTCCCAACAAATAGGATAATGCTAAGTTTCTTTTTGCTGCCGTGAAGGCAAAAGTTCAGAAATACGTTTTTTATTTGTTTAAACACAATAGGAGGGTGACTGTTAGGTGATATAAATTGGTTTTGGATACGAGTCACTGGGTCGGTGTTTCCTCTATGGTGTTATTATATTTCATCATTTCCTCTCCAAACATATGCTCACATGTTTCTCTTGAGTCGCTGACATTCCTCTGAAATGCTGTCACATCTTCATGGACGTAAACAGGAACGCTGCCCTGATTTATTTATTTTTTCTTTTGTCTTTTTCTAATTTCTCCCATCAGATCATTTCAGTGTGTTTATGCTCCTTTAAAATCCTCATTTCACTCTTTAGATAAATTCGAGATTCATATGGTTGCTACACACCCATCGCTTCCACCTCGAACAGCAGAGCATATCTTTATAGCCCATACACTGTCATACTGCAGAATGCACTAACTTTCTCCTCCCTGATGTGTCTCCACAGTGGTTGACTGCCCCTTGGGTCCCCATGCCCACTCTTATTAGTGCTCCTTGGCCTGCTGAGCCCACTGTTGTATCTGAACTTGGCTGCAGCTGAAGCAGAACTACAGTGACTGGGCGGTGGTGGGTCGTCAGAGGGCCCAGAGCCCCTATAGCAGGCAAAGAGGCCTGTTCTGTCCCAGCCACACGAAGATGAACAAACTGAACTTCCACAACAACAAAACCATGCAAGACCGCCGCTGTGTCTGTGTCTTTTTGCCCAATGACGACACCCTCAACATCATTGTCAACGTGAGTAAATAAATCATCATCAATCAAGACATAAGTTGTTGTCTTTATGCCCTAATCACAGACTTGATAGTAGTATTGATCTTTTCATATAAAAGCAATAAAGCGAATAAGCTCCTTTAACTACTACAACATATGCTCTGCACTTCATGGCAGCTTTTAGTCTAAGAAACACTGTTATTTGTGTTGTAGAGACATCCAGAATGTGCTTATTTTTGGTTGTGTTATGTATATGATTGCTGATGCTCTTAAAAGTCTTAAAAAAACTAAAAAGCTCCTGAAATCTCCTCTTTAGGTCAAGACTTTGTGCCAGGAATTGTTGGTCCAGGTGTGTGACCTCCTCAGGCTGAAGGACTGTCATCTTTTTGGGCTCAGCGTCATTCAAAGTAAGACTTCTCCGCACCTCAGGCATGCATTTTGTTTGCATTTAGCTTATTACATTTCACCCACAATAAGCAATTGTCAACAGTTTTTTTTAAGTTTGATATAAAACAACCTATTACCAAGAGCAGAATAGCTTTAGGCAGTTACTTTCCTCAGACCAGTATTTTGGCTTAGAGACAGGAATCAGCCCTAAAAGTGGCTTCTCACGCCTGCCTGTTATGGTGGTCTTTGAGGAACCGGGGCCTCCTCGTCATGACTGCCTCCCATTGTGTGGAAAAGCTTAAATTGTTTTTGATAGTGACGAGACTCGACGAGAGTCGTACGTCTGGAATGAGTCACAGTGTCTGTGTTGTGGTGAGGCAGCCAACAGGTGACGGTGGTAGACAGCTGCAAGGGGAGCTACTGGCCTCCAGATGAGCCAATAGTGGCACAGCAGGTCAGATGAGCAGGAGCCAATAGGTCTGATTGTGGGACATTCCTGGAGTACTTGACTGAACAGCGTGAAATCCTCAAGGCAAACAGAGGCCACCCACTCCCTGAGGGTTACCCAGTGTCACCCCGACCACAGCATCTGCACCAGGCCCAGGTTCAGATAGGCATAATTCTTATTTTTAGAGAGGATTCACCACAGATAAACAAGTAATGCAAGGAAGAGCTTTTTCGGTTGCGTTTTCAGTTGTCTAAAAATGTAGTTCCCATAGTAAAAACTGCAGGTGTCTTCACAAAGACTGATTCGAATCCAGTTTTTGCAGATTGTAATAGTTGCCCATTTGACTTATTTGCTTATAAGAAATAAACGTTCTCTCTTACTATTGGTGTCCACATATTTGAAAAGACTTTAGAAGTCTTAACTTCAGAAATGTTAAACTGTCACACACTAAAATCAAAACTTCCTGAACAATCTGGAAGCAAACACTCCAAGTCATCTTTCCAAAGCTGTCAGAAAGGCTCTGCTCCTGCTCTTCGTGCACCTTTTGCTTTTTAACTGGATGCTATTATATAGAAACTCAGCATTGTCAGATCAGTAGACTGCAGCTCATGAAAGGCACCCCCTCAGGAGTAGATAAACACTTTACAGAGAGAGATGGAGAAGTGAGACTCAGTGTTCAAAAGGACGTGCTGAGGTTGTCTGATGTGATTGCCTTGAGGCAGGATTTGAACAGGGTGCATTCAGAGAGGATTTCCCTGTGCACATGCATGCACCTATATATCAAGTTGTGTACACACTCAAACACACAGAGAGTGAATGAGTTAAACCTGTTTCTGTACCACAGATAATGAACACATCTATATGGAGTTGGATCAGAAGCTGTCTAAGTACTGCCCCAAAGAATGGAAGAGAGAAGCAAGCAAGGTAAGGAGTTTCCATCAATTTTTTAGCAGAGGACACATACATTTATTACTTCTAAGTCTTTGTCATGAAATTAACAAACAAAATGTACAAATATATGAATATAGAATATTTTTCTGCCTTTGAACACATAAACTTTGGGGGAATTTACATTTAGTTCTTTGCAGGAGTTACTTGGTACGTAGGTGGTTGTATCATCCTGGTGAACCTGCCACAGTTTGTCTGTGGCTGGCTCAGTGGCTTCAGCCTCTTCACCTTGCATTGTCATGCACTCAGTTTGTCAATCACAGATAGACAGCTGTAAATACAGCCTGCTTTGAAAACCCTTTGAGTTTGTGTCATTCAGACCGCATTCTCAGGTGTCCTCAGTTGGCCTCATTCTTTTAGCATCAGGTACCTGGATGTGACCCAAGCCACACTGAAGGGTCCCTATTCAGCTGATGTGCCTCCTGTCGGTGAAAAATAATACATTTGGCTGAGTCCTGCCCTGGAACCGGTACCCACTGCTATTATTAGCTAATGACTAAACTAACAGTATGTGGCGTGTTTGATAACCAGTCAGGTTGTGCCTAAAATGAAGCCTGAAGTGTCTGAAACATTTGCACAGAGCTGTATGTAACTTTAAACATGGCTTGTTACATAAAGACTTCTTTGCAGAGACTACAGTTGGTGGACACAGAGTTTCTGTACCATACCGGGCAAACCTCACTGTGACAACAAGACTCTCTAAGAGGTCACTGTGTCTGGTTGTTGAACTGTTGAGCCCAGCTATTTCAGGACAAGACATTATCCGTCTTCCATATGAGAGTGGTAACGACCTTCTCCTCACTCTCTCAAAAAAGTCAGATAATCCTTTTTCCTAAAATGTGCAGTAATGTTGTTTAAAGGGGAACTCCGTTATTTTTAAACCTTATTTCTGGCATGAAATACGATTTCTCTGCTCACCGAGAACAGTTTGGCTAAAGTCGGCGTCCTTCGGGAGCTATTTCGATAACTCGCGATCAGCGTATATCCATAAAATTGAGTGAACAGGGCAGGGACGATGCAGATCTAAATAAGGCATTATCTGTCTTTATTTCACCAATACTTTAAGAAGAATTAATGAACAAACGTGTACTATAGCTCTGTTAGCACATAGCTAATGTTATGTGGCTACTTGCAGCTATAGGAGAGCTAACGGAAGGAATTCTACACACACCTCTACTGGGACCACTTCATCAACATGCATGGCTGCAGCACAGCTCATCCCCTTTAAGTATTAACTATGCTTGTCTGAGCACTGCACCTGGTACTGAAAGACTCCATGAGGTGGAGAGAAGTTAAGAGTTTAGCACCTCTGGATTTGCGGTATTGAAAACAATGAACACTGATGAGCCAGAAAGCTACTATAGGCATGCAAAAGTGTACTAATTTGTATTGTCTGTTGTAAATGTAGAAATTTGATGTTTGTAGTAGATGAACAAACACTTCCACCTGTATGTTTTGCAGGGCATTGACCAATTTGGGCCTCCAATGATCATTCACTTCAGAGCTCAGTACTATGTGGAAAATGGGAGGTTGATCAGGTCAGTAATGCCCCTCAGCTGTTTGTTCACGTGATGAGCCTGTACTAACATCACTCAGTTAAGCTCCAGTTATCTTTAAAGATGTTACATCTGCTCTCTGTCTGTCCTGCAGTGACCGGGTAGCCAGGTACTACTACTACTGGCACCTGAGGAAACAGGTGCTGCTCTCGCAGTGTATCCAAAGAGAAGAGGCCTACTTCCTCCTCGCAGCCTTCGCTCTTCAGGCTGACCTCGGCAACTTCAAACGCAATAAGCACTTTGGGAAGTACTTTGAACCCGAAGCCTACTTCCCCCAATGGGTGAGTATTCTAACACATACCGTATGTGGGTTGTGCAGCTGTGTGTCAAACTTATCAGAGAAAAAGGGGTGATTTAAGATGATCACCATCGTGAACACACTCTGAAGGCTTCCTGTTCACGTCAAATCACACATGGCTTCAATATTCTTCTCCACATGATTGCAGTTTGAACTCTCATAACTTTACATATTGAAGCTTTACATATTGACTTTCTTCCATAAGTACCTCACACTTGTTCTTCCTTAATGAAGACAGAAATATTTAGTTTTTGTTTGTACACAACTGAAAATCCTAATTACTGTTGGATGGTGATTTAATTATCTTCTAGCAGAATTCTGCGATAACAATAACACTACAAGAGAATTTAATAGTAAACACATGAATGTATCAGACTGTGTAGCTGTGGTAAGTCTGTCTCATGTATCAGTGAGTCACAGTGAATGTCTTTGTACAGCTTCAGGGACTTCAGTGGGTTCGGGCTAAAGCAGACGAGAAATTAATTGCTGTGTCACTGATTGAGAAGCCAAAAGTGCAGTTACAGGCCGTCAGCCATTGTTTAGTGTCCTGGCCTGCAGTGTGTACAGTATGTGGGTCTGTAGCAACCTTCCATTAATCAAGCTGTGCCAAACACTTAGCCATACCTTCACATCTGAGCATGTGGGATAATGAGAACTGGGGCATCGAGTTTATATTTGTCCCCAGAAGTGGCACACTCTTATTTATTAAATTTTTTTTCAATCTTGCCTCAGCTAACGTGGTTATTCTGGTAACACTGTCCCGCCGCCACCACCCCCCTGACAGCCACACCCGTCTGATTGCTCTCCACTTCCTGTGATTAGCCTCCTGCCTCTTTATCACAGTTGAAACCAGCAGTAACAGGAAATTGTTGTAAATTGAACAACGCATGCTGCCCTAAAGTAAATCTCTCTCTGATTTAGTTGGCACATAAAAACTCAACTTACAACATTTTTCTGGTTCCTGCTTCTGGCTCTCATTCGGTCTGTCCAGGCGACACCTGTTTGCCCTGCAGCAGGCGGCTTCATTGGCCTCTTTGGCCATTCTGCTGTAACGAGTCTGTGCAACTTAAGGGAAGCCAAGACTGATGGCTCCCTCTGTCTCTGCCCCTGCTCAGGTGATAGCCAAACGTGGCCGTGAATACATCCTGAGGCATATCCCAAACATGCACAAAGACCAGTTCGCCCTCACGGCTTCAGAAGCACACCTCAAGTACATTAAGGAGTGCGCCCAGCTTGATGATGTCACAGTCCACTACTACAGACTTTACAAGGTGAGAACTGCTACTGTTGTCACAGCAGATAATCTGATATTCAACCTCTCACTCTGGTATAAATCAAGCCATTACTGATGTGATGAACATTACATCAATACAGATGTTTTACCCTTATCTGGAATTGAAATATCCTCTCACATGTATTTCATGTAATTTTCGACAGGACAAAAAAGAAGTCGAAGCATCTCTCACATTGGGACTGACTTTACGTGGAATCCAAATATTCCAGGTACAGTTTCTTACTTAGCAATCAGAAACACAGTATATTTCCGTTGTGTCGGCTCCTCATTTGGGGAAAAAGTTTTACATGATACATTTTTTACTTGTTTCAGAGTTAATATTTAGTTTCCAATTTAGTAACTCTAAAATTAACGGGGCTACATGTGATACATACCAGTATTGTTTTTACAATTTGAGTAATATGGTAGGTTTGTCATACCCACATGTATTACGTCACGCACACTTTTGATTAACTTGTTAATGCAAGTCTGAAGAAGTCTTACGAACTGCTAAATCTAGTTGACATTTGTGTAAGCCATATCGAAGTGACTGGCTGAGCTAGCTAATAGCATATTTCACTATTTCAACAGGTAAAAAAAGTGTTAAATGTGAGTGGTTTGCCAAATATGTTTAAGTGTTAAACTGTGTCTGTTAGTTTTAGTCGGGAAGGTGAGGGAGGAAAAGTGTGCGCATGCTCACTGGACTCCTCTGACAGCACTCCACAGAATTTAGCCACTGTTTGCCCAACGTGTTACTACATGTCAGCGTGTTTCCTTTTTTTCTTTCTTTCTCCTCAACAATGAGGAGACGTTGTAAGCACGTGCACCTCAGCCGGTTGCTAACAAACAGAGGAAAAGGTGGTGGGCGGGGCTTCGCCACCGAGATAGACACACACACAGGCGTCAGATTTTATCGGTATTTTCAGATTTCATACCTTATTTGAAAAAAATACAATAGTAATACAGGTGTGAATTAAAAAGAAGGCGTGCTGCTCAGCCTGAGCGTGCAGTATTGTCACTGTTCTTTGTGGTTGTTGTTCAGTTGAAAAGCATCCACATACTTGTGCTTCTGTGTTTCAGAACGTCGGCTCCGTGAAGCAGCTGCTGTACGACTTCCCTTGGACCAACGTGGGAAAACTGGTATTTGTGGTGAGTCAGATGCAGCATCAGATCACATAGCCCAGAGGAGCCTTTTTCATAGGTGCTGCAGTTCTGTTGTTTTTAAATGAACTTGAGCAGTGATGAAACCCAAGCGTCCCCTGACTTATGGCGACGTTTGTGGAGGCCAAGCTCCTGCTCAGCATTGTGGAAATTTTGACTCAAGCCTCCTTTTCTCCACACTGCTGTTTTATCTTAGCCTGCAAGTCCTCTGGAACTAATCAAGGATTTTGAAAGACGTTCCTTGCACACACACACATGCATGCGCACACAGTACTGTATACGACATACACTTTTTCATGTAATCAACGACAGGATTTCCTTTTTTATGATAAACCTGTCTTGCTGCTTCCATTTTATTAATTATCTCTGATGTGCCTTTGCCCCTTGAAGGAAATCCTGTTAAATCTTCTCATCTCTGCTCTGAGTCAGCTCGTCGTTAAGCTGAGTGCAGCAGTCACTTAATTCTGTAAGGTTTCTGTTATCGCAGGGAGGCAGAGAAGCTTACTATATGTCTGTTTCACTCTCAAACCCTCATAATTTCTGCCACTTGGGTTTTTAATCGCAATCCAGGGAGATCATTGCCGCTTATCACTGCTGTCGCACAAAAACGGTTCCCTTGTGATTCTAAATTTGGATTCCTCATTTATTTTTATACCACAGAGTGAAATTAACAGCCTGTAAGTTATCAGAGAAACTTCTTTTATTGTCCCAAAAAGTGAGATGTCTTCATCTAAGAGTGAGTTTAAGCTAATTTGGGTTCAAACAACGGTTGTGTCTGCTACATGGCTCACAGTACAGACATCCTGTTTTCCTCATTTTGTTTTTTTCAGCGGTGTCTCTCCACTGGTGCTGTCTGGAGCGCTGTGAGAATGAACGAGCGCCGGCGCGGTTGTGGTTTTAACTGTGGACCCAAAGGGCTCCTTGTTGCCCTGTCCCACCCTTCTCCTGAATAACAGGCTTTCTCCTCAACCCCACCCAGGAGTCACTTCCACAGGCAGCGCTGGTGCAGCAGCAGATGGGCCAGAGAGCCAAGCGAGCAGAGGGACTCGTGGGTCAATAAACTGCAGATGTCGTGATGGTTTCTGGCTTTGATTCTGGCTTTTGGTCTCTGGAATGATTTGAGATGATTTTTGGTATCAAAGTTTTAAGGAGGGAGGAGTATGTTTTCAGCTAGTGCCTCTGAAAGCTGGAATGATGTCAGCTTGGTCCGTAACCTTTGGCTCACCGGCGCTTTGGTCAAAGCTGAGGGATGGCTCGACAGCAGCCCCTTGGTGACACTGGGAGTTTTCAGTGTGTGTGGCCTGTTGAGGCGGCCTTGTTGAGGAAACTTGTCCAATGACTTTCTAAGGACTGATCATGTGTACTGCATGAAACAAGAACCTACCCAAAGTGGCCTCTTAAAAGCTTTTAATAACCTGCCACTCGACACCAGCCTACTTGTACGTCTCTGTATAGAGTTAACACCAGTGGGGAAGACTGATCCAGACATTGAGCTTGAAAACACCTTTTCCTCTCAGAATCATTCATATGTTGCTGTAAGCATTGCAACAGTTGCAGATATATAACTTTGTTGTTTGTATTTAGTCTCTGGCCTTTATGGAAATGAGAAACTGTGAAGAAAGTAAAAAAAAAATCATTAAACACTGGCATCCTTCTCTATCCATTCATCCACATGTTTAGTGTGTTTTTGTGGACACATAGGCTTAAAACCCAAATGATCTCTCATTCCCACACGTATCTGTTGTCAGATGTCATAGTGAGAGAACGCTTCAAGAAGCTCAGTTTGCTTCATTCCAACACGGCTGCCGCTCAGTCCGACTTCACTTTTGTTTTACTGGTGGCCTCATGAAGCTGCAGAGGGGCAGTTTGGGGTTAAAGACATGAGGTATGGAAGAGAATTTCTCCTGCAATTTCCCACCCAAAGTTTTTCTGCCGGTCCAGGGGTTTGAACAGGAAATCTCACTGCCTCAAGGATGGCTCTGCCCAGAGAAAATGAGCTTTTATAGGAAAGCCGCCGTCAAAAAAACTGTGGGTCGGGTTTTATGAACTCATTTCCCAATAATGCAACGCTGAATGCCTATGACTTGCTTTAAGCAAATTTATATTCAGCATCTTTCTTTAAAAAGGCCCGGATAAATGAAGTGCAGCGCAGCTCTGTGGGTAGAAATGAACATTTTAACTGGTCTTGCCTTTCGAAATGCAGAAATGTTTTGCGGTCTGTGTTGAAGACGACTCTGCTAACACCACAGACAGCTGTTCTTGGACCGAGCCACTGCCAAAAGGCGCGGGAGAAAGCATGAGCCCGCCATTTCACTTTTTCCGTGCATCGCGGCCAACATGTCCTCTGCCTGGAAAATCATCAAAACAGCTCGAAAATGCTGTTTCTGTAGAAAGGAAATGAAGAACAGACACATGGACTGATTGTAGATTTGTGTTTGGCAACAAACTCTTGGATTGAAAGAGCAGGCTTTTGCCCCCCCCCACTAATGTTTGCCCTCCGGCCTTTCTGGCATTTAATCATAATTTCAGATCTACATTCCAATGTCATAATCTCGTAATATTAACTGTTGTAAATCACAGAGTCCTGTAATCAACAATAAAACATGTGCTGTCTTATTTTTCTCCCTCCACCCTCACAGGGGAAGAAGTTTGAAATCCTTCCTGATGGTCTGCCTTCGGCTCGTAAACTCATCTACTACACAGGCTGTCCCTTGCGCTCTCGCCACCTCCTGCAGCTGCTCAGCAACAGCCACCGGCTCTACATGAACCTGCAGCCTGTGCTCAAACAGGTCCGTCGACTGGAAGAAAACGAAGGTATTGATTTCCGAATGCAAGAAAAGAAACCACAAGATTCCCTCTGCAGTTATCCCAGAGGACCTTAAGCAACCTCTAAGTTTTGTCTGAAAATGTTGAGGAATAGCACTTTGATCTATTTGCACCACGTTGAGTAGTAAAACGTCTCCATGCTCCCTGACTTCAGAGAAGAAGCAGTACCGGGAGTCGTACATCAGCGACGCTCTGGAACTGGACATGGAGCAGCTGGACAAACGTTCCCGGGCCAGCGGCAGCAGCGCTGGCAGCATGTCCCATCACAAACGTCTGTCTCGCCACTCCACCACCAGCCACGGCAGCTCACACACGTCCGGCATCGAAACAGACAGCTTCAGGGCCCCGGGTCAGGCCCCACACAGGCCTCTACGAACCTGCAACTCATCCACGACCAGCCACGGGAGCTCCCACACCTCAGGCATAGAAAGCAGCGGCAAGGAGCGTATCTTAGATGATGACGGTACGAGTGGGTAGCCGATCCTGGGTTGAGTTCAAATCATAAAAAATTATTGTTTTATTATTTTAAAGAACAATAATTGTGATAACATTTGTCCCTGCAGAGATTGAGATGCTAGTGGATGATCCCAAAGACTACGAGGAGCTTCACGAGATGGCGTTGGATCAGGAACTGTGTATCCACATCACAGAGGACATGCTGACGATGTCCCCCGATCAGACCAACGGGTACTCAGGTAGAGTTCAGTGTTTCTGCTTTAACTCTTACTATAGGATCTGCAAAGAAGAGATGCCATCTGGTTTTCCCACTCTGAGTGTACACCGACTAAAACATATTTGTGTGTTATTTCAAGGACTCATAGTAAAGGACGTAAGCTCCTCAACCTCCAGCTCCTCGGAGACTGTCGTCAAGATGAGAGGACAGAGCATCGAGTCTCTCCCGCAGGTAAATCACATAAAATTTTTATCAAAGTGTTTTAGTTTTGTTAATTGTACTAATGTTAGTGGAAAATATGTTCAATTAGAGAAGTCCAAACTCTTACTTTAAAGGACTAATTTTGCTGTTCCTTTAATCCCAGTCTTATATGAGGATGACCGTCTGTCAGGCTTCTCTTTAGATCTCCGTTATGTTTGATTGGCTGCAGCGTTCTTCACTGCGTTTGATTTTCTGCTTTCCATCCACACAGACATCTGCATGCAGGAAGCCTCAGTCTTCAACAGACCGGCACAGCCAGTCACTAGATGATGTCCGGCTCTACCAAAAGGACTGCCAGCAGTGGGCGGAGCTCTGCCAGGACACCGCTCACAGCTACACGTTCGGCTGTGCTCAGGAGCTGAGCGACGGCGATGGCAGTGGGGGGGGCGGGTACCAGGCTCTGGCCGACCAGCGGGCCGGCATGCTCACCGAGCAGCACCCTTTTCCCATCAAGAGGACCAACAAGTACTTCTCTCTGGACCTGACCAGTGATGAGGTGCCCGAGTTTGTGGTGTGACAGAGGCAGAGCCGAGGCGACCACAGGGTGACGTGCTCGCTCCTCCATGTCAGATGTGGAATTGTTTCAGGGCTCAGAAAATGAGAGGCGCTGCAGAGGTGGTTTCTATTCTGGCCAGAAAACAGCAGCCGTGAGTGACGTGGGAACGAGAGGCCTCGCCCTTCGTGTACCACCTGAGACGTATGACACAATAAACCGACATGGAGGATTCTGGCTGAAATTGCAATTCTCATGGTTGGAAGAGAACCTGTGTTTTTAAAATATAACCCAAACTGCTCCCCTGTGTCAAAGGAAACAAAAGGGATCGTATCACCTTCATGTTCATTCACATTTGTCTCTTTCAAACTTTTTGTCAGCAGCCACATCTTGTGCTCGTGATAAAAAAGACTATATGTACACGTGTGCTAACAGCAGACGGACTCATGCACAGATGTGACGAACATATCAAAGATTTCATGTAGAGGAAGCAATGGACAAATTCCCTCTGAGCACCAAAACCAAAGAAAAGAAATGAAAATAAACTGAAACATCTGTTCCTATGTCTGCATCATTCTTCCAGTGTCGCGGGACATTTGAGGGCCACACTGGGAGGAACTATGACCCATAATCCTCTGCCACAAAGCCTCTGTCTTCTTCTCTTTCGGTCTTCTGCCACACCACTTCATTTTACCTTAAGAAGAAGTGCAGTGTGCTAACACACCCCCGAGACTGGACTCATGTGAACACACAGCCGTCGTGCCTTCCTCATACTATGCAGGTGTTTAACGCTCGCCTTGACAATCACCCCCCACCCCCCCCCCCCACCCCCCTCCTGAGTCAGTTTTTCAAGCCATCGGAATTCAAAGTTCTGCTTTATCTTATACATCATTCGCACACTTCTTAAGCAGACTGAGGAAGTTTTGCAGCATTTAAATATTAAAAGTGAGGATTTAACGCCATTTTAGGTTCAGACGAGTTTCCAAGGAGGAGTGTGGCCGGAATAAGTTGCTGTATAATCTAAAGCCAAAATGGAGACTGATTGGCTTTCAGCCAGAACAAACCGCACATGCAAACTGGAATCTGTTATCTTTATTCTTATGTTACCAGAAATTTCTTTTACATGTATTTTTATATGAATCGGATACGTTAAATAATTATCCTGCGTGCAGCATGTGTCATTCAGCATTTCGATCAACTGTAGGGGACAAGTGTTAAAGTTTTGTGGCTCCAAACCAGAGTAACTGGTCTGATCTGGTGTTATCGTTTTAATCACCCCACAGGATTCAAGAGAATCGAGGCCTGCGGCTACCGACTGGTTGTGTTACAAGCTGTTACTCAATTATCATGTCACCTTTGAAGTAGAATGAGAGTAAATCGAACCATGCTGCAAGTTAAGAGAATGAATTATAAGTGCCACAACTGCGGCTTTAAATGTTTCTATTTGTCGAATTTTTATCAATAACGGCATTGTTGTTTTTTTTAAAAAAACTTTTACAATAATAACAAATGGTGTTGACTCATGTTTGAAAAGTTCTACAAATTCTCGTGCCAAACATTAGACGAGGAGATCAAACCACACTCGTGTTTATCTGGTGAATATGTCACTTCAGTGTGACTCAGCAGACAAAAAGCAGAAGTAAACGTTCTCCCATACAGCTCCTTCAGGTTTTCAGCGTGAGGCAAACCTCTCCACGTGGGTTCCGAACAGTATTAGGGGAGGCTCAGTGAATGGATGTGAGGAGATATTCCATTAATTAGCAGAAAGAATCACTTAAATGTCTCTGACATGGGTAAAGAGCTCAGGTGCGTTCGCTCTCGGGGAGACTGAATGTCAGAAACTCATGAATACCTTTGGGGCAATTCATTGATGTGATTAGTGTAGTTTGAATAGGTCAAAGTATGTGTGTATGGGAGTAAAAGATACAATAGTGATTCTAATAGGCATCTAGAAATGTAGCAAATATGAGCAGAGAGGCGGTGTGAGTGTGGTGTTTTTTTTTCTAAATCTGACAAGCTCACTGTCTCAGGGCTGCAGTGCATGTGAAAACAGCTTGATTAACTTGTTTAATTGTGATGCTTTCATCAACAGTCGGTAAACAACATGCCGTTTTCAGAGAGTCGGAGGCTCTGGTTGGTGGATTTTGGCACGGTAGCCTGTGTTTTCAGTCTGCACGCTAAGCTATGCTATTGAGCAAATTTTATCTTCAAGACGTGAGCCTGTCAGTCTTCTCAAGAACACTACAAGAAAACGTCAGCTCTCTCTTCAAACACTGAGTGTTACTTGCAGATAAGCGTCAAAAGGCTTTTTTGGTTGGCAGACATCTCAGACCCACTAAGATGTTTTTTGGTTTTGGTTTTTTTAAACCTCCAGCAAATAGCCGAATGAAACTTTGAACCTTAACTGTTAGCTCTAAGTTGCCGAGCTCAGTTTTAGCAATATGAGATGTTTCTTCTCCCTCCAAGTCAGCTTTAAGTATCAGAAAAAGGTTTTGAAGAATAGACATTTATGTAACACGTAACACATGGATTTGATATTGCTGTGTAATTACGAGCAACTTCTATATTTCTCGCTGTTCGTTTCTATCACTGTTATAGACTTATAATTACTCATTAATGGAAACTGTCTGTTGTATTTTGATGGGCAGCAGTGTTTCTTATGTTAAAACAGCATGTGTTAAGGTACATAGCCATACAGTCATAACCCGTGTCCTTAAAGGGGTCATTATTTGTTCATCACTTACTTCTCTGGTGTCAGTATATGGTCATACTTACACTTTGTAAGAGTCTGTATGTTTGCGTCCATAATCCTTTCTGTGAAAGGATCCTCCTGCAGGAAAAAAAAAAAAAAAGTTTTTGTCACCCTATTGTTAAAAAAAAAGAAAGAAAAAAAAGATTTGTCTTAATGAAGTGTGGTCTGTGCCTTCTTGGTACTAATGTCCTCAATATCCAATAAAAAGGTACATTTATTTACCAATGTACTGCTGTTGTCTGGTCATTTAAAGTCAGAACAAACAAGGTATACGAAGAAAAGGCATTTTAAAAACTTTCAAGACTCCAAGACTAATTAACCATTTAAACATTGCACACAAACAGAGCACACAATGTTTCCTTAGTTCGTGCTGCCATCTGGTGGAACACCTTAACCGTGATGGAAGTTAACAGTTTGGCCTGAAGGTGGCGGTACTGTCCCACACAGAAGCCCCGGCTCAGCATCTTCTGTCTTCTCCACCTCAGGCAACACCTGTTTTCTAACAATACATTCGCTTGTCAAGCTCACATGTAAGTTTGTATCTTACAGTACACAGTTGATAAATGTAACCTTGTATTTGGACTTGTATTTAGCAAGTCCAAATGTTTTTTTGTGACTGATGAAAAAAACATGAACGCAAATTCACTTAAACCAGAAATTCGTGCTGTGCAACAAAATACCAACAATTCTGATAGGAAGACGTCCTGAGAATTATACATCAGTTTGGTTTTACAAAGTAAAACTAGAATCCTTGTAAAATATAAAACTGTTTCAGTGGAAACAATATGGAGAGTTGCAAATACAGCCTCCAATACACAGCTAACACAAAAACCCTAATTTACTTGTTAACAGCTGCTGAGCTAAAGCTAGCTCAGGCAGGGATAGCTCGAGGGTTTTAGCCTTTGAAGGGGAGACAGTGCAGACATTTATTTTGCAGTTCCACTTTGTAATTTAAGAGTCCATGCTACAAAACATTCACAGTTTTCCTGTGAATGTTCCTGTGAAAATCAAAAAATTGACCAAAGCTGGGCACTAAATAAATAAATACATGGAAACATGTATTTTACTTGATTAGATTAGATCGTTTGTATAGAAAACAACCTTTTTATCACTCTAAAATCTGTTGCCTCCTCAGTCTAAACGCCCACATGTGCCTGAAAGCTTCAGGACCAAAAGTTTGAGTGGCCTGAGTTGAGTTTCTCTTTTGCTCTCTGGCTGTAGATTTTGCAGAGTCAAAGTATTCGATATCTGGACAAACATCACCACAAAGGCACTGACGTAATAGTTTTAAGAGAAAACATGGATGCTTTCCCCTGCAAGCTCCACCTCTTTCCCTCTCTCCACAGCTGTACGGGAAATCAGTCATCCACCATCCACTGCTGTCGCCATGGCAACACAGAGGGGGAAATCCATTCTTTGGCCCTGCTCCCTCCCCCCCCCCTTTTCTTTCTTTTGTGTTGCTTCCTGTGGTGCTTTGGTTTTACATGGTGACAGGAGCTGACCATGATGATGCTCCTACTGTTACAGTCTCTCAGTTGCATCCTCTCTGACACTTCCATGTAACTTATCTACCCATCTGTGAGCGTATGTGTGTGTGTGTGTGTGTGTGTGATCACTGGAGCTGATTGTTTGAGAGTATTAGGTGACAGTACGTCTCCAGCAGCAGTGGTGACCTCTCTGTAAATCCCATGGGGCATTGGGATAGCGCAGCTGCCTGGAGGAGGCAGATGGTCGCAAATCAGAGATTGAAATCCAGGCCCCTCCCCCGCTCGCACGATAACCCCTCCCCACGTGCACACTTCCACACAGACACTGCACATACAGGACAGTACAAACATCTGCCTCCTGCTCAAACAAAATGACGCTGCCGATGAGTGGAAAAACCTGATGGCTCTGGTCAGCATTTTGGGCAGAATGTTTACAACCTTTTGAAAAACTGGTCCATCTACGTCCAAGACGGAACGCCCAAATTCCTGAAAAACTTGAGGAATTTTTCTTTGCTGATTCAAAACATCACCTTAAGCAGAAGAAGAGACTCTTTTGGTGACACCAACTCTGAAGTCAACACATCTGCTTGTGCACTCTGAAAGATGGATTAACGGCACTTAATAAACCAGCCTATTAAGATAAACAGCTGCAATGACACTAAAAGATTCAGAGATGATCCTCAGAGCCGATAATAAAACATAGTAATCAGATTACAAATAAACAAATCCCTGGATTTATCGCTTCCCCAGGGATGGAGGGAGGGGTCTTTCTGTTGCTATCCCTGATGGTGCTCAACAAGCCCAAAGCGCAGCCCAGATTAATGCTTCCCAACCAGGAGTACTTAAAGCACATGAACTGTTTCGGTGTAAATGGAGAGCTCCAACTAATGGCTGAAGTAGTTAGCCATAAGTAGGCAATTACTGCAACATGCTCAAGAGCACGAGCTGAAAGGGAAGCAGGGCTATGTCAGCCAGAAAAAGGTTGGGAGCCACTGGCTTAGTGGGCCCAGGAAGGGCTATCCCGGATCACTGTGGTATCCTGGTGACAAGCTTATTGCGTTCACAGGAACCATGACTCATTAATTCTCCGTCCTCCTCCTCTCCATCTTTCTCTTCATGTGATCCGCTACTGTACGTTTCCCAGAAAATAACTGCATGATTGGAGTTAAGGAAAATGTGACTCACAGAAAACGTGACGCTCAGACGGTAGGGGACGACGACGAAGAAGGGCGACTGGGTTCACCTGCAGGCGAACAACATAACATGCATCAGAGCAGATGCACAGTAGATTCACACAGCACGCATGTGGACGTATGAGCTCAGAGTCACCAAGTGAGTGGGTTGTGGCTGACATTTTGCAGCAACATGCAGCTAAAGGGAATACCGTTTGTTTCGGAGATATTTATTCATGAATTAAATATTTTAAAAAGACGAGGGATCGCCTAAGTTCTTGCACATGAATGTTGACGATGATCATGTATCAAAGGGCATAGGAACATTTTTATTCAAACCCAAAACAGTGCCACCAATATTCAATAAGCTTCATCCTCCGGGAAGCATAAACTTATGGTACTCGAATACCCAGCAGTGATATTGACGTCTATGTCATTGGATCATTATCACTCGTGCATTGATGTAAAACTCATGAAGAACTTGCTGGTTGTTTTTAGCTTTTTAAGCAAAAAGCCAGAGTAAAACCTTCGCCACATGTCAATGTGAGGTGGAAGTCAAAAGTCTGAAATACTGTATGATCTAATCTTGAATTTGATAAGAAAAATGAGAGATGAGCTAAAAAAGTTTGGACGGCGCCATGTTTACCACCCCCTCTTCTTTTAACAAAAGTCTATAAACATCTGGGAACTGAGGAGACCAGTTGCTGGACATTTGGGAGAGGAATGTTGTCCCATTCCAATCTGATATAGTATCCTAGCTGCCTTTGTTGTATTTTGCATGTCTGGACTGTAGGCTAGTCAGTACAGCAGACTACAGACTCTTCAACTACGAAGCTTGCTGTTGTAACAGATACACTATGTAGTTTAGCATTGTCTTGGTGAAATATGCAAGGCCTTCCCCAAAAAAAGCCAAGATATAATCAAGATGGGGCTCTAATAGCGGTAGCATTGATGGTGTCTATTCAGATGTGCAAGCAGCCAGTTCCATAGGCACAAATGCATCCCTATACAATCTGAGATACAGACCTTTGAACAGAGCGCTGATAACAAGCTGGGTGGACCGTCCTCTCTTTAGTCTGGAGGATGCCATGTCCATGATTTCCAGAAAGGAAGGTCAAACGAATGAATCTGCCCACAGAACAGCTGTCCACTTTGTCGTATCTTAAATGATCTTGAGTCCAGAGAAGATGGCGGTGTTTTTGGATCTTGTTCTAATATGGCTTCTTCTTTGCATGACAGAGCTTTAACCTGCATTTGTGGATGACACGGTGAACTGTGTTCACAGACAATGATTTCTGAAAGTCTTCCTGAGCGCATGCAGTGATTTCTATGATAGAATCAAGGTCACCATGTTTTTGGGCATCCAATATTGATTTTTGCACACATAATGTCTCCAGATTCTCAGAATTCATTTTAGGATATTATGTACCGTAGATAATGAAATATTTAATGTCTTTGCAATTTTACATTAAGGAACATTATCCTGAAATTGCTCCAGATGCAGTTTTTGCAGATTTATAGGGAATAACGGAATTATACGAAATGACATCACTGACCTGTTTCCAATTAACCTACATAGCTGCAACTTGTTCATCTAGTTGTTTGCTTATGCTTTCAGCTGCTCATTGCCCCTGTCCCAACCTTTTTGGGATGCATTGCTGCCATCAATTTAAAGATGAGCAAACATTTTTCAAGAAAAGTCAGATGTTTCATTTTGAACATTAGATCCGTTTTACATGTTCTATTATAAAGAAAAAATACTGGTTAGACCTGCATATCATTGCATTTGCTTTGAATTCCATTTTCCACAGCATCACAACTTTTTTTGGCATTGGGATTGTAGCTGTCCCTCCAGATTTCACTTAAATCTATTGAGACAAGTTTCAAATTTCCTGCTGGTGACCACACATAAACATGTGGGACCAAAAACAATCTTCTTGTTTAAAGTAGCAGCCAGTCTAACATACACACAAGCGGCATGTATACACTGTACATTTAATTTTGTTGATCTCACCCTAATTGAGTGCATCCTGGAACACCCAGATGTACAGCTTGCTGTTTGTATGTTTTGTTCCAGTTTCTCTCTTCTTCTTTTTTGCTTTTTTTTTTTTTGGTTTGATCTTGATGGCTTCACTATGATATACTAGTCGACTGAAGATTAAAAGCTTCCGCTGAGGCCGGGGCACATGTTTGTGTGCAATACAGGATGTTTTTGTAGAAGTTTTTTTTTTTTTTAATTTATGTCACCCAAACAGAAAGAAATACGAGTCAAGAATTAAACATGTGCAAGAATGAAATCCAGTTAGCCCTGACTGTCAGCTTTCCTGGTATGCATTTGTTTACAGTAGCTGTTTAGATAGACAGAGAGACCTTGTCCTAATAGCAGAAAAGAAAAGACACAAAGACAGAGGGAGGGAGAGAGGAAGAGGAGGGGAGTTTCTTGCAGCCTGAGCAGTTGGCTGAAGGGTGGAGACTCAGCAGT
Source organism: Leuresthes tenuis (assembly GCF_036924035.1). Lineage (NCBI taxonomy): Eukaryota > Metazoa > Chordata > Actinopteri > Atheriniformes > Atherinopsidae > Leuresthes > Leuresthes tenuis. The sequence goes on from NW_027325369.1 coordinate 15,231,603, forward strand.
GAGGAGGGACGTAGGGAGGATCTCATCTGGAGTAGATAGAGAGTGAGGGAGGAAAGGCATACATAGAGAGAAGTGTGTGTGGATGTAATCGGTTGACTGACTGACTCTGTGTCACAGAAAGGGGTAAACGTGTGGATACTACTCCACAGGACTGGATGTGTTAGAGTTCATTGGAGAAGAACCACAAAGGTATGATTCTTGAATTAGTCCTTTTTTTTGCTGATATGATTTCTATGTATGTTTTGAAGGCATCTGGGTCAATTGCATCCAGAAAAGGGTGTGTTCCAGAGGAGGAACACGCTGTCGTTCGTCAGTGCTCCAGGGGTGAGATTGATTCTGCTGGCTGATTTACATCACAGAATCCCCTCCTCCATCTAAAAAATCACTAATATGCTCCTTGCTAGGAGGTGAACCATGGCTTAATATCCCCTCATCCATTACCTCCTTTCATACATATGTATTTGTGAGGGGAGGGAAGAATGGGCTGCCTTCCTCCCTTTTCTTCTTTCTCCCTCCTTCTCCTTCGTTCAGGATTGGGCAGATCTTATAATGTGGAGCCAAAGGAATTAAGGGCATCTGTTTCAGGGAATATTTGCTCAAGCTAAGGGAAAGAAAAAGACATAGAAAGAGACAGATGGAAAGGTGGTTTGTATGGCTGACAGAGGGGGATGAAATAGACAAGAGGAATCAGAGAACTAGAGAGGGATCACACAAGCTTCCTGTGAGATTTTCTGGCCATTCCAAACCCTCTCGCCCTCTGTGCCGCGAAGAGAAAGCAGTTGACCACACAAGCTCCATGTAGTGGTTTTATCAGGCAGATGGCCAGGAGAGGAGGAGGATGAGGAGGAGGTGGAGGATGAGGAGGGGGGTTGGTGTTTTCATTCTGCCCATGGACAGATACAGTATGACAACAGCATCAGCAATCACAGGAAAATCAAGAAAACAAATGCAGATGTGCTGTTTGGCCCACTCTTGTCACACAAAGACATCGTCATGTACAACTCATATTAAATCATCCAATCGTGTGTGTGCATCTGTGTTACATATCCAGGGACATTGCAAATGCACACTACAAGTCAGAATTACGCAATAGCTCATGCCCAGGCGGGTCGAGATTGTATATGGAAGATAAACTTCTCCAAGGCCACGGGTTGCTCCGATGTTGAGACTTGAGGAGTCTCTCACTAAGTATCCAGCGAAAAACAAGAAAAATCTAAAACCTTGAGAACAGTTAGGAACCGGGTGGGAACAGAGGAGGGATGGAAGACGTTAAGAAAAAAACAGCCATTCTTCATGAACTAAAATTTTTTTAAAAAAAATCCTCCTTTTAAAGCTAAATGAGCCCTCTAAAACCCTGTTTATTTCTGTGTAAATTTCACTACATGAAACTGAAACCCACAGTTTCCCTAAGATGGATCTTTCGCGGGATGCGTAACAAGTGAAGGGAAGGATGTTGTTGCACTGCTTTGACATTTGCACTTGCTGTACTTGTTTGCTCTAACGGTGTTGATTTTGAAGCTTTTTTGACTGTCCTGTAGTCTGTCGGGGTAAAAGCATCCAGAAACATTCGTGAACTTGTCAGAGAAACCCCAGTGAGTGCATAAGTATTCCGGGTGGAATATACCAACCACCTAACACTTCATTCTGAAGGAGAGCAGGTTTTATGAATGAAGAGGTGTAAAGAGTATGAAAAAATTAAGGCCTAAAGTAACACTGTTTGTGCAATTAAAATACTGCAGTTAAGAGAAGACAGAAGTCAGAATGAGATGAGATAAGATATGCCGGCTATTTGTGCCGGCTGCACATATACCTCTTAAACCTCTGATAATGTCCCATAAAATAGGGAAAACTTAAAGTCTCAGACCAAATCAATGTGAAATTCTATTGATTTAATTTTGTGTATGTATGTTTTTATAATTTGTGTTTGATCCAGTATCAGCAGTACTGAACGGACTTATTGGCAACTCGATACAAAATCTAAAACATATATAGATCATTAAAATTCACTAACTCAATGGCTGGTTCCCATGGTAACATGAGCCTGCAGCTTGTCTTCCTACTGCAGAGATCTTTGGTGGCATCAACAGACAACTCAACTATTCATGTACAACGTATTGTCTAAGTTTTTATTCCACACTGAGTTGGGATTATAAGGGTTGATTTTTAGTTCAGGTTGACATCTATTTCCTAAAGTAAATGCTGAAAGTATGTCTTGGTATTATGGTTAAATTTGGTGGTGAAAATGGCAACATTTGATCATCGTCTAAATGAACTTGAGGCATTTTAAGATCACTGCAAAATAATTGATTTCTGTCAGTAATTTAGTCTTACTTACTTTAGTCTTACTAGTCTTACTAATTCAATGTCAGTGAAACTCTTTCAAAGTAGTTATGATGTCAGGCATCAGTATAGATTCAGTACTTCTGCATGTCAACATTTAAATGTTGTCTCAGTCCAATTTTGCTGTGTGGGATATCATCAGGAGAAGAACCAGTGAAAGGACGGCCTCGTTTTACAGTTGATTTATTACAAAACATAAACTGTTATCAAGGAGTTTATGAGCTCAGCCCAAGTTACCATGGTGATCCAGCAGAATAAAAGAGAGCCACCACTGTGACACAGAAGAATCTGACTTTAGGCTCAACATACCTTGGGAAGTCTCTGAGTCTTTCTGAAGATTCAAAGTCCTTGTTTTTGTGATGTTTTCAAATTTCCAGCAGTTTTTCCTCTCAATTCTGAAAAAAGATTTTGTCTCACATTCTTAATCAAGCAATTCCCAGGTCAAAAATTTCATGAGTTAAGTCTGACTTGAGTTGAAGTCTTGAGTCCTAACTTGGCCGCATTTGAAGCCGACAGGACCAAGTTGTGCCGAAAACATCGGTTTTGCTTTTAAAGTTTATGTCATAATCCCACTACAATCATTAATAATCTCAGAAAGCTCTTTTCCTGAAATTTGTATTTATGGAAGCCTTTGCCACATAAAAACCTGTCATGGTCTTAAAATGGCTTGGGATATGACTCCATATTATGAGGGATCTGTGAACATGCTAAAATGGCACCACTTACATTCCTGCCCACCAAAAGATGATGCCTGTCCTCTCTCCACTGTTTCACAATGAGCATTTCTAATACTGGGCTAATTCAGCCATACATGTTTTAACCATGCGCAATTCTCAAGAAGAGTTTTTTTTGTTTGCACAAGCCTCTCCTGTTATCAGTTCCTCACATGCAAATTAACTATAAAGCCTCATGGTAAAGCAGACTTATCACTTGCTTTTAGAGTCAACGCGACGCACAGTTAGGATTTTTGGAGGTGTGCGTCAGGCTACGGCGTAGCGGTCCACGTCGACGTGACGCAGAAGCATAAACTAGGCTTTAGTCCTTCATTCTGTGAAATTTCAAGAATTCTTTTGCACACCCTTTGCATTCTAAAAACATGCATAATCCTTATCTTATGTCGGAGATTGTGCAGATAGAAGATGCTCGCACAATGTTACTGTAAAGTTGTTGGCATGGTAATGCTCATCAATGGACAGCTAAATATAAATTGCCATTATAAATTGTTGATACCCTTTGTCAGTTTTTCAACCATTGTGACTAGGGCCCAATTGAAGGTTGGAACATATCTCATTTGCTGGGATCGCTCTATTATGTGTTTTTGAGATGAAAGCACCAAGTCTTTCCTCACCCAAAAGAAATGTGACTTGGAAAGATTCATCCAACAAAGAAAGCATCCTTTGAATTTGAGAAGCACCTACATTTAGGTTTTACGTACAAAGATTTTGTGACTTAGGTGCAAGCTTTGAATTCTGACTCAAATCCTTCAAGTCTTTGAGACAAGTCAATGTCAAGTCACAGTGGCAAAATGATTCTCAAGTCCAAGTCTCCCAGCAAATTGCATCTAAAATAACCTTATCAGTAAGCCTTATTTGAACCCAAGTTTTGTGAATTAGATTGGCCTTTGATTTTCATCCCTGAGGGTGAGTATTAGTTAACATTTGGGCTTTAAGTAACAAATCATTTGTCAGCTGTAAGTCTGTTAGCTGTGTAAATACTAACCAATAAGAATTTCCAAGCAATCTTTTTTGTGCTTTTTGTGACAGGCACACACATACTGATTATCTTACAGCTAAACATGCAGGAAAAGTGAGTCATTGGTTTGAAAAGGTCCAAGCAGCACATTCTCAACCTAAACAAGCCCGGATGTTTGTAATATTGTTCACAGCCCAGGAGACCAGCCGTGTTATTCACTGCATGCTGACTGATTCCAGAGGAAAAGTATGTTTATGCCTCCTCACGCAAGCAAATGTAAAAATCCTGCAGCTTCCTAACAGCTGAAGCACTGAGCAGAGAGCTTCACGAACACAAAAGCTAGTAAAACTATCATTTATGACACATGGGACAGGAAGTTTATCTTTTAAACTTGGGGATCATTATTGCTGGTTTCCTTCCTAAGTGGCCAGGGTCATTTAAGCAGTCCAACTACTCATAGCCAAAAATCACAAATTATTTGGCTGGAAGCTGGTGTTAATATTTCTGTTTTTGTCACACAAAAGCCCCTTTTCTTCTGTAGCTGTTCTTGTGACAACCAGTGTCATACATTGTTTCTACCCCACTAACTGCACTGCTGTTATGCAACACCCTTACCAAAGGTTTTAAAAGCTTAAAACATTTAATGAAAAGCAAACCACTTGGTCACTGCTTTAAGCCAACAAAGAACCAACACAACAGGCTTCGATCATTTGATTTGATAAACATAATGGACCACATTTGCGCTCCCTGGAGCAATAACCCTCCACCCTGCTGCCTCCTCGACTCCCACTGGATGCATAATTTCCTGGGCCACTGCCTTCTCTCCTCCCCCCTTCTGGGACCTAGATTAACCCACACTACACACATGTGCATGTGCACACATGTACACACACAGTCTCTAACATGGCAGGATGAGCAGAGCTTTTTGGGGGTGGCACAGATGTCCAAGCTAATCGAAGGATCGTGGGTGGTAGTGGTGGTCTGCCCAACAGGTAGTGACACATTAAATGATATGCTGAATAATTAAGAAACTTTTTTTAATTAGATAAAAAGCAGTGGAAATTAGCTTGAAATTAAGACTCAGTTATCATGTTAGGGATATTTTATCTGGTTTTGACCTAAGCTGTCTCAACATTCTTCACCCACATACCAAAAAGCTGCTTTCCAAATAGATTTTCAACTACAATATGCAAAATTTATGATTTACAAGACACCTGCATTGATCTCATGCACACTTACCACCTGTATATTTTAAATATAGTCTGCAAAATAAGCCAGAAGATGTAACCATTCTTAAAATCGCCCAGCAAACCATGATTGGTTAACTCGTTCCCTTGTTAAGTCTGAAACAACACCCATTTCATACTACAATGCTTTAGGAGGTGGACTGGACATCCATTTCAAAGGTGTATAAATCAGTTCACCACTTCCCTAGTCCACGTGTTGAGGTGTCCATGGGCAAGATATTCGTCAGCTTTCCATTGCTGTTTTTTCCATCTATCCATCCATCCATTTTCAATACCCACTTAATCCGTCAGGGTCGCTGGGGGGCTGGAGCGAGATCGAGATCATCGGGCGAGAGGCGGGGTACACCCTGCACAGGTCGCCAGTCTATCACAGGGGCACACAGAGACAAACGAGACAAACAACCACACACATGCTCACACTATGTCTATAAGATGTGGTGAATAAATAATTAAAAAAAAATACTCGTGCAAAAAGTTAATATGCTTCCCTGATGTTGTTTTAACCTATTCGAATAAGTTCTTGATGCCTATTAGGGGTCAGGAAAACACTTTTGTGACTCGTTTTTGACCTGGTAAAGATTAAAATAGCATGACTCACTTGCTGTTTACGATCTGAGGTAGCTCACAGTAAACTCATTTGACAGACTGATGTCTTCCAAGATATGACATAATCACCCAGACATTCTCAGAGATTAAAGTAATTCCTGAAAATAGCTCTCCTAATTCTCCTTTTGTGGATGTCCACTGCGTTTGTCATGTATTCTTCTTCAAGGTTTGTTTCCAAATTTGGACAACTACTTCTTCCAGTTAATTAAGGCCACTTGCAATGTAGCCTATACCACCAATTCTATTCTATTCAGTTCAAGTCAGTTTTATCTATCTAGTGCAAATGGTATCTGAAGGCACTATGCAACCTAGCATATTTGTTTTAAACCAGTTCAAACAATCACATTTCTTTTGTAGCAGCTTTTTAAAAAGATCTCGTCAGACTTGCTTCTGTAATGAATGGAAATATGGGTTCTGAGTGTGTGTATGATTTAGAAAAGATGTGTAGGCTAAAAACCTTGTATTATGAAGTGCTTTCAGAGATCGATTAGAATATAAATGCAGTCATTCACAATTACAGATGAGGCTGAGAGTTTTATGATAAAACACTTTAAAATTAGGCTAAATGAGAAATAAAAAAGAATACAACCCTAGTTGTAGCTAGCTAACACCTCCAGCTGTAGATTTAGTCACTTTGACTTTATACTCATTGCCATGTTTGTAAAGTTACATTTAATTGAGGCCCTGGCTATCTAAAGTCTACAGCATGTTACCAGGAATGAATATGCTCCAAACTGTAGGCCAGGGACAATATTTTGATTCCATTAATAGTGAGCAAAAGATTCTGAACATTAACCAGATATGATAACCATCAGTTATCATTTTATGATAATTTAGCTTCTTTACACTTATCTGCATTTAAACCATACAGGCCTCAAATAAAAGCAAGACTTCACCCATATGCCCGCTATACATAATTGTTAACCGAAGCAATTTCACAGAGTCGTTTAGGGTGTGCCAGTGAGGGCGATTATGAAAAGGTAGCAATGAAGGTTTTTGGGAAGTTTGCGGAATCTGAATAAATCGGCTCCACTTTTGCTTAATTTATATGATTAGAGTCTTCTAATGATCTGATGTGCACTCAGATAAGCTAATCTGTCTTCTTCGATTTGAATGCTGAACAGGGCTCCTGCACTGGAGTAAAATCGGATATCAGCTGGCAGCACTGCAAGTTCAAACATATTTGCGGTCACTTTTGCAGGCATAGTCAGAAAAATAAAGACAATGACTCGTCAGATTCACGGCTTTAAACCTATTATGTTGTCTAGGTGTGAGGACCTGTTACTCAATAAGACACACAGATTGCTGTTCACAGTAGTTTATGGTATGGTTTGATCATGTGACTGTGTAAAAAATGCAGGAAAAACTAATTGGTATGTCTGTCATGTTTGAGATTAGAGCAGCCCCCCTAAGACCGTAGGCAGGATACATGTACAGGACTGAGTGCAAACTCACTGTCACACTCAGCACCGTCCCCACAGACAATGGCCGCGTTTCCCAGATTCGCCAAGAAGCTCGACACGCGGCCAATAGCTGTCTGACAGCTCAGCTCTCTCTGTGTCCCACCACTTTCTCTCTGTCCTTGTGTGCATATGTTGCCTTTCTCTTGTTCAAGGACAGGAAGCAGTGCTATATTACATTCAATAGTCAATATCGTCTTTATTGTGCTCAGTAATAACCCTGGACGTCCGTTTCATGTTACCTCTCCTCGTTGAGGTCACTTTACAAAACACTTTTGAAGAGGGTTTTACCGTCACATCTTTTTTTAAAACTTACTGTCATTCAGTGTACCCTTGCATTATCAGTATGCATCTTTGTAGATCTGTCAAAAGATGAGTGATCACCTCGCTGCCTCTTGTTTCACAGCGACATTGCAGTACAGCTTATTTCCCTACGACTCACAGAGGACAGTACAGTCACTCGGTCACACTGTGAGCCTTCAGATGACTGACCTTTTTGCAAACAAGTGAGTGTTTTTCTACACTCATGCCCCGCTGTTTTTGCCTCTTAAATAATGAATGATAACCTTACCTTCCTGAAAATCCACAGTAAGGTTCTTGATTATTTTGTGCGTGTGTTTGCGTGTGTGTGTGTGTGCATCTGTTTTGCAGTCAAACCCAAAATATAAATAACTCATTCGGCTCAGAAAAGAACTATGTCAGCTTTTACAGTAACAAAAATTGAGTCATAAACTGTGTTGCATGTAAGCCTTATTCAAACAGTTAGTCCACCTAAATAACAAGAAAGAATCAAGCCACTAATAATATTGAACCATGTAGATTTTCTTAGTGAACCATCTACACTTAAATCTCCTCCAATAACACAGTTGAGACGCATGCTATTATCAGCTATTGTCTCTGATTTATGTGCAATCCACTTACCTCTAACATCAGAGTTGGGAAGGCCGTCATACCTAAAATGGTTGCGTTCCAGTAACAAAAGTTGGAAACTGAGTGGGGTTTATCTAACGATCAGGTAAGGTATTAGCCACTGTTAGCAATACCATAAAAATGGCACGTCTCATTCAGCTGGACTAGTTCTGTTTACATGGACAAATGTTTATCCAGTCTGGAGAATCAATTCCAAGTAAAAACTAAAATGTAAATGTTGACATGAACGCTAAATATAGAGGTAAAGAAATAATCCAACAAGTTGTATGCTTACAGGCTGCAAAGTATTTAAACAGAGTGAAACTCTTTTGACAGGTGAAAAGACATTGACAACATACTCTTCTCTCAGTCTTTAAACAAGCGAAGAGTGAAAGCAGACCATTATTCTGTTCATTCATCCAGGAGCAGACCAAGAGCTTGAAGATGAATTTTAGAGGGGGGACTTAATGAGAAATATCTGTTTATTTATTGAGAAATATTTATCGGAACTGTCACCTCACTCTCACATGTTTTGAGAGTGCACAGAAAAAAACATATTTGTTCCAGTCAGAGAAAAATTGAGTATAATCAAATTAAATGTATGCATGGTGAGATTCTCCTGTTAATCATATTACCAGAAGATTTGCACCACCAGTCTTGATTCTAAATTCCTTCAGATTACACGGCAACCAATCAGTCACATCTGATTTAAATCTTTCCATGTTTTTTTTTTAGTTTTTCTGATTATTATTAATCTAATTAAAGGTGGCCCATGCAATTGTAGGCACTTTGTTTGTCTGTCTCCGCTTACAAACAATCTTAAACCAAATTCATTTCAGACTTTTCCATTTTAGAAGTTATCATGAACTCCCCGTATAGTGTCATAATGTTGAGTATATGTATCCAAAACGTCTTCCTTTAAGCCAGTTTCATCAAAAGGTTGCCTCCTCAAGTTATCGTTATGATCCTCTCTGATCCTTTCAGTCACACAGAACTTTAATGAGGAGGGTGAACCATGATTTGCTACAACAGTGTTCTGTTGTTGCATAATTCAAAAACATTGGGTGCTCCCAGAGTGCAACACCCTGATTTTGCATTACAGAGACGTCTCTTTACCATATTTTTTCAGTATGCAGGGAGCTGCTCTACAACACTGTCCTTCTGCATCCTGAACTGACCCCAACCAACAGGAAACACTTACAATATCAATCTACAGAGCACATTCATTAACAAGAAACATTGAGTTCATTATGAGGCCGGAGGAACGCCTGCTTCTCTGCTTCCTTATCTCATTAACTCCTCATTTTTACTTCATTACTCTATCATTTACATTCATTCCTTCTACTTGTTACTACTTCATCAAACTTTAAAAACAATTGGTTTAGGTTAAGAGCTAAACTTAGCTGTGTGGTATTACAAAAACACAGACAGTTTTTTTGCAATACTAGGACGACATGTCATCGAATAATTAAGTCAGTTAAGCCGAGCAGTACCCTGTATGTTGAAGAATCTTGAATACCCTGCACCTTAAAAAAAAGGATGCAGACAGTGTCAGTATTCGATGGCTATAAAGTGAAAACATGTTGATCAACAGTGTATTACTACAACTTTTACCACGTTTTATGCACTGAGCAGCTATCTTGGATTTTGTAGTCGGGGTTGATGAAGTTCCTCCAACTTCAGAGTCAGAATTACAACATTTTACAATATTAAGGCAAACTAATGCTGCACTTCAATATAGGAACAATACTTCTGTGAAAGGGTTATTTCAGGAAGCAAAACTGGACGACAGCTTGTCTTCTCTCTTCTTGAGCCTGGTCTGAAGAACAAAGAGCCATTGTTTAATTGACTACTAAAAATGTCTAGTAAGTAAATTTGCCACTGTTATCCTTGCAACTGCATTGTAATCTGTGTAAGACTGCCAGGTGTCACAACAATAAGTAAGGTGGCAGAGCTCAGTGAATGGTCAGTTGTTTGCATACACACACAAGGCTTAAGAGGCCCTCAGAACATGGTCGTTTCCTGCCTCTTGGCGTCCCTGCAGACTCTTGCAGGTTAATCACTGGTTCTCCAGGGTCCAGATGGCTGAGCCAGAGACACATTTTTAATTACCACGCTCTGATTTCACACCCTGGGCATTACAGAGGACAGAACACTCCTTGTCTGGCTGCTGTAATTTCTCTCTTTGGATGGTGTTAAAAAATTTTTTTTAAAAGATGTGTATTAAAGAAAGAAGAGAGGGAAGGGTGAAACCGAGCAGAGAATCAGCTTGCGTGGGGATTATGCGACAGATCGTCACCCTCGACAGGCCAGGAATTATTTTTTCTTCAGCAGGATGTTTCCTGCAGCACTTAATAACCCTTTAAGTCAGCAACACCCTGATTCAAGCAGCAGCTATAATCACATGTGCGGAGGGCATCGTGATGAACACAGACCCCCTGAAAACCCGCAGGAAGAGGTTCAAATACAGCTCCAAATGGCAGGGGAAGGATGGCAGAGGGGGTCAGATTGATTCAGCAGTGTTAGCAGCAGGGCACAGCATGACGGGGGTGTTGCAGTCCCATCACCGAACACCTGTCTGCCACAGAGGGAGGGTCGGGAAGCAGAAGGCTGGTACGCAGGAGAGAAATGGATCACCACTCTTGACCTATGATGCATCTCTCCTTCTTTTTTCCTCTGTACAATTCAGCTCAAGATGATTTACTTCCATAAAAGTAGGGAACAACATTGCTAAAGCGTGGGCTTAAAGAATTGCTTGCACCCTCTTCCTTTAACACTCCCTGTCTCTCATCCCCTTATATTACTTTGCAATATGAATATGATGACACAAGCAGCTTGCAAAGAAATCAAATGATGAAACTTCTTTCATTTCTTTCCTTCATTTTTTTTTTAGACATTTGGCTATCGAACCTTTTTTGCAGGATACAGAAGTGGAGGAAAAACAGAAAGTAAATCTGTTAGAGGAGGGTACAGCAACTTTTGTAACAGTTTTCCATTTTCTTTAGTAATATGAAGAAAACTCCAGAGATTTTAGGATTACTCCTACAAAATATTTAGAATTTAAAGTGGCTATGACTAATGCTAACAGTAGATCATGTGAATTATGCGTGTTGAAAGAGTCATGACTGGTATGAAGGGTTTGTGGTCTGCAACTCTTCTGTTTAACCAAGTACTTACAACCTGCCTTACATTTTATGAGCTGCACCTGCTGAACGATTTGCTATTTGTCTTATTACTTGTCACACAGGTCTGCACTAAAAATTAAGATGAATGTTGGGCATTAACTAACTATGTAACTAGTAACTATGTCAATTTTTGTAAGGACATTGAGCCCTAACCATGACCATAATATTTCTAACCCAAACTTTGTCCTTTTAACTCCCGACACTTACCATTTGGGGGTAAGAGCCCGGTAGAAAAATAAGAAAGCAAGAGTGGAAGTAGAAAAATTACCGTGGAAAATGTTGAGCAGAATGAGTCTCAAACTAGCAATGTGTTGCACAAAGTTCAGTTAATTAGCACCTTCCACCATGCCTTCTTTCCTCTGTATAAGCATTGGAGGCCAAACTAATAAGATGTGGAAAGTGGATATCATCACCGTGGCACACGTATGAAAATGTAGCACGGTGACATGCTAACAGATCTATACTAAGTTTCACCTGTGTGGGAAAATAGAGTAAGGAAAACATAGCTATTGTGCACAATTTTATACTTATAATGAACTGCAACATATAAAGATGTTGAACAACATTGCTATTTAACAATGGGTCGATGTGATAAAATCGCATGACAACCTAAATGTGTCTCAAAAGTCAGTCGATTGTACTATTGCAAAAAGCTAGAGAAAAAAGCTTTTACAGTAGGAAAAAATATTTCCAGACTGGTACAAGAGACAGTTTTTAGTTATTCTAGCTAATTTGCCAGCGCATGATAACTGTGCGGAGATGACTGTTTATATACACACGTGGACAAAATTGTTGGTACCCCTCAGTTAAAGAAGGAAAAACCCACAATTCTCACTGAAAGCACTTGAAACCTACAAAAGTAACAATAAATAAGAATTCATTGAAAATTAAATAATCAAAATCAGCCATTACTTTTGAAATGTTGATTAACATAATTATTAAAAAAAAAATAATAATGAAATAGGGCTGGACAAAAATGATGGTACCTCTATAAAAGATTGAAAACTATTTGACCAGAGTGACATGATTAACTCAGGTGTGTCCTTTAATTGACATCACAGGTGTTTCCAAACTCATAATCAGTCAGTCTGCCTATTTAAAGGGAGACAAGTAGTCACTTTGCTGTTTGGTGAAAAGGTGTGTACCACACTGAACATGGACAACAGAAAGCGGAGGAGAGAATTGTCCCAGGACATCCGAAAAAAAATTATAGACAAACACCTTAAAGGTGCAGGCTATAAGACCATCTCTAAACAGCTTGAAGTTCCTGTGACAACAGTGGCTCATATTATTCAGAAGTTCAAGACCCACGGGACAGTAGCCAACCTCCCTGGACGTGGCCGCAAGAGGAAAATTGATGACAGATTGAAGAGACAGATCGTTCGAATTGTATCCAAAGAGCCCAGGACAACCTCCAAAGAAATTAAAGGTGAACTCCAAGGCCAAGATACATCAGTGTCAGATCGCACCATTCGTCGTTGTTTGAGCCAAAGTGGACTTCATGGGAGACGACCAAGGAGGACACCACTGCTGAAAAAAAATCATAAAAAAGCGAGACTGGAAATTGCAAAAATGCATGTTGACAAGCCACAAAGCTTCTGGGAGAATGTCCTTTGGACAGATGAGACCAAACTGGAGCTTTTTGGTAAGGCACATCAACTCTATGTTCATAGACTCAAAAACCAAGCATACGAAGAAAAGAACACTGTCCCTACGGTGAAACATGGAGGCTCAGCAATGTTTTGGGGCTGCTTTGCTGCATCTGGCACAGGGTGTCTTGAATGTGTGCAAGGTAAAATGAAATCTGACGACTATCAAGGCATTCTGGAGAGAAATGTGCTGCCTAGTGTCAGAAAGCTTGGTCTCAGTCGCAGGTCATGGGTCTTCCAACAGGACAACGATCCAAAACACCCAAGAATGGCTGAGAGAAAAGCGTTGGACTATTCTAAAGTGGCCTTCCATGATCTGAATTCTGAATCCCATTGAACATCTGTGGAAGGAGCTGAAACATGCCATTTGGAGAAGACCCCCATCAAACCTGAGACAACTGGAGCAGTTTGCTCATGAGGAGTGGGCCAAAATACCTGTTGACAGCTGCAGAACGCTCATTGACAAATACAGAAATCGTTTAATTGCAGTGATTGCCTCAAAAGGTTGTGCAACAAAATATTAAGTTATGGGTACCATCATTTTTGTCCATCCCTATTTCATTAGTTTGGTTTTTTAAATAATTATGTTAATCAACATTTCAAAAGTAATGGCTGATTTTGATTATTTAATTTTCAATTAATTTTTATTTATTGTTACTTTTGTAGGGTTCAAGTGCTTTCAGTGAGAATTGTGGGTTTTTCCTTCTTTAACTGAGGGGTACCAACAATTTTGTCCACGTGTGTAGATCACCCATTTCAACTGGATTAGGGCTACACTTGCACTTCCCTTTTGCTTCCAAAGACGATAATGTCCAAATAATAAACTTGAAGCCTCAAAATGTCAGCCAACTTACCTATGGATGATACCACAGTTACTCCACACTACTCTTTTATGAATATCCAATGACATGTGTATGAGGTGAAAAAAGAAAATTAATAACCCATCACTATATCAGCTTAAAGTGTTGTAAATGTTCAACTTTCAGATGGACTGATGACAGATTACCTCAAAATCTATCAGAAGAACTTTGACAAGTAAAAACAATATAGAGTTACTGTTTAAAATGACCACCTATTTTCTTAAACTAATGGGAACATACATCTAAAACAAAGTGATCAAAGAGGCCAGTCAATCAGTCCATTAATTAATTTCCAACAACATTGCTAACAGAGCCTCTCCAATGTTGTCAAGATTGTCCCCTCCGCCCTCAAACCAAACAACAGACAGTTGCACAATTTTCTTAAGAAACCAGATGCAAATGTGAGTCATTGAGTGATGAGCCAAATGCCTGACAAAACTTGTGCTCTAAACAAATAAAACTTGATACGGTCACAAGCTACACGTCATGTGAGTGTCTGTCACTGATATGTGAAGCCATTTCTAAGGAGGAAAGGTAATGTCACTAACCGGCTATGTGAATCATGCTATGTTTTGCTGGAGTTTTTTTTTCAGTTAAAAATGAAAAGAACTTGAAATATAGGACTTACTTGCACCTCAAGACCACTTTTAACAACATGGGGAAACGTGTTAGCAAAGTAATGTATGGATAGGTATTAGTAATGTAATATAAAGTATAATTTAAGGATTTCAAATTTTAAACCTTTTTTTTTTAAAGACAAAAACATACATACCACTGCACACTGTCAGTCGATGCACTGATAAAATCATTATACAGCTTGCATAACACAGTGTAAGCTCGAAGATAAATGACACCAGTATATCAGGATGGTGACAGTGCACTACACTAAGATCTCCCTCTCTAAGCATTTTCAGAGCTGCTCAAATACTTTGGCCCAGGGGCTGTTGGTGAGGTTTTGTTAATGGATGCCTCACTGTAACGTTACTTTATTGTTGTGTGCTGCCATGATTTACGATGGGTGGAATTCCCTTCCTCCGCAGATCTGCTCATGCAGGGTAATTGGCCCATTTATCAGAAGCTGCATAGGGCTGAGATGTAGAATCACAGATGCAGAAAAATTAATCGGTTGAGAACAGAAGAGGAAGAAGAAGAAGGAGGCTGATCTGATAAAGAGAAAGGCGGGGTCAACACTGACGGAAGAGCAACTTTAATGACATTATGTCAGGTTTTGGTTGTTTCGATGAGAGGTTAGATGAGAGGTATCTAAGTAGATTAACACCACCCTCAGGCCTGAATTAATGGAAATACTGGAAACAGAAGAAAAATATGTCTGATTCTGTGTTAAGTGTT
The DNA here is from genome assembly GCF_036924035.1 of Leuresthes tenuis. NCBI lineage: Eukaryota > Metazoa > Chordata > Actinopteri > Atheriniformes > Atherinopsidae > Leuresthes > Leuresthes tenuis. The sequence goes on from NW_027325369.1 coordinate 15,246,901, forward strand.
TAAAATGGAAACTACAAACTTCCTTAGCATACTAACTAAACTAAGCTAAACACTTGCTTCCTTTAGCTTTATAGTACATAAATATGAAAGTGGCTTGTCCAACGTGTTCCATTTATAAGCAGAGCTGAATAAAGTCAATTTTGTTCTATTACAAATTATTTAAATGAACCCCTTCTAACACTGCAACCTTGTCTTTGCCCCCTGTCTTTAAGCTCAGCTCGGCTAACGGGTTGCTAGCTGTAGCCTTGTATATGACAATGAAATGACAATAGGCCCTAGAAAATCATAAAATTAAAATTGTCCCCTCACTCGTGTTTCACGATCGCCTCCCTCTGTAGTTTGTTATGGTGTTTCTCCATCAGTGTTTCTCCTGGTGTAGAGCTGTGACATTCTGACACACAGTGATCAGGGGACAGAGGCTACACACAAACGCCTCACTGCAATTTATCTGGAATGCGGGAATGAAAGCAGTCAGAGCTCTGATTTGCACTCTCTTCAATCTATCTTTATCTCTTTCTCCTTGTTTACAGAGAGTGTGACGGACACAAACTGCTGACTGTACTAAGGGCTGACACCAGGCCAGAGTGTGGAGGAGCAAGCAGACAAGGTAAGCCGAGGCAAGAGGGAGAAGCATGCAAAAAGCAGCCCCTTTCTCGATATTAAGCCACGTGTGGTCAATAATGGCATAAATGTCATTCTGCAACTGCACACTTTACTGACACAGCAAAGGTCCATGTCCCTCTGAATGCATTATTTATTTATGCCGGTTAGACTTTCATAGTCACCAGCATGTTGACACCACATACAACATTTTACTACAGTGAATATATTTGAGCAGCTGACAGAGAGACAAGAAAGAAAGGAGGTCTTACATGAGCAGCTGTAAAACTTTATCCTGAAAGAGAAGTTAAAAAAAAAAAAACTTCTGAAACTGAAAGGACAGGGTACAATATACTCAGTCTGCTTGAAACCCTTTTTTGTTACTTTAAGGTCTCAGCCATTTCAGCATGGACATCTGCTACATGTCACCATCTCCTCACCCTACTCTCTGTAGATATGAAAATGTCAGGGTATGTCAGGCATTTTCACTGACTCCAGTGACAATAAGCAGGTAAATGACTTTAAATTCAATGACAGGGTTTGATAAATTACAGGTTACCTTAATTTTTTTTCTTTATTTTTTCAAATATTAGAGGTATAAACTGGGAGAAGTCAGGCACATAGTTTCCTAGTCCAAGTGTGCGAACCAGTCCTCATGAGTCGGTCGTGCTGAAGTTTCATATGCATGGGCTTGTAATCAGTCAAGAGAACTTTGTAAAGCTGCAGATAACAGCAATTCTCTGCAAAGTCTCTCATCTTGTGTTTTCTTCTGATTGGGGATTGATCCAGGGGGATGGGTATTCGGCATGCTCAGTCCACATTATTATGAAGAATGAGAAAGAAATGTGACAACGGCCTTGCACATGAGCACATGCAGAAACCTTGACTTTCCTTTAAAAAAACACAATAAAACCTCATGCTGGTGCAATGGATTTTCTAATCTATACTATGTTCACAGTTAAAAAATAAAGCAACAATAAGGGTGTAAACCCTAAAACCACCACGTTATCAGTCTAATGACTGGTTCATTGGGCCGCAAAATGAGTTCTGAGTTTCAGTCTTGTAAATTTACCACTTTATCTCAGATGATATCCCGGTGTATTTACAGAATCACCTTTGTAACAGACTCAGACAGACTTTGGTCAATAAATAGACTACCGGACCGGGGTTGTGTACTGGGACATGGAGGGTAGTCATGTTAAATATTGGCCTAGTCAAGTTCGATCTAACTGATGTGTTCCTTGTGAAAATGCTAACATCCAGCTAACTTGAACCAGTGAGTCTGGTCTCAAGTACATCATGACATGGAGTTTGTCCATGAGACAAGTTTTCAATGTTGGAATCTCTCCTTTATATGTCTTTTCAGTGACAGCTTTGCTTTTGCTTTGCTATTAAAAAGGTCACCTCTCTGTGTCATGTCTTCATAAATTAGGCTATTGTACCAGGGTATTTTGTGTAAAAACGGAAGACCTACTTTTCCAGAGACATCCCAGAAACCTTAAAGAGTGACATATATCCCTATCAATAGTCTGAAGATACCCTGGCCTGTTTTGACGTCTCCCCTGAGTGTTGAAACAATATTATGGCCTTGATACAAAAGGACATCAAAAGACAAATTTTTTAGCAAAGTCAAAGTCTTGTCCTATTTCATTTTGGTGGAGGACGAAGGCGAGGTTTGCATTCAGACCTGATATAGTTGTACATAATTCTTGCGTTCATTTCACAACCAAAAAATAATACAAACAAATAAACTGGACTGCTTTGTCCTCAAATGTTAGGAATTCCTGAACTGGATAAGATATTTACAGGGCAAGGTTCTCATTACTTCTGAAAATGTGCATTTTCCCATTTCACCTGTCTGAAACCCAGACAAGCTAATTCCAACATTAATGACACCAAAAACACTATCATTTATGAATAACTTTATATGTTGAGACTCTATGTCCCTACAAGGTGGTGTTGTCCTCGTAGTGAGAACTACCAGGTCCCTCAGCTGCAGTAACTGTTTATGTTACAGTATTAATTCATTCAGTCTGCTGCAGGTTTGAGCTTATAAATACTCTTCAAACTGTCACTTGGTTTGCACTGATGTCTTTCCGAGATGTCCCAGCACCAGTCAGAGGAAACGTCTCGGTCCTAAGAAAGTGTAAATATTGTACATTCTGACACGCATTTTTGTTCCCTTGTTTTAAGTGCTGCGTAGACCAGATCTCACTGTCGTCATCCTCAAACTGAGTTAGGAAGTGCAACAGTTCCGAAAAGTTTCATCAGTTGATATTTTAAGCATTTTTCACAGCGATTTGATGTCTAATCAGGAGACAATTCACGGGAGGGACAAACTCCACACTGAACAGCTCCACCTGAGATTGGCGCCAGTGCTAACCACTGCAACAACATGCTGCCTCCAATTCAACATGGACTCTTCTAATCACTGTGTACAAATATGTGTAACCTGCGACCCAGTGCTGAGCTTTAAATTACTGTTTCAGCTACCTTGCCAGATGAGCAGATGTGCCACCATGGAGCATTGATATTCATGCTTTGCCTCACACTGAGATCAGCACCGACCCCAGACTGAGTCACACCACAGTGCACACAGAAGGATGACGGAGGGGGTTGCTGGGACGATTGATCTAACATCAAGGAGGATGCTGTTTTCAAGAGCTTGATCCGTTTAGTCGAAGAGGTTATTTAGGACAGGGGATCAACCGACAGCACTTAACTCTGTATAGACAAGTGATGAATAAATAGAAATAAAAGGGGTTTAGACACCTAATGCACACAGATGCTTTCATACACAGTACAAGGCCTCAGTGATTTATTATAATGATCTTAACTCAGGTAAAGGACCTGTGGGATTTTTGGATTAAAAGTTTCTCCAACAAAACAGTATTTATTAGCTTCTACAAAAAGCTTCAGTTAAGGTTTTGAATAATTCAGATAAGTAATTATGTGAGAAATATGTACATAGAATTTTTTAATACATAATTAACATTTGATACTGTTGCCTATTAAAAATATACTGAAAAAAGTGACACATAAGATGTTGTAATCTTTATCAACTATATTATGAAGAATGAGTCTTCATGAATGAAGTAAGAGCATTTATGAATTTCTAAAATTAGTATCAGGACTTTCGGATTATATATTTCATCAAACCAAAGATAATAAGCGCAATGTGGACTGTCAGATATAACTTTTTCTAAATCTCTTATATCAACAGTCTGGTTCACCACGTTCTCTTTGCTTGAAGTGAGAAGTGTTATCATTCATTCATTATTTTCTATACACACTTTATCCTAATTGAGGTCCTGAGGTGGACCTTTCTAAGACAGACAATGCTCTGACATGACACTACATCATTTTCAGTGGAAAGTAACAGCTTTTCTTTCTGAAACCAGTAATGCCCTTCATCCATTTATCAGTTTTAAAGACAGTGCCGGACAGAACACCTCCCCCTCACTCTCCTCCCACCTTCTCCGCCTCCTCTTCACTGTCAGGGGCTGCCTAGCAACTGACACCATAAATAATATGCCTGTGTCTGTGTGTGTGAGTGTGTGTGTGTTCACAGGCATGTGATAATAAACAGGCTATCTGTTACTAGCACTCCTCTTTGCGTGCCTGTTGTGCTCATCTGTGAACTAAAATGTCTGGGATGTTTGTATGTCCTTCTCCTCCACATAGGCTGAGCAGACGACAAAACCTGACTGAGAGCGGCCATGGCGAGCAATAACACGGCCGGCATCGCACAGGCCAGGAAGCTGGTGGAACAGCTGAAGATGGAGGCCAACATTGACCGGATAAAGGTGTGCTGGCATGTTTCGGTTCCCGTTTTGACTCAAGTTTTATCATTTATTATTATTATTTTGAATTACTGTAATAATGTTGCTCCACGTGCAAAAACGTTTTGTCACATCATGTAGCTACCCTGAAGAAGGCCATGAGAGGATATTTTCACTTTTGCATCAGACAGTCACATGGACTGGGCCATTATGTGATCCAGGTTGCGGCTGTTACAGCCTGGACCAGATTTCAACGGATCTTGTTGCAACACAGACCGTCTGCTGATGAAAAAATTTAATGACAAAGTAAACAACCGTTTGATTCAGAAGTGCTCTTCCTGGTACTGCTGTCAAATTTCTCAGGTTTGAGCTGTTTTAGATGGTGAAACATTTGCTTTTCTGGAGGCCCCATTCTGAAGAGGTTTAAGATTAGCTTGCCCGTCACGAAACCTTCTGATTCTCCAAACTGAGGGTGTTTAGACTGTTGTCTACTGCAGGTAAAGCTTTGACTATTCATAAGTGCTACACCCAACTCCACTTAACAAGGGGAAAAAAAAGGATCTATTTAAAGCTCTTTTTGATAGGGAGGCAACTCTTGTAGTTACAAAAAGATTGCCTCAGTAAACATTTTTCGGATAAGTTTACAGTCTCAGTTAAGAGTTTCAAGTGTTCTTCAACGCAACACAATGTTTGTTTTATGGTTACATTTTGGGAAAATAGATAAAGTTGGGTACACCTGAAATGAGCGTATTTTCTTGGTATTTTGCTATGTTCATTCTTAGTAGACAGTAGATTTTCTCCCAATTTTACTAATTAATATGCACATTACAAATACTGATTGATATAATTTCACATATTGATTAATATAGCTTCTCTTGGTAATGTTACATTACTGTGGTAGCTTAAATTCTTCTGTAATTAAGTTTAGCAGTATACATTTTTGTGAAGGTGTCCTTAAAAGAGAACAAACTAACTCCACCATGTGTGTTTTAATCTGAGCTCCTTTGTTTTAAATCATTCAGCCAGCTGATTGTGCATTTTAGTGTCTGCTGTTTAGTCCAGACCAAGTGGACTTGCAGATTCTTGTATAAATCTTGCTATTTGGCAATAAACTGATGACAAAGAGAGGAATAACACTAGAGCTGTCATTGCTCTGGTTTAATTGACACAGAAAACTCTTCAAGCTCTTTTTAAGGATCCAACAGTTTATTAGCCATAGTAGACATTCCACGCAACAAGAGGAGTTGTTTGTTGTACACATGCAACATAGAAATAAACTGGACACTCCTTTGGTGTTTCGTATGTATTTCATGTGTAAATTTATACTTAACAGCCTCAAGGCTTTCCTTGTTAAGTGATTGTGCTTTTTCTTTGTTGACGAGCCAAACACAATAAACAAAGCAGCTCCTCTTCTGCTGTCAGGAGGTCATCGTCACGTGCATATGTGCCCACATGTGCATTGTCCCAGTTGTACATGAATTGCACTGTACATTAAAGGCAGTATATAGAGACAAATAATGGTAAACTGCTAAACTAATTTCAGCTGCCAGCTTTTTTAGTCTTTAGTCTCAGCTAACAACTTTTTGCTGCACATGTCAGGGGTCTCTGCAGAAATGTGTTAGAAAAGAGAGACTTGTTGATTCTGTTGAATAATATTGTTAGTAAATTGACTTTTAAACTCCTTTCAAGCTTGCTAATTAATATGTTATATATTGTTTAATCTGTAAAAAGCAAGCTGAAAAAAGAATCATCCAGAAATGTACAGAACATTATTTAAGTTTCTTTCTGGTTCCAGTTCTTATGTTAAGCTAAGCAGTTGAGTCTTGCGTTAAGCTAAACTAAGCCAAGCTAGTTAGCTTAGTTTTTTTGTTGAGCTAACCCAAAACAGTTTGTTTAGTTTAATGTTAAGCTAACCCAAGAAGGTCAGCTTAGCCAAAAATAAAACCAGTATGACATCATGTACTGATATGTGTCTCACTGCAGGTGTCTAAGGCAGCGGCAGACTTAATGTCATACTGCGAAGCTCATGCCAAAGAAGACCCCCTGTTGTCGCCGGTGCCAGCGTCAGAGAACCCATTCAGGGAGAAGAAGTTCTTCTGTGCCATTCTGTAAACTCAGCATGGCCCTTCAGCAGTCTGCTCTGTGTGGGACTTTGAACATGGACGTACAAAATACGTAGAAATCTAGTAAGAGGGCATGGCGTTTATTGCCCACTTTCTCGATCGGCACTAAAAGAGTGCAAAAAATTAAAAACGCAGAGTTAACATATAACCATTAAAGTGGTTGTGATTGATATTTAAGGAATGTGCGGCATGTTGAAGGGATCTGTGCTTTTAGATAATACAATAGGGAGAGTATGATGATAACCACCCCGAGAGGTGATGGACAACAAGTCAGCCTCCCAAGTCTTTAGGTTGTGATGTGTACAAAGTATTAAGAATAATAAAATAATAAGAATTAAAAAAAAAAAATTAGATAAAATTAAAAAGAAAAAAAAAAGACTAAATGAGAGTAAAAATATTTTGTGGATCTTTTGGGACTTCCAGATGTTCTGTTTAATGGTTTGTGGGTGGCTGGAGCTCTGCAGGACAGCAAACAAAACTACGCCGGTCACTAGACGCCACCTGATGATTGGAATGTTTTTGAAGTTGTTTTTTTTTCGTGTTTACTCCAACTTTACCAAGATATCTTTCTCTAAATGTATGTAAGTAATAACTGAAGTCTCTTTCTTTTCATTTTTTTTTACACCAACAGGTTAATGAAAACTTTTTTAATGGGATGTTTAAAACATTCGACTCTGTGATTCTCTTTACATCTTTCTGAAAATCACTCTCTATGTAAACAACATCTATCTGTCAAATGTGATGCAGTTTGTCTCCTTCGGACATAAACCCTCTTTCTACTATTTGTACAAAACAACTAGCAAGTAAACTGTGCTGTGCTGTGACTTCTGAATGTGTGTGTTTGTTTCATTCATTACTGCATGAAATAGACAGTCTTCTCTGTTTCCTCTCTTGTGCAGATTAGCTTTGATGTGGATGCGATAACAATATTAAAATAAGAATGAATCAATAGACCCAATATGGACATCTCCATGCATCCATCCATTTTCTATACCCGCTTAATCCAATTTAGGGTCGCGGGGGGCTGGAACCTATCCCAGCTGTCACTGGGTGAGAGGCAGGGTACAACCTGGAATGGTTGCCAGTCCATCACAGGGCCACACAGAGACAAACAACCATGCACACTCACACTCCAAGGGACTATTCAGAGTCACCAATTAACCTAACATGCATGTTTTTGGGCGGTGGGAGGAAGCCAGAGTACCCAGAGAGAACCTGTGCATAAACAGGGAGAACAAGGAAACACAGAAAGGCAATATGGACATCTCTTAAATATGAATAACACTTGACAGCATGAGGGGTAAAGCACCACATTCAGAATCTAATCTGCAGAAAAGATCAGATTTTTAATAAACTATTATTTTAATCTTTAAAAATCTAACAACAAATCACCCTGTTTAACAATTTCAAAGCAGCAACTGTGATAACTGAAAAAGAACACTTTGTGGGAATAGTGCTGCCATTTTGCTGCCATCTGCAGGTATTGCAAGTGCAAATGTGTAGAAGAGGCCTGCTTATCTAATATTACATGCAGTTTGGGGGATTAACTAGTTATATGTAAACTGCAATCACTTACAGTTACATAAATCTAGTTACTTTACAGTTTATGGTAAAAACGTTGATTGAAACGTTTTATAAAAACGTTGAACAAATATATTGTTTTCGTAACAATTTTTAAAAAAAATTACGGAATTACTACGGAGGTAGTAGCAACAGAACGGAGATGAGTGAAGAGGAGTGTGACTTTGATAAAGGGGGTGGAGAATGGGAGCAAGTAGGGAGAGGAGGAAGGGGTAAAGGGGAAAGTGGGAGAAAGAGAAAGAAAGAAGATAAAGATAGTTTAGAAGGCACAGAGAGTGAGGGGCAGGGAGATGAGGAAAGGGAAAGAAGTGGTGAGATTTGAGGGTGAAGGGGGAGTTAAAAAAAATGGATCCATTAAAAATTACAAAAATAATCAGAACGTAGAAGTTAAGCGTAGAAGAACAGTAGTAGAAGTTAAATACACTTAAGTGTTAGGAGATGGAAACTTGCTAATTGGGTGTAACACAGAAATACAAGTAGAAAAAGCTTGGAAAATGGTGAGTGTAGGAAAAATGAAAGTTACAAAAACAGTCAGTGGGGTTACATGATGAGATTAACTCAGTTATAGCTATAGTTGGGTTATGCTCCTTATTTGAGCAAGGGTAATTATCCCTGGGTATATGGCAATGAATGAATCGAATCAATGGCACAAAGCATGTCATACCCCCATACGATAGGTGGCGCTGTACCCATTTCAACTATCGCTAATAGAGCCACTTCCGTTTGACCTTTTCACCACCAACAACAACAACAAACTCAGGTATTCGAGAAAGATGGCAAACAAAGAGCAAGATGAAGCTACGTCCCGCTACATTTAGTTTGTGATGAGCATGGTTATTGCAACGCGATGCACAACGGTGCATTCTCTATTGCGATGATTATTTCTTTCCGACGGCAGCAACAACAACAGTAATATTGTGCCCTTCGACTTCTAGGTGACAATCCCAGGAAAATATCTCGAGCATGCGCAGAACGCTCAATCCAATCCACCACGTGCTTTTGCCATCTACATGCATGTTTAGTGTACGTTTGGATCGTGTTATCTCAGGGTCTTAATCCGATCACGAGTAATCCGATTTTTGTCAGATTAAGGTGTCTACATGAATTTAATAACTCAGTCTTATTGTAATTTAGCCATTAATCTGATCCAATGGCACTCATGTAACCCCACTGAGTGAGAGTTGGAGAGCAGAGAAGTATCAGATGTAAGGGAGTGATAACAGGGATTCCCCTTGAGATCAGCATGAAAGTTGTAATGGAAAACATGAGAATGAGAAATACCACAGTTAAAGATATTAAAAGAATGACAACATAAATAGTGGTGGTAGAGTTTGATGAAAAAGCTATGCCATCTATTTTGGATTTGTAAAATATAGTGTGAGAGAATTTGTCCCAAAACCAATGAGGTGCTTCAATTGTCAGGAATACGAACATATTGTTAGCAGATGCAAAGGCAAACAAAGGTGTGGAGGGGGTCATGAATATGGAAGATGTGGGACGGGTGTGAAACTAAAATATTGTAGCTGTGGAGGAGAACATAGTGTAGCATACTGAGGATTTGAGGATATGAAGAGAGAAATAACAGTGCAGCAATATTGTATGCTGAAGCTGCCAGGAGAGCGGGGAAGGAGAATGGCAGTGGTATGCAATAGAATAGAGAGAAACAAGTGGTGACAGATATTGTGCAAAAAATTGAAAAGAAAATGGTGGAGAAAAAAAAATGGTGACATGCGTAGCAGGGGTCATAAATGCGACTGCAGATGTTAAATCTAAAACAGAAAGAATAAAGATCATAGTTAAAGCAGCAGTACATCATCTGGGTATGAGAGGGATAAGATGGGAAGAGGTGAGAGATGAGTTGAGTATTCAGGCCAGTCAAGAATCATCATGTATTGGGCAGTATTAATAATAATGATAATCCTTCAGTGGACTGCAAGAAGCCTAATTGCTAATGGTCAGGAATTTAAACAATTCATCTATAATCAGCAGAAAAAAACCCAGATATTGTGCATTCAGGAATCATGGTTAAAACCAAATGTAGCTTTTCATGCTTTTCTAAGATCTTGGATTTTAGAAAAAGCAAATTGGATTAGTGATAACGTGGAGGTGGAAATGATGGACCGGGACATAAAGCAGAGGATCATATCAGCAGCAAAGAGATATATATCTAAATGTTCAGGAAGAAAGAAGAATAAGTTAGTACCATGGTGGGATGAAAAATGCAAACAAGCAATAAAGAGTAGAAATAAAGTGTTTAAGTTAGTTAAAAGATACCATACCTTTCAACATATGATTCAATATGAGCAAGCGCAAGCAATGGTAAGGAAAACAAATAAGAAAAGCACAGAGGTCGTATAGGAGGAAGTTCTGTGGATCGATTGGGAGCAAAACAAGATAGGAGAAGTATGGGGAATGCTGAGGAAAATGGGTGGGGATAGAAAGGATTGGAATTATCCAGTCCCGAGTTCTGGAGACGAAGTGGCAATAACTAATAAAGAAAAGGCGGAATTAATGGTGCGGTGCACAGTTCAAATAATTTAACTGAGGAGGGAAGACATGGCAGGAAGAAAACTAGAGACAAAAACAGGAAGGTGTTAAAAAGAAAGGATTGTAGAGAAAATTAATTAGATGTCCCATTTACAATTAGAGAAATGAAAGGAGCAATAGAAAATACAATAAAGAGTGTGCCAGGCAAAGATAGGATATGTTATACTATGATCAAACATTTAAGTGAAACATTTAAATAAGATATTATTTAATTTAATATTTAATAATTTAATAAAGTCTGGAAAGAGGGAAAAGTACCATGAAGTTGGAAGGAGGCAATAATAATACCAATTAGGAAGCCGGGGAAAGATCAAGACAATAAAATACAGGCCCATAGCATTAACATTACATATAGGTAAGATAATGGAAAGAATGATAAATGAAAGGCTGATTTATTATATTGGAAAAAGGGGATTGGTGACTAGATATCAGAGTGGGTTTAGAAGAGGTCGGAGCACTATGGATCCAGTAGTGTGCTCAGAAGATGATATAAGAAAGCAACAAGTAAATAAAGAAACGGTGGCTGCAGTGTTTTTGATGTTGAAAAGGCATATGACATGTTGTGGAGAGAGGGAGACATGGAACATGTGTTGGTATCATGTCTTAGGTATAGAAGGGAGAGGGAAAGGATGAAGATCAGACTGCAGAAGGAAGGAATAAGTGAATGTAATCTTAGAAACATAGTTGAATCTGGGAAATCTAAAGAAGTGAGGAAATAATAATGAGAAAGAAGTTATATCCAGTAGATGGCGGCATATGCAACATCAAGGATGCCAGCTGCCATTAAAAAAAAATCAAAGAAGAGGAAGTGCACCAAGCTTCTCCAACTGGAGTTCTCAGCGAGCTGCAACTGTGCGCAATAACGATTCAACCATTCCTCGCACACACTGTAAGTCTTTTTTCAGGCATTGCTCAGAGATAGATATGACTGTGATTATTTAGTCATAGCAGGGTACTGAATGTCTTCACCTTCACCACATCGGGTCCGTTTCTTGAAAAGTTAAAATACGTAATGCTTTAAGTAATAACTGCTGAGTGAATCAGTGGATGTTCTGGCTTTGCTCGTGCCAGCTCGACCCCGTCAGAGACTGTTTAGATCTCTCTTCTGGTGTGTACTTATTATTAAGGTTTTAATCAAATGTATTTTCTACAAAATGCTAAATCCTGGTAAAATCTTTGTGACACAGTGCGACAACCCCACGAGAGCGTGTATGGAACGGGTGAGATATTTCTGACCCGTTCTCGGGTTTCTCTCCACAAACTGCGCGGCCCCAGGAAATAATGAGAAAAGCCTGACCAACGGTTTGTTGGTTCTTGGTAGAATACATAACAGATCATAATCGGCACACAAGACTCCAGTTCTGGTCTGTGTGACTTCAAATGAATGGTCTAAAGCAGGGATGTTCAAAGTCTGTCCTCGAGGGCCGCTGTCCTGCAAGTTTTAGATGTTTCCCTTCTTCAACACACCTGATTCAAATGGAATGGATCTCTTCAAAAGATTAAGTTCTGCATAAGCCTGCTAATGATGCAGGACAGCGGCCCTCGAGGACAGACTTTCGACATCCCTGGTCTAAAGTCTGTTTTGTAGTTTCTGAGGGATGGGCCTGCTCAGCTGATAGCTCTCCAGTTATAAACTGATAAGGTGCTGATTTATTAAAGAAAACAGCCAAGACGGAGGTTAAATCATGTGCAAATGAAATTAATTATAAGCTGCTCCATAAGCGACCCGATTCAAAGACCATTGTGACTTCTGCTCCACAGCCGGACACTCATGGCCTCCTCTGCTCCGCACAACTTCTCCTGGGTGGAACCAGGCAAACTGGCTGGACTGGCGATGCCCCGGATGACGTGTGAATACCAGTATCTGTTGGACAATGGCATCAAACACCTGGTTTGCCTGTGTGAGAGGAAAGCACCGTACCACGACACGTGCCCAGAGCTACAGCTTCACCACATTAAGATAGTAGACTTCACTCCTCCCTCACCAAGTCAGATTGATCAATTTCTCTCCATAGTAGAAGAGGCCAACTCCAAGGGAGAGGTATTTTAAAAATGTGTTTATTCATTTCTTTCTTATTGTAGTTTATGCTGGCCAAAAAATATTCAAGGAATAAGTTTAGTTGAAAGTTCTCTGAAGTGCATAAATCAAACACCAAAAAGGGTTCTTCACTGCAATATGGGGAACTTTGACAAAGGTTATCAGCTTATCAAGATTAGTTCTAGTCTTAGTTTTTGTCTGTTTTGTGTTTCATATGTAGTTTTGAATGCTTTGCACGTTACTGTCGTTCTCACACATCCGATGATAAAGGGCTGCCACTGTTATTTACTTGTTCTGTAAATCCAAACATTGTTAAGTTACGTCACCCGCAGGCTGTTCCTGCTCTGTGAACAAAGACCTTCCCTGACGTGTACTAAAGCAGGGCGTATGCTGACCGAAGCAAATAAGCGTTGTTTTGTGTGTTCCCAGGGTGTGGCTGTTCACTGCATGCACGGTCATGGGAGAACAGGGACCATGCTGGCCTGCTACCTGGTGAAGACGAGGCAGATTTCGGGGATTGACGCAATCAACGAGATCCGCAGGATGCGGCGCGGTTCCATCGAAACACACGAACAAGAGAAGGCGGTGGTGCAGTTTTATCAGCGCACTAAGTAACTAACCGAGGGACTGAAGTCGTGTTTTTACTGAAAGCAGAAGCGGCAAACCTTTTTTTTTTTTTTTTTAAAGTCCATCATCATAAAGTAAGTGCCTTGATTATGCTGCAGCGGCGCACATCATCCCACTAGACGCGTGTGTAGAAAGCCCCCGATAACAAAAACATGGCAGTTCTGAACTAAGTGCAATAGCGTTCGTCTTAAAGTATTGGTGAAATAAAGAGGGAAAAAAAACAAACTTCCCCTTTAAGTAAAGGCTAACAGGAAAATACAAGAAACAGTGTTCAAACGGGTAAAACAACATACAATAAATGTTGGATATTGCTAAGACAAACAAACGCATGCACACTGCCTTGTACATGGTACTCTATATTAGCAGTTAGCTGAGAAATTGTTGCCCTTTTTCTGTTCTGGGGATTCCATAGAGAAGACTTTGACTCTCCTTTACGCACTGGACGCCGGGGAAAAGAGACGCTGACGCTCCCTGAATGGGAGTTTTTCAGGGGCCGACACTCTCTTGATTTTCTCCTCCTGGTTTCTGCAAAAAGACGAGCACAGCAGCAGAAATACTTGAAGCCCGTTCTGTTTTGATATTTATTGATGGCATGTAATGCGTAAATTTGTTTCACTCAGGGATATTCTCTCTTGTACAATGCCTTGCAGACATGTACTACATGACAACTTTCATGTAAATATTCGTGGGCCTTAAACTGTTCACTCACTCCTTTGTTGCCACGTTGTGAACATCTTGCCCCGGTCCACTCTCTCTTTGATCTGACAAAGATGTGGGAATAATGTCAATAATAAATCAAATGAAACAAACAGTGATATATTTAATTTACTTTATTGTGTTTGTGTTTTATTACCTCTTTTTGCTTCATTTTTCTCCTGGGACAGATGATTCTCTGCCTGCTTTTCCACTTCTTTCTGTTCCCAGTTGTCATTCCCACCAAAGCCTCTCTTGTTCTGAACATGTAGTAAATAGAAGTAATCAGATGGAGAGCAGCAGCTTTTTAAAAAAATTATTTTTTTTAAATCAAATGATCCATACAAAGCTATGCAACCTAAATGGAAAAGTGTGTCACAGGTTATAAAGAGTGCACCACAAAATTATTTGTCAACCTCTGCCTGTGAAGTTCTGGTGTCCAGCTGCTGTAGGGTCACCATCATGTCCAGATCTTCATCCTCTTCCTCATCCTCTCCCCTCTGCTGAATTTCTTTCAGCCTCTTCTGAAACTGCCACTCCAGGCTGAGCTTCCGGAGTCTGTCGTTCTCCTCTGCCGTGCGCTTAGCTTTAGCCTGAAGCCTGTGCACCTCCCGCTCCAGGTGCTCCACTGCCTGAAGCCTCTGCTGCTTCGCCAGCTTCTCTTGGGCCTCCCTCCTCCAGGGGTCACACAGCTCCTGAGGGTCTCTTTGCCTCGTAGGGCCTGTGCTCCTCTTCTGCTCTGGGGAAGCGTCTTGGAAGGAAACGTGTTTTGTTGGAGTGATGCTCACTTGGAGTTTTTCTACTTTATCTCTGCACGTGGTGGATCTTTGCTGCTGCGCTGAAAGTGATGGCTGAGATACTGGATGTGCATAAATATGACTGATTTGGCTTTGAGGACCCTGTTTGTGTCCGCCGACGTAAAGAGTTTGGCTCAACTTCACCGCTTGCACAGAATAACTGTGCTGGAAGGTGGTGAGTGGAGGGTTTGACTGTGTGTTCATGGCTCTGGTTATAGGGATGTCTATTCGAATTGGCTGGGTTGAAGGTGTAGGTGTTGACTGCTGTGAAAAAGGCGTTCTCCAGACACCAGCAGCACTTGTACGGATGCCCTGCAGCTGTTTTGTGGGAGAACTGTTATCGGAGAGGATGTCATGACTAGACACACTCGAGCGAATTGGGAAAGATGAGTAGTAGCTTTGCGTTTGGTTGGCTTCCTGATCCGTCCGTGCCCACATGTTCTCCCTTTTGTCCATCAGGGGGCCTCCACTGTCCAAAAACAAGTTCTCTTGAGAGAGGGCTTGACGCTTAATGGGGAAAATAATCAATATTTCAGTAGAATTTATCCAACTGTATCAGCATACATTTTCCTAATTTGATGCTAAGTTGAACAAATGACATTTTTATGCCTGAGGAAAATCAAGACATACCATGAAGGTTCTCTTACTGGAGCTCTGTCCATCTAATGGGCTCAAAGACATTTTGAAGTTTTGCTGTGATTGGTTGATTTCAGACAGGTCCTTGTCCTTGGACTTGGGGTTCGGAAGTGTCAAATATTCTCTTTGAAACGTCTGAAAAAGACAAAAAGAAAATTGAGAATTCCTCCCGTTGTGACCAAAAAAAAACCGTTAAAAACGTACTTTTTTTTAAATCAAGCAGTAGCATTTCCAAGGGCCTAAATAAGACTGTGACAAATAAAGAAATATTTTTCTAGCTGGAGATTATCTTAAACTATACCATTGTTTCCTCTATTTACCTATTTGTGTCAATAAAACGTCATTTTCTTTTTCTTTTTTTGTGAGTCTGTGGTCTCCACAAAACAGCTTGAATTGAAGTAACGTGTTAATGTTTGCTAAACCTCCATGAATCTCACATCAGTGCAAAGGTTGATGCTGGAAACTGAAGTGACATTGTTTCCTCTCACGTCAGGTTCAGCAGCTTCATCTCCATCCTCCGGGCAATAGACTGTTGGAACAAGTAGAAACAACAGTACCAGAGCTGTTCTCTGACTCGTCCTCAGGATTTTAATGCATTTTACA
The DNA here is from genome assembly GCF_036924035.1 of Leuresthes tenuis. Classification (NCBI taxonomy): domain Eukaryota; kingdom Metazoa; phylum Chordata; class Actinopteri; order Atheriniformes; family Atherinopsidae; genus Leuresthes; species Leuresthes tenuis. The sequence continues at coordinate 15,262,928 of NW_027325369.1, forward strand.
AGAAGGAATGCGTGCTGTGTGTGCCTGGCAGCAGTAAGTGATCAGAAGAGAAGTTCTCTCACCATTCATGTCGGGAGTGGAGCGGTAGAGTTGTCTGTTCCTCTGCACCATCTGGTCTTTCTTGCTTTTGCTGCCCCCATGGGGCCTCTCTGACAGGCTGAGATCAACTACGCAGTACAGCGTGGGCACTTTAGTATTTGGCTTAGCATTCTCTTCACTGCCTTGTGATGGAACAGAAAGTCTTATTTAGGTACTAAAGGGTATGAAATAAAAAAGATTTTAAAAAATGTCCGGCTTATTGTGTAATAGGTTATTACTTTGCTCACTTTTGCTCAGCAGTGCCTCGAGGCCATGGTAGCTTGCTCCACACTTTGCAACCTGTAAGGTCACAACAGGGCCGGTCTGCATCATGATGGCTGCTGCCCTGGATGAGTGTAAGATCAATAAGGTTAGGAAAGCATTTTTTTAACTGAAGCACCCCTAAATTCTATGTTTAAGTCTATGTCCAAATATAATTTTTTTCCTGTTCCTGTTTTTCAGCAGTGGTTTCCTTCTTGGCTTCGCTCATGAAGTTTAGTTTTTATTATTACGACTTGGTAACATTACGAACTGTTAAAACAAGGAAGTCAGGATCTTTTCAATTCGACACAAACAGCTCATTTTCACTGAACTCTTTAAAGTAATATTCTTTTTTTTTTTTTGGTCAGTTGAAGTGGGTTTGTTTGAAGTCCTATGAATTGTCAGTGTTTTAACCAGCAGTAGACAGCAGCCAGAGCGCTCTCAGTTTGGAGTTAAACAGCTGAAACCTCAAAAACTTTATAACAGTTCAAGAGAAGGTTACATTGTGGATATTGGATCGCTTCTGCATCAGACAGGCAGGATTCACACAGACGCATTTTGGCTTCAGGTTTTGTTTCTCAGTCCTGTTGAACGTTGAGATGTCTCTCATTCTTGAATTAAATTCCAAGACTGTTGCTTTGCTTTGCTGGTGTAGCAGTGAAAGATCCAAACGTAGACCCGCCCACTGTTGAGTTTCCCCGTAAATCCTGCTTTACTGGGTCAGTAAGGTATAATGTCCTGTCAAGGTCTTCCACTGGGTCCATTTTACAATGTAAAAATCCAAAATACAGCTCTACCTTAAACCGCAATGCAATGACATTTTTAAGATTTGAGTTCAAGAAATTCCCTTTTTCATTGGTTCCTATCCGAGTAACTTGTAGGACGTCTCGCCCATCACAATTTATTTCTGATTCTCGAATTGAGAGCACTCTGATCGCTGTCCACTGCAGGTGGGACACTGAGTACTCTTAAGTTCTTCAAACAATCCCACTTAAAAAAGTGTGTTTAAAAAAGTTGAGTGTGAATAATTCTCTCCCAGTGCTATCAAATTTGCCGCACATTTTTATTCATGACAAAGCTTTGTCCTTTATTTAACTGGAGCTGCATGAGGTGAGGAAAATATGTGACATTTTAAATACAGACCTGACAATATTATTTGCAATACAGAATGCTTCAGTATATGGTGTTAAGGTCAGGTGTATCAACAAGAGGTGCATTCCACTTCCGCAACTGTGCTTGCTGGTTGGTTGTAGAACATGCATAAAAGTAGATCTTTCTCTATGTAGAATGCAGCCCCCATTGAAACACCTGCACTTGTCGTATTATTTCAAGTCAAAATGTCTGCCGTGAAAAATGGCCGACTGTATAACATGCTGGTGTGTAGCTACCTTTCTTGACTGAGTCCAACCAGGCTGTGACCGTCCACACTGAGCAGCTGATCTCCAGCCGCTAACCTCCCATCCTGCACTCAGGAAAAGACACACTTGGTGATTTCGATCTCACCTGGTGTAATATATCATGCAAATTATTCTCAGTGTCACCACTTAAGTGCAACTAGATAAAAAATTTGTTATTCTCTCACTTTTTCAGCTGGTCCTGCTTTGACTATAGATTTAACATAGATCCCAAGGTTACTCTGCCCTGCTCCCTGTGGCAAAAAATGCAGGTTGTAAATTTACTGAAACACTGTAGATAGTTTGTGTTTTACAACATATTGAAATCATTTAGTCACCTTGGCAGCTACAATGCTGACTCCCATTCCACTATTCAGCGGTTTGCGCAAGGTTATGGTCTCAATTTCCGGCTGTCTACGTTCTGCCTGTTTAAAAAAAAATATATATATATAAACAAAACATTTAACTCTATGGTTGAATCTTATTTCAATATATATGGGACCACTGAAGACAATATCTTTCTTTACCAAGTAAATGCCCTCGTCAGAAGGAGTGGATTCAGTGAAGTACACAGTCCAATCCCCTTTGGAGTTTGACTCAGATGTCAGAGAGCAAAGACCTGCAAGAGCAAGATGTGATCAAATACAAATGCTGAGAACTCATCTTAAGGTTAAATGCAATTCAATCCTGGCATCTGAAGTTAGAATCCTCTACCTTTCTGGCAAATTGGCTCCAAAAACTCTCTAAACCCTTGAGGTATTCCTCTCACAGTGTCACAAGAGTATCCTCCCTCTGGCAGTAGGAAAGGCAGGTGCAGGTCGAGGCTCTCCACCAGCTGGATGTCTTCCCCTTCACTCTGAATCAGCTTATCCGCTGAGGCCTCGGCAGCCTGCACTACAGCATCGATCAAATCCTGCAGCAACGGTGACAGACAGTGAGACAGCTGAAATATCTCAGGTAAAGGTCGAGCTGGTGCCTATACAGTCAATTGACATTTGTCATTGTATGACAAGACTTGAGGGGAGGAACATCTGAACTGCTCGCTATGGGTGTGAGCAGAATGATGAAGGTGACCCAGGCATTTGACTTCACTGCAGAGTATAACATCAAAACTGTTGTAATAAGAACATAATAAAGGTGAAACTGGTCAGTAGTGGTGAAATTATAGAGGTAACTGTAGCAGAAGTACAATTTAGTTGAATAGTTGTCACGAGCAATTCAATTAATTACTCATATTTCAGAGGAATTATAAGGTACTTATTTTGCTTTAATCTTTCCAGTTCATGCCACTCTATAGCCTACATAGTATGTATATTTTACACAATATTGAAACTGTACACCAGTTCATTCGTAGACTGAATATTTCCAATTTAAAAAAATTGATCAGCATAAATAATGAATATCATCTAAAGTTTATTATATGATGGAGAAACTACCAGAAAGTAGATGGATCCATCTCACATTTTACACATCAGTCAAACAAATATAATGATGTACAGTATTTTATTGAAAATGGAGACATGTTTCTGTTATTTAGGGTATTCTTACTGGTATAGATTTGGTCACTATGAATCTGTCAGGTTGTTGTTTTTGCAGCTTACCAGTAACTGAGCCGATGAAGTCACACGCTGTGTTAGCAGGTAACACAGGTGAGCTTTCAGTGGACAACACAGACAGACTCACACACCTAATACTTACACCTTTCTCAAAATAATGGCATAGTGAAACTATTTCCATGTGGCAGCTGCAGTCCACGGCAACAATAGACAACATGCTGCATCTTCATTCATTTGAGGCTCATAATGAGAATCGTGACACTCGACTCTGACTGCGATGGTGACCTGGGATATGTAGTCCAAGAAACCCCATACCTAATGTTCAACAGAACATTAGAGACCTATTTCTCTCCAAAGCAATGGGGTAATGTGTCAACCCACTTCACCATCCTTCATGTATTATTTATCATCATATTCATTGTAAATTATTCATGCTGTTGTGAATCAATGTAGCTGAGCTCGTGTTCAGTTGCTGAATCTCCTGCTATGTCAAAAAAAAACTCTCACTGGAGACCTTTAGCTTATGTCTATCAGTGCCAATTGCTACTAATGTACCCAAAATATCAACACTGCTTACCTACATGTTACCATTTTGATATAAAAAAGACTGACATTCTTTTGCATGGCTGTACAAGTGGAGGGAAAGTACTCACAGGGGGAATGTGAGGCTCATTGGTTGCATAGAGGTAGCCAGACAGCAACGTCTGCAACTGCAGTGAGTTCAACTTGAAACAGGTACTCTGAATGTCCTTGGCGTCCCGCATCGAGTACTTATTCATGGTCAGGAGTGTGGTTGCCTAGAAACAGCTAGGCAGTATTATTTTAGCATCTTGGACCTCAAGAGACATGAGAGTGCAATACTGTACTATTTTACAAAGAGGCACAGATAATGACAGCAAAGAACAGGATTCAGGTTCAGCATATTAGTGGAATAAGTAAGAATCATTCAATTTATCATAATGAAACCCTAGTCAAAGTCTTGTTCTTACGACTACTGAGACATGTAAAACACCTGCACAATGTGCCCCAAGTGGCAGTCTGCAGCCAGCTCCAAGCCCTGCCTCTCTGCCCAGGCTTCGATGGCTGTGAGCCTTTGGCGGAGAGCAGATCCCCAGTAGTGTGAGCGCAGGCCTGGCGTGCTGGCTTCTGGGCTCATGAGCCGGTTGAAGAGCCATGCGCTGATGAAATGGAAAAGCTGGGAGAAGAGCTGGATGGTGAAGGCAGGGTTGACCCGACAGCGGCGTAACAGAGACATGGCGTTCATCAAGGTATTCAGCACCATCTCTGTAACGGCAGAAGAAAAAGAGAATGTTCTACAACATCACGGCTCTTCCAAGTGCTCAGAGTGAAACCGTTTCATCTGCTGTAGTGATCTAAGTTAAATCATCAAACATGTACCTATTCCAGTAGGTAGTGCACCATGTTGCTCGGGATCAATCAGAAATGTAGGTAAATGTTTTCTTAACTCATTCTGTAGACATTGTAGCAGGAGGCTGTGAGGAATAAAACACATACAAGTAAAACGTGAGATGGTACTTTTTGCTTCTTTTTTTTTTCTAAAGCGTTTTTTAAAAACACTGGGAAAATATATTTGAAAAAAAAAACATTTATTATCCATATACAATTGTCCTCTGGGTTCAAGTTCACTTAGGAAGGAGTGAGGTAAACATTTCTGTGGTCTCGATCAATCAAATTCTTTTTGGAATCCAGGGACAAAGTTAAAGAGGGGACGATGTTATAGAGCCGAGGAATAATCTGGATTTTGAATTCTAAAATACATTAAAACAAAGAACACAACGGAAGTCCTATGTGTTAAACACTTGATATTTTTTCTTAATATAGGCATTAAATGATTAAATCATTGCATTCTGTTTTATAATTGATATTAAACACAGCTGCTGTAGTATACCAGTACCAGTGTACACATACATACATACATATATATATATATAAATATATACATATACATATATATATGTATGTATGTACTTCTGGATATGCAGACAGGACATTTCTTTTGGCCCGTATGAACACGTATTGTGTCTATAGACAATATACTTCCTTCATGAGGAGTATTAAAGGTGGTTGTGTATACTGTATGGGAGAAGGCTGACAATTTGATCTGTATTTGCTTGTCTGTCATCTGTACCTGTATGCTTTGTGCACCTGGTGGGACAGGTCCTGCTGACTCTGCAATGTGAGCAGGCTGAGATCTTTGTCATGTTTGAGAAAGTTCAGCAGCTCAGAGGAATTGGCCATCCAGAAGGCAAGAGCCCCTGCGATGGTCCGTTGTCTCTGTAGAGGCAAACATGGCAAACAATACAGCTGGCACTATAACAAATGTGCCCTTTGCTGGAAAACTATGAAACTTCTGTTTTTGCAATTGTGAGAAAAGTCGTCATGAACTTGCCTGAATGACTTTTCCTGTCATGGCCACCATTTTGTTTGTGATAGAGGTTACTTTACGTGTATGTCCAGATGATGGAGAGCCTCTTTTGTTATGACTCTGCAGAGCAAACCGACCCGCAGCATAGAGGCTGTATGCAGGTGAGAGCTTGAAATGAACTGTGGAGCTGTTGGTGTAATTTATGACTGCAGACAGGAAGGGCTCCTCAGCTGCAATGTTAAAGACACCAGCAGGGGGCAGGAGGGCATTACGAGACAGAGGCAGCATACGTTCAACTGGCAAGTATCAAATTTAAAAAAAGAAGACAAGATGTGGTTTTGTTCCACACTCACCACTATCACAGAACTGAATTCCAATTGGTAATCCGGGCAGAACTGAAAAGTTTCAATGACATAAATATGACCACTTTTTCTTTTACAACATGGTCAAAGCATAATATCTAGAAAAAGAGGATTTACTGTTTAATATCACTTACCCTCAAGAGTCTGCCTCTGTTGCTGTTTCTTTTCTTTGCAATGTTTTTGGCTCTCAGGGTTGGACAAACACACGCCGTCGTTCTTCAGATCTTCAGTTGATCTGGACATTCATTTTAAGAAGAGAATGTTATTCTGATGGTTCAGCAGGTGTGTGATCAGTAGTCTGGACATTAAAAGGGAACATTTTACCCGTTTGCATCCTCTGACAACTTGTCAGCCGCACTGGTTTTGTTCTTTTCTTTCGGCTTTCCTTTTCGTGACAGCGTCCTCTTAAAGGTTTGAATAACGCCCCCTTTTCCTTTGTCAGAACAGTTTTCCTTTTTTGGTCCAACACATAAACAGAGCAGATTCATATAATATATGATTATTTGTGAGAGTAATGTGAAACTGGACTCCAAATGATTCAGATAGTTGTCAGGCAGCATGCTGCTTCACAATTCAGCCTCTGGCGGTTTGTCAGTGAAGTATTTCATAAGCTTACCTCAAGAGTGTCTTTCTTGAGCACAAAACGTCCTTCTCTGTTTTCTGAATTCCAGCCCAATTGCACAACCAAAGGTCTCTCATCCAGTTCCAACTTGCGTTCTTATTCCACATACAGACCCCACAGAAATAGTCAGAACATAACTATGCAACCACAACACAATTTATTGAACAGAAAACACCCATTTCATTTGTTAAAGCTACACGGAGCAGCTCAGTTAAGTCAGTATATCTCTGCTTGTGACTCCCCATCATGCTACATCAATTGTTAAAATGGGAGGCAGAGCCTTCAGTTATCAGGCCCATCTCTTGTGGAACCAGCTGCCAGTATATGTTTGGGAAGCAGACACCCTCTCTAACTTTAAGATTAGGCTTAAAACTTTCATTTTTGATAAAGCTTATAGTTAGGGATGGCTCAAGTGATCCTGAAACATCCCATAGTTAAGTTAAGCTAGACTACTGGGGGGTCTCCTATGACATATCTTTCCCCACTCTTTTTATCTATTTTATTTCCTTATATGACATTGTGTACATGTTATGGTGTTTGTCATCTCTCCACAGAAAGATTGGATTACGATTACAATGAATTGGACTGTATCACTGAAGTACTTTGACATTTGTTGTGATTTGGTGCTATATAAATAAACTGAACTGAATTTAATTTAATTGAATTTCATTGTTTTAAGATGCAAAATCGGTTAAGTTTAGGTAAAGCACTTCTCGTAATGTTAGTCTAGCTTGACAAGACTTGACTGATCTGCATAAAAGCTGGAACCGTTATGAAAAGAAAATACTGCACATTGGTCCTGAGTGTCAGGAAGAAATGTGTAATGTGCCAAACAAAATACATTGATCACAGATTCTTCATAAGATTATATCCCCTTACCCCATCAATAAAGCAAAGATGCAGTAGTCACAATCAGGCTCTAACGGCTTACCTATATTGGTGTGGACCTCATAGAGGGAATAACTGGTTGTCAACATTTTCATATCAGGCCTGAATTTCTCTGAAAGCGTTTCAATGACCTCTTGAGTTGGAGAGCTGCTGCAGACACGCAGGCACTTTGTGGCTACATTTCCCTCTATATGGTCCTCAAAGTAGAAGCGAATCACACCGTGAAATTCCAGGTTCTGTGAGAAATAAGGTGACAGTCCTCAGTCTGTGTGTGTGTTTATTCTGTTTTTCACATACATAAATAAATGCCTTATGTTGTCAGTGTAAAACTTGAAAACTTGAAGATAAGCAGCAAATCCTGCAATCTGGAACAGCAAAGTTAATAGAATCCCTTACTGATATATTTCTTATTTCAAGTATTAATTCATTCACTCACACTAAATATGTAAAACTATCCCCACCGTGATTTCATAGATTTTTTTTTTCTTTCATCGGCTGACTAGTAGAATAATCTATCTAGCCATCTAAAGCAAACAGCAGTAATTAAATACAGTTGGGTTATAATATGTTTGAAAAAAAAGCTTTACAGAGGAAAAAAAAACATTGAGAACTTTGGCAGTGACAGAAAATACTACTTATATGTTAATCTGAGCAAAACACCACAATGTACGTAATGTACTGGCGCTGTCTGATGTCTGCTCATGACTCACCTCATCAGGTTGGCTAATTTCAAACAGGTCCAGTCGGTTGTTATTCCACTGTCTGATGACTACGGATAATTTCTCCCATTCTTTCTTCTCAGGCATTTTTCAACCTCAGAGTCTATCCAACCAGAAAACTTCTCTACAGAAAAATCCACAGAAATGTTTTCATCTGTTGTGGCTGTTTCATCTGTTCAGACCCTTCCGGATCTATTCCCCGTTCGTTATAAACTCGCTGTCCTCTGTGATGAGTTTTTAAAAATAATTGCCCAATTTATCCCCACACCCTCGTCCCCTCTGAGAGCCCCCCACGACCCTCTACCCTAATTTAACAGGTCAGTGGAGCTGTGTTGAATGAAGCAAACAGGAAAACTAATGATAAATCTGACACAAACAAAAGAACCTTTCTGGCCCGTTTGTTTAATTTCTGTGTATTTTTTCATAATGTCCATGAGCAAAACCGCAAAATTTGACAGTGCTAAATTTTATGGTATGCTTTAAACAATGCCTTAAATGATGTTGTGCGATGCTAATAGAGGGCAGCAGTCTCTGGCACATTTTCACAGTCGCCATTATAGATTTGCATCCTCCTTTCACAGAAACAAGGATATTTACGCTTGAAGGGATCCAACTTCTCATGCATACCAGTAATTTTCAGCACAATTTACATGTCTTCCCATTCATTCAGCACTATGTATATGGGGCAGCTTTTGTTGGCTGCTCCAAAACTTTCGGAATAAACCTACAATGGAACAAAAGCCTTGACAAAAACAACCCCTAATTATATATACAGTATAGCATAAAAGTGAACAAGCAAGGGTATTGTTGTCTGGATGCTGGAATATGTGGAAAAGATCTTCCATTAGGAAAAGAAACATTACAGTTTTTGCTATGATCCATCTGAGAAACAGACAGATGGCTAAACCCTCTCAGCATTTTTCATGATTTGTTTGAACTTTATAGAGTATAAAACTGACTGACATGGCCAATATTTCTGGAGGATTCTCTTTGAGACTGCTTTTTGTACACATCATGTGGTGTTTTGGTCATTGAGGTCAGATGTATCTAATTGCGAAAAAAAAAGCTTTTGTACAACTAAATATTAACTTGAGACAAGCAGAAGACAAAATAAAAGCACTAAGGTGAAAATTTAAATATACAGGTAAATTTCCCTTACGAATCAAATTGCTATGAAGTCAAAAAAGAAAAATCTGCTTCAAATTCATGTAGTCAATAGTAATTTTCTCCGGTTGTGATTTCACAGACAGGATTTCAAACATTGGTGTGTGGAAGGTGGTATGGGTCAGGGATTAAAGGGTTCTATCTCTGCTTTTTGCAAACGATGTTGTCCTTCTGACATTATTGAATGTGGATTAGCACTCTCAATTTTGAAACCTCAAGAGGGCATCCATCCCAGGTGGCTGAATTACAGTATCCTGGGCTTCTGTTCACAAATTATAGTAAAGGGGGCTCTGGGAGAGACTGTAACTTGGCTACAGCTTTTGCAGTGACGCATTTACTGAACCCTACGTCACAGGGGAAGAAAGAGCTGAGCCATGAAGCAAAGCTCTGCCCATCTGTCACCCCAAAAGTCAACTTGAGACGTTGAAATTTGGGGGAAGGCTGAACGGACCCAATCACAAATACGATCAACTGAAATATGTCTTCTCTGCAGGGAGGATGGGCTTGCCCTCCGAAACTTGGTGAGATTGGCAACAAAAAGAGTGCCTGAGTGTCTCACTTTGGAGGTGTACAGGTACAGCAAACCCAGGAATCATTGGAGGGATTATAACTCCTCTCCTGGCATGTGGCTGACTGGGGATCCCCCAGGGGGAGTTGGAGAAAGTTTCAGGAAACATCAAACATCTGCGTAAGTAATCTGTGTTTTTGCTCTCCGCTAATACCACAACCTTGAAATGGTCTTAATGGTTTGGGGAATGAAGGGAGAGGGGTTTTTTTGTTGTTTTTTTTTTTAAATGGATTATTAAATGTATTTATTGTCTTTATGCTACATGATGAGGAAATATTACTCAAGCCAAAATCTGGAGCATGGGTTCGGAGAGGAGCATTATGGAAGACGTCAGACTTCTTTCATAGAATTTTATTGACAATTAGAAATGTATATTACTGATTTACCTTTTCAGAGTTAAAGGTTTTTTTTCCAAATGGCCACATGGTGGATGAACCTGTGGGGATTTGTGGAAATCGCTTTTGGAGATATATCCTGCCACGTAAAAGACAAAAACTTGAAAGAGGTTGAAAACTTAAGAGACCTCTGAAACTATAGCTCAAATATCTGACCTTTTTGTAAGCGTCAACATTACATTAAGTCATCGAGATAGATAATACATAGTTTTCAATTTTTCAAATTAGTCCTCTTAAGGTGTGAGGTTGGAGATATTGCTCTCCTCATCTCAAGTTCACACCTTTGAACACAATAAAACTGCAGCTCTTATTACAGTATTTTTACAGGTGGTAAAACTAAAATACAGACTACTGTAGGACCTCATGTGTATTTTTTTGCAATGGCCGGGCTTTTCAGTGCTTCAGTCTTTCATCACAAATCAAGTTGCTTTCTTCTGTATCCATTGCATTTTCAGTCACCCTTTCAGAACACACAAATAAACAGAAATGGATGTTAAGCAAATAACTAAATCTGCATTTACAGGGAGAACACATCACATGTTACTTTCCAGCCATCTTCCTCTTTCTGTCAGTGTTGTCATGTTTGCATTCTTCAGTTTCATGCATCTGTCTGCCTTTAATTATCCTCAAACATTTTTGTGTGGTAATAAGTTAAGTTTGTTTTCTCTATTACTTGGCACTGGTTTCTGATAATATTGCCAGCTTGTTACAGCACACATTATCAGTTGCTCTGGATAACAACACATTATAACAGTATATATATATATATATATATATATGATTCTATAAAACAAATTTACCTTCTTAGATTCTCTACATCTTCTACAGTCTCTGGCAGGGCAATACCATTCATCTCAGGCAACAGTGTCACCAGTGCACTGTACAGAACCGACATCACACCTTAAAGATAGGAGAAATCAATTTCATACTGAGTGGGAAAAGATATATAAAGTGATATATTGTCATTTTCTCTGTGGTTCAAGAGTGTCATTCCAAGTAAATGGTGGCAAGTTGAAGGACATTTTTACCGTAAAGAATAAGAGGCAACTCCTGCCAGATACTGGCAAGTCTGTAGAGAAGGAATGGGGCTACAATTGCTCCAATATCACTGGCTGATGAGCATACTGACACACCCAAATTTCTGTAAGAAATTAGGTAAAAAAAGTAAATTACACTGAAGTGTTAATGTAGTTCTTCTCCAATAGGACTATTGACACAAATAAGAGACCTGAAGAGACCTTTTAAAGAAATGGCTAAAAGAAATGTTCTAAATTAGTTGTTTACAGTGATAAAACCAAGTTATGTAGTAGTATAGGCTAACTTGATCGTAGCCTATACTACCACTGCCAGAGGACAAGAAAAAGTTGTCCTAAAGAAAAAGAAAAGAACAACAAATACTGCCCTGGACAGCCACAGGAGGAAAATTGAATGAACAGCTTTTCTGGGAATTACTTTTTATCTCAGGAAGTATCTGGAATATAATTTTATATCTGTAAAGACTTCAGTCAGTCATATAATTTGTTGCCTGCTGGAAACAGCTGGTGATTCACATCATATTAATCTTTGCCGGGTCAGACACAGAGTTGTTTTCATGCCTCTGAAGTTTTCGAGCAAAAACCACAACAGGTGAACGCGTACATAAACATTCACTACATATACGTACAATTCTTATCATTTACATTCACCTTTTCCAAATAACCTTCAAGAGATAAAAAGATTACAATGGAAACGTACTTATAGACACAGTGTTTCTCCAACTAAATGCAAACAACTTTTTTTAATATCTGCCTGCTGTTTAGGGTGTAGGCATGCTAGAATTTGCTATATAGTTCATAACAAAGTGGTTGCTGGACCGACTCAGAGAAAGAAATGAGGATGAGGATTAAGATTAATACAAAAAACAGAATGATCCACAAACCCTGGTCTCTGTATTTGACCATCTCAAACTGCCTCTGTGATTTGACATGGAAGCCCATCAATAAAAAAGAATAAAACAATTTGGGTTAAAGTAAAATAGGAGGGCCTTTCACAAACGTAGTGCTTTTATTATGATACGAACACATTTTGTGTGGAAAAACAAAGGTTGGTGTGAGAGTGGGTATGGTATATAGTGAAATTAATGTTATTGGATTCATCTTATAATTATTTGCTAAAACCTGCTTCTAGTTAACTTGTGATACAACTGGGTATCATGAAATTTGTGAGGTTATGTTAATGTGAGAGTCTATTTTGACCAGCTTCAAACTGTTTGTGGTCGAAACATTAAAACTTAAAGTTAAAGTGAGACCAACATCAGCGGTGGTGGCCGCTATTGAGCGACTGGTTGCACGTGGTTCCTCTGATTGGTTTGCTCCTAACTTTAACAAATGCTTCATCCAATCACCTGTTAAGTTTTTACTTTTTTTAAAGTGCCTTCCTTTTTTCAAATTATAGATCTGGTCAAATAGTCAAATTTTCTGCTGAGAAGCATTCCCAACTGAAAGTATCTAAGCAAAAGCCATGACAACACCTGTTCAGATTCTATATTGTATACAAAACTAAGAAAAACTGCTCCAGTCATTCCTTTATCATCTTCTTTAACATAAGAAACACTGGATATGACAAAAGGAGGGTGAAAATGAGCCATCTGTGAAAATTGTATATTTCAGTGCCATTTCATTAACAAACCTTGATAATAAAGTAATATGTCTTATTATACTAATAGATATGAGAACACTGAAAACAATGTGAAATACTGCATTAGACAAAATATCTAAAGCAAAATGTTGTACAATATTTATTGAACAGCTTTAGTTTCAGTGCTGTAGACTCACATTCAAGCTTAGTGTAAATGTGGTCTCAATGTAAAGCAGTTGCCTTTTCCTAATTCTTTAAGAGTTTCTCCTACTGTCTCACCTTAACCCCATGATTTTTTTCCAACAAGGTTAAGAAAAGAGGTTGGGAAAAAAGATGATAAGAGGTAAGTTTTTTGACAATGCTTAATTTCTAGCAGGAATGAACTTCCCAGATGGTTTGTAAAACAAATAATTCAAGGTGTCAGTATGTGCTTCGATTTCAGTCAGCATCCAAGCACAACTTGTCATCTTTGACAGCACACAGAAAAACACCTTTGTGCATAAACACTACATTGCTCACACCTCAGAGGTGTTGGATACATCTCTGTGTTTGCAAAGTTCACAGTCTCAAAACCAATGGTGACAGCAAGCCTCCCAATGATTGCCATCGACTTTTTCAACCAGGAAAAATCTGCAAGAAAGACAGAAGAATGGAAAAGGGGTCCACATGAAAGAATCATCATTAAACCCAGAAAAAAATAGCAGCCCCTTCAGTTATTGAGGTGAATTTACCAGTGGGCACGAGAGGTACAACGAGGCAGGCAACGCCTCCGATGAAGTTGGTGATGGCCATGAGGGAGCGTCGGCCCACTCTGTCCACCATCAGATAGAAGATGAGCCCGGCGGGCAGCTCCACCACAGCAGAGATAAAGAAATCCAAGAAGAGATTGTTACCTGCAATTCCCAGCCGCAGGACCAGGCCTTGAAACACAACAGTGCTTGTAAACCTGTGTTAAAGGAATACTGCGTCAGATTTCTTTTTCTAAATGACCACCACATCCAAGGATCGGTTTGATAATCTGTGATCTTATGGTTCACTAAATAACCATATAAAATCACAAAAACATTTATTAAACTGACTCACCAGGCATAAATTAGAATTATCGTGTTTCTTCTTATGGTTGGTGTCCTAAACAAATCCTTCAATGATATGGGTTGCACTCCCTTCTTTTCCTCTGAAAGAATTATCTGAAAAACATTATATCAAGCAATAACTCTGATTGCTAGATTTTGCATTTGCAAATAGCTTTCAAGTTAAATAAGATGTGCCATTTCTCCACTGTGAATACAGTCATACCTCTGGCAGATCATGTGGCACACATCTGCTGTTACATTCTGCAATGTTCTCAGCAACTTTCATGGCCTCTGTTGTTCTTTTTTGTGAAAAGAGCCATCGCAGAGATTCGGGGACCATCCTTTAACAGCAAAACTCTGATAAATAGCTTTTCAAAATCTGCCTTTGTTAATATGTTTTTTGATGACATTAGATTCGTACCAGTAGTATGAGATAAACAGGAAGCAAGGAAGACTCATGGCCAGCTGTAAAGTCTTCCAAGAAGATATAAAGTAAGCCAGACCAGGCAGAATGACCATACCCATTGAGTAAAAAGTTCGACCCACCATGGACACAAATTTCCTGTTGTCTGCTCCAAAGAACTCAACTACTGTGAATGATAAGAGTTTAAGATGACAGATATATAAACTGACGCAAAAGATATCATATTGGGTATTTTGTGTTTGGTCATATATTATTTTCTCTAGTAAGCTCTATTTAGAAAATGTTTTCTGAGATTTCTGTTTTTTGGAGTTTCAAATCTCTGGTATGAAGCCCAGGCCTGACTCAGAGAATTATTTGTTTTTACATCAAGATAACCTTGATTAGTAGTATTCTCCTTGACACTGTATTTACTCTTGCATTTGAACATACCTAGTACGTAGTTAGCCGTCCATGCTCCCTTTCCAAAAAACCCTTGTGAAAAGCGGAAGAAAAGCAGCAGCGAGTACCATGGTGACAGCATGACTCCAACACCTGAAATTCCCAGACCAAGCATTGAGGCAATGAAACATGGCTTTCTACCAAACCTGTGAAAAGAATGAAGAGTACTTATTACTATTCAATTGAAATTACATGGGGAAAATAGTTGGTATTTAATGGTGCATAACTAACCTGTCTGCCAGATAGCCAGTGACAAAAGCTCCAACAAAAAATCCGCATGCCAGGGAAACCTGATTCAGGTCAGCAAGCCAGGATTTCTCACAGACCAAGGAAAACTAGGGGAGAGGAAACTCTACTTAAAAGTAGCGCAGTTATGGTTGATGTGGTTGATACCAGAGAACCATTTTAGAGATTGGATTTAGAGAGATAGCTGCGCCAAACTTGTAGAGCTAATTTTGTTGTTAAGGACATAAAAACATTTAAAAAACAACCAAATGTACCAACCTCGGTAACGGTAGTGCTGCGGCTTTTATCAAATATCCATCTGCCCTCACAGGGCTCTGTCTGGGTTGCATTAGAAGACAGCTGCCACTCAAGTTCATCACATTTACTTTGGTTTTTATTCCAGTCCACTGCAAATCTCTCACAATGGCTGTAGGATCCTGACTCTTGAAAGTGGGGAATGGTCACTTCTCGTACCTTGGCCTCTGTCCAGCCACATTCTTTCTGGAGGATCTCAGATCCAGGACTCCAGCACCAGTGATCAGGAGTGTGCCCTAAGAAAACAACTCCAACGAGCACAAACGCAAAAAGGATCAAAGGCAAAGATCCAAGTGTGACAATCTTCTTCTGGAAAGGCCCAAATTCTCCTACTTGCTGGATGAGTCTGTCTACATTTGCCATCTCTGTTAATAATCAAGAGTGGTAGAAAACGTTGGGTCTGTTCAACACTGACAATGTCTAGGAAGAGTCATATTTTTAAAGAGACAAGAGCTCTAAAAAATTGATCAAAGTCCCTCTTTATTCTCACTCTTGGGTCATCGTTTTGAGGAATTGAGCAAGCATATCAAATCATTAAAAGTGCATCTTGATCAAAGATTTGGTGCCTGGGGGCTTGTCTAAGAGACTGCAGACGGCTGGTTTGCTGCTTTAGTCTTAACACCGCCCTTTTTGCACTCAAAGGAAGATTAACTTCCATATCCATTCATATATTTTATCAGGATCTGTATTTCAGTTGGTGTCATCGAATATCTAACAAAACGCAAACATTGATCCAAGACGAAGTCTTTCAGAGAGGCAAGACACACTGCAATCCAGGTTACTGAGTTTTTATGTTTACAGAAGCTAAAAAAAAGCACCAGTGTGATATCATGACATTATGTATGACATTTTCTTTCACTTTGTAAACACAGTTTTTAAAAGTGCTATACAAATAAAAGGTATTATTATTATTATTATCATTAATGAATTATCTACCTGCATATAACCTACAGTATCCTTTTTTTCTTTTGTCTTCACTTCTAACTATTTATCCACCTTCCATTCTAGCAACAAAATATCAATGAGCTTTGGGGTTAACTATTTTACTTTTTACTCTTTGTCTCTGAATCATTTATTTCAGAGTTGTGAGTTCTCCTTGAACTGCCTGCACCAAGATGGTTATGTTTGGTTGCTGTTTGTCAAATTTTCTCATTCTTTTAAAGCAGTATCATGGGAAAGTCAGTGAGTCACACTATGTAGCCACAATTCTGATAATCACTTTTGAGATATTGAGTCCTCTGTAAATGAAATATATTGCTGTGAGACTGTTGGCTGGACAAAACAAGACGTGGGAAGACATCGTCTAACCTTCTGGGAAATAACTCAGAAAAATCATTCCTTACTAATCAACCAAAAGGATAACTGTTTGTTACAGCCTTAGTCTCAACACTACATCTGATGAGATACTATTGCTGTAAAGGTTTTAAGGGTATTTTTGAAAGCAAGGTTTTTGATAAAAGAATGCTGCTCTAAATGGATAAAGTGATATTAGCACCTGTCTCAAAACTGTCAATGTCATTTAAACAGAGGAGGTTTTGTGTCATACCAGTCTTATCTAAATTCAAACTATGCTTGTCTTGTAATCCATTTGGAAAGGATTTCTGTACGTATTTTACAGAAATTTGTATTTTTCATCATATGTGATACTCACATATGTGATACACACATAAGACTCAGTTAAGAGTAGCAGTTTATTTGATGTAGATAATGATCTCAAATTGCAAAAAGTTGGAGCTTTTACATCATTTTCATATCTGTAATCCAGCTAATTAAAAACATTTGCTCACACATTTACCATTTCACAGCTTGGCTGAGAAGTCAGGCTTAACTCAGTGCAAGAACCTAATGAGTTGATTTTACATATTTCTGTTTCATTTTGGTTCATCTCTGCTGTGGATGAAGGAGTTTCACAGGGCAGACAAAATGTCTTCCACTGAGGGTCGGTCTAATGGACTCTGGCAGGAGTGAGAGAACAGCACCCTCCCATGTTCGTCCAAAAGGAAGTCGCCTCCCAGCTGGATCAAAAGAGTAAGGGAAGAGACAATAATAGAGACAATCTTCATAACGCTTTTTTCAGAGAGAGAATATGTAAAGCATTTCGATATTAGTACAAAACAAAACTGGATCATTTCCATATTACCGCTTCAAATTTTTTGTGTATGGTTCATAGGATATTAATATTTGTATGAATGGACATTATCATCACAATCCACTTTTAAAAAAATTGGAACGCTGTGTAAAATGTAAGAAAAAAACTTGCAGTGATTTGCAAATCAGATCTGCAAAATTTCTATTCTCAAATTAACATAACTGTCATGAACTGTGTGTGGTTTGGTGTACTCAGGTTTCTTTGTTTGGCTTTGTTAACGTCAGGTTGAATTTTCTGTTCTTTTATTATTATTTTTTTTTGTTCTGATCTTGTTGGGTTACTCTTGGGTCCTTGCTTTTCTACCTCTCAGGGTTTCATTTGTATTGTAATTAGTCTTTCTTCCTGTTTTATTTTGTAGAGACTTCCTCTTTGTGTGCTCTGTTGTCTGTACATCCTATTGATGTTTCAAAGCAGGTTTTCAGTTACTGCTTGCCACACCTGCTTCTTGATTGTTATCGAGTAGTCAAATTGTCAAACTTGTTGCAACTGATTAGATTTTTTTCAACAGATCAGTAACATAATTGGGCATAAAAATGGCGCCTTGGAGAGGTCGAGCCTCTAAAAAGTAAAGATGAGCAGAGGTTCAGCAATCTAAAAAAAACGTCTTACAGATTGTGAAGCAATTTCAGAATAATGTTCCTCAACATAAAATTACAAAGAACTGGAATATTCCATTATCTACAGTACGTAATATCAGATGCAGATAATCTGGAGAAATCTCGGTGCTTCAGAGAAATCAATATTGGCAACCTGTGATCTTCGGACTTTCAGGCTTCACTACATTAAAACAGGTATGGAAATCAGTGCATGGGGCGCAGGAACACTTCCAGATATCATTTTGAACACAGTTCACCGTGCCATCATCAAATCCAGGTCTAAGCTCCACCAGGGAGAGAAGAAGCCATGTGGGAACATGATCCAGAAATGCTGCAGTCTTCTCTGAACCAAAACTGATTTAAAATGGACTGAAGCAAAGTGGAAAACTCTTCTGTGGTCAGATTAAGCTTCTTTTTTTTAAATTCTCTTTAGAAATTATGGATGCTGCATCCTCAACACCAAAGAGCAAAGCTTGTAATCTGTAGTTAGTTCAAAAGCTTGCATCTCTGATGATATGGCTTGCATTAGTGCCTTTGGAACTGACAACTTAAAGGCACCATCATTGCTGAAATTATATACACTTTCAGAGCAACATATGCTTCAATCAAGATAACATCTTTGCCAGGAAAGGCCTTGCATATTTCAGAAAGACAATAATGCTAACCCACGTACTGCATCTATTTCAACACCATGGCTTCATAGTAGAAGAGTCCAGGTGATGGACTGACCTGCCTGCAGCCCAGATCTATAACCCAAATAAAACATTTAATGCATCAGGAAAAGGAAAATATGACAAAGAAGCTAGAAT
The DNA here is from genome assembly GCF_036924035.1 of Leuresthes tenuis. Taxonomy (NCBI): domain Eukaryota; kingdom Metazoa; phylum Chordata; class Actinopteri; order Atheriniformes; family Atherinopsidae; genus Leuresthes; species Leuresthes tenuis. The sequence continues at coordinate 15,281,966 of NW_027325369.1, forward strand.
CCTATATCAGACAAGAATGGACAACATTCCTCTCCCAAAGGTCCAACAACTGGTGTCCTCAGTTCCAAGGTGTTTACAGACTGTTGTTAAAAGAAGAGGGGATGCTACACATTTCTAAACATAACCCTGTGCCACATTTATTAATGCATGTTGCTGCTATTAAAATCAAAATGAGCTAATATTGTTCGGAAATTGTCTCACTCTCAACATTTGATGCATTTTCTGTGTCCTACATTGAATAAAATTTTAGTTTATGAGAATTGCAAATGATGGCATTCTGTTTTTATTCACATTTTACTCAGTGTACCACGTTTTTAGAAGATGGGGTTGTATCAGAAGAGATTATTACCTTGTGAATATTTTACTTTACTGTCTTGTAACTACACATACTTACACATTCACTACCTATTCTACAGCATTTCTGTTAGATTAGGAAATGGAAAGACAAGTGTACCCTGCACAGACACAATATACTGTGAAATCTAACCTGAAACATGTCGTCTTGAATTGTTGGAAGTTCTCGTGGAAACTCCATATCGTCTGCTACATATTCAGCATAGAGCAGCATGTTATCGAAGTTTAACACTTTCTTCACAGATGCTCCCAGGCCAAATGCAGCGTAAACCTGCAAAAACCCTGCACAGTTTATTCATCAACTAAATTGAGAATGAAGTGTAAATTTTGCAGCCTGTTGTACACTCCAGACCTTTCTATCAGGGTCTAACAGCATGTCGTACTGGCAGCCAATGTCCTGCAGCCAGTGTGAAGCTCCCTCCTGACAACCAAATGAAACAACCACTACTTGTACCAAGTGCGCCTCCAGGGACCTCTGCAAAACAGTGGCGTAATGTCAGAAACAGTGTATATTTACTTAGTTGGAATCTATTGACATTTATTGAGAAAGTTTAAACAGTATGGTCTCAGCTGACTGTATGCATTTAACTGAATAAACCTCCATCAATAATTTGGTTACACGCTTTCTGAAAAGTTGGTGTCTTTCCACTGAGTGCTCTGTAGTTTAAAGTCTCTGATTATGCTGAACTCTTAACTGGTCAGGCTTGCACTGACTGCACTATGAATCAAAAGAAATAATTCACTCTGAATTAGTCATGAACATAAAGCACGCGGTACAACATTACACCAACTTAGACACGCATAATCAGGAGAGTTTGTTCCAAAATCCATTTAAATCACAACAGTTATGACATGCATGGGCATTGTTTTTGCTTTTTAATGTTGAAATGATAATATATCCGAGTTTTCAATTCAGCCAGTCTCTCCTGCTTTGTTTTTATTCAAGCTTATTTGAGAAAGAGGCACTTTAAATCAGTTATTCAGTAACATCTTGAACCCTCAGCACGACAGAGACCTACGTCAGTAGAAGATTTGTAGGGTTAAAAAAGGGACAGTGTAATATTGAACTGAGTGTAAATTACTTTTTGTTTACCTGATTCCTCTCCAGCTCTTTTATATGTATGCGGCATAGCAGGCAGGAGAACTGGCGGATTAACACCAACAAAGTTTTTTTATCTTTCCCAAAATATTGCTGCAGTGTCACTTTCCTGAAAAACATCATAGAATAGGGACCATAGATTGGAAAAGTCCAAAATCGACAACACAGAGATATTTAGCTTGTTATTTTGTTACATTTCCTGATAAGTATGGAGGCATAAAAAAATGATCAGACTCACTCTCCTGTTCTGGCATCGATAAGAGGCATATCAGCTAAGATATATTTTGACTGATGGTTGCCGTCCAGTATTTTCACACTTGGTTGTAAGTCATCATCCAGACGCTGCAGAAAGGCATCCCACTGCACCTGTGTTACATTGGCTGCACTCAGTAAATTTCTAAAAAGTTTCAGCCAGTGTGATCTTTTTTTTTCTTATTTCAATAACTCACCCCAAGCTGTCGAAATTCCTGCACAGCATCCCGTAGAGCAGCACAGCTGGAATCATTATGCAACATAGGGTTGTCTCGGTTTACTGCGCTTTTGGAATAAATGAGATGTACTAATGTATCATATTTGTTTCGTGCAATATGAGAGTGACCAAAGGAAAGAATACACCATTCATTAGTTTTGGCACCTATGGGATTTTGATTCTTAGATCACCTTTACCCAAGGTCTCAGGCCTTACAAAGATATTTTGGTTTTATTTTGAGGTGGGGTTATATGAGGTTTATATGAGCAGTCCGGCTTACCTACAGTAGACAGCGGTCAGAGCACTCTCAGTTTGGACAATCAAGCAGGAATTCTGATGAGAGCTACTCTGAAAGGAATCATGGAAGAGGGAATTTTTTTGCCATCTATTGCAATTCAAACATCAATAATAGAATTAGAGCGAATGCTATGTATTTATAATTTTACACCACATCACTTTACTTTGTGACTGTTTTCTTAACTGAAGTACATATATGTTGCTATGTGCATGCACGGCGGCTGCCCAAACATATCCTGCCACTGATCAGTTGAGTCCATCAGCAGATGTGTCAGACTTGTTAGCTCACTGCTTGGCATTACTTTGGCTAAGACCTTTCGCAAATAATGAAAAGTGTGGATTTTCAGGCCTTTACTCATTTTTATCTGTGTTGCAGTTGGTATTTTTGGATTATACTGGTGGGAATTTTTTGTCACAGCTGTTCAGCAGAGTGATACATCAGATAACCGCATGCAGGCAAAGTGAACTATTGTCTCATGCAAAAGCATTCTGTGAAGTTTTTGAGGTGTTGACTTTAGATGGAGAAAATACACTATTTTGTAACCCCCTTCTGAGTAGCTCTTCATTTAGCCCTCTCTTCAGAATTACCCCCTTATTTTCCAAACTGAGAGCACTCTGCTGTCAGAGAACTGGTGTACTAATGATTAATTGATGAATGTGAAGCAATTTTTTTGGCTAATAGACTCTAATGTATTGTCACGGTAGAGCAGTGCTCTGACTGATGGAAAGGGTTTACACACCGATGGTGGATAAATGGAGTCACGAAGTGGCCGAGATATCTAACAAGTCTCCTCTGATGTAAGAAAGAGGTGGAGATGGGGAGGAGATGAGTTGTGCAAAAGTAAGCCTGGAGGTAGACTGACAGAGCAGAAAAGAGTTTTTTAAAGCAACACTTAAAAAGTGAACCTTGAAGCTCGCTTCTGACTCGTTTTGAAGTACATTAACTTTTGTTGTGAACATTCCTGGGCCTGAAAATATACTAGAGTTTCCTGCTTTCCAGTTTCCAATTCATTACTTTAAGAAGAGGCATCAGACTGATTTGCTCAAAATACGGTGGGCAAGAAGCCCATGGGACCAAAGTCGTGAAGACAGATTAATTTATGCGTTGAATCTGATGACATGGAAAAATGGAAATAACAAAGATTAGCAGGATGAAGAGCGCAGAGAATGAAGGTAGATAAGAGAGAAAGGATCTTCTTTACATGAAAAAAGACTGAGGCTGAGTCTTGTTCAGAGCATTGTAAATACTCTTACTCCCTTAAACCTTGACCTCCTCCAAGCAGCTGCTTAGCTCTCACAAAGCAGCAGAAGGTTGTAAGAAGATGGCAAAGCAAAACAATTTTTACCTTGACATATGAAAGAAATGCTCCAGTTTTAATGTGTTTGGTGTATTAGTTTTCCTTTGATGTTGATGTTGTTTGATGGTGAAGTTCTCTTACTGACGGTTTTTTGTCCACAGATCTTCTGCATCCTTTTTCCTTGTGACAGACAGGCTGTGAAATTTGAAGAAAATAGACTGTAAAGCTATGTTTGTGGCTCTAGAAGGCTCATAAATTTACATTTTTAAGATCTGCAGGAAAATAAGAAAAAGCTGTAGTATATACTGAGGGTAACCTGTTGTACAAAACTGCACCAGCTTCAATCAGACCCAGCAGCGACTGTTTTTGCTCTATGCGGATTTTCTGCCTGATGAATTCCTGGCGAGAACCTGTTTAACAAAAAGTGCATAAAGTTAGTGTGCAACAGTCCATGTGTTGGCTCTTCATATATAATGACTGACAGGCCTCCTGCTTGTGCCGCTCAGAGTGCCACCATAAATCGTCTGCCAACAGCAGAACACGGTGTCTATTTTTATGTGCACTTGTCTGGGCCACAACTACAAAATGCTGCCAACCTTCATTACTTTCCTTTTCAGCGAGGTTCAGCAGAGCTTTGCCGTTTTCAACAAAAGCTGTCAGTGCCTTCACACAAGAAACTGCTGTCGGCTCTGGTCCTTCAGCCATTTTCTTTTTGGAATGTGAATCTGTAATTGTTTAAAGAGATATCCAACCCTTGATCAGTGAGCACAGCAAACAGCCTCTCAAAGTACAGAGCAGAAAAAAATTATTTGAAATCCCAGATTTCATTGGAAACGGTACAAAAACATTAAAAATCGTGAAAGTTAATATTTTACATGTACATGCTTATTTTAAATTTGATGAGGAAACATGTTTTAAAAAGTTGTTATAAAAGCATGTTTAACACTCTGTTCCATCATCTCTGCTTTGTAATACATTTAATGCATCAAATGTTTTAATGCAACCACTTGCAAGCTAGTTTAGGGTATATTATAAGCTACTTCAAAGCTGTGCTTTGACATCCTTGCTGAAATAAACAAGACACCATTTGAATGCTGCCATACCGCATGTTGCTCAAAAACTGTATAGATCATGCAGGAGTTGTTTTCATATTATTATAGATGTCATAAAGTGGTACAGTATTATTGAAATTACATCAGCAAACTCTTAGTTTAAAACACTTATTATGGTGTATACGAGGACATTTAAAGGTTGATAGGCAAATGTTGTATGTCAGTGTTGGACAGACCCTCTATATAGAGTGCATTTATTTAGCGCATTTCAAGCCATGTTGACGCCTCACAGTGCTTTTACACTACAAGTGACATTCACCAATTCACTCACATACACACATACACTCAGACAGCAGTTCTTCGTCAATGCAGTTTTTAGCCTATAGAAGGTCTTTTCTCTATCACAGACACAAAGGACAACAGTGACTCACAATACTTACAATGGTTGTGCTCCATGTAGCACTTTACTTGATTGTGATATTCTGCATGTTGGCTAACTGACATGAACACATGCACATTTAACTGAATGCACCAATGCGTTTCTTGCTGTGACAAAGCAAAAACATCTACTATTAGAGAATATTTTCCTCATTGTAATTAAAATGCTCACACAGCAACACAGGTGTTTTCTGATAGGAGTTCTCCCGGGAACGTATAAGCATATTAGTGTGCATAATCTGTGTTTTGCGAACTGTCAAATCATTTTGTTGGGCCTGTTTGCAACGTGTCAAACTATTAGCTATGTTCCATACTATATTGTACAGGAACAGTACTCCCGAGCCATTGTTCCCTGCTCAGAGAATATCAGCTAAGTGAACTTCTCTTGACAAAATGTATCTATTTGGAAAAAATGTAAATTGACGCAGCTAACGCTCTCTCTCTTAAGCTGGGCCACAGTTGAATGGTTAAAAAAAAATGTATACGTCTTCCAATTGTCTTTTCTTTTCCTCTTTTCGTTAACTTTGTTTGAAAACATCTTGAGGTTGAGGAAGGGTGGTAGGATGAATTTGTAAGGCCTCAGGAAAAGATGACCTTGCTACAATGAGAATCCGACCACAATGACACTCTGTGATTTTGGTCTGCAACACTGAAACTACCAGCCGTTAAATAAATATTCAACAAAAGCTTAGATACTTTGTATAAAGCAATATCATCACATTGTTACACAGAGGCTACATCATCTATGTATCATAATAACTTGAATAGTTACTCTACAGTATATTACTTTCTTATCAAGGTTGGTAATTGAAATAATGCGACAAAAAGGCACAGAAGTGAAGCACATTGTGTCATAGCCTGTCATCATATTTATCCACACAAAACACAGGTAGTACAACTGTAATAAATATAATCAAGTCTCGGAATGGAATTATCACCTTCCTTTCATAAAGGATGTGCCACTGTTTCCTGAGATAAAGGAAATAACAAAGGAAGCATTGGAGCTCCTTTCCTAAGTAGTTTAGAGAATTCAGCTGATATCGTGGCTGCTATTTACATACCTCTGGGTCATTTCTCTAAATTAGAAACTTTCCTAAGCAAAAAAAAAACTTTTCAATCAGACCCCTGGTCATCCAACTACCTGAGATATCTGCTACTGTTGTTGACATTATTTTGGCACTGAAAACAGAGAGTTAGCAGTTCCGCAGCTAAGCTAACCAAATCAACGTTAACTTAGCTGACTGATTTTCTAGTTTTAATGAAATTAAATTTTATCTTTCCGAAGCTATTAAAGATCATTTATAGAATATCTTACACTGTTGTTTCAAGGCAACTTGGCCTATCCCATCAATAACAATAGCATTTATTACCATGATAACATGTCGTGTAAACTGTATTGCAGACGCTCTTTTTTTTTACTTACATGCAAAGCAATGAATTGCTTATAGTTCCCTTTTAAATGAACTTTGCTGCTTTGTGCAGTTTGGAATGTTACTTGGCTGACTACGGTTTTCAGTGCACCTCATTGGGAACTACTCGGTATATCGAACGCACCCAGTTACTTTTATACTCAAGCTGTTTTCTCTGCATCATCACTACATGTTTCAAAATTTAAAGTATATACTATTTAGCAGAAGCAGTATTTTTTTAAAGGAGAACTACACAGCTTGCTCAAAACCAGCTTGAGATATATAACTTCACATCTAAATTGTTCTAAATCTAATTTCTGGAAAAACTGAAGTTATTGCTTTTGGACACAATATCAAACCTAAAATAGTTTCTACAGGTGGCATTACACCTTGTGACGCTTTGTGCCTTGAAGTCAATTTTGAGATGGATCTGTTCTGTAAATCATGTTTGTTGATCAATTTAATGTGAAATTGCAATCTAAATGTAATCCAGAGCCTGCAAGCCAGGTTGACAATTATTTCACAGTTGATGCTGTACAAAAGAGTGTCAATAAATTAATCCAAAACTGACCCAGATACAAACGTGACCTATTCTATCAGCAAGAGTGTGAAAACTGCAGCTTCTGCTCCCTGTACTTAATTCAATTAATCTGTTAAATGCAAAGCAAGGGAGTCTTGTGACATACAAGCAACAAAAAAGCGCTGTCTGCAACTGAAAGTAGAAGAAGGGAAGTGTGTTAAAAGTTACTTTAATTTTTTTGGTTTGAAAAAGCACAAATCTGTGTTGGTATAGTTGGCCTACTTTAAGAACTAAAACAAACCTCTTCTTCTTCTTTTGTGGATGAGACACTGAACACAAAGCCAGCATTTTTCTTTTTATTTCTATGAATCTCATGCACCAGGTTTCAGCATTAATCAACTGACTCCATCTCCACATTTCTCTGTTCTTGATATCCATCCTCGTGGACTTCCTGGTTTTCGCTGTCTGCTGTGTGGTTCTCTTCTGGCCCCTGGATGCCCTCAGAGGGTCCATGTGTTTGGCTGGCGTCTGTTTCTGTAGGTACAACATGAGAGATTGTGAAAGAACAGGCGATCTCTTTCAGAAGAGCCTGTTCGGCCTTCAGTTTAGCCAGTTTCTCCGTCAGTGGTGTTGTGGGTGCCGGTGCCTCTGCAGAGGGAGGGGTTGCAGTGTTTTGGACTGGGTGATTCTCTTTTGGGTCTTTAGGGTCTTCTTGAACCTCAGTGCCTTCCTTCTCTGTTGACTCAGCAGTGTTTGAGTCTGGTTTTGCTCCCTGCACCTTGTCAAATAGACTCTTCCTTTCCTCTTGCAAAGCCCTGCACAGGTTCTCAAGCTTCTGGTTCTTGAGGGTGAGAAGTTCAAACTCCTTTTCCTTGACTGCTCTCTGCAGAGGATATAAGCACACCAGTTGCAGTCCTTTCTAGTAAACAGATTCTACCTGAGGAATGAATTTTTTTAAACAAAAAAATGCTTGTGTGGATAAACGTTTCTTACATCTGCCACCATATCAATGAGGCTCTTGTTGCAGCCATCAAAGCGAGACTTCCAAGACTGGCACTCTTTCTCCAGCTTCTTCATTTTCTTTGCCATCTAAACAATAAAAAACATCATGTTACACGGCACACACTCTAAACAAGGCTGCTGTAGTCCAGTGTAGAATTGATCCAGTTAATCCAGTTAGACTTTTAACTTATTTTTAGTTTTATTTTTGCAGACATATTTCAGATAAGCTAAAAAATCGTAGCTAGTATCATGAAACTGACTGCATGTGCTCTTTCAAGTCTTTCTTACTTTGTCCATGTCCTGTTTGAAGCTGCTGTAGACACTGTTACTCTTTGACACCGTGCCCTGGAATTCATCAAACTTCTTGGAGTACATGTCAAGCTGAGGAGGAGTGATGACAAAAGCTTATTCACGTATCCACAAAGGCAGAAAAACAAACCAGTGTTTCCCATTACGACCTGTTACCCTACCTGGGTTTTCATATCAATTTCTTGCTCCCTCATGACCTTCACCTGAAGTTTATACTCTGCCGCCTGTTTAAGCAGCTGTGGGATGTTGAAATGTTCTGTGAAATCGAGCATTAGGAGATTATAATTGCAAATGTGTTACTAAAGCGCTCGTAGTGCATACATGCTCTTTTTCCAGCTTGTGCTTCTCCTCAACCTCCTTCAGGATCATGTTTGCCTGCGTGAGTTTGGTTTCCAGCAGCTTCTCCTTCAGGTCTCTGTGCTTGAAGACCTTTTCCAGGTTCTGGAAGACATTCAGGTGAATTTATGAGTCGGTTTCACACAGAGAGCAGTTTCTTTTCCCGCTCAGGGAGCTTTGGCTGAAGTACTGTATCTAATGGATGTAAGACCAGGGTGAAATGTGCAAATAATTCATGGGCGCAGATGTGTGAGGGTTTGCCTAATCATAGCACATCCAGTGAACTCTACTCCCACTAACGTTGAGTGAAAGTACAAATTGACTTTCCTATGCTTTGCTATAACTGCTCTGTCTGGTCTACAGCCTCTGCTCAGTGTGTGGCAGGCTCCTTACCGCCTCTCGCTGGTCGTACTGTGAAATGAGTCCCTTCAGTTTTTCAGCTAGAGCGCCGTTCTCCTGACACAGCTTGGTGTTGCGACTGCTGTGTTCCTCAATTTGAGCTTGAATCTCACTGAGCGTACCCTGGAAATGGGTGGTGATCTCTTTCCTCTTTAGGTCATCCTCTCTGCACCTCTGTAGAGTCTCCTCCTGCAATTCAGGGATCCGTTTTAGTGTTCAGCACACTAATTCTCAGTGTCCATGATTTCTTTGTCTCATTTCATTTCTCTGGTGATCACTAAGGCGGTTGAAATATTGTCCAAACTAGTTGATAATGTTATTGAAAATTGAATTATCATCAACACCTCCTTTGAACATCCTAAACTATCTGTCAAATTTTAGATTTACCTATATTATATGGAAAACTGTCAGAAAACTAACATTTTCAAACTTCCCATTTCACATTTATGGAAGGCTATATAAACTACAAGTTAAACTTTTAAGTAAGTTTGTCTTGACTTGAACAACATAAGGTTCACACCAGGAGGCGTTGGTGTGACAATGTGTCAGAGGTAAAATCTTGTGCTTTGACGTAATGGCTGATGGGTTTCACTGCGCGCTGATGTCATGTCCTGTAGAGACAAACATATGGTGACACCAGCTGGCACTATTGCTCAAATAACCACTAATGGCACTTTTCACAGCTCAGATTGGACACCACACTTGTTTAGTCCACAACAATCTGTCGGCGGGGTAAAGTCGGAAAGTGAAGTACCTTTAAAGTCTTGTTGTGTCTCTGCAGCTCTCTGCAGAGTCCCTCCAGTTTACTGCGAGCCAGCACGGCTCGGCTGTGCTCACTCTGCAGCTGGTCCTTCTCCTTCATCACTTGGAGTAACTTCTTCTGCAGAACCTTCATCTGTTTCTGATCGCTGCGATGCTCCTCCAGCTGCAGAAGCACACCCAGAAATTTACCCGCTAGGGTGAGGATATCTTCTCTTTTTGGGAGCATTTTCTAGCATCACTCACAAGAAGATTACTTCATTTTAATTTCTCTTTTCCTTCAATCATCCACTCACCAGCTCAGCGTGCTTCTTGATGATGGCCTCCAGTTTTTGTTCTGGACTGCCAAGTTTGTTTAAACTTTGCATCAGCAGCATGGCTTCTTTCCCTAAACAGCATCAGAGAATTTCAAGTTAAACATAGTCTGTCAGTTAGGTCAGGGAGATTTTTAACTCCCAGATTAAGATGTTCCTCTGGAAAAGTTATCGGGAATTACAAGAACTCCGTCAGCCCACATTGTAAAAAATCCTCTGGGCATCTGACACAAGCTATAAAGGGCATATGGAAGGGCTATTCTACCACATTACAGCTCTCCTTACACACCTATCACTGTCAGCACAACTTGGATTTTTCCTGACTGAGCTGAAACCCTCTTCAGCCAAAATCAATGAAACTCAGAAAAAAAAGAAAAAAAAATACCTAGATTTTTGAGCATCTTCTTCTCCAGTTTCTGATCCTTGCGGGCATCTGGCTCTTTGGCAGCTGTGACCTCTTCTATGTCCTCTGGCTCAGCTGGACTCTGGGCTGCCTGGTAGGTGCTAATGATGTCCTCCAGCTGTTGGGCCAGGTCCTCTGTCAGGTCAATGTGGTGATCCTCGGCCGGCAAAGCCTCAGGACTCGTGGGGGCAGGGCTGCTCTCCTGACAAGCCTCCATTATTCCAAGCTAGTACCAAGATGAGGTAGACAGCTGGCTCTGTAATGGAGCCCATGAATTAAAGAATCATTTTCACATGGATTAGGGTTGCTCTTATTATTGTCAGATACTTTTCCACTTCAGAATTGTTGACTCGTCACTGGATGCCAGGAACAACCTTCTTTCATTTTCTACTGCTGTATTTTTTTCCCTGAGACACATCAAAATGTCCAATAAAGTATCTGAGCTAAAGTGTCAGCAGACAGATCAGCTTTCTGCAGATAGACGTGTCATTGTGTCAAACAACAAATGCAGGGATGCCAAATGTCTGAGGTAATTTAGAGACGGTGTCACTATTACACACAGCTTGGCAAGTTCAAGTTTCTACTACAAAACATCCTATTTATTATGCATTGTTGACAACACATGAATAATTATTGTGTATTTTTAAATGTTTTATCTTCCAAATATTATTTTCTATGTTCGCCTCAAAATCCTGTAAAATTCTGGCTGCCAAAAGACAATTTGTTTAGTTAACAAGAACTTCTTGCAATAATAGTGGTGAACTAAAGTGTTTTTATGGTTATACTTTTTCTTAAGTCGATCAGCCAGTGGAAAAACTCACGTATGACTTTGGCTCTAACTTTAAAAAATAATGCTGCACTGCTGCAAGTTGAACTCTTCTGTTTCACTACTGAGGTTCCGTTAAAGAGCTCATTACTGGCCTGAAGTTTCCAAAATATTTTCACCAACACTCAGCTTGTGCTGCTGGGGTGGCTTTGAAAAATGCATTTTAGGTCCGCTAAGTACCAACTCAGTCTCACAGCAAAATGTGAAATAGCGTGGAATATAATGAAAAACGTATGCTGAATTGTGTCCAGAGAAAGGATTTCAACAAATATTTCTGTCACGAAAATAACTTCACAAAGGATCACACTCTCAGCACATTATGTGAAATAATCAGGAAACGACTGTAGCGTCATATTCAAGAGCCAACAAAGTCTGCATTAAGAGGTCAGAGGGCTTGTTGGATGGAGCAACAAACAATGTTTTGAAATGTCATTTTAAGATGTAGTTGTTGGTTTGTGCCTGTTGTACACACTACGAACTACTTAGTTTGACATGAGGTTAGAAAAACATCACAATTTCCATTTCCAAGCCCTGTCCCTTTGGCTAAATGTATAAAAATTGTGCTGGACTGAAATATGTCGCTTTAGAAGTTGTACCAGTACTATGAATACAAAGTGTGGTGTAAATGCAGGCAGAGCTGAGTGATTTTAACATAATTTTAATCCTTGCTTTAATTGTAAATTATTCAAATGCATCAGATTCTGATTTTTTTATTCTTAATAAATGCTCATTTAGACATTAATGTCAGTAACCAGTTTTGTAGACTGTATGTCCCAAATTTAAGAATAATTTTTTCTCAAGATAAAATTGCAAAGAATTTGGGAATTTTGTCATCAATGGTACAAAACATTATTAAAAGATCATAAGAGTCTGCAAAGAGCTCTGTACATGAGAGACAACAACGAAATCCAACATTGACTTAAAACATGCTCCATTGAGAACAGACAGTTCTGTAGGAATCTGTTCAGGGCTCAGCTGGAACGTTGAGTGCCACTGTCACTGAATGCAGGTCATCACTGCACCCACAGAGCACAGAAGATCCAAAAGCACAGCCACCTTTTCTGGGCTAATTTAAGATGACCTGAGGTAAAGTTAAAAAAAAGAGGAGAGAGTCCTTTCAACACGTCGGCTCACAGTTCAAAAGGTTTATCTGCGATGGTGTTGGGCTGCATTAGCGCACATCTGTGAAGGCACCATTATGATAAATAATGTGCAAAGCTTTTGAAGTATTATATGCTACAACAGTATCTAGGCAATGCAGTTTCATGGAAGCCCTTGCTTATTTCAGCAAGACAATGCCAAACAACACTCTGCATGCATTAACTATATGGCCCCCAAGTCAGAGACTCAGAGTGCTAAACTGGCCTGGTTTTGTTGTGAAACGATTGGCCAGTGCAACACAGTAGTAAACACGCTCCTCTCCTAAAGGTTTTGAGATGGGTAGCTGGCTTCAAATTTAAAATGAGATATGAAATTTACAAAAACAATTAGTGCAAATTCATTACCCTTTGTTTTAATTTTCATTCTACTCAGCATCCCAACATTAGGTAGAAAACAGGGTTAAAAAAAACATTGTTTTCACCAGGAAATATATTTTTTTCATAATATATATTACTCTTTGAGAAATTTAAAAGATTAAGGAATTTTGTTATGAGAATGTGATTTAAACATCAGTCTTTTTGGTGTACCAGTGCCAGTCTTATCATGTCACATTGCCTGCTTGTGTCTGCCTTGTGTCGTACTGGCTTCCAGTCAGCGGCTGTTTATGTGCATAAAATTAGTGCAGCCTTCACACTGACTGTGCTTTCACAAGCAGAGCACATGGCACCTGTTCCAGACCCGCAAGCTATTTTAGGAACTTCTTAATATGGGCACGTTATTTATTTATTTCTAATCCACTCTTGTTGATGTCAGTTTCAGTGACATGAAAGCTGCATTTTTTCAGCAATTAGTATTCACTCAAAAAACTAAACAAAAAGAAAACTGTGTTATGTAAGCGACCTATTTTATATTGGTCGCTTATTTATATAGAGGTTGGTCAATTGGAAATTAAACAACATATGGAAACCATAAGGAAAGGCATTCGTGACTTCTTAATTGCACAGGAACAAAAAAAGTTTAAATGCACAATATATTTCAGCAAGCCAATCTCCTTCGCTCTTGTTAGCAAATGACGCAAGCATGTCTCACTGCCATTAACAGCTTCACATCTTCAACAAACTTGGCAAGCTTTAAACATCCGTCAAATTCAGCGAAACTCTTATTAGTACTCAAAAGAATAAGAGGAGGATTGGAAACCACTCCAATCACAGGATTTTTTTATGCTACCTTTGTGTTATTTACGTGCAAATGTCCATGAAGAAGAAGGGTAATGAGCAAACAGGGTCTTACCAGGACCAAGGGCCAGAGGGGAAAAGGAAAGAGTGTCGAGGGGCTCGGACAGGCTGCCACCACAGATACAACAGCTGTGATAAGACCACCTCAAAATAAACCAGGAGAGCACAGCTCACTGTGAGCAAAGAGAGGGAGGACGTCTCTGTCCAGAACACCTCACTTCAAAAACAACTGATAGACCTCCTCCGTTTGTCATCTGTGTGCATACTTTCTGCTTATAAATGGATTTGTTCTTCTAGTAAGCAGCCATTATATCTGAAGTCTCTGCTGCTTTAAACCAGTGCAGTGCTAATTTTATTTTTATCTGGGTTGCAGTTAACAGCCATGTAATTATTCAAACAAATGGGCCCGACAAGCCGAGTGACTGAGCAGGAAAGAAGGGAAAAAAAGTGTAATCTGTCTCTTATTGTCTGGATTTAGAACAGGCCCTCTCAGCACAAAGAGGCTAACTTGGTGTAATACACTGTCCCCACTTTATACATACATACTTAGCACATATGGTATTTAGAACGCAGTAGAGATGAGCAGATCGGCTAAACTAATAAAGCCTGAATGTTGTTGAATACCATCCACAAGGTGAGTGCTATTTTTGGAAGCATTCATTTGTTTCTCCTGCAGCTTGTTATGGCTGCAGTAATCATTTTTCACCAGAGGATGTCACTGGTAGGAGTTTATCCGATTTTTCACAATGTTTTTGTTTTTTTCTCTTATCCTTCCCCAAAGGCAAAATGTGAATGTTTTCATGTGAAAACCTTTTCATGAGAAGTGCAACTGAAACGCCGTGGCATGGAAAAAGGTATGGAATCCATTCTGAATAATCGAGTCAAAAAACATGAAATAAGCCGCAACACACAAGCTTGGGTTAGAAGTATATTCTTTTAAAACAATTTTGAATTTAATCTGAAAAAGTAGAGCACCAAACAATAAATTCCTCATAGCATAAAAGAGGCACTCTGTCCTGTCTAACCAGTTTTGATGCAAATAGCTAAACAACAGATTGGCTACTGAGGTTCTTTTTTTCCCTCAAAAATTCTTAGCTCAGAGGTAAAATGATTTGTCCTCCGTTGTGTTTTACAGGGAATTTCCATAGACATGAGAGGCACAATGCAGTTCGTTGAATATGAATACACTTTTTAAAAAAAATAATAAAAACACACAAACACAATCTGAGTACATACTGTAATGCAACTAAAAGGCTTCACTTTCCTTTCACATTTTTATGAGCATCCTGCAGTGTTATCATCGAGACAAATAAATCGACACATCCGTGAAACTCAAAGCTCCGAACACTTTCGGAAAGGGAAACACAAAATTTAAAGCAATGCACCTTTAAATTTTCCTTATGTAAACATGAGTGAACAAAGTGTTTTCTTTTTTTTTTAAAATCCACTCTCAAACTGATAACCACTTGAGGATGTGAATCTGCTTTTTTCTTTTTTGTTTAAAGATGAAACATTGTGTGTTCGCGATCAACACTGTGCTATTTTCGCCCTCGATAATAAACCTCTTCTTCAACATCACCTGCAGACATTTTACCTCTTAAAGAGATAGAAATAATCCACATAAAAAGTTTTCAGAATTCAACACTGCAAAAATAGTTTAAATCATAAAAATACACGTATATGTACAGAGAAGAAGTAATGCATTTGGTGAATGGTTACTTACATTTTGAGCTGAAGCACAATTAATACTCAACCAGCTCATGCTGTTCACATCATTACTTTCGAGTTACTTTCAGTAAATGATAATGATTTATCCAGTTAGACATGAAAATGCTAGAATTTACTATTGACTGATCATTGTAGGCCCTTGGATTTGTGTGCAATGTGTTCCACACAATGAGAGATGTGAAAAAACAAATGGAATGTTTCAAAACCACAAGAGAACATGACATGTCTCACTCCGTCTTTTCCACTGACCAAGTCAGGTCAAACATCAAAGATGAGAGGATGAAAGTGCATCTTTAAAACTCATTACAAAAAGAAAAAAAATTCTTATGGTCATCTGCATAAGCGAGAAAAAAAAGAAAGCTGTCTGTTTAATCAAAGCAAAGACATGAGATCAAAAGCAATGCCAGCGTGGCTCACTGCATAACTGCATCACTGCTGCATAAGTACAGATATACCATATAAATAGTAGTCAAATGTTTACCAGTATCAATAAGTGCTTACGTTCTAATATATAAATACATCTTACAGTATTCATAATTACATAATTACTTCCTCTATTTTTGTGCAATAGCAAATCCCATGCATTTTTACCAAGATAAAAACCACAACATTAAGAAAATTTGCTAACATGAGAAACATTTTCTTTAAGATCATTTCGCATAAGTCAAGCTGCATCCGTCTGTCGGCAGAACTGACAGAACAAGAAAGAAAAAAAGCTTTCCTTTGAGCAAACTCTCCGAAAGCGCAGCCACTTTTCAGTAAAGATTACCTTGACGTTTTTTCCTCGCTCAGTTGCTGATAAAGAAATGAAGAGGAGCAAAGAAAAAAAAAACATAGGAAATAAAAAATAAAAGGCACAGACCCTTGCTGCTTGATCAGAAGCACCAAACTGCACGAGAAGCGTCTACTTAAAATTTGGTCAGACTGTTTCATAATAACACATACATTTCCCCTTATAAATAGTCTTTAGTTACTGCACTACTGCGTCACACCTTGATATGATTACATAAACAACAGTCTATTTTTCAAAGTACACACAGTAAAATACACTGTTTGTATGCATCTAAGAAGGATTATATGTTAAGGACATTTGTACAGGATCCATAAATATAATTTATGTGCAATTGTACGCAAACTACTATGTCAGACAAAGGCATATTAGCATATTATCTTTCCATATTGCACCTGCACCCAATAATGATTCTTCACCTTGCAAAACCTCCCACTGCTTGTTCTTTTGTCTCAAAGAGCCTCTGAAGAGAAGGACACGTCAGATGGGGTTGGTTTCTTCCTCCTCTGGCAAAGGTTTGGAGGAGTGTCATCATATTGCCTCTAATGGGATAAAGATGTGGTTATGTGCCTAAAGGGCTGATGATGGTTGTAAATGTAGCAAGGCAGCATCTGTTCTTTAATCAAACCAAAGTTACATAAAAAGGGTTTTAATGAGGGTCTTCTGTGGTAATCTTCAGGGAGGCAATGGCTTTCAAGCAGGTCTGGACGCTCTCCTCCTGTCTGGTGTCCCCGACACCAGAGTCTGAGCTTTTCTCCTGAGCTGTCTGACAGCCTCTGATGTCTTCTCCTCCCATATCGGTCCCATGGACAGAGCCCTCCCTGCTGCTGCAGCATTGGCCTTCACTGCTCTGGGGGCTCGGCGCCGTGGACGGGCTGACATCGTTGCTGGGGGAAGGTGGGGAGTTCAACATCTGGAGCCCTCCGACAGGAACAACTGGGAGCAAGCTGTGGGCCTGGTGCTGGGAGTGAAGAGGGAGGTGGCTGAGGATGTTCTGGTGATGAGAACTGGCAGAGCCTGGCAGAGCAGAGGCCAAGCTGCTCTTTTGATCCTGAAACAACATTATTGGCAGCGTTAGCAGGAGTTTTCAACATCGCCAACAACATTTCTCATGTGAAAATATATCACTTAGAAGTCACAAAGAAATGTGAGAATTGTTATGTTAAAAAATAAAATGAAAGTGCTGAGGGAACAATAACATCTCCGGTATCAGAACAGTTAGTATTAGAATATTTATATTAGGTCTAAAGATTGGAGTGTTGGGGCTCCACTCTGATTCATGACATTCATAAATGAGGCTGAGCATTTTTTTTCTCCTGGATTAGTTTCGACCACTGGATGGATTTCCATGACAAATGGGGCAAACATTTATGTTCCTCCTAGAAAAAGTTATTTTAACTTTTGTGATCCTTTTGTGAATTTTCCACTGAAACCATTATCAGGTCAATTTAATTTTCCCTAATTTTGTTTTATGATCAAATACCTACAAATCATCTGTCGCTAATAGCAAAAGTTGGCATGTATTCGAGCTAAACAAAAATTTTGAACACGTTTGACATTGCTGCTACAAATCTTTAGCATGTAAGCTCTTCCATTACAGCTGCAAGGCATTTGGGTTAGAGTTGGGTAAGTGAGACAGGGTGCAAAGTGCTTCATTTCGGTGTAGTGGGTAAGTAACAGAATAGTACAAATGTTCCAAAAATTCCTTATAGGAGGTGCAAAATATTGACTGCATTTGCACCCAACAATGACCTATCACCTGTTACTTAATAGTTTGCTCATGGGCACACAATCCGCCAAATTTCATCAAAGTTTGTCAAGAGACTTTCTAGATATCGCATTAACTGAAAAATAAGTAAAAAAACTTCATAGAGTTATAGTATAGCTGGTTACACACCATTTCCATTTCAAAGGCTCCTTGTTGCTGAGCCATCTCCATCTTTGCTTGGTGTCTGATTTTGTCTCCGCTGCCTTTATATTGGTGCGAGCCTCTGCGTGGTGACACAGCCCGCAGCACAACCCTCTGCCTTCCCCTCACTGAGGATTCTCGCTTCCCAGAGATCTCTGTTCCGGGAGACATGGGTCGTTCCAATGAGATCGGGGAAGGGTGCTGGATGGATTTGAAACTGGGTGACCCGGGTCTCAACGGCGAGGTATCCCATCTTGGAGAGGAGCGACCTCTTGGGGAGAGCTCTCGTCTTGGCGATGGATAGCGCAGACGTGAAGGAGAAGGCTCCCTGATGGGAGACTCCCAGCCAGGAGAGAGCAAACTTGAAGAGTAAGGGTCAAAGAGGAGGCTGGTCTGATCTGGAGACAGCATGGTCAGGGAGTCTTCATCCACAGACTTCTCTCTGTGTTCGGTTGTAAGGGGAGACGGATGATCTGAGCTTGTTCGCTTGCTGGATGGCCGCTGGCGGATGTCAGCTCCGGGCAGAGAGGTGAGAGAGCAGCCATGAATGGCAGCAGTGGCTGTAACTGACAAAGAGGTAACTCCACATGACTGAGGACTCGTGCTTCTTGAGCGCAACTTTGGGGTGGAATCACCCTCGTATTCATCATCCTCATCATCGTCTTCTTCGATTTCATCGGCGTCTTCATCCATGCCGTCTGAGTCCTCAGCATCTGAGAACTGATGTTTGCTGCTCGCTGCCACCTCTATCTTTGTCTCTTGCTGGATGTCGTCCACTTTGAAAGACAAGCACGTGAGTTCAGCCAAATTTATTGCACTATACCAGCAAACGTATGTGATTAGTACACCTAAGTGTCTTACCATGTTCCTGCATCTCCGTTTCATCCATCGTCACTGACACTCCCAGTTCAAGACATTTCTTCATGTGCGCCTTTGACTTCATATGTTTAGTAAGGTTTCCTATTGGCATAAGGCAAATGTTAGTACAAACAAAAGTTGTGTTCCACACTGCAGAAAATACCTTAGTGGAAAATACAAAAGTGGAGAAAAAATTTTTTGCACAAAATTGTGGCACCTCAAAACATCAGTACAAACTACAGAACTTCTGCTGCAGATTATTTATTTTATTTTATTTCTTACTATTTTTTTGATAACATAGATATGTTACGTCCCTTGTCTTTATGATTGCAAATGCCCACCTTT
Source organism: Leuresthes tenuis (assembly GCF_036924035.1). Lineage (NCBI taxonomy): Eukaryota > Metazoa > Chordata > Actinopteri > Atheriniformes > Atherinopsidae > Leuresthes > Leuresthes tenuis. The sequence continues at coordinate 15,301,216 of NW_027325369.1, forward strand.
AGTTTTGAAAGCAAAGTTGCAAACCCTACAGATGTACGGCCGCACATCTGTATGGGTCCGGATGTGTTTTTTGAGCATGCTTGGCTTTTTACAGCGGATACCACACTCTTCACAAATGTACTTCCCCCGGCCTCGACCTCTGACATACACATAGTCTTCATTGGACTTGTACCTGAAAGCGAGATTAAATATCACGTTTATTTTTTTAGTTCCAAATAAGGGAGGAAAAAAAGAGCATGGGCCAGTCCTAAAATAAGTTCCAGTCTTCCAGTCTTCCAGTCAGCACAAATGACAACTGTTACAACAACTTGGATCTTAACTGACCCTCCCTCGAAGATCTTAATTCGTGTTGGCACCGCCTGGGTTGTTGAGGCCTCCCTTTCTCTCCACTCCTCCTTGGCAGTTTTCACTCTGCAGCTGATGTCTTTCACCTTCTTCCCGTAGCTGATGTCTACCTCTTTGGGCTCCGGTTTCCTCTGTAGCTGAATCAGATGAACACACACTGTGTTAACACCCATTCTAACTGGGCACCATATCGACAGTGTAACGTGATGCGTCCAATATTATGTGTCACACATGGTATTACACAGCATGTTTTGCAAACATGTATTATGCTGCTGCTGCTGGGGAAAATTGCGCTGCTAACTCAGGTTTTTATGTCATAATATATCCTTCTGATCCATCTAAATCTAGTGCAGTGGAGATAAGCATCCTGGTGTAAAGACTAAGACTTTACAATATCTCAATATATATATCTATATATCTATATATATAGATATATATATATATATGTTGTTTATCTCTTTTAGAGCATGAAAAGCAAGAGATGAATCATTGCTATGATCAAAGTTAAACATAATTATTAGACACTTTCCAAGGGAACATTCTGCCAAATCATTTAAGTCTACAGTTTGCTAATGTCTGGGTATTAATGTATTAATGTCCTTGAAACTTTCTGCATTACAAACAGTTATCTCTTGATGAAATTTTCAGCTGCCAAGATGAAAACTTCCAAGCGGAGCTTGAGGTATGGATTTATCTAATCATTTATATGAACCAGTGAAATCGGTAAGACCAATTAAATATGCCATAAAAGGGGCTTTACCCTAAAATAACCCAGTCTTTTTTTTCTTTTTCTTTTTTTTAAATGTCAGTGTTAAAGACAGATGGGATTCATTTCTCACCTGTTCCATGGTCTGCCTCCAGAGGATGAGGGATGAAACCAGCTTCCCTGTGCCAGGCTGACACATGGCGGCCACGGTGTATATAACCTTGTCTCCCCTCTGTCTGGACCGCAGCAGCGCCAGGGCAGTACTGGTACTCAGATCAAGAGGGTTGGGATTGTGGGAACTCACACACCACGCAGCATACACAGAGGCAAAAGGGGCGTTGCTGTGAGAGCAGCTTGGCTTTGTGTAGTTGAGATAACACCAGCTCACACCTGTTGTCGTGCGAAGACTTGGAAACTGAGATAAGACTTTTGAATGCTCGGCATCTGAGATCAGGATGTCTTGACTGGTAACTAGCTGTGCCACCATATCCATCTGTGCTCGTTCTTTCACTTCGTTGACTGTTATCATAGAGTAAGGAGGGGAATTCGTTTCCAGGGAGCTGCTTTCCATGGCGGTCTCAACGCCATGTTCGGCGGCCTCAGTCACTTTTTGGTGAAGCGTGATGAACGTACTCCTTCGTGAGTCACCCTGAGTGTGAGGTGTTGATGCACACCTCATCTCTGACCTGCGCCCCTTCTCTTCATTCAAATAGCATTTCCCCAGCTCCACAGCACTCAGCTCTTCGACAATCTGCCCAAACATTCTCTCCTCCTTAACTCGTTTTTGCTGCTTGACCTCCATGAACAGGTCCAGGCTGCTGGCAGGAGATAGCATTCGTTTGTTCGCCCCACTACTGGAGGCATTGGTAGTTGAGATAGTTCTGGAGGTCAGAGACAGAGGGATGCCCGTCTTGAGCTTAGCTGATGATAAATCGAGGGCTTCAACATTGAGGGTGTGAGCTGAAGGCAATTTTGTGTGAGCTAAAACATTATGAGAATCAAGATTTCCCAACAAACGTGAGGTTTGACTCTGGGAGATGGATGTAGAGGAGCTTACACTGTCATACTGATAGTCGAAAATCTGCGATACCGAGGTGTATGTGATACTGCCAAGTGATGGCACATTAGTCTGGATTCTAACAGGAACTAATAGGCTTGGATGTGGAAGCTGGGGAAATGTATTCCCAGTAGAAAATATAGGCAAAGTATGCGGCAGAACTGTGGCTGCCGTGAATGGAGGGGAGATGCTGCTGAGGTACTGTGGAGAGACTTGTGATGGTACTTGTGTCACTTCATGATCCATATTTAGTGACTCCTGTCGCACTAAGTTTCCCCTCCTTCTCTCTTTCACAGCACTGATGTCCACGTGCCTAACTTTGGATGTTGGGGAAAGGCTGCCATAGTCAAATGATATGCTGCGTATCTCTGGGAACTCCTTGCGCAAGTTACAAGGCGCCTGCTCAGAGGAGGAGCGTCTCATTTCATGCTGCTGACGCTGGTTGAGCACAGAGAGGGAGTGCCCACTCCCCGGCACAGCTAAGAGCTCAAGTGGTCTGCCAAATTCATCTTGCCTGGCCGGAGAGGCCGACTTCAAACACTCCTCCCTGTCAAAGGAAAAAGTGGAGCTATAAGATAGGTTGCTGTCCTGGCTCGGGCTGCGGGAGAGACTAGTGCAGGCAGATTCAAAACTAGATTCACCAGAGGAGTGCTCGATTTCAGCTAAGCGAAGCCTTTTCTTCTTTGGAGGGAGCTTCTCTGGAGGGAATTGTGCTAAAGTTTCACTCCTTTGAGGCCACTGAAACTCCTCCACGTGCTTCTCTGGCTCCTTTACCTGCACTTCTGGAGCTTTTTCGGGACTGTCAGGCTCAACTGTGACCCTGATTTCTGGAACTTGTATGTTGGGCTGTCGCACAAGTTTGGGCCCCAGTTGAACTGACTGCCCTAAACTACTGTCATGTTCCATCTCAAGAGATTCACTTCCCTCCATTCCTTGAAAAGAAGACTTTTCCAATCTTTGACCATGATATTTGTAAGATTCTGACTGCTCAGAGGGAGGCCTGTTTATGGAGTTTGTGTGCTGGATAACTGAAATTACATTTCCTAAGGTTTTTCGAACTGACATTTCAGGGATCACTGATGTGTCCATCTCACACCTGTCCAAATGTCCTCTCCCTAAAGCTATAATGCCCATTGCAGCTTGTTTTAAATCGTAGTCCTTACTTGAATCAAACATTTCCTCACACTGGTCGTGATGGCCCTCATATTGACTTGGTAAGTCCTCCTCCTCCCTCTTCTCCTTGCGACGCTTCCGTGTTGCCAGTTCCATTGCATGCTTCTGATGGCTCACACTCTGCGCCACAGTGGGGTAGTTTTCCGTTTCCAGTCCTGAGGGTGAAATGCTGCTTTCGCTCATCTTTCCATGACTGTCAGTGTCTGTGTGGCCATCGTGCGCGGAAAGTTCGAAAGCAGCTTGCCGCCTGAGTCTCCTCATGCCCCCAGTGCTCGCTCTCTCATCAAATGAGTGGCTGCCTCTGAGGGCTTGAGGCATAGTCAGACACACTGCTGAGGATGTTGGCATTGAGTTGCTTCTGAACAGAAGCCCCATGTCAGAGCCGACGTCTAACTGTGCCTCTTTTATCTCCTCCCTTGTGAATGACTTTGTGTTGATTTTGATGGACTCAACGGTGTCTTTTTCTTGGGTGAAAACACGGGACACGCCTTTCTCCGAACATTTCTCAGTGTATTCACTCGAATCTGTGCTGCAACCCACAAAAGCTGTTGTCTGTTTGGGGCTTGGCCGATAGCACTTTCCAAACATGATTTCTTGATAGGACTTTGCATTAGTGTTTGGGGGACCGGTCTGGTGCTCGGAACTCTCGGAGCGTGAAAAGTAGCCGGAGTCCGTGCTGCCCTTGCTGGACTGACTCGGGAGTGAGAGATTGTGCTCAGAGTCGCTGCTTCTTTTTTCAGACAGTCGAAGCGCAAGCCTCTGTTTGATCGTGCAAGATTGAATTGCACGACTAGCCTCAACCATGGCAGGAGGATTGATTTCTTGGGGTTGGGATGAACCATCCTGAGCTGACATTGTCGTGGCTCCCTTTTTCTGAGCAATGAGATTTAGTACTTTTACAGCAGTGTTATCTGATCCTTCCATTGGAGAGTCCAGCAGCAGCAGCGGGTCATTAAGAGTGTCTTCATCCGTGTCCGTGCTTTGCTCAGCATCAGAGAATAACTCTCCTTCCCCTTCAAAAGACCCCTGGTCTGTATTGGCATTGTAAGAACCAAGTTCTGAGAATGGCACTGTTCCAGCTTTGACTGAGTGAGCGTGGGACTTTCTGTGTTTGTATAGGTTACTCTTGGTTTTGAAGGAGAATCCACAGGGGACACATGGATAGGGCCGCTCACCTGTGTGTGAGCGAATATGTTTCTTAAGCACACTGGGTTTGGCACATGCCCTTCCACAGTAATCACAAACATACTTCCCTGGTTTTTGTGATTTCTGCTCCACCTTAGATGTCACCTCTAACAGCTGATCGATCCCTGAATGGGAACACTGTTGTTGGATTTCAGGTGTAGTTGGGGACTTCCTTTGAGATGTAGGCCCAGGTGAATGTGCAGAAACCTTCTGTCTACCAACAGAAAACGGCTTTGTGGACTGTGGCAGATATGAAGACACCTCACAGTCTTGATGGCTTGTGGACTGGGCCTGGGAGAGCTGATCTTCTAATTGCAGAGATTTCCCTGAGTCAGACATTTCTTTGAAACTACATGTGGCTCTGCTCTGAGCTTCTTCTAGTTGTTGCTGCCACCCTTTTCCTTCAACTTCGGCTGATGGTCTTCTCTTCGTCTGTGCGGTCTCTGATCTGCCTTTTTTCTGTGCAGCATTTGGGTCCTGGCCCTCAGTGGCGCTTTTCACCCCTGCAGTAGTTTCAAGTGACTCCATGAATCCAATGTCACTTCCTTTGCGATCAGTTTTCAAAGATGATATCTGTTCTGTAACTCTAGTGATATTAACATGTATGCAAATTGCAGGGAAGGGTCATCTGAAAGAAATAAGAAAGAGAGGAGAGTCAGACAACACAAATATAGATGCCATCATATAAACTAGAAGCATATAAATGTCCACTAGGTTGGCTAAAAAATGCCAAAAAGAGGAGAAAGTGGAATCTAAGTCCACTGCCTGAAAGTTTGAGTAATTCGAGGCTGTTTCCCAAAATTCCCCCTGATTAAACTGGAGTATAAAATTCACAATGAGCTCCATCACAGCATGAATGGAAAAAAATGACCTCTTTGCAAAGGTACCTCATGTCAACCCTGGCAGACGCCCTAAATTTCCCGTAGCCCTGTGAATGTGCATGCCAGTACTGCGGTGTGTGTGTCATAAATGGTGGTACACGTGTACATGTTTATTTTGAGTGTGTGTGTGTGTGGCAGAGATGAAATTAGTAAAGCAATTTGAACACTAAACTAATCATCGTTTAATCAAATAGTACATTTTACATTATTTTAGGTGGTTAATTGTTTCCATTTCATGCTAATCCAGAGCAAGACAGTTTGCTGGGAAACATTGTATTTTCTACATTTATTTAACAACTTTAGTTAGTTAGTTTTACACAGTGAATAATGTAAGTGAATAATGTAAGTCTTTGAAGGGCAAAAAAAATTCAACTGTGTGTAGCCAGGGTCATATTTAAAACATCTATGAGTTGTTAACAGCTACACCAAGCAACTTCTCCCGTTAATTTGCTCATATATTTAATTTTTAAAAATGTTAATATAATCCAGTATGTATTTTTTACATTTTTCTCCAAAGCTTAAAGAAAAAAGAAGAAAATGTTGTCTCAAAAATATAAAACTGTACATAGTAGACCCGATCAGCTCCTTTATGAGAAACAAAGAAACAAGCTGCTCACATAATACACACTCATTAGAGTTAATAATGAAGTGATTTATACATCTGCCATATATACATATATATATGCATACATAAATCATTTTTTAAACGTTTTTTAAATGATTATTTTTCTCCTGCATACAAGCACACACATACAATTGATACTGTTGGATCAGTTTTGATAAAGTATAATCAGTCTACATCTTTCTTCTCATCTATTAAATTTTTACAAAGAAACCTCCATTTTCTGTTCCGCTCTTTTATCCAGAGCTGATATCATTACACGTCTGTCGTTGGACTTTTACACCTGCCTGAGTTACCAGCTTCATCTGCACACTGGGCTGCACAGGAGCACATGCTGTACTGTACTGTAAACTTGCCTGACTCCTGCGAGAAACATCGACATGCCTGTGGTCAAAGTGAACCGCTTTGGCCGCTACACCTTCACTTCATACCACGGGGATAGGTATCTGAGGACACGTCATTTCCATCTTCTCAGTATCAAACACTGTCCTCCCTAACAAGGTTATGTAAGATTATCTGGTTCAAACCCTCTGAGTTCCCCTTAATTAGGACATCCTCCTACTCTCACTCTCCTTCTGTTGCTCTCCTCTTTTCTTTGTGAGCACACCGCACACTGCTGAAGCACAAACCAGAGGATGAGAAACCAAGGTGACTCTCGAGATGCCAAGAGACGTCTGAAAGCAGATCTTCGATCCCTTGTATTTGTTTGTAAATTTCCTCTTTCGCCTCTTTATGTTCCAGTAGCTCTGCTTCAGGTAGATTTGGGGACTGCTTCCACAGTAGGATACAGCAAAAATCATGAAAGATGGTAAGGGGATGGAGGTGGGGGCTAGACTGGAAGGATCCATATTTCAGTGGGGAGGTTTACAGAGGTAAACTACATGAGATGCCAGGGGGGGTAACATCATTTACAGGCCTGATAGGGAGCTCCCTTTCAAGGTGACCTCATTGCTTAGTTTCCATCCTCTGTGAGCCACGAGAGGAGGGAAGGGGGATGTGGGTGTAGAGTGACAATGAGATAAGACCCTCAGAAACGACGCATACCTTTGAACTGGAGGGAACACATTCAGAGTCTCATTGACAAGTCAGACTTTTTGTTTTCCCTGCAAATTTTTGTCACTCCGGGCAACAAGCGCTCACCTATACAAAAATATATGAGATGGCATCAATGACGCGCAACAACAGGAGGCAGGTGGGTAGGAGTATGTGTTTCAGGGTGATTGTGGGCTGACTGTGGTACAGTACGTCTACATGGACGGATATATGACTGTATAGAGATGCTTTTTTGAACTGCAGGCATTCATGAGGCACATCCCTGACTGCTTTGAGAGAAGACAATACGCAAACAAATACTGGCTATTGAGAGCATCGTTATGCCGCTGCATTACATCATTAGAGGCTAAGTTGGCCATTAAAGGGAACGGGCATGAGGTCTCACTCTGACAACCAATCCATAAATATCATAAGGAGATGACTGGCTTGAAAAGAAGCTGGATGGTAAAACCCTCTGTGTTGCTCTCACAGCAACATAGCATGCAGAATGAATCAACAGCTCTCTCTGTGTTCACAATGACACAAAGCACACAGTCCGGTGGGAAAAAGCCTCGGCTCATACAGCAGCTGACATTCAGATATCAAATATAATCCTCATACAAACCTGACATTTGAATAGTCCCCTGTCCCATATCGACAGTCACATGTGACATTCCTCATACTGCATAGTCCGTTTCTCCATTCTCCTCGTGTCAGGGTGATAACAAAAAAAGAAATTAGCAAGGTAAAGTCCCATCAGTCACGAAGCTGCTCACTGACTGGGTGTACATTAGAAGATCTATTGATGCGAGCTAGTCACCAGAGAAAATACCCAACCGTGACGTGCGGACCCAGGCACAAAAATAGCAAAGGGGCCCTGGGAAGGATTACACAACAGCCCACGTTTAAGGACGCTTTTCCTCTCTCTCTGCCTCTCTGTGTTTGAAAGCACAGCAGCAGCTGCCTCGCTACACACACAGAGTGGGGAGCCGACTGTCATGATCCAACGAGCCAAGCATCACAATTCTACAAAAAGCTCTGTTCATTCAACCTCTGATTCAGGCACATTTTTTAACCTGAGTTTGTGTGGCCTGGATGATGGTTCACGGTCATTCAGGTACAAGCATTCATGAACTCTTTCTTTCCAGTTTAATACACCGCGATGCAAAAGTGGCTCTGAAAGACTCTAATCACATGGTGCAGCAGCACTGAATGTACATTTCCTACAACGCGAGCCTATTCAGCGTGTACACTGAGAGGAACTCAAAGAAAGACAGCATGTGGCTGGATGTGAGGCTTCTGCAGAAATTAGACTTGTTCTGTGAATTCTGAGACACCCGCAGCCTGTTCAGAGCCAGTTCTTCCCGTCACGACAGGATCTGCTTTGTGAATGGAGAGAGTCGTGATGAGGGTGTCATTAACGCAGAAAAAACTGGGACAATAATGTAGATTATGTGCAGCTGCAAACCTCATCCTGTGAATAAGACGTATGGGTTCATTTTGACGTAACCTTTGCATTAACGCAATGATTTGGGGAAATGTAAAGTTTTTGCATAAAATCAAATAAGTTATAAACCTGAATCCAGACTTTATTGTCATATTCTTTTCATTCACAATTGACACAAAGTGTTTGATATCATCAATGTAGCAATTACAGCTAGGAATAGTGTTAACCCCATATTTTAAGAAAAACTCTTCATGTCTTTATGTGTCTGCTTATGTCTTACTTCCATTTAAGATTCTTCCATCAGTTCTTTAGATTTTTTCCACTGTTGCATTTATAAGGCTTGTGTTGCTTCCTGATCAGGTTATTTCATGATAAAAACGTACAGGAGATGCAACTTAAAAAGGTAACAAACTATACAGATACATTGCAAATGCTTTCTAATCATCATTAACATAAAAGATACAAGACTTACTTACTTATACATTTAAAATTTATATTTGAGCCACAATTTAAGTCTGTTTTTGAGTCATATTGCTGTTAAACTTTTTTATTCATCAACTGTTTTCAAAAGGGAAAATCAACAAGTCATAAAATTGATGCAATCATATAGGTTGTTTGACCAATAAGGACGCCTTGTAAAGTACTGTCCCTAAAAGAGGGATCGTTTTAACACTTCTCTTCACTCTATCACAAAGCACTTCTTTTTCCACTTTGATTTCTGTCTTCCCCATTGCAGACCTGTCTGACCAACAATAGCACCAACATAACCAAGAGCAACTCATACCTCAGACAATTTATCTCTGATACTGCCTCCAAGTGTCAACAAAATGTTACAACATGCCAACATTTGCAAAACCCCAACTGAGAGGGCCCACAGCGGTATGTTTAGATCCTCATAGTGTCTCCACATAAGAGCAGATGTTTCACATCTGAGTTATGTTCAGTTAATAACACAACAACACTTTATTAAAACACTTTTATCCCGGTATCACTACCTGGTTGGATTTAGCTACTTACATCAGTTGGTTTGGATTAAAAACCAAACCATGGCCACAATTGTCACCTTCACGGACGCCATTTTTACAATTCACATTGCTCTTTTGCCCACTGGAGGTTTGCATTTATAATAGTTAGATTAATTTGCAGTGCTCTTTCGGGATATGTGAAAGCAGCTGATAAACACACTCACCTACCTAAATCTCATGATGCCATTATTTGTTTAGAAGCTGCTTTGACTTTTGTCTGTTAGTACATCAAACCAGGTCTTCCCCCTGATTTTAGACTGATTTATGATCAGTATTTAGCATGAAACTTTGGCCACTCAACACAATGTAATTTACTATAAATAATTCACCCGCTTTGACCATCCTCCTCAGTTTCATTCTTTGCTGCTTGGTGAGAACAACTGGGCACCTCTATGAATAGGAGTCCTTGGCTTTGGGTTTGCACCAGCTGTGCTTACTGCGGCTCAGACATTTTTAACAGAGGTCCTACTTTTAAGCTTACGCAGCAGAACAAAGGCCTGAGACTTATGTAATGACTTACAGCTGAACTTCATCTCCGGGTTTAAAAGCCCTCCCAAATGGAAAGCTTTTATCTTCCGTGCAACAAAGTTGTCATTTCACAGAACATTTCCTTCAGGACACAGCAATGCTGTGTGTGCGAAAAAAAGCGGTGAATGCATAGTCTGTGTATTGACAGTCCCTCAACAGTATGGAATGGCAGAGAGCTATAATTAGCCTCTAACAAGCCTAAGATGAAGTTGAAGCTAACTAACTGCACTGCTGCTGAGATCCATTATGCTGCATTCAGTGTCTAGAGGAGCGGCACTAAAATGGCTGATACTCAGTGTGCAGTGAAGGTCAAGTCTCTCGTCTCTATAAATATAATGGTCTGTCCCCCAGGATGTTCCACACACTGCTTGGCATTTCCACTATCTACAGCTACACTGCAGCTCTGCTGACCAGTTCAAATCTGCCACGAATTTGCATGTGATTGAATGTCACACATGCACCCAACTGCCAGCAGGCCTCTAATGATATTCGTGCTAAAACTGATGGGAGGAAAGGGGGGGGGCGGGGGAATGTTTATGAATGGAAGGAATGAGGTTTTCCTCCCTGCTGGCTGTAGTGGCAGTCATATGTTTGACTGAGATATCACTGACAGGCGCAACTGAACCCAGCAGGTTGGACAAACAACCGATACAAACACTAAGGCATAACAGTATCAAAGCTAAAACCCCCGGCGAGCCTCCACTTTTCACCTGATGCACAAGTTCATTCAGAAAACTTCCCTCCATTCTCTCATTGATTTATCATCCACCTCTTCGTTCATCCATCTCTTCCTGTCGGCCTCTCAGGCAGCCGTACTTAGACCATTATCACAGCAGTACCTGAAAATAATCTGGCATGATTGTGTGTTTCCATGGTAACCAAGCCAACGTCTGTAACAGTTTCCCGGTTCCTGTCTACATATATAATTACTGCCACCGATTACAGAACAAAGACTGCGGAAATAAGTGGACAAAATGAGCTTCAGCTGCACCGACCACACTATGAAATACTGTGTGATAATACAGAGCGACACTTCCTGTACAGATACAACACCAAAATGTAGCCACTTCAAGTGTCAGTCAGAGGATAAAGTCATACAAGAAATGTCATACAAGAGGATACAAATATCCTCTCGAGCTTCAATCTTTCAGCACTTTGTTTCTAGCAGCCTGTCACAAAGACATATAATTGGTCTTATTTCTTCCGTTAGTTATAAAAAAATTTTTTTAAAAAGCCAAAGTTTGACAGACATAAAATAGTGTTTTTACACCAATAAGGTCATTATCAAAAAATTGGTATATCTCAGCATGGTGTGTTATGTGTCCTTAAAACAATTGAGGAAACTGGACAAGTGAATGTCAAAAGAAGAAGAGACAGCCTACAAAACAAAACAAAAAATAGTATCTGTAAGTGATGTCCTTAAGTAATGGAAAATCAACAAAGACCTGAAACAGGACCTGAGAGATGCACCTGGACCTTCAGTTGATCCATCTACTGTTCAATGAATGGTATGCCAAATGACTCAAGAACTGGACTGAAAATCAGTGGTATCAGTTCTTTTGGAGGGATGAATCGTCCCCAGAGTTCAGAACTCAACATTATTAAAGCAATGTGGGATAATCTTGACAGAGAACAGAAATAAATGACATGACAGCTTGTCTAAGAGGGTTCAAGCTGTGTTGAAGAATACTGTATTACCTTTTAATGGTTGTACATGTTTTACATAAAAAGCTGCATCTATTTCCTGTTTTCTTAACACTATATAAAGAAAGGGTGGCTGAAGACTTTAACACAGTAATGTTTATCATCTTAGAATATATTGAAAATAAATGCACTTAAGTGAATTTCTTCAGTAAAAATACATTTGAATTATTAATTACATTTAATTTAGTTGATTAATCGATTGGCCAGGAAAGAAAAGGAAAGGGAAATGCTTCAGTTCAGCATTTTAAGTATATTTTCACATTTTATGGAGCAAATAATCAATGAAAAAACTATCCAAACATTGATCATTAATAAAGTTTTGGGTTTTTGTTAACTTTAACATGCTTGGATGACATGGATGACAAGCATTAAATATCCCATGTAGTCCTACCTTCATATGTCAGAGTCTCTTATCTGAAATGCAACATCCAAGCTGCAGACTCCTGAGCTCACTTCCACTCTCCAAACTGACAGAATGCAGGGTAGAGTGTAAAGTGTGTCCACCTCGATCTGTATTTGTCTACACTTTATTTGCATACTCCCAGCTTGTTTGTTTAGGGGATCAGCAGTCATGTGCGGGTACCAGACTGGGGAAAGCCTGCTGGGGGACAAGGGGGAGGGGATAGGGGGTAGAAGAGGGGGGAATGCATGGACGTGAGAACCCCTTGCAAACCCCCCAACTGCACGTCATGGAACATTTGCACAACACGGACCTCCTACCTTAAAGGCGTGCAACAGAGAGCAGACACAACAGATCTGCCCTCCACCGGTCGCAGTAGCTCAAGTGACACCTATAGCTGCTGTGGAGTCGTCCGAGCAAAAAGGTACACACAAACGAATCTGTACAAATAACAGGCGCGGTGTGCTGCAGAGGCGTACCAGTCACTGTGCAACATCCTGGAAGCTTCATTACAGATACATTTTGCAGAGGCGTAATGGTGAGCGTTCTTTTGGTAGCTTATCCGTGCAAAGCGGGGATGCGTCGATCAGTTTTGAACGATCGGGGTTTTTCAAAATGTCTTAAACTGCTGAGGTGCTTTTATAGTTGTGAGCGGCAGGGGGCGCCAGAGGATGGAACTAACTGACAGTACAGACAAGTTAAGAAGAGCAGAAATCAATGTGGTCCCATTAGTAAAAGGAAATATGAATTCTTTTTTTCCCAGATTCAGTATAAACTACTCCAGGAAAGATTCATGATTTTATTTATTCATTTACACACAAAGCAGACCAATGAGTCCAATAAGCTCCATAAAAATCACCTGAAATATAAAACAAATAAAAAATAGAAGTGCAGAAATCTGACACAAATAAAAAATATTCAATTTTTACATTGAAGGCCACACTTGTCTTATTTAAGCTGAACATTAACGCATACACAGAACAACATGGAAGCTAAAATCATTGTTCATTTGCATTTTGGTGACCAAGTAAAACCCTCATTATCCAAGTTAATCAAAAAGACAATCATAGAAATGTTTCAACTTTGATCCCTGCATGAACATCTATTTCTTTATAGTAAAAGTGCAAATCACAGACAGTACAATGCACCGTCTTTATCCCCATAATATCTCACATTTCAGGACAGACATTAATTCAATGATGGAGGTATAAAAAGCAGTGGGTCCCCTTTCCTGGCCTGTAGCTCCTGCTTGAGTGATGTGGCCCTTCATCTGGCACCTCTCAGCTTCAGTGTCCAGGCCCACTGGCATGGCATCTGGCTGAAGGACAGTTGAGGAAGGAGAACCCGCAGTCCGCTGGATGTCACAGGCTCCCACTGCAGAGAGCCGTGACCGAGGAGCTCCACCTTTTTTTCAGGGCAAAAGCAACACAATCATGCGTTTACTGAGACGACAGAGAATGAAGAGCTGCTCTAAAGCTGCACCGAATATGTGAGCAGGCCTGTTTTAGACCTATTGAGCATTCAATTAAATAAAAGCTTTGATTCAATAAGAAGATGAGATAAAGGTTCCTCTAAAACCACACCTATGAAACAGTCCATAAAAACAAGCTACACTGTTTAAATATGCAAATAATTCTAAAGCACTACAACAGACTGGACCCATCTCATGCTCGATGGCAGCTGGGAGACAACCCCGGGTACAAGTAGGATGAATTTAATACAAACATGAAACTAAGTATTTGGGGGATTTAAGGATAGAACAAAACAGGACATTTTAAGAGTTGATGTGGACTATTCTCTATCAGTGACAAAACCACCAGTCAATTCAAACGGTAACTCATAGATTAATCAATAGTAAGAACAAAAGAAACAAAAGAACAGCAATAACTCAATGAGTTATGCAAAATTAAAATTCCTTTTACTCTGATATAAAGTCTTAAATTTAAAGTGGTGTAAAAAATTTTAACTGTTTTTAACAGGTCCTAACCATAGATAAATACAAGCTCAGGTTACACACAACACATAAGTAACAGCCAGGTGCTGATAATCAATCATCATTTGATTTTTTGATCATTTGAAAAGTGATACCATCTCTATAAAAGCAGACGTTTTTGCTGAAACAGTTCTTCTACAAAAAATTCCAGCAAAAAAACAACCAAAACTTTAAACATGGTATATTTTAAAATCGGATAAAAACAAATGTAGAACTTTTTTTTTTTTACCTTGAACATACTTTTGTTCAAAGTAAACTACTTAAATCTAAGTGCAGCTCTGGTCTTACCTGAGTGACTCCTTGTGTAACCTCTGGTTCTTTCAAAATCACCGATCCTTCACCCGGCCATGCCAGTAAAATGGCAAACACGGTCTTCTCTTGTGGTTTGGAGGTGTACCTGTGGAAGATGTGGCACAAGAATGAAGTCTGAGGATACGCTTGGATAAAACACCAATTACTGCTGTTAGAAGACTGTAAAAGGCGACACAGGAAGGCTGAGACTCAGGTGCCGGACTGCTGAAGTTCTCTGGCTCAAGTGAGGCTGAGAGGAAATCCGTCTGAACGACAGGCAGGCCAGACAGAAGGTTGAGAGACCGAATGAGAACCCACCAGACATTTGCAGTGACGCTGTCATTCTGAGCACGCCATGCCGTCGTGTTGTAGATGGCCTCGCCGTTCACCTTAAGCCACCGGCCCATCTGCCTCAGACGCTCTTCGAAGATCGGAGCGATTCTGCCATCGTGTGTGGGGCCGATGTTCATCAGAAGGTTTCCTCCACAGGACACGGTCTCCACCAGCGTCTGAAGCACACGCAGACACACTCAAGAGATCAAATTGGGCCAACTTTAAATAGACAAAACCACCAAATGGAAAACAGGACGGGCAAACATTTCTTGAACGGGCAAAACAGCAGGAGGGCGTTTATCTTTTAGAGGGAATGACAAGCTGATTAACTAATTAGTCAAATGCCAGGGGGTTCAGTTGCATCAAATAATGTTAATTTATAGGCTCCAGCTACTTAAATGTGTCTGCTGGGGTTTGATATTGAATAGCTTTGGATTTTAAGTTAAAATCTTACTGTCTTACTGTTTGACTTACTGTCAGCACTGTGAGATTTTTAGTGAGTCTTTTTTTGTCTTTCCTGGCACTTCATACATCTAAAAAAGCCTTTATACAATCTATAATCTGTCATCTCAACCAGGAGTCGAGGTTCTTTAAATGTCACACATTCCAGGGATTTCAGCTGTATTGTGTGGTGTTACCAGGAGATGGAGCTCTTACAAGACTGCTGCCTCTCTCCAAGTAAAAAAAAAAACAAAAAACTGCAAGGCTCAACTTATACACCAGTGAGGATAAAAGATCCCATGAGATTCTCAGACTTCTGACGAGGTGTGACGCACTCAAAACTTAGGGGGAAAGCAATAAGGTCCAGACTGTTTAACTGACCAATGACTGCATTACCAATTCAGACCAAGTATGGAATATCAAGTTTGTCACTAGTAATTTGACATATTACAACAATTCATAGATTATTTCCTATTTTATGAGGGGAAAAACTCTTTTTTAAGTTTTCAAGAGTCAACAAAAGATTATGTTTTTTAACTTTTATTTGATTGATCGCCATAAACCCAACGCTATTCAGATATGGCAAAGAAAAGCAGCACTTTTGAGAGGCCGGAACAGCCCCCTTGCTTGGAAACTACAACGGTTGATGAACTACCAATAAAGCAGTTAGCTTTCGGTTCATGGACTGTGGTTGGAATAAAAAAAAAAAAAAAGTGTAAAACTGCCATTATCGAAATCCTCAAAAGAGCAAAGTAATCATAAATAATTATTTTTGAAGGCTGCACTGGAAGTTTGATGCTTAGCACTGGGGCCTCACAGCAAGAAGGAATAGTAGTTTTGTTAGTTGATACACAGGTGAAGGAGGGTTTTAAACTCACCGCCACCAGCTTCTCAATGGGCAGGTAGTCACGGAGAGGAGCGTTACGTCTGTAACCCCACGACTTTGAATCAATGGTCATGCAGTTTTCCCATTTGTGTTTAAGCAGGTGTCCTGGCTGGTAGCGATCAGAGCAAGTGTAATATCCACCGTGAGTGCAGATGGAGCCATAACCCCACCGGTCGTTGGTGACCACCGTGTCTCGTACTGGACTGTGAGGAAAAAAAAAAGTTTTCATTCAGTTCGGTTTCTGGAAAAAAAAAAAAGAAAAGTTGCCTCATCTGAAAAGCTTACCTGTCGTTATAGAGCCAGGCCAAGAAGCCTGTGCTATTCCAGTACCGATCAGGCGCGTCACCATCCCCGTCAGACCATAGCACATCTGGTTTGTACTTGACAACAAGTTCGTACAGCTCAGGCAGTGTTTTAGTGGTGGGAAAGTAATTAGTAGCAAAGACGTTGGCAGCATCCTGCTCAAAAAGCGGGTTAAACCACTCAAAGAGAGAGTGATAGAGCCCTAAATGCAGGTCGCTGTGAGCGCGCAGAGCACTCGCCACTTCATCCACCAGGTCTCGCTTTGGTCCCACATCTACTGCATTCCAGTTCCAGGAGTTTTTTGATCCCCAGAGTGTGAAACCTAAATAAAAAAAAAATTTTTTTTTTAAGTATAGCTCCTGTGTGCTTACAAGACATAACTCCCATAGATACTGACAAATACCAACGTGCCGGGAGGTTAATTTCTCAAAGAGTTCAAACCAAAGAACATCTTAAGTTGTAGAAAAACAAAACTCACCATCTTAGTGACTTTTACATAAATACAGAAACAATAATGTTGCATGAATCAACATTTCTATTTCTGTACCTTCGTGGTGCTTTGTGGTCAGTACGATGTACTTTGCTCCCGATGAGGCAAATATGTCCGTCCATTCTGTGGCATCGAAGAACTCAGCCGTAAAGTGTGGCGCAAAGTCTTGATACTTGAAGTCTGGAGGATAATTCCTCTGCATGAAGTCAACATAGGGCTTCACCTTTTGTTTCTGCCAGTACCACCTGCAGAAAAAAGTTAAATGGACAACAGGCTGAAGGAATTTTGTTCAATAAAATGCTGAATATTCCTATTGAGTGTAAATCAACATTTGCAAATTCCCTGAAAAGGAAACAATTATTTCGCAAGTATACACAAATAAATGTTGATCAAATGGGTATCGCATTATGAAAGCTGTGCTTTATGTACAGGAGCTTTGGAAATTCTATTGTCTTTTCAGTCCATGGAAAAGCTTAAAATCACCAAAATAAAGAAAATATGTTTTCAGTCAGGATGTGCAGTTAAAAACCCAGATATTTTTGTGTCCCAGTTGAACGTTTAACAGGACCCGAACCTTTAATGAAAAGGTTTTTTATTACTTAAAATGGTGGGGCTGTGTTCAAACTATCAACTCCTTCACGATAGAGTGAGTCGCCATTTTGTGGGGCTACTCGAAACTACAAGTGAAAACTTTCATTCCCAATGCAGTGCACTAAATTTCCGTCACGTTACACAAAAAGAGGTGTAGGAAAAATGTTAACCACTAGTTTAAACAGACCTAGCTCTTCGCTAAGGAAGTGTGCTAACGCTAACTACCACTAGCAGGCGCTAACGGTCACAGCTCAATATTGTGATTTTCCTAATCACTGAAAAGGTCTGTGAGTTAATAATGCTCCTAAAATATGGTGGCCACCAGGGACATTATTCAGGCTTGTCTCTCTTCTGGATTAGCTTGCATATACACTTGTGAAAAGCTCTAATATAAACTAGTGAAAACCTTTTCTTTCATATACACTATTAGGCTCTCAGTAGTTTATATCAAAAGGTTTTCAGCAGCAGTGTTGGTCATCTTACTTTTAAAAAGTAATTAGTTACAGTTACAAATTACTACTCCCAAAACGTAATTGAGTTAGTAACTCAGTTACCTCATTGTAAGAGCAATTAGTTACTCAGCAAAGTAACTGTGATGTTATTTTTCATGTTCTATACATTATTATATTCTATAACATATTTGACGTCAAAGATGTTTATATTAACTGATTGAAGAAAAAAGCAACTGACACCTTGCTTCATTCAACCAAATTGTAGTAATGCGCCACTTCACGTTCTCAGTAATGGCAACGATGGGAAAAGTAATTAATTAGATTACTCATTACTGAAAAAAATAATGCAGTTAGTAACGCTGTTACACTCTAACGCCGTTATTACTAACACTGTTCAGCAGTTTATATAAAAGGAAAAGTTTTCACTAGTTCATTTAAAGAGCTTTTCACAAGCGTGTATGCGAACTATTCCTGAATAATGTCCCTGTTGGCCCCCCATACCTTATGAAGTCCTCGTCTATTTTTACAAACACTGTAAACACTTTACAGTTAGCCGTAAAACAGGCACAAGGTTCATATTCAAAACTTTAGCTGTTCAGTCTAAACAGTAAATATGTCAGACTTAAGTTATAATGCAGCTGGCTTTTTAAATATTCGCACGAAAGCTGCAACAGTGGCTGAAAAAACTGTTTTTAATCTAAAGTTGTTATATTTTCTCATATTAAATTGCCTTTTGTGCGAAACGTTGATTTATTATGAAAATATATATCATATTATACATTTAAGATTTCGAAAATGTAATTTCAGTTATTTCCTATCTTGACATTTCCTGACTTTTGAGATTCATATTGCAGTTTTATGATTTATTGAGACGTTCTTACTCCACTTTTAATTTAATGTAAACTTTCAAATTCTTGTGCTTCTGTCAAATGTCTGTATTTGGAATGACCCCCAGAGCCCTTAACGTTAGGCTGACTGACAAGTCTGAAAATTTGAGATACAATTGTTAAAAGTGACAGTAAGAGCTCACCAGAACCACTCGCTGCCAAAGCTCGGCACAGAGAAGACTCCCCAGTGTATGAAGATACCGAATTTGGCCTGATCGTACCACTCTGGTAGCGGTCTGGAGTCGATTGATTTCCAGTTCGGTTCGTATCTGGCCCCGCTGATGCCAATTAGCACCATCAATAAGACTAAACTAACCATCGCGGTCATTTCAAGCCGAACTGTAGTAAAATAATCCGGCTGAACAACGTGCGGTAATGCGTAACAATCATGTGCGCGATCACATGACAAACTAACGACGGGACAACAAGGAGGAATGGAGATTCATACTGTTATCTGCAACTTAGATCCAATTCAAAGAGAGTTCCTTCTTCCTGAAAAACTAGGTGAGTTGGATTTTGGTCTTATTTTTCACCGTTGCGGTTTAACTAATACAATTTCAGCGAACACCGCCCGACCGGACTACGCGGTGAAAAATCTCGCATTACCAAGGCTGCGCACATGCGCAGTCCGCTTTTCTTTCAGGAAGCGTGGAATGTTTTGGTTCTGTAACGCTGTGAAGTACACATGCAGGGCTACGTGGACTGCCACTGTCATATCTCTGCACGGGATTTTGACAAGGTAGGAAACTAATTAGATTCTTCTGATATGTGATTAACAGTAGCTGAAACTGTAACTCTTCTCTACGTGTTGTCAGGACATAGAAGAGGTGATTGAAAATTCCAAAAAGGTGAGACATCTAATTTAAAACCAAAAATCAAACGGTGATTAGTGTGAATTGTATTGTTGTACATTTCATGAGGTGTTGATGTCCAGGCTGGATTGTTGGCACTACTGGCCGTGGCTGAGCATGCGGGAGAATTTGACAAGATCATTGATCTATCAGAGAGGTAATCAGATCTGTTTGAATTACATAATGATTGGTGAAGTGATAGGTGTTGGGACTGTATTTGTAAATTAAATGTTCTTTTTGTTGTTGTTGTTGTTAAACTTTAGGTTTCCAGGTTTTATTTTCCCCTGTTTGGGAGTCCATCCTGTTCAGGAAGTTTCCCCAGAACAGCAGAGGGGAGCGTCTCTCCAGGTAAGGGTTACTTCTGCCTTAAACGATTTCATTTGGACACAGAGTGGGTAAGAAGAGCTGGAAAATCACAATCTCAAATACACTTTTTCATTGTCAACCCAGCCAAGGAAGCTGAAATCCAAATTGGGTCAAGATCTGTCCATCTCATAAAAAGCTGGAATGAGTGGTGAACCATTATCTCAATGAAATAAATGTGGTCAGAAGAAAAACTGGAATAATCTTCTTGAGGGTCACTTAAACTTTTGGTAAAATTGGATAAAAGAAAATCAACAGTGGTTTCAATGTTTAATGGAAAAAGAGCATTTCCTCACACCCAATGCAAAAAGAACTCAAGTTATTGGGACTGAGCAGCTCAAAGAAAACTTCTTACCAGTCTTGGCGATTGAGAAAAATGGCTTAGATTTGCATAGGTTAGCAGATTAGATTAGCATAAAAATTGTGAAAAATGTCTCGTGGATCTGATGAGTCCATATTTACTGTTTTAGAGGTATGGATGCATCAGGGTGAAAAAGGCAGCGAATGGTGTTACACCCACCCACGCCTGCCGCTGTGGAGGCAGCATTTGGCTCTAGGGTTGCATCAATGGTTCAGGTCCAGGTTCTGCAACCATTATTTGCCCCGAAAACCAAGATGACTAGATTTTTTCCATCAACACATTTTTTTTCCCCCCTCCCTGATGGCACGAGCACAATACAAGATGTCGATGTCAGGAGTCATCGGGTTCAGATTGTGAAAGAGCGACACTGGGAGTGTGAGCCATAGTTTTCTCTCGTGGACTAGTCCATCGATCATGAATCCCACTGAGGAATCTTTGGAAACTCATTTGCCTGCTGTTGGTCCAGAAATGCAAAAAATGTTCTGGAGAAAATTTTACGCAGAGGTTGGATGCCTCAATGCAAAAATGTTGTAACTTTGGATGGAAATAGACGTCATGACATCGCATAAGCTTTTTAAAACAATGCCACCATGAATGCCAGCTTCTCTGGCCTAAACGGACACTGCCCACTATTACACAGCAAATACTAATATGAATACCTACTCAACAATTTTCATTGTCTTTGTTGGGAAAGATGCTGGCGTGTATGTAACATGCAGCGCAAGGCAAAACAGAAACATGTAAAAACGTTCGTATTTCAGAGTTGATTTCATTGAGACTTTCGCTGTGTTTATGTCTGACTTCCAGGATCTTGATGCAGCTCTACCCATCATAGAGAAATACAAAGACCGGCTTGTTGCCATTGGGGAGGTAAAGAGTCGAGCTCCATCCACACCATTGTGTTTTTATTTTGAGTGTTTTTTCAGAAATAATTTCTGTCCAAACTAATTCATGTCCTGAGGTCAGTTTCCTCACTGATAACACTGCTGGACGCGGGCAGCATCAGTGTGGATGCGTTGTAGGCATCTTTAATGTGACTCAAATAGAAGAAATCCATCATCAGGAGTAATGTCATTGCAGTCTAACCTATTTTTCCATTGCTGTAGGTTGGCTTGGATTTCACACCCAGGTTTGTCAGCAATGACGCCGATAAGGACAATCAAAGGCAGGTCCTCATTCGTCAAGCACGGATTGCCAAGGAGCTGAATCTCCCTCTGTGAGTTTTACTCTGAGTACTGATTGAAAAATAACGCAGTGGTCATCCAGTCGACAGCAGTTTTGTCATCGAAGGTGCAATTTGTAAAATTCTTCTTCAAAAATGTAATAAAACTGTCACCACAAGGGGGCACTGTTTCAGTAGGAAGGTGTGCTGGTTTTTTTCTCATGTCTGCAGTAAGAAACAAGAAAATATGTATGATTATATTTACTGAAACATTTGTACCTGTCACTGTTAGCTGGTGAGCTAAAGGGCCCACATAAACATGTGTTTAGTTTGCTAATTTAGTAGCGAATGTCGCCTTGTCGTAGATAATTTTTGTAAAGAGATGGATGTGACAATTGCTGTCTATCTTTTTTCATAGGAGGAAATGGGAGTGTTCTGGAGTTCAGTTAACAACTGAACACTGGCAGATATTTAACTATTTGCATTCATCAAAATTAGACATTTTACTATAGTGGCAGGATATTCATTATTATGATACTTAGCCTTTACTGTGCTGAAATCGTTCCTTGAAGCAGCAACACAACACATTCTGTGGTCAACAGACTTTTATAATATTTTTCCTGATGTCTTCATTTTTAGAAATGTTCATTCAAGGTCTGCAGGAAGACCTACCATCCACCTCCTGAAGGAGCAAGGTGGGCGTTAAAGATTCTGCTGTTTGTTTGCAAAAGTATTTCTGAAGTAAACTGCAGCTCCTCCTTGCTGTCACTAGGTGTTGAAAAAGCCCTTCTTCACGCTTTTGACGGTAAACCATCTGTTGCCTTGGAGGGAGTGAAGGCTGGATATTTCTTTTCTATCCCCCCGTCCATAATACGCAGTGAGCAGGTACAGCTGAGCACCTGATAATCTCACATTAATGTACACGCAAACAACACACGTTCACTTTGTCACATTGAATGTTAATGAATGATGACCTGTATGTTTTTGACCAAGAAGCAAAAACTCGTGAAACAGCTGCCACTAGAGAACATCTGTCTGGAAACCGATTCGCCTGCTCTTGGTCCTGAAAAGCAGGTAAAATGTCTTCATTTTGATCAGGTGCTCAAACATGACAGAGTAATAATGCAGTGGGCTGAAATGTCATTAGTCTGTTAACTTAAAAGCTGTTCCAGTTCTACTGGACTTACTTCTATGTCCTATTTTCAGGTGAGAAATGAGCCGAAAAACCTTCTCGTCTCTGCTGAATACATCAGTAAGATAAAAGGAGTGTCAGTGGAGCAGGTAATGGAGATAACGACCCAGAATGCTCTGCGACTTTTCCCGAGGCTGAAGTCTGCCATCCGACCCTGACACCATGTTTCTGTCAACAAATAGCTTGAACTGTTCTTCCATTATATTTTTCAAACTTGCTCAATATTTGACTGAACTAGAATTTACCAAACTGAATAAATTGAATCTTTCCAATTTGTACATTAAATGCAAAAAAAATCTAATGTATGGGCAGTATATGTTCATGTTAATGGACTCATCCCCACTCCAGAAATTTATCAGGCAGGCAGAAACTTTGCAATTGCTGGCTGCTTCATCCTTTTCATGCTTCACTAAACAGTGACTGGTGTCATATTCCAATAGATGTTTTATTATATACACATCCTAACTTTATTACTGCCATCAAGTGCGATGTATGATTTCATGTAGATTAGTTCTTCAGTTGTAGTGAACCATTTTTGAAAATGTTAAAACAAGACGTAGTTGACCTTTATCCATGTTGATGGAAGTTTTTCTGCCAGAACTTACTTAAAGAAAATTAATTATTATTATTATCATTACAAGAGTAATGAATAATTACTCTTTACACACACCAATGTCTCAGCAGCAAAGTTCACGTGAGCTCCATCTCAACCATACAACCATACAAAACCAGTCAAGGAAAACAGATGAGGTTTTTTTTTTTTTCAAGGAGTTGTAGTTTTATATTTAGTAAGTTGAAAAGTCATCCTGCTAATGATGGCTACATCTTCACTCTTGTACTAATTCAGGCCTCCTTTCAGACCAGGTTGGAGGTGGCCGTTCCTAGCATGCTTTTTATCTAATAAAATCTTGTCAAACACTTGGTACCATAATTGTGCTCAAAGGCAAATTACAGCCATATTTGCGTCCCATTGAATGTCCCCCTCTTGCTGGTAGTTCAAGCTCTCATTTAAGAAGCTGAGATGATCAAATGGCCATCTTGGGACTAAGGGCAATATAACTAAGTGCTAATCGGACCTGGTATAAGTTTGTACCTCAAGGCTAAATCTTTCTTCTACAAGGCTTTTGTCCATGTGTTCAGTTGCAAATTGAAGTTTAAGATGTGGGTTTGGAGCAAGGGCAACAGCCTCCAAGATAATGCAGAACTTGACTGACTGTAGATGGTAATGTTGACATTCTAGTAGTTCGTGGTAGGTCTGCCAGGGTATAGTTGATTGTTCTTCTACCGTTCCTCCCCAACCACAGTTGAGGTTACTGAGACACAAGTCGTAAATATCAGCTTCATCCCTGTCTCCCTTAGAGTGCTGCTATATCATTATAACAAGCAAACCATTGTGAAGAGGAATTTTAGAAAACAGGACAGGGTGGTATCTTGAGGTCATTTGCAGGTTATACACAGTAATACTTAACACAATGCCTATAAGAATTAATTTTCCATAAGTTGTCTCATCAAACTAAGAAAGTGCTGACCTAACAGCTTCACACACAGATGACAAAATCCTCAGGTTCTTTGCAATTTAAATAAACATTCTTAAGTTGATTGAGTATTTGTCCACGCAGTCCTTCACAGAGTGAAAGCTTCTTAGTTTATTCATCTCAAAGACTTAGCCTTCCTGTGAAGCTTACTGGCCTAATTCCAGTAACATGCTTCACAGCTGTTTATTTTGTCTATCATTACACACTTTTTCCAGATTCTTTGAATTCTTTATTGGTATTATAATCAAAATCAGCATATATATTTCCAAATCTTACCTATTTCCAAATCTAATATTTTCTATTTGTATCAATTTAAAAACAGTATAGGGTTTATATATCAATATTTTTTTGGAAACAGGGTAAAATAAACATAGGAAATCAGTGTATTGATCTGGTGATGTTCCGTGTGATTTTTGTATTTAAGTTGAGGGGAGTCTGATGAGATAAAGCTGAGTCAATGTTGACGTGCAATCTCAAGACACGACTTTATCTCTTGCAGATTAGACCACTGTAATGGACTTTATTCAGTCTTCCCTGCTACGGTGATAAAGAGACTTCCAATGATCCAGAAAGATGCTGCTTAACTTGTGTTTTGACAAAGACTAAAAGGGCTGAGCATGCCAAGCTGATTCTCAAATCAAAACCTCAATGACCAGTCTGTCAGTGCATTTTAATATACCAACATGTTCATAAATCTCTGAATGGTGTTGGCCCATTGCACACTTCAGATACGGTTGTGAAAAACAAAGTAGACTTGCTTTTAATTCTAAAGTTTGATGTTGGATAAAAAAAAAATTCATCTGGTCTTTAGGAGGTCTTAGAATTAGATCAATAAAACCTTGGACAGACAGCAGCAAATTACAAATTAAATTGTGTCTTTATTCAATTAACATAAACTCAGAGAAAATGTAAAGGCAATATGTAAGTAAACTAAATACATTTTACTGCTTCCATATGAATTAAGAGGATAAGTAGCAGCCAGGGGCAGCTTATCAAATGTATTGATTGACTGATCATCAACCAGTTTTGTATTGTTCCTCATTTTATTTTCATTTAATTTGATGTATGGTATGGCAAATTAGATTTACTTTTGTTTGAAAGGTGATATACATATGTAAATAGGGTGTAAACATGACACACAATGAACACCTCAGTTTATGACTGATTGAATCAGTCTGGTTCTGAGATCAGATAACTCACATTTGCTTGTAGTTTAGTATTTAGTATAAAGTCCCTAAATGAATTCATTTCTAGAGAAAATTAGCATCTTTAAAGCTTACACTTTTCCAATTTAAACAACACTTTTCCAATTAAAAAAAACCACATTAACAATTTTTTTTAAAAAGCCTGCAATGCTGCGTTGATTATTTCAGTGAGGATCACTTATACAGTGTAATCTTGGACATAATATCAAGTTTACATGGTGTTAAGATGAGTTTGAAAACTCGTAAAAGTAAACTCAATAATGCTGATTTGAACTGGAGAAAATATTTTCGCTCCAGGTTCATTAATGCAATCTGGGAAGAACTTAGTGGACCTGGACAACTGTTTGGGTATAGAACCATGTGGCAGGACAAAAGTACCATCTCAAAGTGAAGAGAGACGATGTCATGAATTTACTCCGGGAGCTTCATCCTCAAGGATGCGAGAGGAGAGCACGCCTGAGATTCATCAGGAGAACGGCATTATGGCATTAACGGCATTATTATCCGCACGAAAAACAAAATGGTGTAAACTGGCTGAAATTTACTCCACAAAAAGGGCAACACATTGTTCAGTCAGCATAAACTTAAGAAAAAACACTTTCAGCGTAGTTCTTGCCATCAAATATCACCGCTGACTTTCCACGTGAAGCAGGACTACAAATTCAGTTGTCTGTACTACAAGTTTGGGTCACCGATGTGACGTCACGTCCGGCCTTTAGGACATTCACTTTTCCGTCTTCTGTTAATTTGTTTTTCACTTTGTAACTGTGTTTTGCCACTCGTAGTTTTGTGTTGGCACAAAACACATTTTTACATGTAAATGTGTTTCTAAAATGCTAATTTGCTAAAATGTCATTTTTTAAGTGAATTTGTTTTTTAAAATGTTTTTTTCATTTGTTAGTGGGTTTTTTAAATTTGTTAAAGTGTTTTTTTTAATTGTATAGGTGATTTGCACTTCTCAGCCACTGTACCTTTCAATGCATTTATGATATCTACTAATGCCTCACCCAGGTCTTATAAAAAGTAATCATTGTAGCAAATGACTTTGACTTCGTTAAGTGATCTGCAAAACATCTTTTTTTTTACTGTATTCAATTTATTAGAAATTACTACCGAAATCAACTAACATGTGACTTACAAAAAAAATAAAACAAATCGGCGGGAAGCCCGTGAATGCAACGCGTGTGTTGTTCACGGTCCGCTATAGAGTATACTCTATAGCTCTGGGTCCGCCTAGAGCGGACACGTCAGCGGTCACGAGCGGGCGCTGAGCAGCGACGGACAGATTCTCTAACCAGTGCGGCGATTTGTTGATAGTCGGATCCCGCGGCTGAACTTTGTCTCAGTGGACCGTGCCTGTTAAAGTTCCTTTCTGCATGTCCGTCAGCGTGTCGTCCGTCCCGCTGGAGTCGAGTTGCGTTTTTTAAAAAAAAGAAACTGTGTGAAGGCAAATCAAGGTGAGCGTCGACTTGCGCTGCAATAACACAATGCTCACTGTACTGCATGCTCTATGAGCAGAGAGGACGCGTTTATTAAAACTTATGCTGGTGAGTGGAAGCCCCCCTCCTCTTTTTTTGTTGCAATCTAGGTTCAGGGCGTCAAACCAACGCCCATTAAAAACATCTAAAACCATTCTTCTTTTTGTCTCCGGTCTCTTTTCAAAGCCCAACGCATGCTTTTGAAATCAACTATATCAGTCAAGTTAACGTGACACTTTTTATCAGTATTTGTTCAGATTGCTGATGATATAGTTGGGATTTATTTATCTTGCGAGCACGGGGAAAACAAACTGATGAGCTCCTTCCACTTCACTGTTTTTCCTTTGTAGGTCTCTACTGGACAGCAACATGACCGGGGACACGGTGGTCTGGAGAGGTCTGAACTGGGTGAAACAGGCGACCAGCAGAGCCTCAGGAGGGGCCCTGGCCGGCTCCGGGAACCGGAGGCTGATAAACTGCCATCACGCCACCGGATCAGTAAGGGTGAGCAGTGGGCTGTGATTTGGTCATCGTGCAGCTGCAGACTGGGGGTCACGTATGCAGCCCAGATAGCTCCTCTGTGCGTTTCTGTCGTGATGCTCGGATGATGCTCGGACAGAAACTTAAGCGGAGAGGGGCTCAGGGGCTTTTTACTTCAGGGGAAGTAAAAAGCTCCCAAAACAAATTTCAGATCAGTAAACGAAAACAAATTATTTCTTTTCTTTTGGTCTTTCGGGGGGTTTCAAAAGGTAAAACCTTGCAGTTTCACTAAAAATCGTCGCTTCAGTACCTGGAGGCAAGTCTCGCAATCATCTTTTACATACAGCTGCTTTTGAAGCTGCGGAGACTTCTCTAAGCCATAACTGTAGTTGAAGAGCTGCCATTGTCCCCGATTCTTTGTAGGAGCCACGTTTGGCGAACCTGATGGGGCCCCAATGCGAACATTCATTGTCGGGCACTCTTTTTACCCCCACATGACAGCGTCTTTGTCTCCCCTCCCGTGCAGCTGTTGTATATACAGTATAATAACAAGACTTAATGCTAGTTTAGCGTTGTTTCCTGTTTATCTGGTTTCCAGATTGCAAGGTGAAGTGACTGTTGACCTGCAGCCTGTGGTATGGACCAGTTGCAATTTTGTAACCTGGTCATGTTGTTTTGTGAAGACCAGTTCAGTTTCTGTTGAGTGATTTCTTCTAGTGAGAATTGATGGCACTGCTAAATGTTAAAGTCCAGAATTTAGGGTATCTAGAGGAATTGATGCAAATCGCAGAACGCTGTGTTGGTCAAACACTCTTGACATGTGGAAGAAAACTTGCACCGTTGTGGAGTAACACGTATGCAGAATGTACCCAGAATACAGCTATTGACCCACTTCAGGAATGTTTGATTGCGGAGCCTTTAGCAACAACGGCTTCTGAATATGTGGTAAAGCTGAGCTGAAGCTGTAGAAACACCTATCTGCTGGTAGTTTTATACTTATTATATATTGTTTTATTATTATATTTCTTAATACTAGATTTCACCTCTCTACAAACAATTTCAGTAGGATTTAAGTCATAATTGCTAACCAAATCGTCCACATACTGAAAGAGCGAAGATATTTGCCTCAAGCCCCGTTATCTTCTTTTAATGTCATTATAACAGGGGTTTTAGTCTAAAATTATTAGGTAATCTTGTGATTTAATCGTTCCTTTGGTACCTTTGGTGCCTAGAGTACCAGAGACAACGAGGACCCCAAAGCGTCCACCGTGCTTTACCGTATGGAGGGTGTTCTTTTCCTTATGGGCTTAATTCATCTCCAGAGAACTCTACTTTGCTTTCCGACGTCCATAAAACATCCCACAAAAACTGTAGCCTGACGTTATAACCTTTTTCGAACATTTGTCGTGCCTTTTGGTTCTTATCTTTCGATGCCCTCTTTGGTCTTTGATTGTGGAGCCCTGATTGGTTCAGTCTACAGCTCACGGTACAGGCTGAAACCACCTCTCGAGGATGCTCCAGGTCAGCCTGAGGCCCTTGAGATGCCTTCACACGCTTCTCTTATCAAGTTTCTTCTTTAGCTGCATTTCCTTGAAGCATCCTTACAGTCTTATGAGCCTTAATTTTTCAACAGTCGACACAAGGACAATTACAAGACCTTCCCCCAGTTATTTGATAAACTGGGCATAAAATCACTTAAATGTTTTGATTCAAAAGCTTTGCTTTGGGTCATTTCTGAAGAAAACAGTATAATTCAGTATCGAAAATGGATTTGAAGGTTTTGAATTTCAGTCATGGAGTATTACAACACTCCATGTGCATTATAATTAAGGAGGCACACACAGCAGCTGCTTTTTTTCTTTAATAGGTCACAATCCTGCTCACATTTGTTTCTGAGTGTTGTCATGTGCTGCAGACTCTACCAACCTGAACGCATCCTTAGTTAATCACGTTCTGTTCACCCAGGAGATGTTCAACAAACAGATGGATGTTTGGGCCCTCAGAGCGACTGCGACACACTTTCACAGATATTCGACTATGGGCACTCGTTTCACCTCCCGCTTCACCGGAAGTGCAAGTCGCAGCCAAGGGACCTGCAGTGGAAGATCTGCTGCTAAACATCTGAAGTACCACAGGAGCTGGTCCAGTCAGCTTTTCTCTGGACACACACGGCTGTTTAACCAGGACAACTCCACGGCGGGGCGGCTGACTGCGGAGGACATCGAAAAAGCTCGAAACGCCAAGAAATCCGAATCCAAGCCATATAAGCAAGTGGTATCCTCACTCTTTATTTTTTTTAATCAGTGCTGGAATGATATTGACCAAATACTCGAGTGCATGGTCATTATGTCACGGTGCACTGGAGCCTTTTAAGTTTGTCTTTCGTCGTTCAAGTTTTCTTTTGTTTCAGCTCAGTGAAAACTCTCGGGAGAGGAAGGTGCCCGTCACACGGTTAGGAAGGCTGGTAAGCTTCGGAGGTAAGTGGAATCTTACTGGCACACCAGTTGTGATGCATCTCAAAGAAAGGCGATCCAGAAAAACTGCCTTCAGAAGTGCTTTAGAGCCTTAGTAGCTGCAGCAGTAGTGCTGCTCAATTATCACAGATCAGATCACTATGAATGAGTATGAATGAGAAGCAGAGCAGGTTCAGGGCACTCTGAAGCGAAGAATCTGATGAAAACAAGAACCAACACGCTTTGCACGAACCACCGTCTGAGTGTCAATGTGTAGGATTTAATTAGTTAAGTTTATTATACCGTTATAAGGACCGCTGTGTTTAAACTTGGGGATCCTTGACCAGAATGTTGCGTATATGTGTGCTGTCCAGATTAATTTCCTTCCTTTTACACTTTTTGCAGCCTTTCATGGTTGATATTCTTGCATATCCTATTCCTCACGGTCATTACTGACACATAACTGCAGAGCACCACCGACAGACCTCTGGGGAATTCCACCATCTGGAGCAGCGCGTATCGAATTATCCACAAGTACACATGTGCAGGTCCAATTTCATTAAGAGTTCCTCTGCAGCAGTATCGATAACTTGTTAAGTGCTGACATTATTATTCAAACGAACAAAAACTGCATGAACTAACGTAATTCTACGAATTTAATGACCCAGAGTGTGATATTTGTGGTATTAATGAGCCCTCTAGAACAGCAAGGGCTTGTGGACACCACGACAGTTAAAATGCACCACAGTAAAAAGTCGCACACAAAACGGAACATTTTACTCCGTTATGCAGTAGTTTCCCCTCACTCATTCGTGGCCTCGATTTGCCCTCAAACTCTGAAAGACTCTGTGTGTTTCTTTGAGAAATTACGTCCACTTGCTGCAGTGATTGCTGTTATCACATCCCCTTTCGCTGCAGGTCTGGCAGTCGGACTCGGCATTGGAGCAATCGCAGAAGTGGCCAAGAAGAGTTTTAAACCCAAACAACAAGGTGACAAGAAGCGGACTATTGTTTCACTGGTTGATGAGAAGGCTGGTAATGATTAGTTAGGCGTATGTTATGATTTGTAAGACTTAACTGGTCACTCTGAATGTTCAGCATAGCCTTAGTTGTGCCATTAAAACAACACGATGCACGTTTTGACCTCCCTTATCCCTTGTTATCAGCAGAGGTAGTTCAGATAACAATACATGTAAACAACACATATTTACATGTTTATTAGTGGAATTTCCTTCAAATCTAATCCAATATTCTAAGCAAAGGTGGGCTTCCACAATGCCAAGTCATGGTTAGACTAAGGTTTTTAATGAGCTTGGAATTGTGGATCAGTTGCATTCAAATCATGATTATAAAATTACCTTAAGACTTTGACGGTCTACTTTAAGACCACTAAAAACACAAGAGTGGTGACTGTCCTGGGCTCTCCTCCACAATCACCTTACCTCAACCCCTCTGAACTATTAACAGGGCACTCGACAAAGCCAAACGCTCCCAATGTCTAAGGAAGTTCTTTGGAGCATTGTTAGATCAGGCTGGAATAATGTGCGTTATCAGGTTTTTGCATAGGCAAGAGGACAGGCTAACTGTGATGTAATGTTAAAAATATTGTTATTTTGCACTTGTATTTAATTATCTGTATGGTTTTTAGATAATAAAAAGGCCGTCCTGGATTCCAATCCTTTCCTGTCAGAAGCTAATGCTGAAAGAATTGTCCGGACGCTTTGCAAAGTTCGAGGGGCTGCTCTTAAGATTGGACAGATGCTCAGTATTCAAGGTGAGCCCTGTAAAACGTGTCTTGTCTCCAAACCGTGTCAATAACTGTAAATCAATGCAGAATTCAACTGTTTTGATTCCATGCAAACTGAAATCTGGACATCTCGCACGTTATCAACAGATATTATTGGCATTAAAATGATTTGTGCAAATAAAAGTTCAATTGCTCTCGGCTGTATTTTCTCACAAGGCTTCATCGTGTTGCTGATTCACTTTCACTGGCAAACAAATGAAATTCTTTCACCAGCAGTGAAATGTCATCACTTAAAATAAACTGTAATCTGGCTGAACAAAATAAGTGCCATTCCACTTGGGCTATTGTAGGCAGCAGAGCCTAAACTGACTATGAGGTTTGTTTACTTGGTCGAGCACGCTTGCAGTACGGTGTTGTTGCCTCATCCTCAGCATGGGCCTGTGTCAAGTGTCTGTCACCAAGTGAAGTGTTTATTTTGTGAAGGACGGATCCCTGCTCGTCTTTCAAAATCCCACACGGTCATTCAACAGTATGCGCTCTGACATGGCTTCCCGTATCCTGTTTTTCCCAATGTGGGTTCTGGACAATAAAGGTCGCCAGATTTGGTTAGAATTTTGCACCTTTGAGTTAGCGCTAGTGTGGATTGGGCTGCTAATTGGCTACAGCAGATCCTGCTGTTGGCCATGTGTGGTGACCTTCATTTGGCCAAACATTTGTTCTATTTCATTACCCAGATTAAGGGAAAGTACTTTGGTCATTATTTGATCAAACCATTTTGGCAACATTATCAAACACCAAATATTTAATGTAAGCTATTAGCTGATGATAACTGTTGCTAGCTACAGCTAACAATAACTGTAGCTGGTAGCTATACATTTAGCTACAGCTAAATGTAGACGGTAGCTACATTAACGATGCCAATTAAGTATAACAAACACTGATTTAAGTTGTAAGCAAATCTTAGTTTATGACTTATTGTAGCTATAAGCTAACTGACAGCTCTTGGCTACAACCTAAGCTAAGTGTGTACCTATAGATAATAGTAGGTGAGCTAAATTAACATTTAACTAGTGTTACATTTAGTGACAGAACTGTGTTAATATTGCTGGAAGTGTTGATAAGTGACTACATCTACAAGTTATGTATATGTGTTGTGTTATTGGCTTTTTTTTTCTGCAACCAAGTGGAAAAAAAACAAAAGCTCTAACTGGGACGGTTATGAGAGTTGAAGATGTTCAAATGTGATGTTGTCTATTCTTTTTTTTCTCTTAGAAGCACAAGAAAAACCTTAACACTTCTGAACAAAAACTAACAAGTTCTTGATATTAAATTTATAAATGAAGACTTGATCATCTGACTGTCTCAACTCTTGACAAAGTTTGATTGAAAAGTTTGTCCATCATACAGTACCAGTCTAAAGTTTGGACGCGTCTTTTGATCCAAAATGAACAGCTCGTCCAAACGTGCTTGAAGCAGCTAGCAAATGGATTCTTTTTTACAGCTCTCCTCTTAATTCTCATCAGATGATGCCTTCATCAACCCTCAGCTGGCTAAAATCTTTGAGCGTGTCCGGCAGAGTGCAGACTTCATGCCCACAAAGCAGATGATGGTACAGTATGAGCTGAAGTGGACGACAATAAATGCAGCTTCCGGTCTCTTTTACAAAAGATTGTTTCACCCTGCGTGTGCAGAAAGTCATCAGCAATGATCTGGGCCCAAACTGGAGGGACAAGCTTGAGTACTTTGAGGAGAAGCCGTTTGCAGCTGCGTCCATCGGTCAGGTGCACTTAGGGAGGCTTAAGGATGGAAGAGAGGTGGCCATGAAGATTCAGGTCAGCAGAGTGTTTTTACGCAGATATAAAACATTTCAGTAAATGAACTTTATTCAGAAAACTGAAAAGGAAAATCACGTTTCCCTTCAGTACCCTGGAATTGCCAAAAGTATCGACAGTGACGTGAATAATATCATGACTGCTCTGAATTTAAGCAACGCTCTACCTGAAGGTAAAATTTCTTTTATCGCTTGCATGATAACAGCTGCCATTGTGTGTTTTTGTTTCTGGCCTCAGCTAATGTCAATACAGTGACCTACAGCAGCTGCTCCACAGCAGGATTTTCAGTTTCACCACTCATTTTTTTCCAGGTCTGTTTCCCGAGCATCTTATTGAGGTCATGAGTCATGAACTGGCGCTGGAGTGCGACTACATAAGGGAAGCAAACTGTGCCAAAAAATTTCAGTAAGTTCATCACTCCATTCTTCTTACGACACATGCTGCGTGGGCAAAAATTTGCTCGTCTGCGCAAGAATCTTAAAAAAAAACCAAAACATTGATCCCAACTTGGTTTCACTGGTTCCCGGCCTTTAAGAGACTTGCTCTAGCAAGCGTCACCTCCAGGTCAGGAGTATGGAAGGAATGTTTGTTTCAGATCTCAGTTTTGACAGACAGATAAACATTCAGTAACATTGCAAAACTGGAATCCATCCTTTTCGGTATTCACTTGAAGACAGTTACAGCCTCAGTCACCTCAAGGCTGGATTTTTTTTGTAACTGGCTGTAATTCTGGTACCAGAAAAAGACATATTAATCATCCCAGGTCTAGCCTCGCTTCACTGGCTCCCGATTTAATTCAGAATTGATTTTGAAATTCTTTCGCATGTTTTTAAAGCTTTACATGTGTTGGCATTACTTAATGTTGTCTGTTTATATGATGTTTAACCTGTTTACATGTACAATCCTCTGAAATGTTTTAGTTTTCTGTACAGCGCGTTGGCCAACTCTGGTTGTTTTAAATGTGCTTTATAGATACATTTTAATTTGATTTGATTTGAAGCCGTTTTCTCTGATCCCTGTTCACATATGGCCATTTATTTGAGTAATTTTCTCCCTGGGAAATCATTGCACGGCTGACTAAATGAACATCACAACTTGTTTTCAAGCTTTGAGACCATGCCTGAGGTTTTTTTATGAGATAGTATTAGTATCCTCTCTGGTGCTGAGTAAGCACCTTTTTTACAATTGGCTATCTTTGCACCACACTTCCAACAAATATGTTTATACACCAAAGAGTGCTGTGAAATAGTTTTTGTTGGTTTTGCCACTGATGAAGTTTGGATGAGTCAGTTCTCTGTTTCTGTTAGTTGTGGTGGCTCCTGCGGTCGATTCCTACTACAAAGCTTTCTGCTGTTGACAAAAACATTTAAATGTGTTGGGTCTTGTACTCTAGGGCATTTATACTGGGACCAGGACGGTGGTCAGGTGGAACTCTCAACTTTTATGTTTCGTTCACTCTTGTCTTAGAGAATTTCAGAAGCTGGCATTCTGCCCTGAGAAACCATAGCTCTGATAATCCCAGCCTATCTGATGCAGCAACGAGCAAGTGAATGAAAGCCTTTATTTCATTATTTTCTTTACAGATTGGTGCAGGTGTGAAGCCACTGAGAACTAAACCGGCTTTTCAGCCGCTTTGAGAGCCAAACGTTTTGAGGCATTAAACGTTTCACTGCTGCTTTGGCTTTTGTTTTTGCTCTCAATTATCTGTGGCTGGAGGCTGTAGTGCATGGTGGGGGGGCACGATGTCATTCATTCATACATTTTCCATACCTTCTTCATCCTATTCAGTGTCGCCCTGGGGCTGGAGCCCAGCTGTCCAGTGTATAGTTCGTAAACTATTTGATCAGGTTTGCCAGATTTAGCCGAGCTAAATGTTGATTTTAGTGATCTTTCACAGGGTTTATTTGTTCTTATTCAAAGGAGAGCGTAGCAGCAACCTACTCTCTTGTTTACACGAGTGAAATTTGAAAATCTGTGGTTGATAAAACAGAAAAATCTAAATAATATGGGGTTTTATTAAATGTTACATCTCGTGTGTTATTTAGACAGAAAAATAAAGATGTTCTACCCTTGAAGTCGCGTATCACACAGAATAGTTCTGATACCGGCCATGTTTAATCAATTTTTTCAAAGTAACACTAAATCAGAGTCAAGTCCTTTAGCCTCTCTCACTGCCACTGACATTAGTGGGCCCCAGTTATGAAGCAGCAATTTGAAGCGGTTCTAGATTAGGCATCTGCAGTGTGTCAGTGGAAAGGGGCCGACCGTATGAAAGCATTTAGAGACTAAAGACAGAAAATTCTCTTGGGAGGTGCTGAGGTGCTTGAGAGGTCAGCGTTG
Source organism: Leuresthes tenuis (assembly GCF_036924035.1). NCBI lineage: Eukaryota > Metazoa > Chordata > Actinopteri > Atheriniformes > Atherinopsidae > Leuresthes > Leuresthes tenuis. The sequence goes on from NW_027325369.1 coordinate 15,336,987, forward strand.
GGCTGCAGTTCATCAGAAACATGACTCCAAATGAATGATGTGGCTCTGCAGCTATGGCTGTTTCAGTGAGCAGCTTTGCTCACATAAAGTAAAGTGTTGTTCATTCCTGTCGCTCTACTTTTCCTGCTGGGTTCTTCTGTGTGCACGTCCCCAGGTTCTGTTCATTTTACCGTTACGTTTGTGTGGCAGGGAGCTGCTGAAGGACCACCCTTTCTTCAGTGTGCCCGAAGTGATAGAGGACCTGAGCAATAAGCGTGTCCTCACCATGACGCTCGTGCCTGGTTTCCCACTGGACCGGGCCACAACCCTCTCTCAGGAGCTCAGGAATGAGGTAGGAACAGTACAGGATCGCACTCCTTGTTGAAGGTTATGTGCCGAACACAGCGATATGCCACCTTTAAAACCCTTGAGATGTGTCAGCATATCACAGAGATAACTAAGACTATTACCTTGCTGTAACCGTGTCTTTCCTCTCCGCCAGATTTGTGGACAGATCTTGAAATTATGCCTGAGGGAGCTTTTTGAGTTCAGGTACATGCAGACGGACCCAAACTGGTCCAACTTCTTCTTTGATCCTCAAACTCACAAGGTCGGTGTGCTTCAGTCACTGAAGGAAAACTCCTGTTGTTTGTTTGAGATTTACCCTTTTATTGAGACGCGGTTTGTTTCTTGTTGTCCTTTCAGGTGGCGCTGTTGGATTTTGGAGCCACACGAGGATTTGACAAGAGTTTCACTGACACCTACATCGAGGTGAGTGAGAAGCTGCAGAAATGTCATCTTCACAGTTACAATCACAGCATTTGTATGCTTAGTGTTACAGACATTTTTTCCCTCATTCTCAAGTTTTTTCACACAAAACGTACAGGATTTTTTTTTTTTTCTTGCCAGATCAGAACATTTTTCATTCATACATCTTCTAATTATAAACTTTTGGTGTCTAAAACAACATTTATATACTCAAAACAAGTCATTTTATTCCAGTCGAAGGCACATTGCAGCAAAACAAAACTGGCAATGACTCATCTATGTGTTTAAGTTACTGGTTAAGCTGGTGCTCCATGTACAGAGGCTGTAGTGCTCGACGCTGCTGGCTCAGGGTTTGAGCCTGAGGCATTTTCCTGCATGTCGCCCCCTTTCCTGTCTACATAGTTAAAAAGAAATTCTCTTTTGCCTCAAGAGCGTCATCTAGTAGGCGGTGTGTGACGTGGTACCACAAAGCAAAACGGTGTCATCGAACAGTTGTGAGTCTTCCCAAACTGGACTTATTCTGTGTATTCCTCACATCAGATTATCAAAGCAGCTGCAGATCAGGACAGAGGGGGAGTCCTGCAAAGGTCCAGAGACATGAAGTTCCTCACAGGCTACGAGTCAAAGGTAACATTCCTTTCAAGGTTGTTTTTATCTTTAGTTAATCATTAGGCGTCGGTTATATTTTGGTTCCCAGTGCTGCCAGTTGACTCCACTACAGATAGCAGTGAGTCTCAGAGAGTAACGGGGCTCTCAAGTCCTGAGATCAATTTAGAAGTGTTTGCAACCGACTTTATTGACCTCTACTGGTGAACAGAAGGAATTTCAGTGTAATCGCTGCCTCTTACCATTTCAAGCCAATTATAATAAACCGTTGTAGCGAAACCGCTTTGTCATCCGCATTTCTGGTTGTGTGAGAGGGTGTTTCCAACTCGTATTCCAACGAGTCGTTTTGAACGGAAGAGCATTATCTCCGTTTCATCTCCAGATCGACAAACCCTCCAAGAAGTGACGACAAAATTAAAATCCCACTAAATAAATCAAGCCTCATTGGTCTGCGATATTATAATGGCCTCAAAAACTGCATTAATTTACACAGATACACAGCGTCACAGAGCAAGTACTCAGCCCCAAATAGAGTAGCTGATGTCTTCGTCTAGTTAGTAGTTAACGCTGTTCAAAAGACTAACATGTGCAGCTGTATATACTAATAAGCTAGGGAACTAGTTAGTTTTTAATTGCTATTGTAAAGGGTTTGTGTCATTAGCAACTGGCGCCAGCAAACCAAATGCAGATATATTAACTGTGCAGGGTAATTTTCTGCTCTCATCTAGTCAAATTTGCACCTCTTTGCTTTTTAAAGAGATGGTATGTTGGGTTTTTTTGGGAAAGATTTATTCCATTATTTCACAGCCATCACTTAGATTTAAGGCTCCATCAACATGTAGAAGCTTAGCTGAACATAAAGAGCACAACAGGGGGATGCAGCTTGTCTGGAGTGACCAACATTTCATCGGTCTCTGAAGGTGGAACCTTCTTTTCATTTAATGTATCAGGGAATGCTATGACACGCCATTTTAAAAAAGTGCATTAAGCCTCAGTTCTTGTGTCGCTTCATGTCGTCTCACAGTGACTCCATGTTGTTCTGAGACCACATTCATAAAGCTCACAAGTGCAAAGAGCTGCTGCCAGAGATCAAACTCGCAAGAAAAGTCTTATTTTTGAAAATATTAATAAGGTCTGTGTTCAGAGATGTTCAACACAAAGGCTAATATTCCTTGTTAATCTTGTTCGTTGAATCTTTTATTAAACTACTCATCTCATGTCTCATGAAGAACGCATTTTTCTTTTTCAAATCTGTCAGATTCTTGTAAGGTGGTCATCCCCACTTTCTCACTGAGGTCTGAGGTTCTGTTCCGTCTTCTGAGATTTTCCTTCATCAGACGTAACTCACCATCTTCAGGGCATATTATGAGCTCTCAGAGTGTACGTGCAGAACTCTGGGCTTTTAGCCTCTCTGCAGAAAGAATGAAGACCAATCAGGAACCCTCTGATAGCTGCAAAGCTTCTGCATAGTACTGTCGAAACAACTGTATATAGTTTCCTGTTTGTCGTAAGCTATGCAGCTGTGGCTTCTTATTTCGCCAATATTAAAGTCATTTTTATAGTCTTTAACACTAAAAGTGCACATTTCCCCTCAGATTGCTAATTAAAAGCTTGTCGTCTTCCGCAAACAGTCGATGGAGAACGCTCACGTGGACGCGGTGATGATCCTCGGGGAGGCCTTCTCCTCTGCGGAGCCCTTTGACTTCGGAGAGCAGAACACCACGGAGCGCATCCACGCACTGATCCCAGTGATGCTGAGAGAGCGCCTCACGCCGCCTCCAGAGGAAACCTACTCCCTCCACAGGAAGATGGGCGGCTCCTTCCTCATCTGCTCCAAACTAAAAGCTAAAATCCCCTGCAAGGACATGTTCCAAGAGGCGTACAACAACTACTGGAAAGACTGAACACCCTGGGTCTGACAACTTAAGACTGGTTTTCCAGAAAGGCATGTTCAGACCAGGATTATCTCGTGTTTTTGTGGCATGTTGGACAGTTTAACTCACACATTCTTACATGCGAGGCTGCTTCGCAGCCTGGGGCAGAAAGTGTCTTGATGTTTCCGTTTGTGTTCTTTTTTTTTCTTTTTTTTTTAATGCTCTGACTCATCGAGTGAACTGTTACAAATATAGGGGAAAAGGAAAAGTGTATCAGAACATCTGCCAAATAAGAACTATTTTATGTGCGTTTCTTATTCACTTATTTGTTTTGACGTGGAATTCCATCCAGACTAACGTTACCTGTACCGTCCCATAATGATTGAAGATTATCTGTGTGCATCGTTTGAATGAATCCGTTGTGTGCGCTGTACAACCGAGGAATTATGTGCCTGTGTGCTCCAGCTGATCGGGGTTGTCAGTTGAAATAAATTGACGCTCAAGCGGCAAAAGACAAAAGACCATGACTGAAAAATTTAACTGTTGTGCAAAAAAAAAAAAAAAGCCTGTAAATTGACTTGCAAAAATAAATTTGCGTTTGCATTTTTCCTGCCAGATATTGTTAGTTAATTACAGAATATATTACATGACTATAATCACATGGACCTACCCAACACTCATTATTTAACAGACGAGCAGCCAAAGAGCATGAATAAGCAGCTCACCTGTAAACAAAACAGACCAGAAGCTGCATATGTAAAGTGAATTGGATTTCATCAAGTATTCAGATCCTCTCAGTTTACACGCATGTAGATTTCATTTTGAACACATGAGTGAGCCTTTTATTTTTTTATTTTATCAGTTACACTGAAACCATAAAGAAATTTCTGCTGAAATCAACTGAAATTTTACCCTCCACAAAAATATTCTAATCTCGGTTCCAATTGGAGCTCGGACATCAGGCCTGCTTTAAAGGCAGACTGAGGTCATTGGTTAAAGCCGATTAAATCTCTACGCTGGTGCACTTCTCTTGCTTTCAACACACAAACATCAACAACTGACGCTTTTCTTTTTTTTTTTTCTCTTCAGTCTTGGTGTCCAATCCCTCCCAACCTTTGGTAGATGCTGCAGAACCAAAATAATTATCTTCACTCACTTTACCTGCTGGAGGCTTTGAAGCTGAAGCAACATGTTAAGACGTGTTAAAACCTTCCTGTGGACATTTACACAGGAAGACTGACAGTTATTACTGCTGCCAACAAAATACACGGGTGTGAATACTTTTGTATTGAGATTAATGTGATTTTTTTTAATACTAGCTACAATAAATAACACCCCCCCCCCCCCCCCCCCCCCCAGCCAAAACAAAACCAATAGTATGTTTTCACCTGCTAATGTGCTTATTTTCAATGCTAATTTCATCGGTTTATAATCTAATCTACAACACAAAGGGCACAGTTAGTGAGGCGATCCCAATGCTTTTAGAACAGATTTCACATCACTTACAGAGTTCAGCTGGTAATCATCCGCTACCACATAAGCCTTCTTAAAACCAGCCTCCCCCACAAGGAGCAAACAGTACGAGTCATCTTGCAGCGGCGATCTTGCAATGCGCCACTTGAATTGTGACGCTGGTGAAACCAAACTCGGAGCGCAGCCGCTCTGTCGCCTTCCTGAGGATGACCTGCGCATCAGCCTCTTCGTCTGCGAACACAAGCAGAGGAAACGTTTTTGCTCAAAGAATCTTCCGATTGGGATAACATTTAAAAAGGAAAAAAATAAGTACTTTGATTAAAACTAACTATAAATATAGATTAAAAGATCCCCCAAAACAGAACCCATCAACAAGAGATGAGCCATAAAAAAGATGGAGGACGTGTCAAAGGTCATTTCTGAGCAAACTCCTCTGGTTTTCAGCAGTTGTAAAGCAGTACTGACTTAACCTCTACCTATGGCAATGTGAGCTGACAGCAGAGAGTGATTCATGTTGAGGCTCCACATGTGCAAATTGTTAACAGCCGCCACTTCTCCCACAGACAGCAGCAGCTCTCTGACAGCGCCGAAGCTAACGCCACGAGGAGCACCTGCAACAAACAGCCAGACTACAGTACGTGGACAGTCGCTGTGAAACTCACGTCACCAACACAGGGGGAGTTAAATGTGTTTACCTTCCATTAGTATCCTGAAAATGTCCTTTGTGATGGGAACCGTTGTCCCGATGACAAGAACTGAGAACAGGAACGTGCAGATGGGGTCTGCCACTTTAAATTCAGGCTGTGAGGAAGAGATATCAAATGTGCGTCAAAGTGGAAATAAACCACAGTATGGAGTGTGACCTTATACCACAAAGTCCTGGTCAATGGTCGACAGTAGTTTCTTCCACATTCTTTAATCGTGTGTCTTTGTCTTGCTAGTTTTTAGGCTGGTTTTAATCTGTATTTTTCGACATTGTCAACAAACCCAGTAGCGGGACATAACTAAAACGTTAGGCTCCTGCAGTCAGACAAGGCAAGGAAAGGCCCAATTATTCATAAAGGAGACACACTTTGGCAAAAGCATTGAACCTTTTAAAGCTTTAAAGTCAGTGGTTTTTAACATTACAGACTGTAGCTGAGCAGACGTAACTGTTCTTGCTTGGCTCCTAAAACAACGATAATCCAGGTGCTTTCCTGCTCTTGGCTCTCACTGAGCGCTTGTTGGGGAATAATAATCCCTGTGGTGGTGCATTCTGTTGCTTTGCATGATCTGGGCCAGTAGTGGTGGTGCAGTGTACCGCTGTGCAGACATGATAGGGAAGAAGTGTGATCAAATCCAAATTAAGCTTTAAATTTGACCACAATCATTAAAAGTGACCGAAAGTCATCTAAAATAAATAGAGAACTCTTTCAGTGTGGGCTGGTAAAAATCTGATTTGGGATTGTGTGGTGGATGTGTGGGAAATGTTCCCACTAAACATTAGCAGATTCTGGATGCGAATGTCATGACGTCACTGGGGGAATTATAAAAGTAGGACTAAACACAATCCAGCAGGCTTTAAACACACCTTCATTTTGGAAACACGTTTGCAAGAAAGGTTAAAATACCTCAGAACCTGTGATAAGGAGTGGCTAAGAAACCTCAGTCTCACATGGCTGCACATACGTTGACCTGCGCAGATACTGACCCGGAAGTGGATGATGGCGGCAGCTACGAGGACTCCGACACTCTGCAGCAGGTCTCCCAACACGTGGATGAAGGCCGCCCTCACACTAGCATTGCTGTGGCTATGCCCGTGAGGCCGTTTCTCCCTCTGCAGCTGGCTCTTGGGGCCTTTGTGGCCGTGGCCGTGTGAGGCGCCAGACTGATGCAGGATCAGAACCATCCTGAGTGAAGAAAGAGTTCAGACTACTTTTATAAGAGCATTTGATCTCTACACAAAACAGAAATAACGCAGAGCACACTCACAAGATGTTAACGCCCACCGCACAACCAGAGGTGATGAGCATGATCCGACTGTCGATATCGTAGTCCCCGTCAGTGATCCTCTGTACGGCCGATGAGACCAGCACCGCTGTCACAGCCCAGATAGAGACAATGGAGAGCAACATGCCCAGAATCTCTGTGTAAAACAAGTTATTGAAAGTAAAGGGCCAGATACATACTGTAAGAACACATGAACATAACACGAAGACACCCACAAATCGAAAGAATGAAAACAAATGAGTTTATGCTGGAATTTTAGAGAGCACTCACAAACCAACCCCTACCAGAGGGGGCCTGTGCGTGGAATACTGCACCAAAGTTTATGGAAGGAAAGTCCCACCTGCCCGGTGCCATCCAAAGGTCATGGTCTGTGTCCGAGGCCTGGATGAGATCAAAAGAGAAAAGATGCTGATCACAATGCTGCCAAAGTCCGTCAGGAGATGAACTGCGTCCGTCATAATGGCCAGACTGTGAGCAGCGAATCCACCTGCGAAGGACACGAATAACTGCAAATCAACATGATCTATGCACATCTCTGCTCTCAAAAAGGAAAGTATTTCTCACTTAAGAAAAGATGAAGCTCACGAGGTTTGAAACTTTACGGTTTGTAGAAAGACTGAAGATAAACAGTAACATCTGGACACCAGTGCTTCAACATACCGATCGCCTCTCCCATCATGAACACGAGGCTGATGGCGCAGGCGATGAGGAGTTTCCTTTTGGCCACGCGTCTCGCATCACTTTCAGTCTCCTCACAGAGCGACTCAGACTGCAGCAGACCGTCCACACCGGTGGAGCCTTCACTGAACTCTGAATGGGAATGCCTTTCCTCTGGAGGACCCATCCTGACCGGAGGCAGAAAACCCACACATGCAAATCAACAACAATCTGCGCACAAAAAGGAGACAAACATTGAGACGTACCACGTAAGAGGCTCCAAGTAAGGCTCAATCAGAGGTTCTTTCTCGGACTCCGTCATCAACTCCATATCTTCAGGTGACTACACCTTCAGAGACTTCCTGGGATTCGGTTTACAGAGCAAGCACAACAATTTGCCAGCTGCTGTAAGGCACACCTTATCTGTCAGGGGTGGAGCGCCACAGGAGCCAATGGCCGGTGACCGAGTCCAGAGGCACCAAGCAAGAAATCCCAAGAAAAATTCATGACTTTCCAGTTTAACCCAAGTTTATTTCATCACACAAACATTTACATTGTTTTAATTTACAGACATTCTGGAAACATTCGAGAGTTAAAAAACATAAAATACATGGGAATGTTGAGACAATGAAAATACTGAATTTTGTATTCAATCTTTGAAAACACCAAAACCACCCCCCGAAATAAAGAACAAAAAAATTCCGCTAAAATGTATTCAGGTTCTTATTTGTGTTTATCAAGTGGCGAGATGGACAATAACCTGTCAAGACTTTAAATTAATGCATCCTGGCAGCCCAAGAAAAACAGCACAAGTTCCTCATTTGTACAAAAATCAAGGAAAATGATCCATGCCCCATGTTTTTGTACAAACTTGTGCTGTTTTTTTGGGGGCTGAAATATAAAAATATACATATGAACAACAATAGATATTGCATAATTCAAGGCTTTATCTTGATATACATTCATAAAACATCAAAAATACAGCTCTGAATTTCCTATACAAATCATAGCATGCCACAGAGAAAGCTTTGCTCTAAAAACAAGGATTCCATCAGCAGCACAGAAAAAAAAAGTGAAAATAAAAGTGGAAACTTCCGCTTCTATTCACTGAAGAAATTAACATTTCTGGTTATAGTGCCCAGTGCAGGAAAAGTTCACACAGTTTGTGCAACAATGGTCAATCAGTACCTGTTAAATTACCCGCCTCTTTGGGTATTTTGCCTCGCGTTCAGTGAACTAACCAAAACAACCACTGGTCTGTTCTGGTGTTACAGACTGATATCACTCGTGTCTGTGTGCATTGCGTCTGTAAGGAGCTCTGTAGCTTAGTTTAGCATAAAGACTGCTGCGACACCTCTGAAGCTCAAATTACGAAGAATCTTCTTTGTCTAATCTGTGCACGCACATAAAATTAAAAGTCTAGCCGTGAGTTGGAAGCATTTCTGATAATAAATCTCATTGGTATGACTCTAGAAAGTCAGAGAGAGGTTTTAGGTATGTCTCCAGCGACTTCTACTCTTTATGCTAAGCTAGGCTAATAGCCTTAAGATTTTTCTAAGGAGCTTTAGAGGCATCAAAGTTTGCTATCTACCCCTGAGCTTATCAGATCCTGGCTCTGGCTCCATGCTGCGTTCAGGTCCCTCAACAGTTGTGTGTAAGTACCAGTATATATTTTTTTAAACATACTGTTGAAGTCAAACCAAGTCACAATCCAAGGGCAAAACCCGTAAATATGAGGACACCTCATAGGTGCCCCTCTCTTCTTCATGCCAATTAAAACTAACTGAGTGAATTTAGTATTATTTTTTCCATTTACAACAGCTGTTTTGTCTTCATATTTCGTTTGACTGCAATACCATTTACGATTTGAGCCATTTAGTTCTGGGAGGAGTCACCAACATGTTTTTCCCCCTATTTCTAATATCCACAGCATGTAAAAAAAAAAAAACAACAACAAAAAAAAAAAAAAAAAAAAAAACAAAGGGAGGTGGAAGAACACAAGACAATACCTGTGTGATCTTAACTCAGTCTCAAAAGGAGGCGATAACAAATTCTCCTAAAACATCTGTAAGCATCACAATATATTTACAACCAAAAGATGAATGCGCAGCAGCCAGAGACTGTTGATCTGATTCAGGCCATCAATTTAGCTCTACAGTGTGTTTCCATGTGCAGTGAGACTGAAGTGGTTGGCCTTTAACAGTCTGAAAAACCTGAATTAGCCTTTAAAAAAAAAAAAGAAAAGATATAAAAACAACTCTCATGAATTTTGGGTCAAGACGTTCTCACATCTTTATGGCAGCTTTTGGATCAGATTCACAAAACGAACTTGTGAGTGTTTAAGTGCAGAAGAAAAGTCTCTCATACCAGAGCTCATTGGCTTTGATCTGCATGGCTTCGTTATTGGTTTCTGAGGCACGTATTTTGTCCCATAATTTATGAAATGTTTAAAAAATATAAATATAAAAGATTGGACCAGAGACAAACCATCAGCGTAAAAAAAAAAAAAAAAAAAAAAGTGGCAATTTTCAAATCGCTCCCGATTTGTGTAAACAAATAAGCCTCTGAGGGGGGGTGGGGGTGCATTTGCTGTATGTCACACAGTGTTTGAGGAAAACACCTGGTCATTCTTTGGCTGGCGGTGATATGTTGGCTTATTCACAGGTCGACCTGCCGTTGGCTGCATGAGGCTGAATCACAATCGGTGCATTCTCACCTGCGGGAGGTCAAGAAAACGGAGCTGTTTATTCAGTCTTCACAAACACACCTACACACGATTATTCTGTATGAAAGGGACAAGATTTTTAGCTCTGGAAGCTCATATAGGCAAAAATTATTGGCCAGAGGCACAGTCATTAACGGATGGGTTCCAGTGCTACAAGATTCGATTATTTTTCTCCTCAGCAGCAAGAAATTTCATCAGATAAGACTCTGGATGGGTTTGAAAGCTCAAGCTTCATTTGCATGCAGTCTGACTTTTCAAGAAGTCTTCATTAACAGAATCCCAACCCTTCTCTAACATGGGATGGGCATGATAGATTAAAAAATGTGCATAGAGTCTACCCAAATCTTAAGTCTACCCCTTTGTTAGCACCTGAATTGGCAAGAAACACTGCTTTGAGATCAGCCATGCAAGTCAAAAAGCTCAGAACAGCAGGGATCAGCGGGCGGGTAAACATCACCTGAAGAGGCAACACTTACCTGAGGTTTCAGTGGAGCTCGGCTGTATGACGATTACATGGTCCCCTGCTGTAAAACAGAATCAAACACTGAGAAAAACTGCTGCTGACTAACAGTAATCACTTGAAGTGCTTTTGTCATGGATTGAACCGCATGTAGACTGTATTCAGAGGGTTAGGATAAAATTACACGTATAAATCTGCAATCCAACAGTGCAGTTTCTACAACATTTTGCTATCATAAGGGGACTTTTTCTTTCCACAGGAAGTGACAAATCAAACTGCATCAATTTTCCACCTTTTGCTGTCACATCTCAATCTGACTGAACCAGACTTGTATGTATGGCTATTTGGAATTTCGGCGTGGTGCCCATTTGTCACTATTTCAGCAAAACACACAGCCAAGACATTTGTTGGTAATCATATTGATCTCATATCACCAAAAAATATATACTGCCCGTCCGGAAAAAAAAAGCCACCACCTGGATTTAACTAAGAAAATAGGTAAGAGCCAAAGGGTCAGATTACTGGCATGCATCAAAGAGATTGCTAAAACAACTCAAATTAGATTAAGAACTGTCAAACGCATTATTAAAAACTGGAAGGGTAGTGAGGAACCAAATCAAATCCACTCAAATGGTAAACAGTAGAACTCACTGTTATGTTTAATAGTGAATGTAAGAGCATCTCCACATGCACAACGCAAAGGGAACTCAAGGGATTGGGACTAAACAGCCGTGTAGCTTTAAAAAAAAAAAAAAAGTGAGGCTAATTGAAAAAAAAAAAGAAAAAAGAAATGAATGAGGTAAACTCACTACCTGAAAAGACTGACTGACCAGGTTATTTTTTCCTTCTCTGATGGCACGGGCATAATCCAAGATGACAATGCCAGGATTCAACAGGCTCAAATTGTGAAAGACTGGTTCAGAGAACACGAGACGTCATTTTCACACATGGATCGGTCACCACAGAGTCCAGACCATAATCCGATTGAGAGTCTTTGGGATGTGCTGGAGGGGACTTTGCACAGCGGTCCGACTCTCCCATCATCACTATGAGGTTTTGGCGAAAAATGAATGCAACTCTGGACGGAAATAAACTAAAACAAAGTGACATCGCAGAAGCTTGTGTAAATGATGCCACAGCGAATGCGCGCTGTAATCAGAGCTAAAGAGCGAAGTATATATTAGAGTGTGTGACAGGCAGTGTACTTTTCAGCAAAGCTTCAGAGAGTCAGCAACATGTCACAGATGTTACAAATATGGCCTACTTTTGTGATGATTCATCTGACAAACACTTTTTTTTTTCTTCTCATGCATGTCACTGGTGTCAAGTTAAAAACCGGCAGCTCTGGCCTTTGCTTTTCAAATCACATGAGCCGTGCAGTATACAAAACTCTAAAGTATTTATGGCCACTACCGAAGGCAAAGTCTATGTAAAATGATTATGCAGGCAGTAACTGCGTCCTAACAGAAAGGTCAGTGCTGTGGACACACACAATTCACACGCCCCGCTGCTGACTCCACACTGGGATGTTTTCACTCACAAAAAACATCTTTGAATTAGACGCCACTATAAAAATGCAACCTGGGAAACGTCATTGTTGTGTGTGCAGCAGGAATACAGCCCTTCCTTCAACTGTCCAAACTGAAGCAAACACAAAACAACAAAGTCCAAAGTTACCTGCTTCCTGTTCTCTGATCTCTGCCTCCAGGTCCTCGGGGTCCATGTATACAAAATTCTCCTCGTCCGGCGGCGTCTTGCACTTCCCGCAGCAGAAACAGCAGCAGCAGAAACAGCAGCAGCAGGTGCAAATGGTGCAGCACAAAAAGAGGGTCTGAGGGAGAGATGGGTGTCAGTAATCTTAAGACTCTTTGGCAGATGGGGATCAAAAGAATGCGCATGCACACGTCCTCCGGTTTGCACGTTTGCAACCGGACAACACGCCTCTCACCTTGAACCAGCACTTGGACATGAGGAAATAATATTTGACGCTTTCCTCGCCGAACTGCTCGGCCACGTAGAGGCCCATAGATCCATACTCGTCATAGATTTTCCGCTTGTTCTCGTCACTGAGGATGGAGTTGGCATTGTTGATCTCTTTGAATTTCTCAGCAGCGTCTGGGTTATCTGGGTTCTTATCAGGATGATGCCTTAATGCCAATTTCCTGCGAGGGGGTTAAAAAATATATATATATATATATGACAAGGGTTAGAATTCAGCCAACTTTCTAAAGCTTTAGTTATAGTCCAGTGGGTCGCTTTATCAAGCGAGTGTAAAATTCTTGAATTTGACCATCATGGGGTTGCTGTACTTCGTCAGGATTGCTTGCCATATGATCAGATAGTTAGATAAACCTTCCACTCTCCACACATCCCTGACATAAGACAATAAAAGTTATTGCAAGCAGATGAACGCCGACACTTTATCAGCTGCTGATGGAAACCGAGGCATTTCTTTAAACCCTTCACTGTGACAAAAGCACAACGACATAAAAAAAAAAACTGCTCAATCTCTTCTCTTTGCAGTTCACATTGGCTCCTAAACAATCGCTGAAACAACACAGATCACCTTCTTAAAAAGGCAGCGTATGCACTGATGAAACTAAAGTTCTACCTTTAAAAATCTGCCTCGTCTTCATGACAACGCCACTTCTCAAAGGCAAAAACTTCCCCTAAAAGAACTATGTGCTCCTCCGCAGCATAAAAACTGCTTGTGAACTGTGTGAGGCACAGGAATAAGCATTAAAGGCATTCCTTAATCCAGATGTAATCGCACATCCTCCTGATCGGCTCCATGTCGCCTGTTTAGGCAGCACTTATCTGATATAAGGAGGGGGAAATGGAAAATGGTGTTCAAACAGGTGGCGTTCAGAGCAAAGATCTTAAACTTTCATTTTCTTGTCTTGGCAGTGGAGCTGGAGCTGTTGAGAGGAAATACTAACATATAAGAATCTCTTGGGGACGCTTCTTCATCAATGCGCTGGCACTTTCTGTTACTGTCCTGTAAAGTTTTAAATTGCCCCACTTCTCATTTCCCAGTTTTAAACAGCCGGCTTGACCTGCAAGTTCAACGGGAGGACTGAACCTACCTGTACGCCCTTTTTATGTCGTCGGGAGACGCTCCTTTCTCCAGTCCCAGCACCTTGTACAAACTGTCACCTGCTTTCGACATCTTCCTCTGAGGTCTGTTGGGATCCTCCATGTTTCACGGTGTGGCGGCTGCGCTAATGAACACAATCACAAACCATGTACTGACAAACACGGAAAGTAACTTTTAGGGCTTAAAACGTTGGTGAGGAAGTAAACTGAGGACAGTAAACTTGGTGGCACGAATGCTGGAAGTCCAGAGAGCACTCAACATTTTGTAGCCTAGCTACGGTTTAAGCACCTGCACGTAAAATATGTGGTTTTGACTTGAATGTTTGACTCGTTTTTACTACACGTTACGTTAGACGCACCGAGGTAAACTATCGTTACATTTCCAACTGGCGAAAATAACTGTCTCGTGCGAAGTGAAGAACACGTAAAAGCTCACATACCAGAGAAGTGAATGTTGTTATTTCTCGTGGAATCATAGAGTCCGAGAGTCTCCTCGCTCACTGACTTCAAGAAATTTATTCCATGAGCTGCTTGAAACTGGCAGAGAACTTCGTGGGGCTGAATCTCCTCATGCCCGGGAGGGCAGTAAAGCCGGAAGTTCGACTCCGAAAGGAATCATGGGGGCAAAACGTCCCGGTGTGATGCCGAGAACTGTAGTCCTCGGGAACGCGCATATCTAAATAAACAGAGCCTACCGGTTATTGTCTATCATTGCAATGATTTATGAGGGGTGTCAAAACAGACTTTTCTGGAGTTGCCGAGATGTGTATTGTGAGTTTCATGTAATTTATATACTACCTTTAAAGAAAAACAGGGGATGCAAAAAATCTCGGCAGCCCCAAACTCAGCACTGCCAAATGCGTTCTCTAGCAAATCTAATGCTGTGGATGGCCTACCGCTGCATTACGAGTAAACGTAAACTTAATTTTGCAGGTATCTTCAGGAGATAACCTTCAGCGTAGTGGTTTTTCCACGAGCTGTGTTACATGCTGTGCCAGAAAAGCAAAAGGACTATACTAAAGTCCAGATGAAGAGTATAAATAACTTTTCCCTCATTGAAACCATTCTAAATATTTGTAAACTACGGACTCCAGATAACTTATTGCCACGGATGAAAACTACAACACATGAGGCATCGATTCAGACCCGTTATACGCCTCATAGATCCTTTCAGTCAGACAATAACCGCGTAGGATCGGTTTATTTAGCTGTGCGCGTTCCCTCGATGCGATGGGCACGCAGCTCAGGAGACTACCATACGTCAGTATTGCTCCCTATATATTTTGTCTTTACTTTGATCCACTTCTTCAGAGTTCAAATGCATTATATGCTATGCTCTTGCTGTAAAAAATTTAAAGGGCTCCTCGTGCAGAACTGACAGAGGCTTATAATAAATACTAGGTAGTCGCCCATAGCAGAAGAAAATACACTGGAGAATAGCTTTTTGGGGGGACCATTTTATTAGTGGATGGTACATATCTAACAGAAAAACATGCTTCTGTAGAAATACTTCAATCGGATATACATTTTAGATGGATTAAATTTCTTTTGGTACTAAAGCAGGTGCCAATCATTGAGTTTCCTCACTCCGTGGAATCACATTCATGACAATCTTCCCCATGTTTCTGTTGGCCTCCATGTGTCGGTGAGCCTCTGCAATGTCCTCCAAGCTGAAAGTGCTGTCAATCACTGGCATCAAGGAGGAAGGCTGGTCCGAGAAATACGGCAACGCTCTGTGAGAAAAAGCCGTCACCAGGTCCGATTTGTACTGTGGCGGGGAAAATGCAAAGAAAGAATCAGGCACAGACATGCTCATCCGGGAGACGTGTTAAAAGGGAACTATCAGTCTCACAGCGGATGACCAGACATTGAGAATAGAGGAAGTTGAAATCGTTTTCTCTATGCTACACGAACCAGCTACACGAATCAGCATGATCACATGCAAAAGGTGAAGAAACATTTCTGACCTGAAGACTACGAGAGCGGAGGAGGCTGGAGAGCAAGTGGCCTCGCTTGGAGAGCAGTTTTCCCAGCAGATCTCCTTCGACTGCCCTGCCTCCCATGGTGCCGTACAGCACCCATCTCCCGTCCACCGCTAAGGAGCTCACGTTTTGCTCCCAGTTACACCCACCGATGCAGTCGAGGATGACGTTTGCTCCTTTGCCTGTAAAGTTCCAATTATATATATTTTTTTATACAACTGAACAGACCATTTTTCACCCGCTGTAAACAATTTGTAAATGCCAAAGTAACGAAAGCGCAGGTGGAATAAATGGTTTCTTCATCCTGGAAAGTCTTTACAGATAAATCATAGTTAAAAAAAAGTAGGACCTCCCTGTTACTCCTCTCTGCAATAAGGCCTCAGTGTTTCCCTCATGAAAGCATCATCCTTCTTCCAGAAAAGTGCTCTTGAACAAAAGGCTCTCGAGGCTTTCTGAAGATTTTTGTAAGTTTTTCTTTGGACACTGGCAGCTTTTCGCACGTTTTCAGTCAAGCCCTGGTACCCAACCATTTTCAGAGGCATGTGTTTTTTGTTTGTTCTGCCACTTAACTCTGACCTGTGAATATTTCAAGCATGAAAAGGCAACTAACTCTAGAGATGAATCTGTGACACGTCTACACAATATAGAAAACGTAAGAACCAATTTCAAACGGTATCTTTGTGGCTTTGTCTCTAGCAGCTTGTTGAAAAGACATAATTTTTTACTCTTACTTCATTAGTTGGTTTTATGAAAAATGCCAAAGATAACAATGTTTCATAGACATAAAAAATGGTATTTTTGCACCAACGAGTTGATTACCAAGGTGCTATTAGCTGAGAACTTGGCCTATCTCAGCACGGTGTGCAATGTGTCCTTAAAATAAATTGCATAGGAGACAAGTGGAGGACAAAAAAAACAAGTTGCGGGACTACAAAAACATCTACAGAAGATCAAGCCTCATCAGAAATTATGTCCATGGAAGGGTGGCTGTCAAGAAGCCATTCTTAAGGAAGAGAAACAGGGAGGCTGAGCTATGCCAAATGACACAAGACGTGGAAAATCAGTGTCAACAGGTCTTATGAAGGGATGAATCTTCCACAGAGGCCAGACCTCAACATTATTGAAGCAGTGTGGGATCATCTTGATAGAGAACGGTATAAAAGGCAGCTAACATCCAAAAAAATTACTTTTGAATGCCCTCCAGGAAGCCAAGCCCTCATCAAAATTGCACAAACTCTGTTTTTTTTTTACCTAATAGACTGTATGTCTATTTACGTAGTGAAGCGCTTTGAGTGGTCAGTTAGACTAGAAAAGCGCTATACAAGTACAAGTCCATTTACCATTTACCATTTAAATGTACACGTTTTAATAAACAGATGCAGCTATTCCTAATTTTCCTGGTGATATATGAAGAAACCTGGCATTGCTCAAGGCATAGTACTGTTTCTAGCATTTTTTTTATTACCAGCAGTGATTGCGAGTGCTGCCTAAAAAAGAAAAAAAGAGTCATTAAAAAACTCGACAGACTAGTTGAGAGACTACAGCTTCTGTCTGCTGCTGCACTTTCACCTCCTGTGAAGTCACGAACTCCCTGCGCAAAGCTCTCCTCCTTGTAGTTGAATCCCGCTGCTGCGCCCAGTTTCTCAGCCGCCCTTAATTTTTCGGGGCTTCCTGCAGTAACTATGGGCACAGCACCAAACAGACGAACCAGCTGAACAGCAGCTGTTCCGACTCCGCTTGCTCCGGCATGAACCAGCACTACCTCCCCCTCCTTCACCTGAGCTGTGAAAAAAGGACGACAGCGAGCACAGACTTTAATCCTGGCCTCTTGCTCATTCCATAGTCACTCTTTTCTGTTTTTTCATATTAGTATTAGCTAAAAAACAGAAAGAAGAGAGACTTAGCGTCTGTACCAATGAAAACCAGCAGCTGAAAAGCAGTGAGCCAAGCCTCTGGGATCGCAGCAGCCTGGCAGAGGGTGAGGTTAGGGGGAACAGGCATTAGAAGCTCCTCAGGCACAGAAACATATTCTGCATATCCTCCTCCACTGAGCAAGGCCATGACCTTGTCATCTGGTTTCCAGTCCCGCATCAATCCTGGGCCCAGAGCATCCACAGTACCAGCTACCTCCAGGCCTAAGATGTCACTTTCACCTGCAGGAGGAGGGTACAGGCCTCGTCTCTACGGAAAAACATTATCTGATTATCAGTTTAAGTGAGCCGAGATGTATTGCACAATCAGGAGGCCTGTTCTATTTCATTATCTGAGTGAAACCTTTAGAAGTTGATCAGGTCTTTCGTCACATTTACAGTAGATTTTACGGTACCTGTAATAAGTCCGCCCTGTTGAGGGCAGCTGCGTGAACTTTAATCAGAATTTCTCCATCTTTAGGTCGAGGTTTGGGGACAGCTCGCAGCAGCAGATTCTCTGGTCCTCCAGGTACGTCAACGCACACCGCTCGCATCATCTTGACAAAGCTGGAGCTAAACCTGCATTGGATCTAAAAAAGAAGGGCCATAAATCAGTTCTTCACTGGTGAAAAAAGAAACAACCCAAACAGCAGGAAGTCAACACGGGGCAACTTTATGAGGACTTTTTATTTGCCGTCTTACTGTCTTGTAGGTGTTTCTAAGTAATAAACTTCCGACGCGCAGGATCTGATGCATTTGATAGTCTCAGTGGTGGCTACTGGAATATGAATAACAAAGAGAGACAAAATTATCACGCAAACTAAATGCCATCATTGTTATGGTTAATACAGCATAAGTGAAAAATAACTGAAAAATGTCTCAAAATTGATTTGAGTGAATTTTGTATCTGTGTAGCTATGTTCTGAGGGATTAAACTGGCATTAAACTATGAATATATGTTGACGGCTGTGATTCCATTTAGCATGAAAAACTGTTTTTATCAAGAACGCAAAAACCACCATTTTTGGAGGAAATCTGTTCCAAAAATGGTCCATTGCATTTTATTCAAAATGAAGAAAAGAATTAGAATGAAGAAACAATTAGTTGACTGTTTCGGTTATTCACAGTAAAAAGATATGTGGTTATTAAAGGTTTCAAATATCATATATCATCGATGAGAGCACCTACAATAAGAAATACATGACCTGACAAGTGCAGCATTTAGAGAAATACAGTCCGCATTCAGTTATACTTTTTGGACCCTTTGGCTTCCTGTACAATCATGCCTAGACATGCCTACTAATTACAAAACTATTTTGCAGAAGAAAGATTAAAGAGAGGAACGAGAGAGTAGAGCAAAAACAGAAGCAAAAACAGGAAAATGTGGTCTTTGTAAATGAGTCAAGTATTTAAATGAGAGCACGTGAAGTTCGACGATTACGTTGAGCGAGCGCATGCGCTGTTAAACTGATTAACACAACTTCTAGTCCAACTTTGTCTGTCAAAGCTTCTATATAACCAATTCATTAAAGTTGAATACTGATATGAGTTTACGAGAAGCTCCACACTTAGTAGATAATTGATCAATGATGACAGCCAGTCGCTTGCTAGCTTACACTTTTTTACAGGCATTACATTCAAGCATTACAGAAAGTTAAACTCACCAGCCTACGATGTCAGCAGCTAATCAACTCTGAGGTGACTGAGATTTGTTGGGGAAGTTGTGTTGCGCCATTATCTTAACTCCACATAGTTTTTTCTTCTTCTGGTTTCGAGAAATCGACCTCACCTAAGAGGGACAGGCGTTCTAACCTGTCACAAAAAAAATGTTAAAGGAATAGTTCACTCAATATCTGTCTATCTATATATCTATATCTAGATATCTCGATATAGAAAGACAGTTACCTCTCTATCTAATCATTCATCCAGCTGCTCAATTATGTAAGCAGGCCCCCCAGAGTCGAAATAATATATATATATAATCACATTTGTCCAATGTCTTTTTGACTGTGCTCAAATTTAATCTTAAAATCGTTTGGCTACTGGGTGCAAAGAAAGAAATTATATAGAGACATGGTGAAATTTGGGGAAACTGAATTGAACCCGGTTCTCTCCGGGTACTCCGGCTTCCTCCCACCATCCAAAAACATGCATGTCAGGTTAATTGGTGACTCCAAATTGTCCGTAGGAGTGAGTGTGAGCGTGCATGGTTGTTTGTCTGGTTTGTCTCTATGTGGCCCTGTGATGGACTGGTGACCTGTCCAGGGTGTACCCCGCCTTTCGCCCGATGACTGCTGGGATAGGCTCCAGCCCACCCGCTACCCGATTAACGGATTGACGGTATAGAAAATGGATGGATGAATTGAACCCCCCAAAAACCTGTAAAACCGCCGGTTTGCTCCGTCGAATTCTGGACCAGTAGCGTCGTTCGGACTGAGGGTGGCAGCATTACGTCATCGCTGCGTCTGTTTCACTGACAAATTCAGAAGAACGCCACACCATAGAAGAAGAACACCTCACGTCAAATAAACAGCCGCGTTCGACAGATCAGAAGTAGTTCCTCTTTATACGTTGATCAACCAGGATAATTGGACTAAAACGAAGAAACTGATATAATATCTACACAGTATTGAATTATACTATTATATGTTTGAATATAAAGACCAGGATAACAACATGAACAACAAATAGAAGACACTAATACGCTACTGGTGTTCAGCCTGGTTTGGCTAACTCAGAAGGGACAGGACGTTTGTATTTTCGTGTCTCAAATCAGTGTTTGGGAAGCTTAAATGGCAATGTCATCAGTCCAGCATCTGAGAGATTTTATCAGCGAAAGACTAAGGGCTGCCGCCGAAGAAATATTCACAAAGTTAGAAAAAACGATCGTCCAGTACGAGCTAGAGATCGACCGTCAGCGCAGACTCCTGGATATCAACTGGACACCTGAAATAAAATTACACACAACAGACTGTGGAGGGCCCAATAAAGTAACACATGAATTTGACTCAGGTAGGATCCTTGTAAGAGCTCTGTGATAAATTTATTTCACAGCAGGAGCTATTTTCAGACAGGCATAACATGAATGCATCTCTTCTGAAAACCAGAAAGGTTTAATATGAAACACGCCAGGGAGAGTAGATTGATATACTGAGAATAAGAGTATGTATGTACCCACGTGCAAACAGACCTCACAAACTTGCATCCCATGGAGAGATAGATCCCTGTAGGATTGTATGAACATGACACAAATTGAAGGCAACAGTTGCACAAAGATCACAAATTCCACAAAACCGTGCCAATTAAAACTATTGTAATTGTGCATCGAAGTTAATTAGAATAATAACATAGATATACAACCCCAATTCCCAAACAGTTGTGATGCTGCATGACATGTAATTAGATACAGAATAAAAAACGGTTGACCAATTGTGGGGCAATTTCAGAAAATTGTTCCTCAACACAAAACTGCTAAGAATTTGAATATTCCATCATCTATAGTAAATAATATTATAAGAAGATTCAGAGAATCTGGAGTGGTCTCTGTGCGCAAGGGACACAGCCAAAAATCAGTATTGAACGCTTGTGATCTTCAGGCCCTTTGGTAAGACTCCATTAAAATCAGACATGACTCTGTCATAGAAATCACTACAAAAGGTTGCACATTCGCTTTAAATTCCACTGAGATATTTGAGCAACATGCTTGTTTCTATATATATAAAAAAATGCACTTCTGTATACATCAAACATCACATAAGCAACATTTTCTATCTCTCCAGACCTCCCACAGCAACATGTCTTCAAAGAAGAGGAAGAGGTTCTTCATCAGCTATGTAACCAGGAGAGCAACTCATGTCTTGGCCAGGAAGAACCAGATCCTTCACAGTTTAAAGAGCAGCAAGTGGAACTTGGTACTAGTGAGGAAGGAGAGCAGCTCAGTCTGAAGCAGGAATCTCATATCTTTATGAGGACTCCTTCTGATGATGAAAGTAACCACAGTGAACCAGGACCAAACACTGACCAGCTTCCTTCTTATAACTCACCTATATCTGAGAGCCAAGACCAGGAACAAAGCCAAAACACTGACCCAGGATCAACAAGCTATGTAGAACTGAAGCCAAAGAATAAATATAGTAGAAATAAAAGTTACAGTAATGTAGAAAACTGTCCCAGGTCAGAAAGTCACTTTAATACTTACACTGGTAAGAAGTCCTTAGTTTGTCACATTTGTGGAAAAACTTTTAAGTGTAAATCCAATATGAGGAAACACTACAAAGTCCACACAGGTGAGAGGCCATATTCTTGTAAAATATGTGGAAAAGGTGTTAGAGATAGGGATAAATTGTTGATCCATACGAGGACCCACACAGGTGAAAGACCGTATTCTTGCAAAACATGTGGGAAAAGTTTCACTCAAAACGGTGGTTTAACTGTTCACATGAGAACTCACACAGACGAAAGGCCGTATTCTTGTGAACTATGTGGGAAAGGTTTCAGGGATAATAGTAAATTGTTGGTCCACATGAGAACTCACACAGGCGAGAGACCCTATTCTTGCAAAACATGCGGAAAAAGTTTCACGCAAAACAGTCATTTGACCGTTCACATGAAAATTCACGAACGTGTGAGGCCGTACACATGCCAAACATGTGGTTTATTTTTCAGTAACAGCAGTGATATGTTGCGCCATGTAAAAACTCACCCAGGTGAAAAGTTGTATTGATGAAATGTTTGTAGGAAAAAATATGTTAAAAGTCAAGCATAGTAAAACTTAAAAATCCTTGTTCTCATTACCAAGTGGAGACCTTTAATTTCCTAGTTTTTGTGTTTTTTTCTTTTCGTGACACAAACAAATTTCAGAAGATGTATGACACTATACCAAAGAAAGTATGACATAAATAAACTTTCTTTTTTCAAAGTTCGATTTTAAAAACAAATGTTTCAGAACATTTTATTCAAGCAATGCTCCCAAACTAATAAATTTAATAATTTTTGTATCTATGAGCATCATAGACATGATGCATGATCAATTGTTAACAATATGTTAACAATTGATTTTATGTACATGTGACATTATTGTGGTTATTAACGTAAGTTTCCCTGTTCCAACAGATATCCTTTGAATGGCGTTATGGTGTTTTTCCCCCCTCTTTTCTGTCTTCTCAAACCCCAGCTGGTCGAGGCGGATGGCCACCCTTCCTGAGTCTGGTTCAGAGGTTTCTTCCTGTTAAAAGGGAGTCGTTCCTTTCCACAGTCGCCTCAGGCATGCTCAGGATGGGAGATTGGAATGAAGACAAGTTTCGGTGCAATCTGTTGGTTTCCTTAGCTAGGATATTAATTTTTTGAATTGGCTCTATATGAATTAATTGGATTATGATTACAATGAATTGAATTCCAATTGGCTTGAATTGGACTATATTACTTAAGTGCCTTGAGATGACAATTGTTGTAATCTGGCGCTATATAAATAAAATTGAATTGAATTGAATTGAATCATCAGTTTAAGTGGTTGTAATGCATACAACCATCAGTGGTAATGTTAAAGTATAATGCGATACAGTTTGTTAATTTGATCAATTCAGCTATTCTGTACTGAAAAACTAATGTACAAATAACTAAGGATAACAAGTAACTAAGCACATGTACTCCTAATATTAATATCCCCAAATTGCCAAAATCGTAATCTCTTCCTGTAGTATGGTTAGCTGTATAACATCCACTTTTTGTGCATGAAACTTACTATTACAACAAAAAGCCACAACTAAATTGAGATTTTCAAGATTGTGGTCTTTGAATATGGAATTAAACCAGGTAAATACTTTGCTTGCTTAACAAACAAAACCAACATGTGAAAATCCTTTGAAAATTCTGAGTCATTTATGGTGGTAACACCTATTGTGTCTTTTAATAGAATGATAGAGAAGCTAACTGGAAGACCGGTTTGTCATCTTGTAGATTCAGGCTCTAAATGCATACATATAGCACTCTACTAGTCTTGTACCTTTTTTTTGTAACCTTCAGACCGATGGACAACTGCTCCAGCTACCGAACCTCAGAGCCGCCTCCTGTTATTAAGCTAGAAATTATTGGTAAAAGGATGTGCACTGCTGTGGATATTATACTATCATGTAACTATGCTCAGTCAAAGAAAATAATGGTGAGAGCCTCACTTAAGCAATCCTTCACCGAAGCCTTTACAAATTATCAATAATAGGGAATAAGAAATGGAGAAGCTAACAATATTGGTAATCAAGTTGATATTGAGTAACTGCAGACTTACTGCACATAATACACTACTGTCATACTGCAAATCCACTGTAGCCCTTAGCTCTGGACATGCTCCTGTCCAACAGTTATGTCAAATGTGCTATGGGACCTGCTGTGTTTCTTCATAACAACCTGATTTAAATTATTTCATAGCCAATTTAAAATCTGTTAACGTATAAGTGTATTGGAGAGATGGTTATGGTTTAATAATCTGATTATTCCAACATGCAATTGTAAACTGGCTTCAAAACAATTCCGAAGGTTGTTTGGGACCTGCTGTACAAGGCTGGGGTAAAGCCAGCTGGCAACCTTCAACTATGTACTACTTCTGGACTTCAGCTGCTAAATCGGTATGGGTTATTGAGTTCACGAGGAGACCTTGAATGCACCACGAAAATTGTCACCGCTACATGCTTGGCCAGAGTATAGAGACTCACTCTGTGAGTGTGAGGATGGCGTGAGCGCGGTCTCACAGACTGACCGTTAAAGTGCACTAACATTAAAAACGATTTCAATCTAACCTCAATATTTCTATGAGAACACGTCTTTAGAAGTCAAAAACTTAATCAACACAATGTGAACTTCTTACATTAAAATTTAGCGAACCTTGCCTAAAAAATGTAAATAGTCTGTTTTACAATTGTCTACACTCAACGCTTGAATATTCCACCACAACCAACATCTAAAGTAGTCTTAGTTTTTCAGTTAAAATAGTTTCGACCCTCTTGGCACCCAGACAGCCTCGGTTTGTTTACTCTTGATAGACGAAGCAAAGCGGTTTAACCCGGAACTGCTTGTAACGTCAAATGACACCTCATGCTGCATTCTTAGGCAACTACAAGCTCAGACTTAAGAGATTCAAATGGGAGAGGGAAAAAAAACAGACGTAAACTACTCCAAAACTTGAGTTTCAAACGCTGGATACACACTTTTTAAATTGAAGAACACACACAGTGTAACTCTGGTTTGTACATGTTCTCTATTAGTTGGGTTCATTTGATTAGACCTGGCCGTTTTCAGATTTTTCAGGAAAATATCAATATATATCAAAGTAATAGGACTTAACACCAGAAACACACACACACACATCCCCTGTCTGGGTCTGGAACCACACCTTAATAAGGTCCAGCAGTAAAGTTGAAAAACTTCCTCATCTGAAGTCACCATGGGTTTGATTTCATTAATCTATGTGCATTATCACTGTAACACTGAAACTAAGGCTCCAGCGGCAGTACAAACACTAACCACTGACACTTTCCAGGCAGCTGAAAAAACTCTTAACAAAAAGCCCTTTTCTGTTAGCACTTACATGAGTTATTCATTGTATGGCATGTCAAGACTTGACGGTAACTGTGTGAAAGTACGAGGGCAGTATGGTTTAGAACTGCCAAACAATACCGCTTTGCTTTAGCTAGATAGAACCTGTCAAACAGTCAGGATTCGCATACCAGCATTTGTCCTTTAATTTGGGTGTTAAGAAAAATAAGTGCAATAAAATGTAAAAGGGCTAGTGTCGTGTTTTCTTATGGCTGATCTTCCTGCTGAGTGTGCCAAAAACATGTACAGCACAATGCATCGGTACTCTTAAGTTTCAGCCAAATGTAACCGATCTGAAGTTCATTCCATCTGTGTTTGATCTGCAGTGCTTGCTTGGGCTTTCCACAAAGACAAACCAAAACAAAGAAAAACAAAGTCAATCCATATCAATATTGTGCTGCCCATTTGGTCCCATTGCTGTCTTCAAACTTGCCAACAACACTTTTTATTTCTGAATGATTTACAGAACACAAGCTAATGTCAATGTTCCAATCAAGAACAGAATGCTTATTTGTCAGTGGAAAATGAACATGTCTACAAGACTATAAGAAAATATTGGAAATCTGAACACTATAACCATGCAAGATTAAATAAAAAGGTGTGTGAGGCAGAAGCAGCATAACAGCTGAGGAAAAAACGTATGAAGCACATGGTTAGTCATTATTTACTAGTATAACACGAAGCAAATAATGTGACTGTGAAATTCAATCTTTGAGGAATGTATCGGTGCACAATTACTGCACATTTGCACTAACAATCATTTTCACTTTACACGTTTTACAATGGACTATTGTATTACACACACCAAGAGAGCCGTAGCTGTAAACACTCGACTGCTCTGTGGAAACTACACACAAATCGGGTAAGAAATCCAAATCTAAAGAGAAGAGGAGAGAGTTATTAGACATAAACCTAAACTTCTTTTTCATTTCTAGTCCTTGTGGACAATGGAACAATACTATAGAGGACCTGTCCTGCAGGGAGAGCTGAGAGTGCTCAAAGTACTGAACCAAAAGGAGGACATAGGTCTCCAGCGCAAACTGAACATGTTGGACAAACAGTACAGCTACACCCGCAAAATGCTTCGACAGAGACGAGACTGGCTGATGGCTGAAGAAAGACGAGTGATGATGGTCAAATCCTGTGAACCAAAAGCCACGCTTAACGTTGCTATGAAAGGAATAAGAGAGCGCAAACTAGAAGAGACACACTTCAGAAGGAGTGTCCACACGTCCGATGCAAAACTGCCTTCGAGCAAATCCCAATATCACAACGAAGGGTCCAAGGTGGCGGAGAAGAGTCGGTCCACCTCAGCTCCAACGCCGCAGTCAGTCAACTCTGCGAGTTCAGGGAGACGCAGACGCAACACCCAGAGCTACCTGTCGCTCATGCAGATGAAAAATATTGCAACCATCGACTCAATATCAGAGAAAGAGCTGGCACGGCAGCAGCAGAAGGCCCGAGAGGACACGGAGAGACTGAAGCAGCTTCAGTGGGAAGCTTTACACACGAGGGTGGCAGCATTTATAGAAAGGCTCCGGGACAAAGACAACGTGGACAGCTTTGAGGAAACCATATAAATGTACTCCAAAGTCTGGAGTTCTCAACTTTAATTTCTATTTACAGCTCAATATCTCAAAAAATCTGTTTAATCTGTTTAATAAAAAAAAAAAAAAAAAGAGATTAAACTAAACAATAGTCCCCATTTTCTTCATGGTTACTAAAGCTCTGTGCACAGGAGTCTCCTGGAGTAATCTGCAGTTCTCCGTCCACTGCGGAGATTTAGGAAGCTGCTCAACTGCAAAAAAAAAAAAAAAAAGTAAATACTACAAGTCACTGTAGAGATGGACTAAATGACTGCTTCAGCTCGGATGTTGTTCCAAATAAGAAGTCACCAAATTGATCGCGTACTTGTAGTCAAACAGCTTAAACACGGGGTTGATCAGCGAAATAATCTTACCTTCACACTCAGAGTGGACTCGAGTGGGAAGACATCTGGTGTGGTCCGTGTAATCCAACGTGCAGAGTACAGCCGTCCGCTCCTTCGGCACAGTGAACATCAGCACCAGTATAGAACACAAAACGTTGCTCTCCATCACTTCAACAGACTTATGTTGCTCCTATAATCAGCAAGAGGACAGCGTCATTTTGATATTCATCTTGAACAGAGGATCGGTCTCATATACAGTCATGTGGAATAGAAAGTACACCCTTTTTATATTACACAGTAGCATTATCTACTGATGAAAAACTAAGGCAAAATGAAGAAGAAGTGTGTGAAAACTTGGGTGCATCTTTATAGTTCCCATAGAAGTTAAAGGTAGCAGCCAGGTTCTGCGAATACAATGCACTCTATTGACTAATCGATTAACTGCACATCAATCCGGGAAGGATTATAAGGCCGTTTCCAAACAATCTGTAGTCCATCATTCTACAGAGAGAAAGATTATTCACAAGTGGAAAACATTCCAGACAGCTGCCATTTTTCCCAGGAGTGAATGTCCCAGCAAGTTCACCCCAAGGTCAGACTGTGTAAAGCTAAGAGGAACTACCAAAAAACAAACAACAAGGGCAATGTTTCAGACTCTACAGGCCTCAGCATGTTAAATGTTGGAATTAAAGACATTATGAATAGAAAAAGACTGAACAAGTATGGCTTGTTTGGAAGGGTGCAGGAGAAAGCCTCTTCTTCTCAAAAAGAACATGGCAGCACAGCTTAGGTTTGCAAAGTTACATCTGAACAAACCACAAGACTTCTGGAACAAATACCTTTGGACAGAAGAGACCAAAGTGGAGATGCTTAGTGAAAACCAAACAGCCAAGCACGGTGGTCGAAGGGTGATGATATGGGCTTGTTTTGCACACACAGGACTAGGACACCTCGTAGTCGTTGAGTCCACCATGAGTTCACCTCTGTTTACAAATGTATTCTAAAGTCAGATGTGAGGCCATAGTCCGACAGCAAAAGCTTGGCTGAAATTTAGATAATGCCACAGGACAATGACCCCAAACACAGCAGCAAATCTGTGGCAGAATGTCTGAAAAAGAAAAGGCTGACCCAAAGTTGCAAAGAAGAGTGGGTCAAAAATTTCTCCACCATGAGACTGAAAATGTCCGACAGGGAGCAATTACCAAATCATTGATGCCAAAGGTGGTTTTACAAGCTGCCGAGTCATGGGGTGAGCTTAGTTTTCCACACACTGCTTCTGCATTTTGGATAAATATATGACACAGTATAATATGCCATGTGTTGCTGTTTATCTGAGGTTGTATTTACCTCATTTTAAGACCCGATAAGGACTTAATGATTTCCTATTATGTCCCTATATATATTTGGATTTTGTTTTTGTTTTCTGTAGCGTGGCTGTAGTTCTAAGTCAATGGAGTCATTTTCAGTACACGGCTACCCTTTGAAACATTTCCTGAAACATTATTTGACAAAAACCAAGTGAAGTCTGGCACCTTAACGAGCTTCAGCTGCTGCTTGCGACCAGCGAACGCATTGAGGTGCTGAGTGAGCACGTCCAGGAAAGCCCTCATGTCTGTCTGCATGTCGTTTTGCTCAGCGAGGCTGTTCAGTGGGATGAAGGGGGGGATGTTGTGGCGACTGACCCTCACTTTTGGCTTCAGGTCAATCTCCAGGTTGTAGGTGTCTAAGTAGACGCCCTCGTAGGCAGTCGCCACAGACACACACACTCCTTTACCTTGACGAGTCTTTACGGTGTCGTAGCCACCTGGTGACATCAACAAATTAAACAGGGCAAGTAAAAAGAAATGCGGAAAACATCTCAAATAATTAAAAAAAAAAAAAAAAAAAACACAAAAGAGGTAATAAAACAGCTGGCTTGCAATACCAATGAGGTGATGAGCGTGCAGAAGATCTTTCAGCTCAGTGTGTCTGGCCATCAGCCGCAGCATTTGTAAACTCTCAGAGTCTTCATCCATTTCCTCCTCTTCTTCATCTGCACA
This sequence comes from Leuresthes tenuis, assembly GCF_036924035.1. NCBI lineage: Eukaryota > Metazoa > Chordata > Actinopteri > Atheriniformes > Atherinopsidae > Leuresthes > Leuresthes tenuis. The sequence continues at coordinate 15,366,059 of NW_027325369.1, forward strand.
CTGTTTGTCTTTCGACTGCCTAATTTTCTGGAGATTCTGTCATGTTCGGGGGGGGGGTAAAGTTCTTACAAAACATTCCTTGCACAAGAACTTGTATATTAATACAACAACTAACTGTATTTTTGCTTAATTCATACAGTCCGATGTTTGTTTCAGGTAGAAATAGCTCAAATTTCATTAAAATAAAAAAACAAGCTTTCACCTAACATTCACCTGCTCATTGTGTCACAAACTCTGGGTTTATATATATATATAAATATGAAAAGTATATGTCCATATGAGACATTTGCTGACTGGTAAATGTACAAACAAGTGTGTGGGTATGGCAACCCAAACTAACTATTTAAAGCCTTACTGACATGCGCATTATTGAAGAGTCACACCTTTTGAAAACACGGCTGCATATTAAACCACAAAACAAAAAGTCACCTCACCTTGTGTGCTTGTATCTCTGCCTTCAGTTGGTCTCTCTGGACTGTCAGGGCTTCAACCTTAGCTTTTAGCTCCTTAACTTGACTCTGCTGAGGCCGACTTCCACGGCTCCTTGCTTGAACTTCCAGCAGACTCAGATGACTAAGCACGCCTGCGGATAAAACCATCCTTATTTACTATAAAACGACTTAAATGAAACAACGGCTGAATGTGAGGACTGATAAACCGCTGCTGTGTTAGCATTACCATCACAACAAACTCAAGTTTTCAGCTAGCTGTCAGTGTCGGTAGCAAGTCATAGATATCTATACGTGTATAGATCTATGGGTAGCGAGTTAGCTTTACGCGTTCCCACATACCTTTCATGGACGCTCCCTCCATAGTTCGCACGTCTTTATTTTGTTTTATATTGTAGTACGTATAGCTGCTCAGCTGAAACCCGCAATACCACTAGTTTTTTGATTTTGGCGGCTGCGGCGCTGGCAACGTCGTTGGCGACACCTCCCCCACGACGTCATAGGCGACGCCTCCCCTACGACGTCAACCCCGGAAGAAAATTCAAAACAGTTGCGATCACATGGAGCACCAGAGCCAGAGATTATCCCAGTAGGTAGTAGGTTAGGTCAACGCTAAGTGTACACTGCCGAAGAGATAAAGACGCGGAAGATAACTTTACAACTAAATGTGACCCTGTAGTGTCAAAACATCATTTTTCACCACTCATGGAAACACTCAGGCAGTTTATGTTAAACTAACGCGGAGCTCTTGAACGTCTCAACAAGCAGCATGATGCCGCTGACAGCAAGTTATATCCGGATAACAGTGCTGCCGCGTAAAGGTGAAACTTTTATGTTGTGTAACCATTTTTTTTTACTTTCTCGTTTCACTTCATTCTCATTCCTGTAATAGTATTGTACTATTTAAATATTTCCCCTCTTATGAACTCAGATTGAGTGAAATTGTGCACCTCTTTTGAGATTTTTCAGTAAGCGGGATTTAGAAGCAGCTGCACACTTGGATCTGCAGAGGGAATGCAACAACTTTTTTCACCACAGTTAACTGACGAAATCATTAGATCAACAGCGAAAGTGACTGTTTGGTCATTTATTGAATATGATTGTAACTGTCAGAGCTCATCAAATAAGTGCTCATTATTCTTCTGATTTCGTTTGTATCTATATCTGTTTGATCCAGCTAACAATAATAATAAAAAAAAATTAAAAAGAAGCAACTTGCGTTATAAGTTACAAAACTTCAGCAAATGCTCACATTTGAATCAGTTTTGCTCAACCCCAAAGCTGGGACTGTATATTCTGAGTGAGAAATAATGTTTTCCACAGTTGGCAGTGTTTGCTGAAGCTTCTGCCAGTGACCTTCAACACCCACAGAGATTTGTTGTTGCTGCTGTTTTATCTCTCTGGCTCAGCAGCAGTAGCTGGGCAACCTCCCCTCACATTGCCAGAACAGTGGTAATTATTTTCGGACCAGTACGGGCAGAGGTTACTTGGTGCAGAGCTTGCCTGACCTCAGTTTGCCTACACCGAGTCCCATTTCTCAAGCAGGTTGTTTTGTCGCGTAACGACGCCGTTACACGGCGAGCAGTTGAGTTGAGGCAGTAGAGTTTAGCTTTTGCTCAGGAAGAAACATGAATTTTTCTGAAAACCAGCTCATGGGAATCAAAGTTCCCTTGGCAAAGTTGTGTATTTGTGATTTAAAAGGAGGTGGATATAAAACTGTAAGGCACTGAGGTTGATTATTGACTTTCATAATCCTCATTTATCCTCATTTCCTCAAGGTTGCTGGACTCTTCTGACTGATGGGTGTAAGGAAAGCTGTCTCCCATTTGTGTGAAAGTGTGACCAACAAGGCAGACAGTCTTCTTCACCTGCAGCTGGGAGACAGTAAAGATGGACCCTTCCAACCAGAAGCTCTTCACAGCTGCAGACTATGTTATATTTGCCGTCTTACTCGCTGCCTCAACAGGCATCGGACTTTACTATGCTTTATCCGGCGGGCGTCAGCGCACCACGCAGGAGTTCTTGATGGCAGACCGGAGCATGGGCTGTGTTCCTGTCTCCCTGTCGCTCATCGCTTCCTTCCAGTCGGCCGTGGCGATCATCGGTGTTCCAGCTGAGATCTACAATCATGGCACTCAGTACTGGTTCATCGGCTGTTCCTACTTTCTTGGACTTATCATTCCAGCTCATGTTTTCATTCCTGTGTTGTACCGACTGCGTCTCACCAGTGCTTACCAGGTATGCAGAGGCCTTCACATTTTTTCAGATTGAAATCGGCTTTCACAACCCACTGCTCTCGTGTCATTTGGTTTTGTAGTATCTGGAACTGCGGTTCAGCAAAGCGGTGCGCATCTGTGGCACGTTGACGTTCATCTTTCAAATGGTGAGTTGATTTGAATGCTTCAGTTACTGGTTCAGTAGCGGTGTTTCGTTTTCCTCATCACCACAGGGGGTTTAAGGTCAGCAGAAGCTTAATTTGTCGCATTTTAAGGCATTCATAAAGAATGCAGTCCTCAGTGAAGACAAATATCAAATATGTGCATTTCCACGCACACACAGAAGGAGAACTGTGCGTAAGCATTCTAAAAAGCTGTGTATATGCATGGTTCTTTTTAAAGGGCAAAAACGTGTAGTTGTACATGCAGGCATAAGCTTGTTTCCACTTTTGTCGTTAGCTGTCAAAGATAGTGGCAGATCTAGGATTTTTCTGGGTAAGGGGCCATCAAGGGGCCACAATATTTATAGAGGGGCCAAGTATTTGTCCAACATGTTCAAGATGTTCAAATCTTCTTCATCTTCTGCAAACTTTATTCACGCTGGACGTTCCTATTTGGCTCATTAGCGCCGCTAGTGTTTCAGCATGGAATTGCATCCACCTATAATCTGATCAAGCTCTTGGACAGATGAGTGATGGGACAGGGGCACTTCAGGGGGCCAATCAGATTTCAGCTAGGGTGAATGCCCCTGTGGCCCCGCCCCTAAAACCGCCCCTGGTCAACGGTATAGTAAAAATTTACATACAGTATTGTATAAGTCTTTTCCTAAGAGTTTTTGGGCTCTGGTGGCCCCCGCTCAACCAGATGAGCTATTTAACACCCCAGTACTGTGCTGAAGTTTGAGTCACCCCTCATTTCGTTATATTTTCTTCCAAGCAGCTCAACTTTCTCTGGATTTTTTTTTTTTTAAAGCGATCTTGAGCAATATTTCTCCAGATTGTCTGAAGGTCCTTTCAAGTTTTTCTTTGACCATTGGCTGGTTTTTTACTCACTTTCAGTCCAGTTCTTGTACACGACTCTTTTTTTTAGCCACTTAACACTGAGCTATGAATTATTTTATAGGTATAAAAAGACACCTAATTCAAGGGCACCTTACACCAGCTTGGCAAAGAACCGATTGTTCATTTTGTCTTGACCTTTGATATGAGCAGACTCTCACAAAGACACATCATTTGTTCTCATGCCTTTTGTTGCACCTATAAAAATACCAAAGATAAGGAAGTATGTAAGAAGAGAGTAAAGGAAGGCAAATTTTAATTGTACAGCACATCTTTGATAATTATCACCAAGTGCTTCACAATAAAATGCTATAACATGAAAACAAAATTGAACCAACAGCGAGAGAGATCCAGAGTCTGGGGCCACAGTTGCAAAGGCTCTCTCTCCTTCCTTTAGTGTCTCAGCCTTGCATGATGCACAGCCAGCAGGCCCCGATCGCATGACCTCAGGGACTTGCTGAGGACTTATGGATGTCAAAGTTGTCTGGTGTACGCTGGCGCTTGACCATACAGAGTTTTAAAAGTCACAACTTTTTAGAACTCCGACACTGATGTGGAGCCAGTGCAGCTGAATTGGCAACAGTGACAACTAAGAGGACTCAGAAGCCTCGCAGCGGTGCTCTGAACAACCTTCAGACTTTCCAAGGAATTTTTGCTTAACACAGATATAACACAGTTTGACTGACATGGAAAAGTATTTTTGCGGCTTATTGTAGAGGCAATAAGCTTTGAAGTTTGGAGCAAAGACCCATGGTTATTTTTTTTTTAAAAATGAAAGAAACGGTGCCTCGCAAAAAAATGTACACACAGTTTATCAGAATTTCTCCAGAAATTCAGAAAATACAATTTCTACTTCCATAAAGAAATGCTGGAAATGCATCTGATATTTCAAAAATGTGGAATCGTTATTTTAACCTTTATGATGGCAGTCGTGTTTTATTTGTCTGCTGTTTTCTTGGCCACAGGTTGTCTATATGGGTGTTTGCGTGTACACGCCTGCCTTTGCACTAAATGCAGGTAAAATGCACCCGTTTTAATTTAACATTTAGTCAAATTTAATTAGCATTTCAGCAAGTTGCTGTATTTGATTTCAGTTACTGGATTTGAGTTGTGGGGAGTTGTGCTGGCCACTGGACTCGTGTGCACATTGTACACAACAATGGTGAGTTACAGTAGAAGTCATTTTTCATTCTTAGTATAAAAAAAAAAAGAGTGTTTCTGGTTACAGGTACGAGGAATCTTAGTCTAAGTGGTCGTCTGATTTGTTCATGTTCCTCACAGGGCGGTTTGAAGGCTGTCATCTGGACGGACGTCTTTCAGACGGTTGTGATGTTTGCGGGGCAGCTGGCCGTCATTGTGGTGGGGGTGCAGAAGACTGGAGGAGTGTCAGAAGTCTGGAGGAAAGTGTGGGAGGGAAACCGCATATCTGGTCTGGAGTAAGTCAAGTGAATACCGTGGAGTCTGTACGTCAAGGCGACACTAGAAGGGACAGAATTGCTGTTAGTCTCATCAGAACCAAACTTTTAACATGCATGTGAACATGTTAATCCGACTGAAATTTTACAAAACTGAAGCTCTCGCATAAATAACGCAGTTGGAGGTTGAATCTTCCCTGCAGTTGTCACGTATCTGGGCTCAAATGGGCCTAGATGCTCAATACATGCTCCAAAGTTCCTTCTTTTTGCTAAAGCATAAGTGTATATCAAAGCAACCAAATTCCCAGTAAAGCAACTCCCATTCACATATAGTTTTTTTTTTTTTTTTGACAGCTTAACACAACAGAAATTGTGACTGAAAATCATGTCATTAAGACCACGTGTCAGCTCACGACCGCATTTCCAGACTGTCGCTCTGCTCTAATAAAATCCTGCCTTTATACCTGTGGTGTCATCTGACAATAATTAACTTTCACGTAATTTAGAGACAGCATTTTTGCCGTGACTTTAGCTACACTTCCATGTATGATGACTTCCCACAGAGGAAGTTAGAAGCGGTAGAATGCGCTGACCTCGATTTTTCACCAGTGGATGTAAACTGGGCCAGTGACAGTGGTCCAGTTAAATGGCCAGGTTGTAGCCCAGCTATAACTCAACTGTGCACGCAACTGTAGTGCGTCCTGCAAGTGCTGACAAAAATTATTTTTCATGTTTTTGCGTCCCACTCGGACTGTAGTGCTTGCTGTGGCTCTTATTGAAGAAGGAAGAAAGAAAATGAAGGAAAACCTGCCTGAATTTGTACATGATTAGTTTTTGTCAACACTCAGTTATGGTTTCCACATTCAGCAGTTACAGGACAACATAATCATTTATTTGAAGTCATGTTTCTGTCCAACCAATGAGCCCTAGTCAAGCATTCCAACAACCAGGCACTAACAAGTTTAGGTGCAGTCTGTTGGTTTCCTTAGCTAGGATATTGTTTTTTGAATTGGCTCTATATGAATGAATTGGATTATTTTGAAATTAATTAATTGGATTATGATTACAATGAATTGAAATCCAATTGGCTTGAATTGGACTATATTATTTAAGTGCCTCAAAATGACAATTGTTGTAATTTGGAGCTATATAATTAAAACTGAATTGAATTGAATTGAATTAACGTATTACATTGCAGCCAGAGGCGAGGATCCGACCTGTGGAGCCACCTTTTGTATTCTTACTGAAATACTGCAGCTTTCATGGTTCAATTTTGCTCCATTAAAACGTTTCAAACGTCTATACGCTGCTTAAACGATTCCACTTGTGGTGCAGCGAATGCTTCTTGCAAGTACTTTTGTTGTCACATTTCATAATGAGTAACCAAGTCCTGCCTTTTCGCTCCTGTGTTTCAGCTTCAACCCAGATCCTACAGAGAGACACACCTTCTGGACTCTTGGGGTCGGTGGAATCTTCCTCATGCTGTCCCTGTATGGAGTGAACCAGGCTCAGGTCCAGAGATACCTGAGCGCGCGCACAGAGAGAGAAGCTGTCAGGTATGCAGCCCGGTAGATTTGCAAATGATCTATAGATGTGATATAATAGGTCAATAATGAGCAAGATATCACAGGAGAGAAATGTTAAAAGATGTGTTAAAGGTAATTTAAAGAAGGTGTTGTGATCTTTTTTGTCCACCAGAGAGCGCTGACAGAATAACAGACTGATGGAAAAGTCAGTCAGTTGACTTTGGTCCAGATTTGAATGTTTCAACAGAGCTTGAGTGGGTAGATGCAGTGGATTAAGCAGGCCAAAATTTTCAGAGTAAAATATTCCCGACAGCTGCCATGAAACTTGCACATTGAAGGGTTCTTCGCTTGACTTTTTATGCGTCACAGTCATCAGGTGTGGTGTGCGAGTGAAGCCTCTCATCACTCTCGCACACTTCAACGTGCCAGATTTTGACTCAGTGGGTTGTTGTGAGAATGTTATCATGCTTCATATTAAAAGGACCACCGAAAAGCTGCTGTCAGAAGTTGTCACTCTTGTCTGTTTGTGTTTATGCTCAGGTCGTGCTACATGGTGTTTCCCTCCCTGCAGCTGGCCCTGGCTCTAAGCTGTGTCATGGGGCTGGTCATGTTCGCACGTTACTGTGGAGAGGACCACTCTGACAAGCTGGGCAGCTCCACCAGGGATGCGGTGAGTTGCACTGTGCCACCCCCCACCTTTTTTCTTTTTTTTCAACTTTCCCGCCTTTTTTTGCCAATCCCAATTAAGGGGTTACCACAGAAAAATGCTCTTGAAATTTGAATGCGGAGTTTAGACAACATCATTTGCAGTCATTTTTCACATTATGTTTGGTTTGCAAATGGTGGTGTCTGTCATCACAGAGAGCTTATGTATTGTGGCTAAATGAGTGTATGCAAAAACTGTTCCATGAAAATTTTATTCTAATTTCTTCTCTGAAGATGGTGATACACTTTGTGATGGACATGCTGCAGGGTCTGCCTGGGCTGCCTGGACTGTTTGTTGCTTGTTTATTCAGCGCTGCCCTCAGGTAGGGACTTTCCACCCCGTCTGTGGAGCTTTTTCAGAGCTGTGGCATAGAAACTCTAATATTTAAAAAGAAGGAAATAAAATGATCTGGTCCTTGCCAACTCTTAAAATGTGGAAAAATACAAGCTCAGAATAACAACACATGACATTTTATACTGTATCACTATTTATTTAACAAATAGTTTCCCAGAATTGCAAAGAATATTCCATCCTCTAGTACAAGAGCCTGGGTGCTTGACTGACATATTATTAGATTTGCAAATCAATGCTTTATGATTTTACTGACATATTACAGAATATCCCATCTTCTTTCTGAAATGAGCTTTTATATAAAGTCTTTCTATAACCCCACAGTTGTTATTACAAAAGGGGAGTACGTGCAATTCATCCACATTTGAAGCTCATTCCAGAATATGTCCTCCCTACATGACTGCCACATGGCAAATGTAAGATGGCATTAGCTAATGACATGTATGTCGGTTTTCTTTTTCCCCGCAGCACCATCTCCTCTGCCTTCAACTCTTTGGCCACTGTGACGATGGAGGACCTCATCAAACCACATTTCCCCTCCATGACAGAGGCGAGAGCAACCCTGCTGTCCAAAGCTTTAGGTTAGCAGTCTGAAGCTCCAAACTCACCAGATGCATGATACAAAGCTCAGATTTATGCTAAAGTGTGAACTTGTGTCTCCACAATTAGCCATGTCCTATGGGCTGCTGTGTCTGGCCATGGCCTATCTCACCCACCTCATGGGTGACTCAGTTTTACAGGTAATGTTGCATGTTGTTTTTGTCAATAATAGTTGACATCTTTCTCTTAATTAGCATTCAGTGTTCATGTTTGAACTCCAGGTGGCTTTAAAGATCTTCGGGATGGTTGGTGGTCCTATTCTCGGCCTGTTTTGTCTCGGGATGTTCTTCCCATGGGCCAACTCCACAGTAAGTTGAAGTTTGTCACTTAGATCTGTTACATGTTGAGTCAGGAGCTCAAAAAAAGTTTTTTTTTTTTTTTTTGTTGTTTCCAGGGTGCAATAGCAGGTCTGGGCACAGGTCTGGTTGTGTCTTTCTGGGTCGGCATCGGGAGCATCATCGCTCGTAGCGCTGCCGCGAGACCTCTGCCTCCCAACTGTCGTGTCGACCTGCTGTCAGACAACACCACTGCTGCCTTCCACACAGCGATCAGCAATGTCACTCAGAGGTGCGAGTCACTCCGGCGGCGCTGGATGGCATATTTTAATGTGCTCGTTTCACAGCATAATCATCTCTTTGTTTCTTTTAGCCGACCCTCTGGGGTGAAGAGGTTTTATTCACTGTCCTACATGTGGTACAGTGCATTCAACTGCTCCATAGTCATTATCGTAGGTCTGATCATCAGCTTTCTCACAGGTAGCAAGGCTCTTACATTTACACATGCCATAACATTACCATAATGTTAAATGATGATGTTAAAATCAACTTTGAAATTTTTTTCTCTGTTGAGGCCCAATGAAGGAAGAGGATGTGACTCCGGGAACAATCTACCCCTTGTTTGGGAAACTGTTCTGTTTCCTTCCTGAACACCTGAAAAAGAAATTGTGCTGTGTCACTCCTCCGGGACAGTCTGTAAGTCAAAAGATGGAGTGTAGCTACAAAATGAGCATTGCTTTTAAAAGTCTCTTACACATTGAAAAAAAACAGAAAGATGAATAAGCTATAGACTGTAAGGAATAGCGAGTCGTATAACGCTGCACTTTAGATTTTACTACTGAACTGTTTCTAATGAAAATAGAATGAGCACAGTATAATAATGATAATATAACATAAACTGAATATAAATCAGTCGACATATTGAAGACGAAACAGTCTTCGGGATGAATTTAAACGTCTGTTACAGTGAATTTCCTGATGTAAGAACGTGACCCTTCCATTGGTCGGCCATCTTTAGAGTCCATTTTCTGCACGAGAATTTCACGCGTGGCCTTTAAGCTACAAAAGACCAACAAAAGTTTGAGAAAAACTACAAGATTCTGCTCGTTTTTTTTTTTTTTACCCTTTGAAACCATTGTATGGCTTTTATCAGTAAAAAAAAAAAAAAAAAGCCCAATGAAATGTGGCAAATGTGACCAGAACTCTGTAGCGTGTGAAAGTCCACCCTTGCTGCAGGTGCTGCTAATCAAATTGACTTTAATAGCTGACCATCAGCAGGTGTGAGCACCTCCACGAAAGCAAAAGTTTCGTCAGTTTGCCGCTCTGGAGCATTCAGGCGGGTGTTAACGCAATGCCAAGGAGGAAAGACATCAGCAATGACCTTTTGGAAAGCAATTGTTGTTGCTGGGAAGGGTTATAAGGCCATTTTCAAAAACTATCTGGAATCCATCATTCTACAGAGAGAAAGACAGTTGCAAGTCTTCCATGGGGTGGAAGTCCCAGTCGTAAATAAGAATGCGTCAAAATTCTTCCACAACGCTGACATCCTACAAGAAATGATCGAGTTTTTCTGCTAAAAGCGGTTCTACAAGCTTCTGAATCCCAGATGTGCTTAGTTTCCACACAGCACTTCTGCATTTTAACTTAGATTTTTATTTAAAATTTTAAATTGATAACACTGTAGGGCTGTAGAGGTGTAATTTTTCTTATAAAGAAAATACTCCCTCTTTTAACTCAGGACATGATAATAAATCATCTGGTCCAGATTTGGTCAGGTTAGAATTCGGTAAATACAACCTCAGATGAACAGCGACACATGGCAGAGATGGGGACTCGAGTCTTAAGTCACATAAACAAAGACTCGAGACTTGACTTCAGACTTGCCTTCAAAAGACTTGAGACTTGACTTGGACTCGAGGTTTGGAACTCTTAAACTATCTTAATTTAATGAAATGATTGTTTCTGATCTTTAGTTGATTCCGATGTATGACAAGGCTTATGGCAGGCTGATGGCAGATGGCAAACAAGCCAACGCCCACTTGCAAAGTGTGTGGTATCAGGATAAATGACGCTGGCTCAACTACGTTCAACTTCATCAGGCACCTAAAAACGCACAAGGATAGGTCAGTCTCTTTGTAATGTGAAAGGGAAACTTAGCGCATATCAACAGGTACCGCTAGCAAACTAATCAAAGTGAACAGTGTTGTAAACTTATATCTTCATTGTTCACTACACGGCGTTGCTGATTTATCTGCAGCAGTCTGTGAACTTTGGGAAGGACTTTGGTTAAGTAGGTTAACAGTTACTAAGCTAACTGCTAAGCCAAGTCTACGTGGATGTAGCTTAACGTTAATCTAAATTGCTGTTTTAAAATAGCCAACCTTTACAATTTCAGTGACACCTGATAAAATTCCAGGTTGACACTGTCAAAAAAAATTAAACTGTACCTGAAAAAAGGTTATGCATGAGATGTTCAGGCTACACAGTCAGTTATTAATATGTCAGTTATTAACATGTATCCTGTGGTGCAGCGCAAGCACACATATTTCCAAATACATTTATATACTTCGAACATGCTTTCATGGAGTTTCTTCACATTGGATTGAAATAGCCCTCTTAAGTGATCATGCTCAGATCAATTTTGATCCTGAAGTGTATAATGATATTACTGTATTGATAATTCAGTGCATGGTTTCACTCCATAACATACAGCAAAGCAGTCTAATCTTGACCAAATGGCATGTGTCTAATGATAGAACGTTAATTTCAGTCATTTGAGACTCAAAGATTTGAGACTTGACTTGAACTCAAACACAAAGACTTGAGACTTGGACGTGGACTTGGAAAAAATGTCGTGAACATGTCTGACACATGGCATTGAGAAATCAGCCATCTGAAAGGGAAAACTTTAAAAACTAAGCTGACTTGACAAGATGATTTCATAGCAGCTTTTTGCTGTAAACATTTTCACCGACAAAGTTAATTTTGAATTAATAATCCCCGCTGTTCCTCCTGCACCGTCGTCAGATCAAACTTTGATATCATTTCATCACCTTGATTTGCAATCAAATAACTTCTACTTTTCAGTTTCCGACTTGTAAAACTTTTAAACCAACATTGGTGAATATCTGTTGTGTCAAATCCTGGGACACATATCTTTCTTTTGATATCTTTCTAACTGTGCTTCCAGCTCTCAACACATGGACGGCCGCCTCAACAGCACAAAGAAGGTAACGGACTCCCCTTCCCACCAAATGAGGGAGCATCGCAGGAAGACTCTGAGACCTTTCTTCCTGAGGCTCAAACTCCTTTTGTAGAGTATGAGACTGCGGTGTGATGTCTGAATTTCGCACATGAGGATGTACGCAATCCTTAAGCAAAACTGTCGGACTTGAACTTTGAATGGAAAAGCACTGCGAGCTGCTGCGGAGAGGCCAGAAATAATATTCAGTCAGCTCCAGATATTTTTTTGTTGATGTTTGTTTTTTCTTAAATCTCCAGATTTCGTGTTCCCATTTATTTAAAAAAAATAAAATAAAAAAATGGTTTGCTGCTGAGTCAAATACTGTTTTGCACATCTGACGCAGTGTTTGTCAGATTCAGCTGCGAGAACACAGATCCACACTCAGCTGTCTTCACGTGGAGAAATGCCACTTTCCTGTTACATGAGAACGAAATGGTGTTCAGCGAGATCAAGAGCCAAAATGTAAAATGTCTTCAGTTTTTTTGTTTATTATTGTTTTCTGTGAACTTGACTATTGATCAGCACTACTGCATCTGTGCGAGTGGCTCTGTAAGGTGCCGTCGCCTTATTTTTGAAAAATGTTCGAGTAAATTATGACTGTGTTGCAGCTGAAAGATGTAAAACCTTTTACTTTAGGTTTTTTTATTGTTAAAAAAGGATTAAAGATTTTGTAGTTAAAACATTGCTCGTGTTTCATCTTGCATTCACTCATGCCTCAAAACATACCGTCACAGATGCAGATTTAACCGGCATCGAATCAGTGGGTAATGGCAGCAGTTTCACACGTGATGACCGTTACCAGCCGGTGCCAAACTCAAACTCGCCAGTCTACATTGCACGTTACTTTACTTTTCTACACTAAAGTTTATCTTGCTGTGGTAAATTACAACTGATTATTGATTAAAATAAAAATAATCACACCAACATTAAAAAAGAGCCGTTTCATACGGCACATTAAGCTATATAATGGGAGAAAAGGAGTCGCCGTGCCACAAGCAGTTGAATTTTACCTTTCTGTTGATGATGATGATGAGAGCTTGATTTAAAGAAAGCAAAAGTATAAAGGAAACGATCGGAGGCTGGATCCTTTAGATGTCTGAAAAGGGCCACGAAGTACAAACTTACTTCAATGTAGAAGTACGTACAACTTGCATATTTACACTGACCATTCATTCTAACAAGGACTAACTTGTGTTTCTTTGTAGTCAAATAGTTTTATTCCCAATGCTCAAACTTATGACTCCTCTGTTGCATCAATGCTTCGATTGGTATTTCCAGGAAAATAAAGGGAAAATAAAACATCTAAAAAAGTTTAAAAAAAACAAAAAACAATGCACCTTTCTGAGCCGGGTCACGTTTGGACATTGCTTTAAGGTGACATGTTTATAAGCCAGCTGTGATGATATGATAACAAAATGAGAAATGCTGTTTTAAAAAGATTTGCTCTTTGAAGGCATATTTTGTTATCAAAATAAGGAATTCTCCTTATTTTTGGTTGTGACCATAAAAGTCACAACCAAAGTTTGGGAAAAAACAGAGTCGTCCCTACTGATATTTGTGATAATATATATATTTTTTTACATAATGCATTAAATCTAATATTTTTCACAAACTCATTCGTAGTATTAAGCATTTGTAGAGAACTATTTTCTCGACGTGCCCTCTCGTCTCAATGTTCAGTATAACCTGCATGACAACAAGGTACATACTGCCATTTGATTGGCTGAAGATCAGCCCCTTTCGTCAATGCTCCCGACGAGAAGATGCGCTGTGTGGCGGAGTTGATGTAAAACGCTGGATTGACGGTAAAATATCCGATTGGCTGTTGCAGACAGGTTTGCCGCCACAATATCGTGACAGTAAATCCTCACATTGTCTCAACATTTTTGCCCATGTTTCTGCTCTGTAAATAGAAAATCCCACCGAAAAAGAAAAGATATCGAAAGTTATTTCACCACCCAGAGAGTAAGCAGTAGCTAATTACCCACACAATGCTAGTCTTCTAGCCTAAGACACTCATTCTATGGAAAAGTGTTATTGAGGTGTTATGGTGTGAATGTAATGTAGGCTAGGAGGGTAGTTTTATTTTACATTGCATTTTTTTCTTTTAAATCAGAAGATGTTTATTTCTCTCTATTTTTTAATTATAAACAAAGTTGGTCCCATAAAGCCTAAATCTTAGCTATTCGTGTAATATTCAAAGGTGTAATGCATCATCATATTTGATCAGAAATATATTGCTAAACCGTCCGCCACTAATCTGTGTATAATTGTCTACTTTTGTGTACCGCCTACAAAGTAAATGGAGATGTTTTTCCTATCGTTTGACAGAATGTTTGTTGTTGTTGTATTTTAAACAAATTCTGCTTGGCCTTTACTGTTGACCAGCAACGGCGAAGATGATTATCCGGCTGGCAATAAATGGACAGCAGTGCTGTTATGCAAACCTGCTCTGGGAGGTTGGCCGCAGGGCTCTCAAGTTTTGAATGCAGGCAAGAGTGACATCTCTCCAAATGCGTTAGACTTGAGAGCCCTGGTTGGCCGTCTAACAATGACCTGTTATGTTTTCATGTGGTATGTGGTTTACCACTGCCAGCTGTGGAGCTAGTTGGCTTTTTTTTAATTAATTTTTTCATGACATGCAAATCCTGTGTTCTTCTTCGAAAAACAGCTCTTCCAGGTGATGGTTATATTGTTGAACACAGCCAAAAGAAAAGGAAAAAAAACTATTTCCAATCATTTCACCACAATTTGAAATGAATAAGCTATGCTAGCTAAAAATGTCAATATTCTTCGTTGGGGAAAAAACTAGTAGACTTTGACCTCATATTGTGTTGAAGACATTTCTTATCCACCTTCCATGTAAAACTTCTTCGGGTTGCCTCGCATGTGACTTGTTTTTTTTTCTTATTTTATTCAATGTAGCCTACTGTTACTGAGGACAAGTAACTAACTTTATTAATTTCCAAAAGGCCTGCTCTGCTCTACCCTGGATGTGAGAACTTTTGATAACCCTCCCTAATAAGCCCCTAAGATGTATCTGACACTGAGTTACTTAGTAACAGCAAAAAGAGAGAGAAATAAAACTATTATTAAACCAATTATTAGATTTTTCACACTGGGCTCCATTTAGATATAAAACTAAAATTGTACATAACCTATTGTGGATTGTGGCCGTGTACACTTATACACTCATAATTAAGCACGGTTATCATGTAGGTCCTGTGCCATGGGTGTTGCATGTTCACACACCCACAAACACTTTCATTAGCCCAGTAGCATGCTTACGGATGTGTTATCCTGTGGTTTCAGGTCATCTATCCACAGTTGTGTTGTATGCGATTGCCGCTACTTGTGCTTGTTTTTGTTTGTTTTTTCTCTGCTTGTCTGCTTTCAGGTGCTCCTGGTGGCACTAAGGCTGGATTCCCCACAAAGGCCGTGGATTGTCGTCTGTTTTGTTTAGCAGCTGGTTTACAGGCTTAGCCTGTAGTAGCTGGTTGTCTGGTTTTTGTTTCTATTTTTGTTCTGTTTTCTCTTCTTTGCTCTTCTTCTTTCCTTGTCCCCCGGTCCGGTTCGGCTTTATTACATGTTATATATTGTAAACAAAAATAAATAAATGGACAGGACAAGGGAAAAAAAAAAGTTAACAGCATGCATGCACCAGTTTTGAAAGTCAAATTAACTCCACACAAGGGCCTTTTCACTTTGCATGTCCCTTCTCTACTTCCCCTGAAAGCTGACTTTATGAGTGAGCTGTTGTCATTTTGCTGTCAGTCTGTATGTATGTTAACAAGCAGCTGTGATGGTTCACTGATGGGCATTAAGGAAATAAGGTAGGCTGATATTTCGCTATGTATTATTCCATTATAAATCTAGATAAAATAACTTTCTCTGAAGACGTGTTTGGTGTTTTGTAGATGAAAATGTCACTAAGCATTCAAGTTAAACAAAGAATAGAAAGGAACTGGTTTTGTAGAGCTTTTTTGCTTCGAGTAAAAGGACACAGCCTTTTACTCACAGTACACCCTCTGCTGAGACAGGCCCAACTCAGGCTGATCAGACCTGGGTGTGTGTCCCTAGCATCTGGGGGCCCAGCTGGGGGCTTTCCTGCTCATCCACAGCCACTGGATGCAGTGCTTAGCAGTCCCTGAAATCTCCTTGATGGTGTGGCTTAGGGATTGGCCACGCATCTCCAACTTTTTAAGGAGTGTAACAGTGGATGTAGCGATGAAACCCTGGCAGCCAACCTCCACTGGGCAAACTGTTCTCCAACGACCTGTTGTTAATGCTGGGACAATGACTCCTACGGTTGTGTTTCGAGACTCTAAGAGAGTCAACTCCAGTCTAGTCTTGGACCCTTTAAAGTCCTCTACAAAACTTGATAGAGGCAGATCGAGAATGCCATGTCCATATAAGCCAGTGCTGCTCAGACATCTTGGTACTCCTAACCATTTCTTTGCATAGGAGCCAGTTATTCTTTCCATCTTCTCAAATGCTTTGATTGGAATGGTGAGAACTGTCAGTGGCCACAACAGTCAGGGCAGCAAGCCAAACTGGGGGCACCAGAGCTTTAGTTTTCCATGGAGCATGGAGTGATTCATTTTCTCAAGGTCCCTACCAGAATCCTGCTTGAGTTGATTGATCTGTTCGCAGTCTTTAAGATTCTCTCAAGGCTTTTGATGGATTTCTCAGATATAGTTGGTATTGGTTCATTGTTAATTTAGAACCTTTGGTTGGAGAGTTTAGTAAGAAGCTCCCTCCAATGGTCAGCTCAGGTTTTTATTACTCTTAATATGAGGTTTGAGGCTTGGTAATCTAAACAGACTGTCAAACCTTTATAGGAAATGTTTTACCCTTTTTCTCATGCCCTAGTAAAGACAATGAATCGAAAATTAACACTAAGAAAATTAAACAGTGTTCATTTGCCTTCAGTAACTTTTTTTGTTGCTGTTAATCTTCAAAAAAGCTGCAAGAAATAAGACCTATGTAAATGTGCAACTTTAACTGTTTAACCTCTTCAAAGACATGAAATCCTACAAAGATTATGAGAACTTATAAGATCTTATAAGAAACGTAAAGAGGGGAATGTAAAAGGAGTTAAAGGAGAGTCAGTAATGTTCAGATTTTTAGCACCACCAGTTGAACTGTAAGTAACTGCTTTACCATTGTGGTAATAATTACAGCCTGTTTTGTTCTTGTCTGCCTATTCACAGCCGTTTGTTGATAATTTGCTTCAGAAATGTGAAGGACAAATATCCAGAAGTTTTCCTATATATATAATCTTATAATTTACTCATTTGCTCAAATACTAACAGAAAAAAATTTAAAAAACGTGATTTAAAGGAAGAATTTTGAGTTAATCTGTTGTGTAGAAATGCAATTTTTAAAAATTTGTGCCATTGAGTGTAGATCAAAAAACCAGCACCCAGACAGTTAAAATGACTTTTACGTTTACTACTTCTAGGAACAAGATGTGGATCTTTGCATTTCTTTACCTCCTGGGCATAAACATCTGCCAGGTTTGCCACAATTTCACAGATGACATAAAAAGTCCAAATTAAAACACGACATCTCATTAAACCGTTGTTTTCTTTTACAGGCTGCATACAGAGGTAAGCTGGTTTGAATGCGTGTGAAAACGAGCAAATCAATTGAACAGTAAGATTGTTGTTCAATGTCTCTTTTGAACGTTTCAGATAACTCAACACAAATGTACTATGCCAAAATGACAATAGACAACACTGTCTTAGAAATAGTACGTGGCAATCTGAGGTCTTTTACGAATAACAAGTTGACCATCGACGATATTAGAATTACAACTGGTAAACAAATTTCTCATTTTCTAAATATTGCATCTTCTGATTGCTGAAGACGAAAAGTGATCCCTGA
Source organism: Leuresthes tenuis (assembly GCF_036924035.1). Lineage (NCBI taxonomy): Eukaryota > Metazoa > Chordata > Actinopteri > Atheriniformes > Atherinopsidae > Leuresthes > Leuresthes tenuis. The sequence goes on from NW_027325369.1 coordinate 15,383,788, forward strand.
ACAAACTCACTGCTCTTTTTTTTTTTCACAACAAGACTGTAACATCACAACGACGGACATGATCTGTAAGTGCAGCCCTGGTCACATATGGAGTGATGAGGTTTGTCAGCCTAAGTCGTGTTGTGGAAAGAACATTTGCACCTTTGAAGATAAACAATCTCAGAGGTGTATTCTAAATACCACGGGTACTGTTTGCGAAATACTGTATCTCAACTTGCAAATATATCTCACACACACACACAAGTGTGTGACAAACATTAAAGCATCCCAAACGGCAACATTTCTTTTCTCTTCGCAGTTAACATCTTTGGGTCAGTCACTCTGGAGGGACGAGAGTATGAAAAATGTCTCAAAGAAGAGGAGTCAGTTGATTATAAGAAGTGTCATGATAATTTACTGAAAGAGGTGAAAATACATATCTGTCAATAAATTGCCTGTAACCTGTAGCCTTTAGGAGTCAATAATTAACTTCACCATTGTCCTTACAGATGAAAAGGATATTCAACACTTTCAGGGGATTTGACAGCGTGACGATAAAAAGTTTCAGGTATTTCTTTTGGTTACAAGTTAAATGTTTATTGTCGTTCTTGCAGGTATCGTGTTCAATATTTGACGGAAATCTTGATGTGTTTTTTTTTCTTAACAAGGGTTGGAAGCGTCATCGCAGATTTTCTAGTAACAATTGTCAGCGGCATCAAATCCCAAGATCTGATGAACAAATCCCAAGAACTGGTCGAAGTTCTCAAGGGCAAACTGAATCTGGAGACTAAAGGTAAATATAGGAAATATAAAGGGACAAAAATCTAAGAATAAATAAAGGTTTCACTATGTGATTTAATTAGTTATACTATTCTATTTTTCCTTAACCTTTTCCACGTGGTTTTCTTCTTCTTTTTTTTTCTTTGTTGGTTTTTATCTTCAATTGTGTTTTTTTTGTTTTGTTTTTTTTACAATTTATGCTCAGCTGTTGCTATGTCTCATCCATTTTTCAATTGTTTTTTGTTATTTACTCTTTCAGTAACGGTCCAGTGGTTACTCTGGCAGACATTAAGTTGTGGGTTGTAGGGTTCAAGACTGGGGTTGCGCTTTAATTTCACTATACAAGGTTGCACAAAAGCAATGCAGAGGTGGTGGATTCAACAACAACTGAAAAAAAGAATCAAAGCAAAAGCAACAGAAGGCAAAGAAGAAATAGGAAAATATTTAAGAAAATCTCATCACTATCAACGAATTAACTGAATTTCAGAAGCTTAAAAAAGTATTCAACCCCCTTGGCGTTTTCCTTTTTTTTTTATTGCAAATGTAAAGTAAATAGATTAAAGGGCTTTTATGACAAAAACAAAATGTTGGAGTGAAATGAAGAGATACAATAACAACAAAAAAATGCTACAATGTTTTTTCCTTCCCAATTTCAGATTTATTTCTTGGAAAAAAAAGAAAAAAAAAGTAGCACTTGCAGGTGAGTGCAGGCTGCATGGTGGTGTTGTATTTAGCACTGGCACCGTAAAGCAAGGCGGTTCTGGGTTCAAGCCCTGGGTGGAGCCTTCCTGTGTGGCAGTGGCGGGCTGTGCATTTCACACCAAGGCCTTCAGTAGTGCTCCGTCTGAATCAATCCTCCCTCAATAACTATTTTATGGCTGTAAAAACCATCTTTTTATGCAGAAATGCAAAATAAAGAGCTGTTGCATCGCATATAGATAACTCGTTTAGCCAGAATAAATGCATTTACTGAAGAAACAAACCCAGGGTGCACAAGTCTCCTTCTACTGCAGCTAAAGCTGCCACACATAAAAAAGCATCAATAACAACCTCGTATTATTTATTAAAATAGCAACATTTTACTCACCAAAAATCCTGTTTATTTGTACACAAAATCCTCCTTTCTATCTTCATTACTCTCGTACAGATTAATACGTGCGTTTCAGTTCCATCAAGAAGTCCTTTTCTATCGCCATTGAAGCTAACGCTGAAAGTCGAGCCTGCCCTGTCGTATTTCTGGCATTTCACAAGTTTTTAAAGTTTTAAATCCATTTCTTCTCCTCCTTCAGCCATTGTGGGTTGACAAAACAGCTATAAAATCAACACAACTATATTTTTGCTTGTGCAGCTCGCTACAGATGCAGTTTGCAAGCTCTGGCTAGTTCACTCTCTGACTATCCAATCAGAGGGTATGAATATGTGGACGTTACCGTACGCCTGCCTTGGTGTCGCCAACTCAAAATCTGATTGGTTGAAGCAACAGTTTGATCGACACTTATTTTATGCTACAGGGCCCGCCTTACTGATTGTGAAGGCCTCCAGGCAGATTTCTTTGACCCTGGCAACAAATGATGGCTGAAATGTGATTGTTAAATGCTTTAATATGAAAGTACATGTCTGGAATCAGCGCAATCAAGGGAAAAGCCATGAAAGGAAGCGGATAGACTATTTAGAATTATTGGCTCCCCAGGAGTGAGCATGTACGGCAGTTTGTCTGTGATGGACTAACAACCGCTTCCCAGCTAAACCTTTAAAGTGTTGCCACCATCGTGCTTCATGGTGGGGATGGTATTCTTAGGTGGATGAGAGGTGTTGGGTTTGCACTAGAAATAGCCTTTCAGAACAGATGTATACATGCTGACCAGAGAATCTTCTTACATGTGTTCGGTGAGTCCCTCATATCCCTTTTTGACTAACTTTTCTGTAAGTTATGGCTTTTTTTTTTTTTTAAATGAAACTTTCATAGAGTCCAGCTCTGTGGAGCATAGAGGTCCTATGGACAGGCACACCGGCCTGCTTTGTGCAGCTTTAAGCTCCTTCAGGGTTGCCTTTGGTCGCCTTGCCCAGTCTTTGAGTTTTTGTGGACAGTCCTGTTGACAGGTTTTTTGCAGAGCCACACATTCTTTTAATTGTGATGACAGATTTGATTGTGTTCTGTGGGATTATCAAAGTTTCTGATATTTTTCATAGCTGATTTGGACTTCTCCACAACTTTGTCCCCAAACCTTTTTGGGGAGCTCCTTAGTCTTTGTAGTGCAGCTTGCTTTGTGGTACATCTTAATTACTGATTCTTTCAGAAAGGGTGTGTATATACTGAGATCATGTGATGCCTAGATTGCACATAGGTGGACCTTATTTAACTAATTATGTCACTTCTGAAGGTAATTGGTAAAATTGTTTTTTTTTAGGGTGATTGCAGCAAAAGGGGTGATTACAAGTGTACACACCACATTTTATGTTTTTTTGTTTTTTATAATTTCTTAAAATAAGTTGGGTTTTTTGTTGACTTTTTTTCTTTTCCTTTCACATAAAACACTCCCCAAAATCCATTTGGATTACAGGTTGTTACGCTAATAAATTGAAAAATGCCAAGGGGGATGAATAATTATCTTTTATATTTCCACTTTTTTTCCCCACATTTGTCCTTCATGGATCCTCTTTTTATTTCTTTGTTTGTTTTCGTATACTTTAACGATTTATTCTTTTCTTGTTGCACTCCCATCATTCCACAAGTTACATTATATTCCACAACTTCACTGTCAGTTCAAATAACTGACAGATTACATACGTATCATAGCCTCTGGGTGGGACTTGTTATTCGCATTTGTAACGATTTCTCTCCTATGTTCTCAGGAGTCGTCAGTATAACGATGCCAGAACAACCCGTGCATTACAACAGTAGCGTCCAAATCCAATGCACGTCAGAAGAGGACCTGGGACAGGATCAACAGTGGCATCTGGAAACGCCGGCCAAAACTCATGAAATAGTTGAAGGCACAATCTCAAAATTGAAATCTGAACAGAAAAAGGCCACAGTCACTCTAACTAACATAAATGAACGCTGGGAAGGTACATTTCTATTCAACCATGGCATCTACTAGACATTTAAGACATTTAGACACCCCAGAATGAGTAAATGAGCAGACAGGTAAATAATTAGATGCATTTGACCGAGAACTTTTTTGTATTATATTACTTTTTTAAAAAAGAAATTGGTCTCCAGTTTGTATAGACTTTTAGATCTTGTTGTCTGATGCTCTCATTCTTGATCAACTGTAAGCCTGATTAGTAATGACAAACATGTATTCTACCATGTTGAGTCACAGCACTACATTACGGCAGCTGAGAAAATTTACTCTGTGTCAACGTTGCTTTTTTACAATCTAAAGAATTTCGATAATCCAAAACTTTAAGTACATTCTGTACATTGTAGCTCTACCCTCATTGTGTTTTTGTTTTTTTTTCTCCTCAGGAAAGTACATATGTAACTACAAACAAAAATCGGATTTAATTCACCTAAATCACAAAGCCAGTGCTACAATGGATATATGCCACATGCCAATGATCGAAGCCTTCACAGAGCCGGCATTTCCGCTCTGCGCAGAAGAAAGTTCTGTGTTTATGAAAACTAAGTGCAGGATAAGGAAAAGCAGCGAGAACTACAAAGTGACTTGGAAAGGTGCCACCATTGAACCTACCGGTAAGCGCACGGTCTCTTGTGGTTGTCGTCTTTGCCAGTTAATTTGAGTGAATCATTGTGCTGTTCTGACTGTTCTTACAATGCATGACATGCATGTGGGATTCTTGCAGATGAAGACCAACATACCAAGACGTATACGGCTCGTATATTCGTTGGCTGTGAAGAATCTCCAGACGCTCCAGAAATATCATGCACGTTCAAAAACAGATGTAATCAAATTAAAACTGAATTGATTCCCATCAATATTATAAAAGGTATGTATAAGTATTAGTCATAATATTGTCAGGACATACTGATGTCTGACATCACCTCATGTTTTCTTTACGAAATAGAGATATTTACCACCGTTTTGTGTCTATAATAATAATGTGATTATTTAATGCACTGTTGCCCGGAGATAATTCCACAATGGCATTAATGCTTTTTAGTGTAAAGTATATGTACATAATATAAACCTATTAAAAAAAACAAAAAAACAATACTTTGTTATTATAAATCAAAACATTTTAATATACAGCCTCGCCTAAATGACGCACTTTTCTTCGGGCAAAGCTCTTGGATCTCAAAAAAAAAATCTATGCCCGACTGTACTCACCACTTTATAATGAGCCTCAAGCAGATCCTCAAAATGAAGGAACGTTTGATGAATATTACAAAAAAATAAATAAATCAAGACTCAATGTCAAGAAAATAAAACGAGACAAGATATTTTTGATCCCCTGAGGTGACACCACAGTTTCTGCACAACTTGCAGTTTAAGAAAAAGTAAGGTAAAAGATTGAATTAAGTAAAACAACTATATGATGAGCACATGTACATTTCCATCATCCTGAGATCTACATAGTTGGACTATGCAAAATCTCTTGACCCTTCTGAAATATTCACACATTATACACTAGTAATATGCTATCCTGACACAAATACAAACAAGTAGACCATGCATGTCCTACTCATAACATGAGTAGACGTATAATTACAGTCAAGTACCGAAGTAGACTGAATTGTGGTGTAGGATATGCTGCTGATTTCTATACTTACCGTAAAAGCAAGTACAATCGTGTGAAAGAAAGTACCCTCTTGTTCAATTCAAAGGTCTGGTTCTTACCATGAATGGTAATGGTCTTGAAATGGTCTTGAAATGAGGTAAACAATACCTCGGATGAACAACGTTAAATGACATATGATGAAAACAGAAAAAGAAACCAACATTCCACATGATTTTGGATTGATTTCTTATTGTCTTCAACTTACACGTGTTTCAAGTTAGCCCACATCGTCCAATGAACGAAACCCGAAGTTTTAACATTTCTTCTGCTAAACAGGCGACAAATACTGTAAGGCCGAAGGTGACTGGGCAATAACCAAACGGGGCTTTTCTGCACATCTGAAATGCCATATCGGCGTTGGACTGAGAAGTAGAAAATGCAAGTAAGACTGCAATGATGATCATTGACATCATCACATTTAACCCTTATCGATTTTCAGCGTGACGAAAAATGCCCGTGAACACTGCTTGTGTTGTCAAAAGGAAGACAGAATAAACCTGCACATATTTAATGTGGTTTTACTTCCTGTTGACTGACTAATCAATTATTCAATTCACCACTCCAGTTCAAACGCGGAATGGGAAGCGGAGCGTTCGGATTGTGTGACCGAGGACCTGAATGTAGTGCAAGAAACTGCACAGGTACGTACACTTTCATTCACAAAGTTACTAAATCAGCTCTCTATCATTTGATGGGAAGATTTAACTGATACCAAACACAACTGTATTGGCAGAGTGTGAATCAACAAATAACAATTGTTCAACAGCTGTATCTAATTCTGGGCATAAATATGTTTTTTGTTGTTTTTTTTAAAGTGGCAGAGGCTGACACAACTATGCCCAATAATCTTTACTGTTTTTACAGATAATTGACCAAGGACTTGGTCATCTGGAGAAAAATGCTGCGGAAGTATTTTCTAAGTTTGAGAATTTCACAAAGACGAGTACTATAAACAGTTACGTCAATATGGAGGTATCAGTCAGCGTACTCAGCATCTTGGATAGCAAGCTAAGCACAATAGAAGAAGAAAACATGGTGGACGTGAGTATCTGAATCTACGGCTCAACTTTTTATCCAACACAATGATCCGTACTGTCATATTGTCAAATACATACATCAATATAATTCAGTGTATTTACATTCACTAATTCCCTCCCTTGTAGTACAGCCTCACTGTTATCTCACTCACTTTCCACTTTTTAGACACACGTGCACACAAAATGGCTAGATCCCAATATGATATTTTAGCTGATAAATGGCTGTAACAGTGCATGTAACTGTCAAGGAGCTTCAGAAAATTGCAAAAATGCGTCTCTAACAAAAGACGAGTCGTTTGTAAGTTATTCTTACAATGACTGATGCACTTTCTTGTGTCGTTCTTGTGTCGTTTCTTGAGACCCGTGTCACTTTTCCACCCACCGGGGGAGAAAACTCAAGGGTGAAATTTCCAGTAATGATACAGACTTTGTGCCAATATTCAGTATAAGTACATCAAACGTACACATAAAATACGCTATTGTAGTCTATCAACTACCAACAGCTGGCGCTAGGTGGCACTTATAGGATAATCGTTATTCCATAGGCCTAAAAGCCAACAAAGAAGACTAACGTTAGTGTCTGTCAACAGAAAGATGGCAAGCAGAAAACGTAAGGAGAAAGGTGGATGGAAAAAGTTAAAACAAAAGAAAGCCAAGTCACTTGAAGAAGAAAGTTTGAGGGGGAGTGTTTTCCATTTTGGCACTATTTATCTTTGTCTTTTGTTTGGTGATGCGTGGTGCAATGTCTGTGGAATAGGCAACAAATGTTGTTTGAAGGATGATTGGTTGAATGGTATCCTAACTAATCACAGCAGCATTGCATTGTGTAATTCAATTTTAGATCTGTTTGTCAGGCTTAGCTACCAAAAAATCAGCATAATATTAAAACTAAAAAATGTGTCAAGCAGGCTAATTCTTACACAGAATAGACCTAAAAGGCTAAAAATCTGTTTTATTCTTCTTGTCTGTAGCTTAGGTATCAAATAGGGCTGCCACGATTAGTCGACTGGTCACAATGACTAATTTAATAGTCGATACTGCGGTTTTTTTTTTTCAAACTTTGTTTTTCTCTCAAATCTGCAGTGGCACCTTCCATTGCTGTGTCTGCTTTTCTGTCCTTGACACACATGCGCAGTAGTAGTAACCGGGGGTCAGCTGTGATGTCACAGGAAGTTAAACCAGACGGGCTCTGATATCATGGCTACCCGGCAACGGAGCTGAAAAGTGTAGGAGCATTTTAAGAAAGCTGAAAACAAATGTGTGCAATGCAGTATCTGCAAGGCAGAACTTGCCTTCCACGGCAGCACAACGACGAAGCACGAGCACCTGAAAAGGAAGCATGTTGTTATGGCTGATTGTGAAGAGGGACTGTCATCTTGATAAGCTAACTGGCTAGTTAGCTGCTAAAATTAGCGTAAACAGAGAGTTAACTTGCTACTTACTCGTATTGATAGCTGTAAACGTTAACATTAGCAATGATGATTTGATTAATTTAGCCTTAGCACACATATTCCATCTGTTTTCTGTAACGTTATAACAGTGATGTGTTTGAACAGGAACGCTAATGTTTTCTAACGTTATGTTTCAGTGCTAAAAAAGTATGTTCATCTTCAATGGACGGCTTTGTTACAAAGCTAGCTACATCCACACCTCAGCATGCAAATGTCCCGACTGAGTCCATACTGAACATGTTGGTGTTATATTTGAGTCAGTGAGACCAAAACGTTTTGTGAATAATTCCTTAGTTTCAGGTGCCTACCTCATTTGATTTAAATGCAGCTATGTTTGATACCAGAGACAAATGACGGAAAGAAAAACCTAAAAAATAACAAAAAAAACTTAAGTATTTATTTTTTTGTGTTTGCTACACAGTTAGATAATTGTTTATTGCAACAAGCTGGATATTTCATGAAAAGGTTAATGAACTATGATATTAATTGTCTTTTTTTTTTAGTTAGCATATACCTTAAATAGTCCAAGCTGAAAGCTAATGATGGTTATATAAGAGCAGCTGCATCTTGGTGCGATAAGCTGTATGTTTTACATTCAATATACGTATGATCCGATTAGTCGACTAATCGAAAAAAATAATCTGTGATTAGTCGACTCTCAAAATAATCGTTTGTGGCAGCCCAAGTATCAAATGCTACGTTTATCCAAAATTTTGGCTGATTTTTAAAAATAGAATTTTGAAGTACAGGTTTAAAGGCTGTCACACTAAATAATACTATTAAACTAATGTTATCAAGCATACAGTTTGTGCTCAAAAGTTTACATACCCCGGTAGAAATGTTGAAATATTGTCAATTTTAGATGACAATATGATTGTTAATGCAAAACTTTTCATTTTCATTCATCATTATAGGTTTGACATGGTTATCTATGATCACACAATGTTTGAGTTTTTTTTAAAATCACGATGACAAGTGGAAACATCCAAACAGCCTTGCTACAGATAGTGGCAGCTCAAAAGATGACAGGGAGAGTCCAGGAAAGTGCCAGAACAAGGGATCAGTGCCCCAATATTTCAGCCGCCCCAGTTCAGACAGTTAAAGCCTGGAGCAGTTTTTCAGTTACCACCCCCAGCAAAAGCCCAAAAACCTGTCTCTACAAAGATTGTTCAGCCGTAGAGATGGTACTAACCATAAATGGCTTTCATACTGTGAGGAGAATCACACAATGTATTGTACAGTTTGTTTAGCATTTGCTAAGCCAGATGAAACTAGTCCATTCATAAGTGGAATTCAGGGCTGGAAGCAGATCAGTCAAAGAGTACAGGAGCATGAAAGGAGCAACATGCACAGGGTATGTGCTGAAGCCTATTTCTTAAGAGCGTCCAAAGCAGATATTGCCAGTCTACTACTCGCACCCCAAGTAATGGCCCACAGAGATCAAGTAAGGAAGAGACGGCAGGTGTTGGAACGCATTGTTGAGATAGTTAAAGTGATTGGCAACAGAGGACTTAGCTACAGAGGAACACAATTTGAGACAGCTTATATTATACATTATACCTTGGATGACATGATCATTGATCATGGAACCTTTCTAGAGCTTGTCATTCTTCTTGGGAAAAGATGCATGAGACACACTCCAAAGGTTGAGGTTCTGCTGTGACATTTCTGTCAAAAACAACAGTTAATATGGTCATCTCAGCAGTGCAGCACTTCATTCAGGAAGTAATTACAAAAGAAATTACTGAACTGAACAACTGAAGAGGCTATTACCAGTGGAACCCTCTTCTCATTGATGAATGACATTGCAGTCTTCTTTCGCGAGTCGTATCAAAGGATGAATGTGTGGGAGCAGGAAAGCCAGGACACTCAACACAGGCGGCTCTCCATTATAGGAGAGACACGTTGGTGGGCTAAGGATGTTGCCTTGAGGAAGATTTTTGGGTCCTTTGGGAAGCCAGAACAATGTGTCTACATTGATGGCCTCAGTGTGCGTCAAAGCAAGAGGGTACTTGGAGTCTTTGATGAGATATGAGACTGTTCTTACTGCTCAGCTTTTCCTTCGAATTTTTGAAGTAACTACACCTCTCTCAAAATACTTACAGACACATGGTTTGGACATCTTGTTAGCTCACCGAATGGTTTTGACCACTGTAGCATCACTAAGGAACATGACAAGAGATTCTGAGTCAGTGAAACAAGCTGCTGATGGTTTTGTTCATTTTGCGAATGCAAAACTGACTGAAGTGGAATGTGACCTGGAAGTTGAAAAAATGCTTCCAGAAAAAAATAACTTGAATAAAGAAGATGATGGCTGGTGAAATGGCAAGTGATGAGGTTTTCCCAAATGCCAGCGGTGTCGATGAGGCAAATGTACAGAACCAGATCATGGACACCGTTACTGCAAGCATCTACAGGCGCTTTTTAAGCCATGGAGCTCTCTATGCAGACTTGGCTCTTCTTGACCCAAGAAACTTCCCTGAAGTTTCTTTATCGGGTTTACCTGATGTTGCACTTATGGAGCTGAGCAAATGCTTGCTCAAATTTGATAACAGGGCAACTATTGCAAATTTACAAAGTGAACTGAAGAGCCTGGCAGCCCAGTGGCCATGACTTAAACGTTCTGTGCTTGAGGAGTACAAAGTAATAAGAGTAGAGGAAGACCCAGATGTGGAGGAGGAGGCAGAAATTATAAACAACATCTGCAAATCCTGTAAAGATTGTCCCACATGTTGTTACTAAATTCTTAATTCAATTCAATTCAATTCAATTTTATTTACATAGCACCAGATTACAACAATTGTCATCTCAAGGCACTTAAGTAATATAGTCCAATTGGAATTCAATTCATTGTAATCACAATCCAATTAACTCATATAGAGCCAATTCAAAAATTAATATCCTAGCTAAGGAAACCAACAGATTGCACCGAAACTTGTCTTCAGTCCAGTCTCCAGTCCTGAACATGCCTGAGGCGACTGTGGAAAGGAACAACTCCCTTTTAACAGGAAGAAACCTCTGGCAGAACCAGACTCAGGAAGGGTGGCCATCCGCCTCGACCAGCTGGGGTTTGAGAAGACAGAAAAGAGGGGGGAAAAACACCATAACGCCTTTCTTACAAGGTACAACCTCTTAACTGATGTCTATCACATCCTTGGGTTAGGGTATAAGTTTCTCCTCACCCTGCCTGTGACCCAAGTCGCTTGTGAAAGAAGTTTCTCTATTCTAAAATACATCAAGGACCTCTTCAGGAGCAGCACTTCTCAGGAACCCCTTGAGGCCCTTATGTTAATGGATACTGAAAAAGACATTCTCATGTCCCTGGGTAGTGACCGTATAATTGACAGAGTGGCAGAAAACAGTGCTGAGGGAGAAGAAGTTTCCTCAGGTCACTGTACAAACCTTTATTAGCCAACATTCAGAATGACTGCTCAGTGTCACTGACTTTTGGCAAAGTCAGTTACAAATGTCAGTGATATAGACTTTTTTTGTCTTTAAAATGCAATCATATAAGTGACTGTGAAACACTTATAAACACTGTGAAACAGTCACTTATATGCTTTAGGTTTAGTCGTTTAGGTTTAGCCATTCTTGAATATTAGTGTTCTTGAATAAACAACAATCATAAATAATTCATCTGTGACAGACAATATAACACTATAGCACCCTAAAAGTCCAGGGCTGTTTTTTGGTCCCAGTCCATCCCTGCCATTATGTAGCACCCGTGTATGAATATGCGATAGAGGAATGCTGGATGGGCCAGTGGCTACTTCCGTGGCGTCACGTTTGTTTTTGTTTTTTTTAATCTAAGGTTCAATCAATTCGGCTTTCATCGTTGATTCCATTTCAGTTATGAATTACCTTGGTTCTTTGAGCTGGACGAGAGGAAAACTCAGAGCTTCCGATCAACGTGAGTTTCTTCAGCAACAGCTAGCATTAGCATATGTGAACTAACAAGTAAGGAAAGTTTAAAGCTGATTAAACTTGCTAGCGCTCAGCAGCAGCAGCAAAAGCATTAACAGCGGACCTTCTCCGAAGCTTAACTCCGAGTTTTCTCCTGTTTCTTGTCAGTTAATGCACTTTTTTCAAAGACGCCGCACAAACGTAATGATCTGCGCATCCGCAGCACACAGACGCTGTTTTGAAGCAGGTTGGCGGTACTATCGGGTGCTATGACCTTCATGATTAGTTTAAACAGCATTGTCCCTCTGTCTATATTATTAAGGTAGACCGTTTATATCATATGGGTTACAGTTAACTTTCATAAATATACTTTGTTTCTTCATTTCAGGACCTTCTGGACTCATCCAGCCATCTACTGAACAGGTCTCTTGCGAGAACATGGAAAGAAAACCGCAAAGAAAACTCTTCATTGGCTGAGAGTTATCTCACCTCGGTTGAGCAATTAATTGTGAAGGCAAACATTACGAACAAAACTAGTAAACCAAATCTCGAGGTGGACACATGCACTGGCGAAACATGCAACCGCTCTGTTTTCGACGTCAACATCTCTCTTACAAGTTCAGGTAGTGGCAAAGTGAAACTGGCTGGATTCCAACAACTGGATGGTTATCTGCCCACAAAAACGGAGGACGACAAGAGCACCAACAGTATTGTTGTTGTAGTAACTAAGGAAAACGCGTTAGAAATACAATCCATTACAATTGACTTTATGCTCACGAATTCAAGGCTTCGCAATGTTGAGTTAACATGTGTCTTTTGGGACAACAGCAGCCATAGCTGGTCACCAAATGGATGCGAGTGGGGAGGTCCCTTGGACGAGAGACGCTGCATTTGCACCCATTTGTCTGCATTTTCCATTCTAATGTCAAAAAAACCCCTGAAAGTTCCTGCGTTAAGTCAGATAACCTTGGTAGGTCTGTCCATATCAGTCGCGTCACTCGTTATCAGCCTCCTTATAGAACTGATCGTCTGGAGCAAAGTAGTCAAGACAAACACTCTGTATTTACGACACGCTGCCCATGTTAACATTTCTGTGTGTTTGTTGATTGCAGACTGCTGTTTTCTTGCAACTTTTGAGCCAGAGCATGTCTCAGAAAGGCTGTGTGTAATCTTTGCAGCGCTGAAGCATTTCTGTTACCTGTCCATGTTCTTTTGGATGCTGTGTCTCAGCAGCACACTTCTTCACCAAGCAGTTTTCCTGTTCCATAAAGTGAGCAAGAAATACTACCTGCGGTTCTCGCTCGTCGTGGGCTATGTTTGCCCTTTTCTTATCGTCTTCGTCACATTTCTCGTCAACAAAGTCGGCGCTGAAGGCTCCTACTACTCGAAAGATACCTGCTGGCTGGTTTTCAAAGGATCAATGGAGGACTCCATCTTCACTTTTGTAATTCCAGTTGGTACAATTGTTTTCTTCAATATGTTCTCGATGATGGTGGTCATCATAAAGCTTTTGGATCACCACAAAATTACGCAGTCCTTTGATGAAAAGGAAAAATGTGCTGCCAAAACAGTTATAAGGTCAGTGATTCTTCTGACTCCAGTCTTCGGCCTGACATGGTTTTTTGGATTTTTTGTGTTGATGTTTGACCTAACTAAAGGACTCGAAGCTTTTGCAGTCAACTATATCTTCACCCTGCTGAATTCTTTCCAGGTATGCTCTATCTAACGAAACATCTGAATCAATTAAAAAATGTTATTGTTCTTTTTTGTTTTTCATTAAAAACTCTGTCTCTCATCTCCAGGGTTTGTTTATTTTGTTGACCACCTGCCTGGGGGACAAAATGGTAAGGCAGTAAGAAACGGCTGAAACAACAGCCGAGCTTGATCAATTGTGTTCCATTTCAAAAAGTGACAGATGCCATTAGCTGCCGTGGCTGATCTCAGTTTAATTCTGTGTAATGTAATTGATGCGATGATTTTAAATTAATCAAACAATTATCAATAAAAGGTAGTTGAGCATCATTTTAAAGCTGCTTTACTCCTGTTTTGGCAGACTCGTGACGCGCTACTGAGTTACTTCAATAAAAAAGTGAGTGCGCAAACATTGGATTTACAGTCATGTAAACTGCCACAGTGGCTAACTGACACCAAAAATCTTTCTCCTGTTATCTTCAGGCTCCAGGATCCATCAGCGAGAGCACCACTAATTTAAACTCAACATGCAAGAAATAGGACCACCTTCAACTTCTACACACTCAACAAACCACGTTCAACCATTTAGCCACACATACTCTTTGATGTGACTGTTTCTTTGTTGCTTTTGGTTTACTGTCGGTGAAACTGATGAACGAGATGTAATACTGTGATAAAGTCTTGAGCCACCCTTCGTTTCTTTATACACTGGAGGGAAAACAGGGAATGGTGCCGCAGTTCATTGAATTGTGCGAACATTAATGGAATTACAGTTGATGAAGCAAAACAAGCTCTCTTGTGATTTCTTTAAGGAGTCTTCAGGAACAGTTCTCCAGGCTTCTTGAAGGACATCCCAAAGCTCTTCTTTGGATGTTGGCTGCCTTTTTGTTTCCGTTCTCTGTGAAGATGATCCCACACTGCTTCAATAATGTTGCGGTCCGGGCTCTGGGGAGGATTTGTCCCTCCATAAGACCTGTTGCCACTGATTTTCACATAAATATGTTTAAGTTTCAAAGCTTCGTAGGTCTGTGTTGAGTGGCTTGACGAAAATAAACAACAAAAATTATCAGCAAAAATACACATTCCTCTGAAAATATGAAGAAAGAAGGAGTGGCTGAAGACTTTTGCACATCACAGTATAAGGTTGTAAAATGTATTAATCTGTTCTTTTAAGTTGCTGCTTCATGCCACTGAGACCTGAAGCACAGGTTCGTGATGGATCGGTTGTTAACGGTGTGTATGGAATAACATTCAAATGCAAAAAGTAAATCAAATCAAGCAATGTTGTATATTACGTGTTTTTGAGTGATAGTCAAGCAGTGAAATGCTCAAATCAAATGCTGTAATTTGTAACATTTATTCACACTTTTATCGTGTTAAGCTTATTCAGGCCTTGTTGCTTCTGTGAATCCCATTTTCTTAATTTTTGTCCCGCTCTCCCCACTCCTCATCTGTGTCATCCAGCGGAATCCCTTCTTGAGCTGCTGTTATGCGATAGGCCTGGCATTCAGTCTCTGCTCTGCAACATGCAAAAACAAGGCAGTTTATCTACTGAGCATAGAGGCATGGTGATTTTGTTTCTTCTTTTTTTTAAAAATTATAATAAAGGGATATGAATCAAAGAAGCCAGGCTTTCTGTCATACTTTTTAAGAAATAGGACACAGTCTTTGTGTCCATATATTTCGGCTATCCTCGCTGGTTTGTCTCCACAGAAGTCCTCCTTGTCTATGGGTGCATGGAGGGAGTGGAGCAGCCGCAGCACGGCCAGCTTGCCAGACTCTGCAGCAAAGTGGGCGGGAGTCCATCCGTGCTCTGTCCTGAGACACGGCCTGGCTCCGTGCTCTATGAGGACTCTGACTGATTCTGTATGTCCTGTGGAAATGGCATTACTGAGAAAATGTGAAACACATTTATTTTTTTTAAATCTATTCCATCATAACACAAATTGCTCTATTCTTTTTTGACATATATAATGCTAACAGTAAATTCTTACAAGTTGGTACAAGCAGTAAGGGGAGGGCCCTTGTGAAGGAGCAACAATGATGCAGCAAAAAGGCCACCTCGCAGCCACACATAGCGGGATGTTATTGCACGTTTCACTCTTCCTTACACTGACTGAGCCAAATACATTGCAATGGTGTGAATGTCACATCAAATGGAAGTTGTAAGTCTTATTTAGCTTTTGTGGCATCTAGTTTCAGCACAGAGATGTAGACAGTTAAATGGAGCAGGTGCACTTGTATTTTGCCCCATCAGTGGAGAACTTATTACACTGCTTAGGGAGCAAAGAATTAGGCCTGATTAATTGAGAACACTGATTTATTTAAATTTTACATACAAAATTAAGTTGATTAAATAATAATCCATCTCACCAAACAAACCATACATTTTGTGAACAGCACTTTTTCACACAAAATAGCTTTCTTTGGGAGGTTTTTTTTTAATAAAAAAAAAATCTAAATGCACCTCTTGTTGTGGCCAAATGAGCTAAACTGATAAAATAAACTAAATGATGCACAGGTTTGATGTGAATAATTCTATAGACCACAGTAGTTTACAGAAGTGTCGTGCAAACAACGATTATTTAAATGAATTATCAAGCAGATCCACTAAACATCCTCAGTTTGATGAGATTTAGTGAATTATAACTGGATTCTGTGTTGTGCAGGTGGTTGGAAAAACTAGAAGAAATTAGTCCTTAATGTGTCACATTAGCTGAATGGCTACTGTTAAGTTATTTGTGGTAACTGGACATTTGAATTCAAACACCTTTTACAAGCATTTTTTTACGTAAGTCGCAGGTAAAGTCCCCGATAAGATGAAAAGGTGATGGAGCTAGTTGCGTGCACCCACTTCTCTGACCGTTTGACTCAGTATGAACTCTTGGTGTAACCCGAGACTGAAAGAAGTGTCCGCCTGCGGGTGTATCAGGGACAGTTATGTGGTAAATTCGCACTTACTTTACTACCTACCTTTAGCTGCCGCCCAGTGGAGGGCTGTCTTGTAACTCCAGTCGACGTCTCTCTGATTGGGACCGCATTTCTGCTGCTTCAGAATCTCTACGACCTGATCATAATCACCCGATGCCGCCGCTTGGTGCAACTCCGTCATTTCGTTTCTACCGTCGCCTAGCAACAGCTGCTCGCGACACAACAGGCCTCACCTGAGGCTGTAAGCGGTGATACCGCCACCTGCTGCATTAGAAGAGGAAACCGGGGCTTGCCTGACGTAAGTATGCGAGATGCCGCAAGAAAACGTGGCTATTTGCCACAGTTAAGAAAGAATGGCGCTATATTTGAATATTTCTAAATAAAGAGGTCCATTTGCCTAATCTTTAGAGGTGGAGAGAAGCCTTCGATTTGGCTTGATTAAAGAGGTTTGCCATCATTCACACAAGTACTCCTAACACAAATCCTCTCTTTTGACTCTTTAAATCTGGAATAGAACATTAACACCGACGTTCTATTTTTTCAGTAGTATTTGGTGCACACAATGGCTATATAGTAACAGCCAAGTAAAAATGGCCACCCTCTTAATTACTTTAGCAAACAAATTGAATTCTAATAGGGAACTATTAGTTTTATGCATTCTAGTGTAACATTTGACAAATGTTATGAAATTAAATTTAAAAATATTTTTTATCCCAAAGGCAAATAAATAAATGTAAATAAATACATAAAGAATATTTATGTCTTCTAGGGAATAATTGAGACAGTCCACGTTCATTCAGCCAGGGGTTCCCACTTCGGATTAATACTTCTCTTTTTCACTTTTGAAAAGTTTACACAAAGAACTTTGATGGAAAACTACCAGATATCTGAGCCACAGAATGCCTCATCAAAATCCACCCACTCCATAACAGTTCTTTAAAAGTTGGTAAAGAGAAACTAATGAAAAACAAATCAACACATTGCACTGTGTCATTATTTATGGAACAGGAAAACAAAGATAAAATGCAGAAGTTGTGTATGAAACATTTAGTTGAAATCAATAATACTTTTCTTTTCTGATAAAATTCACTTAAATGCTTCGCAAGCTGCTTCTGTATTTTGGCTTAATTTCCGTTTGTTAAATCAAATACACCCAACACGCTTCCATAGAAATGAATAGGTTAGCAGCCTGGGGCAACTAATCAGATGCAGTCAAATGATGGGATGTTCTTCTTTACATCACTGCATCAGTACAGTGAAGGTGCAGGTCTCATCACAGTATTTAATTCAGGTTGAGGTCTGGACTTTGACTTGACCATTGCAACACCTTGATATTGTTTCTCAGTCATGTTGTAGATTTGCTGCTGTGCTTGGGATTGTTTTCCAGTTACTTCACTCGCTTTTAGCAAAACTTTAGCTGTCAGACAGATGGCTTAACATACACTAGACTCTAGAATACTTGGGTATACACAGGAGTTCAAGGTCAACACAATGACTAGAAAGTCCTCTGGCTGTCAATAGTGCAGCGTTTGTAATTCTAACTACGAAGCTGCATATCCAGTCTCTCATTTCATTGTCCTGACTTATTCAATTAGACCTGCATGAAAATTCTATTTAAGGGTAAAATAAAATAAAAATATTCATTTTCTTCCGCTTATCAGAGGTTGGATCGCAAACCAAGACATCCTCTTCCTCCTGGCTTGCAGAGGCCAAGAGAACTACCCCTGAGGGACACTTCATGTCCACATACCCCCGCTTTATTGTTTATTGTAACAACACATCTTCGCACCACTTTAGGACTCTAAATCTGTGGCAAAAATAAAAAATTATTTTATGAAAAGCTTTATTTAATTTGGTAAAATTTCAAAAAGAGAACGAGGAACTGGTAGACGCCAAAGGTTGAGACCGATTGATCACAGCTTGGTTCCCCTAGAGACATTTAACTGGGTCTGTAGTTAAAAGATAAAGATTAAAATCAACATTTTTTAAAACATTCTTTAAATCATACAACTTGGAATTCACTTTATCAAACATCTGAGATAACTTTGAATCGTTTTCTGTTCTTTCATATAAATTAATCAATAGAGGGTTTTTGTTGTTGTAGTTGTTTTTTTAAGTATAGGACGATGGAATGGGAAGACAAAAGGTTTGTCATACCAGTTTAAACAAAAGGTGATTTTAAACTCCCAAACCCTCATCAATGGTCCTGGTTTCGTCCTGGTCTACTGAAGACTGGTCTACTGAAGAAAGATTGTACAGGAAGTCCAAATTAACAAAACACCTTAACACACTTGAAAACAAAAAAAAATCATTTTAAATTGAAGACAATTACTGTTTACCAACCTGGCACTAAACTGTCTGTGTCCAATACTTTCCAGTATTTCTCCATCAGTGTATTCACAACCACTCCTTCATACTCAATTTCAACTGCATATTGAGGAATTGCGATATCTGGGTATTCCCCCATGTCAAACACTGTCAGTTTGAGAAGCTTATCAACCAGCAGGTTGTAGAAGTCATCATAAGCCTCGTCATCCCAGGAGCCCTCAGACTCTTCAAATCCATTCAGACGGCACAAGAAGGCCTGAGGAGTCGTCTCCAGCAGACTTTGGGGTAGATGTCTCACATTCTTGATGTCAACCTCCGACTCGTTTCCATAGTCGACAAATAAGACGTGGAGTGTTTGGTCAGTTTTCCGAATTACTTGAGCTCTGTACCACTGGTTGTCACTGGAGAATAGAGTGAGGCATGGATTGCCAGGACCGAGAGTCTTAGGGAACATGTTGTCTTGTAGTGCCCGTCCTGCCTCCTGGGCAAGTTGGGCCAGTTTGTGTAGATCCTCTGTGTGGGCAAACTGACACCAGAAGAAATGCGGTTCTGCAACACAAGATGCATATACCATCTCTGCCTTATTTCTGGATAGCACTAGGTCTTTGAACACATAAGTTCCTGCATTCTTTTCAGAGACACAAAGATTGGTCATGTTGGACTCAGCTTGAGTATCTTGGAGTGAGTCTTCCGTTTGAGGGCTCTCTGTCATAACACATTCTTCAGTAGCTGGTTTCCAGTATTTCTGCATTGTTGCATTTAGAATTTCTCCCTTGCACTCAATTTCCACAGAATACAGAGGAACAGCAATCTCTGAATGATCTTTCATGCTGATCACTGAAAGCTTGAGTGGTTTATCAACCAGAAGATGGTAGAAATCATCACATGCTTCATCATTCCAGGAGCCCTGGGACACATCAAATCCGTTTAGACTACACAAAAAGGCCTGCGGCGCCGTCTCCAGTAGACTCTGGGGTAGAGGTTTCACGTCCTTGATGTCAACCTCAGACTCATTTCCATAGTCAACAAACACAACATGGAGTGTTTCGTCCACTTTCCGAATTACTTGAGCTCTGTACCACTGGTTGTCACTGGAAAACAGAGCAAGACAAGGACTGCCAGGACCAACAGTCTGAGGGAACATGTCCTGCTGTGTCTGTCCTGCCTCCTGAGCAAGCTGGGACACTTTATGTAGATCCTCTACATCGGCAAATTGACAC
Organism: Leuresthes tenuis; assembly: GCF_036924035.1. Taxonomy (NCBI): domain Eukaryota; kingdom Metazoa; phylum Chordata; class Actinopteri; order Atheriniformes; family Atherinopsidae; genus Leuresthes; species Leuresthes tenuis. The sequence continues at coordinate 15,403,855 of NW_027325369.1, forward strand.
CAGAAGAAATGTGGCTCAGAAACACAAGATGCATATACCATCTCGGTTTCACTTTTAGAAATTTCTGGCACTTTGTAAATGCAAGCACTAATGCTCTCTTCGGAAGCTTCAAAGGAAGTTATCTTCCCCTCAGTTTGAATACTTTGGGGAAGCGTTTCTGTTTGTGCCACTCCATTCCCACAGTGCTCTGCAGAAAATGAGTTCCAGTATTTCTGCATTGAGGTATTAATAATCACTTCATCGCACACAGTTTTCACTGTATATTGAGGAACTGCAATCTCTGAATGATTTTCCAGACCAAGTATTGTAACTTTGAGTGGCTTATCAACCAAGAGACTGTGAAAGTCATCATAAGCTTCGTCATCCCAGGAGCCTTTGGACTCATTAAAGCCATTCAAGTGGCACAAAAATGCCTGTGGAGCCATCTCTAACAGACTCTGAGGCAGTGATTTCACACTGTTCATGTCCACTTCAGACTCATTCCCATAGTCAACAAACAGAACATGGATTGTACTCTCAGTTCTCTGAATTACCTGAGCCCTGTACCACTGGCTGTCACTGGAAAACAGAGCGAGGCATGGACTGCCAGGTTTAAGCATCTCAGGAGGAATCACATCATGATTTCCTCGTCCTGCCTCCTGAGCGAGTTTGAACACTATGTTAAGATCATCCGTGTTGGTGTGTTGGCACCAAAAATAATTTGGTCCAACAATGCAGGAAGCATATACCTCCATAGTCATGTTAACAGAAATATTTGGCCATGTGTACATGTAGGTGTTCACATTTTTCTCTGGGTAAGACCGAGAGGAATGTTGAGTCATATCCAAGTCGCTGTGGGAATCCTGTATCGAAGTCTCGGACACGGTTTCCTTGCTCTCAAGAATGATGTCCAAAGTTGGTTTGCTTCCTTCATTCAAAATCTTAACATGTTCAGTCTGTGCTGTAGAGACATCATGAGCGACATATATCCCATTGCTGCTTTGGATTTCATTTTGCTCTGTTGTCTGCATTGATATTGATGCTTTCCTCAGCTCATGTGTTGAGCAGTCCCCGTTTGTCAGAGCAGCTCTTTTTGAGCCATTAGTGAGCTGCTGATTCGTCTGCCTAATCGGACCAGTCATTTTGTGTTGGTTGATTTTTGCTACTTTCTCCCGAACTACCAGATTTACATTCAGGAAGCCATCAAACAGTTCAACAATTAGCTTCCCTTTTTCCTCTTTTGCTACAATTGAAATGGTGAAACTGTGGCCAACAGCATGATCTGTAAACCACTGGTTGACTTCCTGTGGTAATTCTGCAGGGACATCAAATAATCCAAGTGGAACAGCCTGCACAGGAAGAGAACTGATAATGCTAGCTTCAGAGGGAATGGGGCATACATCAGTTTCACATACAGTTAGGGTGTCTCCATAATCCACAAAGTGCACTTTAAGTTTTGGAGATATTTCTACTACTTGACCTCTGTACCACTGGCCGTCACTGTATCTCGCTAAGCAAATACTGTTAAGTCCAAGTGTATGGTTTGAACTCTGTGGCTGGTCAAGCAACTTTGAAACATTTTCCATCATTTTGTCAAACAAATGAAGATTCTTGTGCAGTTGGCAGTAGAAGTGGCCGACAGTCTCTGAAGAGGTTACCAACACCTTTTCTGTCCCACCCACCTCAATATTGGGTGTAGAGTAACTGTATGCATCTGATGGGACCTGTGGAGGGATCTGCCCCTGAGCCTCAACCTGTGCACGTTTCTGAGCCAGATACTTGTATGCACTCTTAGATGCTGACTCAAGATCTACCATGTTAAGCAGCACACCATCTTCATCAGACACAACAGCTTTTATAATGCATTTTAACCCTGTGTCTGATGAAGTACCCAAGTCCACAAACTTCTGCAATTCTGTGACAGTCCAACTGACAGTTGTGGGATTCGTTGGACTTTTCAGACTGAATAAGCAACATTGAAAAGCCTGTGCATTCAGCCGTAGGAAAGCTGGATCAATGGGGTGCACATCTCGCAGAGGGACCCTTCGAGTTTGACCATAGTCTATAAATCTCACATCTATAACAGGTGAGTCCTGACTTGCAATTACTCTCGCTCTGTACCACATTGCATTGTCAGGATTACGGGCAACACAGATAGACTCTACTAGTGGCTGTGAGTGGGCAGATGCATAGTGGTTTTGCAAGTCTTGCATAAGGAGTCGAAGAGAGTCCCCGCTTTTTGCTGTTTGACACCAGAACCTTTGTGAACTTTCAATGCATGATACATTTACATTGACACTCTTTCCCACTGCTAACACACTGTCATCACAAGCATTTTGCTCCTCTGAGGGCAAAGTTGTGGAAAGATGCCCATTGTCCTGTAGTAGAGGGTCGGGAACTTCAGAGCTTGCTTTGATAAGAATATCATTAGTGTTGGAAGTGGATAGGTCACCCATGCTACCATTTGCCTCTTGGTTTTTGGTGCTTTGCCAAATTTCCTCTGGTAAACCATTGGTTACATTGAGTTCACAATGTAAATTCATGAATTGTTCATCTCCAAATGAAAGGGGAAATGATAAGGGTTTACTCTGGACATTTAAATCTTGTTCAGGTTTAGAGGATGGATTTTGGCATGCCCTCTTGAGAAAAATGCTGTTGATGCATGCACCACTAGCTTCATAAAGTGTGACATAATAGACATCTTGAGGTTTGTTGTAGTGATCAAATTTAGCCACCACTGTCTGGTTAAGAAGCACCGATTTCAGTTCCTCAGTCTCATCTGCAGTCAACTTTCTGCTGTTTTTTTCCATTCCATTCAGAGCACAGAGATATGTGAAAACTGGCATTCTTAAGAATTTGCCAAGCATTGGTCTGATGTCTCCAACATTAACCTCTTCAGTTTTTCCTTCATCTACGTGGAAGACCGCCACAGCAACATCGTTAGTCACAATGTTTTTATTTAGCAATGAGCGATGCCATCTGCCATCAAGCCCCCTGGAAGCACATGGATCCCCACAACTCTGTGGTAGTGCCTCTCCAAAATCCGAGCTCTCTTCGTAGTGTTGGTGGATCTGTTCGGACAACAGTTTCACAGCTTTAGAAAAAATGAGGATCTCGCAAAAAATATGGAGATCAGTTACCTCTGTCACAGTAACGGTTTCAAAAGTGTCAGTTACCAGCTCAGGGTAAAAGTATTGGTCGTGCTCGGCAAGTTCGCAACTACCATCCAGATTCAGTTCTTGTGCTAAACAGAAAGTCTCAGAGGATTCTCCTTTGACTCCTTGCAGACATTTCTGTGCAAGTATTTTAAACTCATCCACTTTGATCTTCTTCACAGCTCCAAGCATACACATGTGCTTGGTAAGAATTGGTATCTCGATGAGAATGATCCTATCTGGCATCAGCACATGCTGAACCACTCCCTTAAACTTCTTCCCAGGCAGACACATCAAAAACTTTGTGACTCTTTCAGACAACTGATCCTGGAGGAAGAGGACATTCGCAAGTATGCAAGACTCAATTTCAGGAGGAAGGAGAAAACTGTCATTCTGGCCCCAAGCTAAAGATTCACTAGTGGTGATATGGGGCTTTCCCTGGTCAATGAGGAAAACACTGAAAGTTTTGCTTTGAATCGATACGATTCGAGCTCTGTGCCAGGTGTCACTGATGCAGACCAAACAGAGCTCCCCTGGTTTTCCTTCCAATCCATAAAATCTTCTTTGAGAAGTCTGAATTTCCTCCCTCATCTGCTCATAAATACGTTTCCTCGCATCGTCCATGTTAACCCATAATTCCACAAGACCAAAATTGGGGTTTTGGTTTACCCTTGTAATGAGAACAGGTACTTCTGATCCTGGCGTTGGAAGCCCCGGAATTGAACACATTGTTAAGTTTCCAGCTCAAATATACCTGCAAAGTGAGGGAAAAATAACAAACTGTATTAATATTGGAGAAAAATTTGTCCTTTAAATATGATTTCAAAGCATAACCGTAGCATCGATACGGTTACCATCTGTCCACTGAGCTACTTCATGTCAGTACAGCTGCCACGTGGTGCACTATGAGTACAAGCCCACATCATGATCGAAATACAGTGCCATTATCAGTCTTTTTGGAATTTCTGTCTGAAAGTAAGACAGACTTTTCTGAAAGAGCGTTCCGGTTTACATTCACAATATGTGTGACTTTGTCAGGAGAAATACATAAAATTATTTGACTTGTACACAGAACTGAAAAATGTAATTGTTCACAATCATACAGCTATCACTGAAAACTGTTTTTCTCAAAAAGACACTTCCTCATCCTCACAGATATTCCAACGTCACTATATTTGTGAATGAAAATTATTCATACAGACAAGGGCGCCTGATAAAATATTTCCAATTGATCTTCATGTGAAGCGGGTGTGAGTGTAAGGGTTTTTGTCAACTCTACAAAAGTAGAGTTGACAAAAGTAGTCTATTTGCTCAGCGTTAAATTAGTGGTCAGTGGTCTATATAAACATTTTTATGTCTTTAAATGTTTTTTGTATGTAAACACCATTTTGTGATTGCAAACCTACTCAGACAAAAGCATGCCATAAATACTCACTTAGCCTTACCATAAACCTGATGACATGAACCCCCCCCCCCTAAACTGGGAGCTTGTTTTAGGTGCAAGAAGTCTCATACAATTTCAGTGCCAGTAAGATCAGCATCCTGTTTACAGGAGTGCAATGTACCTTCCATTTACCACGGACTTTTGCATCAGTGATTAAAACATTTTGTCTCATTTACATTTCCAAGAGGCTTCCACCTCCACCTCATTGTTTAACGTGTGATTCGGTGACAGGTTAGAGTTCACCTAAGTTAATCAAGGATGCAAATTATTATGATATTCATCTGGCACGCAGAGAGTCAGGAATCACAGCTTGGAGAGTATGTGAATCATGAAAATTAGTGCCATTCCTGGGCTCCTTAATTGCAGTTGTACGTCCTGTGGCGTACATACTCAGCAATACATCAGTGTGCGTTCTTTTCAGTGCCTTCCTTCTCGGTCCTAATTATTTGACATACAACCGTACTTCCCTTCCCTTTCCTTTCCTCACCGTGTTTGTTGAGTGTCCTCACATTCCTCGAGTTCACTTTAACTGGCGTGTGAGCGGGAGGTCACGTGACCTTCTTTAAACGCTTAGGTTGTCCTTCCTCCTTGTTGATTGGTAACGCCTCATTAAAAACGAGAAGCATTTGAAGCAGGACTGCTTTCGAAGTTAGATTTGTTATTATGCAAAAAAAAAATCCAAAATTTGGCACAGGGTTGTAACTGTTTATGTTTATGTTCTCGTTTTTTTCTTCCTTTTTTAAAAAATGAAATAAACGTGATAGTGACTTGGGGCGCTCGGGTACGTACAGGTAGGCGCTTAGCCAATCACAAACCACGTTCTGAGTTCCGTGTTTGGAAGTGAGACCACACCCACAACTGGTAGCGTTGCAATTTACTTCAGTTTATCTGTACACACCAGGAAGTGGGGAAACGAAGCCCTGTCTCCCTACGACCATGTTATTGTTGAAAGCGGCACACTCAGGCTGTCGAACGATGGTAGGCACATGTGTTGTGTTTCTTTGAGAGTCAGAAAACGCTGAGGCACAGCAGAAGTTTGAAGGGTTTCTTTTGTAGTCACAAGTGCTTTCCTGTGACTGTAATGCAGAGGGAAACACTGGATTGTGTGAGTGCTCTTGAAAACATTTCGTCGCTGATTCCATGTATTCTTTAGCTACTACAGTGGACTTTGTATGTCATATATCACAACTGAGAGCAAGTTTGGAGCCATTTTAGCTATATCTGAAGTCACGTTGTGACATAAACACCTGTTGCAGCCGAACTCGCTTTTTCATGCTGTAGCTTCCTTGCTTCAAGACAAAGGACTAACTATTTATTTTTTCCACATGCTCGCCCTTAGGGGAAACTAGTTTTTCAATTATAGCCTGTAGTTAATAGCTATTAAGTGAGTAAAAAAGTATGTATACTGCTGTAAACCTGTAAACTTCTCAAAGTAACGTCCAGCTCAGTTGTCCAAAGTATCACTGAGTTTCAGTTAAAAGAACTGGAAGAGCTTGTTATTGGTATTGGTACGATGGAAATGATGTACATTTTTCTTTAAACATAAGTTTTTCTAAGTAAATCTGAAGCTAAACTGTGTACTCAAAACATATGCTGTGTTATTCAGCAGGCCATGAACAGCAGAGACGACGTTTGATTAAAAATACTGACGTTGCTTTTCTTATTAGTGACTTCTTTCAAAATGAGTAAGAGGAAAGGCAAAGTGATCAGTGATGCGACACCTCTGAAAAGCCGTAGAGTGACAGGTGCGGGGGCCGATAATGCACCAGACGATTCAAACCATCAGGGACTCTCTTTTAACAGCTTCACCCACTCTCCCACGGTGAGTATTTTTCCGCACAAGCCCCAGATCGAGTTCTGGGCTGGCGCTTCTCCCTGCTCTCTAACAAATGTTTATTTTCTGCATGCACCCATAGGGAGACATCGGCCTCATTGAAAGCATCATCCTGAAGAATTTCATGTGTCACCACTCTCTGGGTCCCTTCCAGTTTGGGTCTAATGTGAATTTCATCGTTGGCAACAATGGAAGTAAGAGCTGGACACTGTTACGCGATCTTCTGTTTGCTTTGGCTTAACTAATCTCAGCTCAGCTCGTTCCAGTGGATGCTTCCTTATTTATTTTATCCACTAAACAAACAATTCAAACAAATATTGGTTGACTGAAAATTTGTTTATACAAACACTGACTGTCCTGTTGTTATCCTGCACTTGGACAGTAGGTGTTTATTTGCATGCAGACGTCTATATCTACTTCAACCAGAGCTTCATCAGTGTAAAATGCTTTACATGCAGTTATTTCATCTGTTTTTTTGGTTGTGCCTTTTTTTAATTCTAAGGTGGGAAAAGTGCCATCCTGACTGCTTTGATAGTAGGCCTCGGTGGAAAGGCCACCGTAACAAACAGAGGGATGTCACTGAAGGACTTTGTGAAAACTGGTGAAAAGTAAGTCAGAGATTATGATGTTATACCCACTCAGGAAGGTCCCTCAGAAACAAATTGTGTGTTAAATCTTTAGAAATGTTGCAGTTTTCTTCACCAATAGAATGTCATGAGGCTGTGTGTGTGACTGCTTAGTACTGCAGATATAACTGTGCAGCTGAGAAACAGTGGACCAGATGCCTACAAGAAGGATGTTTACGGCGACAGCATCCTCATTGAGCATCGCATCTCAAGTGATGGATGTCGGGCCTGCAGGTTGAAGAGCAAATCAGGTGACTTTCTGCAGATACAGATAGCTGGCATGCCACAGTGAGACTCTCCTTCCCTAAATCTCAGACAACCAGACACGCATGGGACTGAAGGCGAAGCACAGTCAGATTGTCATCTCATTAATCTGTATGTATTCTTTACTCTCTGGCGGGAATGTCCCTCCTGCTGTTTTGTATCGCCTGTCTCTTATTTACTTTGAAAATTGGAGTTGTAAGTAGCCCGTGTGACTGATTCTTTTCATGAACCAAAAAATAGAAATGTCTGTCATGTCTTTGCCGTTGTGCTTCTTTTTTTAATTTATTTATTTATTTATTTTTTATTTTTTATCTGGACAACTAAGTCTTTTATCTTGTATTTTAGGAAAACTCATCTCAAACAAGAAGGAAGAATTAACAGCCATTTTGGATCATTTTAACATTCAGGTACTTATTATTACCTCTTATGAATTCACTAAAATTATACTAAGCTTTTGGGTGGCTACTGTCATGCATTGCTTATTGCATCAGTGCTTCGAGGCCTCAGCTGGACGTTTGTTTGTTTGTTTATTCCAGCTGGATAACCCGGTATCCATTCTTAGCCAAGAAATGAGTAAACAGTTCCTGCATTCAAAGAATGAATCGGACAAGTATAAGGTACCATACTGTCATGTTCATTAGATTTTTTTTGTACAGTCATATCTCAGTTTTTTTTTTTTTTCCCCAAATCTTCTTCAATTAATTTTTTTTTGTGTTTATTTTTTGTAGTTCTTCATGAAGGCAACTCTGCTTGAACAGATGAAGCGAGATTACATCTACATTAAACACACTGAAACCGTAACACGGCAGCAAGTCGAGAGACAAGAGGAGGTGCAGTGACATGTTCCACTCACAAATCACGCGACGTCTGTCAATGTCGAATTTATTTCAAAATTGTAAAAGGATATGATTTTATGGTGTTAAGTTTACATGCACCTCTGTCAATTTAACAAACCTGTAGACACAAACCAAAGCATTTTTGAATGACCAAGTCCCCGGCAGGTTGATTCCTCTGATTTGTTTGGTTTGGTTGCCTGCCATCCCTGAGGCTGGCCTCCACTCAGCTGCTACTTGGTGAAGTTGGCTAAAAGTTAGCTTAAATGCTCAATAGTATCTAATACATAAAAAATGTTGAACGAACTGCGCTTCTCTTCCTTAACCGTTGGTTAGAATAGAACAGATAGAAGAACTCGATCATCTAGCACTTCTTGCCAAATTTTATTTATTGATAGATTTACACCCTCTTTGAATCCCACCCCAGCCTTCGAATGAGTTACTGGAAATTTGAATACGTTGCACAAATGTACATCTCAGACTTAAATCCACCTTTTCTGTTCTCCTGCGTCTGCTCATCTTCTTCCCCTTGGAGCACTTTGTACCACATGTTTTGACAAGTACGACATAGTCAAAGTTCGCCCGCTTGGTGGTAATATTTTATGGAATGCGAAAGACAATCTGTTTCTTGTTTGGTGTTCAGAGTCTGAAGGACCTGAAGCAGGAGTTTCTACAGAAGAAAGAGCGCTATGAGAACTTGTCGTCCTTCGGCGAGTTGCGGGAGGCTTTGGAGAACCTGAAGAAAAAAATGGCATGGTGTTTGGTAAGAGATGATCTCTCACTGGTCCGATGAAATGGACCTTAAGAAAAAAAAAACTAAATGATGCATTTTTCCCGATTTTCCTTCCTTTCAACTTCAGGTCAGAGAGAAGGAGCAAAGCATACAGCAGTTAAAGGAGGAAATTGAGAAGGAAGAGAATAACTGCAAACACAAGGACAACCTTCTACTCTGTCAGGTGAGTCACACGTGTTCCTCATCTGTTCAGAAGCTACAAACCTATGCATAGGTGGAGGAGCGCTTCAAACCCTCATTGCCATATAACCTCACTGCCCACCTGTCAGACGTTGGACAGCCGTGTTTACCCTGAAAAAAAGGGTTCGAACTCCCTCGTCACTTTTTAGAAGTGCTTTTAAAGGTGCTTTGGTTCTTCTTTTCTTCCACGCAGAATAAGATTGTACAAACGGAGAAGAAGCTGCAGGTCATCAAAAGCAGAACTGATGGTCAAAGAGAGGAACAAGTGTCTCTGTCGGAAGATAATCTCAAATTGAAAGAGCAAGTAAAGATCAGTAGCGAAGCTCACAAGGAACAGGAGGTACTAAATGACAAATTGCATCTGTACAAAGCTGAAGTTTTTGACTCTGAATGTTATCAAATGAGATTTGTTTATATTGGTTACACTGACATGACCCTTTTTTCCATAGCTTGTTTATTTTCGGGCTCTGAACAAGCTCAGACAGTCAGAACAAGACCAAAACCTTCTTCGGGAGAAGATAAACAAGGCAAGAGCAAGGTATGGAGGTGTTTTAGTAAGACTTGATTACCGGCTTACCCTTTAAGAAATATGCACATGGATTTTAAATGTTGTTTTTAATCAGTGAGAGCCAGAACAACGGTGGAGAGACGGAGCATACAAAACAGCAAAAGACCCTGTGTGATCTGAAACGGCAGCTTGAAGATCTTCAGAATAACTGCACACAGCTCAATGAAGATATCAAGAACAAGCATCAGGCTGTTTTCAAAGGAAAGGAAGAACGGGACAAGCTGAGGTACAAGAAATCATATCTGCTTATCAAACATACCGTTATGGATGTGCAGCATGAGGGATCAGCGATCAGTCGCTGTGAATTTTTACCACCAAGCTCGGTTTGTATTCAATAGAGTGGAGGAAAGGTGCGTCCAAGTCGCATACGAGTCCAAACTGAAGAGAAAGAACCAGCTGCTCGCCAGTCGTTCAAACAAACTGAAGCGATTTGGAGATCATGTACCTGACCTGATGAATTCAGTTGCTGAGGCGTATGCTGCAGGACGCTTTAAAAAGAGACCAGTTGGGCCAATAGGTAACTCATTGTTTTTCATTGTTTGTTGACTTCTTTGTTGCATTGGGACAGGAAGTTGGAAGTATATTGGTAACGTTTTGATGAGAAGATTGATGAAATGATAATCTCTGTAAATATATACATGCATGTGTATATATATTACTGTACATGTGTGTGTATGTGTGTGTGTATATATATATATATATATATATATATATTCCACTCCACAGTAAACGTGAACTGTCCTTTCTCCTCCCTGCTCAGAAAACATTACCTAGGGGAACTTTTCTTGACATAATTCTTCTATACAGAACATTCTGCAATGCCACCAGCAGAGACAGCCCATTATTCTTGCTTTATGATGGTTGCATAATCATCTCTTTTTGTTTCTGGAATCATTTTAGCAGTGGAAGCTAATGTCAACTTAGCTTAACTTGCTAATATAATAGACTAGTTTTAATGTGATAATGTGAGCAATAGAGTTTTGAACATTGCATTGTTGTTTTAAGATAACTTAACCTCTTACATCACATCAATAATACTAATAATAGTAATAACATCTTTTACTTTGACAAAACATTTAAAGGGGAACTTTTAAATTTTTAAACTTAGACCTTATTTCTGGCATGAAATACGTTTATCTACTCACCGAGAACAGTTTGGTGAAAGTCTGCGTCCTTCGGAAGATATTTATATTCCTCGAGATCCATATAATGGAGTGAATGGGGCTTAGACGATTAAAGTTCCTTTTTAATAAAGCCACAATGAATGATAGATCATATTGCTATTAGTCTTATTTTGAAGAACGTTTGGGTACTTTTGAACACTTCACAGTTCCCTTTGAACTGAGTGTTTCTGCTCCCTATATTGTGGATTCTCTCTTAACATGGCTGAATATGCTTAATTTCAGAGGGAACTCAAATTTCAAAAGATATAATTGCATTATATGATACATATCGAGCTAGATATTGCAGCTGACAGTCTGTTTGCTCTCAGGGGCATGCATCAGTTTAAAGGATCCCACCCTGGCTGTGGCTGTGGAGTGCTGTCTGCGGAGCTTTGTCAAGGCTTTCTGTTGTGATAACTATAAAGACGAGGCGGTCCTTCAGGAGCTGATGTCCCGCTACTATCCAAAGGGCAACAGGCCGCAGATCATCGTCAGCCCCTTCACAGATAAACTTTACAATGTTCATGGACGGTAAGCAGCATTTTAAATAATTTTTTTTTTCTTTAGATATGTACTTTTACTTCCTTCTTTTGGCTTTTACAGGAGAGCAAATCATCCAGAGTTCCCATCCGTGCTGGACATAATCGCAGCAACAAGCCCAGTCATCATCAACTGCCTCATTGATATGCGGGGGATAGAATCAATTCTAATTATCAAAGTTGGTGTCTTACCAATATGTGTTTGACAGGTTTGATGCTGTGCTTTGTTCTTGTTCCCTCACAATCTGGCCTGGTGTGTGTTTTGATGTTCAATCGCAGGAAAAAGACAAAGCCAGAAAGGCCATGCAACATGGCCGCCCACCAAAAAACTGCCGTGAAGCCTTCACTGCTGAAGGAGATCAGGTGTTCCCCAACCGTTACTACACCTCTGAATTCAGCTTGGCCAAATACCTCGGAGGGGATATCGAGACTGAAATAAGGTAACCAATGTTAGCTGTTATTTGAAGATATGCACAAGATATAAGCTACAGAAGATACATTTTTAATTGTAGGACACAATGGAAGACACAATACTTTCAACATTTTAAGCGAGAGTAGTGTTTCATTAGTGTTTTGTAGAATAAACTTGGGAAAGGAGCACCATGCAAAGGTTTGGATTTGAAGTTTCAAATAACTATAACAGAGGTCTCCGAATTCAGTTTAATTTAACTCAGTGATTGCAGTCATTGTTACCAAAAGCCTAACAATTAATACTCAGCAGCCAGGAGACCAGATGAAAGTGTTTTTATCTTTTTCTTAGTTTGTAAATTAGTATTTCAGAAACGGCAGTTTACAGATCCAACAGAAACCGAAGTAGGTCGTTAGTGAGGCGAAACGAAACCTTATTTGATGGCAAAAGACTTCCAGAAAGTTTCAAAACTCTCCGGTGATGCACTTTGTGCAGCAACACCTGCACAGTGACTTTCATTGAAAGACAGCCTTTCCTACACCTTCACCACCAAAACCCAGCATTAGAAGTTTGCAAATGAACAAGCCTGATGCATTTTTGGAAATGACTCCTGTGGACTGATAAAGTTTATTGATGAAGCTCTCCTTTGAAAAGATGTAAATTAGACTGGTTTGAGGTGAATAAAGTAGGCTGGATAGTATCACTACAGGGTGGCAGCGTAGGCTACGCTGCAAGCGGTTGTAACTCAACAGAAGAAGCCGTTTTCCTTTGGTATGGCTTTTACATGCGAGTAAATGTCTTGAATACACCTTTTAATTCGCAGGTGACACCCATTAAAGGAGTAACCTGATGTAAGATGCCTAATATATTTGCATCAGGCCCTTTTTCTTTTTTGTTATTTTGAAAATGTTGGCGATCTCAACCAAACAAATCATATTGCTTAGAATATTAAACATAAGTATCACATTTAACTTCATGACTTCCAGAAATAAGGTCATCTCTCAATCAGTTATATATTGTACAATTACTAATCCTGTCTTCTCGAAGGCTGAAGTGTGTTGTTTGTGTGGCTGCACTGCAGTTTTCAAAGGAGCTTGTTATATGAAGCCGTTTTTATGATAATTCTGATATGAACAGCATTTATGACATTGATTGACGCCATTTGTTCTGAGATTAAACCAATCTGTGTGTTACAGTTTGCTGGAGTCGGACCTGGAGAATCATCAGGCTCAGCTGTCCAGATTTCAGCTTCACGTAAACTCTGTGACTGAGGATATTATGAGCATGGAGAACAGCCTAAATAATACCATCATGACGCTGAAGAGGACTCAGGTCAGTGAGCAATACTCCCACAGCAGGTTCTTTGGGTTAACTTTATCAAGTTGTTTTCATTTCCTTCCCTACATTTTTGGACTCATTTTGGTTTATCTACCTCCCTTTCATCTCTGTTTTGAGAGAAAGTTTGTCTGATAGTGTTGAAAGCATAACATTATATATTTATTTTATCCTTTTTACATCATTGTAGGCCTCTGTGAATAAAGTCAAAGCATCAATAACTGAGCAGGAGACTGCTAGTGAGGAGCAAATCGACGACATCACTTCCTTGGTAAGCCTCGAGTTTTTTAATTTATCGCTTTGGAACCAGATATAAATGCCAGCGTGAAACATGCAAAATAGATTTTTTATTTTTTTTTAATTACACTCTGCAGGAAGAGGTTGCCAAGGAGAACCAACAGAAAATCGAGACAGAAAAACAAGCGGTCCAAGAGGCCAAGACTGAACTGGACAAGCACAGAAAAATGGCAGAAGAAGCAGACTCCAATTATTCTTCTGTTAGAGATCAGATCGATCAGCTTTCAGAAGAAATGGAGCCGCTGAAGGTAAAAAAGATGGTCGCATGCATCTCCTTTGCTTTAACTCTGTGGTTTTGATATAACATCTATGTTCTCGACCTAAAGGACGAGCAGCTGAAATTGGAGACAGAGTGTGCGAAATATGAACGGAACCTCAAAATCTTAGAAAGCAAACTGAAGGGGCATGAAGACGACGTCGAAGCCATGAAAAGCGACCTCTCCGAAAAAGAAGAAGAATTACAGGTAACAAGAGCTCTCCTTCATTATTTTTCCTAAATGATCACATGAAGCTTCGTGTGTATTAAGCTAAGGAGAGGAAAATGACATGGCATGATGTGACGACAGGAATACGTGGCCAAAGCCACAGAGATCAGCCCTGAACGGCAGCATGTGAGTAGCAGCACCAAGAGCATCGACACGGAAATCACACGACTGAAGAAGAAGATCAAGGTGTGCGAGGGCTGCCACGGCGAGCACGAGCAGGTGGTCAGGTGAGAGATCGCAGGCGTTCCGCGGCCTCCGCGCTACCTCCCAGATAAACTTTTCTCAGAGACAGAGCCGGACACTTCTGCACATTAATTTTGAATGAGTCCAAACTTTTGTCTGGTTCTGTATGAACATCCGTGATGGAGCCGAGCTTTGAGTACACTCAACTGAATACAGTTTACTATTTATGTCTTGTGTACCGTATTTTGCGCTCTATAAAGCTCATGTGATTATAAAGTGCACCCTCAATTATGGGGTCCATTTCTGTACTTAACCCATACATAAGGCGCACCTGATTATAAGGCGTACATATTACCTAATGTTCTGGTTTATCTCTGCCAGCACACGTAGTGTATGTATTACGTCCCTGTGTCAGCGGGAAATGGGCCGACGGTCAAGGACAACATCGTCGGGCGTTTTTACACTTATAAACTTATAAAGTGCACATAGGTCTGCATCACCCATCTCAGACTGAAGAACAGGCACTCACTGGGACATGGGCAAAAGCATTAATGATGACACAATTCAATCGCTAAGTACGAGCTCCATACAATCTTCGCCCCATTCAGAGTGAATGGCTGGGATCCGCCTAACCCTGGATTCACATCGAACGTAAAGCGAGCGACGGAAGTGGCCAGTTGCCATTCTTTTCCAATGTAGGAGAGCGATGGCGTGGCCGTGAGGGGCGCGAAGGGAGAGTGGTGATGCGGAGGGGGCTTAATGCCCTGATGAATGCTCGGCGCTCCGGTGTACACATAAGGCGCTCCAGATTATATGGCGCACAGCCATTTTTGTGAAAATTTAAGGCTTTAAGGTGTGCCTTATGGTGTGGAAAATACGGTAAATTCATTCATTTTGGAATAATTCACTCCTAGAAGTTGTGCTCTGTGGCCACTTTAATAATTCCCAACTTTTGATAATTAATTCATCAAGAGCATTTCATTATCTTAACCTGGCTGCTGCTTACCCTCTTAATTCTTATGTGAAGTATGAATGGACTTAATTTGGCTTAGTTGTGTAAAATGAGCTACACAGTGTAATATGTCATGTGTTGTTGTTCATCTGGAGTTCTTTTTGACTAATTTTAAGAACCGGTGAGGACACTGTGACATTTTTATGTCCTGATATGTACAGCCTTTTGTTTGTCTTTTTCCTTTTTTTTTTTTTTTTAATTCGTGATTTCTCCTCAATACATCACGGGTTCCAAAAAGACTTCCACAAAGAACACATCTGTGCATCCTGGCTCACAGTTTCTCATACAAGACTCCTCTCTCCCCCAGATGTGTTTTAGGGATTTAGCATGGTGCACCCAGAGCACCTTCTGGGTTTCATGCATGAGTAAAGGAGATAAGCCCCTTGAAAATGACCAACATAGTAAAAAAGGAAATGACTGGAACACACACACATAAACAAACAATGAGAGACACAGCAGGCTGCACGGAAGAGATGGAAAAGCATGACTGTGACCGTAACAGGAGAGCTTTCTGTTGGGTTTCAGCTTAATTTTCTTGTCCAACAATTTTCTTCCGCCGGCCAATGAAATTTCTCCCATAGAATGATTTTTTTATCTGACTTTAGAAAAAAATGCAGAACATGCCAACTTAACGTCTTCCCTTTGACTTCATCAGGGAGTACGCTGAGGCCCTGTCTCTCTACAGAGAGAAAACCAACCAGGTGAGAGATCTGCGGAAGTTCATCGATCGCCTTGACAACATCATGTCAGACAGGCAGAACAGATACAAAACAATGCGCAGGTAAACCACCAACTTCTGTGTTAAACAAGAAAAAACATAATACATAAATACATAAATATAATACATAAATGCAGTGGGTAAGACATGAATTTGTTTTATACTCTTATCTCTCCCTGAAGGTCCCTCTCCGTCAGGTGTAAATTGTACTTCAATAACTTCCTGATAAAGATGAACTGCTGCGGTTCCATGATTTTTGATCACAACAATGAGACGCTCTCAATTTCGGTATGTGTGTTTGTCGTTTTTGTCAAAAGAACGTTTGTTGCACCTCATGTATTGAGTTGCATGTTTGTGCTTCGTCTGTGTAGACCGTCAGGCGTCTGGCTCGAAGTAATCCGAAGAGCTTAAGTGGAAGACAACTAGATTTCCTCTGCCGATATGGCACCTCTTATCTGAGAGATTTCCTCAGTTTTAACTGAAGCAATAGGACTTCCATCACATCTGTCATTGACCCAATTACTTTGTTTTGATCAGCTGTGTCCATATTTAAATTGCGATGCACAGTTACAGCGAATCCCTTCAAATTAAATAAACAGGACAGCCCCAGTTCCAAAAAGTTGAGATGCTGCGTATAATGTCAATAAAAGCGGAATCCAGTTATTTGCGATTATCATAAACCAATATAGTATTCACAGTAGAACATAGAAAATGTATCAGATGTTGGAAGTGAAACAATTTTACCATTTCATAAAAAGATATCAGCTCGTCTTGAAGTTGGGACCGGGGACAAAAAGGCTGGAAAAGTAAGAGGTAGCAAGAAGATGCAACTGGAGGAACATGCCGCAACTAATCCAGTTAATTGGCAGCAGGTCAGGAATATGATTGGGTAAAAAAAGAGCACCGAAGAGAGAGGCAGAGTCTCTCAGAAGTAAAGATTGGCAGAGGTTCAGGAATCTACAAAAACCTTAACCTTAACATTGTGGAGCAGTTTCAGAATAATGTGATGATATTATGTAGTGCAGATGACGGAACATCCAAAGATTCAGAGGATCTGGAGACACGAGGAGCATGGCTGAAGATCCGTGTTGGATGCCCGTGATCTTTGGGCTCTGAAGCAGCACTGCATCAAAACTCTGCCGTGGAAAACACTGCATGGGCTCAGGAACACCTCCAGACACCTCCTGTGTCTGTGAACACAGTTCACCGTGCCCTCCACAAATGCAGGTTTAAGCTCTGTCGTGAAAAGTTGAAGCCATGAGAACTTAATCCAGAAACACTGCTGTCTGAGGCAAAAATGTGGAGAACTGTTCTGTGGTCAAATGAACCACAATTTGAAAGGCTTTCTGTAAATGGTGGACTTTCAACATTCAATGTTTTCTATGTTCTATTGTGAATCAGGTTTTGGTTTATGAAGTTTGCACATCATTGCGTTCCGTTTTCATTAGCATTTTACACATTGTTCCAAGTTTTTAAACATTTTTTGGATGGGAATTAGGGTTGTAGAAAATACTCAAAGAGCTCTCTTTCATTTTCGAAAAATGATGCTTGCTTTTCTCATGAATACATCAAACTGGAGTCTATTCTGGTGCCGTAGTGTCTGAGGCATTTAAAAGTCAGAAAAAAGCTTTAAAAACCATCAGTAAAAGTAAAACAAACCTGTTCTGGCTCAAAGGTCAAGCCCCCGGGCAGGGAGAAGGATGGTGCGAGTGACATGAGGTCGCTGTCGGGTGGCGAGCGCTCCTTCTCCACTGTGTGCTTCATGCTCTCCCTGTGGGAGATCACCGAGTCCCCCTTCAGATGCCTCGACGAGTTTGACGTCTATATGGTGAGTGCACGGGAGAGATCAAACATGCTGAGAAGTGACATACGAGAACACGTGTAAAGCCACAGAAGAGAAGACTGGTAGTCGGGCTCACTTGAACACAGCCTCCATCTGTTTTCTCTGCAGGACATGCACAATCGAAGAATATGCCTGGATCTCCTCCTGGAGCTGTCAGAGCGGCAGCACCGCCGGCAGTTCATCTTTATCACTCCTCTGACTACGAGGTGACGCCTTATTTGAGCACTTTCTCCATTTCCCGATGTTGGGGGTGTTTTTTCTTCATAATTTACATTTTCTCAGCACACTTTGGCAGTTGAGCTTCACATTTCAGACTTTTGCTGTCAGAAAGGCCGTGTCTGCATCAGTAATGTTTGCAAACTGATCGAATGGTTTGTTCTCCTCTCAGGAATCTCCAAAAAACGAACCTCATCAAAATCCACCAGCTTCAGGATCCAGAAAGAGAAGGGAGTCATCCTAGAGATGAAGACGAAACGCAGCGTCCGAGGCCGCGACAGAGGCGGCAACAGACGTAATGAATGCTTGTGTGCACAGTTGATGTATATATCGGTATTATTTTTGTATGTGTTTGGAAACCTTTCTGTGTGGAGTTTGCATGTTCTCCCTGTGTATGCGTGGGTTCTCTCCGGCTACGCCGGCTTCCTCCCACCGTCCAAAAACATGCATGTTAGGTTAATTGGTGACTCTAAATTGTCCGTAGGAGTGAGTGTGAGCGTGTGTGTGGTTGTTTGTCTCGTTGTCTCTGTGTGGCCCTGTGATGGACTGGCGACCTGTCCAGGGTGTACCCCGCCTCTCGCCCAATGACCGCTGGGATAGGCCCCAGCCCCCCGCTACCCGACCGACGGATTAAGCGGGTATAGAAGATGGATGGATGGATGGATGGATGTGTTTGGGAGTCGCTGTGTGCCGTTTCATGTGCGGATGCTTAGAGTTCAATTCACTTGTATGAAACCTAAATTGTTATAATTTAGATGTCTGGTGAGTGATTTTTCTTTTTTTTTTTTTAAGAATGATGATGTGGGTGAAAAAGTTTCTATTAGGTTAGTATTTGAATTTTTTTAACTTATAGTACAAATTGTTACTTGTATTTTGGAAACTGGAAAATATTCTGAAAATGTAACGCTTAAAAATAGCTTTTTTTATTTTTTTAAATTTTTTTTCTTTATATTTGTCTGAAGGAGACCAGAAGAGTATAATCTGCTCAGCCTCTTTTACAAAATCTACTTGAGATCAGTTTGATCCGAAAAGCAGTTCCATGTCTTAGTTATTGTTCATGAAGTCTTATTTTCATGTAGAGACTGACTCTAAATGCGGTTGAGACCTCAAATTGGGGATTTTCTTGCGGTTACTGTATTTAGAGTTGTTGCGATGCACGCATACAATTCTTTGCTGAACTTTGCATTATGAAGCTTTATGGACAATCTCAGGGAAAGTATTTACCCGCAGGAAGGCGCCTATGGCATCAGACTATTTCTTTTTAAAATCAGCCATAGTTCTGTCTTTTTGTCCAACTTATTCATTCGAGCTGTGCGTTTGGCTTTGTTTGCCAACCCACTGAGTACATGTTGACTGGCTTTAGTCTCCTCTTCCTTCACTGTGAATCCCATCTGCCGGAAAGTTCCGCTCTTCTCCAGCTCCCTGACTAAACCCTCATTTGTGCTGGCACCATACGAGGGAAGATCAGAGGGCAGGTTTCGTCTAAAGTTGCAAGTTACAGATGAAATGCTTCGACCTGCTAATGCAAGTTGCTTTAATGCTCTGCATCTTGAATAAATGGGATGAAGAATGATACTGAAGCTTAAGTTCTGGTAAAATCCAAGAACGTTTATCGGAGCGATGCCAGCAGTCTCTAAACTATCTGTCAGTGTTATGTGTAATGTTCCTGTTCCTGCTACAACCCTAAATCAGAAAAAATTGGGAAGGGATGGAAGGTGCAAATAAAACAAAACATCTGCTCTGTTACATTCACTCAGACTTTTATATGATTGCAGACAGTATAATCCCAAAATTTAAGTTTTGTTGTCTACTTCATTTGTCATTATACATCCATTTTTACATTTCAGGCCGGGAACACATTCTGAAAAAACAAAAAAAGAAAGTTGACACAGTAAAGCAACACTAAAAAGATGTGCTGGCACTGTGGAACCCGAGCGATGGAACATCTCTGATGTCATTTAGTCTCGTTCTTCCTGCAAACAGTGTTTAAGGTGTGCAGTAATACAGGGAGATCTTCACACTTTTCATTGACAACATTCTCTTCTGGGATCAGAACAGGTTCCTCCTCAGAAACGCCTTTTGTAGTGTGTGTGATTTTGCATTGTATTGTGAAAAGAAAAGAAAAAAAAGCACTGCTACCGTCGAGGTGTACTCTTTAAGGCAACATCTGTTGCTGTAAAATCTCTGTTAACTTCTCTGCACGAGTGCTGCTATCGCAGAAGTGTAAATGAGCTTTGCCAAGAGCACTGATAACAACCCCAAACCATCAGAGAGTCTGGCTTTTGGACTTGTTGCTGGTCACAGTTTGGCTGGTTATTTTTGTTTGTGCTTCAGACCACACAGTGTCCATTTCTTGAAAAGAAAAAAAGAAAAGGATCTGGAACATTGATTGGTCTGACCACAATATGTTCTCACTGTGCCTCAGAGCCCAGAGAGGCCAGCGCTGCCTCTGGCTTCTGGTTTTTTTTCTCAGTTAAGTTTTAAGATGTCTTTTTGAATGGAATTCCTCATAGTGCTTGACAAAGTTTCAGCTGATTATACTGTATCAGCTGTTGTTGAATGACAGTTCTTAACCCTGTCTGACGAATTGCAGGTATGCAATTCCTCCACATTCTTTCAATTATTTAAAGATCTTAGGCATCATAGAGGGAAAAGAATGTTAATTCCCTCAAATCTTTCCTCAAGGAACATAGTTTTATAATATTTCGATGATTTTCTGATGCATTCGTTGACAAACTACTGACCTTCTGCCTGTTTTGCCCCCCAAAGGCTCAGCCTTTCGTGGCTTCTGCTTTTGTTCCAAATCAGGATTGCAATCACCTGTTTGCAATAATATTTCTTATATTTTCAGCTTCTTCGCATTGGTCGCTCTAAACCGCATTTGTCTTAACTTTCTCTGAATGTGTTCCAGGCCTAAAATGCAGGAATGGATGTGAATTAAATGGAGTCCAAACAAAACCTGAAATTTCTTGGGTTTGTGTCGTTTTGCAGTAGTAGTCAAAGTTAATGTAAGAATCGCAGCTTCTTTTTTTTCTTAGTTTGGAGTTGAATGTTTTATCCCTGTCACTGTGAAAACTCAAACCATTGTTACAATAAATCCCAAGAAGAAATCACCATCACTTGCATGTTTTGTACACATAAGGCTGTCGTTCATATATTCCACTTATCGAGCCGTACACAATGCAAACACAGTGGTGACAACCGCTGACACCCTCAGTGCGGGTATCTAGTGGCTTTTTTTTTTTTTTTTTTTTTTTTAAAACTCTACGAGAGGCATTTTACTGGCACAGTTTGATGAGCTGTTTCTATCCTAATGGGAGAGGTCTCTCTCAGGATGGCAGTAATCCCATATCCAGAGGGCGTGAGGGATTACTGTGTGGTTTGACAAGCATGAAAATTGTGTGAATCGTATATTGTGGCCTATACAGACTTCACCATCATTGTAACGATAAACAGAGCTGCTTTCAGGGGTGGTCTCACACTATCCTGAGACGCTCTGTGTTGGTTTTTCCTGCAATTCGTCACCCGACTGCGTCTTTTCTTCTTTGTTCCCATTAACTCCACCTGTCAGCCTGTGTCTTTTGAAAAAGCCTTGGTGGTTTATTTGTTTTAATCACTACATAATTCAATTTGGGTGCAACACATGCCACATGTATAAAATAATACAGTCACTTTTATGATGATTTTTTTATATATATATATATATTTGATATAAACATTTACTCAACAAAAAAAAAAAAATCTGACTTGGTGAATGGACTGAAATTTAGAAATAATGCAGACACTGACAATGTGAGGGTTGGCTCTTCAGATATGATACAGACAGAACAACAAAAAAGCTTCTGCAACTTCCACTGCTGTAAGTGGACTACAAGCAGACTCTCAGTCCGTGCTTGCATAGCCTACAAATGGGGAGTCCAAACTGTTGAAAGAGAATTTCTGCATTAACGTCACGCTACCAGCAAAACGCTACAAGCAAAACGCTCTTTCAAAAGCTTTGTCGAGCAGCTCTCCCAAGGAGTCCTGCATCTTTAATGATTGCTGCAAACAAAACGGGTTAGAAGATGAGACCTTTCAATAAAAAGTTTCTCCTTACAAAAAAGATTTACACGAAGGAATGCAGTGTGTCCAGTAAACATATGTGAGGCTTTTTTCTCCCCCTTTTTTTTTTTGCTGCATTGGAAGTGGAGCCCCTCTCACAAGGTCCCTAGCCTCGAGAGTGAGCTCCCAGCAACAGGGTCAAAAGCCGAGACTGTACTCATTTTGCAGTGCTCTTCATTTCTGTAAACAAGTTGATATGTACTCAGTAAAGTTAGTTAAGTCAAAGTTAACTTGAGTAAATTGTTGTTTTTTTTTCGTTTTTTTTTTTAAGTCTAAATTAAACAAGCAGCATTGGAAAGGAAGCCAATTTTTGGAGTACTGTGCCCGTGACGGCTGTAATTTTGGCCTTTCCTCCGGGTTCAGTGGCAGCAGTACAATGCGATCGAAAGGGAATGATGTTCCATAAATACATTTCTGCCCATCCCAGAAGTCACTGAAGCAAAACATAATACAATGTTTATGTGAAAGCTCTTCCCTGGAGATTAACCCACAACTGCAGCCCGAATATCTTTCAAAAAACTCAAGTGTCTCACAGAAACGTGTATCAAATGGAGGGAAGCATGCTCCCACAGTACTGGAGGTGAACTAATGATCTAATGAGTCACATACTGTACAGCCCATGCAACAATACTAAATGAATTTGGTATGAGGGTTTCTCTTTTATAGCCACCTAGAGATGCAAAAGGTAAGAGATTATATTTTCTGACACATAATATATGCATGCAAAGAACCTACTCTTCTTGGTTCCATCATGTGGAAACATCTGGAACAGACAGGAGCCTTTCTATTCTCCATGAGTTCAACAAGTCTGGATAGTAGAGACAGTTACAATTATCATAGGAATTATTGTTTTGTTATTATTATGTAAAGCATACAGTAGTTGCAGCAGTGAACACTGGGGATCCTAAATACTGCAGAAACATAATTCAGTGCAGTGCTCCACTGATATACAAGCTAAGGTTGAATGAGAATGTTACGGGTTACTGTGCACAAATCACATTGGCGTGTTTGGAGATAGAAATCTATGATATCTTATAGCTATTTTCAAAATTATTCTGCATTTGACATTCTCATGCATACAACCACAAGAAGCGAGTCCATTGAAAAATAGTCCAAGCATTGTTTTGTTTTCTTTTGTATTGTTTTCCTGTGGAAATGGCAGAGAACTTAATGAGACATTAAAACGAGTGCTGCTGTCCAGAGTGTGTGGATACAGACAGGGAGAGGAGCGAGCGGGGACAGCTCACTTCTGCATGTCACACTGCAACAGGAGCACGATGGACGGGTCGCTCTTTGCCGCCTCTTTGAACTCCTCCAACGAAATCTGGTCGTCGTTGTTCTTATCCATTTTGCTGAAGATCTTGTCCACCCTCTGTTCTGGTGTCAGACCGTCCTCATTCATCTTCATCATGATCACAGTGCCCACCATTTTGTAGATAGCCTGCGGGTGAGGAGCAGTGAGAAATGAGCCGGGGAGTGCGGTTTGTTATCTAATACAGTGCAAAGCTTATGTGTGTTCACAGATTGTAGTTAAATGCTTCCACAATGAGGAAGTACAACTAAATAGGTCAGCTACACAAAGCTAAATTACTGTTTATACCTTGATATGTTCCACATGCTTGTGTTCAGAGGCTCGTGCTGCTGTCTGCAGCTTAATGAACTTCTCATCCACCTGAACTAGTTGTATTATCTGAACATAGTGTTGCATTGAAATATGTATGTAAACAGGTTAACCTGTAATAGCGCACTCAGAGTAACTGGTGAGAAGTCGAAACACAATCATGCTTTTACAATAGTTTGCAAGCTATCTGATATGAAAATGAACCAAATTCCAATGTAGGACTGAAAATAACTTAAGGACAACATAAGAATTGTTGTAAAATATAAGCAAAGTATGAATTTGATGCCTTCAACATGTTTCTGTAAAATTGGAACTATGGAAATAATATTTTTGTAGTTTTATTTGCTTGATATAGGACTACGGATGTGCAATAGTTTGGCCTCTTTTGTCATATTTCTCATATCATAATGAAACAGATGTTTACAGTTGGTGACAGGTCTGGACTACAGGTATGTCAGTTTGGCACCTGGACTCTTACCACAGAGCCATGCTGTTGTAATATGTGTAAATTGCTTTTTGGTATTGCCTTGCAGACATAAACAAGGCCCTCAGTTAAAAAGACGTCTGGTTAGCAGCAGATGTTGGTCCTAAACTTGGTTATATTGTTCAGTGTTATTGGTGCCCTCATAAATGTACATGGTACCAAAAGCATGTGGACTGATGCACCTTCATACAATCATGGGTGCTGAGTTGATAAGCTTGAAGGTCCCTCTTCTTTTCAGCTTGGAGGGCTCTGCGTCCATGATTTCCAAAAGGGATTAGAAATTTTGATTTGTCGGACTAAAGTACATTTTTAATCCAAGTCCATCTTAAATTAGTTGGGGCCCTAGAAGAAGCCGACTTTGTGTAGTGATGTTGCTGTCATAGGCTATGTTTTTTGTGTTTTTTTACTTTTAACAGTTCTAACATTTGTGAATGCAGCAGGGATTTCTCTGTATCTGTGCATCTTAGACAATGAATTTTCCAAAGTATTTGCAATTCTAGATTGAGAAGTGGTATAATTCAGCTTTAAAAGAGTGGTGAACCTTACTGCACCTCACCCGACTTTTACTTCAGAGAGATCCTAGTTACAGTGTCCATAAACAAGGTTACATGCTGCCATTCCGACATCTCGCCATTCCGACATTGACCTCCAATTATCGGAATGGCGACACTTAATTTTTTATTAAACGTCCCGCCATTCCGACACTTTTTTTCCTCCTATGGTCGGAATGGCGGTATGTTTTTTTTTTTTTTAACATACCGCCATTCCGACAGTTCCTTTTAATAGCCTATGTTTTACCCAAAACATTTTACACTAATGAAGGCTATATGCCGGCGCCGGCATATCAGCCTCGCAAACAAACTTTAATAATCTATTATCAAAATCCCCTGAAATGTCAAATATAAAAATACAGATATTAATGTAACTCTGGCGAGACTGAAACTGATTAAGCAGAAATACAGTGTCAGTGAGCTGTCACAGCAGCCAGCTGGAGCGGAGCTCTCCACAGAGCCCATGCGTCTTTTGCCCGCTGTCATCATATGCAAAAGTAATAATTGCAATTGCAGATATCACGGCTACTGCACAGGACACAGTTGCGAGCACTCTGCCTTGCCTTGCCAATAGGAGAGGAGAGAAATGACAGCATAGAACGTATAAAACACAACAAA
This sequence comes from Leuresthes tenuis, assembly GCF_036924035.1. NCBI lineage: Eukaryota > Metazoa > Chordata > Actinopteri > Atheriniformes > Atherinopsidae > Leuresthes > Leuresthes tenuis. Next base: position 15,429,106 of record NW_027325369.1, read on the forward strand.
ATGCAGTAAAAACGTTTATTCATGTAATTCACGTGATTTATGAGTACTCGCTCCAATTTTGGGAAGCGCGGATGGGCTTTGCGCATTTGGCACAAACACACAGCCGTTGCGCAAGGCTTTATACAGCCTGTTGATATCTTAAGGACCTAACTGGTCACACCTGGGAGTAAATGTCATGTAGAGATGTCAAGGGACTCGCCGGTTGAGTAACGCACATTTCCTCATGCTGAAAGCCTTGTCGGATTGGTGGGACGTTTGAATGTCGGAATAGCGGGATGTCGGAATGGTGGGACGTTTGAATGTCGGAATAGCGGGATGTCGGAATGGTGGGACGTTTGCATGTCGGAATGGTGGGATGTCGGAATAGCGGGATGTCGGAATGGCGGGATTTCGGAATGGGTGTTGCCACCCCATAAACAATGCTTTCTACCCACTGCTTCCTGTTCAGGGAATGTCAACTATGAGAATGTCCACAGACAAAATTCATTTATTTGGAAAACCCTGAAATGTCACCAACTCAGACAGAAGTCTTTATGCTTTATGTTTGTCTCCCAATGACTTGAGACCTGTGTTGTTTCAGCTGTAGTAATTCTAACACCAAAAGCTAATATTAACATTTAATTCCACAGCTAAGCTAGCCAAGCGTATATTAGCTTTGCATGCTTATAAGCTAGTTTAAATTTCAGCAATAGCTTGTTTTTCTAAAGATATTGGATGATTTTATTGTTTTGATAATGGTTTCTTACAGGTAACTTAACCTCTTAAATCACATAATTTATGTCACATTATTTAGTATGATGACACATATGTAAACATTTCTTTTTTAATCGTTTTTGATATTCAACTTAATGTGAATTGATGAACCACTGTCCAGTTTCTCCCAAAACAGCTCGCGGTTCCTTTGAACTGAGGGTCTCTTCTCCCTGAGGTTTGGAATCTTACTTAACATGGCTGAAAACCATTTGCACTCCACTTCTCAGGGAACTACTGGGCAACTTTTATTTTTATTTTTCATACCCAGTCCCCAGTCCTGCAGCTGTTGCTAGAGTAGCTGATCAGTTATTTTAAAATCTCTGAATTGTGGTTCTTATTTTACACAGTGTCCCAACTTTCTTGGAAACAGTAGCCTTAATAATAGTAGCTCTATGTATTCCATAAATAATTTACATTGGCGGCTAAAAGGGTAGACTAACATTCCAAATTATATTAGTTAACTAAAATAACGAATAAAGATCTGAATCTCAAAGCATTAGACAAACAATTGATATGGCTAAAAGTTGTAAATAAATGGTTGAAGTGTCATCTAGGAACAAATGTTATATCAGATTTGCACAAAGCTGCCTAAGCAATGAGAGGTTAAGAGAATGTAAAACTCATAACCTCTTTTAACATTCACTTTCTATTCATAAGGACATGTCTAGAACTCACTGATCTTGACATAGATCTGTGTCGCTACATCAGACGTAAGAGGTTAAACACCTATGATGTAACTTTGGAAAAAAACTCACACCATTTTTTTTCACAACAGGAAATATCAATATGTTCTAGTATCACTGACGCATAGCAGATTTACTATATAGATTATGTTCCCAGAAATAGCACTATGCAATTCAATACTGCTGCATTTTTGTCATTATAAAACTGTGTGTGATTTCCCTGCACTGCAGCTATGCAGGAGACTGATCGACAAAAAAACCCAAACAAAATAAAAACAGAACCAGTCCCCTGATGAGTGAGAGCTTAATGGCTCGATAATCCCTCACCTCGATTATCTCCAGCATCTCCACTCTGGTGATTTTGCCGTCACCATCCAGGTCATACATGTTGAAGGCCCAGTTTAGTTTCTGCTCGAAGCTGCCGCGGGATGTGATGGACAGGGCGCAGATGAACTCTCGGAAATCAATGGTCCCGTCTCCATTTTTGTCAAAGGTTCTGAAGGCGTGCTGTGCAAATTTTGACGCATCACCATAAGGGAAGAACTGCAAATGTTGAAGAGATGTGTTCAGTAATTCAGCGGGCCTTTGGCTGTGACAGCATTAGCCTGATTAGACTTTCAGATAGATAACCAACAGAGCAGAAGATGAAGAAGAGAGGCAGCTGGTTGACACAAACCTTCACATAGAGCTGCTGGAACTCATCCAGATTCAGCCTGCCACTGGGGCAGTCTTTCAGGAAGCCTTTGTACCACTGCTTCAGCTCATGTTCATTAAACTCTGTGTTCTTCACCAGATCCTCCATCACCTCAGGAGTCAGCTTGCTGTTTTGCTTTCCCATGATTCCTGTGGTGCAAGAACACGTGAATAATGCATTTCTCCATGCTTGAACATTGGCAACAACAATAACTCTTTTTACCACTTCAAACACAAGTACAGTGAGTGGATGTGTCTTTTTCTTCTTCTTCTTCTTCTTCTTCCTCTTCTTCATCTTGGATGGCAGTAAATATTTCCCAGATGCTTGTGTTCTATTTCTGTCCCCCTCCAGCCTGTTTGTGCCAGCAGGTGGCCCGGGTAGCATTGACCTGGATCATCACTGTCAAAGCAGATTCAGTTCGTCAAACGTTCGATAGCTGCTATCAAGTTTCCGCTGCAAACACTGTCCCATAACATGACAACAACAACAAAGCCTGTGCTTGCTTGTAAAAGAGACACTGCTGCAATGAGTCCACACAGCTGAACGAGGGCAAAGTGCGGGAGCACACAGCAGGCCTGCTGTACTCTGGATCACTGGGGATATGATGTGGCTTATGATTAAGCGGTCTGTAAGTAATATTGTGCTTGAAAACGGCTGTGGAAAGTAAACGGTCCGTCAGCTTGGATTAGTTTTGTGTCCACAATGAAGGCACTCTTGGAGCCACCATGACTTGAGCAGCCTGTCAGAAGCCCCGCATTCATAAAATATTAACTCATGATGTTGGAAATGACATAACGTGGCCAAGAATAGACCATTTTCCCAAATGTATTTTCTAACCAGTGAGGAAGCTGGCTATGGTTTGCATATGGGGATGCAGGGTCATTGAGGGGATGTCCACCACTTGATACTAACATATGGTCCACATCTCTGCAGCAGCAGCATCAGCAGCAGCACGACAGCAGGCTGGACAGCTCCGCCACAGACAGCACTGCATTGGCTCGGGCCTTCCACAACCACAACCACCAGCACAAATGTGCGCTGCAGCCAAAATCAGTGCAAAGCACAGCTTTTAATGCCCATCTCCGGCGTGTCACAGAGGCAGTCCTGGCCAGCATGACTGGTAACGACAGCAGCAGATCTTGTTGGTAGACTCTAAAAAAGGCAGGTCTCAATGACCTTGAGGACAAACATTTTTTTTTTTTTTTTGCTCAGGAACATGACAAAACAGTTTGACGGAGCGCCGCGCGCTCGGAGAACGGCTCGACATCACACAATTTTGAGGCGTTTTTATTGAATTATCCGCCACATATCGCGCAGGCCTCAGGTGTGAATGGCACCTTTCTTGTCAAAGAGAGGCCAGGAGATGCTGTTTTTGTTTCACGCTGTGGGCAATGACAAACGAGTTAATGCTGTTAAAGCTAACCACCTCCTGTGAGAGCGGAGAGGGAGACGCTGCTGCATTCCGATGGAAACGACGCAGTGAGAGCATTTTCAGATCTGATCCCCTCCATCCTGCTCCTAATGAAATCTTTCCGTGTGTATCGGGGCGACAAACGTGTCAAAATGTGATAAGCACACAGATCTATGTTTGAAAATATATATTTATACATGAAAATAAAACAAGACAGCTCCTTCCACGGAGCCAGATTGAAGGCGTCTAAAAGGCCAATTATTTGACAATTATTTCAACCTGTTATTTCATGAAAAAGAGAAAATCCTCTCTGACTTATTTCTGTTTTTCTGGATGTTTCCAGGCAAAGCGCATAGGCTTCATTTTCAAGGATGCGCAGGTGCCACAGAGCCAGTCTTCTGCTCGATCCCCGTTCATTCACACGGATAGAAAAATATGGAACATAATGCGCTCACACAGCACAAGCCTTTCACCGCTGGCAGAATCTGGAATGCCATACAATTAAAAAAAACAAAAACAAATTCAAAAACGACATTTACATGTGCAGACAACCAGCTCTTACCTTAATACTATATTTGGAGATCTCTATCGGAATAAAGCAGCTCTGGCTTCTGCAAAGTACAGAAAACCCCCCTTCCGATGGAAACGTTCGCCCAAAAGGGATTATTCCTAACACCGTTCGACTCTTTTAAAAACACACACACACTCACGCATGCACGCACAACCGCTAATGAAATTTCTCGATTTTCCCGACGTTATTCCAGATGAGGCGCAGCAGGGACCGATCCCACGCCAGTCTTTGCTTATGCGACTACAGGAGCGCGGCGTCACCCGTGTGCATCACAGCCTGGTCATGAGTTCGCTGTGGCGCTGCCGCTCGGTTTGGGTCCAGCTGGATCCTGTCACGTTATAAGCGCATCCCTTCAGCGCGCTGAGGATGAGGATGGCGAGGAAGGAATCAATTTGGCTCGTGGTCTATAGGTGCCCAGTGAGCAGGATAGTGAACGCATTCACTAATGCTATGCAAGTTTTTGAAATGAGTCTCTGCAATTATTTAGGAATTGAATTAAATAAACCCTGAGTTTAAAGGGTTCACTCCAAATTAGGGGCCCCCAGAAGCCCAATTTGTCCGTTTGTGTTGTCACTGGACATCTTTTTTTTTTTAATTCTGTGACCTCCCTCTGAACCCACCTATCGAAATGAGGTCTGATGAAAAAAATCGGAATTATTCAAAAAGTAGTCTTTCAAGTTGATCTAAAAACTGATAGAAAAGCAAACAAACACACAAATCTGTGTTCCCTGGTCTTTCACCTGCATGCAGCAGTGGGTCATGAACAGTTTGTTCACCTCCAAGGAATAAAATCCTACCTGAAAAATGCTGAATTCTCAGAGCAGAAACGTGAAAAAATAACACAATCAGCCCAGTAAAATGTTTTCTCCATAGAGCATCAAAATATATGATCACAGTTTGGGATCTAAGGCAGCTAATGGCCACAGTTCCTCCTTCGGTTGTTCGTTTTGGATCTGGTCTTTTTAAAATGTCTACACAACAGTTTCCTTACTGTGAAAAAGCAATTTTCAGACTGTTCTTCCCAATATAAATATGAGATGTGAAAGTGAATGTTCCACAAATTTAAGCCTCCAAAGTCACAATCTGGGTAGAAATGCTGACAGCCTATAACTAATAATATTTCAAACCATGTTGTCATAACACGTTGCTCTGTTGACATGTCACCAAGACAACAAGCAAAATGACATTTATTATGGTGAAGGTGGCTTTGTAAGAATAATAAATTTGAGTTCTAAATAATGTTTACATTTGAACCCAACCAGGAAGCGACAACATTGTTTTAGTAAAGTGTTGTTGTGTGCAAAGGTAACTCAAAAGTAAAAAAAAAACTGTTGTTATTTTATGGTCAAACTTGCTACTGTTGAAAGGTTGAAAACAGTTGAAAAAACTGTGGAATCGCACCATCCGTTCGACTTCCCTAACAAGAGGACTTTCAGATGACATCTGTTTCTATGTGGAAACTCCCATATTAGTCATGTTTCCCTCCTGCTGCCTGTAGGGGCAGAAGTTTCGAGGAAAGCCCTATGGGTCATAGCTGTGGGTTTAATCAAACAATCTTTTTGATTGGAGGACTTGTTGCTTGTGACCTACATTGTTTTTCCCGCAGTTTCAGCACCATCAAAAGATGGCTTTGTTCGTCCTCTCTTACTAACCTGTACAGTATATCTGCATGTCAAAACAGCCGACTGTACTGTTAGCAGGTAGGCAATAAATTTAGCCAAGAGGCAGACAGATGTTGAGGGAAGACTTTATCATAAAACCAACCAAAAAGCAGAGCCAGGAAACCACCAACTAAGCTGGAATAACAAAACACCAAATTATTGAACAAACCAGACAAAGAAAACCAGAAGACCAAACAGGGGAACTGAGGACAACTACTGGTGAGGATGTGAAACTGTGTAAACCAGAAACTAAACTGTGATCAGTACAGAACTGTGGGCAAGACAAACTAAGAGTACAGACAAATATAAAACAAAAGCAAGAATAACAGAGAGAAACCACAAGAGGGACTATAAACAAAAAGGCAAATCAAGAATAGACAGAGAAAAAAAATCCACATTCAAAGCTATACCCTGAGATGCTAAAAACACAAAACCAAGAGACTAACAAGTGATTAAAAGAGAGAAAAGAAAAAGAATAATCCTAAAACCACGAGAAAGCACACAGCAAAACTGCTCGTTCTTATGATGCAGTTTCATACTCCTCACCGCTGGTAATAGCGATGAGGAGTATGAAACTGCAGGAACAACATTTAACACGCTCCCTGATGTCATCACGGTTTGCAGTTGGAGATATTTTTCAGTTCACACCGGGGATCAATTTAATGGGTCAAAATTCCTGTGAATTCTGTGTTCAAAATTTGGGACTTTTTTTTTTTCTTTTAAAATGGTGCCAGAACTTGAATTTAGGAAATTTGCTAATTTGTTGTAATGTGATTCGATAGATACAAAGGAATCACTGTCACCTTATTTAGAAAATATGTGCAAATTTCAAATCTTATGCCGGTACACTATAAAAAATATTGTTATAGAGCCCTGTTTTCATGGTGTTACATCACCTTTGTTCTTATTTACACTTTTTTGGGGGGGAGGGGGGTTTACACCTTTATTGGATAGGACAGTTGAAGATAGACAGGAAACAGGGGGCAGAGAGAGGGGGAATGACACGCAGCAAAGGATGTCCGAGTCGGGACTCAAACCGGGGCCAACTGCAGCGAGGACTGTACGCCATCGACAACCCTATTTACAATTTTTCTGTGTTGATTCTTGCTGAGTCCAACATTTCAGCTGCTCAACAGCCCGTAGTTCTTGTCTGATTCTCTTTTTCATAATGCTCCATTCATACAGTATTACACACACGCGCGCACACACCCACACACACACACACTTTGTGTTGATGAAGCCACTCTGTCGTTGTGCAGAATGAGGTCTGGCATTGTCACACATAATAAAGTCACCCATGCTGATGCAGCCCCATGTTAACACAGATGCTGTCTTTTTCACAATTTGTCTTGGTCTTTGGCATCTTTTGGCACGTAGAACCCAGCGTCTGTTTTTTTTGCTGAAACTTAACTGATCACAGAACATGTGTCCACTGTCTTTCTTTCCATTTGAGATGAGTTTGTGTCCTGAGAACTCAGCAGCGTTTCCGCACAGTTTTGATTTATGGCTTCCTCCTTGTGAAATACAGTTTCAGTAGCATTTTTGTGGCTGTGTTGAAGTGAAAATGCTTCTCCAGTGTGCTCCCATGTCCATCCAGATATAATTGGTCACAGTGGCATGACGGTTTCTTCCTCATGACAGCAGAATGGACCACTGCCTGAAGGCTCAAAGGTCACTCGCATCCAACAGTGGTTTCCTTTGCTGTACTTTACGTTCTAAGATTTACTCCCTTTTCATAAAATTGTGTGCAGTAGCTGTTAAAAGACCAAAGTTCTTTGCCATTTTGTATTGGGATTTTTTTCATTTTTTCATTTTTTTGATCATGAGTGATGGCTTTTCCACTTAGTTTGGCACAAACACAAAATAGCGAGCCACGTCGCATCCTTGCTGGGAAAGACTAAGGTGGATACTCCTTTTATACCCAATCCTGACACCCTCACCTGTCACCAATTAACCTGCTGATTGCAGAATCCTCCAGAACACTGTTACTTGCATATTTCATAAGCTTTTCACTCTTTCTCTGCCTCTTTTTTTCAATAATTTTTTTCTAATCACAGTGGTGTTGGTCAGTGAATAAGCTGGAAGTCATTTGTTTGGACTTGTCTGTTAAACAAAGGTTCAAATGATTGAATAAATTACCCTTTTAAATTTTTGTTGCATTAAAGGAAACTATCCAAATTTTCTGTTGTTGTTGGAGGAGGCCAATATGAGCAGAATTACATAATACACTGATGGAACAAAATGAAAACCTGTGATGCTCTTGTTTAAGTTAATCCGCTGTAGGTAAAACAGTTGAGAGGTGAACCTGTTTCTGATTAATGGGGACCCTTGAGAGCCCCACAAGGAACCCCGAAGGCTCCCTGGACACTAGTTTGAGAGCCACAAAAATAGGTCACCTTTGTTCATTTCTGTCTGTTGAAGAACAGATGAGGCTCAGAGTCGAAAGTTATTCTCTGATGTGCAAACCCAAAAACCAAACCTGGATCCATTCAGGATCCTGTGAATGAATGCTCAAGCACTCGCCTTGAAAAACAAAAAAGTCTGTCACACACAAACATCTCCGAATACATGGTTTGTTAATTTAATGCTCACACACAGAACAGCATACATATAAGATCCCCTTTAGATCACAAACACAAATGCTAACAGATAAATACGTCAATAATGTTTTTAGCACCAGCGTAGAGTATTACTTCACTCAGCTTTCTCTAGAACTCTTATTCAGAGTGATTTTTAAAATGAAACACCTCGGTTTGATCTCACTAGGCATGGCTTACATGTAATATCGATACAGCAGCATTCACATACAAAGGTAAATTGATTAAAAAAGAATGCATACTGCGCACCAAAAGTGGTATACAAACGCAACATTGTTTTATATACCCATTTACGTTACTGTTAAGGTCTTCTTAGTGTAGAGTTGAAGTGTTTCTTGTGTTTTGACACCTTCTGTATCGACACTGATGCTCAATTTTAGAAAAAAAGAAAAAAGAAAGGAATATACAAATATAAAACAAGTCTTCGTATGAGTGTACATGAAGGGGAGATAACTGGCACAACCTTGCATATTGAAACATAAATATACCACGTATACAATGCTTTTATCTTTATGTACCATATTTTTTACAAGAGAACAGCAGTCTATGTAAGCTATTGTTCTGTTTTGATATATTGTTGCTAATATCAGAATTATACTTAAAAAAAAACAATGAGAAATTCAGTGGGAACAATTTCTTAATTGTTTTACAGTAATGTGAAAAAATAGTATCAAAACGATTTTACTAAACTTCTCAATCAAAAACAATGTTGTATTTAACGCACCTTTTAGTTACAGATATGTTTTTTCAGGTCGTTGAACATGAGTAAACGAGATCAGATGGTCGCAGTGTTTGCTGCATACATTTCTTGTCAGACGATGCAAGACAGACGAACCCTTTTCGAGCACCGACGCTCTTTTACTGATTACATTGTGGCGTGTGATGCGGGTGAGGAACGTGTTTCACAATCTCACGGTTGTAGCTCAAGACCTGTGCCGAAAGTAGGGCGCCGAAGAAAAGAGAAAAGGATGAATCTGTGATTATCACTACATGACATAATGGAAACCGTGAGCAAGATAGTTCAAACGGTTACCTTTGGTCTGCGAGCCAAAGAGAGGCGAGGAAAGTCTCCAGATATGAGTGTCACTGGTCTGTCCAAGACAGCTGATTTTTTTTTGGTTGTTCAGATGATTTTGTTGAGTGTCAAGGCATCATTTTCTAAACATTCTACAATAGTAGACAGCTAATTTCAGCAAAAGCAAAAAAAAACAAAAAACACTCTAACAACACAATGTTCTCTATCTGCTCAGCATCAAAAGGCAAAAAAAGGTAACAGACCAGTGAAGAAAGAGGAGCAGCGTTTTCTTCCCATTTCTGATAGAGACTAAAGACAGCAAATTTTGGACTTAGAATTGCCAAAAGAATGATTAAACTTCCGTAAAAGACTGTGGTTTTATTTTCCAGGAGGGGGGGTGTGTGTTCATTACTGCAAGTTTATGTCCAGTAAGACACTAAAAGATCCTGTCTTAGCTGAAAAGAAAATGCTGTCAGATGCCAAATTTACATTAAAAATGGTTGATGTACGTAGACTGAGGTTTAATTTAAACATTAAGCTGGATCTTACTGCTTGTGTTAAAATCCTGATGCTGTAGACATGCTCCCGAGAGAATGAAGATATACTGTAGTTATATCTGCCCAGTTAAATGCTCATTGCCCCTAGAGTGTGTCTTTACTGGATATTTAATTCACTCATTTAGTTATACTTACATTCAGAGCAAAAAAATGAGTTGATTTAACCAAAGCACATGATTGATTTCACCTCTGGGGTTCCTAAATTAAATGAAGAACCTTGTGACGCTAGAGACTTTCTTCCCTTCGGATCACAGACCTTGGGACCCCGAGACGTGACCCCTTTTAAATGTTCTACTGGATACTATATATGAGACAGCTTTTTAGCTTTCAGAACTTAGTCTGCTTTAGTTTGTCGATGTGGTAGCAAAGCTTCAAGGCCGGCCCCAGCTTCAGTCCAAGGTACTTCATGATCATGTCACTCTTCAGGAGTAACAAAGCATTTCCATCTATTTCCTGGGGGAAGCGGAAGAAGTTTTATGTCAAAATCGATGAGGTAGGTTGCACCCTGGTAAATCAGCAGCGTAAAGAGGCGACACGCCAAGAAAAGAACAGACTCACGTGTTTCCTGAAGACATCTGCATGAGGGCCGAGAGCCTGGGGATCTGCATCCCTGATGAACCAGACAACATCTTCCACAGACCACGTGGTTGGGTCCTTATTGGGTGGAGCCTTGGACTCCTGGGACTCTGGAGGTGAATTGTAACCTCCTGGGAAAGCCAAAAGGGATTTTTACTGTAGTATCTTGGGGAGATAAAGGTTACTGTAATGATGATTTTATCTTGTGACTACTGCTCACCAGTTCTGTTGCCCTCTGGAAACGTGTTTGGGCTGGTGGCCGACTGCCGGCACATGCTCACGGAGGCCGAGCCACTGGAGAACTGCTGTGAGGAACGAAACCCGTAGGAGGACTTTGCCGTGTAGGACGAGCTTATGGAGCTGAAAGCAGATTCGCCGGGGTCGACGGAGTAGCGTTTGCCATCGGACTGGTCTACATGATAGTCCTCAGTCATTGATGTTTCAGCTAAAGACAAAATGGAGGTTTCTGTCAATGACTAAATCTATGTAGATTTGATGCTTCTGCTTACATCCGTGCAACTTACCATCTGACTGGTAGGATCCACCACTGTGCTGGGTAATGGGCTGATCACTGAAGAGGTTTTCACAGTGCAGGCTGCGGCAGAGCTTCTTCAGAAAACGCAGCACATAGTCAATGCTGTTCACCACAGGGAGGCTCAGAAGATGCTGCTTCCCATCAAATGTGGCTGGAAGAGCAAAACAGTTCAGTTAAGTTTCTTACAGAGCAGGTCTTTAATCTTTACTAATGGAATTTTTTTTTGTCAATCCCAGTCAGGAAGTTGATTTAACAAACAGAGGACAAAACCTGAGTGCGGCCTTTGCACAACACCTGATATTTTTTCTCCTCCATAGCCCTGCGTGAGGAGAGTGAACACTGTTTTCTGCTGGAAGGCGCTGTCGATGCAGCCTTGGACGGCCTGTTGCAGCACCACAGAAGGTCTGTCGGGTCCGAAGTGGTCGGGGAGCTGCTGGATCTTCTTCCTGTCCAGGTTGGGGCCTGTGTTGGCCTGCTTGTTAATGTAGATACAGACTGAAACAGGAAAAACACAAGCAGTGAAAATGATGAAAAATATCTTTTGTGTTGAATGATGCGTTTTCTCTCCACTCCAGCTATGAAAAAAGGCCATTCTTTTTTTTTTGATGGGATTCAGATTGTTTTGTACCTGTGAGCACCTGGGGTGTGGCAGAATGGGGGATGGTGGCTGCATCCTGAGGAATGGAGCTCATATCGGGTTCGGGGGTGCTGCTGGGTGGAGAAATAGCCAACGGTGTCATCACCATCCTGGGTTTGAGCTGCAGAGGGAGAATTTTTTGTATCACTGTATTTGTTTTGCCCATATCATTTATACTGACTCAAGTAAGAATTAGACATCCAGTACAAAACTGAAGCTTTTCAGCATTCATATGAATGTATGAAAATACATTGTTATCATGATTTTCCTCGTTAAATGTAAGAAAAATTGAAGAATTTTTGACCTCACAGATGTTAACCCTCTCTGTTATACTGGGGTCCCACAAATTCAGAGGTGCATGTAGCCTGTGAGTGTGTGTCTGTGTACACATGCATTTTTAAACACGCTGCGCCCACGCAGCACATCTCATCCCCCGTTTCCTCCCCATCTGGCTGACCTTGAAGCCCGGTTTTCTCCCCCTCTTCTTGGGCACTTTGAGTGGAGGGAGCGATTCAGGGTAACGGTTGGGAAAATCCATCTTGGCGACATTGCGGAGTGGGGGTCTCCCTCTCTTCCTGCCTGGTATCTTCCCAGACTGGCTGGGGATGAAGGAGGGAGCCACTGCAGCTGATTGCATTTCACCGTTGTTGCTGTCTGATTTCTGTGCCGTTGCAGCAGGTACACTCATTTGGAGCTGGAGACAAAGGAAACAACTGCTGAGCTCATGGGGAACACATTAAAACCTGCACGTTAACCTCCACGTTAACCTCCTCCACTTTACTGCACTTTACTTGCAACCTCCTCGGCTGCTACATACCAGAGAGCAGCATTAGCATCAATTTAGAGCAGAGACAGAGGAAGCAGAGCGGATTGGAGAGGAAAGGTGTGTGACAGCAGCATCTGGACACTAGGAGACTGCACAATTTGAGCTGAGCAGTATGGTTAGAGAAGCAGCATTTAGCATAGCACCAGAAAATTCAAACAACACAAAAGGCAGCCATGCATGATCTGTGGAGGAAACAACACCTCCAACCAGCACTGATAACACACCATTAACCCTGAAAGGAGTGGTGGGGGGGTGTAGCTTTTACCTGCTGTCTCCTATTGTGAAAGCCCAGAAGCCAAGATTTTAGTCTTAAATCCAAGAAGCCCAAAGGCTACTATAGGACTAAATCCTTAATAACGCATGAAAAGCCATCTTGCTCTTGCTGTATGCGGCTTTTTCCTCGTCTCCCTTTTGATAAACACACTGCTGCCGCTGCCACTGCTGCTGCTGCTGCTGCTCGGCACACAGGCTGCAGACATCTCATTAGACTAATGCATTCAGCAGTGGTAGAGGGAGGGGGAAGTTGACTTCACCATGACTACCCAGCTATGAATTACCATTATGATGACAGCTTCCACCCTAATTTTTAATAAAAGAAAATTAAAAAAAAAAAAGATACTAGGAACGTTGCACATCTTCTGTGCAGCAGCACAACTAACCAGAAACGAGGACCTGCAGCTCATATCATCAAAACCTTTCTTATTTCAAGAAGATTTGTCAAAGGATAGAGAATGTAAACAAACAATAACCGATCACTGGCTGCACTTACCATCCAAAACAGATGTGGAGACGTGGAGTATCCCTGCGTAGCGTGCCGTGTCTCAGATATTTGTTCTCGTCTCCAATAGCAGAGCAATGATTTTAAAGCAAGGCAGATTCCACTGTTATACTGTATCTGTGTGTGTGTGTGTGTGTGTGTGTGTGTGTACAACAGACACAGACAGACAGTGAGCGAGTGACAGTGTGCGTGCCTCTGTGCATTTAAGAGAAAGGGAGGGTGAGGGGCTCCTCTGTTGTCATGGCAACAAGCCTGTAAGCCCTATAACACCCTGACAGTTGTGTGCCATGTTTTGTCTGCAACTCTGGCTCAGAGCTGCCGGGGAGGCTCAGTCATACTGAGGCTCTGCTCTTCATTTTCAAGAGGAAGCAATGAGTGTTATTTTCATCTTCACCTGCCTGTCTTCTGTTTTATGAAAGATGGGGTTTTTTTTTGCTTCTCATAACATAATCATGGTCTTTTTTGTTTGTTTGTTTGTTTGTTTTTTGGCAGACATTTGCTAGTTCCAGCTTTCCAGATGTTGAGAGCTTTTGCTTTTTTTGGCATGCATCACAGCTAACTGAATGTATTTGAGTTTTGCTGCTCATAAAACATTTTAGCCCCACCAGCTGTGGGATATTGTAACAAGCATTTATCAGTAAAATAACCCTCAAATAATTGTTGATAAATTATTGGAAGTTATTATTAGAAATAATAACTTATTAATAATATAAATATATATTTTTTATAATATATATATTTTAATATATCATTTATCTTGGTTAGTTTCCTTCCCATAAATTAGTTGAAGCGTTTTATTTCCTTCTACCCCCACTGTTTATCACGATATTACTGTCATAAATATGTGTGATGTTTTACAACACGAATTAAATAAATAAATTAACACAATTCCTGTCACAAAGCCCAGATATGTCGCCCCCTCCTGTTCAAAACTGACGCAAACTTCCGTTTCAAACCTTTTTGTCGATAAAGTTTTGTCGACAAACTTTGAAACCAAGATGGCGACGTGCATACCGCTGTCTGTAAAGATGTCACCCTCAGCTTTAGCGGGATTTAGGTTTCTTTTGAAGGAGCAGTTATGTTCCCAACAGCTGCTAAAATCTTTGACAGAGCTCCGCAGACGAGGTGAGACGATTGTCAGACAGTTTGACATGTTTGTTCGCAAGTCTACTCTTAATTTCTATCTGAGACTGGGACTAGTCATCCCTTCAATGCCGGCTTACACTTTATTTACATTAATTTGTTCATTTTCACGTTCATTGTATATAGTTTTTCGCTTTGGTTCAGACTTACCTTGTTTTTTTAGAGCAGTTTTCCTGCCTTGTCAGTGTGGTCCCCTCTAACCTTTAGTCTTTTCCCGTCAGAGCGTCAATATCACAGCAGTGTACTCGATTTCTTTTTATTATTTCCATGGTCTGGAAAGTGCTGAAAACAGCTAACTTGCCGTGACTGTGTGTCGGTTTGATATGGGAGGTTATTCGGTGACAGCCGGGCGGGCGGTGGAGGAGAGCGGTGTCAGCGGCGCCAGGTTCAGCGGTCCCATGGATCACTACAGCGGGATGATGAGAGACGGGACCCTGCGGGAGGATGAGCATCAGAAAGCGGTGATGCAGAAACTGGACCAGCTGCACAAAACACTTAGAGGATACAGCAACACACCCACATCCATCTTTTCCAGGGTAAAAAAAGACGCAGATCATTTTTCTTTGACTGTAGTGGAGTATATAGTATTTACATGAAACACGACAAAACGAACAAAAGAAAAGTCTGTTCTTTTTAAGCATAGTTTGTTACTACTAGATTAACAGGCTTGGTTTTTATAGTAAAAAATCTACACCACATAAGAGCACAGGCTGTTTTCAGCTACTGTTTTATCTACTAGTATTAATGTTTATGCATTTGGCAGATGCTTTTATCCAAAGTGACTTACACTCGTATCATATCCCAGGTAGGTAGGCAGGTAATGTCCTTACATTAGGTTTTGCCTAAGGACCCCTGCTGGAGGTAGTAACTTTTCATGTTGGCTTTACATTTGCAGAGCCCACACAGGGACAGAGGTGTTACATCCCACAACCCTAGAGGGAACCAGCGAGCAAAGGAAATTGCCACCTATCAAAAACAAACAGTTAATTATTTCAGAGGAACTAAAAGGCAGCAAAAGGGACCCTATTTGAACAAAAAGGATGTGATAGATTGGATGTTTGCTGTTTAAGCTGACTTTTGGGGAAATGACACAAAATGACGTAAAATGTAAAGATTTAGAGACCTCGCTGGATTACAGAGAGGGAAACTGTATTTTTTTTGCAAAAGCAGGCTTACCTTCTTTTCAAATGATTTCATCAGCATGTATATTAAGATAAAGATTACTATGGGCTGCTTCCCATTCCTCTGTGTTGCTCATTGTCACCTTTTGGTCATACGTGTCATAGTCTTGTGTTGTTGACAGAAATCCGTTTGGCTCTCTTCTCTTTACTTTTTGGAGTTGGTGTAAAAAGAAAACCAGACTCTCTGAATCTGTGGGTGCAGTGGAATGCGCGACAGCTTCTCACCGTTTTAGACGCATGTTTTTGTTATCTAGTCCGTGGTCATGGCACCAGCTGCATTTTTTGGCAAAAAAATGGGTGCAATCCCACAACCACATCACATGTCTGATGACATCATGGTTATTCTCTCTCTCTCTTTACACAATCACGTGTCAAATCACATCAGAAACCAGAATAAATTAAAGAATATGTCTATACTATATTCTTTATTAAATTGGCTTCTAAGGATCTCTTTTTTCCATCTTTGTTTCTTTTAGTTTTTTACGAAACCGAAGCCTCCAAAAGGCTACTACATTTACGGTGATGTTGGTAAGACAAGTGGCCGACAGTCGACTTCTGAATTTCATGCTTGGATGTGTTCCTGACACAAATGAATGAATGAATTTTTTTCCAGGCACAGGAAAAACTATGGTGATGGACATGTTTTACTCGCACGTGGAGACTGAAAAGAAAAAGAGGGTTCATTTCCACGGTTTTATGCTGGACGTGCATAAAAGTGAGTATGCGTCATATTTTGACTGCACACCTGCTTCTGTGGGCAGATTCCGTAGCAGATTCATGAACAAATTGCTTTAGTTCAGCGCACTGCATCTATGGCACACATGCTGCTGTGTCAGCAGAAAAGAGGATTTTTAGAACGAGTCGCACGAGGACACCAAAATGCGAGGCTACACTTCTCGATCTTTCAGGGATCCACCGGCTGAAGCAGAGCATGCCCAAAAGGAAAGCTGGGAAAATGGCCAAATCTTACGACCCCATCGCTCCAGTTGCAGAGGAGATCAGCGAGGAGGCTTGTCTGTTGTGCTTTGATGAGTTTCAGGTAGATCTTTTAAATCTCTTTTTTTTTTTTTATCTTTTAAAGAAATGGTGTCAGTAAATCTTTAGTTTTTTTAAGCGCCTGACCTCAACAGACGTTCACTCGTGCTTCGATTGAATCTGATTGATTTGGGACGCTCGTTTCAGGTCACTGACATCGCCGATGCCATGATTCTTAAACAGCTTTTTGAGAACCTCTTTCTGAATGGTGTTGTTGTCGTGGCCACTTCTAATCGTCCCCCTGAAGGTAAGTAATGCGTGTTGTGGTGTGCTTTTATATCTGTGTTAAAACTTGTGAAAGTTGTATGTTTTTAACTCGACATGAAATAACTTCTCCTGTAAAAGAGGTGTTTTAAAAAAATGCCAGATTGATGACCAAGTTTAGGTCAAATACTCCGCAGCTTATATCGTTTGACACCATTTAAGAAAAAAAAAAAAGCCCTACTTTATCAAACTATCAACGCTTAAGGTTGTTTTCGTCATAAATGAGTTAGGAGCGTTCTTTTAAACCACGGAACTTTTGGAGCTTTAACTGAACACCCACAGCTAACATTAAAAATCTTGTGTGTGTCCTCTTCCCTTCCAGACTTGTACAAAAATGGACTGCAGAGAGTCAACTTTGTGCCTTTTATTGCAGTGCTGCAGGTAAGAAGGTAAACTGAGTTCTCCTCTGCTTTTACGACACGCAGCAGTCGCGTTCAAACAGCAGAAAACTCTTTGTCTCTCTCTCGCAGAAATATTGCCAAACCCTCCGTTTGGATTCTGGGATTGACTACCGCAAACGGAACAGACCCTCCGCTGGGAAACTCTACTTTCTGTAAGAGGTTTTCGTCACACGCTGAACATAACGAGTTGTTGCACACAGACGCTGTTGTAAATACTTCCCTGTCACTTTTGTCATAGCTCCAGGGAGCCTGACGTCGAAGCAACGCTAGATAAGATGTTTGACGAGTTGGCTTTTAAACAGAACGACAGTAAGAGAAGTTTTAAATGACATCTTACTGAACTCAACAGCTCGGCCGTGTCTCCTGCTGCATGCTAAACCTGCTGCTCTGTTCCTCTGCAGTAACACGGCCCAGAATTCTCAACGTTCACAACAGGAAGGTCCGTCTGAGCAAAGCGTGCGGGACCATCGCAGACTGTACGTTTGAGGAGTTGTGTGATAGAGTAAGTAAGATCCCCGACTGTTTGGTCTACAGTGATGATGCATTTTAAGCATTTGGTGGATTTCACGTTGTTTCGTTTGTTTTTGGGTCATTTTATGACACAAATCAGGTTTTTTCACTCAGCTGTCAACATGTTGAGATTAGGGTTCCAAACCAGATACTTATTATGGATGCTTGTCTCATAATAGTTTTCTGAACATCCAATGTTATAAAATGTTTTTCTTTTTTTTATGCTCATAGGAAATCTCAGCAGGCACGTAGTTAGCTACCTATGTCCTCCTCAGGGAGATATTGTAGGGCCTCCAAAGCTCTCTTCCAGGATCCATCTGTGAGCTTGCTCAGAAATCGATCAGAATTGAAACTCCGTTATCACTGAAGTCCATTTTGATATTTAAACAGCTAAAAGCATCATTCTTTGTGACACGTTCAGCCTTTAGGTGCCAGCGACTACCTGGAAATATCCAGACTGTTTGACACCGTCTTCATTCGACACATTCCTCTGCTGACGCTTAACAAGAAAACCCAAGCCAGGCGGCTCATCACGCTCGTGGACGCCCTCTACGACCACAAGGTACCCTGCGGTCATTTGTTAGCGCATGTAACCTTTTGTGAGCTCATTTAAAGACGCATCTTCTCCTGTTTCAGGTGCGGGTGGTGATTCTTGCGGATGAACCGCTGGAGGATATTTTCGTACACGATGGGGATCACAGTCATGACGACAGCCACATTCTGATGGACGATCTGGGGCTGAAAAGGGTGAGAGCTGCGACTCTGCTTTGTGTGACGGGTTTGTTCTGTGAGTGAGTGGAACCTAAAACACACGGCTGAGTGTAAGTCAGCTCATTATTGATGGCATGAAAACCTTTGCAGTCAGCGAATGCCATCGCCGACACCTGCTAAACAACTGCTGCACATTGATATACAGCAAATGGAATATGCAGGCCGGGACATGCTTAAAGTAGCTGCTTGTTGTGCTGCAACATGTAAACACTCCTGCCCTTTGTATTTAGAAAATGTATGGGGAATCTATCCCACCCTGCCACTGGGGGAGAGGCTAAGATGTATTATCATCCTGAAAAATGACCTCATCACCAAACCCACTTTGGACCGGTGGAATGGGAAAAGTGTCCAAACTGTCCATCTGAACATTTATTGTAGCGGTACCATATTATCAGTGACTGGAATTTTGCTTGGTGTCATCCTTTCATGTTTCATTGGACTTAAACAATGAAATATTTGCTTTCATCCAGAGTCCACGACTGCCTCTCTGAAGCCCACAGTTGGGTCAAAAAACCCCAGAGGGGTTTACTACGGAAAAAGCTCAACACAGCCAGACTTTCTTTGTGTTAGCTGGTCTTACAGAATCCAAACAAGTACTACAACGATTGTTCTGATCCTTCTTTGTTAACTCAGACTTTCCTCTTTGGGCTCTGAGCGCGCTCACATAAAAGAAGTGATTTACGTGTCCTCTGAAGATCGGCTGACATTCAGAAGCTGAGCAGGTTGTAAGAATGGAGATGTGTGAAAAATCATTCCAGAATAAACAGTTGCTGAATGGGGGGACTGCTGACAGAAAATCGTAGTCCTGCGCGTAAGAAAGCTCAGATGTGCCTACTGTTTATGTCATGACAGCTGCACGGGAAGCTCTTCCATTTTAACTGTCCCATAATAACACTGGAATTTTTTGACTGATCATTCTCTGGCATAATTAGGCTCAGGCGATTAGTTTTTTTTAAGCGTAAGTTAGATCCGATGTCAGAAGAATGCTATAGATTCGATTTGTTGGCAAATCGGGACAAGAAGCCAAAACATTTAACACATTCTGATTCACCAGCTGAAAATTTTGTTTCCATGGTGACTTGATGCATTGGCCTACATGTTTTACTGCGACTGCAAAGTTTCTTCGGTGGGTCAAAGGGTTTTAATATGAACGTAGGCTGATCCTTCAGCTGAGGAATCTACATTCTACATACGAGTTGTTCATTCAGCACAGAGTTCTGGTCGAAAGTGCAGATTTTTAGTTGAGATTAAAATCCGTGGTGGGTCGAGTATTTTGTCGATTGCATACTGTAAAGATGAGCACTTTTGTGATTAAATGTATCTAATGAAATCATTTGATCTAGAGCTACATGTGGTACACTGACAAGCTTTTTTTTTTCTGTTATCTGTGCTATTTGATATTTACCGTTTTCTAAATGTCATTCATGTGCTTTAAAATGTGTCACAATGTCAGACATCAACCTCTAATATCCTGCCTTATGACTTTTAAAATCAGTGATCAGGGATTATCATCAGGACAAGGATCACTTATAGTCTTCATCTTTCTTTTCCTATTTTAAAGGCACATTGCTTTCAGTTTTCTGCCCTGGGATACGTGTATTTCCATTTCACAGCCTTCCCATTTTGTTTGTTCTTGACTGGGCACAGACAGTAAGTTACGTTACCTTCCTGAAGGAGTTTTCTAATCCTTTTCATTGTTTCCACTCATGGTTTTCTTGTTGGGTCCGTGTTTCCCCGTCAATCATCCAGCTGCAACACTCTCCTTTAACTGCAGACTCGTTTGCATATTAAAACGGTTTTTGGACTAAAAGTGCAGATTACAAGGGGATTCCATCATTTTTCCTTTGTCATCTTGAGAGAGCAATTTTCTTAGATTATTTTTTCTTAAAAGGTTTATTTTGAAAAGCCAGAATGCTGACTTGTTAAATGCAAAAGCTTGTTTTCTTTTAAAACAGCCTAACGGACTTCCTGTAAGAGTGATCTTTGGCAGAGGTTGTACCGCCTCTTCCATGTCCTCTGGCATAATAGAATATAATGTAGCTCAATCTGGAAATCAGTACATACGACTGGCCTCATTCCATCCTAATGCCATATTTAAATGCCCTACCCAGACGGCCAAATGTTCAGTCCTGGCATGTGGAAACAATATAATTGCAGCAGTTCCTAAATGTCTGAGGCTGTGATTGCTAAAATAAGAGATCACCTCTATTTGGGATCCGCCACACTTCTCCTTTTGTACACATCACATAGCGGGTCTTCCTGTACAACTGATACAGGTACTGAGAGGCATGGAGAACTGGATGAAGCATGATAACCATGTGTATCTGTGAAGGAATACGTGTCTTTTTGGATTTATTGCATCCACCAAATTTTGGCTAAACCTTTGAACAAGTTTATAGAATGTCCTCCTAAATAACTGTTCCACTACTAGGTGGATCAGGGTTGCATGAAGGAGATTTGAAGTAGTCTAGGTTTTGAAATACTCTAAAGTGTGGTCCAAATCATTCCCCTCAGATGGGAAAAGCAGGTTTGCACAAGCTCGTTTATTTGCGGCTCAAAGTCGAGACTCATCATTACTCATCCTGCCTCGTGGCTGTCATGTGCGACCCTGTGCTTGACGCCTTTATTTGAAGCAATGTACATTAGCATGAAGACGAAGCCTCACCTGTCTCAGTTAACTCTTTCATTTCCCATGTAACAGGACGAAGCCAGCAGTCTGTCCATCTTCAGCGGAGAGGAGGAGCGATTCGCCTTCCAGAGGACGGTTTCTCGCCTCACAGAGATGCAAACAGAAGAGTATTGGTTAGAGGGGGACAGAAGCTCAAAACCACAGGTGTAACACTTGAAAAAAAAGGCAATCACGCTACTCCATAAACTTTATAACTACCTGCCAAAAAACACCCCAAACGAAGCACTACTCGTACTCACTTATCCAGCACAAAGCCAGTGGGACTGTTCAGCAGTGCGTGCAAATGTTGTACAGAGAATATTTATGGATATATGAAGACCTTTTCAA
This sequence comes from Leuresthes tenuis, assembly GCF_036924035.1. Lineage (NCBI taxonomy): Eukaryota > Metazoa > Chordata > Actinopteri > Atheriniformes > Atherinopsidae > Leuresthes > Leuresthes tenuis. Next base: position 15,450,721 of record NW_027325369.1, read on the forward strand.
ATTTTACAGCAACACTGCACTTTAAACATGGATTATAGAGTGATCTTTGGGGTTTCATAATGCTTTTAAGTCGACGTCACAAGGTGGTCCAAGTTTTTATATTTTCTAATGTGTGGGGAATCCGCTGGACAACTTTTGGAATTGGAATCCAAGAGGATTTGTATGGAGATTTAAGGGAGATTTTAATCTGATATCTGTTTTCAGATAAAAACCGGTGTGTAAAGAACAATTTATCTTAATGAAATGTGTATTATTTTCACATATGCTTCAATTCAGTGGCAGCATGATGACTTTTGGATTTGAGGTGATTCCTGTTGATGCTGCTCAGAAAATTATTGCCAGAGACTGGCCAATCAAATGTGATTCAGTTCATCAGTTGCTTTATTTCTCTGAAAATGGAAAACACAAATATACAGAAGTGAAAAAACACTTTAAGGATGGACCATCTGTGCAGACAAAGTGTTCATGGTACGACCGGACAGCTGGTGATATTCTTTTTAAGTTAAATGTGATGTTATTAGAGAAAATACAAAAGCAGACATATGGGGAAAGAGCAGAAACTTCAAGCGTGGAAGAATCAACTATTTGGCTCATATCAGAGGGGAAAGAATGCTCTGGAGAGCTCAGCAAAACCTAAAGGACTGGACGACCACACAGGACAACTTTAGTGGATGATCACAGAAGAAAAACCCTTCAGAACATCCAGTCAAGACAATAAACTCTTTTGAGATTGAAGGTTTTCTGCTCTTCGTCTCTAGAATTAAGAGATGCCTCCCTGAATGTAATTACAGCTTTATTTGGGATGCAAACCACAGGTAACGCACAATAACATACAGGGAAGGATTAGACATTGCCAGAAAACATTTAAAAAGGGGGGAAAAAAAACAACTTTTGCCAATTTCTGAAACAAGATTCTTTGAGAAGCTCAACCTAACAATAACTTGTAGCAGAATCTTTGGGAAACTGCGGCAAAAGAAAGTCGTAACATGTAATCTGTTAAACACGGGGGAGGTAGTGTTATGGCATGGGTGTGTTTGTCTTCCACCAGATCTGGGTCACTGCTGTTTATTGATGATGTGTCTGCTGACAGACAGACAGATGAAATCTGAAGTGGATAGAGCGATACTTCCTGCTCACATTCAAAGAAATGCTGCAACACTGATAGGATCTTGTTTCAAAGTAAAGAAAGGTAATGACTCCAACATGCAAAGAAAACAACCCAAACAAGTGAACGGGCCGCAGTTGGTCAACCGCGTTTCTTTACAATGTTAGTTTGTGCAGTTACTAAATTGATTAAAATCCCTGTGATTACTAACTGGTTCATTGGTTTGATTGTTCAGTTATATTTTTTCTGTAATTTCCACTTTTTTTTTTGTTAAGGTTGGCTCATCTTCTCCACACTGTTGCCTCCTTATAATGCGTTTACCTTGCAATACTGTTTTTCCTTCTATACTTTTTGAATATTTAGTGTTTTGTTTTTTTGTTTTATGTAGAAAAGTGGTCACGTTTAAACAGCTGAAATTGGTTTCAAACCAAACTTTTTAATGATTTTTTTTTTTTTTTTTTAAAGACTAAATAATGTTTATAAAGGGAAGTTTTCAAAAGATAAGACAGGGTAATGATCCCCCCCATAACTCAAAGGGAAACTATATTGCTGCATTTGATAGAAATGTGCTATTTACCAACATAAAATAGAAAAAAATTGATCAAATTAAAGGCGGCTCTGTAAATATTCTGTATTGCATCCACATTAATGGCCTCCAGTACTGGTCAGTAGGGCCACATACCTGAGGAAGCCTCTGACTGAAGACACTGTTGTTCTCCATTATGTTTAACAGCTTCTGTGCTGTAAACCCCTGATCTATAAAGGACACGCAGCATCTTCCTGCAAACATTAAAAGACTTCATCTTCTTCTAGGATAGTTTGTTCTGTCCCCTCTCCACTAGCCTCGGTTGTTCAAGTTTGCTGTCCAGATGAACACGGCTGTCTGTTGTCCTTCACCACTTTCACCTCTTCTATAAATGAAACGGGATTCACCTTCCTCCTAAAAGTGATGGGAGCAAATGCTCAATCATCTCCTTTGTCTTCTTCAGATTCAAGATGAGGTGACTGTTCGCATAACAAGCCTCAAAGAAGGCCTCAGCCTCCTGTCCACCACTAACGCACGCCTCAGCTGTAGTCATCGGAGTGTTTTTGGAGATGACAGGACTCAAAAGTTGCGCAGGAAGCCACCTACCTGGTCAGGTACTCCAGGAGGTTGCAGTATGTGAGTGTTTGAACATTTAGTGCACTGACACAAACATGACCAGGGCCTCACAATTTAAAAACTGTCATTTTACTCCAAACTGTGAATTAATATTTGGGTTTCAGCCGTCAGAATTCCATCTCAAATGAGTTTAGGGAAGGCTTTGAAAAGACCGGCTGGGAAATAAAATCAATATAAAAATCTGAGGTTGAAACTGCTTTGGAGTTGGTATTAAAGGTGATGTCACCGGGCAGCGGACAACCACACTGTCACTTTAATTTGAGCGCAGTCCTGGGGGCAGGATCGCGTTTGATTTTTTTTCTTTTTTTTTTTTTCTTCTTTCCTCCTTTTCTCTTTGAGTCGGAGCGTTTGCGCCAACCGCAGCAGCAGATTGAATGAAGTGTCTTTGCAGGCTGGTGACCACACGGAGGACACCGTGCTGACTTCCGCAAGATGCCAGAGATGTACAGCCAGAATGCATCAGTATTTTTCAGCTCTTCATAGGGCGGGTTTGAGCCTCACCGCGTCTCCCCCTCAGCCCTGTTTCCCGAAGCTACAGGGCCTTGAGGAACCTCCTCTCCGCCTTGATGGTATCTGGGGAGCAGCGCACTGCTCGGGCGGCTGGCAGCTATTTTTGCGGGTGATTGAGAACTTGGGAGGGTTGTGGTGGGGGGGAGGCGGGAATGGTCAAGATGGCAGCTGTGTATGGAGTGATGAAGCTGTGATGTGGTGGCATTAGATGGACTGTTTGTAATTTCTTTTGTCAAGTCGGGACCGCGGCGCAGGACGGGGGCGCGTGCGAGGGAACGTCGTTTGGATTCCTTCAAGACTCCGCCGACTCCTGCTCTTTCTCTCCACATTTAGCAAAAAAAAAAAAAAAAAAAAAAAAAGAATTGCGGTGCATGTTGGCCAGGGTGTGGGCTGTGCACGACAAAAGGCAATGTTTTGTTAATGCTGGTCAGCTCGATCGGCGCATAGACGCCTTGCAGGAGGACAGATAAACGGACCGAGCGACACGTGCTGGGACGGGGCTGCAGGCAGGATATTTGCATATCGTGCATAGTAAATACAAACTCCCTGAAGCCTGCACACTCAACATTGATGGAATGCGACCAGAATGATTTTGTAACCCTCTGTGCAGCTACCGAGATATTGCGATTAATATGGCCGAGGCACCGCGTAACTGCAGCGAACCTCCCTTGAACGTTGAGATCGATCCGGATTTCGAGCCCCAGAAGCGGCGGCGGTCCTGCACTTGGCCCCTGCCCCGTCCGGAGTCTGGTGCGGGTAAGCCCGGGGCAAACGACACTGACGTAATCCCCGAAGAAGATGATGATGAGGGTGGGAACGAGGAGAGCGCCGCTGCACAGAGAGCCAGCGGTGGCACAGCTGAAGAGCCGAGCTGCAGCAGCTCCATCTCCCAGCCTGTGGAGGTCCACCGCGGCCCCTGCAAGGAGGAGGCCGCCGACGGCTCCCCTTCCTCAGCGCAGACTCCCGGCGCGGCTGTGTGCGGCTCTGCCTCCCAGCAGCTGAGGAAGTCATCCGCCCGCAGGAACGCCTGGGGCAACTACTCCTATGCAGACCTCATTACCCAAGCTATCGAGAGTTCCCCCGAGAAAAGGCTGACCTTGTCCCAAATCTATGACTGGATGGTGAGGTCTGTGCCATATTTCAAGGACAAAGGCGACAGCAATAGCTCTGCTGGCTGGAAGGTGAGCACATGATGGTGCTGTCATCATAACAAAGACCACACTGTGGTCAATGACACACAATGCACACATGGCAATTGTCAATGTAGGGAAAGAGTTGGGTCCAAGCACAAGCTGTATTTAGGGGATGATTGCATCTGCTTTTAGATCTATTATCAGACTGACTTTGGAGAAAGCACAGCTCAGCAGGGAGTTGTGTGTGTGGCTGCCTGACAGGCATATATATCCAAGACTGATGTCAAAATACACATACAGTTGTATCCGTGGGTCTTAGTTTACACACCACTGCATCCGAGGGAAGAAAATTCAGAGTAAGCAGGTTTGAAAGCCATGAGTCAAAACGGGCGATGCAAATTGAATTTCACTTTCGTACATACTGCTCGAGCTGCAGCACAACGGCTTCACCAGGGCCCTGCTTCTGTTTGATTTTTCAGGATTAGTTTGGCTTGGACTAAACCAATTCATCTGTCATGGAATCAAGTCTGATGAAAGCTTTGAGCTTAGTAGGATTTAGATGGAGAGCAGGGAAATAGGTTTGTAATCCTGCACAACTGTGGCGGCCAGTTTCCAGGGAGATGCTTGCTGACTAAAATTACAGTGCGGGCGTTAAGGTTGAGCTCTTCATGTCGCCTCATGATGTTGCGACGGGCCCGTCAGAAGAATCATAGTACGAGATGTTGCGAGCTACAAGCTGTGGCTTGTGAACCAAATTGATGCCAATCACTGATTAATCTGCACAGAATCAGCTGGTTAGTTAGTAATTCTGATGAGTGGCGGTCAGTTTTCATTCATGTTTGGATGTTTATTTGTGGGCACACGTGTTCTGCGACTGCACAGCGATGCTGGCTGGGGGAGGAAAGGGTTAATGTTAGGGTTTCAGTTGTGCTGACATCAGCACGTCTTAGGAGAAGCATTGTGGCTGCGTGACACGCAGGGATCAGCCTCAGGGCAGTCATCTGCATGAGGCACCAAAGTGTCCTCGGCATCTGCAGAATGGGACTTAGGGGTTGTAAATTCAGAGCTGGCACGTAAAACGTACCCTTTAGCGAGCTGGAATAAAACCAGATTCAATGACGAGCTTTGTCTGTGCCTCCAAGATGAGGCTGAGTTTAGTCTAAATATTCGACCTCTTTGGACAAGCAGCGGCTCGGCCCCACTGTGTGCCGTGCCGGCGTTTCATGTGGCCCCGGCACATGAATCAATCAGCTGACCATAAATTATGTAGGTCAATGTGTAGCAGTGTGAGAGAAGCTCGGTGCTTCTCTTTGGATCTGGCCCTGGCTGAACTGGCAGTGCTCCAGTCCCCGCTCAGAACGAGGCTTTGCTCAAAGGGTGCTGCAGGGCTGCTGTGGCTGCGGGGGAGATGGGAAGTGCAGGAGTTTGCTCTTTGTTATTCATCTTTTCAAAGTTTGGCTCATACTGCACATAGCTGTGCGGCTCCATGCATTCACATCCACCATATCTTTATTTTAGAGGCTGGGGTGGTCGTTTTAGCTGCTAAATATGTTGGTTTTCTGAGCCTCAGTCTTTACAGACTGTAGACACAAAGCAAATGAAACAAAAGGAGGTACATGTGAATGTGTATGATGTATTAAAACTTAACGCTGATATTAACTTTCAAAAATTTCCATTTTCATTGCGTCAGAGAACTTGATTTAGTGCTTTGGTCATTTTTTGAGGTTGTACATCTGTGCTGTAATATGATACAATCCGATACAGCAGCACCACGATTTACAGCCTCATGAATGACCACAGAGTTGAGTCACGGCCAACTGAGCCAAAACTCGTCACCAAGGTTTGTTTATTCATGGCTGCGCTGCCGTGTTGGATTGCGTTAGATTGAACATGGCAGGTGTTTTAAGTGTGTTTTCTGCTTGTAGCTCACGGGATGAACAGCATGTCGCGGTGTTTGGCTTTGCTTTTCTGACGAGTGTGACATAAGATATCGTCCCAGTTGATGAACTGAAGAACTGCTGAATTTATGGAGGAGCAAACTCTACTGGTTTTCCAATTTTGCAGCTGAAGGAAAGACGGCCAGTTTGGTTGCAACGTTATTCCCAGCTCAGAGTTTCAGCCTTTGAGTCTAACGGAGGTTTTGCCCCACAGTTAGTCTGTGAGGCCTTCAGAAATGTGGGGTGCATCGCTTTGTTGCCCCAGTTTGGAGATTTTGCATGAACAGGAGCAAACGCTTCCTAATGAATCTTTTAGGTAACTGTAAGCATCCTCTGTTGTACTCCAACCTTCAGCTCTTCCCCAGACGGCTCTTTTTAAACTTTTTATCCCTTTGTCGCTGTTTTTATCCGGCAACATCTCACCTGCCATGAGATTTCAAAGATGAGACTTGTCCTTGAGAAAAACCTAAATGGTTACGTGTTGTCAGACGCCTACAGTAAAAACCAAGCCGCTCCACACTGGCGCTGTATCTCTCTGCAGCAGGGTCATGGTTGCTGGTTCCTGGCGTTCTTGCAGATTAAAACTGAAGCTGAACATTTTGTTTGTAGTCAACACTTTAAAAGCTGTGGGAAAAAGTGATCTTTTGACACCAACTTGGTGACCGTTTTGTTAATTCTGAATGAACAGCAGCAGCTGTCGATGTTCACGGCGGATAACCGTGGAGTTTCTACTTTCTGTTGGTGAAGTGTGGGCTGGGTTTGCAGGTTCCAGCTGTTTCATTTTGCACATGCTTGGGAACATCTCCAGGGAAGTCCTGCAGACCTTTTCTGAGCAGCCAGAAATGGGTCACAGTGTGAAGTGCAAAGAAGTCTTCAAGGGCTTGGCTAACAAAAAACCGCTGGATGTGTTGTATTGCCTTTTACATCCTTTAAATCATTGAGTTCTAATTTATAGCTTTGAAGAGACAGATGCCATTTCTGACGAGCTCATTATCTCCACAGAGTAATGTCTGTAAAGAAAATGCACGTTTTGTACAGTTTGGGTCTTTATCGTTGCATTTATTTTGACTTTAATATTAATGTTGATGTACAAACATGATATGAGATGTTGGAATGTGCCAATAATGCTTAAACAAATTAACAAAAAGATAAGAAACCTGAGCAGTAAGACTGTGAGATGGGTCTGATTTCCAAGTAAGGTCGTCAAAGTTGGACATTTTACAAGACGGATTAAAAAAGAATGGTCAAAATGGGTTGTGCAGATACCGATTTTAGTTTGTTTTAGGGATTCGAATCCCAAAAATGTGGCACTGTGTATGCATCATGAGTCGGTGAGCAGCTTGTTTTCATTTTACGCACCTTGCCTGGTGTGTAGTCACATCTGTCTGAGGCTTTATGTAGAAAAAAACCAGAAACCCCCCCCCCCCCCCCCCAGAAAAGTGGTCTTCAAACCCCACCAGCTTATTGAAAACAAAAGAAAAGGTTCCAAATAGGTTTCACAGGCTGAGAATTTTCCCTCAAGGCTAATATGTTTGCAGCATTTTCTGTATGTGGGCTTTTCGTAGGTCTGAATAAAACGTCCTATTTTCATATAAATCCCAAAAGTAAACGAAGAGTAATCAACTAAACAAATGAGAAATGTATTATACTTGGCGATTTATGTAATTAGGAAACATAAATGATATATGAGGAAATGGTAATGATTGTCCATGCTTTTATTTCATCCAGTTTTGGCTATTGTAATTCCCATTTTTGTCATATTTGTATCAGGTTGATTAGTTTCTGTTATTATGTTTCTTAACTGAATTTATTTAATTTTTTTGCTACTTTGCTGAAAACGTAGGAAAATCATGTTCTGACACATATTTGGGTTGGACATGAACATTCATTTGTATTCTGTCCTTTTTCTGTTCTTTTCAGAATTCCATCCGACACAACCTTTCCCTCCATAGTCGTTTTGTGAAGGTCCAGAATGAAGGAACTGGGAAAAGCTCTTGGTGGATGGTGAACCCTGAAGGCGGGAAAGGAGGCAAAGCTCCCCGACGACGGGCTGTTTCAATGGATAACAGTAAGTACATTAAAGGGGCCCGAGGACGCGCCACCAAGAAGAAAGCCTCACTGCAGGCCGCTCAGGACGGCAGCTCTGAGAGCTCATCGAGCCTCTCCAAATGGACGGGGAGTCCCACCTCCCGCAGCAGCGATGAGCTGGATGCCTGGACAGACTTCCGCTCCCGGACCAACTCTAATGCCAGCACTCTCAGCGGTCGTCTGTCTCCAATCCTGGCCAATCTTGAGCTGGATGAGGTGCCTGATGATGACTCTCCCCTCTCCCCGATGCTGTACTCCAGCCCCAGCAGCATGTCCCCGTCCACAGGACCCACAGGACTCTCCGACCTGGCAGGTACCATGAACCTGAACGACAGGCTGTCGGACAACCTGATGGATGATCTTTTAGACAATATCAGCCTGACGGCATCCCAGCAGCCTCCTCCTGGAGAGGAAGACACCGGAGCCAATAGTCAGGGGAGCTCAGTGTTTACCTTCACCTGCTCAGGGAGCAGTCTGGGTAGTCCTTCTGGCAGCTATGGGCCAAATCCCCTTTTCAGCCCTCCGTCCATCACAAGCCTGCGGCAGTCGCCCATGCAGACCATCCAGGAGAACAAACAGACCACCTTCACCTGCATCTCACACTTCAGTGAGCATCAGACCCTGCAGGATCTACTGAGCCTGGACTCCCACAGCCACAACAACGTTATGCTCACCCAGTCCGACCCTCTGATGTCACAGGCCAGCACCGCCATCGCTTTACAGAACTCGCGCCGAAATGCCATGCTGCTCGGCAAAGACCACCCGCTGGTGAACCCCACCAGCGCAGGCCAGGCCCAAAGCTCTTCAGTGCCTGGTTGGCAAGCTGGCTTGTCAACCTCCAACAGCGACGTCGGCCACCCCGATGCCAAGCAGCCGCACCTGAAGTCTCCCGCTAAAAACGCCGCTATGCAGCTCAGCGCTGGTTTGTCCGGCCAGGACCGCTTTTCTGCCGACCTGGACCTGGACGTGTTCAATGGCGCTCTGGAGTGCGACATGGACTCCATCATCTGCAATGAACTGATGGACGCAGATTGCCTGGACCTGAGCTTCGACGCTCGCCTCTCCCCCACTCAGAATGCCAACAGGAATTCAGGAAGCTTCTCCAGCTCGAAGCAGACACCCTCTCAGAGCTGGGTGCCAAGCTGAGAAGAACTTCCACCCGAGTAAACAAAAAAAAAAGTGGGGAAAAATGTAAATTTGGGTTTGTGTCCCGCATTGTACAATTAGAGGGGGAAAAACGTGTGTAAAAGCGTATTTATGTAGTGTTTTCTTCCATTATTTTTAATGTGAGGCATTAAGTTCGGTACTGTATTTTCAGTGTCTCAGACACAGAATGGTGTCTTCACAGTGAAGAAAAAAGAAATCTTTGAAAAGGTTGACGCCTGGACGTTGGGAACTACATTTCTGACTCAAAGGAGCGCATCAACTCATGTTAGTCTCAGGGAATCACCCATTTCACAAAGTGATACATGAAACTGAAGATAAATTATGTTCTCCGCCTGCTTCCTCTCCCCTTTCCAACCTAAACCTACATTTTTTGCCAAACCAGCCGTCGGCCGACAAAAGGCTGACGGCCTGTTTACAGAAAAAGCTACAGAGAATGTTCCATTATTACATTCAAGTGGAGGATACTTGATGAGCTTAGTTTTTAGTTAGTTTTTTTGGTTTTTCTTTGAGAGACGTAGCCTAAGTGGATGGAAAGATCTTCAAAGAGCTGTTCATTTCCCCGCCGATGCAGCGAGTCGCACCAAAATATGTCGAGGTTAACGTTATCAAGATGTGAACCGATCTACACCATGTGGGTTTTGTATGTAACAGGGTTTTTTTTTTTTGTTTATTTTCTTCATTTTGAAGCAAGCTACCCTGTCATTTTAGTGACATTACTGTGAATTCTGGTCCTTGTGAAGAACTGACACACACACACACACACTGCGGATCCCTATTCACCGTTTTCCATCCTCATCTTCCAATTACAGCTCTGTTTGGAGTTCTGCTCTGCATACAAACTTTAGGACAGAAGTAAGGACGTGACTTGGCTCTACTTGGCACCATTCACGTTAGCAGTGGCTTACAACTGCTTGGATTAAAAACGACCACACACCAGCACTCGATTGCAACACGCTGGTGTTAATCTGAAGGCGTTCTTGGTGCTATAAATATGGCGATAGCAGGGAGTGGCTGCAGATGGAGCGGCGTCGGCAGCCTCTCCCGTGTTATCAGCACTATAGCAGGTGCTGGGTGAAATGTGGGTTTTCAGCCCTGTGAGAGGTGGGTGCGTCGTACTTCAGAGCCATTAAAGGAGGAGAAAAAAAAACATTTTAAATCTTGCCAAATTTTTTCAGCATTTAAATAAGTGGATACAAGAGAATAAACAGTGTGTAGCTATTAGGAATCAGTGTTATAAGTGCAAAAAATAAACTATATCAGCACAGTTTTTGTAGGAACAGCAGGATGAATGATTTTAAGTTTACTTTTCTTTTTTTTTTTTGATAACTGGAAGCAAACATCACCCCTCCGTAAATGGAACCATTTAAAAAATCCCTGTATTTTATTAATTTGTTTCACTTTGTCCGGCAGCCTCTCCACTTCTGGGAGTTACAGCTTCTTTTTTTTTTATTCTTTGATTGTCTGCATTTTTCTCCTCAATTGGCTGTTGATCAAAATCTAAAGTTTACAGCTCGTTTGAAGCTAGTGGCCGCCTAAATCCTGGGTCCCATTGGCTTAACTCTCGATTTAACAAAAGTAAACCCTGTTCGACCTCGCTTCCAAATAGAATTTCTTTTGCATCCTGTTGGTGACTTAAATTGTATTTCCACATGAATTCTGTGAAAATCTCACTGCCAATATCTACGTTTTAGTCGTTCCTCTTGCTCCTACAAAAAAAAAGAAAGTTTAAAAAAGGGAGGGGGGAAATAAGAGATTGCCAGTTGTAATTCCAATTTCTCTCTTGGTTTTATCTGAGATGGTGCATGTAAATAAAGCTTACAAACTACTGAAAATCTGGACTGGTGTACAGTTTTTTTTTTCTGTTTCTATCCCAAGAGAAATTGCCCAGCTGTAGACTTTACTCTGCAGAGCACTGTGAACATGATTTGCCATTGGATGCTGGCATCACGAGCGAGGAACCAATCACATACTGTATCCAAGAAGAAGGAGCCTGCTGAGATGAAAGGTTATTGAACATTGGAGCTGCAGAGGTAGGTGATTCACAACAGCTGATGCACAGGTTCTGCTTTCATATTTTTTACACGCCATGTTACAAACGATTGTTTACTCTGGAGTGAGTTTGAATAGACATGGCAGCGCCAACCACATCCCAACTAAAGAATGAGTCCAGTGTAACATTAGAGCCCTCTACAGCTCAAACACAGAAATGGTAAATATGAAGAGCGGGAATTGAGATAGGAGGCCCAACTGCAAGCATCTCCATGGCAACATTACAACAAACCAGCACAGAGGCAGAGATTTAGTACTGAAGGTGATGTTCTCTAGTCTCTCTTAATGTTTACAAGAAAAGGAGGTTTTGCCATGTTTGACATGTACAAAGCTTCCTCCTCCATTAAAGTGAAGCAGCTGGAGGCAGAGCTGTCGGAGCAACTTGCCGCCCTTCTGGTGGAAATTCAGGGAAACGGTTTTCCACACGGAGCAGGACCGCTCAGCCTTTACAGGTTTGTTGACCAGAAATCCAGATGAAGACTGACACATCTGCAAAGGATTGTCTTTTTTTTTTTTTTTACCCGTATATGTTTTTTTAGGTATGTGAAATTTAAAGCACAATATGCCTTTCAAAAGTTGGCATTTTTTTGTTCTTAATAGAAATTAATAGAGAAAATATTTACATGAAAATATGTGAAAAGCCACATGGCAAGCAGCACTCTGAAGACACATAGATCACATCCACGAGAGATTATTCTTATGCTTATTCTGCAAACGTCATCATAGCTCGTATCTACCTAATACAGGTAGATACGACCTACGATGACAGGTAAGTTTTAATTAGCTTCAGCATTGAAAAACCCCTTTCTGCCTCAGCTACACTTACAGGAAGGGTCAGACCAATTCTGAGAGCAAGGGGCACTCTTTTTATAATTTATAATGAAAATTTCTATAGTTTTTAAGTTTTAACGTAAACAGGTAGCTCATAGTGGAGCTAATGAAGTAAAGCCAATAGTCTTTGGCTACACACTGCCTTTGTAAGGGCTTTACAATTAAATTAATGTATAAAAGTAGTAGCATAACATAGTTTATGTTGCTACTTCTAACTATTATTAGCAATAATACTGAGAGACACTAACATGACGGCATAGTGCATACCTTTATCTTTTGTCCTTTTCTCTTCTTATTATTTCCTTCTTTTCCTGAACTGGGCACCTCAGCTTTTTTTACCTTTTATTGTCCATACTTCATTGAGCACTTGATTTGAGAATCAACTCTGTGGCGGAAAAGCCTCTGACGTAATCCGCGTCTGTCTTCTGTTTATGATGCGCTGGACGGTTTTAAACTAGCTACATGTTGTTGGAACTAGAAAAAAAAAAACAGTGGCGAGCTGAAATTAAATTAAACATTTTCTTCTTCTTAGATACTTTTTTTTTCTTAATTCCATGCTGTTTGTTTGTTCTGCAGGGCCCACAAAACAATTAATCAAATCTGTTTCAGTCTCTTCCTGAGAATTAAGACTGGGATTGAGTTCAGTTGATCAGAATGATAATGGTTTGAAGCATGCTGTTAAGCAACAGGCAGGTGGTTCTGGAGCCATTTCACTCGGAGGAAAAGGGCATACATCTCAGGGCCTAGATGTGCCCAACTTACCCCAAGAGACTTTCAAAGATTGTTTTGCAGCACGAGATTCTATGGATCCCAGAATGGTGTTGTCATTGTACCTGAATGTCACTGATCCAGGCAAGAGCAAGTTTAGTTCAAACCATAGAATCCTATCAGAGAAGCATAACCGATTACTGCAATATTGGCTACATTTATGTTTCAGTGAACAGCATTTTTATATATATATATTTTTGCATGTTGTTTATTCATTTTAACATCTGTTCAAATATACCTCTCAATAATAATCAGTGGATACGAACTTAGTGGTGCAGCTTTTGATTAGTAAGGAGAAGATTTTCTTATGAAATGTTTAAAGGGTGTTCAGTTTTGTTCTAAATACCATTTGGGGTAAAAGGCTTTTTGATTGATTTGTTTCAGCTCTGTTCTACCGCCCAAAGATATCTCCTTCTTTCGTGTGGAGAGGGAACATGCACTGAGAAGGGGGCTGCAGGTGAGTCTGAAAATGAGTTCAATGATGTTTATATTTGATTGTTTTTTCTGGCTTAAACCCGACTTCCCGTTTTCTCCTGGTTTTCAGGTGGCTGAAGCTCTGCCGTTTCAGTCTCAGGCTGATGCCATGCAGAGAGAGCTGGAGAGCTGCTTGAGTTTGGAGTACAGTCCTGATAGTCTGCCTATTCTGCTGCACCAGGTGAGGACAAACACCTTGTTTATTCTTGTATATTCAACTTCCGTGACACGTGTTCTTTCATACTAGTGCAAATGAAACATCCAAAATGCACATTTACGGGAGTTTCTTTACCATGAAATGAGTTGCAGTCATACTCTAGTTACAGTCATAACGCCACTCAGCGTACTTTGTTACCCTTTGATTTATATTTGTCTTTCCCAGGCTGTTGGTGGTGTAGTCTGATTTATGGAGTGGTGAAAAGAAAAGAAAAATCCCCTCTGTGAAAACTCATGACTCCACTAATAGTCAGAAGTGTGTCAACAAAATGCAATCAAGCAGGAAAGAGTCATGGTGTTATCAAAAAGAAAAAAATCTTTACTTCAATGATCAAATTGAATACAACTTTTGTTTTGTATTCCTTTCCTTGTAGTTCTTCGTGGACAGATCGTGTCACTTGGCTCAGATCAAATATCTGCTCATGCTGAGATGGAGAAGATTTTGCCACCACTCCAGCATCATCGCAAAGCTGTATCCTCATTACAAGGTTACCATGCCAATGCTAAAAGGGGAAAAAAAAAAAAAAAAAGATTCTCTGTGACAGCTCATTTTAGCCCTTAATCTTAGCCCACTTCAGTTCTGTGAAGGTTTGAAGCATGATGCAGGCAGCTGTGTTATCGCAGAGTATCAGAGCTTTGGAAACAGACTGAAACTAGACACCTTTCTGATAATCTAATTGAAACACAGTAGAGTCAGTTCAGTATATTTAATTTCAGTACAAATTTAATTACAAATATGGAAATAAAATCGAATTAAAGAGCTTTTAGTTCAATCAAAGTTTGAAACAGCCCAAAAAGATGTTTCCCTTCTGTGCTCTTGATCCAGCTTTTATGATTTTTTTCATTAGAGAAATTGCAGAAAAATTAGGAGATATTAGCTTTAGGTCTGTAAAGATATCATCATATTATGTTATTATATTTATCACACAATTTTTTTCATGGCTAAATGAATACAATAACAATAACTTGATGATTGTAGAAAATGATCACAATGCTGAGAGTGAGATGTAACTTTTTAAAACTTTTGCTTTGTTTCCTTTTTTGGCAAATTAACCACAGCCTCGATTCTAAAGCAAACAGCAAAGCTCATAAACCAACATTTTTTCCACAACAGGACACCGAAAGCATATCAAATGTTGATATTATGAAATATATTGGCTCATCTTGCAGCACATCTAAAAAAGCTGGGAAAGGTCCATGTTTACCACTGCATAACGTCTCCTCTTCTTTTAACAACATAAACGTCTGAGAACTGAGACCAGTCGCTGGACCTCTAGGACAGGAATAATGCCCCTTTTGCTTTTAATGATGCTCAAAATGCTTTCAGTTTGTGAGAGGTCTGGACAGCAGGCAGGCCAGTCCAGTCCCTGAACTCTTCTACTACAAAGCCATGCTTTTGTAATCGACACATTATGTGGGTTGGTGTCGTTTTGCTGAAATTTTCAAGGCCTTTCCTGAAAAAGATCTGGCTGAGAGCATATGTTGCTAAAACCTTCTAAAAGTTCTAAAAAGTTCTAAGTTCTAAAATCCGTATATGCCTTTCAGCATTGATGGTGTCTTTCCAGATGTGCAAATTGACAGTTCCATGGACACTAATGCACCCCCAGACCATCAGAGATGCAGATTTTTGAACTGAGTGCTTATAACAAGCAAGATGGATCCTCTCCTCCATAGTCTGTAGGATGTGCGTCCATGAGAGTTTTTTGGAAACTGCTGACGCTATGTCCATCTTTATTTCTGAGACTCTACATCTGTAAGGTGCTCTTTTTATACCCAATAATGTTATCAAGCTGTTGCCAGTTAACCTAATAAATTGCAACATGTTCCTCCAGCTGTTTCCTTTTAATACCTCTTACTTTTCCAGCCTTTGTTGCCCTCGTTCCAAATCTTTTGAGTCGTGTTTCTGCCGCTAAATTGAAGATGAGCTAATATTTTTCATTAAAATGGTTCAGCACGTGATATGTTTACATGTTTTATTGTGAATAAGATATTGGTACATGATGTTCGCAAATTAAGATCTGTCTAATACGAATCTGTGACCATAACTATGCATAAAAGTAGAAAAAGCAAAAAGATCTGCTGGGTCCTACATTTACCACCAGTGCAGCAGAGTATATCACGACAACCACAAATTTCACATAAACTGTTGTGATCAAGGTAGCCGAAGAAACGCAACAAATTCACAGCTTTAGTCAGCAAATCTGTAAAATATGCTAAAAAAAACTGGATTACACAAAGCTTTTTAAAGCTTTTTTTTGCTGCTGGAACCTCCAGATGACTTTCCAGTTGATTGGTCCTCTCAGGATCATATGTTTTCTTATATTCTCTCAGGACCAGATGTTGAACTTGACACGTGAGTACGAGGACGCCGTTCAGAGAGCCCGCAGACTGTCTGCAAGCAGAGAGAGGACCCTGATGGGTCGAGGAAACCCTGCCAGCCTGCTCGCTCTGGATGATGTGGTCATTTACCTGCAGTGGTTGGTCTGCCATCTGCACTCTGCTCAGACCATTCACAACTTCCTCAGGGTGGGAATGTTTTTAATGACTGTTCCTGTTATCAAAGGTCTTTGGTGTTTAATTTTGTGGTGTTCGTCTCTAGATTGAATCAAATTTGTAATGCAAATCTAAACTGTGTTCCCACACATGCCATATTATGGATTTGGCGATTTTTATGTGTCATGATGCTTTAAGCACTGTGTGATGGACTGGCGACCTATTCATGGTGTACCCTGCCTCTCACCCAATGACAGCCCAGAATAGGTTCCAGCCCCCCGCGACCCTAAATTGGATTAAGCAGGTATAGAAAATTGATGGATGATGCTTCAACCTGGAAATGACAAGAGAAATTACAACAATGTTGACACAAGTCTTTGTTTTATTAAATTAAATTCTCTCTTCATAGTTGATATTTTTATTCATACTTTTCTCACGAAGGCTGGTGTTGGCCATCGCAGCGATCAGTCATTTCTCATTTTTGCTGACAAGCTTTCTGCATGTTTGCACGGGGATTTTGGTTGGAAAGTTTTTGTATTAAAACTTGGTTTTAGTCCTCGTGGGATTCAGGTCTGGATTTTTCCAAAAAATGTTAATATTGTTTTCTGTATCTTGCAAACTTTGGCTGTATGCCTCAACATTTCAGATTATTGTCTTCTTTGAAAGTCTAAAATTGCATGTTGTCCTACGGAATTGTAAAGTAGGACCTGAGGATGATAAAAGGATCCCCATGGGGTCCGTCTTGACTAACCTGTAAAAATGTAAGAAGCAGAAATTGAAATAGTTCATATCTTTAATCATTTAATAATTAATAATAATAATAAGTCATTTCTGGTCAGCTGAAACCTATTTAAAAAGAATTAAATAAAAGTAACCTGAAAAAAGCCCTACTTAGCGCAGGT
The DNA here is from genome assembly GCF_036924035.1 of Leuresthes tenuis. NCBI lineage: Eukaryota > Metazoa > Chordata > Actinopteri > Atheriniformes > Atherinopsidae > Leuresthes > Leuresthes tenuis. Next base: position 15,467,556 of record NW_027325369.1, read on the forward strand.
ATGAATAATTTTGGGTTTCACTGTATATTAGTTTTGAAATAAATGTCTTCAACAGGTGCTGCACTACATTCCAGCATGGGAGAGAAAAGATAAAGAACCACAACAAGTCATTAATGAGACTCAACATTTTGGCGGTAAGAATCTAAAAGTCTTGAGTTCCCCTTAATTTCTTTAATATTTTCTTCCAAGCAGGCAGACTTTCTTGTAATATTTAAAGTGGTCTTGAGTTGTCTTTTTTCTTTCTTTCTGGGCTTGCTGAAGGTCTTTTAAAGTTTTGAAGTTTTGTGGCTGCTTTTTCTCATTTTCTGTTCAGTCCTTGTACTTGACAATTTTCACAAAACTGTGATTAATTTTAAATTTTTTAGCTTGTTACGAACCTCTTAACATTGACCAATGAATTATTTAAACATAAAAAAGTCACCTAACTCAAGGGAAGAACCAGTTTTGCGCCTACAACAGGCAACCTAGCAAACTTTAAACTTTGCCAACTTTAAATCACATCTTTTGGTGCTTTGCTTCTAGTAGACTGTCACAAAGAAATAATCTCCCATTTCTTCAGATGCATCTACAAAAAATCCAGGTCTTTGCTAGAAAATAATCCATCAAAGACCATCTGTTCACTGAGGCCTCATCAGAAATGGTCTCCATGCAAAGGTAGCTTTAAATGAGACATTCTTAAGGAAGGGAAACATGGAGAAAAAGCTGAGGTGTGCTAAATGACCCAAGAACTGGACTGAAAATCAGTGGAAACAGGTCTTATGGAGGGATGAATCCTCCCTAAAACCTGTATGTCAACATTATTGAAGCAGTGGGGGATCATCTTGACAGAGAACAGAACAAATGGCAGCCTACATACAAAGAAGAGTTTTGGAATGTCCTTCAAGAAGCTTGGAGACATATTCCTAAAGACTACTTAAAGAAGTTACAAGGAAGCTTGTCTAAGAGGGTTCAGGCTGTGTTGAGGAATAAAGGCAGTTAAACCAAATATTGACTTAATTCCTTAGAATTGTACTATATACTATATATTGTTCTGGCAATACAAAATGAGGGGTGGCTCGAGCCTTTTGCACATTACTGAATGCTAAACTTTTGAATTTGGATACTGTAACAAAAATTATTAATTGTGCTAAACTGGGAACTGCAGAGACAAAGATGGACAAGAAGAAGAATTATTAAATGGATCTAAATATAAACTGTCTTTTCCCCAGTGAATTTCAAAGCATCCACTGAACTGACTTCGATGGAAATCTGGTATTTAGATCTTTTAGATGATTTCCTGCATGCATCTGAAAAGGTTTAGGAAGGTCACCAAAGTCAGGACGGTTCAAGACTAAATAATCAAATTCTATCAAGAAAAAGTCAGCTGCCACAATGCTGTGCTCGGGATTTTATGTAACAGTGTTTCATTTTCATAAATACGTTTGAACTGAAGGATTTCTCAATACTTTTCAGCCATTCGCTTCAGATCACAGATTGTACTTCTCTCCAAACAACGATGCGGTTAGAAAACTGTCATATCAGTCACAGGCACAACTTTAGACAAGACACACAACTAACTTGAATTTTCAAGTCTGAGCTTTTTTTAATTCTTCATCCTTACATGTGTGCTGTGTAGTCTTTGTTTGGGCCCAGCAATGTGTGGATTTTTCTCTTTTGGTTCAACACTTTTAGAACACTTGCTACTTGAAGAGTCTATACAAAACAATGTGTTTATCACAGGATTTATTTGACTATGTCAGGAATTGCTGATAACGTTCCTCTGCACACGCTTCACCTGGATGGGTTTCTACCTGAGCTGCAGTCCTTGATCACCTTCTTCCAGCTGCCATATGACACCGGGAGCCTCAGGACCACTGCAGATGAGATGGAGTTATTCAGCATGGTATTGCTGCAGAAAAGACAAGTGACGCAAACATAAAGTAGAGCTGGGGGACATTCAGCTTGACTCTCTGCTTTTGTCTGAGCAGGTGTGGAGGAAGTTCAGAGAGATCTTTAGACGACAAGAGCAGATGAAAACCTTTCCTCAGTATGACGGGACTGATGTCAGAGGGAGCCAGGGGGGGAGGAAGAGTGCACACACGGCTCTGAGGAAGGACGCCAACTGGGTCCCTTTCATACAGGTTAGAGCAAATGAACAAGAGAAATAAGAGACTGTAATCTCCTTGTTGTTTACACTGTAGTCTCAGCTACTTTGATGCTCTATTAAGGTATTTTTTTTCACTTTCTTCTCAAAGCACCCTCTCACAAGCACAAAGTGATGGTTTTAAATCATTGTTTTACCCATTTAAGGATTACATGTTTGTTTTTTTTAGTCTTTTTTTTTTTTTTAGAGTATGAGGACGATAGAAATGGACAGTTTTGATTCTGTCCTGCAGGTGAAGCCCAGACGAGATCCGTGGCAGCAGAAGCTCCTCACTGAGCTAAAAGAGAAGCAGTCCGTGGATGGGCTGCTGAGGAAGCACTGCAGGTTTCTGCAGGTAACCAGGATTCGGCTCTGAATCAGTGACATGCCTCCTTGTTATCATCATCTGACTTGTACATTAATGGTTACTTTTCAATCAACTTGAAGTATTCCTGATATATAAATAGTTATATATAAAGTGTTATTCTCACTTTGAGTTGTTTTCCTATCACGTGTAATAAAGACCGTAAAGAAGCATATTAAAAGAGGAAAAACAGGAAAGATTTTCAAAATGTTAACAAATGTAGCAAAAAAAAACAAAAGGGAAGAAGTCGAAGGAAACCTTTTAACTTGTTCTATGCAAGTGTTGATAATATAGGTTGCGGTACTGAAAGAAAATAAATCACCTTCTGAAAACAAAAGGAAAATCTGTGCTTTTAACACCATCACAGCCAGTGGCAAAGCATTACCACATCCATTACTTATTGCGTATTTGAACTGGCTCCAGTTGACATCATGTAGGTAATGTATTGGCCGTTATATTCTACTTACCGCGTTTCTGAGCAGGTCCCTGATTTACTGCACGTGGCAGCAGGTCTGAAAGAGCATGCTTCACGCAGCAGCGCGACAAACCCAAAAAACATCTGTGAGATGTGGACCAGACTTTACACCACTGCCAGCGTAGCTGTACGTATCATAGAGAGACGGAAATATACTTCCTAACCTTCCTCTTTACCGCAGTGAAATAAAAGAATGGCTGTTTTTCTTGGAAGGTAACCTCATCAACATCCAAAGGAAGACGAGATGACGACAGAGAGAATTTCAAGTGTCAGAACTCAAGCTGGACAATTGAAAGGTGTGTGTTACCTATGCAAAGAGGATTACAGTTTGTGTTTTTATGAGTTCAAATACAACATTTCTCAGTTTCATATTTTCTATATTTAACTTTAGTCATGTTGTTTCCATGGTTTCTGTCTCTCAGAACTTTTAATAAGCATTTGACAGGGTGTTAATAACAAAGGTGTGTATCATATATCAGATCTGTGCAAATAAAAAATATAAAGGAGCAATTTTTGTTGTGTAAAGCCAGCTTTTTGAGTATGTTGATGATAAACAACAAAACTGATAACATTGCAGCCATCTGCTTCCTCTGTTAAAAAAAACAAACCCAAAAACCAGCCACTCTGTGGAGGACAGCCTGCGGGTCCTGGGTCTGGACGACAGTTTAGACGAGGGCACCTCTGATCCAGTTGTAACCAGAGGAGCACACCTGTCCCTGATCTACCTGAGGCATCTGAAACTCAGAGAGCTCCAGGTGAGCCACAAAGCATTAGTTTTTCCATGTCTAAAGGAGGATAGATGAGTGCTGTCGTGGATGCTGCTTACTACAAAATACACCAGATTAGTAATGTCCTATCACACAGTACAGAGCCATGTGAAAATCAAGGTAGCCACTTTCATTTCTCAGGTCACTTCTGATGTCTTTCCTCCTGGGCATTGTGTTAACACACACCTGAATGCTTTGAACCAGCAAACTGACAACACCTTTTGCTTTTATAGAAGTGCTCTCACTTGATGATGAATATTCTTAAAATACATTTGATTACTGGAAAAGATGCAGTTAGTTTTTCACACCCTGTTTCGGCTTAATTTTTGTTCACTGAATGACTCTGAGGCTCCATTTTCTTCATTTTAAGACCTGGCAAGGACTAGATTATGTGTGAAACCTTTGAACTGAATTAGGGTGTACTTTCTTTATTTTAGCACTCTTTGAGATGCTTAGAAGTGGCCTGTCTTCTATTTCCTCTCTGTAGCGCGTCTGTCTTGGGATGCTGAACTACCTGCGCTCTGTGGAGAGGACTTTGACTTTTGACCTGGCAGGTCTGAAGCTGGAGGAGCAGCAGCTCTGCAGCACAGAGGAGGAGACAGGTTGGATGAACGCAGCCAGAGGAGGAACAGGGGAGACAGGAGGTCTCAGCTCGCTCCAATACATCCACAACACTCCTGTTGACTACAAGGTAAAACAATGTCTGAGCATTTTGGTGCTCAGCCCTGGTATTCATGATGAAATTAGAATAAAAATTTGGTAAACTGGAGAGGGGTGTTTCTATTTTTAGACGCTACTTCTTAAAGCTCAAGAGTCATTTCCTGCTTTGTCTATTATCAGAGTACTGTTAAATGCATTTTTACAATATTTAGTTCCAATATTGAAAAAAAAAAACAGCATTTTGGTGACGATTGCTGTTTCTTTTCGGTTTTTAAATTAGCAGAATTTGTTGTCACTTTCTGATGATTTATTTAAGGGAAAATCATTTCCTGGATCAAAGGATTAGTTCTGATTTGGATGAAGAAATATTTACTTGATTTCTGCTGGATCTGTTAATTTATTAGTTTAACTACTCACACTGATTTAAGCATTCATTGTGAAATTTGAAATATTCGGTATGAACCATCACAACATAGAAGCACACACAGAACTAAATGTGAACTAAATGCTCTGTCTTGTTGTAAAAGGAGCAGATTGTGGCATTCTCATGATTTCTTTATTTTCCAGATCCATTGCTCGGAGTTCATGGAGTTTCCAGAGGTGGAGAATCTTCATGATTTCTACAGCTTTGAGGATCATTTCATCCACGTTCAGGACCACAGAGGGTTTTACATCGTATACGACGTTGCTCTGAAGGACCTTGATGAGCTGAAGAATGAGCTTCTCCTTGTTGGTTCACACTTCATTCACAGACACGGGATCAAACAAACGGAGGCTGTGCGGGCAGGAAATGTGGACCACGTTGCTGTGCTTCTCCACTTGTGGAAATGCGAGACAGAGTTTTTGGAGAGCAAAGTGCAGGTAGTCCACTGATTTTTATTGATTTTCAAATTATCAACTCTGAAACCATTCAATCTTTATGTGATAAACCTTTCCCAGCTCTTAAACTGTTACTATGAGGCCTACCAGCATGCGACAGGGACTGAGGAGAGATTTGCTCTGGCCCGCGTTATCACTGACATCATGCACATGAGGCCACAGCTGGACACGAAGCAGGACTACTTTGTTCAGACTTACAGGGCAGATATTGGCTGCCTGCAGAGCCACCAGCAGCTCATTCGAGATGTTCTGGACAATCAGGTGAAAACACAAAGCAGCAAAGGTTTGGACTCACATGTGAACACGCAGAATGCAAATATAAATATAAATGTATGATTCTTTGAATTAGACATGAGTCTGACAGATGATGCGGGATGATAATAGGTTTGCATACAGTGACAGACAGTGCTGTTCTTCTCCCCAGATAAAACGACAGCGACTGTATCTTGAGCGTATCTGGAGAGACGATAAGAAAAGCTGCTTTCCTGAATATGGCCTTCCACCAAACTACGTTCCTCAACATTTGATCTCACTTGGAAGCAGCAGGTGAGCACACGCGACTGCTGTGCCCATTTTGTCCTGCACGCTTTCATTAATTTGTGATCTTAACAACCTCTTCTTACCGTCTTTGTGTTTGCTCTGTTGATAGCCCAGCGCTCATGAACGTATTCCTCCTTGAGGTTCACCCTTCTCTCTGTCTGGCTTCTGCAATCTATCACGGGCTTGTTCAGGCTCATGCTGAGCTCTGCCAGCTGCACCAAGCCACGAGCAGCACTGACAGACTCTTCCTGCAACAGAAGCTACTGCAGCAGGCCCTGCAGAGCTGGAACAGGCTGGCTTCACCAGGAGCCTCCTACAGCTCTCAGACACAAAAAGATGTATGTTTTCTTCTTTCTTGTGAGTCTGTTCAATTTACATCACACAAAAGTGGTGAAACAACTTCACTAAGTTAAAGGTTTTCCTCAGCTGTTCTCAGACGTGTTTTTCGACGACCCAGTTCTGGTCCAGAACGTGGGCCTGTCATTGATAAAATCTGCAGAGGAGAGGGGCACGAAGCAGGGACAAGAGAGACAGTTGTACGCAGTGGAAACGTTCTCTAAGCTGCTGGAGCTCGTCACCGTCCGCCATCGTCTGCAGGAATCGGCCTCAGAGACTGCTCATCTGGCAGAGTTAATAAAAACACAACGGGACGGGACAGATTCAATCAAGAAACACAACATCACATCACTAGAACATGCTATGTTTTAGTCCATAAAAAGTTGAGATTCTGGAGACGCAACCGTTTCTTTACAGTGTCAACTTGTACAACATAAATGCATCTTTTTATTTCATACAGCACAGTTACAAAAAATGTTAATTTTCATTCTGTTTCAAGTAACAAAGAGTCTGTTCTGACTTAAAATCCTTATTGGCAATATTATCCCATGTCATTTACTTTGTAAAAGCCTATACTGTGATATCTTTTATTTTCTTTTTTCCAGGTTGTACAGAAATGTGACGTCAGAGCTCAGCCTTGACGATTTCCACCTCTATCTGAGGCCGCTACCGTTTGAGCTCGCTGAACAGAGGGAGCGAGTCCAGCAGAGGCCTGTTTTTATCACAGCGATACTGGAGGATGGCAGCTCTGTGGACAGGTGTAAAAACTACATGTCCCAGTCTCACAGTTAAACCTTCCTTTGGTCTTCATAGAGTCATGCAAGGAAAATGTACATTGGTGGTCATTTCTTACAGCTTTCCAGTACGACTCACACATAGTGGATGCATGCATTTTTTCCAGATGCTCTATTATGAAAGACAACCCCTGGTAAAAATTTTAATGAGATAGTACAGATATAACAGAAAACTGTGTCATTTACAAGCTGAACATGTGGCTTTGGAAATTACTGTAAAAAAATAAATCAGAAAAAGTGCTGGAATTAGTTCAATTACTTTTCATTTTTACACCTGCAAAAGTTTAAATGTGCAAATCAGTATGTAGTTCTAACAGAGCTGTCAGTGGAAACAATGGAAAGAATTCTCAAACTCCTTCAAGAAGCTAATATAACCAGGAGTATTTAAAAGTTCTTGGTTGTTCACTGTCAGCTGTTTTGGAGCAATATCAAACAAAATGCAAAAGGGCATTTTTTGATGTGTAAACTTGGAATGCTGAGGATCAAACCAGCAATCGTCTGATTGAAGGATGCCCACTCTAACACCCCCCTCCCCCCCTCCCCCCATACATGAGGGAAGATGTCAAAGTCTCAATCTAGAAAACAGGAAGTTCACAACAAGGAAGATTGTTTGTGACCAAACTGCAAGAAACCAGTTGAAGGAAATGGGATTTACATCCAGAAAAGCAGAATGTAAACAATCACTAGCTCCTGAATAGAAGTAATATGAGTTGCAGTGGGCTAAAGAGTCAGTCATGGGCTGTGAATGTGTGGATGAAAGTGATATTGGACAAAGAGATGATGCTGGAACTTTAGTTTGGTGCTGGTCCAATGAAACCTGTGATATTAAGTGAAAACAAGGACTTTTCTACAATGATTGATTGTGACTGATGTCAGGTAAAGAACTAGGGATGATGGAAGTCAATTGCTTTACAGTGAATGTGCAGCTGGACTGTAACATGTTTGGATACATTTCTCATCCCGTCGGTGAAGAGGAGGTTTGATGATGATGAGGTCATTTTTCAGGATGATGGTGCATCTTTCCACTGAGCAAAGAGTGCTCAAACTTTTCTTCAGGAAAGACTTATTGAAAGGAAAGGTCCACAACAAGACTCCAATCTGTCTAATCGATCTATCAACTGATATACAAGAAAGTTGGAATCTGGCTGCTGAAGAATGTTGTTCTTCCTTGATATAATCCATGTCTCAAGGACTCCAAGCTGGAGGAGGTACAACAAAGTTCTTGCTGTGATTCCTTTTTATCCATTTATTCATTTGTTTATTGTTTTTTTTGGTTCAGGATTCTCTTCCCCATCAATTTGATCGAAATTTCCATTAATTACAACAGATTTATTCAAATTAGTTTTTGTTTTGTTTTGTGAGAGAGTGTGTTCAAGCCAGTAAATAACATAGCTAAGTGTCCTTTATGTGACTGAATGAACATCCTTCAAGAGTTCTGAGTCCCATATTTTTTGTATTTCATGGGCAACAAGTTCCCCACTGATAAAACAAATTTTAGGATCTCTCTTATTATGTCTTCCATCCATTCAGATATTCTGTATGCATGACCATCTCTCTATCCCAGTATTTATGCTCATCAGCAGTGGCATTAAACTGTGTTCAGAGGGAAACTAAAGCTGCCTGTCTGCTGCAGGTTCATCCCGTCCCACCTGCCTCTGAGCATCCAGGAGCTGGACGACAACCAGATCGGGAGGTTTAGCTTCAGCTCAGAGGAGGCCGTTATGCACGTATGATCGAATGATACCCAGATACTGATTGGCAACTGAGTGAAATGACAAATTAAACATGCTGCTTTTTGTATATTTTCCCAGCTCATGAACAAACAGAGCATCGAGAACCTGCAGGTGACTCTGGCCTGTCAGGTTACACAGAAGAATGCCTTGATGAGTGCCGTGAAGCTTGCTTGTGTTTGTCACTGGGCAGAGAGTGTCTCGTCTTCGGCTGATGTGCGTGTGTTCAGGGTTTCAGGGGGACACACTGAACTTTATGCATCAATATATTCATTTGACAGCTATTGTCAGCTTTTAGGTGGAAATCTCACATTAAAAACATAGTACATATTTGTTTCTCATATAATTAGGCCTCAGATTTATCTTGTGATATCTTAAAGGGGTCTGGCTTCTAAGTTGAAGACAACTGGATGTACTTCAAAACTACACATCATGCAATCTGATTTTTCTTGATGGTGCAACAGTACATTGCTGCTTACGCATCGATTCCTCGTTATACTTTTACTGACTGCAAATAAAGAGTCTGACCATTCATTTTCTAGTTAATGCTTCCACATCAACAAACTATTGTTCCAATCTTTTGTTTGACCATCCATTTATTCACAGATTGAAGACAAGGATGTAACAGTTGGAGGCGATGCTGGCAGCCTGCAGCAAACATCAAACTCTTTACCCTCTAAAGCCTCTGGGAGAACTCCTCCTTCTGCTTCCACAAAGAAGAGGTGATTTACTGCTCTTGAAGAACAAAATTATTTTTGTGGTGGTGAGGACTTTTTGAAATTTTTCTTAGCAGGCTTTTTGACAGGTACAGTTTTGTTTGTCACTCCAGGGTGATGGGAGCCTTTGTGTCCATCCAGATGGAAAAAGTGGCTCTGCGTGGTGAGATGCTGAGTTCATTTGTGAAGAGGAAACAGGCCGCTGGGGGTTTCATAAAAACTTTGGTGAGTGACTCGAGCGGTTCAGCAAGATGATGAGTGTGATTGGCTGCTCATGATGTGGAATTGATTTCTTTCATTACAGGAGGAAGCGGCACAGATCAAAAGGACGCTCATAACTGACTTTCTCAGAAAGTAGGTATATGAAAACCAGCTGCATTTATTAGAAGGCCAGACAACATGAAACTTGTCTAAGTTGGTCATTCTACATTTTAGGATAACAAACTTAAAGAAAAGTCTGCTCATATTTCCACAGATTCACAACACAGATATCGCAGCACTGTGTGAGAGCGCAGATTGTTGCATATTACTACAGTTTAAGTTTCCTTCTGGAGGACATCCCCTCTATTTCTCAGTCCCTCTTCATGATCGGCCGAGCTGAAGAGCCAAAAGTCAATTTGGATTTGAGAGCTGACCCCTGCCCCGACTCCTGGTACAGTTTAATTATTAGTACATAGAGGAACTGTATGCAAATCATGTAGGCACATATGAAAGAGGCAATGTCTGTACACTTACTCCAAATCAGTCATTTACAGAAACGGATATCTAGAGAGCCTTTTTTTTTTCGGGTGGGACACATAGATGCAAGCAACACATTTCAAATGTTTTTGAGCCAGTCTACTAATCTGACAGAATGTGTGGCATGAAATGAATTTGTTTACAGAATCTGGCAAGTATGCCATTCAAAGACGAGAATTAGAGGGTTAAACTGCCTGCACTCCGGACATATGACCCACTGAAATATATCAAGCAAGAAAGGGAAAACATTTTAAATCTACAAGTTGGACTCCTCAGTTCCTAAAAACTTACAGAAAGTTGTTTAAAGATGAGGTAATTCAGCCCAGTGCTGAACACAGCCAGGTCCCAGCTTTTTTTATATGATGTTGCTGGTATCAAATTCAAGATGAGAAAATATCCATCTAATAATGATGAAAACGTATAGTTTAAATGTGATATGCTGTCTTTGTTCTATGTTAAAGGTTTTGACTTTAACTTGCTGACAGACTGTTGCAGGGTCAGAATGTTTAAGATGTTTGTGCCACAATAATCCTTTGATCTTTTTTCAAATATCCAGCAGCATATACAACATAAAATCAGAATCTCCCTTTCACATAAATTTCACACTTTAACTTTAACACTTTTTACCTTTCTATAGATTTTTCAGATGGTATTAAACATGTTGTTTCCTGATGACACTAATCAGTCCAAACCCTCTGAAGGACCCTGCAGGATCGACCACAGCAGCTTTTGAGTGATGATGGTAAAACTCTCCTCAACCTGTGGTACCTCCCACACTACACTGAGGTTCTTCACGTGTTCGCCACTCTGGATGTTCCGGTGAGACACTTAAAGTCGTCACTGAAACTAAATATACAGCAGCGCAGCAAATTTGTTGTTTTTAGCCGCTAATTTTAAAAGCAGTGGTTGTGCTTTACAAGGTTTTCTCTTTCGCTCTCCTCATTTCCATGTCTGTGGAGTAGAACTGTGTTTTCCTCCGTCACTCTAACGATCCAGTTATCTGTAATTCATTTTTTATTTTTATCACTGATTTGTTCCTCTGATATCAACAGGCACATGTTGAGGCGCTTCATCACACTCTGCAGATAGTGTCTGGTCTTCACGACATCATTTACTACCTGGTTAGTTTCTCCAGATTGGGAAACAGAGGGGACTCCTGCAGCTGGAGGAGAGGACAGGCTGTAGCAGGCTCAAATCTGGTGGCTGACTGGGGAGGCACAGAAGGCATCAGTAGGTTTATTTTACAAGTGAAGCATCACACCATTACACTAGTACTTGTAGTCATGTCTTGGGACCCCCATCGTTTATATCATAATTCAATTTCTCTTCAGAATTGATGAATCATTATTCAGTTCAATTCAGTTAGATCTACGGTGAATCAGATGATTCTACAGTGCTCCTCGATCCTCTGTCTTAATTGTATCAAACCTGCCCCTTATCAAAGATGAATGGCTGCGATTACAGTGGGATAGGTTTATATTAAAAGGTAGTTTGGCCAGTCAGTCAGACATGTCTGTATTATCCTCTTTGTGCAGGAACGGAGCTGCAGGAAATCCAGCAGCAGGTTGACAGTCTGTCTGATCCCAGCAGCCCGCAGTCTGTGGGCCGCCTGCTGCAGCTGCGCAGGCAGGTCGTCCTGCTGCAGTTTGATACTGCAGTCAGAACCCTCATCAGGTCAGTGGGTGGTGGGTGTTCCATCCTGCTAGAGTTAAAAAACGCCTCCATTTGAAAAGTTGACAATTAATTATTTATTCCTTTTGTGCAGATTTTGGGGCTTCAGGCCACACAAAACAGAGCTTCTTAAAAACATGGAGCTCTATCCAATCCTAGATTTGTGGATAGTTCATACTTTTTCTTCTCTTGTTGAGGAACAGTTGATACTGCATCAAGTGTAAAACTGCTTTTTGTTGTAGTTTATCTTCTCCTTGCTGCTTAAAAAAAAAAAGAAAAAAAAAGAGTGTTTTATTTATGTGTTCAGGGAGGCGTTCCTCTCTTCTGGTGATGTTGCTTCTTATCAAAGTGTGAGTGACAACATGGTGACTGCTCTCCCTCTGCTGAGTGGCAGCCAGCAGAGTGACACACTTGGTCTGACGCTGCCTGTCCCTCAACCTCTACAAACCCATGACTCTCAGGTAGTCGCATCACACCACTGTGACTTATTTTCTCAAGTGTAAAAGCACATGTAATGATGTGATTGGTTTCTGGAACTGTGTCTGTGACAGGTTCAGAAGCTGTATCCATGGAGGAGTTTCACAGCCTGTCACGGACTGCTTCCACTGCATGTTTGGGATCTCCCACCTATTGAATACTGCATGCAGGTTCACCACCAAACATATCTTGTTTTGCCCTGCTAATGGGAGAGATGCACTGTTGAGATATTTTCTGTGAATATTTCCCAGTTTAATGACTCCTCTTGGCTTTCCCCTGGCACCAACCACCACCAGCATAAAACTTCACTTTGAAACAACACTTCTTTAAAAAAATCATCTTTTTTAATTTTAAAACTAGAAAGTGAACAATGGACATAAGAAAAAACAGCAACAAATGTGTTGAGCGTCTTCAAACCCACAAGAATAAACTCCATCTGATTTTAAAGGTTGTGATTAGCTCAAACAGCAATAATATTTGAATCTTTTTCATGACTGGGGACTTGTTTTTTCTTGATTTTTAAAAAATGTTCCTTTATATTATACTTTAATAAACCTCCATTACAGTTAATACAAAGGGTGTGTGTTTGCTTGCAGCTCTGTCTGTGTGGTCTGAGCGAACGCAGCAGACTGCGGGCCAATGCCGCAGTCCTAGGAGTGTCGCTGCTCCTGGAGGACGTCCTAAACAGTGGAAGAGAGGCAGAGCCTCTTCATCTCCATGGCAACAAAGAGGACTTTTGGGGAGATGGCATGCCTAATGAAGTAAATTACTGGCATAAAAGGCGGGCTACTTGGTTTATCTGTGAAAACAAACATAATTCATGATACACACAGATCTCTTGTGTATTGTGTTCTTTGAAGGAGGATCAAAGCTGCACAGACGCAGAGGCAGAAGGGAGGAGGACGGATTCCTCCGCTCCTCTCCATGATCCAATCAGAGTCCAGTCTGTGCTGAAAGGTTTCCTCTTGCTGATGAAGCAGCTCGAGTTCCTCAAGGAGAGTTGGGCTCAAAGACGTTTGGGCGTTGAGACGTTCCGTACACCTGCTTTATATCAGCAATTTGTGAAACTTTACAGGTGACAAATGTTTGCTGCTGGCCGCGTGTATCGGATATCAGTGTAATTCTCATCATATACTGTGAAGTTATTGCTGAATGTGATGGTCAAAGTTAAAGATGCAGGATAATCCTTTAAAAAGTAGTTTTGCATTTAAGTGATCCCTCTACTTGGGCCCTTTAGTTGCAGTTGTGAAGCAGTTTAAGTTTCTTATCTTGAATGCTTCTATGAAATGTCAATATCATAAGTGGAAAAACTCCCCTCTGTATGTGAAGATTATGCAGTTATGAACAAAAGCTGCTAGAAGGACCTTGAGGCCAGATTATTTCCATCTAACTGCTGCTTCTTACATTAACATTGAACTTGCACTCTCCAGTTCCATGCAGCTTTTAAGATCTGGTACTAAAACAGTAATTGTATTAAATTATTTACCCTCAGTTCTTAAAATGGCTGCATGTTTCTTACAGCGCTGAAATCTTTCACCCCAGTATGAGAGCCCTGGCCCAACGAATGGGTAATGAGCGTGACTATGAAGCCTTAATTTCTGGCAGGCGGTCTCTCCTGCCCCCACCTGGAGCTGCAGAGGTCGATGTGATAACCTGGCAGGTACAACCACAACCAACAACTGCACAATTTTGTCCTTGTGTCGACGTAACAAGTTATGATGTGGCTGAAAAATCTCTTCCTCCAGCTCCACCTGCTAATGGAGAGCACAGAGTGTGACATGATCAGAGCGGTGCAGAGGAGGATCAGCAGGGAGATGACACTGGCGGTTTCAGAGCGAACACGGAAAGATGCCCAACTCCCCACTGGTATGAAAAAATAGAACAATAACCCAATACAAATCTACATGAACACCCCATGCAGAACACTAAAAATGACAGAATGGATGTTACGATAAGATATTCTATATGTCACCAGAGCTGTGGAAGAAAACTTCCCTGAAGTATAGTTTATCACCTGAGAGGCCACAGATGGTGGAGACATTCATCCAGCAGCTGATGAAGGGGGCTGACCAGTTGGAGGGACAGGTATGATGATAAAGCTAAAATCAGAGCAGGAAAAAAATGACATGGAGATCCTCAGGTTGTATAAGTTTTTATCGAAAATATCAGGAGAAATGACCAACTTGCAGTCACATGCTGCTTGTCAACCAGTTAGGTTGCAGTTTACTTCCATGTTTTTATTTCTTCCAATAATGAGAGCGACTGGTTTAATGAGACACAAACTGGTGCTAGTTGTCTGTTCCTGAAGCTGTTGTTACTTTTGTGCAGATGGCAGCCATTTTGGATTTTGAAGTTAGGTCTGGTGAGCTTCCTCTGACTTTACAAGCTGCAAATATGATTTGGGATGGGTGTTAAAGTTTTTTTTTTTCTGTTGGAAACTCAGAAATTCTTGTTTTAAAATGTTGAAATTGAACTCATCATAAACGCCAAAAGCAAACAGTTCAATAAATTCTGTCACTTGAGGCCGGCGGCTGGTGCCTAATGTAGGTTGGTCCACGTAGTGCCCTGTGTTAACATGCTCCACTGTACAGCTGAAACTAACATGTATCTTGGCTGGTAAAAACAGTCTTGGTCTAACTATTATATACGACTATAATCACAACTATTTGATAAGAAGGTGGGGTACATTTCTACATTTTTGATAATGACCAGAGAAGGAATTTCACACAACCTTATGCCACATGAATTAACATGGACAGAAAATCTAACCACTTCATTATTTCATCCTCTCAGACATTTCTAAGATATTTTCTCATAAGCTAATACAGAAACTCTTTTGAAGCCATTCCTGAGATGCGGCGTTCGTGAGGTATAAGCATATGACAGTGGGAGGTGTGGGGGGGGCGTTTTCCATGACGCCACATGAATGTTTAGTAAGTCGTGAATGATGGAGTGTTTCATCTTTTAGCTGACATTGCCTCAGGATCATCTGCAGCTGTGTCTCACTCACCTGGCCTCCTCCGTGATGGAGCGAGAGCGTCGCACTTTTCAACTTTACTCACAGTTTTATGAACAAATTCTGCAGCAGGAGACTCAGCTTCTGTACCAGAGAGACCAGGTAAATGTGCGGAATATCACCTCACATATCATATCAGCAGTTAAAAGAGAGCTCTTTTACTTAAAACCATTGGCTTCTTAGGGGAAATGATGGTGTTTATGGCAGCACACAAGAATGCTTCGGTTAACGGCTGTATATTTAATTATTTCAGTCTAATAATTTCAGTCTAACTTATTAGTACTTGTGATTTTTACCTGCAGGATTTTAAGAGTCTTCACAACACTCAGAAAAGCAATCCTCACAAAGAGGTAGGTGCAGTAACTTTATTCAACTGCTAAGACTTTACAGCTCAGCTCACCAACAAGAAGGTTCTTTGTTCTTTTCCTTATCAGTTACGGGGTTTTTGCTAAACTGCTTTCAGTTCTCTGGTGCTGAAAAAGCTGGGAGCTGAATTGTAATACTGAAAGAAGCAGTCAGTTTGGTCCGTTGGTCCAAAGTGAAACAAATACTGCAAAAACTAACAAGACTTCACATTCTACCTTAGTCTGTTTTCCTTGGTTCCTGGTCTTCTACTTAATAACCAGATACCTTGAAATTTTACTGTATAACAAAGTTTCTGTTGCGTCAGCTGTATTCACAGAAATAAAATCTATTTTGGTGCTATGTTGTTTTTACACAGGTGGCAGATATATGTGGCGGGATGATGTTGGAAATCTCGGGCCTGCAGGCCCGAGTGGCTCAACTGGGAGAAGAAAAAAGAACTTTGGAGGAGCAGCTCAGCCTTAAATTTAGGGAACGCTACGACCCGCTAGTTCGACGCCTTTTCTCTGCCTGCATCCAGCTCAAGGTGAACATTTGTTCTCTTAGAGATAAGGAAAAAAAAATGTTTGAACCAACATACAAGATATTATTAAGCTCTCAGAGGCAATTAATTAATTCTCAGTGTCTGATCTCAATTGTTTTAAAAAAAGAAGAACAGATTCACCTGCTGAAGTGCATTCCTAAATCCATATTCCCAATAAAACTCCAACAGCTTGCAGGAAGTACCAGTGACACTTGCAATTTCCATTCATTCTGAAAGTTAGTTAAAAAAGAAAACAAACAAAAAAAGACTCATAGCCTTGCATCAGGACCAAAGAGAGCAGCGGTTCCAACAGCCAAAAGCTGTTAGACAAAATGTCCAGGCTGACGTATGGTTGATGAATAATCTGCGCAGTACTAAGTACCTGATACCTGCTGTCCTTAAATCCTGTTGTATATTTGTGTGCTGATTGAAATACATTTCAAACCAAAATTAAAGAGGAGACAGAGCTGCATGTTGAATTACTTCCTAACTCTTAAAAAAAATTGTCCCCGGTGTCTAGAGAGCACGGAGAAATGATAACTAATGTGATTATTACGGAAACATTTGAAACAATGGGGAATAAAACCTCGTTCCATAGATGATGATAATTTTGAGGATCATATTAGAACTAGATCACCTGAACTGTCAATGGATTATTTAACTCATCACATCTTCAGATATACAGTCTCCACAGAAATATTTGCTTCTTCTAACATTCTTTCTTTTCTTTTACAGTGTGATATCACCTAGTGTTAAAACTCCTGTTCATTTTTAAGCTCTTCGCTGTGCTTTATTGTTTTTTTGCCCAGTTCATACGCACAGTATTATATAACACCTCATTTAACTTTGGAGCCATCAAAGGTTCTTGTAAGTTGCAGCCACCTGTTTGTCTCTCAGGCCAGATTGGATGAAAATCAGCAGCAGATGGAGCAGGATGTGAGTGAGATGGTGAACAGAATAAGGGGGGAGGGAGTGGAAAGAATTGTCAAGCTCAAGAAGAAGCGTGGCTGCACCACAGAAAATGACGGACTTGTCCTCACACGGTTGAAGGTCTGAGAAGTTGACATGTTTAAACACTATTGTAATCGCAGAGAAAATGCTCATTAGCGTTCTATGCTGGAGCGTCATTCATATCCGTTTGTCAGATGGGTGACATCCATGAGCTGAACCTGGAGAACAGCCGACTGACGTCTCTGCTCTGTAAAGTGAGGGCTCTGAGCCGCTGGAGGCGGGTGGTGCAACAGGAGAAACTTCAGAAACAGCTGATCCAAGCTCAGCAGGTCAGTTGCAGAAGGGCAACACATTTGGATATCAAATTCAAAATCCCTTCAGGAAGGAAACGAAAAACAGTTGCAGAAGGAACTGAAAGCTTGTTTGTTATCTCTATAATCTTATAGACTCTTATGTTACATTTGATATGTCAAAGAGATAGTTATAGATAATATATATCATGTTAGGTTAAACGGTTAACTAACTTAATAGTTTACATTTAGATTTATCATTAGTCCTCTGTCCTTTTTACTTTACAATAAATTTCAACTCTTCAGTTGCTTTTTCTCATTATGTGACTGACGTTCTCCTTAATGCTCACATGTAATCAGGAAATTATGCCAGCAATACAACCATTATTTCTTTGAATAGACTTACTTGAGCAACATCTGTCACTTGTATTCTTGTCCTAATTACATTATTATGTTTAATACTACTTTTTTTTTTTTTTTTTAATTTGGTGTCCAGAGGGAGATTATGTGCCGCACTGATGCTCTCAGAGTGAAGATGATATGTGAGGAGAAGGTGGTTTTCCTGCAGGAGGAGCTGGACGTCGCCCGGCAGATGTTGGCCCGCTGTCAGGCTGAGTGCAGCAGCACCAAGGAGCTCCTCAGCAGGAAGGTAGTTGCAGTGCCATTTACATCTGGCAGATGCCTGAACATCTGCTAAAATGAACACCAACTTCAGATGGATGCACACCTAACGCACAATCCTGAGTTACACGCTGTCGATCAACTCGTAGAGTTTGATAAAAGTGGAAGCAGACAACGTTAGATAAACCTCACTTTTACAAAAGTCAGCCATATGCTGCATCAGAGTAACTTTCCCGCTGAATTTCTTCGGCTCTTTTTGGAGAAGTGTTCCTCCTCTAAAGAATGAGGGATTAGATCTATTGACTGGTTTAAAACAGGACATGTTTATTCTACGCTGCAACTGATAAGATATTCTAAAAGACAAATATTACAGTTATTGAGAGACAGTTTTTACATTTGACAACAAGGAGATCAGATGTTTGTTTTTTTTGTTTTTTTTTTTTAAATTAAAAGACCAGGCACTGAGGCTACGAATGGGGCTCTGGAGTTTATAATGTGACAGTGAAGTTTTCAACCTTTAATCGCTTTCAGATACAGACTGAAATGCTCTCAGGAGACCTCTTTGACCAAATTCATTATGATTAAATGAACATGATCTTGTATTCTGTATTGATGCTAAAAGCAGGAGGGAAAAGAAATCGTGACCAGCCTGGATGTTTTTACCTGATACCTGTTTGCAGGCATCGCAGCTGCATGAGGCCAGGCAGCAGTCTGCACACGAGGCCCGCAGCAGGCGGGAGCTGGACACGTGTCGAGTGCAGAGCTTCGAACAAATGAGAGCCGACGTGGAGGACAGAGACAAACAGCTGAGAGAGCTCAGCGAGCAGCTGGACAGAGGCAGCAGGATGAGCCGGCTGCAGAGGCAGGGCAGTGCCAGAGAGATCCGGCAGGTCCGTACCTGACATCCAGTCTATGCTGATGTGGTCCTCTGAAAGACCTTCGACTCATTCTTGGCCATGAAAACACCAACGAGCAAATCTTACTTTACATCCATGGCCCATTTAGTAACTGTTGTGCAGCCTTCAGTTATACTGTATTATATTCATCAGCAGATCGAAAAATCAGGAAAAAAAAAACCCAACCAGGCAAATCTAATTTAGTTTTTGTCAAGTACAGTACAGTAATGTAAACCCTACACTGTAAATTGAATATTGAAACAAAAGTAAATGTACTTCACGATGAACAGATTTAATGATCATTTCACAGAAGCTTAGATGGTTTCACTGACGTTGGTTTAAAATGACATTTTATTAGATGCCTGCCTCCTCTACTCATCTGCTCACTCCTCTGGTGGGAGGAGACTAAAAACACCTGAGTGTGTGCAAATTGGAAAATGTGAAAAGGAGATCTATGTTTGAAACACTTCCCTGAAAACTACAAGCGTCAGCTTAATGGTGGCGCTAGTAGAACAGAAAGGAGTGCCCTATAGTCGCCTCTCTGAGTGGAGTCTCCCTGTGCATGTTTGCGTTCTCTCTGGTTCACTCCGGCTTCCTCTTATAGCCCAAATACATGCTAAATAAAATTACCCTGGAAGTGACACACACACACACATCTTGATGTTTCTGCTGCACATTCAACTTTTCTGTGTGGATTCAGGTAAAGCGTCAGCTACAACAGCAGCGCAGCCTCAAACAAGAGGCCTTTCAGCAAGTGGATCAACTGCAGAACCGAGTGAATGACATCGAGGCGGCTTTCTCCAGAGGCCCCTCGACTACAGGTAAGAGCCTTGCAGACATAAAAAGAGACAAAATGAAAGAACATCTCAGGATACTCAGCAGTGTCTCAGGTCAGCAGCTCAGTCTGTCCATTTGTCTTTTTTTTTTTTGTCCGCCCCCCATTATTCTTGACATTTCTTTTCCACTTTCTTTTGCATCATTCTATCGCAGATCAAAGCAGGACTTATTGCATGCTGTCAGCCAGCAGATTGAGCACTACAAGTCTGTCAGCAGGTACTTCAGCCACCCTGAAGGCTTACCTTCGTCACAATGCAGCAATGGAACAATTTGCAGTGGAGGAAAAAAGCAGCTCACGCAGTCAGGATTAAAATTAAAGCCATCACATTATCCATAAACTTGTATCTTTTTGTGATGACATTTTAATGTCCATTATAGACGGCATTTTTCCCCCCCTGCAGTAAAGCTCTGACTCTGTTCTATTTCTGTCCCAGGTCTGTACAGGACCCCACGGCAGCACCAGCAGTCAGCCCTGCAGCTTGGCAGCCTCACAAACTACACAACACGTCGGGACTTTGCGGCGGAGCCAAGACACCGGAGAGCAGAAACAGCCGGGCGTCCTTCAAACACGAGAACAAAGAGACCCAAAGCAGTGAGTGGTGAGATTTTCCAGCTCTCTGCAGTTGGAGCCGTTCATGTTAGGTTTCAAAGTTGATTTCTGATCACTGAAACAGTAGCTGACAAAACATTCTCATTCATATTTTGGAGCATGTTGCTATATATTCTGCGTTTCTGTAAATGTTCCTTTCCTAAAAGTTGTATAATTCCACTCTACTGATGAGGATCATACCGCATAAATGAAAGCTCAAGAGTAGTTATTACAATTTGTCTTCAGTTCAAAGTTAGATTGGTTAAAAACACCACTAACAAAGAATGGACTATTTCAGATCTAAATGGGGCCATTATTTTACAAAATGAACACCATGATGTATTGAAAAAGACTCAAGAAGAAGCGACCGAAACCATAGGTTCAAAACAAGATTTAATGAGGTAATAAATTAAATGAGCATTAGGTTAATTTTCCTTATGGTTTGTATAGAGTCGGCTTCAAAGCCACTGCAGTTGCCCCCTGCTGTCCTTTAGGTCTTATGGAAGTTTAAGGCTCAATCCCACTGCCTGCTGACTATCTCAGTCCAGCCCTGTACGGAAAAAAGTTTTCTATTTCTTCTTTTCTTTGGATTAGTTAAAAAAACAAACAAACAAAAAAAACAGGTGTATATTGCCATTGATTAATAAAATAATGGAAAAACTGACTCTAAAACTGCTGTTTTTTCCAAAGCATCCAGATATTTTGTCAGTTCACAGGCAGTGTTCGTTATGCCAGGAGAATATTGCTGTGTTCAAGGCGGCGCCATCGACAAACATTTTCCCACAAAGTGTGGTACACAAAAAATTCTCTGATGGAGAAGCAGGAAGACGGCATAAAAATGGTCTTCTATTAGAACTGTCGAGCAGTACCTTTGGGACAAAGCAGTCCCTGAATCAGTCGTACAAGTGAAACAGAGCCTTTCCTTTGAAGTTTTCAAAGACTGTATTGCAGAGGTGCATTGCTAACTTTGCCTATGTTTTAGTCTATTTCAGTGTGTGGCTCTTAGAATGTTACTGACTTTAGCCAACCATCATGCTACTTTGTCCTTTAAGAAAAAAAAAAAAAAAAAGGAAGATGATTTGGTCTGCATCAAAAAAGGTACTACCTCCAGTAGGGGTCCTCAGGCAAGACCCCCTTACCCTGACTGCCTCCCAATGTAAGTCGCTTTGGATAAGAGCGTCTATCCAAGAACATGGTCTATGACACCTTTGGCTCAACTTTTCAGACATAGGGGTGACATCCAACTTTAATATACGGTCAATGATCTTAAATGCTGGATGAATTATCTTTGAAATATGTCCCCCACATAACCTATATTAATACAGGTTATATATACACACACACACACACACACACACACACATCCCATTGGTGAATTACTAAAGCAGTACCAAAAATTGTGACCGTACCAAAGTCTTGTACCTCATGTAAAAGGAAGCTTTTGTTTCTCTCTCAGGCTCCATCTTGCCTGCGCGTCGTCACTGCTGAGACGTCGTTCCCAGACCTGTGACGTGTGGCAGTAAAGGAGCCACTCCCAGCTTCGCTACGCTTTCTGTTCTCCACTCTTCCTAAAAGCAGCCTCCCCAGACTATGTTTAAACGTCCTGCAGCTTCGTTCCTCCTGGGAGATTATAGTTTTTTGCCCTGTGGTGAAACAATGCCAAGACTTTCAACATGAGTTTCAAACAGCAGCACTTTTATTTCAAAATGTGGCCATAGTCACATTTCAACAACTCATTTCATCAAAAAAACAGAAGTATTGGCTTTTTGCTGTCTGACTGAGTCAAAGTTGGTTTTTCAGCTACTACTTGCATCATCGCAACATTCAAACCGTCTCCACATTAACTCTGACAGCATGAGGTGTCATGCTCAATGGAGAAGTGGTCTTAAAATGCTAAAAGCTTTAGTTTGGTTTGAAAACGATTAACAGAAAATATAAAAATAGAAATGACCAGGTTAAGACTAGTTTCTTTTAAAATGACGTATTTACATATTGATACACGAGTATTCATCCGTGATTGATGTGTACAGCAGCAGTGTTATCAGTTTGGATTCAGCAGCTTCAGCCTCCAGCCCACACTCAGCTCTCCTGTGGCAGCCCTGTGGTGTATAAGTAGGACACCGTTCCAGCCTGGATCTGAAACGTCTGTCCCTGGATGTGGTGGCTGGAGATCTGCTCACTGGTCTGGCTGATGGAGATGGGCTGGCTGCTCTGGCTGCTGATGTGGATGGCTTGACCGTGTTGCTCCCTGCTCTGCCCTGGCGAGCTCTCCTGGGCCACGGCCAGCTGCTGCAGCGGCTGCTGCATCACCTGCAGCTGCTGCAGGGGACGCTGTACGATCTGAAGTGGATGTGGAGGGCCGTGGTGGGACTGTAGGTGCTCCATCGCTTCTTTGCTCAGCGTGATAACGTGCATCTGATCGGGTTGGTGCGTCACCTGGCTCTCCAGCATGCTGACCGAGTGAATCTGAGAGGTCTGGGCCACCACGTCGCCCGGGGTGACCAGCGCCACGTTCTGCACATGTCCCGGCGGCTGGGTGAGGAATGCCAGTCTGGAGTGGGCTGGTTGCGCCGCCTCCCCCCCCTCTGCAGTGATGAGGCTGATCTCCTGCTCCTGACCTTGTACAAAATTAATGTTGCTCCCACCTTCCGTCACCACCAGCTGGATCTCCTGCTCGGAGCTGGGGGGGGGCTGGTACTGCGGCAGCTGCAGGATGTTGCGCACCTCCTCTTGTGGGGCTGCTGCATCCGATGAAGCAGCTCTCTCCTTGTTGTGAGATTTAGTGTGTGTTTTCAGATTGTCCAGCCGTGTAAACGAAAGGCTGCAGAAAGAGCAAGTGAAGGGCTTCTTCCCTGAGTGGGAGGCGATATGGCGTCGTCTGGCACTGGGGTCCGAGAATGACTTGTTGCAGATGTTGCAGTCATACGGCTTCTCACCTCTGTCAAAGTAAAAAATATAAATAAATAATCACTGTTACAGTAAGCAAATATTTCCAGTAACAAAGCTCCAAATACAGTAACAACAGATTAGTAACTAGCTGCTAAACAAAGTGATCCGTTTTATGACTAAATTGTCAGATATTTGTCTTGTAAAGATAGACCAAGTGCCAGCGTTGATGCTAATGCTAATGCTAATCCTGCTCCGTTGTGTACCTGCAGGATTAGCAGAGTCTAAATTGGAACCTCGTGTTGATATTTCTCACCTGTGAATTCTGATGTGAGTCTGCAGCGTGCTCTTGGCTGTGAAACATTTCCCACAAATCTCACAAGTGAAAGGCTTCTCACCTGTGGGAACGCAGATATTTCCACAAATCGTTCATGTCGCCACAGGCACAATGTAATAAGGCTCGTTCTTTAAATCGGTCGGATTTTACCTGTATGAGTTCTGAGGTGCTTCTTCAGTTGAGCTGCATCCATAAACCTGTGATGACACCGAGCGCATTCTGGTAATGATTTGCCTTTGGGTTTAGGGGGGGAAAAACAAAGCTTTAAACGTTATAAAGACTCGAAGCTGTGCTTATAAAGACTCGAAGCTGCCTTACCTGTGTGAACTCTGTAATGGCTTTTAAGCTGTTTCTTCTGAGTGAAAGTCTTCTCACATTTATCGCAGTCAAATGATTTCTCTTCTAAGGACAAAGAAAGATTAAAGTTGAATCAGTTAAAGACAACTGATGGACATTAGGCTTTGATGACTGATGGGATAAATGTAATCTGATAATAATTAGTGTGGGATTTTTTAATCCAGAACAATATAAATGTGTTGTACAAGTCTAACAAACGTGAAAGTCAACATTTGGTTTGAGCCTCTTTATTCCTCAAGTAGTTTTTTTTCTTTTTAAGACCTTTTTAGTCCTCCACTTGTCCCATTTCCTCAACGTTTTATGGACACACTGCACACCATGCTGAGATAAGACCAGTTTTCAACTAATAGCACTTTGGAAATCACCTCGTTGGTGCAAAAACACTATTTTATGTCGGTCAAATTGGGTTTGCTTTTGGGGTTTTTCATAGATGCAACCAAAGAAATGGAAACAAGTTGTGTCTCTTCGACAGACTGCTACCAGTGCCTAAAGATGCTATTTAAAGTTGCTATCTGTTATGCGTTAACGCAAAACTGGTTCATCCTTTGAGTTGGGTGCCTTTTTTAATGCTTGGATGATTCATAGTTCAGTGGCTTAAGGATGAATGATTCTGAAAGTTTCCAGGATTAATCCTACCTTCGTGGAGGTTCATGTGCTCTTGCAGGGAGTGCTTGGTGGAAAGCGCTTTGGAGCAGACGGTGCAAACGAACGGTTTTTCTCCAGTGTGAATGCGCTGGTGGGCCAGCAGAGTGTGCTTCTGGGTGAAACTCTTCCCACAAACCAGGCAGTGGAAGGGCTTCTCTCCTGAGGGAAAACAGAAAAACCTCTTTGTCATCTGATATCATCTGTGATGGACGCTACCTGTTTACAAATCAAAACCTTAAATGGAAACGGTTGTCATTTTAACAGACTTTTCCTACAACTGACCTCCTTGAAGAGGTCTTAAATGATTACACATATTACCGGTGTGGGTCCTTTGGTGAATCTTTAAAAACAGGTGGTGTTTGAACACTTTTCCACAGTCCTCGCAACGCGCCTCTGTGTTGGGGTATTTCCTCTTGCAGCCTCTCTTCCCAGGCTCTTTGCTTCCTACTCCGTCACTGCCAACCTTGTAGCCCTTATATTTTACAGGCGGACAGATTTTTCTTTTGCTATGACGTCTCTGGTCGGCCTCAAGGTTATAATCTACATCATTTTTAGAAGGTGGGGACTCTGAGTCTCTGTAATCTCCAGTCTGACCATCTGATTTCTCGCTGGGTGCACTTGCGTTTTTCTTCGGCCGTCCTCTTTTGCGCTTCAACAGATCTGCCGCTTCAGCTTTGTCTGCTCTCTTGTTACCACTTTTGCTCTCAGTCCCTGTGAGTTCAGTGAGCGCTCTGATGAGCTCGCTGACCTCCATAAGATGAGCAGTGGCCAGGAGCTGCTCTGTGGCGCTCTCCTCCACGGACACCTGAGCGCTGTAGATGAACTCCAACACCGCGGCAAACATCTTCGGCGCCATGCCGTCCAGGTGGTAGGTGGACTGGCGGATCTGATCTTCTGCTGTGAACATGACGGAAAAGTACTCGCTGCTCGCCGCCAGTAATGCTTTGTGCGCCTTGAAGTGCACATCTTCCACAACAAGGGTGATGTCGCACAGCAGGTCTCTTTTCCTGAGTTTGTCAAATTTGCTCAGGATGCTCTGCTGATGAGAATCTGAGCGAAGGGCCATGAGTTGTGAGGCTGGAGCAGAATCTCTCCGAGGCATCTTCCCCTCCAAACAACCACATCTGCAGCTGAAATCGGTGAAAAGAACCGGTCAATGGCCGCAACAATACACAAGACTTACTTTAAGAAACAGCCACAATTAATATACTTCACGTACTCCAATGCACCATCATCACCTGGGGCTGCGAGTAATGACACAATTAGGTTATCAATTGTTGTATCCTATCATTTGATCTATTATACATCCTTCATAGGACTGTAAACAAGGGTGAAACTTTATTTTCTCTGAGCTCAAAAGA
Organism: Leuresthes tenuis; assembly: GCF_036924035.1. Classification (NCBI taxonomy): domain Eukaryota; kingdom Metazoa; phylum Chordata; class Actinopteri; order Atheriniformes; family Atherinopsidae; genus Leuresthes; species Leuresthes tenuis. The sequence continues at coordinate 15,493,497 of NW_027325369.1, forward strand.
GATGCCAAGGACAATGCTCACCACATTCTGACCTTGGGATTTCTAACAAATTATGACAAAACTAAGTAGCAAATTGAACACTTAAAAAAAACCCAGAAAAAATAACTAAAAATGTTCACATAGAAGAATGATATAATAACTGTACCAAGTGATTATTTTCAGGACCCTTTAAACGGCAGTCTTGATCTATTATGAACAATAGACCAACTGTCCAATATGATTGTCCAAAAGTGTTTAAAAATGTCATTTTGAACGCGCAGAAAGGGTCTTCTCGATTTGCAATCCGGGATAAAAATGTTTGTTTTTACTAAAATAAGCCAAACTGTAACCGATAGTTACATTGCTCATGGTGAAACCAAACAAATGTCTACGCTTATACCATTTTCTATAGTTTACATACAATAACTTTTTCAATAGTTTACAGACAATAAGCTGGTGCCTGGTTTTTAAACGTACTTTAGCACCGTTTGCAACGTTAAAGTAACGTTTGCTGGCTAATATTTGGCCTCTAAAGTGTTTGCAGAGAATCTGTTTGTGAAATCTAGTGAAATAAGTTGATGGTTAGCAAGCAAGCTAATCGTTTTAAACCAGACAATGCATCCATTTCAGGCTTAAATCCGGCCACAACACGCTGCAACAATAGAGGATACGATTGGAATAACGTGTTTAGCTAACTGAATTTCATCATTACTATAGTTTCAAACAGGACCAGGCTGCCGACAGCAAAGACTGTACGGCGTAATTTCAAATAGTGAGCTTTTAGGACCTTACCTTCGTCTCTGGGCTGGACGGAGAACGTGAATGCGAGGCGCCTATCGCGAGATATAAAGTACTTCACGAGATGAACTACACACGCTGTGGACCATATCAGAGCTATAGTTACGACGCTCCCATTGACTCTCGGGAGTCAGGTGACATTATGTAAAGTTGTTTTGATTGATAGGTTTTAAAACATTACTAAAATACGACTGCTAATACTAAGATACTACTGCTAACTGTTACCATTACTTTTTATTATTATCAGTATTTATCATTCATATAATATGTATTATTTATAGTAATAAAAACAATGTACATTATTTATTATTCCTGTTCTTGTTTTTCTTGTACACACACACACACAATCGTTCTTGTTTCAATCATTTTTTAATAAAATCTAGTTCATTTAACAATGTTTATACCAGTCATACTTATTCCAGTCCATCGGTTCTAACATAAATTGCAAGTTTGAATAATTTCTTGTAGAGTTAGATTTGTTACTATTGACTGATCATATTCAAGCATAATTAATGGTTGTTTCATAGATCTGGTACATGGCTCAATCTTAAAATCTCCATGGTTCTGATACATATCCTTTCAAAATAACTAAACTTGGTAATAAAGATAAAAAAGGTATTTTGGAAAAGCTGACATTTCACAAAACTGGTAAGTGCTGACAGTGCTTAGACTCCAGTAATGTTAAAAATGAAATGGTAACTTGTTGATCTATTTGCAAAGGCAGTACAACCAACCTTGTAAAGTTAGCATCAATCACGTAAGTAACCTAGTGAAGCTAACACGAACTTTTCTCTCCAAAATGTATTATTATTATTATTAGTAGTAGTAGTATTCAAAAGTAATCAAAGCACTTTCAATTGTCAACTCCACAGCTCAAAAGCATTATTGACACGAAAATACATCCCATACAACGTACGTTTACTTTTTACCATTTACCGTTTATATTTACCATGCAATAGCTCACACTGTACCATACGAAACTATGACAGCTTGAAGTTTTGTTGGAACTGTTGAAACTATTGAGGCTTACGTGAACCACGTGACAGCCCGAGCGGCGACATCAAAGCGTGTCGTCTATAGTCGCCGCGTCGACTGTAGAAGGGCGTGCCTAAAGCGCCGCCATATTGGTACAGTGCACTGCTATAGAGTATATACTCTGGCCTCTAAAGTGTTTGCAGATAATCTTATATACTAGAGTATATACAGGGCTAGCAGACATAGACAAACAAAGAGTAGACGCCACATCGACCACTCCACTCAGTGTAATCTGTCTGGCAGGCGCAATGAAGTGACAGCGAATTTGATAAACCATAATTCGCTGAATACAAAACTGATTTTCAAACGTCATACATGTAGGCTAGGCCTGATACTGGAGACATGATTCGGCGTATTTTAATATTCATAGTTGGCTTAAGAGTAATTGAATCTTCTGGTATGTGATAGATGTATGATAGGAAAGCTATTTTACACGTATATAATATAATACACACATATATACAAATAATAAATCATAAATCCATATATAAGATAAAACTCAATAGACAGAAGTTGCATATCAGAAAAAATGAATATCTACATGTACATACATCTCAGAAAAAAATGAAAATATCTATATCAAGATTGATTCAAATTGACAAATTGGCACAAATGGTATCAACCATTGTTGCAATAAGCAAAACATACCAAAATACAGTTAAATTATAATGCAATTACATTGAATTATTTACATGAATCATTATCTAATTTCTCTCTCTCTCTCAGAAATAAATGAAAATCTATATATATCAGAAAAAATAAGACAGACAGATGATTCAAAGTAAACACAAGAAACTTGTGCTACAGAAGAAAATGGACCAGACACAGTGAATAATCCCTATATAGACCATGAGCAGCGCTGACAAATATGTCATTGGGGTCATCAGGTGGGGACCTCCTTTGATCAGTGTTTAGTTGGGCCCACGATACCTCCAGGAGGTTAGACAGTGATTAGTGGCGTCCTAGAGTCACTCCCCTAATACCAGCCATCACTGCTCCTCACACCACAACCACAAGCTACCCCAACCTCTCATCAACTGCATGGATGATAGCAGGGTGGGGATACAAACCCGCTATGACCGGGTTCGGGTAGGGGGTAGAAATAGAAGAGGTAAAGATAAGTAGGATGATATAGAAATCCTAAAAATTTTTTATTTTAAAATGTAAATTTTCAAGTTAAACAAAAGAACATGACATCACCCCACCCCAAACCATATTTACACAAAGTTTGAATGAGCAAAAAGCCCTGAAAGAGGATTGTTTTGCAGAGCTTCTTTCTCGTGCTCCCTTTCTGTAGGTCAAACTCTTGAGGTGAGTTTTACGGAAGCCAAGAACGGCCGTGGATTATTATTATTTTATGCACTATTATGTCGTGATAACGACATATTATCGCGTTATCTCGAGATAACAAAGATCATATTCTCGTGATAACCGCTGCGGCGATATAAAATAACGTTTACTCTTTATAATGTCTATGGTTCTGACGTCTCATATTCAAAAAGGGTAGAGACAGCAGATCCTATGTCTACTATAACAACAATAATGATGATGTTATAATATTATTATTAATAATAATAGCAACAATAATTATAATAATAGTAATACCAATTATTATTGCTATTATTAATGTTATTATTATACTCAAACGCAATGTATACCCTTCAAGCAATGCTTTAAATAAAGACCTGAATACACCTGAACGCTTTCTGGTTTTTTTGTTCTATGTCTGTGTCACGGTGCGAGAAGGGAGGACCCAGATTCGGAAGTTACTTCATGCGGACTATGAATTAATGAAACAGACAACACTATGGGGCAAAAACCTGGTCTGACAATACTGAACAAACGTAGCGTGAACATGAAGGTAAGGTGAGGATGTCGCAATGACTGTGAGTAAACCTAGAAACTAAATACTGTGGGGAGGTGATTGGTGATGATGTGCAGCTGTGGAACAGAAACAGGTGACTTGAGCGAAACTAAGTGACAGGAGAAAAAAACATGACAAGAAAATAAACCAAGAACCTGAACACATAACAAAACAAAACTCAAAAAGTGAGTCTGACATTTGACAAACAAACCTCGTGAAAATAGCTCACTTTTATTGTGTAAATTAGAAATACTATTCCTCCACAGACGTAATTTACTGTAGGAGCGAGCATAGACATTTATACGAACTCCCGCTATATGTCTATGGGAGCGAGTGCCACTGTTCCAAGATGGCCGCGAGTAAGCGGCAGCAGTCAATGTGGCGTCTATTTGTCTATGGACCGCACGAGCTCGTAGTCTGTACATAACTATTGGTTTATAGTCATGTAACTTTCTGTCGTAATAAATATGGGTTAAAGTCTTCCTCGAAACGGAATGAGGACATGATAATATTATCACTGGTAGGTGAAGCTTTTCTTTGCTTTGCACTTGACCGCCATTATGAAGTAAACACCTGTCAAGTCTGAAAATCAAATATAAAACCTTTTAAACTGGCTTTTGATATTCGGTGGCCTCGAGTGTTGCACTACAGTGCAATGCACAATTTTGTGGTATTGGGGTTTTACAAGAGTTTTTTTTCCCATTTCTACGCCACTTAAAGATGTATTAAAGCAAAAGTGTTTGGGAAGATATTCTCCACTGTAATCAACGATATTCATTTTATAGCTCTAATCAGGGTACGATTTGCCCCTCCCCCCTCTGGTTTACACGTCCTACCCTCTGCTGAATTAGTTTTTATCCTAGGTGGGGACAACATTTTTGTTTCTTCGCGTTTCTCACTTGCATGTCTTTTGAAGTTTGAACATTTTTCTCTTGCAGCGTTTTACTGTTGAATTTGTTTTGCCATTTGCAACGCGTTTGCACGTGTCGGCCACCGTATTATCCCCGCACCCCCCCCCCCTTTTTTTTTTCCCCACAAATCTTATCCTTGCTATAACCATTGCTTAATTAGTAAAGATAGAAGAAATGACTATACTACAAACTTCAAATGATTAATGTGTAACTATAATTGGTAGTAAGTAATAAAGATGACCTCCATCATTCCAGAGAACATTTAAATGGGTTTATACACAATGTATGGACAGAAGATAATATATGGTTGTATATATGATAATAAAAGGGTTATACCCCCCCCCCCCCCCCCCCCCCAATTGTCAAATGCATTATCGCTGCATCTGACCAAGGTTTCCCTTTTATGTAATGCATTATCACAAAGGTTGGGGGTTAACAGTGAGCTTTGCGTTACTGATCCTTGATCCTTGTATGCGGTTGTTATTTTATGGTTTTCGGTCATATATTAACTTTTTAAGCTCGTCTTTCAGCAGTCCATCGGTATTTCACCCAGTTCTGCTTCTCCAGTTTGAGACGCAGGGCTGTTCAAGATGGAAACTGTCCAGGTTGTCATCGTGGGGGCCGGCGTGGTTGGTTTCTCGACTGCTGTCTGCGTCGCCGAGGCTCTTCCTTTCTGCTCCGTCACCCTGGTGGCTGACAAGTTCAGTCCGGACACCACCAGTGACGGAGCTGCTGGGATCTTGTTCGCTGCAGAATATCCAGGTATGACGCATTGCCTCTCAGAAACTGCTACTTTGTCATACTGTTTTCACAAGGTACACAATCCCATCCTTTATGCAAACATGCAGCACCCATTGTTTTGCAAAAAAAAGGACTGATTTGATCATATTTCTCTCTCAGATATTCCCTTGGAAAGACAAAAACACTGGTTCAAGGACAGCTTCGATCACCTGCTGGCCATAGCTCATTCTCAACACTCACCAGAGGCTGGAGTAATGCTGAGCTCTGGGTAACAATTATTACACAGATAGCAAAAACAAACAGAAGAAGTTAAAGAGCCAGAATCACTACTGAAGTGGATGTCTTTGCATTCTCTGCTTTCCTTCTTTCTTTTCTTCTCAAGCTGGCAGATTTTTAAAGAGGTTCCAGCCAATAAGAAGCCCTTCTGGTCGGAGTTTGTGATTGGCTTCAGAAATATGACGGACAGCGAACTGAAACGTTTCCCGGATCACAGGTTTGGCCAGGCGTTCACCACTATAAAGTGTGAATGCTCCAGCTACCTGCCGTGGCTCGAGAAGAGGTTCGTCCTTCGTTTTAAAAGTCAAAGAAGTTTAGGCAACTATTATTCTTCTTCAAAGCTTTAAATTACATTTAATTGTAAAGTGATTAAAGCTCATTTAAATTTTTTTTATAATTGTAGCCAAGTAAACTTGTGTCAAAATGTTTTTTTTGAAAGGTTCAGGGAAGCTGGAGGTCGGGTGGAGCAGAGGAAAGTCCACAGTCTCCAGGAATTAAGTACCAACTTTGATCTCATTGTCAACTGCTCTGGCCTGGGCTCTAAAACATTGGTGGGTGACGCTGAGGTTTACCCAGTCAGAGGCCAGGTCCTCAAAGTGGAAGCGCCCTGGTTACAGCACTTCATCAGAGACGGAGATGGGAAGACCTACATCTACCCCGGCATACACAGCGTCACTGTAGGTGGGACGAGGCAGGATGGAGACTGGAGGCTACAGGTGGACCAAGGAGATAGTAAAAGCATCCTGGAGCGCTGCAGCAGGCTGGAGCCGTCACTGAGCAGAGCCAAAGTTCTGGGCGAGTGGGTCGGTCTGAGGCCGAGCAGGAGGAACCCGAGGGTGGAGAGGGAGACGGTTCAGCTGCAGGGACGCCGGCTGCCTGTGGTCCACAACTACGGGCACGGGGGCTGGGGAGTCACCCTCGCCTGGGGTACCGCCGTGGATGCACTGGGGCTGGTCAAGCAGTGCCTTCAGGAAATGCCTCCACGGGCTAAACTGTGAACAAATTCAGCCACTAAAGCCTGCCTTCACCCAAGGCCAGTCACAGGAATAGTTATTTAATGAGACACAGTTGCTAGAAGATGTAAATCAAGGACAGTTAACAAATAAGAACTACAAAAAGAATACAGTCAGGCCCAGAAATATTTGGGCAGTGATACAATTTTCATGATTTGTGCTCTGCATGTCACCACTATGCATGTGAAATGAAATGACTGAGATGCAACTGAAGTGCAGACTTTCAGGTTTAATTCAGGGGGTTGAACAAAAATATCCCGTGAAACGCTTAGGAAATGCAGCCATTTTCCTACAATTTTTAATACTTTGTTGAGAATACTTTGCAGTCAATGACTGCCTAAAGTCTGGAGCCCGTGGAGATCAGCAAACATTGGGTTTCCTTCTTTGTGATGCTTTGCCAGGCCTTTACCGCAGCAATCTTCAGTTGTTGCTCCTTTGTGGGTCTTTCTGCTTGAAATTTTTTTCTTAAGCAAGTGAAACGCACACTCGATCGGGTTGAGATCTGGGCGTTCGACTCGGTTATTACAGAATATTCCACTTCTTTGCCTTAAAAAAAACTTTTGGGTTGATTTCGCAGCATGTTTTGGGTAATTTTCCATTTGTACTGTGACGCGCCATCCAATACACTTCAGAATTCACCCGGCTGCATCTGTCACATCATCAATAACTGGGAAAGCAACACCTGCTTCCAGGAGTGTTCTTCACTTGGTTGGATGCTGCGAGGTTTTTTTTTTTTCTCCTCCATGGAAAGGATCCTGCGATCATCCACCATTCCGTGGACGTCCAGGCCTTTTTGAGTTCCTGAGCTCACCTGTGCGCTCTGTTGATTTGGCCACTCCTGACATTTCCTCTATCTGGCTGATAGATTTCTTCTTTTTTCAGCCTAAGGGTGGTCTGTTTCACTTCCACTGAGAGCTCGTTTGACTGCATGTCGTGGGTTCGCAGCAACAGTCACACAAGGAATCAACTCCAGACCTTTGAGCCGCTTAATTGATGATGGATTAATGAGCGAATCGTCAGCCGCGTATAAAATAGCTTTTGAGTAAATTGTCCAATTAGCTTTGGTCCCTTGAAAAAGAGGCGGCCACATCATAAAGAGCTGTAATTCCTAAACCCTTCCTTCAAATTGGATGTGAATACCCTCAAATTAAAGCTGAAAGTCTGCACTTTAATCCCACATTGATTACATAACTATATTTTGAAAATGTTTTGGCTAAAATAACCAAACTTATGTCAGTGTCCAAATATACATGGGCCTGACTGTATGTAGTGTATTTTAAATGATCAGTGTACGTGGAAATAAATCATATGAATTTTCTGTTAACAGTGATGAAGGTTCACTAATTTCCTGGGGCAGATCACATGGGATGTTTCTGAATACTAAAGAAAGACTCCCAGTAGCATACTTGTTCACTTTGTTGATGTGAGATAACAGATAAACAGCCTCGTTGAGCATTTTTACAATGGATGACGGAGACTTTATTGAATGAATGAACACGGCATTACAAAATCCACTAGGACGAAATTTGAATTGTGTGAAACGGGAGTGAAATAAACAGTTTCAGATGCCTCTACATCCGTCGACAGATGTTTGCCGGAGTGGAGCTGCTCAGCCGTGATGTCGCAGAGTCGTGTATATTTCAGTAGCTGGAAGCTTTCTTTTTTTAAAAGCTGGTTGTCTGACATTTTCCCCAATGTCGTTTATGAAGAAGCCTTTTGTCAGTGATTACACGGTTAAAACGTAGTTATGTTCGTACTGAACAGTCTGAAAATGTTTAGTCGCATCAAATCCAGCAGCGAGTCATTTATTAATCAAGGTTTTGTTTGGAAGAAATGAGAATTCTGTAAGCGTTGGACTCCGGTTAGGCCCAATGAAACTGGGTTTCAGTAGAAAGGTCTGCTCAGATCACAGCTCTTTTATGTCGAGCTACAGTATTTGTTCCCCCAAGTCTTTGAAAACCTGTGGTTACATTTTCAGAAATCATTAGAAATCTGGATGAAACGACAAGGAAAAAACAAACAAACAAACAAAAAAAAACTACAGATGTTCAAAAAATAGTCCACTAAAGATCTTCAGCAAATGTGGTCTCGTCACCTCGTTTCACAGAAGCTTAAATGGATTTACCATATCAGTATGACACCATACAAATTTAACTTTGACTTCATTATCAGGGTTGGCAGTTCCAGAAAAAAAACAAAAAACGTTGTGACTGGCTGCTCACACTCACCATGAATCCCCACTCAGCTCAGCGCTGCTTTGAGTTCTACAACCACAAGGAATTGTTGGATGGAATTTAAAGGACGGTTCCTAAACTAAAAGAGACTCTCACTCGCATCATGCCTGCCACTTACATGCTGCTGAGTCATTTTACTCAGTTAGGAACTTTACCAAACAAAACTTATCAGACCAACCATGCGAGGCCTCACTGTACCTCTGACATCACTACATACAGTACCACAGATGCAGACTCCAGGTTCTGATTAATCCCCCTGAGCAGGATTTTTTTCCATGCGAGACCTCAGATTTGTCGAGTCGGTGGACGTCTTTGTGGCTCTTGTCATTTTCAGTCTATGGGCTTCTGCAGTGGCTGAAACTGAGCGACTCCTCTTATCTGCGTGGTTGTGCCTGCAGGTAGTTTCTGTTTGTAAGAGGTCTTGACACGAATCTGGCGGACAAGGCGTCGTTCCACATTCTGCTGCAGGTTGCAGCCCGAGGTGTGTGCTCTGTGATGTTTCCGCCTGTTTGGGCACAGACAAAACATCCTTTTCTGAAGCGCTACACTCTGCACTGCGTGACATAGTCAAGGAACGGGAGGCTGGAAGCATGAGCATGTGTTCTTTTTTAGGATTTATTTCCTGGTGCGTGCCCTGCTCAGTCTTGGCGGTGGCCATAACCCAATCTTTTGGGATTAGGGGTTTAGCCTCCCGCTCTTTGTGGAGAACCATCAGGGAGAAGCAGCGGCACGGGAGATTCGGCGCTGGGTTTCTTCTCAGCTCCACGCAGCTCTGGCTCCTAGCAGTGGCGCCGCTCTGAATATGACCTTTTGCAGGACTAAGGCGTCTTAAGCAGTTCTTCGGGGGTCTAGGTGAGTGTGGGACAGAGGGAAGACATCTTGGTTTACTTTGAGGTGAGGAGGTGGAGGTGAGGAGCTGGGGGAGGATGGGGTACTCGGGGGACAGGAGGTGGTTGGACTCAAATCCAGATGAGGACCTGCTCATGGCTGAAGCTGTCTTTTTGTCCCTCCCTGAAATAAACAAGTACGTGGAGATCATGCAGGTGCCGCTGAATGTATTTGACCAAAACAGAGCAAAGGCAGAGCAGTCTGTGGTGGGAAGGACAGCTTAAAAAAAAGAAAAGAAAATTAAACGTGCGCTGGCGTGAATGATGAACGAAAGAAAGGCAAGCAGTCAAGTGTGATAAAGCACGGAGCAGTTTATTCCTCACGCTCAACCATGACAGAAGCACACTTCAGAAAACACAGAGACCCTAAAGCTGCCCCACTCCCCTGAAAAGCGGGTTGAACTTTTAGTTGCGTTAAACATCTGCGTTTCAGTGCGTTTTACGATGATACAAAATGCCATATACGCCATATGCCGTATATCATCAGGTAAATACTTTACTTCTCCTGCATTATGCAGCTTTCAGGCACATGATAAAATATTGTGCAACATTTGTCTTTTACTGGACTTAAAAAAATATACACATAAACAGCGGAATCTTAAGAGAGAGAGAAAAAAAAAGGAAACACTTCAGTGAGGCTGAGCTAACATTGTTCTCGACGCACGTAGCATGTTGACATTCAGACACCCTCTGCATTTTTGACACCAGTCCGGTTAACCACAGAAAGAATCATATAGCTATGAATAAACCAAGCATTCACGTAAAATATGCTCTGCGATTACAGAGAAAGCCTTTTTAAAAAAAAGAATTAAACCTATCGCACGATGACTCAGCTGTCACTATTTTCAGCAAACGTGAAAACCACCACACAAGCCACAGCTGCACATCTATTTGTGAGCAGACCTGCGAGCTGCTCCACATATGATTTGGCTTCTGAGTTACACATGAAGTCAGGTCACTTTCCAGTCCTGTAATGGTGTAGTACTCCGGCGTCATGCCCCGTTTTGATTATCATGGTGAGTATTTACTCTTGTAAAGAAAACAAAGTCATGTCAACCTTCGAAAGCGCTCTACTGACTAAAAGTGATGCAGAAACAGGAGGAAAGCATGGTGATGCTTGAAGAAAAATAGAGCGCCAGAAGTAATTGTGAGGACAGCAGAGTCTTTCCACGAGAGCATGAAAGCTGAAGTCGGTGGCTTGGAATGCTTGAGCATCATAAAAAAAAAAAGAACAAGAGGCCACAAGAGTCTTTCTACAGGAGGATGAGGCAGAAGAGGGCTGAAGAAGAGGTTCACAGGCGACTCAGGCTGTCATTACCGTTCTCCAGGTTCTCGTTGCTCTCGTAGCAGCCCGAGTCCCGCGGGGAGTCCCCCAGGACCCCACGCCTGTCCAGCAGCAGCTTCTCCTGTGAGCCTCCAGAATGGCTGCTTCGCTCGGGGTCGCTGCTTCCTGCAAGACACACAACCAACGGGGTGGGGGGGGTCAGAGTCATATTGCTGATCTGAAGCTGTAAAACTGGTTGTGCTGGAATATGTTCGTCTTAGCCGTGGCTGCATGTGACTGCATGTTTGATTTCTAGAGGAGGGAGTGTTGCTGTGTTCTGAGTCTCAGGTGTGCTGCAGGACCTCCTTGTTTTGCGTTCGACCCACCGTCATACTCCTGGAGCAGCTCCACAGCAGTGAGCAGCACAGCTCTGTGCTGAGGGTCTCCGATGTTCAGCTCGTCCAGGTCCTCCTCTTCGAGCAACTTGAACGTGTCCAGATCCTCGTACCCGTTGAAAAGGAAGGTGGGGAGGTGCTCCTGTGGGGAGGAGAGGATGAACAGATGAATAAATAAAGAAATTTTATTATTTAACCAAGAAAACCTGTGTAAATTTCAAAGGTTTTTAAAATAAAAGGAAGAAAATCTGTCCTGAAGACCCTTTTTTCTGCACCAATATATTTGCTGGTTTCTTACTCAAAGACATCTTGGGTAGCAAAGCCTTTCTGGTGCCATACAGCACAGTAACATCACAGCTGTTAAGCTAACAAACAGGTTTATTACAAACACAGTACAATAGATAAATAGATAGTTTTTAAATGATCTGAAGAAACACAATTCTTCTGACTTTAAATGCAGACGTTTGTGTCTTCAGGACATTCGCTGCCATATTCTTTCGAACAAAAGTAGAGGTTTTGCTTTTTGTCTGCACCATAAAAGCTTTTCCACCCCTGTGTGTGTGTGTGTGTGTGATGGGGTTATCACTTTGAGGTTGATGCGATCGAGCAGCTCCTCCACAGACGTGGGTTTGGGGTGCTGGGCCTTCCTTCTCCTGCGTGTCTTTTTGGGCTTCACCTCTTCATTCAGAACATCCACATAAATGAACTTGAAGGTGCCGACTTTACCATTGAGCATCCCCATCCACGTACCCATAGGGGGCTTACTAATGATATCAATAACGTCTCCACTCTGCAAAAGAAGTCCAGTGAGGCTTGAGTTTCTTTGAACATATGTGCTCAGGTGGGTGTATTCTGTGATCTGATGTGGTGTACCTTGAGTTTGAGAGAGTCCGTGTCATAGGGACTTGGTGTGAAGTCGGTATGAACCAGAGCACGTCCACAGAAGGGTCCACGGTAAGGCACCTCATCTTCCTCTCCATCCTCTGACTTCACGCTCTCCCTGTTGCTGTTGGAGGAGTCGGTGGTGCCAACCGTCTGGCCGCCTAAACAAATCACCAAAGATAAACATCAAGACCACAAGCCTCTACAGTCCTGTTAATATTTCAAACATTTTTCATATGAGCTTTCACCCGACTGCTGGAGGTTGAAGTTTTCCACTAAGACGAGAACAGTGGAAACTGAATGTTTAAAACCGCCAAGGCAATTTAAAGTCCTTCAAACACTTATATGATAAACACTCCACATCTGGAGTTCCAAGGACGAGTTCAAACAAACAGTGTAAGGTATCCGAACGTACACCCGAATCAGCAAAACCCGCAGACTTACTCATGGAGCTCTGTCCGCTGAGAGAACTCCTCAGGCTCTCCACAGACCCTCCCAGTTTCAGTTTGGGTTTCTCCAAAGAATCGGAGTCTGTCTGAGGCGAGTGAGGGCTGCTCGACGCGCGGTCTGGGCTCGACTGGAACGCGGAAGGACAAGCAAGAAATCATCATCCCTGCTCCACAATTCTCACAGACAGCCTGAAACTGTAACAAACCAAAGATTCCACAACATACCTGTTCGGAGAGAGAACAATGATACCTCTTGGATATGTGTTTTCTCATAGTTTCTCTCACGGACTTGACTTTCTTGCCCAGAGAAATACGTGACATTGGTGGAGACTTCACTCCGTCCCTCTCGCCACCATCTCCATCTTTTGTCTAAATTTACAGTCAAAAAGAAGGAGAGAAGGAGCAGAGAACACCAGTTAAAGCCTGTTGCGCTAAAAACGTGAATATTTCTAAGTAAATGATTATGTATTCACTTTCTACTGCTCATCAGCCGGACTGAGAAATGACATGTAGCAGCTAGGCTGACCAGCTTAGCAGCTGCGAATGATAGCAGCTGTATCTGCAAGGCGGCGGCTAGCAATTGCGACTGTTCCTATGCAGCAAACAGCTGCTGACCAACCTAGTCACAGATGTTAGTAACTGCCTCGCAGCTCCAGCTGTGGCTGCTAGCAACTAGCCAGTTAAATGCTAGCAGCTGCTTAGAGCAGCCCAGTAACGTCTCTTAATAGCTGGCCCGAACCTCACTTTGAACAGTGCTGAATATTTCTTTTGACTGGTACATACATTGTTATCATTGTCAGAGGTGACTGGGTGCACCGAGCGGTTGGTCAGGTCGAACCCTCCAAAGCTGCAAGCTCTCTGGACAAAAATCAAAGCAACGTAGAACCCGGTGAGTGTTAAAGCATAAATCTCAACAGCAGATAAGGGATAATTACATTGACTGCTTTGCAGATTGAAGAGAAGAGAATAACTGACGACATTAAACACAAAGTGGAAGATGGTCTTTTTAGGTCTTACTACCAAATCTAAATCTGGGTTGGATTATAGCATGTGATGTGACCGCTGCACAGTCAGAACACTTCAGCCCTCATTAGAAGCCTCCTCTGTACTCACCCCGTGGTGACCGAGAGAGCCAAGCAGCCGGTGACGAAGCTCCCCATCCGTCACTGAGCGAGCAAGTTTGGGCTCCTCGTCGTTGCAAGGCTCCGCTTCCGAAAAGGAAGAGCCCTCACCCGCTTCCCTAACTTCTTCTTCTTCCACTCTGGCCTCCTGGTGAACGGGGCTCCCGCTAGGCTTGCTAAAAGCCTGGAAAATCTTTTGGCTGCTGCACGTGTCCAAACTGCTGGATGAGTGGGAGGTGGTCATGCTGTCGGAGTCCCTGTCATAGGAGAGTTGTTCCTGCAGAGCTGAAGCCAAGGAGTCAACGGGACAAACTAAAGGCTTCTTCTGCACACCTGAATACAGGGACATGGAGGCATCTCCACTGGGAAGACCATCTACATTCAGGCTCTCTGTGTGGGTAACGAGAGAAAGGAAGAGATTTGGCATTTTTATTTTTACAGTTAGTTTCCTCTGTCGAAACTAACTGTTATCACGTTGCAGCACATATTATGGCAATAAAAACATAAACAACACACTTACTATCGTAGTAGACTTACAGTTTGTTAGAATAAAGATTGATGAGAAAAAAAAAAGTTATATAATTAAAAACTATTTTTCTATTAGTATTGAATTGCTTTGATAATGTCTCTCTGGATTTAAAGTTAATTATTTGTATGGATTTGTGCACCAGAGCCTAGCCTAGCCCATAAATATAGAAGCAGATTGTGACTAGATAGTTGGCATTTCAAACGGTTGCTATCTTACAACTTGACCACTAGATGTCAGTAACAGTTACAGACAGCTCCTTTAAAATCTAACAGCTGCCACGCCGACTTGTGCCTTCCTTAACGTAGTCTGGTTTTAGGTTTTAGGTTTTAGTACCCTCCACTTCAGGCCTCCTGGGTTCATCAATTCTGATCAGCTTCTTCTTCACTTTCCGAGTTGAGTTGACCAGTTTGTGGAGCCTTTTAAACGTCAGCGATTCATCTTCATTATCAGACAGGTCACAAGGCTGATAGGAGAGACAAGTCAGAACTGTTTATTACAACAGGGCTTTACTGGTAAACAACACCATATCTCTGCTAACAGTAGATTACACTTCTTATATGGAATATTTTGGATAAGAAAGAAGATTATACTTGCTACTAACGCTCAAGCTCACAAATTTCAGAGTACTCTTTAATCATTATCTATTCTTAATATCTCAGCTGTGCTAGAAATACTGGTGCTACCACCAGCTGTATGTGTACAGGGAAATCACACTGTGGCCCATGCAGACAGCTCATAAATATGCGGTGTGTCAAAGCAGACTATAAAAGGCTTTCTATACGTGAGAAAGTGAAAAGCTAGCTGCTTGGAAACTACCTTAACCATCAATTGAAAGTCAGTGGTACATTTGAAGACCTGGGTCAGGCATGCAAAGCAAAACATGAGCAGCACGTCTCACCCAGGTCACACATCCAGAGACTCATAGAAAGCTCATTAAACAAAAATAAATGGTCAAAATCAACTAGGAGCAACAAGAGAAGAAGTAAATCACCAAAATACACAGAGAGAGCAAAGAGAAACAGTCAGGTCATCCAGACGAATCTGAAAAATGCGCCCTGAACCTGAGCCCCCTAATCACCCCACCCATGCATAAAAGAGCTGCGAACTGCATAACAGCCCCCTGTGCTGAATCCACCCGCTCACTACAGCACAATAGGGGGTTAGCGCTTTGACAGCGATGAATAGAAGTTCACCCGGTGCCCTGCGGTTGGGAGAGGGCCCTGAGCTGCAGGGCTTTAGAGGGGCCCCGGTTCATCACCGGGACAGGGGCAGAGCCACAGAGAGAAGCACTGTCAACAGCTCAGCAGCCTTGGCACTGCTAAATCAGAGGCCTTCATGCACAACACACAGCCCGAGTTAGTGATTCAGCATTACACAGCAGCTAAGACGCCCTCAGAGACTTACGTTGCAGCTGAAGGACTCATTTGTGCCGGGACCTGAGGGATCGGGAGACTCCGAGAGATCGGACTGGCACGTTTGTCTGTTTTGTATCTCAAACTCCTTCAGCTGTAAGAAAAGATGAGCCTGTTAGTTGATGACGTAGGCATTGTGTACATCTGGAATATTCCATAAAAAGATTTACTTACAGGAAGGACACATGATGCTTTGAAACAAATTCTATTTGATATTTTTACTTCATCAAAACGCTTGATTATTTATTTATTCAACTGACTTTTTCTCCTTAAACAAACTCAATTCAAAGATGCATATTTAGTGAGCGAACGTTGGGTCTTTTCCACAGCCAGCTAAGCAAAGTCAAGTTTTTTTGGCATTCATGACACCATACCCGTGCAAGGGCTTCTTCTATGGAGATCATATTCTCCTTCACCATCATCATCAGCTGAATTCGCTCTTCGTCACTCATGGTAATTTCACTGGCCACGAAACCAACATCATCCCCTGCAAGGAAAAAAGAAAAAAGAAAAAGTAAATTGCCTGAAATTCAAATAAAAGAATAGAGCAGTGATGTGACATCGTTCCTATGAAGAAAAACTTCTTGCGATCATTTAACGCACCTTTAGAAATCAGACGCGTCGCTCCTTTCGGTGACTTACGGAAACTCTGCCAAAAAGACTTGCTCTTTCTCTTTGCATCCCATTTCCCTATGAAGTAACATTTATTGCTTTAATTACACAGAAAAATCACACAATCCAAACACATTTTCTTAAATGCACACATAAGGGCAGTACTTTGGATTCAAACAGATTCCCTCAACACCATCATCGCTGTTATGAAATAAGTCAAATGCTTATAAGACCAAAAAAGACCAGAAAAAAAGGAATATGTAAAAGAAGAAAAAAATGTGAAATTTAAAACTAGAACTTACCTCCTGATCCATCATCCGAGCTGGACTTATGCACAGGAAACCTAAAAAATAATAAAAAAGATGTTTACTTTCGTTTGAAGAGTTCAAATGAAGGTTCAGACCCCGGAGCAGAACACTACCTGTTATCCAGAGTTATTTTCTTCATTTTCCCTGCTCTGCCACCATTTCCCCTTATCAAGTCTTTCTATCCGGTCTACTTGCGTAAGATTAAAAAAAACAAAACAAAAACAAAAACAGAAAAATAAGAATCACAAAAGCGCTCTGTGCCTCATGACAATAGTGTCATAGTGGAGGCCAATCAAAGTAGTCAAAACAGATGAAACAGACTGACTGCTCTTGGCTGATGAACAGAGGTCAGTGCTCTACGGCCATCGCTGGAACAATGGAGCCTTTTTCTTGTCTGGTTGGGGTTTTGCAGCAGCAGCAGCAGCAATGTGGCCCCTGCATTCCTCGCACACTTTCACCCTCCCTCTCTTTCTGTGCGTGTCTCTCAGGGCTGTTTGTTGTCTGCCGTCCTCACAGTGTCTCTATCAGCTGACTCTTGTCCCCTGTGTTGCTGCGATGTATCAGTCTGCAGATTAGACCTCGGCTTTGTGGCTTCCTCCCCGATCAAACATACCAAAAGTTGCTGCAGTGAAATTCACTTTGTGCGTTTGTTCTTTTTTTAAATAAACCCTGAATAGCATCCTAATTCATCTTTCATTTATTTGACAATATGTGGTTTGACACTTTGCTTCAAGTGATGTTTCCGCTCGAAATGGCCTGGCTGACATATCTGTTTGATTTACTGGCTTAAAATGTTTTGGAAGATGCAAACGATGATAATATAGCCAATGTTCACTCCAAGCCACATGCAGCACCTACCAGCTTTGTTTTGCTGCTTTGAAACATAGGAAGTAATGACCACCATTGATCCATCACCATTTCTTTACATTGCTTCAAAGGACCCAGACTTTCTTGTGATCTTTGAAAAGGGTCTTGAACAACAGTTCTCCAGGGTTTTCTTTTGAATTTGGCTGCTTTTTTACTCATTTTCCAGACTATTGTCAGAGTAATGTGAGTTTGTTAAGCCACTCAACACTAACCTATGAGTCATTTAAGCATAAAAAAGGCACCTAACTCGAGAGATGAACCTGTGTTGTGGATGTACACAACAGACAAGGAGCAAGAACATATTTTAAATTGTATCTTTAGACAATTATTTATCAGCAGCTTGTTGCAAAGATACATCATTTGTTCACATTTCCTTGACTGGATGAAAATGCCAAAGAGGACACAGTTTGACATTTTTATTTTCTTTTTTTTTTTTTTTTTTTTTAAATCAACCAGGTGAATCCCAAAGATTTGTTAGCTGAAAACTAAACTACTATGCAGAGTGTTCCTGAAAAGTTTGAGAAAACTGGATAAGTGGAGGACAAAAGAGGAGGCGGGCTATTTACAGCAGATGGACAGTATCTGAGAGTGATGTCCTTATAAAAATAGGAATAAATCCAGCCTGACACAGGAGCCGTTCACTGAAGCCTCATCAGAAATGGTCTCCATGGAAGGGTGGCTGTCAAGAAGCCATTTTTAAGGAATGGAATCAGGGAGAAAAGGCTGAGGAACGCCAAATGACACAAGAAGTGGACTGAACATCAGGTGCTCATACCAAATATCAACTTTCAAGCTCTTTAGAGTTGTACAAATAAGTTTTGTCTTATATACTGTATTTCAGTTCCCTGCTGTGCTGCTTGTAAAGTTATGTTTTGGTGCCACTAGGGGGCGGTGTAGGTTTCTTCTGAATATTGAGCAAGAATGAGTATGTACTGCATATGGCTATGAGTTACACACAGAGTTTAATCTCTCTCCATCCAGGCTCTGAACAACACAAACTATATATAAAATGAGATTAAAATTCTGAAAAACAAGAATATTGCTCCATTTTTTGGAGCACTGTCTTGTCTCTCAAGCCAATTTAATCAAATCCCCATGCTGGTTTCTCATTACTCATCACTTAAATGATTTAATTTTCATTTCAGCTTTCCAATGACAAACTATGACCAATCTATGAAACCTTTCAAAGGAAACAATGGAAGGAAGGAAGGAAGGAAGGAAGTGTAAAGGTGACACAGAAGTGCTTCATAAATTCAACACAAGGGAACCAGGAAACAGAGGAAATGCAAACAGGGGTGACACAGATAATACAGGACGAGTCATCGTTGCGAGGCTTCCAGGAGGGATATAACCTATAAGAAATCAGAACTCTTTACCGAGCAAAGCTCTAAAGTCAGACAAAACAGCCACCGAGATTCCTTTGCTTTTTTTTCCACAAGCGGTTATTGTTGATATCTTTTAAAATCTATTTATTACCGTCTCTCAATTTCTGGTGTCGATGTGGCACTGCTGAGTCCGAGGGATTCCTTAAAGAGATGCAAATCAATGAATGTCACACATCGGAGCCAATGCTCCCATTTCAGGATTACATTTCCCCCTCGAACAGGGGATATTAAGTTTAGCAGGATATAATACACACTGTAAAAAATACAATATAACAATAATAATAAAGAGGCAAAAACAGTGAATGTGTAAAAATGGTAGCTTGGCAACAGAATCCCTCGTATCCTATTTGTCACATGTCATCTTATTTCTGGTATCCGTACCAACATCTAAGCACATTTTCAAGTTTTCACATCAGTCAAATGTTATGTAGCATAAAGATATCTTATTAGATATCTTTAGTCCGGCATAATCATGACCAGGCAGCTTCTCAGCCTGTTATCAGTTTGTCTGCTGACGCACAGAAGAGGAAGTCGGCTCCTCCTCGGGGTCTGACACACTCGGAGCCGGACACTCACCTGGATCTGAGAGCGGAGATGTGGTGATGTGGTCATTGAGTCAACCTTTCCCTGAAACACAGAGGAAGTGAAGGAGTAAATTACAGTGTCATCATATGATAAAAGTAGGACACAAATCCATCTGGCTACACTGGCCAGCCGACATTATGGAATAACACCAGTTAACAGTTATGTGTCACCGGTTGTAAACTCTGCAATTGCTCAACCACGAACAGATGCACCCGTGTATCGAAGCTGTAGAAGAAGCTGTTTTAAAAAATACAAATAGACTTAGAAACAGAACCACTGAATATTCAAAGTGAATTGTTAGTTGCCAAAGATTAAAATCAAATAGTAACAATACAAGAAGGGACGTTTTTAGAGGAGTCAGGAGAGGAAATCAACAGCACTTCTATCTTTATATGTGAAAACTGCTAGCCTGGGTGGACAAACACTATAATTAAAACATAACAAGCATTAAGTAGACAGTTTTAGAGGTTTAAGTGTTTGTGTAAATTTATGCCACCCTGTTTCAGAGTGTAAATTCATACTGAATAACAGACTCTTTATCTTCCCATCAAGAAAGCAAATAAGCTGTTGCCAGTGGTGTCAAACTTCTCTCAAATGGGGACGTATAATGGAAAATCTAACTTTTTCTCTGAGTCATAGCATATATTTGGGTGTCTGAAGTCAACGCCAAACAGCAAGAAACCACAACCCTGACACTTTGTTTGGGGCCACCTAGGTCTGAAAGGCTTCAGGTTCAAACCATGTTGCTGTTGCTCTGAAGTTGAAATTCTTTCTCTTGCTTTTTGATTTGAGGAATCATTTTCAGCAGCAGGCAGTAAATGCTCTAACGGGGCTTTGTCTGATGTTTTAACGTCCTGACACAGAAATGTGTTCAGCGCTCTTTTTCCAGTTTCCCCATTAGTCCCTGAATGCACCATCAGTGGCTCCACCATTACCTAAATAACTTTGTTAAAGTAGCCCGTATAAGCAACATTTATTAATATCAGCCCCCAAAAAAATTAAAACACAGAGGAATGAAGTGACAGTGAAGGCAAAATGAGACAGAGGAAATACTCCATGAGTTTTGACACGATAATATCCCACACTGAGCTGAATCTGGTGTGGAAAATCAATCCTTAGAGGACAGGATCATCTAAAGCCCAAAAGCTATCCTTCTGGGATTTTGCCATTTGGATATGGATTTTTAGATTTAGAAAGTTTATCCAAAGTCAACCCATGACCATCTGTTAAGTAATGACATCACAAAATGGTTAGTAATAATTTTTATTTTTAGTCTGTTCAGTTCTGAATCTGCTTACTTGTATGCGACTGCTGGTCACTGGTGACTGGCTGAGTGCTCTCAAACTGATTGAACTCAGATAGTTGGTTTTGGTGTGTTCAGCATGTGCATGTGTCAGGCTGTTATTATTGGTCAGGACTTCCATTTTCCCCAAAACATGATCTTATTTTGTTTTTGGTAATTAAGCCGTTTTTAAATTAATATCACCTGAACTTTTTTAGTGATTCAAATCAACTATCTCTGTTGGACAATTATATTCAAGGACAATAGCAAAGGTTGCCGTTTTTCCCTCCCTGACGAAGAAAGGCACAAGGAGCCATGGTTCACTACCTGCTCTGACGTCTGGTAATGATGTGCTTCAAGGGGGATTGATGCTAATCTCAAAAGGAGGCAGACGCTTTGGAGCATAATGGGCCAGACCTCTGGCCAGTTTGTCAACTCGTGATATAAAATCTGGTTTATTATGTCTCCTTTAAAAGAAGGGGTGATAAAAGTGGCCAAAGACTGCTTACCATCTCGGCATCTTGTACTACTTTGCGTTTCCGTAGCTCCTCCATCCTTTCGCACACGTCGCTGAGGGAGGTGCCGTAATACTGAGAATACTCCTGAACCAGGTCGTCAAGGTTCCCCACAGAGCCATCCTGCAACAGAAAGGGAGATTCAAACACCGACACTGATATGACCACAGGCTAACAGAGGAAAACAACAGCGCATAGGGCCTCAGTAAGGTGCAAAGCAGCAGGACTACCCTGTGACACTCATGATAAGCCATTGTCTGAAACTTTAGAGCTGTCAGCAGCAACACAAACAGCCAGGAAACACAGAGATAAAGCACCGGGAGAGTAAAAGCCGCGGGGACATCAAGCTGTGATATTGCCTCTGTCTTCACCAGCTTGTCATCTTCCTGCTCAGTGATCCCTTCCACCTCCTCAGTGCTCCTGAGACGTGACCCCCGGGGCAGATGAAGCACTGCGTGACGCAGCAACAATGCTCATTCTGCTCTCGCAGTCACCAGGACTTGACTTGAGAGGCCACGGTTCAGTCTACCGTAAATCACAAGGAGTGGAGGCACTGAATCAGATGAGTTTTTGTACTGACACACAGCCCACACTCCTGGCTGTAACCCCTTGTAGTTTCCTTCAATTGTATAAACTAAATGTGAGGTGATTTTTTGTTATTTTTGTTTTGCTGTGTGGGAAGATTCCAAATCACAGCATTTTTGCTGAGTCCTTGTCAGGAGCAGAATCAACACGGGAGGGGGGGGGGGGGGGGGGGTGTAGTAGTTTGCTTGGCAATAAGCATGGAAGGATGGGGCTTAAAATGAAGAGAAAAGTCTACAAATTTACAAAAAAAAAAACCAAAATTTTTTTCATGGCTGTTGTGAAAATGTTTGGTTCTTTTCTATCACATGCAAGCAAAACTGGTTTTTGCAACCGACAGAATTGTTTGTGAATGTGATCGATTTGAAATTAAGAGTCAGGAAATAAGCTGAAAAAAAAACGTGACTGTCAAATCAAAACACATGGGATTCGTTTGAAAATTTCACTGAAAGATAGGACAAGCACTTCCATTCACTGGCGAAGCAAATATCTAGTGGTGGAACTGATCGGTCGAACAGCAGATCAGAGCCAGTCATACTTGGACTGGTTTAAATCAAAGCGTTGCCAGACGATGGCCGCTTAGGCTACATTACAAGTGCCTGTAATTCAGTAGAGGAAGTAGAGAATGATAAATCATATTGTGGGGGACACCAGTCAGAGTTCGATGAGTTAATCACCGACTGATTGGTCACATTATTTCAATCTTTGGTTAAACTTTGGTTAAAGTTAGCTGTATTTCGCAAAGCTGTTTCAATACCCCACAATGCTTATCAATTTATTTTTTTAACATGTAAAAAAGAAAAAAAAAACACCTGAAGTGAGCTTTTCAACTTTTAGTGTATGTTTTCCATTCAGCTTTTCTGTTTCACATTTTCGTGAATCACAAACAGCAACGGAGACCCATCTAGCGCCATCGGCGGCCCATTCACCAACTCTGGTGAATGTGGCTGACAGTCTGAACAGAGTGTGGCATCTCTTAGACCTTTTCTTCCAAAGAACCGCCGCTACTTGCAGTTCCCACTTCCATCAGATTCTTCTATATTTCAACACACTTTCAGTCATAAACTAAATATCTAAACAAATCCTGTTGGCTCAAAACAGAAAGATTATTCCTCTTTCAAAAATGCACTTAAGCATAATTTTTCCTACTTAGACGCAACAGAATACCAACATGCTGTCACCTTACACAGCTGTAGCCCATTTCCATGCCCAGGAGTCGTGTTATTGTCAAACCTCGGACAAACCTCCAACCTTCACTCTACCTTCAGCTCTGTTTTGGTCTCCATTGACCTTTTGAGGTGGTGGAAACTCTTCTGGTCTCCCTCGTGTTCAGCAGCTGGTTGTTAACTCTGTCACTGTGGTGTTTACCAGGAAGCACATAGTGGGTTATTAGTGGTTTTATGTTGAAAACAGCTGCCTGCTGTGTCTGGAAACGATGGTGGAGGAGTGGCGAAGGTAAACAAAATGGAAAGTTGTGGGCCGTAAAGCCCAAAGTCAAAAGGTGAAAGATGCAGCTAACAGTAGAGTGAGGCGATTATTCTTCGTTGCTTTATCAGTATGTTACGTACAAGTAGTCGGGCGATCTGAGTGGGTTATAACGGCAAAAGACCAGAGCCACGTAAAAGAAGCAACCTATCCAAATTAAATAAAAAAAAAAAGTCTCCTTCAGTATATTCAAGTATTTCCTGACATTTGTTCAGGCACTTGGCTCTCCAAAGTCTGAATAAACAAACAGTTTTAATATGTAGAGCTGAGTTGAACAGAGAAAGGGTTTAACTTCCACATGTTTAACCATGAAATCCATAACTCTGTTGACCAAATTCATTTTTATACGTCTTTCTTTTAAACTATTCATTAACCAGAAAAGCCTCATTGAGATGGAAAAAAAATCTGGCCAAGATGGAAACCTATGAAATATTAATGCAGCAAACGTGCAGCTGGCTGAACATGTCAGACAGCTACAGAGGCTCCAGCAGGACTCGATCCTTTGACTTAAAAGCCAAACAGCAACAACAAAAAAAGAGAGAGACAGATTACCCTGTGGGTGAACCAGGATGAGGGAAAATGTAAAAACATAGGAAGATGTCACCGCATGTAGCTGTGAGTTAGGACGAGGCTGACAAACACAAGCTGCGTCAGTGACAGACATCATTCAGAACACTGCTCTGTGCATTATCATCATCACCACTCTGCTTCTCCCATGCCATAGCCTGAAGTTATGCAAATGGACCCGCCGAGAACAGTCCTCCGCAGTGAAAAGTAATACTCTGTGCTCACTTGTCTCGTGTCATGACAATCTGTGACTGTCTCAACTGTCCAGAAAAGAGGCCCATTCATTTGGTAAATGACATGCCCCCCGGTCGAAAATGGCCAGAAAAATCTGGCTGCTTTTCATGTTCTCGAGAAACGAGGCGAAGACCGACTGAGAGGCTCCGCACAGTGCCTGGCTGCAGCCGCTCTTTTGCCTCCGACTACCACCGATTCACATAAGCAGCCCATTGTAACACGGCCACATGATATTGCAGCGCCTTTAGTGCTTATTAGACATGGTGTGTGTGTGTGTGTGTGTGTTTCTGTGTGTGTGTATACACAGCCGTTAAGGATGGATGTAAACACATTTTAGGTATGTGGAAGACAAACAATCAAAAAGAGTTATTAAGTCTGGTCTCATGCTGGAAATTCTTACAAAAACAAGAGTTCTCGAAAATTATGCCACTGTACTTGATGTTTGTCTCCAAATGAATGGTGTCTGAGCCAAGACTGCAGCATGACACATCAACCACAGAGGCTTGAAAAGAAGAGTGCGGTGTCACATTTCTCTGGTGCTCAGCATCACATAAGAGGACAAAAGATCCACGTGCCCTCTGGGCCCAGGGAGGGAGTGTTTTCACAGGTCCTCTGCCTTGTCTTTAGGCAACCAGGCCTGAGTCACAAAGCATCAGCAAATTATTAGCCTCAGCCTGCTTTCTTTGACAAATATTGTTTGGAAGTCTTGTTTTTTTGTTTTTTTTTCACAGTATGAGACGGTGGAGAGGACAAAAGGTCATTTCTGTCACAGATTTTCTTTTATACTTGACACTGAGATGGGTTAAACTTAAGTCGTCGCCATTTTGACCTACAGTCGAGTTGTCATGAACTTAATTCCAAGGGGAATGCGACATCTGGACAGATGAAGCGCATCAGCCTAATTTCTTAACTCAGGTTTCTGTTCTTTTACACGCTCCCAGGTAAAAATACAGTCCAACCCTCATCGAACGAGTACTCACCGCAGATTTGTAAGGTATCCATCAATCAATGCAGCCGCTTTTAAAATTCAAATATCAGTATCTGATCTTAGTTTAGCCAAGAATCATCAACTGAACATCACTGCCATGCCACAGCCGGCTTCTGTACGCGAATCAGTACCAGAACCATAGCACTGAGAGATGTTTCAAAGGATCACGAACAAACAAAGAGTTGCTAAAGAATTTTCTTATGAATGAAAGTTCAGAAACGCAGATACAGCTCAAAATGCTGAAACTAACTTATCGTGTTAAACAAAGTTGTATCAAGAAAGAAAAAAAAACCCGTTCTCCTTGTGATTTTGCAGCTCCAACCATAGGGCCACATTCCAGTGCAAACATAAAAATACACTCACCACAAACAGGCATCCGGCTGCCAACAACAGCTATCCAGTAGTTGCTCAGTTCTGTTAAGTGAAAGGCTTCGTTTTGAAACTTAGCTGAGTTTGGAGAGTGGAGGACAACACATCCTGAAGTGAAAGGGGAGGGGAGTCCAGTTCGCATAAATTACAGTCAGCTTGGTTGTGGGGAGGTCGGGGGAGTCGCAACCACATATGACGCTGCTGCTGCTGCTGCTGCTGCTGCTGGGTGGAGCGCTCTGCTCTCTCCAGCTGTGGCCCGCAGGGACTTGGCTGACTCACATGTTCAAATAAACCACCACCTCTAAGTGTATGAAAGCGCTGCTGCATGTTTATGTCTGCAGTGGAGTGCAGGGAGGGGATCAGGGTGCTGTCTTGGTGTAGGATATTTTGTCTCCCTCTGCTGATGTATTATTAAAAAAAAAACAACATTAGGCTAAAGCAAGCACTTAACACTGGCAACAAGATAGATTACACACAGTGGGGCCATATTAACCCTGCTTTTAAACTTCCTCTTCAGTCTCAAGCTTGCATGTAACAAAAACAAAGGAAAGAAGCAGACCACTGCCTGAACGGTGAACTCACGCACCGTATCTCTTCTTGAACATTACACTCCAGCAGGTGGCAGCAGATAGTTAACTTTTTAGGCACCAGCTGAAGGTGATGACGGGAACTCAAAGTACAACAGACAGCCTGGGTTGAGGGAATGTAAATACTTAAAGAGGAAACAGCAAAGGGATTTTCCTCCTGTCTTAACTGCTGTTGTGTGTCTTTATACCAACAAAAGCATCTCTACAGATCCTGAAGGCATACATTATATTTCAGGGTGGTGACCTCATTTGCTTGCAGCATTAGTCAGAGATTAAAGAGGAGATCTATCCGTTAGCATCTTTGTCAAATCGTGATCCCACTTAACCGTAATCTTCCTCTGTAGAAACTGATCATGGCCTCCAGAGCGGTGAGGAGCAGCAGCAGCAGCAGGAGACAAGAACCAGGAGTCAGATCTGTAGCAGCAGGCTGCAGATTATGCTGAGCTGCAGATGGATGGAGGAGATGGTGGAGAGCTGAGTTCAATGCGCGGAGCCAAAGGGCCGAGACAGCTCATGCCAGAAAGGTCAGTTTTCCGCCTGGCTACACAGCGGCAGGCTGCTCGTCACCTCTGTGCACAGGAGAGGCCGGAGATGGATGCCAATTCATCCCTGTCAGCCATCTCCTTTTTTTTTGTCACCGTCAAGTCTCCTGACTTCGTCTGTGCCAGGCCGAGCGCTCATCCGAGTTCTGATCCCCGAGGAGATTGCTCCGTGCTCAAGAGAGCGAGAGACACATTCATGTGTCCAAGTCTAGTTCTAAGGCATCGTCATGACACCAACCATTGTTCAGGGGTTGCATGTCACATATGAATGAATTCATGTACTGTACGTGACTTGTGAACCGTTACTGCGACACCTCATCTGTCAAAATGTCACCTTAGCAACGGGAGCAGTGAGTTCATCCTGTGAGGATTTGGAGGAGTTATTAAGAGACATGAAATCATTCAACCAAGCTTTTAACATTAAATTTCCATCTGATTAAAGTCAGGTTTGTTACCATCTTAACATGTCCATAAGAAGGTCTTTAGGTATTACAAGACATGTGTGGAGTAAAAATCAGTCGTAAACAGCTGGGGATTTTCGCTGTGTCTCAGCAAGGTGAGGTAAAACAATGCATATGTTCAATGTAGAACACTGGAGGAGCTGATCCTGACGTATTGCCACTGGAACTTTATGAGATTTTTTTTAATACTTATGAGCTATGAGGAACCAGCGAATTGGGGAAGTTTGGACAAGCTATGAGGAGAACATCATAAAAGTAAGGAGGAGAAGTTGCTGGGTGGGTTTTGCTCTTGTTGCTGAGATGGCAGACCTGACATGCTCTATTTATGGCCACGATAGCATAAAATCGGATTATGTCAGCCTTCATGTCTTACCAACGTATGTTAAATTATGACAGAGGTGGATTCTTATTTTTTTTCTTTTGGGAGACATCGTAATGTTCCATCAAAAACACCAGACAGTACGTAGGTTTGCAGTCTTCATCACTGCGCCAGCAGCTGGGTTTTGCCACTAAAGAAACTATAAAGTCTAAAGCTGTTCCAACAAGTTACCGGGGTGACAACACAAGAATGAGCGCGCATGTCTGTCAAACTGTAGGAAGGGCGAGGCAATAAAAAACACCTCAAAATTAGATTAGATCAAAATTAAATTTAAGCTGTGTTATAATTGGCTTTGATCTTAGACATTATAAATTCATATTCTGTATTTTCCTAAATAACCTATGTTCCTAGCTGGTACTTTTCCACTCTGCTCATACTGCACAACAGATGACCTTAAATGGTCCAAGACCTTAGAAGGACATAAACAACTGGGTCAGACAAAACATCTCTATTAGGGCAGATAGGTCTGGTACATTAGATCCACGCCTAAAACAGCACTCACACACACACACACATTGTTTATCACATCCAAAGAACACAACAAGGACAGCAGCTGGCCTGAGCATGTCACCCAAAACTGGCCAATTATACTCTGACAAGTGTGAATACAACTTCTGTGAGATAAAGCTGAATATAAATATGACATGTTTCCGGATAACGGGGCTCGGCCTGACGGATTTCCTGCGGGAGCTCTGGCACTCCGAGTCCAGCGCTGCAATATACTTTACTTGTGACCACTAATAAATACTTTTTTAATAAACGATTTCTCCAGCTTGTTCTTGGGCTTCCAATGAAAAAATCGGGCTAACAGCTGATAAGCGTCACACTTTGAGATGATTGAGCGAGCGGCTCATCCCTCAAACCAGTGAAACGACAGCCAGTGTGTCTGGCCATCATGTTAAAAACAAACACTCGTTTATCACCTCAAAACGCTGTTTGAGCTATCAGCAGGAAAGAGGACTGAATGCAAAAAAATCTGTGGACCCCACAAGAGTGAACTTGTTTTATCGTCCCGATAGCAAGTTCTGCAGGTTGCTACTTGCGGTTGCTACTCAAGCACTTTTAAGCTTTTTCAGATCCTTTTGATAACTTTTTCCCTAGAAAAAATAAACAAACAAACAAAAAAAACCACAAAAACACCCAGCGAGTAGAAGCTGCAACAGACTCAACTGAGTGCAGCAGCCTTGGACAGAAATATGAAAGCAGTATGTTGCTTATGTAATGATATCTACTGTAAACATGTTTGAGAAATATTTTGCACTAAACCTTTTGCAGATAACAATAGCAACATTAGCACGCTGGCTGCAAATGTATCACTTTTACACTAAAATGTTCATCTTTTGCTGTATCCATCTTCAACCGGCAATCGAAACACCGTTTTTGTGATACTAAATCTCACTCTATTGTATCAATAAAGTCACATTTGTCCATATATACTTTCTAATCTACAAAACCCGCTGATTTAATCTGTCTGGTCACTGATATGTGAAATCTTAAGAATTAAGAATCGGTGTCAAAGCCAAGGAGGGGCGAGGTGATCAGCCCTGGGATTTGTTAGGAAGAAGATGAGGATCAGTGGGGGAGCTTAACCATTCAAGTCTGAGTGGTTAAGTGGATTCTGACAAGCTCCAAATGCTGGTTTGATGATAGAGGTCGCACTATAACATGAGCACCATCATACACAAACACACATGTGGGATAAAGAAAAACATATCTGTCACATAGACTGTGTTAGCTTGGTCTGCCACAATCTGCTCCCATGAACTGAAACGTAAGGATCGTGCCGCCACTGAAAGAAACCAGCCAGGCACCCAGATTAAAAACAGACGCAACTGAAACTCAAAAGAAGATTAGAAGAGAGAGAGAGAGAGAGAGAGAGAGGAGGCAAGGAACAAACCTTTTGTCTATGGAACTCAATCATGCAAATCCAATGGGGGTTTTACACTGATCTGAAAGAGGGAAACTTTATCATCAGGAAAGCTCTCGCCTCTAAAATTCAAATGTGGAAACATGTCTTATGTTCGATTCCAAAAGCACCCTGCTGATTGTTCTGAAGTGGCTTTTAAAACGTCCCTTCTCCTTGGAGCGTGCTCGATTCGAAGATCAAAAAGCGCATCACTAAATTTCAGTTGAATTACATGGATTGAGATTCTGTGTGTATTAGATTCCCTCCGGGTACCAGTGTGTTTGCAGTCTGGGCAACATGTGGATTGTTCGCACTCCTCGGGGCATGTTTAACTCAGAGGTGCTGAAAACAAATACACCCCCCCCCTCCATTTAAAATTCAACACAATTCACACCCGAAAACTAAAGATTCTTCTGTAGCAAAAGGCTCTAGGAAAAGGACAGGGTTTGAGGTGAAGCAGCCTGTGGATTTTTCATATTCCTTGGACCATGTTTAATTCGAAGGTGCTGAAATCTCTTCATGCGCCCCTCACCCCAGTGCTCGGGTAATTACCCGTGTTTGACGATGCCGCGATCCCCCGAGACACGCCTGCCAGCTCACAATGTCTCTGAAAGCATCAGAGTGGCAGCTCAGCTCACCCTTCAAAAGACCACAACATCCACTGATCCTCCAGTGAGACGCAAGGCAGGAGTCGAGGGGAGCTGTCAATCATGAAATGTGGGCCCCAGAATGACATCATTCCAGAGGGTGTGAAAACATGCGAATTGGCTCAATCAGGAAAGAAAATCCCCCCAGGACACTTTTCTTTCAAAGCATTACATGGGAAAATCACGCCGGGGAGAGAGTCACTTGAACTGAAATACGACACAGCAGCAGACGGCAATAGCTTAAGACGATGAACAGAGGAAAAGAAAATCTATTATCAGAGAGGTGCCAAATGTAACACGAACAGATAACAGTTAATGTCTACCAAGAGACCAAACTTTCTTTTTTTCCCCCACTGTAGCCTATACCAGTCTATAAACTTGGTGCGTTTCTTCCTTAAAGTCAGACGTTCTAATAAGCTGGTGTGTTGTAACCTAATTCCAGTCACTGTCCAGTGTGAGTGGCAGAAGTGCGCATGTATCGAGTAGGGTCAGAGCAACACTCGTATAGAAACCATAGATGCTAAAGGAACACATTTTCAACATATGTGGAGGTAAACCTCCAAGGCTTCAAGAAGCATCATCAACATCTTGATTTCACAATCAGTGCAAAATATATAGCAACCTATTAGGATAGAATAACTTACCAATCAAGTGATCTTTCATTTCTTAAAGGTGCTGGTCTCCTGGTTTAGTTCGGTTAAAAAAAACAAAAACTCTCCACTTTAACTAGTAACAGGGTTTAATGGAGCCGACTTTCCATTTGAGGAACTGCAGTTTTTGGCACTTCTGCAGTGACCTCATCTTTAAACCAGGGAAGTTGCCACCTGGCTGTTCCTCATTGTTTGGGTCAGTAGTGTCAATAAGGACACAGGACATTCAGTTTAGAGTCAACAGGTTTAAAATTAGGGAGCGACTCCCAACAAAAACTCCTGTAATTGGTCAGCACGAGTGGCCTGATCAGGCACCGCCCACCATTCAACATCAAATCGGAAGCAAAACTCCCATTCGACTGGATTTTAAGTTATTCTGCTGCTTTAAATGTACAAACACTTTTGCAGGTAATTAAAAACCAAATCAAATGACTTTTTTGGAAGTTGTGCGCCAGATATTGAAGTTTTGGAAGTTATATTGTGCATTTAAGATGATTAAAAGACACTCAAACCACAGATTAGATATAAATATAATCAAGCTTAATTCCTCTTAATGAAGTCATTTGCTACCCTTCGAACCTTCACTGTGTAGAATTTGAAATATTAAAGAAAGCTTAGGATCAAATTACTTTAAAATGAAAATGTTTTATAGCTCTCTTCAACAACTGAGCAAGAACATTGTGAGTTATAAAAAGTTAGTGGCTGACGATTTAGCAGATTTAAACCAGCTGGGTTTTTGTAGTCTGCATGCGAGTGGCGGAAACCGCAGACAGCCACTTGTACTTTAACTTAGCTGTGACCCTTGTTTCACAGAGGGCGACACATATTTGAAGATCTGTCTCTGTGTGCTGCATTTTCGCAGCGTGGCGATGAACTTTCTGAGAACTGTTGTGTTCTGAGGACTGTTCACACCGATAGCACATGGCCCCTTTGACATCCACAAACGTCCCAAAAGAGCTGCTGACAACATCTCCTGTCCAACTCGATTTGTCTCCACCTCTCAAGTCTCAGACGTACAGTCTCCTTTGCAGTCATTTTAAGGATGTTCCCTTTTCAGTCACAACATCGCTTAATGGATGCTGTGAGTAAAGTATGAGTAATTGCATGAGGATTTACAGCGACTTCAAACCAGTTAGACAGCGGTTCGACATTCAAGAAAGGGCTCACAATCAGGGTTTGACATCTTCTCTACGACATGTTACAAATTGAAAGATGACATACTTGATAAGTTTATCATAGAGTAGCTATTAAAGCTTAATTTCTTAAAGTCTAATATCCCCCCAAAACACCACAGTTAGGATGTTGATAGATTTCTTAATATTTCTTGTGGAAAGACCTAGTCAGGACTTTTAACGTGGTCATTCCAAGGCATTAACTTCTAGAGCTGCATGGGTAAAGGTCTTATTGCGCGACACTTTTCGTCTTGACATTCAGTTCTGACAGATGACATTTTCCTTTAGGATCCGTCTTTACGATTCAGACTTCATCATTTGATAAATCATGACAAGCAGTTCTGGCCCAGGTCCAGAAAAAAAGGGGCCAAACCATGATACTACCACCATGATGTTTCACAGATGGCATTGGGCTGGAATTATTGTGCTGGAAAACAGCATTCTCCTTTTCCCCCCCCCCCAATATTTACACACGTGGACAAAATTGTTGGTACCCCTCAGTTAAAGAAGGAAAAACCCACAATTCTCACTGAAAGCATTTGAAACCTACACAAGTAACAATAAATAAAAATGTATTGAATATTAAATAATCAAAATCAGCCATTACTTTTGAAATGTTGATTAACATAATTATTTTAAAAAAACAAACTAATGAAATAGGGCTGGACAAAAATGATGGTACCTCTATAAAAGATTGAAAACTATTTGACCAGAGTGACATGATTAACTCAGGTGTGTCCTTTAATTGACATCACAGGTGTTTCCAAACTCATAATCAGTCAGTCTGCCTATTTAAAGGGAGACAAGTAGTCACTCTGCTGTTTGGTGAAAAGGTGTGTACCACACTGAACATGGACAACAGAAAGCGGAGGAGAGAATTGTCCCAGGACATCCGAAAAAAAATTGTAGACAAACACCTTAAAGGTGCAGGCTATAAGACCATCTCTAAACAGCTTGAAGTTCCTGTGACAACAGTGGCTCATATTATTCAGAAGTTCAAGACCCACGGGACAGTAGCCAACCTCCCTGGACGTGGCCGCAAGAGGAAAATTGATGACAGATTGAAGAGACAGATCGTTCGAATTGTATCCAAAGAGCCCAGGACAACCTCCAAAGAAATTAAAGGTGAACTCCAAGGCCAAGATACATCAGTGTCAGATCGCACCATTGGTCGTTGTTTGAGCCAAAGTGGACTTCATGGGAGACGACCAAGGAGGACACCACTGCTGAAAAAAAAATCATAAAAAAGCGAGACTGGAAATTGCAAAAATGCATGTTGACAAGCCACAAAGCTTCTGGGAGAATGTCCTTTGGACAGATGAGACCAAACTGGAGCTTTTTGGTAAGGCACATCAACTCTATGTTCATAGACTCAAAAACCAAGCATACGAAGAAAAGAACACTGTCCCTACGGTGAAACATGGAGGCTCAGCAATGTTTTGGGGCTGCTTTGCTGCATCTGGCACAGGGTGTCTTGAATGTGTGCAAGGTAAAATGAAATCTGACGACTATCAAGGCATTCTGGAGAGAAATGTGCTGCCTAGTGTCAGAAAGCTTGGTCTCAGTCGCAGGTCATGGGTCTTCCAACAGGACAACGATCCAAAACACCCAGCCAAAAACACCCAAGAATGGCTGAGAGAAAAGCGTTGGACTATTCTAAAGTGGCCTTCCATGAGCCCAGATCTGAATCCCATTGAACATCTGTGGAAGGAGCTGAAACATGCCATTTGGAGAAGACCCCCATCAAACCTGAGACAACTGGAGCAGTTTGCTCATGAGGAGTGGGCCAAAATACCTGTTGACAGCTGCAGAACGCTCATTGACAAATACAGAAATCGTTTAATTGCAGTGATTGCCTCAAAAGGTTGTGCAACAAAATATTAAGTTATGGGTACCATCATTTTTGTCCATCCCTATTTCATTAGTTTGTTTTTTTAATAATTATGTTAATCAACAATTCAAAAGTAATGGCTGATTTTGATTATTTAATTTTCAATAAATTTTCATTTGTTACTTTTGTAGGTTTCAAGTGATTTCAGTGAGAATTGTGGGTTTTTCCTTCTTTAACTGAGGGGTACCAACAATTTTGTCCACGTGTGTACACCTAAAAGCGCTTTTTGAGTCTCACTCATAGGATAAAATACATTCCATGAGCATTCTTACTTCTCCGGCTTCCAGTTTAAAGCCCTGCCACGTACACAGGTAGATCTGTCACTATTTCTTCAAAGTCTGAACATGTGCAAACCTCAAACGTCAGTTACGTATTATCAAATAAAGGCCACTTGAGCCCTAAAACAGTTAAGCACGTTTGCAAAGTTTCTCTGAAAATGGACGGAACCAACAAGCGGAGTCGAAAAATCCAAGCACGAAATATTCACAGAAGCTGTGTTTGAAAGGGATTTTACACCGTAAACGGTTCAGTAACATACAAAGATAAAACTTTGTCAGCAGGTTGTTTCATGTCATCGAAATGCCTGCTTTTCAGCGCAGCCAGCTACATCAGGTAGATGCTTGTAATAAGGCTACCACCAACAAGTTAGCAAGATTTATATCTCAAGATATAATGCACCCATTGATTGTTATTGAGGGACTTTAGGAGCTTATAATGGAACTGGAATCATGATATACTGAGAGAAAGCCACACAACCGTCCCTGTGACAGAGCATCGGCAAGTAACCTTTTTTTATTTGATCGGTCCGAGGGAGGGTCACCATGGTCTTGAATCTCCTCCACTTGTGCACAGTCTGACTGTTGATTGGTGGAATCCAAATGGATGGTTGGCTGCTTTCATATCAATCTTCATTCAAATTTTAGATATACAGTGCCAAATCCCAACAAATATCTCAAGGCACTTCAAAGATACAGTCCAATTCAAGCTTCTTTGTAATATAATCATAATTTCCAGTCCAATGGACGTCAACAACTCTTTTTTAGACATTTTAGAAAATCTACCTTCCTTTCGCAACACTGTACCTTGTATTGGGAAGATCAGACCATAATGCTCTTCGAATGAAACAGAGCACCCACTAACACTTACATGACTGACCATCACATCAATGATTAGGAACACCCAGATTTTTGGTTCTTTAGATTAATGGGATTTGGTAAAAGTAAAACGGTGCGATCCTTCGAATCAAGAACACGGAACAAGTAATCAAACGTGCACAGTCCCTCAGCGGAACGGAGGGATCTCTTGCTCGATATGTGGCTCATTCCTAAAAGTGACATCTAGTAAAGAACTTTAAGATTCAATACATCTTATCAAAGTTTCTTTAACATCAAAAATAGCCTTAAATAATACATTTTGTGTAAAAATTAGCATTAAACAATGCACTTTGTGTAACTAATGAATAAGCATGTGAAAAACGGTTGGAGTTGTTAGTTTGACTATAGGTGGAGCATTTTCTGTGTGGAGTTTTGGATGTTCCGTTTGGCTCCAGCTCCAGCTTCTTCCGACAGTCCAAAAACATGTTTATTTCACTCCTGGCAGCTCCACTTCCAATGATATACTCTCAGTCCCCTCTTTTTTCCTCTGGAGTGCCTCTAAGAGGTAAGGTCTTGAGGTGCGTTTAGATGACTGACGATGTTGTAAAAATATATAACCTTCAATAATGCATAATGCTAAAAAAGTACTAAGTCAAGCTTAAGCACTTGGGAATAAAAAAATGCAATAATCACATTCATGCATATTAAACCACGTTCCTGCAGTTAGCTCTTTTTAAACTCGTTGGGAAAGGCATTTTAAATTAATCGATAATGTATATGAGACTCCTGCTTTGACCAATTTACATAATTCAGAAAAGCACTCAAGTTTCAGGTCTTGGAGACGATAATGCAAAGAACTAAAAGCGCATAATAAAAACAAACGCTGCACAGTGACGATCATACAGTAGCTTAGCTGTGATAGCAACCAAAAACTAATCCGATGACCCTACCCTTTGACAAATGAAGGCTTCTGGGATTGATTCATTTAGGCCATATCATTGTGGAGGAGGCCCTCTCAATCTCTCAGAAGATTCATAAGGCTCAATAACCAGTTGATACAGTAAATTCATTTTTCAGTCCTAATTCTCGTCTTTTTTTTTTTTTTTTAAATCACAGCAACGCTTTTTTTAAATCACCTTCTCCTGCCTGCTTCCATTGTTCTTTGATACGTTTCCCCACTTTTCCATCCCTTTGCCCATCTTTTTCTGTCTCTTCCTTTAGGCCTAATGTGTTTTCTCAATTATTTCTTCAGAACTGTCACTTCAGAGATGCCTCCATTTGCTTCATGATGCAAGAAAAAAATTCATTAGTCTGCATTATGATATATATCCTATTCCAAGTAGTTCTAAATTAAGAGTTGAACTACGAGTTGAACATTGAACTTGGGTGACAAAACTGCATTATTCATGAACGTGACATTTCTCCCCAAAAATTTAAATAAGAGCACATGTGAAGTGAAGGAAGAGGACAGCGAAGCACCAAGAAGAGAAGGGAAATGGTGTTGAGCACATAATGATGGAGAAACAAGCCCTACAGATGTAAGTGGGAAATCTGGAAGACATAAAAAAATATATATAAGGAAATAAGTAGATAGTAAAATTTACAGGGAGATATTCAGCAAGTAAGCCGTGAATCAGCTTAAAATACAGATTGAATCGCAGTCATCTGATCCTCTCAGTCATATCTGACAATGTCATTTTGTGTGAAGGTGGACAATTTACTGGCTACAAAGGATTTGGTACTGCCCTTATAAGCAGTATTGTACATCTCATAGAAACAGAACTAGTTCATACATGGCAGTCTATTCTATACAGTCACAACATGCCGTCTTTAGACGAATGCTTAAACTGTTTGACTGAAACCTGGTTATAAAAGTAAAACCGGCAGTTTCAAATCAATGTGAGTTGGGAATTTTGGGAATAAGAATCAATACATCTGTGGTCGAGGAAAAAATTTTGTTTTACTATGCAAACATTGAGCTGATAAATCCCTACAGGAAGGTCACCTGCCAACTTTGGCTGCAGCAGGGGTCACGCGGGATATTTCTATTTGGCCCGTCCATCCTGCAGGCCCAGCAGATACAATACCTGTCGCGCAGCTTCCTGTCATTTCTCACAGAAATGCACATGCTGCATTTCTTTGTAGCTTTCCTATCACAGCTATCACGGCGACATGCACATCCTCTTTTTCCACGTTTGCCTTGTGCGAATGGGGCAGTTTTCACAAAACAACAGCCATCTAAAGGGTGCAGAGGCTGGCTGGCAGGCACCAAACCTCTGTGTAAAAGGCGGGAAAACAAAATAAAAGTGGCAGTTAAAAGAGCGCAGGAGACTAAACAACAGAATTATTCTGAGTTCAGGTGACAAAGAACACAGGTACACATCCGGCCACTCAAAGCAGAGTTTCTTTATCAGAAATTCACCTATTATGCCCTCTTCTAATCTCAAAATTGAAAAAGTCAACACTGCAATCTTAATTTCTATTCACGACGAGCTTCGCGGTGAACATTTTATTTCCTCACCTCTCTTCCAGCTCATCAGTTTCGCTTGGCTTGAGCAGATGAGGCTATGTGGAGAGGCTGTGCTAATTATTGGTTTTAGCTGAGCCAAAGCAGGGAGAGAAGCCAAAAAACAAGCCAGAGTGTCTCAGTTGCTCCAGCTAGAAGAGACACAGTTGATTGGAGCTTTTAGAAGTGTGAGTGAGCAGCTGTTTATGCAGCCCACGGTTAGTGTTGCAGCTCTAATTTATGAGTAAACCGTACAGTGTTTATTTAGGCAGGCTGTGGTTGCACCCATTTTATTATGAAACAATTATTCAGGTTATACCTTTTGGAGAGAGACGCATTTAGAAATCTAAGTCACATAAAGTTATTAAGGGGTGCTGCGCTGTAACTAATTGATCAAATAAGATGTTGTTCTTACATTGTAATCCACTCTGGTGATTCATATTCACTGCCTGAGAACAGCAGTCTAAAATATGGCAAGAGTGTGTGACACAGATGCAACAATCGCCACTAAAGCTGAAAACACTTTGTCCACTGGGGCATTATTAGCTCATGTGCTGAGGAAGGTTGCCACAGTTGTTTAGAGGTTTACACCGCAGCTGTACAAACTGTAGCAGATTTTATCAGTTGAACAGCCAGGAACAGTCTCTCAGGGAGCTCACAATTACTGCCATGCACAGGTAAGTTGATTTAGGCCAAGCCGCCATTGTACATGATGAAATTCAACCTAATTACAGCAAAGGAGCTGCACGGGAAACCATTGAAGGAATTCCCGCTGGGATTTTGGGTGTTTCTGCTCAGGTGTCGTCCTCAAAGAACTTTCAGTGTGGTTTCAGCACCTTTGGAGATTATTTTATTCTTTTTTTTTTCTCCCCTGATGACGTCAGCCTTCCCCTCTCCGAAAGCTGTCGAGATAAGTTTATCTCCGTCGGATGTTTCGGTTGTCAGATCTGTTCAACAAAAGCATTTTCCTTGTGAAACATAAAAAAAAAAAAAAAAAAAAAAAAAAGGAAACATGATGGACATCAGGCATATTTTCTTTGAGGAAAAAACAAACAAGGCTCTTTCCTGGAAGTTAAATGTCAGCACAGATCTACCGCAGTCCTTCAGGTGCAATCACACGGAAAAGAGCACAACTGAAGAGGCAACTCCCGCTTTGAAAAGGGCAAAAAGGAGACAAAAGAAGTCAGGCTTAAGATCCCCCCTCTTCCATTTCCGTTCTCTGAGATCTTTGCCTTTTTAAATATCATATAAAAACAGACATAACCGGCGAGTCCTTGCTGCTGTGTTGAATTCTAATGCGCTTTTAAAAGCATTGGGGTTTTTCCTTTTATGGACACGTTCTAGATATAAAACCAGACACACATCGCACCGTGTACAGCGTACAACACTTTCTCATCAGTGAACTGCTGAGTAAAAATCTCGTGTAATCACATGTGGTTAGTTTTAAAGGCAATGGGTAATTTAACATATAGAGGGATAAATCATAAACGTGTCAATTTAAAGAGCTAACAAGATACCAAATGTGCACATCAATGCAGCTCGTAAAGACTTTACTGGCAGCCACAGAATCCATTACATGATTAATATCTAATACCAATAAGAGAGAACTGCTTGAATAATGGATGCAGTGTGTCATATGTGGATATAACCTTGGCTGAGATATTAGGACGAGGCAGGAAAGATGGTTCTATTAAGCAGAACAGCACACAAAGTAATGGTGCCGGGTTTCGAGTTGTCATCCACCTCCGATGGAAGCCTAAAGGCTTCAACCAGTCTCTTCATTTCATTTTTCGCACCAAGATAATTCAGACCCTCCTCTTACACTGAAGTCCCAGTTTTATGATGCAGCAATCTCAGTTTGAAACAGAGAAACGCCATGCGCATCACGAGCATCCTGCAGCCCGACATTTGTTGGAAAACTACTCTGCTGGATCGACCACAAACCTGAAGCACGAAACACTTGAAAAACACACGACAGTGTGATGCATTTGCCAAAAGGCGACAAACTGCTTTGATATAACAGCAGGTCATAACTGGGTCGCTTTCAGTGGTCCTCCTTAACTTTCCTGCTAGCACTTATTAGTTAGCGTACCGAAAGGAAAAACATATGGAAAACTGACTCTTTATACACCCATTTGAACTCGACCGTGGCATGGTCACAAGCACCGAACAATTAGTTAATACAAATAATGTTTATAAAGAATAAAAAAATCCATCTCAAAAGCTGCAACAGTATGGCAAAAGCCAAGAAACTGTCCAACACTTCATAATTTACATCCATGGATGAACCTGTGTGTGTCCGTCTGTGTGTAAAATGTCTTGCACTTTCAATCAATTCTTCTGCAAGGATGACTCCAGAAGGGAACTTTGAAAAGCTGAGAGCCAAATGTCAGCGGCTCTGACCTCTCCCTTGGATACTACACTGCAAATGCTTTTGATGAGCCAATTCAAGGGGGTTCATCTTGGATCTGTTTCATTAGAAAAAAAGAAGTATAAAAGTTCAAACGTCAGCGCTTTAAACCAGCGACAGAGCCACAAACCTCCACAGACAACTGAGTAATGTGCTGAGACGTAGAAGCACAGCGGAATCAGACATGATAAATATTCAACACAGTGGATTTAAGCCACACAGAGATGCATCGCCCCTCCAGGCAAACACTTGCACAAAACAAGACTTCTCTTTGGGATCACTGTCAAGTCAATCATACAACGCATTTGGAGCATCGCAAAGTGGGAGCTTCGAGGCTTCAGGTTGTACCACGGAGCTTAAAGTTAAGCCGTCAAAAGCCGTCAAAAACAAAAATGAAAACAATGCGTTATACAGACAAGTTTAACCAATCTAAAACTTTTATTAAATGCTTTCTCCAGAGTTGCCTTGTAAAAATCAAGAGAAAAACAAGCGGTAGCCAGAGTGGAATTGTGAATAATTTAAAACTAGTCAACATGAATTTCTCATGAAACGCATAATGTACAACACCTGTCTCGTGCAAAATGATATCAGTAACAGGAGCAGCATTTCCTCTAAATGTTTGTACCGTTCAGGTGGCTCAGTTTGGGCTCAGTGTTTTTCCTCAGGCAACAACGTCCTCCGTGTGGACACTTTCTTCTCGATGCGCGGCTATCTCCGTCTCTGCAGATAAACCCGATTCAGACGCTACACAGAGGCGACTGAAACAAAAGTGACATTTTTATGTCTTGTGGAGGGCAAAGTGTTCACCTCCTAACCATGCTACCATCCACACCATTCACTGAACTTAAGATTCAAATGCCAGCAAAGTGTCATAACAGTGACATAACCATGTGACATTTAACAAACTTTCTTCAAGATGTAAGCTGTCTTCTTGGATAAGTCAAGTTGTGGTGTGCAGCAGACTGAAAATCAAGCCCCCAATGAGTCAGGTGTCTTCATTTTCAAATCTATCATTTCAGTATTCATTAGATGCGACACTTGGAGGGGGTGGGGTGTTACCACTCTTGTAAGTGAATCACCCTCACCAGAATTTGCGAGACATGGGGCCAGAGGTCCTGGTGCAAGTGCGCTGGCCTCATTGTGCCATATAGAATCCAAGTGAAAGCACACACCAACAGACATGCCAACTTGGGAGACTTGGTACTGCAAAGGTGAGCCCCAGGCCTTAGTGCCCAGGACAGCTGCCGTGTCCTTGAGCATGACAGAGGAAGCCTGTAGTTGAGTGGGCAAGACAGTCTGCGCCATGAATGCATTAGCTAATGTCACTTTGGCAGTCAGCATGGTCAGATTCAAAATAGTATCGCACCTACACTCAACTACTTCATCCACAGGTTGTTATTGAGCTTATGAACGCACAGAATGCACTGCGTCTACTGCAGCTGAACTGTAATTGTAGACCTAGTAGAGCAAAGCAATGCAGATGAACAAAGCACTACTCCTGATTGAGAGTCTTCAATTTGTAAATTTTGGCACAATGATTATGTATAGCATTTCTGACCCAAATGGCTGAATTAAGCACCCAAAAAGCTTTATTCAAATCCCTCTCTGGCTTTTTATCATCGGTATGAGGTCAGGCAGAGGTTAGGATGGAATTAACCTGCTTTGACTAAATTAATTTTCAGATCATACTTAAAACATTTCCATTGTTTATTGATCCCAAATGAAGCCGTTGGCACAATGTAAAGAGGTTTTTCTTAGCACTACAAGCACCAATTATTTCCACCGAACTGGGCTGAGTCTCAGCAGTCGAGTAAGGAGTCTGTGCGGAGCGTATGTGGACGCCTGTCAATCAAAGTGGGCGCTCTTCCCACTCCTGATGTGCTTGGCTAGGGTCACTCAGCAATAATTCACTGTGCGGGAACCCGCTGTTATACAAGAAGTTTATAAAGAAGGAGAGGCCTTTCCGTTATGGATAGATATGCTACAAATCAATTTTTACCAGACAGGGACAGAATCTGTCAGCATCTCAAACAAGCTAGCTGTAGCACCAAGGTGTTGCCAACTAATTCAAATGGAATGTATCAAAATTATGCTAAAAATGTAAAGCTAAATGCTAGGTAACATCATCCACAAATGCACATATTTAGGACATTGTATGTGTATTCTGCGTTGTGCCTTCCCTTTAAATCTGAAAGTGGGAGTTGGATATGGCTCATTAAGACCAAATGTTCCGCAACTGTCCCTTTGAATGCGTTGCAAGGCTCTTTTTTTGTCAGCGTCATCTGACTAAACCACTATTTGCTTAAGTTTAGGACAACAGAATAATAAGGTGCACAAAGACGACTACTAGATCTCGCCTTAGTAGGTAAATATTGACGACTTTTTTCCCGTTTAAATTCCATTAGCTAAGGTCTGTTTTGAAGTCACTAGAATTGTCGCCAGCTGCTCTTTTTCTCAGTGATCAACGACATTCATCTCAATCACATCCTCCATCCATTCATTTTCTATATCCGCTTAATCCAATTCAGGGTCGCGGGGTTGGAGTCTATCCCAGCTGCCACTGGGGCGAAAAGCAGAGCACACTGTGGATGGATCACCAGTCCATCGCAGGGCCATACAGGAGACTAACGGGATGGACAATCGTGCACACTCACTACCGGGGCCAGTTCAGATTTAGCAAATAACCTAGCGTGTATGTTTTTTGGATGATGGGAGTCCTTACAGAGAACCCACAGGAGAACATCTAGCCTCTACTTGCAGTAGTCTGCAAGTTTAGATACAACACTTTATGTGGACTGAAAGAAGCTAAAATCCCGCCAATATCCGTCAGTGCTTCAAGACGCTGCGCTGCCTTGCTAATGC
The DNA here is from genome assembly GCF_036924035.1 of Leuresthes tenuis. NCBI lineage: Eukaryota > Metazoa > Chordata > Actinopteri > Atheriniformes > Atherinopsidae > Leuresthes > Leuresthes tenuis. The sequence goes on from NW_027325369.1 coordinate 15,536,173, forward strand.
ACCTCATGACCTAGTCACTGGAGTATAAACAAAGGCAGAGTACATGAATAGGAACACTGCTCCATTCCCTGGTTCTATGACATTATCAGACCACATATCAAGGTCAGGTCTTTCAGTCCCTGTGCACTCTGTTCACCATGCATCCATGTGACATATGGCTGCGCTCAATTCCTTAAAAACCACAACACCACAATGAATTTGCAAAGATCAAAGGTTTATAGACCAAAATACAGAGCAAATTCATCCTAAGCATCATAATTCGAGGGGACATAATGCATGGGAGGGCTTGTATGTACCAGTAACCGGCTGCACTCCAGGATATTCACATGAGACCAAGTTATTTTCTAACTGATATAAACCGGTACATTTTTATGTGGATAAGCAATAAGCAGTGTCCTGTGGCTCCAAAAGTAGAGCAGACATCAACCAATCAGAGGGTTTGATTCCTGGCTGATCTGGTTCAGGTCAAAGTGCCCTCAGGCAGTAGATATAACCTTTGATCCCTATGCCTACCAGTGTGTATGTGTGTGTGTGTGTGTATGACAGAGCTCAGTGTGTAGAATTTAAAAACAGTGGATAAATGCGTATATGTATGTGCTTTCATGCGCTTTTTACCAAGAAAGCACTTTACAGATGCATACCGTTTACTATATCTGATTAATTCATCTGAGTCGTCTATATTATTGTCATTTGTACAGAAAATGTATTGTCGACCACAAAATGTGGTTCGGGTTGGAATCACTCGTGCATGGATCCACTGAAATATACTCAAATGAGTCTAGGTGCTCCACACATTCTCCAAAGTATTATGTTTTTACATCTTTATATGAAAACAGTACAGCATACGTATAGATCAATAGAGCTAAATTCCCATGAAGCTTCTCTCACATATTTTTCTCTCGTTTGTCAGACAGCTTAAACATCAGATGTTGTTATTGAAAACTCAATCCATTAACATGTGTCAACTGTCACACAGGCATTTCCATTTTATTACTCGCTCTAATCTAATAACCCGCCTACTATTACACCTTGTCTTGGTCCACTGGCACCCTACTGTAAAAATGTTGTTAAAAATCTGGGAGTGAAATTTGACTCCAGTCTTAAATTTGACCCACAAATTAATGCAGTAGTGAAGGCAAGCTATAATGCCGCAGCTATCCATGCCTTTATTAGCTCAAGGTTAAATTACTGCCATACACTGTACATAGCCAAACATCTCTCCACTGCCTACAACTGGTACAAAATGCTGCTGCCAGGCTCCTAACCAACACCCGTAAACATGACCACATCACACCTGTACTTTACTCCCTCCACTGGCTACCTGTAAAATTTAGGATCCAGTTTAAAACTTTGTTATTTGTTTTCAACACAGTTAATGGTCTTGCACCCCCCTACATAAGTGAAACCCTGAGGCTTCACCAATCTGGCAGAGCTCTGCGCTCTGCTGGTCAACATCTACTGGAGGTTCCCCGGTCCAGGTGTAAGCAGTGGGGTGACCGATGTTTCGCAGTGGCAGGTCCGAAATTTTGGAATACACTGCCCTCTGATTTATATACCACCACCGACCTACCTCAGTTCTAAGCCAAATTAAAAACATACTTATTTAAACTGGCTTTTCACTGAAGCTGTGGCTCACCTTTTTGTTGTTGTCTTGTGTTACATGTAACCTACTTTTAAATCTATTTCTGGAATTGTGAAGCACTTTGGTCAATCTCTGGTTGTTGTAAGGTGCTATATAAATAAATGTTGATTGATTGATTAATAAAATCCTGATTTCATAAATGCAGCATGATCTGACAAACTCACCATTCAAGTAAGCTAAAGACAACGTCTGTGCAGAGAATTCGGCTATACTTAGATGTACATTGATCTCCCACAGGGGAAGAAGGTTTTGAACATTTCCTAACACGGGGTGAGGGGTCTCGACACACAGTACAGGAGCAAAATGTATGTCTTTTCACTTTTGTTCTTTCTGGGTGTGGAGCAATTCAACTAAACAAGCAGAATTGCTTGCAGGAGAGGAGAGATCATGTTTCTCCAGTTTTAGCTTCTCTTCATTGGCTCCCTGTTAAATTCAGAATAGAATTTAAGATTCTTCTCCTCACATATAAAGCTCTTAATGACCGAGCTCCATCATATCTTAAAGAGCTCATTGTAAGATATTTTCCTAACAGAGCACTTCACTCCCAAACAGCAGGTTTACTTGTTGTTCCCAGAGTTTCTAAAAGTAGAATGGGAGGCAGAGCCTTCAGTTATCAGGCCCCTCTCTTGTGGAATAAGCTGCCAGTAAATGTCCAGGAAGCAGACACCCTTTCCACTTTTAAGATTAGGCTTAAAACTTTCCTTTTTGATAAAGCTTATAGTTAGGGATGGCTCAGGTAATCCTGAAACATCCCATAGTTAAGCTGCTATAGGCTTAGACTGCTGGGGGACCTCATCTGTCACACCTTTCCTCACTTTGCTCTCTTTTTCCCCCTGTTTAATTTCTCAAATGATATTGTGTACATGTGACATTATTGTGGTTATTAACTTGTGTTTCCCTGTTCCAACAGGTATCCTTTGAATGGTGTTATGGTGTTTTTCCCCCCTCTTTTCCCTCTTTTCGGTCCTCTCAAACCCCAGCTTGTCGAGGCGGATGGCCACCCTTCCTGAGTCTGGTTCTGCCAGAGGTTTCTTCCTGTTAAAAGGGAGTTGTTCCTTTCCACAGTCGCCACAGGAACGCTCAGGACGGGAGATTGGACTGAAGACAAGTTTCGGTGCAATCTGTTGGTTTCCTTAGCTAGGATATTATTTTTTTTTCAATTGGCTCTATATGAATGAATTAGATTATGATTACAATTAATTGAATTCCAATTGGCTTGCATTGGACTATATTATTTAAGTGCCTTGAGATGACAATTGTTGTAATTTGGCGCTATATAAATAGAATTGAATTGAATGACCCCTTTTCCATAGACACCAGAACTGATGTGAGCGGAACAAAAATCTTACGCAAATGTGATCAAACACGGCCCTCACCAATTACAGCATAGATACTTAAGATGGCCGATCAATCCGTTACTGAAATAACAAATAACGTAGGAAGTGTCATAAACTGGCACAATTGGTCTCAGTTAGTTTGAGCTAAGCCTATACTGTATTGCATAACTATTTCAGTCAATGTCTTTTCCATTCTGAATGTATAGCCCCTGATTTCTCTATGCACATGTATTTTCTGTACTGCTGTTCAAGTAATGTAAATAAATGCAATTATATCCCCCTCTTTTGATATTTTTTCCATTTAGTGTAAGAGCATCTATGTAGACACAAGCTGTATAATATCACGATGTTGGCAGTAGGGAATAGGGATTTACCCATGCTACCATGTTTGGCCCCACTTCAGTGCCAAGCAGTATGGGCTTATTCCACCATAATATATCTCATTTAACGTTTCACTAAGTCCCTTGGCACGAACACCAGAGGATGTTTATAAGATTGCTTGTCAAGCTCTGTGAGTTTGTTGCCTGGCTGCCGTACAGTTTATTAAAACACAACTCCAGCATAAATCTTTGATTTGTTTCAGTTATATGTTTGTATTCTTTCCAGATCTTCACTTACTGTTCCACTGCATCTTGATTCCTGCTGTCACAGATTACTACAACCTTGCCATTGTGTTATAGTTTTCAACAGTACACTCTATCATAGCGGTATTAGACCCCTCAAGCTCTTTTTCAGACTGGTCAAAAAAAACAAAAAAACAACACACCAACTTCCTCCAACACAAGTGTTTCATTGTCATTTAGACCAGTCTGAAATGACTCTGCTGTAGTCATGATTATTTATTGGCTCCAGCTCAAGTCGGTATAGATGGAAACAACATTTAGCACATGCTAATTTGAAACAAGGATGCTGCGGCTTGGGCACATCTCACCTTTTCTTTACAGAAGCTTATCGGCCACAATGTCTCATGTGGAGGCTTGGAAACTGTCAGGAACAGCTCGTGTACCAAAAGAGACCAAACTGATGGATTTTACCTGACTGCAAGGCCGCTGGCAACTCACTCTCTGCCCCGCTGTGTGGGTGGTTCAGTCAAAAATAATCTACTAATCCTTATTATCAGAGGAATCGTGCGTATCTAAAACTGTAGTCCAACACAGCCTGCAGGACACTGTTTGATGTCATCCTTTCATGTCATCATAGTTACAGGCTTGTCCCCTGGGAGGTAGTGGCAGTCTGAACTGGTTCTGAATGCATTGTGGCCCTCAGTGCACCAGTTGGAAGGATTTAAATCGGCTTCCTTTAGTGGCTATATCTGTGTTAAGTGAAAAAAAATTAATGAATAAAGACAATTCTTGGTGTAGAGAGAGCATGTGATACCCCTAAGACCTAAAACCACCATCCCACTCTCAGTTCATCGGATTTTGACTTGTGAACATCGCTGTTGGATTTTTATTCATTAAATGATTCGTGTAGTGAGCTTATCAAGATATTTCTAGATATCTAAATCTTTGTTGAAACTTAAAAAAAGAGTAAGAGTAAAAACAAATTCAGAGATTTGCATGGAAGCATGATTTATTTATTGGAGTCATACGTTGTAGTCTGTCATCGGTCTTTTTCTTCAGGATTTTTAAGGCAGGTCTAAAAATCACAGCTGCATTACACAGTGGGAATGAATATATAAGGCCAGCAAAAGCAGACGCCACCTTCAACATCGGCGCATATTAGATAGGCTGACTACAGTGCGTTGGCTTCAGACTAGCAACTTGCTAGTTAACTGTTCTGCCTTCATTATGGGAATGTGTCTTTCCTGGATGCCAGAATATTCTACTAAATCTGAAAAGATAAAATGAGAACAAGAAAATAAAGGGAATCATTTTCTGATGAGTGAAGCTGAAAAGCTCAGAAGCAGATCTGCGCTCAGTAGAGTGAAGGCCAGAGGCTGCTATCATGCACTGCATTTGTTACAGACTGCATGTGCGTGTGCTGAAGTTACTCACTGTGGATCAGTCTTGTGAAGAGCCGGCAGCGCAGTTTGGAGGTTTGAGAGCTGCACAACTAAGAGAACCGAAGTTTCAGAAGTAACCTCCGCAAGTGGGCGTTTGGTGGGTTCAGTCTCTGCTGAGCCAGGGTGACAGAGTCCTTTTCGTTTTTCACTGCCACTGCCGGTGTGCTAAAGATGCACAGATACATCTCAGCTGAATCCTCAGCAGACGGGTGTGCCAAAACTTTTTTTTAGCTCTATTAAAACATTTATGAAAACACCATACATACATACATTTTCAGCCTTGAGCACTCATCTTTTACAGAGCTCTGACAGTTAGTGACCCCTTCCCCTCCAGCATGCACACACATGCACAGAGAGAGACGAACCACTCGGCTTAGAAACAGAAACGCTTATTAGAATGTAAGCGTCGCTGAACAGCTGAGATGTATTACTATACAAAGACAGTGTGGAGGAATGAATCTACCATCAACTTTGCAGGTTTTCAAGACACGTTCAGAGACAACAGAACAAAGCACCCACATCCAAACTGCACCGCTGTGCAGTACAGTCATAAAAAGTGACAATCAATATTTCACAACAAGGCATTACTTCTTATGTGGAGTGCAGCGGCTGGGTTTGCCCTGATTCTTTCACTTGATAACACAACACCCACCCTAATGGTTTCCGAAACATACTCTCACAGTGCTATCACTTTCTCTCAGCTCCCTTGGGAGAAGCTGGAGGAAGCTTCAAAGTCATATGGCGCACATGAAACGTGCCATCTTCTTTCCCAGGAGGCACTGGCTGCTCATCAAAAGCTTTTTTTCTTTAAATAGAGGAACAGGTTTCTTCAGTCACTGAAGCAGGGCAAAGATAAAAAAAAAAAACGCTCCCCAATATTCAAAGTGTTGTCAAATGTAACCAGGTAAGATGTCAAAGGCACGCAGCTCAGAGGCACTTTAAAGAGACAGATGAGCGGGAAAACAAAGACAAAACAAAGCATTGAGTAGGCTGTGGTCAAAACTGACTACAATGTGAAGAAAAAAACCAAACCGCAATAGGACAATGATCAGAGCAGCTAACGCTCACTCACTGAGCTCCAGAATCACGGGCAGCTGAGTGTTACCGAGTTCATTTTCAGTGAACTGCGCAATTCTTAATGACCGTCTACACGGGACGCCTCTCTGAAGAGGCAGCTGTGTGAGACGTCCGATATCGTGCGCAGCTGCCCCACTGGGAAAAGCTCATTTCCCACGCAGGCGTTTAGAATCCTGTGACAGTGATAGTGTGTTTTCCAGGGGACGAGGCCTGGAAATACGGCCGGTAGCATCTGAGTTGCAGGCAGCAGTGCTCATGGTTTTTTTCCTCTGCTTCATGAGTTGCAGTTAAGAGTGAGACTGAGAGCAAACAGAAATTTATCAACATGTCCTCTCATACTCGCTGTCTCCCAGCTAAATGCCTGGAATACCGTCAGTCTTCACAAGGAGTTTAGTGGCACACCCGACTGTTTTTGGGGTTGGATTTGAGAGCAGGGAGGAGAGGAGTCATTGCCTGAGCAGAAAGACAGCGCTCTGCATCGCTTTGCCTCGGTCAGCCAGAACAAGCAGCCTCAGCAGCAAACCTCGGCTGGCGGAGGGATACCTGCCCCAGAGTTTACCCCAGAGGGATACCTGCCCCAGAGTTTTGTAAGAAAACGCATCATTTTGTAATTAATTTAGTTGCAAAACTGTTTATGGGGCAAATTTGTGAATGGGTTTCTGAATGAATCTCCTGTAATGAATGATGACCGAAGCAGTACTTCTAAAAATCTGTGCTGGTGCTTTTAAAATATAAGATATAAGATAAAAAAGTTAGTCTGCAGCCCTGGGTAGCAAAGAAACGCAGCATCTCGTTCATATCATCCCGACAGTCACACACGGTGATGGCGCCATTATTCTGAGGGGGTGTTCGTCTGTAAAAGGTGAAAATCCTTCTCAAGCCTGAGCACAGGTTCCTTTAAGATAATGACCTGAATCATACCGACAAGAGCTGAAGTGACCCTGACAGAGCGTGTCAGCCACTGTGCCCTGCTCCCAAACCCAGTCAGTCAGCTCGGTTTTCAAACATCAACGCAGCTTTGGTGTGAAGCCTAGAACCAAAGAAAAAAGCTGCTTTGTTATTAATCATGTGAACAAACGGTCTCTTATACATTCAACCCACTTTGAAGCACAAAACAGAAAATCAATGCATTTTTTGATGAGAGGCAGCAGAGGTGAACCAGAACACACTGGCACACGGCAGCACTTTTCTCTTCGACCCATCTGAGCATCCATCGTTCGCATGCCACCGTTGGCTCTGCTAAAAACACACCGGAACATTTTGATTCAAGCAGTTAGCGTGGCCAAAGTGTTCTTTATGCTGAGTCAACTGAACTAGACTGTGCTCCGTAGACTGATTTCTAGAATTAATAACTGGAACCTGAGGGAAGGAAGTGGATCAGATTCCCTCTAAAAGCTTTGTCTATGAAAGATTATGATAATCTATACTTTCTATAGGACTTCTCTAAGAGCTACGTAAGCATTAATGCAATCGGGCCACTGGCTATCACTGGCATCTCTCACATTCAGAATATTACCTCTTTTTTTCCACCGCCACAGACTCAGATTTCAAACCTCGGTCCGTAAACGAAAGGAGGATAGATGAACCGAAGAGCGATTATCGCCAAAAGACCACTGTTCAGCTCAGATTTACCGCTTATTTTTAAGAGGATATTTACTTCATGTCTCCATAAATATCAGCACTATAAACCCACGATTTTAAGAAATAGAGGTTTCCATTTATTCAAACTATATGGATAAATAAAGTACATAAAACACCCCAAAACAGAAACAATGACTTCACGTCTCACACAAGCTTGAAATAATCTGAGGTTAAAGGGCGGACCCGAGGCAAAACAAAGAGGAAGGGACTATTTCAGTTCCATTTTTCTGGAATTTCCTCAAGTGAATACATTATGTATGCTGACACGGTGACATTTGGCTCATTAGAGAATCTAAGAAAACCAAAGGCCAGATAATGTGCATTCATTCAAGAGTCGAACACGGCAGTGATTACGAGTCTTGAGGAAACTCTATGCAAATTGATCGCTGGGAAAGCAGATCATCTTACAGTTTGTTATCGTTGGATCTGTGGGCAACTGCTTCAGCTGAACTTGTTATGTGAAATTCCTAAAGGGGGGGGGGGGGGGGGGGGGGGGGGGGTCTGAGCTGCTGTGAAGAGGAAGACAAGTGGAAAATGGGTCATAATCTGAACATACAGACGTCCTGTGGCTTTTTCCTTCTATAAAACACCCGTAGCTTCCCTGAAAGGTTAAGCACAATGTCGTTTTTATGGCTTAAAAGCTCACTTGCACGGACAGAACTTGCTTTGATCCAACCTATACAACCCAGCAGGACGCAGGGCAAGCTGTGAACTCTCGATCTGCAGACGACCAGCTCATGGGGGAAGCACGAGAAACCGCCAGAGCACGCTGGCTGACCCCGAGTGAACAAGCAACCAGAACTGATGTGGCACAAGGTGCATTCCCACTGCCGTCAGCGCCGGCGGGTTCACACCTCGAAAGACTCAAGTGCAGCGGTTGATTCGAGGAACTATTTTTCTAATCTTAAAAAAAACAAACAAAACACATGATCGTATCCATATGTAATCATACAGAAATGTCAGAATCCGTGATTCAAGTACAGGTTTACTGATCACAAAAACACTGCTGATGTCTTTCCTCCTTAGCACACACCTGAAAGCTTCAGACCAGCAAAGCTTCTGCTTTTATAGAGATGTTGACAATCGAGTGCATCTGGTTAGCAGCACATTACAGTCTGGCTGCTACTTTCAATCCTAAAGCCACACTAGAGAAGTTTGTGAACTGTGCTTCAGACTCATTTTGAAATCCTTTTTCGTGACATTCTTGGGCCTGAAACTGTCCAGGGACTGAGATACAGTGGTTCATGACTTTGATTTCTAGCCCCGCGCCACACCGATTTGCTTTTGACATCTTCGAGGGCTTTCGAAGGCGACGTTGTGGCCTTACCAGTGTGTCAACAAATTATGTTTGTGTGGCTGTGGATTTGCTGGGCTCACACAGAGTAGAGGGAGCAAATATGAAGAAAAAGTCAAATTCTCTAGCGTTCCCATGGAGGCTGGACTTCAGCAGATCATCTTCGACTATGTTCTGACATGTAAAATCTTAAAGCTGTGCCTTATCTTTCATAACTGTACAAGATCATAAAATTTCAAAGCAACTAATGCCGTGTGAGACGGGAAAGAAATGATAAGAGCTGAGAAGCAGAACGGTCTGACTGAGCCTCTCTGAGCTGTCGAGGCTGTGGAAGTTAATGCATCAATAAAAGACACTTCATTAACTTTTCTGCTTTCATCTAAGCGGATAATGCTCTTCGTTTTGTTTTTTGTTTTGTTTGTTTCCTTAGGTTTTTAATCACGTGATTTCTGACTGCATCTCATCAAACGTGAAACGAGAGAACAAGAGACAAATCCCCAACTTATAGTAAATGGATAACAGCAATATCACAGTGCGCCGCACATGCTGCAGCAGTGGCATCAGTTTAATCTCTTGCCCTTGAGGCCACTAATGGCACAAAGCCTCACACAGGTGGACTGTAAGTCTCCTATTAGGGGAATGGGAGTGTCCTTTCAGCATATTAGAAATAGCTGCAGGACATGTTTAGCAATGTGAGCATGAAAAACATTTTTTTTTCAGAGTCTGGTCAAGCACACCAGCATGTAACATGAAACAAGCGCCAAATAAAGAGGTCTCCTTTTCACTTTTTTGTCTCCTCCTCACCAGTGTTTCCCGTCTCTCCCCCTAGACAAATCATCTTAGCACAACAAGGTCAAATGAGTCAGATGGCAAACACATCCTAACTGACCTACGGGTGCCCCCCCCCTCCCCTGCAAGAGAGAGGCTGCACAGAATTTATCATTTGAATTGAACAGAATGCAGCACGATGTGATGAAACATGTCGGGGTTGATTTTGTGCTGGTTTCCCTCTACTGCTGGAGCGACATAATCTGGGATATTAAACAAACATTTGCACCTTTTCTGTCAGTCTGTTGAGAAGTTATTTAGAATCATTTGGCAAATTTAATACAATAACAAAAAAAAAAAACCCGATGCTCTCTGGATAATCTGAGTCAGGAGTGAAATGTGGCAAAGATAATCCACTTGTCATTATTTACACACCAGTGTTCTGCTTTAATAGGTAGACCGACACTGAAAGTAAACATAACAAATATACCAGACGAGACGTTTTATAGCTTTGGTTAATTATTCCACAATTCACCAACCGTCTTCCTATAAGTAGAATCATGTCCCGACGGCACGTTGCAAAGCCTCAGCTTAATGCATCCGATCGACGCCAGTCGCATTACTAACATGTGCCATGTTGAATTAGCAGGAATGTACTTACAGTCTGAGCATGTAAACAAACTATAAGCCTCTGTGTATAAACCATTTTTCATAATAAATCAGGACTAATAAATTGTATTATCTATCAAGACTAATGAAAAAAAAAAACAAATTCAACTTCAGTGATCTGAAAAATTAGGTTTCGGATTGTCTCAGAGGTGGTTTTATTCAAGCTTGACAGATAAAAAGGTGAACATTAACTTTTTCCTTCAGCTTCCTTTTTCATTCAATGAAATAATAAAAACAAGTGTGAAAAAATTATTTCAATGCATCTCAATTCAGTGTTTTTCCCCAATGAAAAACTCAAGTAGTGTCAGTGACTCGATGCCATTATGTCTTAAGCTGTTATAAACTACATACAATATTAAGATGTACTAATATACTGTGTGCAGTCATGCAAAACGCAAAAAAATAAGACGCATAAGTAAACAACATAAGACACATTTAACCACTTGAATATTGGTGCTTTGCCATGAAGGAAACCTAAGTTTCCACTAGTTACTGTTAACCCCTTACTTAACTAACCGACTGTTGAAATGGCTTGTTTCACATATGCACATCATACAGCCCTTCTGATATTATCAGCTGGCAAACTCACATATATACTGGTTTTAGCATGTATTAAAAAAGTTCTAGCCCTACCTTGTTGTAGAGAACCTGTGTTTTCGCCACCTTTTGGCACGGTTTAGGGGCGGTGGAGGTGAAGGAACAGGACCCAAATGCAGACTGGAGCCAGAGATAAACTCAAAGGGTTTATTGTAGAAAAATAAAAATCACAGCAATGCTGGAAAAACTAGAAACTAAAGAACTAGAAAATGCCCTAGAGAACTAACAAAACTAACCTATGCAAAACTTTGGAAGGAAAATCATGGGTATGAAAGCTACGAGGAAGACATGTGGGAATGACGGCGAGGATCTGACAATGACTGGGAAGGAAACAGGAGACTAAATACCGTGTAGAGGATGATTACTGATAGACTACACCTGAGGAGAATTAGCACGGGAGATGGGGATGGAACTGGTGACTAACAGGGAACTGAGGGAAACAGGAAATGACAAGAGAAAACTCATAGGAAACTAAACAGGCTAGAAACTAGAAAACCAGAATACAGAACTAAGCCAGAAAAAATACAAAAACAAGGATCGTGACACCTTTAAGCCATTATCTGATGCTGTGTTTGATGTACCTCAGAAAAAGGAATACCAAACTGTGAACCCACGTGTTCGACTAAAAAAGATCCAGCTCTTCAGCTGTGGTTTGTAGGAATAGGAAACATTAATATAAAACTTTGGCACTCTTCCATTACATCTTAGGTGCACCTTACAGTATGGCTCAGGTGGTTTTGGTTTTCTATTGCTGGTAGCACCGCATAACTGTTTCCAGCTGCTACTTTTTTTGGTAGTGCCTTAGCTGAGGTTCCAAGCAAAGTGGAATACTACAAGGTGACGTAGAGATACTGCAGACCTCTGACTGGTCTGAGAAAGTCGTCATTTGTGGGCTTTATGTGTCACAGCAGTAGCGTCCACACCAACACAAGTCCGACAAGAAAGTCCGACACACAGCAAACAACAAATCTCGGACATGGATTACATACTGTGTGCATGATTAATAAATTCATGTTTTTTTAACGGCAGGCATGGATGGGCACTGAGCCCCGTAGCACTCAGTCGTCATGATCTCTCCCAAATTAAGTCATACCCCTCTGAACTAAAAACCTGTCCCAAACTGATTCAGTGCAGTAGCCACTCTACCAGCTCATTTATCAGGTCGTTTTTAATACAAACATCCCCTAAATCAGTGTAATATAAGAAACGCGGACACAGATGCACACAGGGAAGTTGCGCGCCTCATCTCTGTGTCACTGTATCCTCGCATATTCTACGATGGTGAAGAGCTTATTCCGCCAGCCATGAAAAATGAAGCAGGGCCAAGTTGAACTGTGCCAAGCCATACTTGAACATATAATGGAGGAAAGCCAACAGATATTTTATTAATCACTGCGAGTCTGAATCTCAAACAAGTGAATCGAGCAGTGGAATCACGGCGGAGGTAAAGACTCACCCCTCCAATGTAGTTTAAGTTATGAAGTACATGACATATTGCTAGGAAAATGCCAACATGTGAGAAATTAATAATCAGAGCTTAAATGTATGCTATAATGAGTAAAGAACAGAACGAACAGCAGTCTGGGTCATACAGACTTTAATCTAAGTTTCCACTGCCTCCTGTTTTTTCCTGCCTCAAAGCAAAGTCGCTCTCTGCCACACTGTAATTTAAATTCTGAGAGCACCACATAGTTTGAAAGGCCTGTTTGGAGTCGTAACACAATACCTCAAGCAACAGCGAAATAAAGGCTGAAAACAGAGTATTTCAATAAAAAGGAGGCTGCTTAGGGAAATGTTTACACAGCTCAGTCACTCAGAATACTTTTCACTCGAGAACAAGAGAAGCCTTCCTTTCCTGAACTCGCAGAATGAGTCCAAAGTAAGCATATAAATGAAGTGTTCTTTGACAAACTAAGTATGTGATGCCCTTCTCTTGTTTTCTGTGGGTGGAGCCCCTCCACATGCTCTCCTGAACAATTTCTACTTGAAGGCGACATGAAGGCAGAGGGTCATTCACATAGAAAATTAACTGGATAGATAGATATGTAGAAAACAAGCGAGCTTGTACAATTCTAATCTTGAATTCACAAATATAGGTCAGTGATTAAGCCCTGCTTTACACAGCGCTTTACATTATGCATCAGACGGCATTCCCTGTGTGTACAACATATGCATTCCTCATACAGCTCAGCAGGGATGCAACAGAGTGGCGTTGGCACAATGAAAGCTGTCCATGTGCAGTTGTGTTTTCCCATCTTCAGGAGGACAGGAAGACAGCAGCCAGACAGGAAATATCTGAATCCCAAGCTACAAATGACTAGCATGTTTGTGGCATGTCAAGCTTTTAACCAACACCTACCCATCCCATCTGACCCCCCTCGAAGCCATCAGAGCAATAATCCAGCCACATTCCTGTAATTGTCCACTGGTTTGACCTAATCTACTCTGACATAACATCAATAAAGTCCATAAATAGGCCTACCCCACATGGACTAGATGGCAAGCATAAAGACAGCGGTAACAGATAGAGGACATGCAAATAGAAGATAAAGCTGCAACATGACCAAATTGTTTATTTATGCGCTACCGACATACTGAGCTTTATGCCATGGCTCTGAAAGGGAAAGTGCTCCTACTGGTTCATAAAGCTGATTGAACGGACTGAAAGTCATTCAGCTCTTAATCCCAGAATCTGGGTGATAAAAGTCAAATATCAAGCAGACTAAGTTTGCGCACATGTTCAGCAAAAGCTTTTTTCCTCGGCTGAAATGTCCAGCCAAAGCAAAGATTTATTTAATCCCGGATTAGTTTGAATAGTTATCACTGTGGTCAATCCAATGCAGCAAACATAAACAAACAAGTCCGGCACAGTCTGCCATATGAATTTACAAAAAAAAAAGAAGCAAATTCTCACAGTACTTGGCACTGGCAATTACATAAATGATTCACCAGCTATCAAAACTGTAGCCAGTTAGGTGACCGTGGACTCAATTGCTTCTGCTCTACTTCTACGTACAGTAAATGTACTGTGCGGTACGATTAAAGGGGGCATATTTTCTGTGCTTGAAAGCGTACACTCGGGGTGTATGAAGTAAACACCTACTCTAAAGCTGTGACATACCAGAATGACCTTGTTTGGGTCTGGCTTGGTGTGAAAATATGTTCTTCAGTGAACCTTTAACAATTGCAGCTTAATGTGACATCACAAGCTTCACGTCATGCTGCATTCACTGTACCTCAAAAGTGGGTGGACGGGAAACATGAATAGTTTTACATTTACTTGCACTGCTGCTGTACATTTCAAGTAAATTACATTAAAAAAAAAGTAGAGTGAGAAAAAAAAGAAAAGGCTGATTTTTTTTTTTCTGTTGTTGAAATCACGACACAAATAGCCCTTTTCCAGTAACTCTACCCATTAAATATCTTTGCCAGCATATTCCGCTCTGTTATTTTGGAGATGAGCAGGTATTACAGGGCTGACAGAAACATGTAATCATTCACACTCTCACATAGGTAATTTGGGGTTTTCAGTTCACCTAAACACTATGTCTTTGGTCTCTGAAAAGAAACCAGACCACCCGGACGTTAACCCGTGCAGACACAAGGGAGAAAATGCAAAGGCCAATCAGGGGTGTCCCAGTGGACTATCAATTCCAAACCCAGGACCTGAGGTGACCTTTCTAGCAGCTGTTCTGAAGTAAACCAAAGAAAAACTGATTGAAGTCACAACCTATTAAGCTACGAGGCCTCTTCCCTCTCAGAGGGTCATGCATCTACTCTTAAAACTCAACTTTCATGTGCATTCATTCTGTGTTGTGCCAAGCGGATTGGAAAGGTGAGGATCAACACCAACACCTGCCTCTACAGCGCACACTTTTCACCTGGGAAGTTTGCCCAGAGACAGCTGGGACTAACAGAGAGACGGACATGTCCTCAGCGTCCCAGAGAGGACAACGTCGCCCACACTTCAACTATGTGTAAAACCTCATTTTATATCTTTTGTGACAAAACCCAAAATGCATTTGTGATTCTTTACGCTGACTTTAAATCGAAATGTCCACCTCTCTCATTCATTAACACGTCCTTTCAGACCCAAATAATGTTGGTGTCCACAGGTGCCAATGTTTGAAAAGCAATTTTCCATTCAGCATCCAGTTGATAGTAACAAAGGAGGAGACAGCTGTCAGCTGCCTGCTGCAGACCTTGTATTTTGCCAGACTCTATTCAGACTGCCCTTTCTTCTGTCAAAAGGGACCTGCTGGTTTCGCTTGTCCTTGATACTCTGACAGGGCAACACAAGGAAATCTCCTGAGCAGCTAAGATTTGTTAACCATTCCGGGGCTGTCTTTCAGGCAAAGCACTGCGAGGAGGCCCTCTGGGAGCTGAAGCCCCTTTGTGAAGAGGGCTATAAAGGGAACTCTCCCAAAAGAGGCTTGTTAGGATGTCATTAAAGTAGGCAAACTTCAATTTTACATTTTGAAAAAAAGATGTAGATGTTTTAGACAACTGCCTGCAGCAAAAAAAACTGAATCCCATTCCCACTAAATTCTGCTGTGACATTTTGAAGATGCCAACTTGCAGCCGTTTGTCAGCTGATGCTCCTTCAACAGAAACTGGTGTTTGTCCCATATGTAGAAAACCAAGCTTGTTAACGACACGTGTGCGGTTTAATTTGACAGTATTACATCATCTGCATGTGAGGACATTCTTTCAAACATCAACATGAACTAACAGCATTTTTTAAACTGACTTTTTTCATGTATCACTTTTGCTTGATAGTTGGCAGGATGTGCTGTTTCATGTAACCCTTTTACATGAAATCTACAACATTTTCAGAGCAACATTTGACATTGAGCCAGTGTTTATATTGTTTACAGCTCAAGGAGCTTTAATTGCATTACTGTTCTTCCTCACATGGGCTTTTGTGAACCAGTCATGCATACAAAGTACTCAGCAAAGCACACTACTAACTGGAATTGATTGCAATACCGAGTTTTAGGCCTTGCGGAACTGCAAGTCCAATGAAAACAACTTTCTTTTACCTTTTAGAAAGCTTGTTATTGAAAAAAAAAAGGTTTCTTTGTGACGTGCTGATCAGTAGTGTCTTCTTTCCACGTTGCCTTGTATATTGTACAACCCCTATTCAAAAAAGCCTGGGGTTGGAATCAGGGTTGTATATTAATTTATGTCAATCTCAACAATAGCCATCCTTTTTCCCTTTATGCATTTATTTATCTATTTATTCATTTGGTCTGGGATCAAAATCAACATCAAACTGATAAATAGCCCTGTTCTGCACCAATTCAAGTACAGAAATGTTACTTGAGGAGTCGGCCTCGGCCTGAAGCGACACCATGCCATGTTTGGTAGGAAAAAAAAAGGCACCAATGGCCTACATACCTGCGCTCTGTTTAATGGACTAAATCTTATGAACCCGAAAGGCCAAACAGCTCGAAAAATGCAGCTCAGTGCTGCCAACCAGTCTCACCTGATTGACCTGATTCACCGCTGAGCAACTCCGAGTCAAGCTGAGACTCCTGGTCAGACTGATATTAATTAAACGATCATGCCGGTCTCACAATGTAAGCACTCAAAGAGGGTCAAATGGGCCAGATCTAATGTGCCAGAAATGTTGGCCCAGTTCCCATTGAAATGCAGCAGCGTGACATAACATTGTAAATGTAAAGAGGTGAAAGCCGGAGAACCACAGCTGAAAATCATTCATTTGCCAGCGACGGTCAATTACAGTTTGTAGAGGCAGCATCAGTAGATCAGTGTAATTGACGTCTCATTTACAGCTGTAACATAGCTTTTACAGGTTTCCCCTGTGACTGAGCTTAAAAGCAGTAACTCCAGTGGTGGTGGTGCTTTTAACTGTAAAGAAGTAAATCTAACTGTGCTTGTGACCTCTAAAAAGGTTGGAAGTAAATCCCAACGCGCCTTTGCATTTAGTAGTTTGTAACCTCTGAATCTTTCATGAACAGTGTGTGCTTATAGCTGTGAAACTGGCCGGTGCCATTCAGCACTGTGGGTAGAGTGCAGCGACTTTAACGCATACAGCACAGCACAGCACAGATGAAATGAGGTTTTTATTATAAAAATAGAAGAGGATATGCCGAACCCTGCATTCTTTAATGGAGGCACCTAAGTGCACGTATCATATGCATATCGTCGATGATTTGTTGTGACAGAAAGAGCATTTTGATCAAACAAAGAAGCTGCATGAGGGTGGCATGCCTGCCATCAGTCAGGGTTCCAACACATTTTCCATTTCGATTTTCTGATGTCTGAGGTGGTGAACGTGTATTTTCTGACCGTGTATGCCATCATTCTGCTACATCACTGCCAGATTTACTGAGGCCTATGCAAATCAATCACGACCAAATCAGTGCAAAGCTTTTTTTTTTTCTTTTCAGGTTAACAAACCGTGGCGACCAATTCTCCTGTTACCGCCACTCGACGTGATAAATGTACAACGTTGTGGTTTTGTTCTTCCATATTTTTCCAGTGTCTTTAATGGGTAAGAACCGAAACACAGTCTCACGGTGTCTGATAAGTTTTATACAGCAGCCATAGAATATACGATGAACTTTGAATGACACCAAGCTCACTCGCTCTCAAGCTCATTCAGCTCTAAAAGAACTAAAGACTGTATATAAAAAATAGATGCAGCTTCAGAGAAAAAGTATCTTATAAAAAACTGCTCTTCACCTCCGTTCTCTTTAATGTACACCAGGGGCGACACCTCTGGCTGTAAAACATAGGTCATCTATAAGAAAATTACCCCAATTGTCACTTTAATTGTTAACCTATTTCCAGACGAGTTCAAGTTCTTTCATAGGTCAGTTTAAGTTTCGAAAACTGGACACATTTAGAGTAAAAAAGACAAACCAGGTATGCTTTGAGGCTTAGCGAACTTGCGTTTAACAAGTTGCTAACATGTGGTAAATAGTCTGCACTTGTATAGCAACATAGCACCGTTTGTGACGCCATGCAAGCTTCTGCCAACTTGGGCCACGATGGCTGGTCTGAAGAAGCCTCAATGTAAGGAGATGCTGGAGACTGAACCGCAAGCTTTGCGATTAGCGAGGAACTCGTTGTTTTCCGTGTCGCTCATGCAGCTGTATGCAGCTGTATGAGTGCGCGTGCTTCTGCAGGTTCATAAAAGGTTATAAAAGCAACACCAGAGAAGTTTGTGAACCTTAAAACTATGTGCCCGAGACTCATGCTGTAGTACATTGACTTTTATTGTTATTGATATTGTTACTGAGATACCACAGTTCACGACTTTGATTTCCTGCCCCGCAGCGCAGTTTTGCTTTACGATTTGTTAACTTCTGAGGGCATCTTTTTGGTCTCATCAACTCGACAAAAAAATCCATGCGTGTGGGGGTGCATTTGAAGGGCTCACTTGGAGATTTGTTTTCGTTACAGCGGTGGGCCGCATCCCAGAACTGTAGGGGGAGCTAAAGAGCTAAATACTTTCCAAATTCTCGAGAGTTACTTTAAAGCATGAGGTCTCAAAAACCAAGATAGCTTTAGCTAAAACATTGTACTTGAATGTTCGAAATGGCAGGTAAATCAAGCTGTGATGTAATGGTGGGTATGTGTAGCTTTCACACATGATCTGAGAGAAAAGCCCAGCTTGTTTCATCTGATCAGTTTAAGAAATTTAGATTTTTATCCCTGAGAGATTAAAACAGGGAAAGATGTCTGTGAACACAAGAAAGTCCAATACTTTCAAGACTCCACTAAGCCTGCTCCGTAAGTGTCCAGTCGCTGTTGAGGGGAAGCTTCTTAAATTTTTCATTTGGTGAAAAAAAAGAGAAAGCAACCAGAAGCGTGCCTGTGCGTTTGAAAGAAGAAGAAAAAAAAACCCTCTCTTTGCCAAAAACCACTGCGGAGAACACAGACTGTGCCTTAGGCCTGAAACTGTAAAAATATTTTTGGGCCCTGCCCAACAGGGCTTGTAAGCAAGGATTCATTCTGACAGTCTGTTACTCTAAAACCGAAACAGATTCATGTCGCTGGTGCACGATCCACCGACTAATGTTAAACAGGAGTTTTCTCTTGTGTAATTAGATCCATAATTCATCAATCGCATCCACCGTGGACAGACACAGATTGTTGAAGATAAGCCAAATGTGTCATTCGGCTTTTCATCTGGCTGGCCACAGGGCATTCGCTGAGTCTATCATGGGCGATCCTCTGCAATTACATCAACAACAATCTCTGTCAGCAGAGAATAGCTCCAGAAATATAAGGACAACACTTTCAGTAAGTGTATCATCTAGTCTAAGCATCTGTCATCTGGGCAGACTGATCCATTGCCCCAGTGACCACCTTCAGAGCTCAGAGGATTTCAGTTTTGCTCGCTCCGGGGTTATGCTTTAACCATATAAAGTGAAGCTTACATCTTCAACGGATTATGGCATTTTTTCCCCCCCACTAAGCTATATCTGCCAGCATTAGTACACATGGTATAAAGCCACACTGACAAGGAGAAGTCTAGCCTGTGGTGTAACTTGAAATTCTAGATAAGACTCTATTTATTTTCTATTTTTTCCTCATTGTTGCCCAAACTGTGAAAAATATCAGCATTGTTTCATGTGTGTTCATGACCGGCAGCACTTGTATTTAAGAGCTTAAGTTGTGTTGCAGTGTCAGTATTTCAGAAGTGTGAATGGATTTCATCTATGTGAAATGCAACACGTCTGGATGTTTGGATATAAAAAAAAATAAATTCAGCACTGTGCAAAAGTCTCGAGTCCCTCTTCATTTCTTTATATACTGTCAGGAAAACATGAAACAGGTGAGGTGATTTATCAAACCTTACTCTCCTTACTTTTAGGATATCTGGCTGTCCCTCCACAGAGCTCCCCACTCACACAGCTCGGTCAGTTTTCATTCAGCTAAACAGGGCCTTAGTGTAAGTGTTTTGAATCTCAGCAGATCTTTGCCAAAGATAACAACACATCTTCGGAGCATTAAAGCGGAATCAGAGACATTTGTCACGCCCGTCATCACATACACAAACAAAGTAAGCGTACTAAATTCAGTGAGACAGCTCTGGAAGACACAGAGTGTAGTCTCTGAGACTGTGTCCTACCTTGTGGGTGTAGGGCGCCTGTCCCAGGTTGATTCCATCTTTTGCAAGTTTATCCCTTAGCAGCACCTTGAGCTTCAGTTTGGGATAAGTCACAAAGTCATTACAATCGGTGAACCTCAGGTTATGGTTTCCAGGACAGGAGGCCTGGTGCACTCCTGCTGTCTGCTGTGTGTGTGACCTCAGTGCCCCGGAGTCGTCTGCTCTGCCTGAAAGGAAAGTGTGCCGACTGGCAGATGTGTCCACGGGCTCTAAGGTAAAATAGTAGCCGGGTGCTTGCTTTTTGTCCCCCTCTTTCAGCACCTGCACCGCTGTGAGCAGCCTGTGTCTGTGGTACTGAATGCGAACTCCTATTGCATCCAGATCTGGTTCACCAATCTGTTTGCAAACTTCCAGATCATCGTAGCCATTGTCGAGGAAAGATTCCATATACTGGGCCAGATGGAGCTTCGACAGCCACTGGAGGACGAGATTTGGCCCTTGGCTCATCTTAAAACAGGATCAAGGAGGCTTACCTCAATTACACATCATCATCATCATCAATGCTGTTGTTGTGTTGTGGCTGTGATGTGCGACAGTCCAGCAATGTGGAAAGTGCAAAACCCACCTTGCAAACAGTCCCAGGTTCAGCGCTCCAGATCAAACACATCTGCTAGTGAGCCTCAGAAAGCAAAGCATTTTTTGGAGAAAGCAGGACGGGGCTGAACTGTCTGAAAACCCAGATCTAAGCGAACACTGGTTGATACATCTGTCCCGTTTCTGCGCAAAAACAGTCGAGACAGGTTCAGTCTGTAGTTGCATCTCTCACAGGTGTGTAAGTTAACAGCGCGACGAAACGAGGACTGTGTTGCAAGCCTCGAGAGTCCATCAGACGAATTTACCCGTTAGTTAGCTTGACTTCTGAATATAAAGCTCGTCAATTCGTTAAGTTACACTAAGCCGGTGAAAGACTCTTTCACCGAGTCAGTAACGTCCTTTCAGAAAAACACAAACGAAAAAAGAAGCACCGTATCGTTAACAGTTGGTGTACTCTCAGTCTGCATCCATCCTCTTTGTTTCAGCCCGCCGCTAAGACGCTGAGGTCCATCAAACATTCATCCGGAGCAGAGTCTGAGAGACTGCCGCCGAATCAAGAGTGACAAACAACAACCGCGATAACGGCGATTTAAAAGAAGACATACGACTCATCCAAATCCGCCCAGACTTCACTTGTTGTTGCTTACTTTATGTATCTTGAGGCTTTCGCCGTTTTCAAGTTTGCTGTCCCTCCTCTTCATCAGCCGGAACAGCCAGAGTGAGGATGCTGCCCCGGCTCCAGACACCGCTGTAGTTTCTACCTCGCTTGACGACGGGAGTTCTGCGAGCACTGGCGCCACCTCCAGGGGCTTCTGGGAAATGTAGGCCAAAGGACGTTCACCGACAAACTCTTTCTAAACTTTGAAAAAAGCAAATTTGACTGCCACTGATAAATTAAATAATATTGACCAGTAACAAATACTATTCACCATACTCATTTACACAGCTACTAATACGTTTAAACTTAAACAGCTGAGAAAGGCTATATGTATATACACTCATGGTACATACATGCATTTAAGCATGGAACATTTCTATGAAAACTGAAATGTGTCTGCTAAATAATATTTGACCGCAAACAAATACAAAATGTTGTTGAAGATTCTCTGTCTTCCAGGTCATGGTAATCCTAAAAGCTTGAATAAAGGCAACTGGATAAGGGCAACTCCAAAAAGAAGTCCACTTGCCCTTATTCAAGTTCTTATACTCAAATACGAAGCGTCTTTGCTCTAAAAAACATTCAATAATGACTATAACTCCTCACAAATACACTATGATGATGAATTTATGGCGCAAAATGTTTTACCAACATTTTGAGCACGACCACTTGAAACAAGATTCCAACTTCTGACACTTCATCTAAGAATTGGTCATTTCCTAAATAACATCAGTCAACAAGTCGAAAAACACAGAAGAGAAAACACAAGACGTATGATTGGTTTTACATTTATTTCCATTGCACAATAATATCTATATAGATATATATAGATATATATATATACTGTATCTACAGTCTAAATTGTTTGTGGCAGCAGATTAAGTCAGACATCCATGTGAAATTTCTTTTAATAAAACTGTACAAAAATTGCCTACAATGAGAAAATACTGCAACTCCACAGATATTCATCCCAGAAGACAGATGGGCGGAAGTATGGCGACCGAGAAACCCCTGAGCTCTCCTACACCGCTGCCGCGAGCTCAGCTTCGGTTTCAATGCATTTTTTACAGTGCGGCGGGGAAAGCAAAGAGTTTCCATGAGGCGAACAGTAACGTCAACAGATGTACCAATAAAATAAATCTCTCACACATATACAGTTGGCATGGCCGGATCAAAACGGGACGCGCTTCGGATGTGTGAGGAGAACTTCGGTTTTGTTCAAAAAAAGGTGGTTAATACAAATGCCAGAACAGACAATCTCTAAGAGGGATAATACATGGTTGTTTCAAGTTTGTAAACACTTAATATCATGCATCCTTCAATGTGCAATAAGAGACCATTTAGGACATACAAGTTGCAAACTGAAGCACTTTAAATTTGAGGCCACACTTTGTAGAAAGACTCAGCGGCCCCACAGGAAGGAGGTGATCCTCCTGCAATAGCAAAGCTTAAATCTGATGAGCATGTTAAATATATATACCAGAAAAATGTTTTATTGTCATGTCTGGATGATGGGTAGTTATGCATGGCCACTGTGTGGACATAAACGTGAGTTATTCCATCTCAAAATGACATTAAAGGTATTTATTTTTCAACAGATTATTGAAATTAAAATTATATATATATATATATATATTTATATATATTTGTTTTCAAATATATAAATATGTCATAATATCATTAAACTGACATTGAAAACAAATCTGAGAGTGACGCAATCAGCATAATTGGCAAATGGCATAAATAAGCATAGGTTCTATAATATTTTGGTCCTTTGAAAAAAACAAAAAAAACAAATGGGACACAAGAATAAAAGCATTAAAAAAAAAAAAAAAAACCTACTAACAAATTCATTTTAAATACAAAATATAGTGCAAAACCCACATAGTTGCTCTTCCGAATGGGTTTATCTCAGTAGTATACAGAGGACTGAAATCAACTACCTAAAAGTGAAGGGTTTCATTCCAAAAAGCTGTGTATCCATCACTAAGACATTTTGGTGACTGACTCAACGCCTTCCAAGTGTCCATGACTCAATACGTTAATAGAAAACCTCCTTCTACTGGAGGCCTTCAATCAATCTCCATTTGGAGTCAAAGTACTTTGGGTTTTCTTCTGTGGATCTGTTGTGTTGGAATGAAACTCTTCAAATTCGCTCCGCTTGGTTTTTTTCTGAACACACGTACAGCAGTTTGGGATGGTAATGCCCACAAGAAGCAGCAAAGCCCAACTATTTCACTCCGGACACACGGTCGACTCCCTCACACCAGAGTCCCGTCGCACTGTCCTGACTGACTCTCGCCGTCTGTGGGAATAAAACCCAAAAACAACAAAAATAAAAAATGAAAAGACGACTCTTGGAAATCAAGCAACTCTTTGGTGTCAGAAAAGAACATGGCCGCAAGCGCACAGTATGTCACGTTGCCTGAACCTGCACTGTCAGATTTGTGTCCAGATGTCCTGCTATTTACAACATTTGGCAGCAATCTGGACTGAACAAAGTCTCGTCTCTCCTTAAACACAAACAAACTAAAATAAATCAACAGATAATGCTCCTACTTAGTCACAAAAAGCAGCATATCCTTGCACTTCATGAAAAAGAAATCTAATGATGGTAGAATTCGAGTGAATCACGACAAAAACCTCAACAGACCTCCTGTAATAGACTGTATCTATGCAGTATTAGAAACATTGGCGCTCATACACATATTCCAGAATACATGTATGTCCACAAACACACGGATATACACATAGGTAGAGGTTAGCATATATATGCGTCACGAGGCAAAGGCAGAAGAGAAACAGTTTTAAGTGAACGGATTCAGAGAGAGATGATCTGTGGCACTGATGTGTGGAACACTTCGCTGCGCTCGCTCACTTCTGCTGGCGGCTACAAATACAAACGCAGCATTCTCACTTGGTTTGTGCTGTAAGAGACATGCTTTCTCCCCACGCGTTGAGAAAGAATAACGAGCCCAAAGACAGAGTCGACTTCAGCTGTGACAGAGCGTCAAAGAAATCTGAAACGACCACAGAAATCTTCCAACCAAAATGCACATTTATGCTCGCAGCGTTAGGGACGAGCTTTTTCCCCCGTCCACGCGTCATCCTTCTCGTACGTCTGCTTGGAAAACCAGAAACCTTCAGGAGTTTTCCAGTGTCTCAACTGTTCCTCTGATAGATCAATGTAAACTCTTCATGGGGGGGGGGGGGGGGGGGTTAAATGTTTTCAGCTTTTTTTTTTTTTTTAAACTTTTGTACATTTAATTGACAAAAGAAAACAAATGTAATGCCCATCGCACACACTTCAACTCCGTTCTATCTATTGTACAGCTGCAATAAATATTTCAACTTAAAAACAAAATCAAAGCGACTCTCAGAAAACACGCTTTTTAATCACCTAAAATAACCCGGTTGCTTTAAAAAGGTACGGTCGGTAATGATCTAGCGGACTACCAGCCCTTATTTGGTGAGAGGCAATAGATCCTTTTTTTTTTTTGTTTCTTTCTTTCAAGCACTTGGAAAAGTTCTTGAAAGGCCCTTTCTGGAAAAACAAAACAAAAAAAAAGTCAAACATACAGACAAAGCTAAAAATAATTTAGACCAGAGAAAAAAAAGAAAAAAGGAAGCAAACAAGACCTTCGTTGATTCTTTCCTCCAGAACCTTAAATGTTCATAGACTTGATCAGACTTTTCTCCTCGTTTAAGTCCACTGTGTTCGGCAGACACTCCAAAGGGCAGAGAAAGGAAAAAAAGTGCAGCCAGGCCACCGCAAAACCTTTTTTTTCCTTCTTTTTTTTTTTTTTTTTGCAGAATTGTCCTTCCTCTTTCAAAACAAAAACAGCAAAGTGTATATATACGGGACATAAACAAGTGCATGAGGGATGTGACAGGTCCAATCTCTCGGGGTCTGCAGACTGAAGCTAAACTCCCAGGTGAAACGGAGCCAAAGAGCTTCTCTTCCTCAGTTTCTTTCCCTTCCCGGCGTGTCGTGATGGCCTGTGTTTACTCTGCAGCAGCCCTCTGGTGACTGAGGTAATGCAGAGTGAAGATATTGTGCTGAGAGAAAGAGCATGATTCAGTTGAGTGCAGCCACCCCCCCACCCCCAAAATCCCATGTGGAAAGAAACAGCAGAGAAAAGAAGAGGGAGCTCCAGCTCCTCAGTGATACTGGTGTGTGTGACAGAGTCCAACGGTCCACACGCTGCCATCAGAGCTGGTACCACTTTTTATCTTTGTATTTCAGCATCATCTGAAGAGAGAGAGGAGAGGAATCTGTTATTAATTAAGTTAAACTAAAAAGAAGGGTGAGGGGGGGGGGTTCTGAAACAGATGACATTTCCATACCACATGAGCGTGTTTCGAGAAGGAATCAGCGCTGGCCATCATGGCGGCCGTTCTCTCCTCCAGCTCGCCCAGCTTCTGCCCTCTCTCATCCAGAGCTATTCTGGCGCGGGCGAGATCTCCCACGACCCCGGACGCTGCACCCTTCATGCCCTCCATGCCGCCAGGGCCAGGGATGTGCTGGGCCAGACTGCGAGAGGCCTTACCAGCTGCCGTTTCACTGACTAACAAAGAAACGCAACAACCCAGAAGGTTCATTGACAAATCACACTCCAAGTAAAGGTCAAATATCGGAGTTTTTAAATCAACTATGCTGCAAATTAAGTAGAAGCACCATGTAAATATGAGGCTAAGGGCATTTCATACTCACAGAGGTCCTCCCTGTCCAAAGACTGTGCTCCTCCCCCAAAAAGGCCTTTGAAGAAACCTCTGTTTGGAGCCTCTGGAGTCTCCACAGGGGTAAATAACTCACTGAGCATCTCCTGAGGAGGACAGAGACATCAATATGTCCGTTTCAATAAATTCTCCCTTAAGATATTTAGATAGAGCTATAAACATATTTTTTTCCCTTGAAAAACAAGAATTATTGCCATTCCTCTTTGAATGACGGTACAAAACAAGTGTAAATGCTGCAATGTAGGTTTAATAAGTACATCGTCCCCAGGTTGCTCATCTAATATCGTATTTCAATAGATGAAAATTTAATATTTCCCCCAGAGAAGCCTGGATTATGGCTATTCATGGATACGTTAGGAAGTAAAAACATTTGCAAGCAAGATATCCTGCAGATCTAGTTCAAACATGCAAGAGAATGTGTCACGTTACATTTGACACAAGGATTAACCTCAATCTTTAAAAACACTGTCTGCACCAACATACAATAAACCTTTATTTATCCCCTCAAAGCTTAAATGCAAAAGCCCTTCTGTACAGTGGAGCTGGCTTTGCTCAGAATAAGTGGATCTCATTATTATCTGACCTGCAGATTGTCACAGGTCTCCTGGCTGTAGGTGATCCTCTGGATCTCTGTGGGGGAGGTGAGGTACAAGGCCTGCCCCAAGTTAGAGAAGCAAAACGTTCGCGCTATCCGCATGTCTGTCAGAGGCAAATAGTTCACGTCCAGCAGAGGCCGTAGACTGGGCAAACTGTTGTAAGACAAACGAAACAGAAGCTTCTTTTAGAGACATTACCGACACATCAAACTGCGATTGTTAGAAAATGCGCTGTACAAAGGCAGCGTCTTGTGGTTTCATCACTCATATCAAAAGTAACAGAGATACCAGCTGAAGCGGGCAACGGTGATACCTCAAAGTCATTATGTGCCCATTAGCACAGAAACAGGCGATGCAATTAGCCCCAGCCATCTGCACCACATCAGCCCTCAGCACGAAAGAAGTCTCTGTGATGTTGTGTTTGTAGATGCGGGTTTGGGAGGGCAAGGCCACCACCTTGGCCTGTTTCTCTGAGCACAGCACGGCAAACTGAGCATCCTGGCCCTCTTGCGACAAGTGAGGGGAGGCTGGCCTGCGCTTCCGGCTCTTCTCTTTTTCTTCATCCGAGGCATTCGGGTCATACCACGGTTCGTAGGAAGGGGGCAGCAGAGTTCCAGCCGCGTCGAGCAGGGCCATGGTCAAAATGCCTCCTTTGAGTCTGACCATAGTGCCTGAAAATTGCAGTTTCATTGTTATTTGGATTGGAAACAGCGTTAAGATGACTAAATAATCTTTTCACAATAAAACATAGAAACCATCTCAAATGCTGAAAGTGAGACATTTTACAATTTCATGAAAAACATAAGCTCAAGTTGGATTTGATGGCAGCCACGTTTAAAAAAAATTGGACCATGTTTACCACAGTGTAGCATTCCCTCTTCAAATTTTGAATTCTCTGACCACAGAACAGTTGGCCACTTTGCTTAGGACCTTTCTTTAATAAACGGTTTGTGGTGGCGAGAGGCCTTAATTTACAGTGGAGAGGGGCACGAAAGTGGGCAGAGAGCGGGTAATAACATACAGCTTAGGGCCACAGACCACGACTCATACCCATGGCAACTGTAACCAAGACATTCCAAATAAGCTTTGTCTTGGAGAACATGACAGTGTTTTTGAATCATGTTCACATATGGCACATAGTTTTTGCACAATGGAGCTTTAACCTACACTTGCGTTCACAGACAGTGATTTCTGGAAGTGTTCCTGACTCAAAACTATACGTGGAGCTTTGACGCTGCGGTCTTTCAAGTACGACTCAACCATGTGAACTGATAACAAGACGCACATCGATTGCTTGCAAATGGCAGCTCAGATTCTTACCGCAGGAGGCAATGCCGACTGGCTGCTGCAGCCTCTGATCCCCACCAGGCGGCAGGCTAAGAGCCACCATCATCACGAAGCCCTGGGTGGTCCCCACTAACAGACAGGGACTGACCAGGCTGTCCGACTTCCTGGGGAAACTCTCACAGAAGCAAAAGGAGCAGATGGCCTCTCGAGATTCTCTGTCTATGCTGGTTACACTTGAACTACGTGAGCGGGTGAACGAGTTATCCTTGGCATCTGAACAGCACAATTGAGCAGAAAAATAAGAGAATGAGGAAATGACTGACATTAAATGACAGGGGTGAGCAATTCAGCACGTCTCCACTCAAACAGGAAACCCAGTTAAGAGGTTAGAGCCAAGTTCTACAATTAAAAGCATCCATCATATTGGCATCCTTTATGGAAGCAGCCCAGAAAACAGTAAATAAAAAAACCCGCTGTCTAGAGTAGACGAAAATGTTTTTGACATTGAGAAGCTTTTATGTGAGGATGCAGTTTGATTTGAAGTGTTCCAAAGTGCTTTTCTGCAAATAAATCCCAAGAACATTCCCAACGTGAAAAACTGTCAAATTTACATGTAGTGTTACAGTAATTCCCAAGGAAGAACTGCTCTCCAAAGAGCAAGAGTTAGTCATGTGTCTGACACTCAAGTTCAGCTCTCTTTAGAAGTTCATGACCCCGACAGAAACAAAGTGATCTATGACACAGATTACAGCTAACATATCGTCCATCATGCGAGTTCTTCTCAAGAAAAACTGTAAACAAGAAAAGCAAGATTTTCAACATCGAGCAAGGGTCGAGTCAGCAGAGCTTCCTCAAAAAGAAGGAAACAATCATCGTGAGAGGATTAGTCACATGTTAACCCATTTCAGATTTTTGAACAAATAAAAAAAAGCCTTTATAGTTTGGGAGGAGGACGGCGGGATTAGTAGGAGTTATTCCACTTCAACCCAAGTCAGACCATGACTGGTCCACTCACAGGAGCTGGATTCTGAGAGAATTCTACAGACGGTCATCATGGTTGCCAACTTGTCATCTTTCACACAACAAAAGCGC
Source organism: Leuresthes tenuis (assembly GCF_036924035.1). NCBI lineage: Eukaryota > Metazoa > Chordata > Actinopteri > Atheriniformes > Atherinopsidae > Leuresthes > Leuresthes tenuis. The sequence goes on from NW_027325369.1 coordinate 15,565,258, forward strand.
CTCTTATATTTCATAGAGCACCACCGCTGGGACCTATGCTCTGCGCCCAGTGCAAACACAGACAGTATTCATCTCAGCTTGCAGTGCAAAGACATCAGGGTTTTGTTTTTGTTTTTTTCACACAAAATGCTACTCAACAATAAGGAACACTGTCACAGGTGTATTTTACAGCTGTGAACGAAAGCAAAAGATTTAAAAATGACAAAACCATGGCAAAACCTGTGAAAATATTCATAGAGAGAGGTATTGATAAAATATTGTTAAAGTCATTAGTTTTGGCTTACCCAGGTCTGGCTTTTGCTCACTAGACGAGCTAATTTTCCGTGACATCTTGGCTGTAACAGAAACAGATACCCCTAGTTTTTTGAGGAAGGAATGCAGACTTTTCAGTAACCGCTTAAATAACTCATTTCAGCAATGTTTCGTAATCTGTAATTCATTAATGAAAATTCTATCAAATCTGAGTGCTCCTTAAGAGGGATGTGACTATCTGTAGGACAACTGTTGAGTACATGAATATGCTTCAAACTGCTTGAATCAACCAAGACTCTGTATTGTTTTAAAGGGAAATATCCGGACGCCAAAGACATTTCTACTGAATTTGACTGCTCCTCAAAAGTTGCCCGTTGCAGTCTAACCACCCTCAGAGAGACCACGGGAATACAAAAGAGGCAGAGAAGCATCACAGAGTGGCCTGTATGTCTAACAAAAGCAGAAGGCAGTTGGAGAAATAAGGTTATTGTAATTCAGTGAGCATTGGTATGCAAAGAGAGTAGGTGGAAAGGGGGAAATAAAAAATAATAATCAGTGGATAGCCAACGGATTACACTGAACTGAAGTCCTGGAATCAGAAATACACACACAGCAAGTGTCGACAATCAGAGAGAAAAAGTTTGCTTAAACATTCAAATGGTTAGTGCTGGAAATATTGAGGCAGGAAGCAGATTTTCTATGCTTTTGTGTGGACAGAAATCAGAGATCTACCAACTGTCAGGCGATACTCTCTCAAAACTTGTTTAACAAGTCTATGGTGCTTTCCCAAAAGATAAATAGAATAGAATCAGCATAGAAAACCTGAAGCCTGGAATTTAAAATTACATCCAATCATGCATCAGGTAAACTTCATTTGGTACAAGTCGGCTACTAAAATCCCAAACTACTGATTAGTAAAACATTTCTCCAATGCAAATCTCTCTTCATTTGGCAAAAAATGCACAGGCTGGCGGGGAATTAAGGCACAGTGTGGTTAGAGCGCTGTCATTCAGAAAAGGAAGAGTAAGAAACCACAAAAACACATCTGGAGGATACAGTACCAAAGTCATTGGCAACCGTCTTGGAAAAGCGTCTGCTTTTGAATTTCACTGGAAATGAGGTTCAGAAAAACAAATCAGACGACTTCAGTTGTTAAACATTTGCAAAAGTTCCAGGGCGCGTGCATTTAAAAGGTACAGTACCCTTCTCTATGAACCTCTGCTTTCGTTCATCATCTGAATTGCAGGGGGACGTAGAGCCTACGTGACAAACAGCAGCATTTGAAGAAGATGCATCTCAAAATAAACCTCTCTCTCTCTCTCTCTTTTTTTTTTCTTTAAGGAGGGAAGGCTTACCTGAAGTGGGGGATTTGCAGCGGTCCTCTGAGGTGTTTGACCCGTCGTTGGAATCACAAAGTGCTGTGGGAGCCGCAGAAATTGTAAGTAAAAATACAGCAGAAGCAGTCTTCTTGAGCAACTTTACCAAAAACCATTTCCTACAGCACACCTGGTGCAATCAATAAAGGGTCACCTAGTAGAACAAAGGGAAGGAGAGCTAACGTTACACTGTTGTATAAAAGCAGCACTGGGTTTCACTAATCTACCACAAGCTGCTGACACACAGTATTTGCACTGTTTAAACACAAGTCACTAAGTTGAAAGATACACAACCAGATTCTGTTAAAACGCCCTCAAGTCTAAACATACATCTCCTACTTCAACTGCCGAAAACTCAACAGTGAGCTTTGGAGATCTGGGGCCAATATCAAAACCAGGGAGTGTACCTTAAGGAGACAGAGGAAAAGCTTTGAGGGAAACGACGACAACGCGGGAAGGAAAACAAACTCTGACACAGCAGGACTTACTGAAGTTAGACGAGCGGAGTTTTTTCACAGACTGAGAATACAAGTTAGAAAGTCTGGACACGTAAGACGTACCAGGTGGAATTTCTTCATAAAATCAAAAAACAGTGAGACAGAAAAAAGACGGGAAATCAGGAGAGACAATGAGGAAAAAAATAATAATAATAGAAAAGCATAGAAATCTCAGCGGCTTGCTGCTTAATCTATAACTGAGAAAACTGTAAAACTCCTGGTGGTCAAACTAAATAAAACTAGCTTTAAAGGCCAGGAAACACAGATATATACGATGTGGAGTAAAGCATCACACCGCTGAGACAGAAAACAAGGAATACAACAGTGACTGACAGGATGCTGAGGCACAGAGAAAGAAACCCAATAAAAAGACACGACAGAGGGCTTAAACAGTCAAGTGAACAAGGTTTGTGTTATGTTTTGTCAGTAAAAGGAATCAAAAGGTGATTCTGCTACGACAAAGCAGCTCTGATACAGCATCCACTCTGAGCGCATGGACTACTAAAAAGCACGTTCCCTCTGTCTTTTCTCTGTCCAACTCAACAGATGGAGAATCTGCCAGCGATGCCCCCTGTTGAGCGAGAGCAGCTACTGCAGGGGGCGGTGCCTGTGTTGCAAAGCCAGGGCAGCTGCCAAGTGTCAGCTCCGCCTCTCCAACCTATCCTCACAGCTTTAGCACCGCAAAGGGAAACAAGGGGCTGCAGCAAATGAATAGAGGGCGGCTTGTATTTCAGTGGGAGTGATGGCAGCTGGTGCGCTGAGAGCAATTATACCGCAGTATCTCGTAATGGAGACAGCAAGGCTAAAAAAAAAATGAGACGGTGGTGCAACTAGTGAAGAGCAGCTCACCTCCAGAGGGCTGTCGTCCTCTGCGTGGGGAGAGAGGCTGCCTCTGGTAGGGGTCAGACGGGCTGTAGAGCTCCGACGTTCCCATGTTGAGCAGCAAAGTTTTCTGGAGGTAGTCCACCACGGCCAGGCCGTTACTGTTTCCGAACACCACACTAAGAGACAGAGGGACGAGACACTGGAACTCCAAACTATGATTTTAGGCAGCCTTTATTTCCAGCTGCAGCTTACAAACACTCTGTAATTGCCTCCTTCCAGGCAGGATGTGATTACAATTCCCTGGCACACACAAAATTTAGCACAAATGCAGCCACTGGAGAGATAAACACCGCACTGAAGGCGAGCGTGGGCACAAAGTGATGCGATCTCACGTCAAAATATCAAGTGAAGCGGCTGTGGAGACTTACAGGCCGTAGGAGGAGTTGATTGCCAGGCTGGTGATCTGCTGAGGCGGCTCCCCGCTCACCCACACCAGCTGGATCACCAGCTCCACCTGGTATCCCGGAAACTGCTTGAGAGGGGAGCTCCGCAGCCTGCATCAAACACACAGCAGGATGAGACAGCAGGCTGCACTTTCCACCTGCATGAATTATCACCCTCTGGGTAAGCCGCACCGACTAGATCATCATCTTTATCGCTGCTTATTCCCCTTCCACCTTTTACCGTCAAAACGGTTTTCAGAAATTTTAAGAGAGGGATCATTTTTCATGCGATGATGTGGAAAAACTCCAGGGGGATAGAATTGATGACTACATCCCTTACTTATATTGGCTTTCTGCCACCAGAGTTTGGTGACAGCCTGCTTCACACTGACACAAACAGCTGAGCCTGACTCAACCTTTTTTAAAACAGAGAAAGGGAAGAAAAAAAACAAAAAAGGTCCATACTGTAGGCATGGAATATTGTCTCGGGGTCCATCAGAGGAGTTACTGCCTGCAGGGGGCTGAGCGAAGGGCTCACTCTCCTGAGGGCTGGAGGAAGCTCCAGGAGTTGACGGGGTGGGGGTCTGCTCCCCTCCTGGATCAGGGGAGTCTACGTCGCTGAACTCACACTGCATCCGCACCTCCAGCAGCTAAACACAAAACAGGAAGATGTTAAGACCCACCTCAAACATAACCCCACCTGGCAGCCCCTATGCCAGCACACACAAACCCGCTCTGCCCGTTTTTTTTTTACCCGTGTTGTGGTAAAAATGAACGCGCGCCTACCTGAACAGCTTCAGTGGTGATTTCCTGTTTGCTGAACCTATAGACGATAACATGAGCAGACACTCCAGCCACACAGAGCATCCTGCTCTCAGGACACCAGGACAGGGTTTGGATGGCAAACGGGTCTTCATCTACGATGTCCGTATTTGGCTTCTCCTCCTTACCGCGGGCCCGCTCAAACACCTTGGCGGTCTTCAGCTTGTACAGTACTTGGAGCATTACTTTGAGAAAAGTGGTGGGGAGGAAAAAAAAAAGAAAAGAAAAAAGATTTGCTACTGGAAAAGCGGTCGAGACAGTAACTGGATGTCACGGGGTTGGATGAACACGCACATTTAGGTTCCAAATGACTAACACCCATGCCGAGTTTTTGGTTAATGGAAAGTTTCTATTTGATTTGCTCTGGCTGGAAATGATCATGAGACAAAAAAGGAGAAGGCGCTGAGCTTGAAATTTTGCATAAGAATAAAAAACAAACTCTTTAAAAGAGAAATTCTTTGTTTGTTCTCTAAAAATATTCATCTGCTTCTTTTGTCAGTGGGCTAAACACACCAGAGACTGTGACCAATCGGTGCATCGAGCCGGCGTTTCTCTTCAGCCTGAATTTGGGAGTTTACAGGGCAAAAGAGCAGCTTTTTCTGAAGCAGCCAACAATCAGACTTTAAGTTAAAAAATTTTTGAATTCTTTATAAATGCAGTTACCATTATCCAATTACTAAAAAAAGAAAAAAAAGAAATCATAAATAGACCAATAAGCAAAAAAAAAACTACTCACATGCAGAAGCATCCCAAAATTTGATTGACCCATCAGCGTGTCTATTTTCAGCAGGTAAGCAGGAAAAGAGAAAAAGGAAAAAATAAAACAAATAAATTACATTTTTGTGAATAAAAGTCAAGCTATGAATCACAAATGACTTCATTTACTCAAGGATTACAGACCCTGTGATGATAATCTCTGGGTAACTCTGTGTGCCTTGGCCCCAGTTTCCACCACTAATGGGCCATTCCTGTAAAAAAACAACAAAAAAAAAACAAGAAAACTGATTCAATTCTAAAAATAAATGCAATAACACTAACTGCCTGGTCCCATCTTCATTCGTGCACTTATTTATCTGCTAGGACAAAACAGTAAGCTCCTCTTTTTGTGCTTCCAGGTTGGTGGTCTGGAGGCAGCAGGTCTCCAAAACCAAAAAGCTTAAAAAAGGTAAACTAAACTTAAAGATGGGCGACAAAAGGAAGTAACGTACCCTCTTGCTGTAACCTTGTCTCTTCTGCCGGCTTCCGACAGAGTAAAGCGCGGGAATGAGTTCAGCAGGGCAGTCAGCAAAATACTCACAGCAGGTCACAGGTGACTCGTGGATAGACAGGGGATATGGACTCTCAAAAATCGGATACCTGTCATGACAGCGAGCCACAGTTTACATTTAGTAATGAAATGCAATATCCTTTAAGGTAATGTACATGTCTGACTGACAATATTCTAACTAACAACTTTGTATTTTTGGGTTTTGTGCTGTCATCGAATGTTGGTTGGGCTGCAGGAAATGATGACATTTGCCGTGTAAATTAGCACTTCTGAGGCTATGATTTGTCATTAAATTGCTTGTAGATTTGACATGTGACAGTCAGAAGAGCAGCACAACCCTTAAACATTGGGAGGATGTTTGAAAAACCAAAACGTTCATAGGTTACTGTGAGAGCTTTAGTGTTTCCTTCTAAAATATCAGTAAAACTGATTACCCGATCTGTCCGAGGTCAATCACGACTAAATCCTTCTCAAGGAGGACCACCACAGCATAAGGCTCCTGGAAGTCTGGAAAACAAAACGGCACAAAAACAACGCAGGTAACGACGTGTCACCGGCACAAATGAGCTAAAACTGGCCAGAGTAGATGTTCGCAGCTCACCATTTGGATACGGAGTTTCGCACAGCGTTAGGAAATCTACAATGGGGTAGTCCATCTCCAGAACGGCAGTGCTCTTTCCGTGCATCACAGTCAGACAGGCTCTCCTCCCCACCGTGTCGTAGGACAGGCCTCCAGACAGAACCATGAAAGGGTCCCTGAGATCAGCAAACACACACACAGATGTTTTAATACAGCCAAAGAAAAAAACTAATCTCTCTCAGGAGATTATTTGGCCCGATTTCAAGAGAATCTACGAAGGGAGGGGGCTACTTTTTAATCATATCGGCAGCTATATTAATCTCTGTCCTCAAATACCTGGAAAAAAAAAAAAGTGAGAAATAACTAGATCAGTTTCACTGTAATTGCTCATTTACTGACATATTTTTCAATAGGAAACTTTTGTGACCTTGAAATAAGCCTCTCTGCACACACCAGCCGCAATCAAAGCGATTAAAACCAGAGGCAACAAACTATTTGGCTCAAACACGGACAGACGGCACACAAAACAAAGCAAAAGAAGGAATTCACTAAGGATCATTGCAGTTTTCTGTGCCACTTCCATCCACATAAGAATGCCGCCAACAAGCCTGACCGGTTTGGTTTACGCAGAACAACAGGAAAGGCCACTTTGAGCACAGGATACAGATTCAGACATGAGTGGGTTAAGACACAGGATGGGTGGGAATCACACTTACCCAGCCCTTGTGGTTTTGTACTCCACTTTCAGGATAGGCTTGCATGGCTCTGGCTTTTTTCCATCCTTAGGCTGCTTTCCTGTTGCAAGTCAAATGACGAAAAAAAACCCAAAAACATAAAGCATTCAGTTTTGAGCACATATGACTTGCATTTCAGCACAGGTCACACTTCAAACACTGGAGGGGCTATATCTCTTCCACTTGACGTGCCTCTGGTTGTGTATACACAACAACTCCTACCATGTGGAGTGATGATCTGTACGGGTTTGGCCGGGGCTCGTATATTCCACGTGGTCAAGGTGCCATCAGAGTGGCTGCACACAAACTGTTTTCCCTCATGGTGCCAGGCGACTGAGTGGATTGCCTGAGAGAGACAACAGCACCCAAGTGGGTTGTGATACATAACGCACTTCCAAATTCGTGTTGGTAATAGTTTTGGATAAAGGTAGACAAGGTTTGTGAAGTTTAATCGTTGCTGGCTGAGGTCTCATTAAGGAATCTGTTGACTTTATGAGAAAAAAAACAAAACAGTTCCCTCACAGAAGCAGAGCGGAGCGAAAATAAGGCCTTACCTCATCATAATTGTAGCGGCAGTCAGCCTTTTTGGACTTCAGATCCCACAACACCACTACCCCACATTCAAATCCAATCAGAAGCTGCAGTAATGAGAGAAGCAAACAGCACAGCTTATTCCTGATGCGCTTCTTTTTAAAAGATCCATTCGAGAGCAGTTGCGCCAACGGCTGCATATACAGAAGTTTAAAAAAATTTCAGAGTACAAAGGACATTCACTGGCCAATATCTTTAGAAAACAGAGTACAAATAAATTTAAAATTTTAATGTCTTTAGCATGCTCAAAAAACGTTTACCAAAGGTTGGCATGGCCTCTGCATCAATGGCACCTTCCCACATATACATATTAACCATTACCTGCACTATCACAGATGTGGCACCAAATTATAGATTCATCTGTATAAGTTTTAATTTCCTTTGTACTTGCCGTATTTTTCGGGCCATGAGGCGCACTTAAAATCCTTTAATTTTCTCAAAAATCGACAGTGCGCCTTAAAATGCGCTGCGCCTGATGTATGAATTAATTCTGGTTGTGCCTCACGAGCCTCACGGAGTGATAAGATCTGTGCTTCAACATTAAGGTGTGTACATTCATTCATTCATTCATTCATTTTCTATATCCGCTGCCCCAAAAATGGCTCCTGTTTAAGAGACATGCTTACGAAGCAGATTTCAAACTCAACGCTATCAGTCACGCAGTACAACAAGCGAGTTGATTAAAGTTTGACTTATCTGAGTTTTATGTATGAAAATAGACCCATTAGCAGTCAATCATTGATATTGCGGCTTATAACCTGGTGCGCTTTATAGCCCAAAAAATACGGTATGTCTGTTAAATAAAGGTTCAGATACAGTAAAAACAATGGCAAGTTGCAGTTTTGCTACAGACTTCCCAACTTTTCTAGATACAGGGTTTGTTGTAAGAGGCAGCTAACCGGCTAACTATGTATTCATAAAAGTGTCACAATAACGGAGTTTATACACAACGATTCATTTCCTCATCAACTTCCTCTTATGAACTCCTCGCATCAAGGCCCGGAAACACTGATGAATTCCAGCTCACATTCATGAAAAACTGATTTAAAAAAAAATTTTTTTAATTTTTGTAAACCCCATGTTCATATTTGAAAACCTTTAAGCTGACATGCACCTGCTTTGAATTAGGTTACAAAGTATGACACATTTAACAGTAACACGACTCACAGGTCTGACAGTCTCGTTACCAGTTCTGCGGCCCGCCCACCTAAACCTGCATCCAGGTCATGCATTACCCACATCCCCGACTTAAACATCTGCCTGTGACAGCAGTGGCCTCCCCCAGCAGGATAGCAGCTCCCGCCACATCAGACGAAATCCGAGCTCAAGGCGTTGAGGTGACAGATCCACACGGGTCTTACACTGCAACTCACTTAACCCGAACGACCTGCTGTCAATGTCTTGGCATCAGACAGCCCAGTGCCGGGATCTCTTATACGTGACATGGAGAATCAAACCATCGGTTACCTTGCCCTCGTCCATGGGGTTATCACTGATGTGCACAACAGGCCCCGGGTGTGTCTTGGTGGATCTGTGACAGAATAATGAGAGCGGATTTAAATGTGCGTTCTAACATGGAGTACAGCTCAGATGCATCCGATATTGATTGAAAGACACAATGCGGCTTTTACTGGGCGAGTAAAATAATGTGGCAATTAGGAAAGGTATCCAAAAGAGACGAAAATGTGCACCAGCACAGGAAAAAGATGTGGCATATGAGAGAAACAGAGAGAGAGAGCAGGGTCACATGTGGGTCTATGAGAGATTACAGTGTGTGGAGACATGATCACCGTGGCAACAGAGCAAGGGGCATGGAGGAAGTGAAGGTCTGGCCAAAAGAAAGTGTTGCTGCCACTGAGCGTGGTCTGGCTCCAGAGGCTAATGATCTCATTGCTGCTGATGAGTCAATACAGTCAGAGATGTTGCAGTGAATAAAAAGTCGCCACAATGCAACACATCTTCCGTATAACCCCTTTAAATAAGCAACAGAAAGTGTATGGAGACCACATACAGAAATTTGTATTAGTGCTTCTGTACCCCAAAACAAAGGACTTCAAACAAAGCAGCCAAGCTGTGAGGGAAGATCGGTCTAAATAGAAACAATGATAAGTTTCCTCTAATGAGATGCTTTGCTGCAGCCATCTTCAGCTGCTGCCTGTTAGTGGGTGTTCCTGCCTTCAGTTTCGTCTTCAATAAGCAAAAAGCTGATTTACATTCACTTAGGAGTCTCCTGATTGTTGACTGACGCGCCCACCTCCTCGAGTTGTCTTGAATTGAAGAGATGCTTTGAAGACGTTTCTCTTCACCGAAGATAAAATGCTGCTATCAGACAGCTCGCGGGTGCATTCTTCCCTTTTAGGCACGAATCCCCCCCCCCCCCCGCCAGTAAACAGAAAACTTCCGAGCTTCTGAGACTCGGTAGCACTATGTGGAAAAAAAAAAAAAAAAAAAAAAAAAAAAAAAAAAAAAAAGCCTCCGTGATTTCTAAAAGCATAATGCAATGTGTCAGTTCAACCACCTTAAAAGGATGCTTCGTCTTAATCCAAATCTTTGCATAGCTGTCATTACAATGTGCTTATCGAATGCTAAAAATTTCAGCTCACACTAGTTTTATAAGACCAGTTTGATTAAATAACCATGCTGTTTTAAGTGTTTTGTAGGAGGGGATTAATCATTTATCAAAGTCTCCATTTGGTTCCTTAATTGTTAACCACTTCAGATCAGTCTGGTAGACTGTTGCATAAAGTATGCAAACAATACTTTAACACCAAAAGCCTGGTAAGAACAGGAGGGTTTCCATCTGGTTAAATTCAGAAGGGATTTTAGCTTGATATGGTGCAGCAAGTATTACTTGAGTAGTCACAATCTTGCAAGCTAACAGTAGGTTAGCCTTTCTTTTTATAGCTTTCTGGTACGTGGTGCTGTCTCTTTTTACAATCTATTGCGTTTTTTCAGCCTTCAGAGGTAAATTCTAGACGGAGGAAAAGCTGAGTTTTGCACTCCTACAGGCGATTACATGTTCCCATGGCAATGAGTGGATTTCAAGTTGCAACGCATTAGACCACAAGTACATGAGACGAGGCGCAAGTGTTCATGTTCACCAGACAAACTGAGAGCGTTCTGAGTGCCATGCACTGCACAGACGACCCTACCTGCAAAAGACAATCCCTTTAATGAAAGCTGAAAGTCTACTCTTTGCTCTCATCTGGACTTCTGGATTCCAAAGCGACTGTGCTGGCACACTGAGGCTAAACAGCAACAACTGTAACTTTGTCCAAATACTGAGCGTATTCAAATCCTCGTATGGATCATCATTTTAGAAAAAAAACAAGACAGTTTCGGTTTATCGCAGGAGAACGTGAGCCCGTAAGACAAACTATGGAGCTGAAAAGACAGAGGTTTGACAACCCTTTGCAAAGGAATGACTGACTTTTTCATTTTTACACCACATCGTCTCTTTTCCATTTTCACAAACGGACAGAAAAAGAAAAAAAAAATCCTTTCCCATCCTTGCTGCCCATTTACCGCTTATGACAATGGCATCCACTAAGAACTCTCCTCACCTGTATGTTATCCGAGTTATGTTTAAAATAAAGCAAAGATTTGACAGTTGAAAGGATGTGATGCAAACTACATTGTGAGCTTCTCTGCTGGTGTTTGCACAAGGGACAATGTGACACGAGATAAGTCGCTGGGGTTATCGAGTGGGAACCTTCTATCAGAGCAGTTCTGTTAAATCAGGCAGCAAGCACCTCCAGAAGCCTCAACAGTAAGTCCTGGCATGGTTCAATCACCACCTCCATGCCGCCTTCACACTGATCACAGCTCCAGGATTCTCAGCTTACAGGACACAATATCTGTAAACACACAGGCTTCAGCATTCCTCTGCATTTCAGAGCTTCCTGGTAGAGTGTCGACTGCACAGTTGCACAGAGAAGATATGCAAATGGCCTGGAAAGAAAAGTGTGTGTGTGAGAGTGTGTGTGTGGGGGGGTAAAAGTTGTGAAATACAGACTCACAGTTCGATGGCTTTGTTCCACATAATAACGTAGCCTGAGAGAGTGAAGGACTCCACGTTGACGATGTGGATGTTTCCTCTTTCTGTGCCGATGTACAGCCATTTGCTCTGGAAGGGCAGGTGGCAGTATGTGATTCTGCAAGACATCAGGATGCATCACCAGCAGGCTTTTCATTATCTTGTGACTCAGTCCCATCAAAGAGCCCCCGTTTGTCCCTAATCATGCTGGTCCAACTGGAAGGAGTAGTGAATGACTAGGATTTAATTACAAAGGCCTTGCACTGTGTCACACTAATGAAGCCTGACTATTTATAGGCCAGTGGGGAGGAACTGCAGAGTAAATACTGTCTTTTCTCAATCGGGTTGAAGACAATTTGGTCATACATCGTATTTGTCTGTCCACACATCGTTTGTGACATTTCTGTGGATATCTCAAGTGATTTGCAATTTAAACTTTTGCGAATATTCCCAAAAAGTGCCAGTTATAAAGAAGAGAGACAAGAAAAAGATCTATTACAGATGATGCTTCTTCTTACTGAGTTGCTTTAGCTATTTTAGCTGCCTCTCCAACCCAAAACAGCGAGCCCGAAAAAGTAAAAAACTCCTCACACATATTGCTTGATCTGCTATCAAGAGCAAAAATATGAATTAGTGCAGCTGTAAAGACGAAAAATAAGAAGAAAAATAAGCTGCCTCAGCACCACACGGGGACACCAATTGCCAGAAAACAGCTAATTATTCAGGGTGAAGCGTGTGGCCAGCTGTGCAGGCTGCTTCCACATTTTTGTTCACACGTCACAGAGAGACAGATGCAGTTTCTCAGCAAACACAGACGCAGAAAGAAACAAGGCGTTAATGTACCTCTCACGGTTAAACTTGAGAGAATGCAGGATAGCGGGGATTTTTTGCCTCAGGTTCCACAGGTGGATACTGTCATCAGCTAAGGCACTCACCAGCGCCCCCTGTGAAGGCGGCAATGAACAGAGGACTTGTTAGCGGTCAGAAAACATCAAAGTCTCGCGCCACCCCTCATAACAGAGATTTACTGAAACACGCAAACATAAATGGATTTACATTTACTACTTGTGGAATGCTAACGAGAAGCTTAATGTAATGAAAAAAGGGTGACTCAGGTCTCTAAAACAGTATGATAGATTATTTCACATTTAGTGCACAAATATATCAACATTAGAGAGGCACACATGTTTAAGTTCACCGAACATTTATCACTATTAACGAAACCTGCGAACGAGAACATGGACAAGAAAATGCGGGAGGGGCGTGGATAGAATGGGAGTGAAGAAGAGTAGAGAAAGTCAAACAAGGAGACAGGGAACAGGAAATGGCAACACACCTCGTTGATGAGGAATTGGAGCTGGATGACAGCAGCACCGCTCTCGTGCTGACAGTAGCACTCCACACCTGCACGGCCAAAGCTAGAAGTTGCCTCAGTCAAAGAAAAATCAGACAGTTGCCACAAAAAGGTCGTGCATGCAAAAACGGGGGGGGAGGATGAAAAAAAAAAAAAAAAAAAAAAACTCTCAAAGGTACTGCGGCTCAAAAGAAAAATTCAATCTGCATTTCAACAAAAACATACAGAGGCATGAAACAAACCAAAGTTATAAACAATCGGTGGGCTCCGTCGGCCTTATTTGTTCACACCCCTCAGGAAGTGAGAGCTGACAGCAGGACAACTCGCATCTCTCTTTCCTGCACTCTTAATCTCAGGTTGGAGAGTCCTTGTCTGCTTCACATGTGCACTCACAAACGGTGACAGCACCGCTTCAACTACCGGCAGAGGAGGCTTCGGTTTGAGCTGCGCAAACGAAAAGAGGGTCAGAAAAGCTGCACGTGTGACAAAAGAGAGTCTCTGCTCCAATCGCTCTGCGGGGACTTTCACAGAGACGGTGCACACCAAGACAAATGAATAAGGAAGCAGCTCGAGATCTAATCATGATAAAGAGTCTGACACAAAGACAAAAAGCTGCTCTGCTGCTGTGATCGTGCCAGAATAAAAGCTGCTCCACAGAAAGCTGTGTTCACCGTCTGCCTAGAGGTCAGAGAGCAAAATAACTCTGAGCAGGATTAACAGAGCTGTGATCAAACAATCCCTCAGCTCCTTAAGCAAACTAAGGTGGGGCTGCAGGAAACCGTTCTCCGAACACACTCAACAGTGGGCATAATGTCTGCACGAGCACGGAGGCAAACACAGACCTCGAGACTAAAAGCCGGCGCCAGTCGAAAGCTGCTGGCAGCAGAACTCACATTCACCCCGTGACCCCCTCCGGCCAGTTTTAGCTCTTGGCCTCGCAAGTTCTGCACAGCATTAGGCAGAATTATTAAATGGATATCATGTCTCCACAGGTCCACGATGGAGGAGGAAGTATCATCAAGCCTGATCCATACCCTCTGATGATGCAGAAGTACGATCAGACGGTGTTACCATGTAACCTTTAATATTGATGCAATACAGCAAGATCATTTCAACAACCTCGCTGCAGGCAGCACAAAGGCACCGTCGCTGCCTGCTTGTTTTTCCACATGCATCTACTCATAAAAGTGTGCAGTGTAAAAGGTGTCTGGAGGTCAGAACTGCTTCTGTGGCAATGTAGGTTAACAGTGCTGCTGAGCAAAGTGACTTTCTGGGCTAGCAGGAAATTACTAAGACAAACCAAAACCAGATTATATCGCTCTGGCGAGCAAGTTGAGCATTCTTTTAAAACTTCCTCCTACACTTTACTACAATCATATAAGCCACATGTGCAAACTGGATTCTGTAAGGCGCATTAGAGCAGCAGGTTTCTTCTTTGATTATACGGTCCTAGGTTAATGTAAACACAGGAAACTGGGTCACACTACAAAAAATGTAAATGTTTTTAACATGGTAGAAATTATCTTGCAGTGAGGGAAGTAAATATATATATATATAAAAAAGATTTGCTATAGATTACACTCAAATGCCACATTTCCGAGTAAATATTTCCCTTTATTGCCAGTTCTAAACAGAATTACTTGAGACAGATGACAATTTAAAGGTAAAACCAAATAAAAGTATGTTTGCCATCTGTCCTCAGACCTTCCATCATGCGTTTTTGTTTGGTTGGCGGTGGCGGAGAGCTCGGTCTAACATGTCGGTTTAAAATCTCACATCAGTGTTGAGAACTGGTGACTATAAAATCCACAGCATGTGATTCACATACTTTTCATTCTCATGAAATCACTGAAGGAGGCATTGGCTGCGATTACAGGGACGGCAATATTTCGACTTTCTGAATAAGATCCTGCCATTTCAACGGCTTTCTCTGGCGACCATAACCCAAATAAGGTCATGATCAGAGTGAGCAACAATCCAATCAAGCTACGTGGAGTATGCCTGTCTTAATCAGATCATGCAGACAACCACAATATTACATTCAACTTGCATTTTTAACGGTATCTGATGAGACAAACGGCCGCTTCACGATGCATGCTTTCACCTCCGGAGTTGTCAGGTCCGTTTGTTGAGTGAAATTGGGGCTGTAAATTCTTTCTTTATCACTTGTTTTGGGCTTGTTTACATTGACTGAATTCTTGTTTCTGTCACAGGATCTGGTAGCGCCGGCTCGGGCGGAGTTCGGTAACTGCGGTAAGAGGACACACACTTTCAGGATAAAATGCTGCAGGTTTTAAAAGACACGGATGTGAATAAAACTTTGGATATGCACAGACGTTCGAACAGCGTCGAGGGCAATAGCATCGGTGGTCTGTATTATGTAAAATGGTCATATGAACGGGAGCTGCAACTCAAGTCAACACCACACCTGAAATATCATCTTATTTAGAATAAGGTCAGCTGTCGGACATCTGCAATGCGTGCACATATAGCCACTGTCCAGCGTGAAAAGAAGTCTCATATCAGGACAGAAACGTTTCTACGATCACCTTTCCCTCTGAGTCAAGTCACTTTTATTCATAGAGCAACTAAAGTTGACCAAAGTGATGCACAAAGTAAAAACACAACATCATAAAACAATAAAAACTACAAATACAATACTTATAATGGTTAAATATATATTAAATATATCAAAACTGCAGCGATGGTGACATTATCAGCAAAAATGAAAGGTCAAAGTGATAAGCTGAGTCTTTAAAAGCGATTTAAAATACTGAAGAGTGGCGGAATCTCTACTGTGGGGTATTAGACATTTCCACAAGGTGGGGGCAACTAATTGCAAAAGCTTGATCACCTTTAGTTTTAGTCCTACAAAGAGCAACGGGGTCAACAGATACTAATCAAACCATTAAAAACCCTTAGAAGAGATATTTCAGTATTGTGACAAGGCTTCTGAATCAGAATGGTACGCTTCATAATACATTACAATCAACTGAAAAAGGAAAACAGAAAGCTGAAATAAGTCACATGTAACACGCGCACACCAAAGAAAGAGATCCAAAACATCTTTTCAAGCGTCTCATCGTGCTCTCAAGTCACACAACGCAGCCCCTGAAACATCAACACTTCCCCATTTGGTAAACCAAGGTGGTTTACCGCAGCATTTCAACATCAACGGGTTTCCACACAAAGTCAAATGATAATCATCGGGACAGGAAACTTTGCTGATCATGCTAACTTACAAAAAAAAAAAAAAAGCTTTTTAAAACGTTTTCAGCAGCCTTCCGTGTTAAGAGGAGGAAGCGACATGGTTCTAGGCTGAGCACGACTCGACAGCATTTCTGCAATCAAAGCCCAGCAAAACAGAACATTCCGACTTTAAGGGTGACCGGTCATGAGCAACAGTTTACTGAAACTCACACAGCTTGCAGAACTGAATCTTCTCTGCTTAACACTCAGCAACATTACAGTAGTTTTACAAAGTTCTACATGTTTAGTGCCAACACTGACCCCAGAGCCAAAACATGCTCTGCCAAGAGCAGGAAACTGTCCCCAGTAACTCACTGATTAAAACACTGTAGCAGAGACAGGCCCAGTAAAAGCAGACGCTTATTGCTTGTAGACACCTCATTGAGCTCACGTCTCCCGAGCTGTGGCAGCGTTCCTAAACTCCAGGGGCAGCGAGGTGGATCGATACAGCTTGTCTTTTGATGAATGGACCAATTGCCCGAGTGACACTAATCCCATCAGCTTCACCTTGCAGACTCTGGGAGTAGCCGCGTGAAAACAAAACGCTCCCTTAATCTGAAGAGTGGATAAAGACGAGGAGGGAGCCACCTATAATGAAAGTCTAAACAAAGCAGATAGCCAGCCCCCGCCCCACCAACCCCAAGCAGGGTATCGGCACAAAGGGAAACCCAGAGCTAACGCACTAACAGGTCGACCCTCAGGACGTGCAGTGGATATGAGCAGAGTGTGTAGTACTCTGGAATCCCCGGGGGCTGTTTCTTCATTGTGTTCGCTGTAAAAACAAATTCTGATTCATGAACACAAACCAACACAGCACTAACTCCAAAAACACCCGGGGCGGTGTGTGTGTTTGTGGGGTCGGGGAGGGACACGGCACTGGGATAGCTTGATTGCGTTGTGCAAGTTATGTTTACGGCACATATGAAGTGGCATCCTGGCACAGACTGGGCAGCACAGTTGATGAGGTTGGCTCCTCAACATATGGTAGAGGGGCTGTTCATGCAACTGCAGGGATGCCACTAATGAGCCTGGATGCTGCAGGAGAGGGCGACTGCCTGCTGGAAAGAAGTGCGCCCACCCGCTTCCTTCAGTGTGGCATGTCATCGACAAAAAAAGATCATCAGTTACTGGGTGAATTCCCCTGAATTCGAGGAATGCTGAATGGCAGCTTTCTCACACGATAACTCAAGGAAAACAGACACGTGCACGAGGTGTAGGCAAGGGTTGGTGAGGATGAAAATAATTTTTAAAAAAAGAATTAAAACCACATAAATCACCCATGCTTTGCTCTCCTTCAGCGGCCCCATTTGTTTTCGAGAGATGAAACAAAAAAAAAGGATACAGCCTCAGAGCTCCAGTCTGAGTCCCAATGGCCAGGATTTTCTGGACGGGGTCAAAAGCCATAGAGGATGGTTGATATGAGAAGCCATGACGCACAGTCTGCAGGAGAGAGTGGAATTTATATCAGACCTCCAGTCAGTTTAATCTATCATCTCCCACACAGTCAAGCTGGCAATAGAGGAAAAAAAACAAACAATCATAATTCAAAAGAAATGGAATCCATCAATGTGGGAAACCTGTCTCGTTATCAAAATGCATCACATAAAATGCTTTATCTGATGGATTTTTTTTCCCGTGAAAGTGGGGACTGGAATATTTGCTGACAACAGTCTACCTCACCTGTGTAACACTGTCCTAAAGTTCATGCTGCAGCTCATTGCCAGGATCTTGCAGCAGTCCACGCACCATAATATTATCATCGTCAGCCATCTATAACTCAATTGTTTCAGGTCCAAAACCCTGCTCAGCCATCCATTAACTCTGTGCAGCTTGCAGCAGGATTATGTAACAGGTGCGTGGCCCCCTAACCTGGGGAGAAGACCTGCTCTCTGCTCCCTGCAGGGGATGAAGCTGGTGGGCTGGTTCTCCTAATGATTAACACTAATGTTTGGCCTGAAACACTCAGCAAATATTAAACCAGATGTGATTAAAATAGTTCTGGGAAACCTTGCAAGGAAGGACATGATTTTACACTTTTTTTTTTTTGTTCCCAGAGCTAAAATGCTGCTGAAGGATGTGAAGACTCCGCAAAGTTTTCATGTAACCGCAACTGAAACACGGTACCAGTTCACGCGAGCTACATCTGAACCGGGCGCGTTCAGTTTCAGAAAATGAGCTGTAAATTTCGTCCCCAATACAGATAAGTCCCATTGGGAAAGGATTCCCCCACGGCCAGTTTGAAGAGGGAGAGTTATTATAGCAGTGTACAAATAGCCCTGTGAACTTTGTGCTGTAGTTTTAAGGAGTGAATACGTCAGCTCGGTCATTTATAATGGCGATATAGTGCCTTCAGTGCTATGCAGGATGTGTTGTTGCTAAAACAGTGGGACCCAGCGAAGCACGGCGACTATAGGTGATTCCGTCTTCCCCATGTCACCAAAACTGCAACTAATACTGCTACACCTGACTGCAAACATAGCGTTTTGGTGCTGTTTGCGCCCACTCGCGTGTTTTAAAATCCCACTGAGCCGTGCCGAGCAGCGCTAATGTTCGGTCACGCCGCTGTCATCTGACTGTCAAGAGTGCGAACACAAGACCGCCAGCGTTAGCTCTCATTAACGGAACGTACCTTGCAAAGCTGAAAATGCTCCGACTGGAGAGTCTCCTGGACAACATCGTTTTCTTTGGGAGCACCCGGCTGAGCAGTTGCTGAGGAGGAGGAAGACGCCGCCGTGAAGCCGTCCAGCACCTTCCTAATGTTAAACTTCTTCATTTTCCTCCGGTAGAGACGCGACGGTTGACGAAACGGATCAAGCGAGCTACCATTAATTGGATTGAGGGGGGGTAGCTGCTTTGCTAGTTAGCTGAAATAACGCACAGTTAATGTCTTTCTGTCTACATCTCACATGTTACAGAGGGTGTTGCCAGCGCACTCTCCAACAGCATCCGAGTCACGAGCATTGACGTAGCAGGTCCTCTCCGATATTAGTGTCAATCCGCCATTTAAGCAGCCAGCTTTGGCGTTATTCGATCAGGATCAATCGTTTCCGCGAGCTGCTTCCCCAGCCAGGGCTCAGCGGGTAGCAAACTGGCTACGGAAACGCAGTGAACTGCAGCAGGGAATGAGTCTGCGCTCTGCGGTCACCCGGATGTAGCGCCGGTGTTAAAGTGTTTTCTGTAACCCGGCCAATTATGCGACTTCGAGCGCAGTTTGCTCCAACAAACGATTTAAAACCACGGCTTTATTGTTATTGTGTTTTTAGATATCTATTGCAAAACGTGACGACTTAAACTGGACATTTGACAGGGTTTTTTTCTTTTACATGTAACTCTGACATTTTAAGCTGCTCATTAAACTAGTAGCCATGGTCTATTATGCTCACCAACGCTTTGCGTGATGCAGAGGGGTCTTTATGTTTGATATAAAAATGGACAATCAGGTTATCAATTAGACAGCTGGGATAGGCGACCCGACCGACGGATTAAGCGTGTATAGAAAATGGATGGATGGATGGATGGAAGTGGATCCTGTTCACTGTACAAAATACATTTTAAAAAACAATGCCCTAAGTGATTTTTGAAAAAGTGACGTTGCTTAAACTCAAAGAACATATTTAAACAAATGCCTTTATGCACTTATTTTACCCCCTGATTAGTGTTTTATTGGATTATCCCCGCCAACAAACACACACTAAAAGCTTATACAGAGCCTATTACTTTTTTAAATATGTTGGTTTTGTCTGAGCAACCCTACATGTAACCTGTTGCCACTGTCTGTAACATTCGTTGCAACTGTGAACACTGAGTCTGAAAAACATCAAGTTCAAATTTTTGTACTGTCATGTGGCCCCCTGCTGGCTGAAGGGTCCAAAGCAGCCCCAATACCTCACGGCAGAAGGCAGCTATCATGCCACGTATTACAACATCATAGAATAAATACGTTTTTATTTTTCTGTTTGCAAATAATGTAAAACCTATGGAAAAAAATATGGTACAACTGTATTATTTTGTCGTAATTTCCATTCTATCGTGCATACATGTAAAATAGGCTACATGTTCCCTTCCTTGTGTTCCCAGAGGAGCAAAAACTAGGTTATTTCATCTCCACAGAGATTGAAACATAAAACTAGAAAACCTGGTAAAATGATAACGCAATGCCTGGTTAGATGATCACCTTTGTGATTTTTTCTTTTTTTTTGTAAGTAGCCAATATATTTCAGGCTGACATTTCCTTGCATGTCTTGAAACTGAGTTGCATACCTTAATTTATACATCTTAAACAGCCGTATGGATTAGATAAAAGTCAGAGGCCTATGTGGTTAATCCTGACAGTGTTTTGTTATAAAATAAATCACATAACTTTAGATTAATATTCTTTATTTACTCCAGTAAAACATTTGTCCCCCCCCTCAGCTGTACAGTACCACACATACTGTATAACACATTCACATTCCCTCTGCACCAAAGTATCCATCCAAATCACGTGAATTTTAATTAAATATTTAAATTTTATGTGATTTATTCATCCCCAAATGTGAATGGGAAAAGCTACAGCTAACAAAAAAACAAAAACAAACAAACATGTAAATTTAAAGAGGAAAACGGTCATATTTCATAAGGTTGTTGCAGTGTGAAGGAGTGATCATCTGTACTGCTCCTCATTGCAGCAGAGCTAAAGAAACCTCCAGAGCAGTTCCCGGCACAGAGCCAGCCTCCTTCTTCAGTTTGTTCAGTTTCTTTCTGTCACTGGCTCTCATGCTAGCCCCCGAACATATGGCTACAAATTAAATTGCTCTCTTCACCACAGACTTATAGAAGATTTGTAGCATCGTGCTAAAAATGTTGTAGAAATTAAGCTTTCTTAAAAAAAGTCTTCTCTGTCCTTTCTGTAAACAGCCTGAGTGTTGCATTTCTGGTTCAGTATGTTGTCGAGGTGTCTTCCACGACCTCCATCTGCACACATGACTGCACCTCCACTCACCCCAGTAACAACATCATGAAGTTTGCTGACGACACCGTGGTGGTGCACATCACAGGTGGGGACGAGTCAGCATACCAGGACGAAGTGGAGCGGCTGACAGTGAGGTGCACAGAGAAGAACCTCATCTTGAACACCACCAAGACGTTGGAGATTGTCTTAGACTTCAGGGGGAGGAAAGAGGCGATTCAGCCACTGTTCATCGGAGGGGAATGTATGGAGAGGGTCTCCAACTTCTGGACCTGACCTGGAGCACCAACATGAGAGCCATCATCAAAAAGGCACAGCAGAGACTCTATTTCCTGAGGACTCTAAGGAACAATCACCTCTCCCAGAGACTGCTGATGTCCTTTTACCGATGCTCAATGGAGCATCCTCATGTACTGTATCTGCGTGTGGTTCTCCCGCTGCACTGCAGCAGACAGAAAGGCACTCCAGAGGGTCGTCACCACAGCCCAGAGGATCATTACCAGCCCCCTCCCCTCTTTACAGGAACTATATAACTCCCTGAGGAAGGCCAAGGCAATACTTAAAGACGCAACCCACCGTGGACGCTCACTTTTTGAAGTGCTACTGTCTGGCAGACGGTTCAGAGCACTGAAGGCCAGCACTAACAGACTGAGGAATGGCGTCTATGCAATAGTCATAATCGCACTGAATAACTCAACAACAAAGAAATAAATGTGTATATTATTTATATATGCAATACATCAGTGCAATGATTTAATATCAAGTGCAATAATTCAATTTCATATGCAATCTTTTTTTAATTGTGACACTTACTGAGTGTGAATGGGATTGTGAATTGGACATGTTAGTGTTTTTTATATTTTGTAAATTTTTTTATTCTTATTTTTATATGGCACCTGGGGGATATTATGTCACCTTAATTTCCTTGTACCTGTACAATGACAATAAAGACATTCTATTCTATTCTATTCTATTCTATTCTATTCTATTCTATCTCATCTCCCAGGATAGAAATAATGTTTGGTGTATTCCTGGTGCTCCTAAAATCCTAAATCCTATTTACGGAGGGTTTTTTTTCACATTCAAGATGTACGGTGTCCCACGTACATCTTGAGATGTCCCACACCACCCCACAAAGCAGTCCACTAGTCCTAGTACTCAGTCTCTTGTCCATCAGTGACTCTTCCCGTAACAACAGAGACATCTCTCAGCAGCTCACAGGATTCAGAGTTGTAGAAGCAGCCACCATACCTCCTGATCTACAGCCGCCTGAGCATACATAGCATAGAACTGTTTCGGTCCATCAACCTCTGGGGTTATGGGTCCTGCACGCTTCAGCTGCACCACTCTACTTCACTCGACTCCATCTTTGGTTTTACACACCACATCTAAGAGAGTGAATGTTACATTTTTTACTGCATTATTTGCTGATTTTTGTAGGCTGTGAGTATACTGTTGATAAAACCTTTGACAAATCAAATATTTCACCAATTTCTCATAGAATCTGTTATGAACGACACTGCGACAGTTTGAAGATCCTGGTGCCATAATGCAGAAAATGTTCTTCTTGAATAATTTATGTCATGTTAGAATGCTTTGAGGGGATCCATTCTGCATAATAAGTACTTTTGATACTACATGCTAAGGATTGGATGTTGGTTAGAATAAAATATTTTACATTTCTATTCTATTATTATTATCATTATTATTATTTCTAATTTCAATTATTTTTTTCAAACATATTAATTTGTTTTTTTTAATTGTTGTTGTTGTGGTGTATGACAAACAAAATCCCAGCTAAATTTGAAACATACAATAAGTTTTATGTCATATTATTATTAGGTTACCCATGCTATGGCCCCCAAATGCTATAACAAAAAAATGTTTTCCCTTTTTTTTGGGGTGTGCTTCATCTTTCCTTTTTTTTTTTTTTTTTTTGCACAAGCATGTTTTGTGCACCAGATGGCATAGTCTACCAACATTTTATTAACTAAAATTCAGCACCATGGACAGCAACATACAGATCCTTGCCTTTCATAGTTTGCATTGTTTGTAAGAGGATTAGCTGGTTTTAAATATTAGGTTCATATTCCCATTTTTTTAAATCATACACACACACACACACACACACACACACACGCACTAATAAATCAGCATACAAGATGGACTTATCAAAGAGATGCTTTGACGTACATGATGTCTGTGTGGTAGGACACCAGTCTACTTACGTTTGTGTTCCACAGAAAGCGAATACTCAGTTTACACAGGCCGCTATAAAATGGGTCATTCATGGCACATTAAGAGACAGAAGGAGGAGCATCAGGGATATGCAAACGGCTTCACTCTTTATCAGCCTTTTCACAAGTTTGACAAAATTGAAATTTTTATGCAGTCATAAATATGTGAACGACGCTGCGAGAGAAAATGCTCACTGGGGGACAGATTAAATGGGGGCGATATCAATAATGCACATGTAACGGGATCACTAGCAGAGTGAGACTCCTCTTTAGACTGTCAAGTTTCTGAACAAAAGATAAGAAGTGAATGTGTTCAATGTGAAAAACGTATTGGTGCCAGCCTTTCTGTTTGACCCCTGAATGTAGGTCTCCAGAATCAGGGACATATGGAAAATCTGTAATTAGCAGCTGCATGTTGCTTCTTTCCTCTTCTTCCAACGGGCACAGCTGCCACGTGAGGTAAACTTCCCTCCTAGCTGTTCTGTTTGCAGCTGCCTTGATCAGCATTTAGGTTTATGATTGATTTCTTTAGGCTTTAATATGTCTGCTGTCTCCTGACTTCTTTTTCTTACAAGTTAGGGAATGTAGCCTGAAATAGTCTTTAAGTTAAAAATAATGAAAATGATCCTACGTGCTTACATGTTAGTTTGACAAAGCAGTACAAGATTTTCCATAAAAAATTACTCCAAAGTGTAATAAACCATCTATATAAGCACTGTGTCTATTGTACATGAGTAGCCGGCAGGAGGATGTAGAACAGTTCCCTTGTTGCACAGCAAGGACACTGAAAAGTAAAGCCACAGGACAGCAACGGACAGATTGGTGTGTAAAAATAACTTGTTTAATGCACATAATGGACACAGTTCCCAAATATCTGTGAAACATTGTGCCAGGTAATGTGTCTGACTTAGTTATACACAATTCCCCAATTCCTAAAAGGTTAGGATGCCATGTAAAATGTCTGTTAAAAACAGAATGCAATGATTTGTAAATCTTGTGAATTAATATTTTATTTATGATAGAACACAAACATACTCCATTTGTAAAGTGAGACGATTAAATATTTTATGAAAAACATGAACTCATCTTGAATTTGAAGGCCGCAACATTGCAACGTTGCTATGTTTACCCTCCTCTTTTGACAACTGTCTGTAAACATCTGGGAACTGAGGATACTGGTTACTGGCTTCCATGCTGGCAGACCACTCTAGTTTATTACCCTGAAACCACCCCCAGGTATTTGCAGGTCTGGTAGGTTCTGTAGATGAATTCATAGAATTCTTTTACGGATTGCTAAACTTTTGGCTTTCTTTACTTCCCGAGAGACTCTGTATCTCTAAGGCGCTCATTTATACCCAGTCATGTTACCGGCCTGTTGCTAATTAATCTAGCTAATTGCAACATGTTTCTCCAGCTATTTCCTTTTAAACACCACTTACTTTCCCAGTCTCTTGTTGACCCCATCTCAACTTTTTCAAGATGTGTTGCTGCCATTAGATTCTAGATGAGCTCATGTTTTTAATAAAGTAAAATGTCTCACTTTTAACATTAGACACGTTTTCTGTGTTCAATTGTCAATAAAACATTCCCCTTTTCAATCCACTTTAATTTAATCAATATTGTATGATGAACATTTAATTGTGAGGATTTACTTTAGAAGGAAGCCTTTTACTCAAGTGTGTTGTATATTGAAAAGCCCTTCTTCTTCGTTAAGACACCTAAAAAGGCAACATGATTAAGATGAGCAAACCAACTGTTTCTTCACACCAGTCATTTGTAAGGCTTAAACCAAAATGCATGGATATTTCTATGGTAAGGAAAGGGGAAGGAGACTCTCAAAGTGAACCACTGCCCATTGAGGGAGTCCTTGAAAATATTCATGTGCATTAAGATGATATACTTTGCATATTCTTCTTAATTAACTCCTTTTTAGCATTAGATGAGTTTCTCGAAGTTATGTCTATGAACAGACAAGTGAAAGAATGAAAGAATTGCTCTATTCACTGTATTACTTCTTCATGTACTACTTGTTGTTCATTTAACTGATTTAATGAAAAATAAAATTCCAGTGTCAAATATGATACTTTCATAAAGAAAATACAAATTTTAAGCACCTTTGTCTTCAATAATGGTGAGAAACCCACGCACCAACAATTTGGTTTTATGGGTGTTACAATGATGGTGCGGTGCAGCAATCGCCATCACCTCATG
Source organism: Leuresthes tenuis (assembly GCF_036924035.1). NCBI lineage: Eukaryota > Metazoa > Chordata > Actinopteri > Atheriniformes > Atherinopsidae > Leuresthes > Leuresthes tenuis. The sequence goes on from NW_027325369.1 coordinate 15,590,680, forward strand.
CACGTTTTTAAAGAAAGAACATCAAGAAATAATGAGCAGAATGGACATGTATGTATTACAGTCAAAAGGGTGATTTACAAAGTCTTTCACATTAGAAAAAGCAGGTTAGAAAAAAAATCTATAAAATTATTCATCAAAACACAATGCGGTACCCAACATGCTATAAAATAAGGTAACAAACGGAGCAACTATTATAAAAATGTCTTGAAACAGAGATAGATAGATAGATAGATAGATAGATAGATAGATAGATAGATAGATAGATAGATAGATAGATAGATAGATAGATAGATAGATAGATAGATAGATAGATAGATAGATAGATAGATAGATAGATAGATAGATAGATAGATAGATAGATAGATAGATAGATAGATAGATAGATAGATAGGGCATTTAAACTAATTTCCACCAAAATTAGGTCATACTCATAGCTTCCTTTTGCTTCTGGCCTTATCAATCTGAGCTGCACGGGTCTTACCTCATCTCTCTGTAAAGTGATTAACAGACAATTATATGCATGGATTGTGATTTATTGATGAATATTTGACTGTTTGAAATATTGTGCATTTTATCCGCTGGTGTATATGTGGCACAAGATATCATTAGTTTCACAGCTTCTGTGCTCTCATTTTAGTGGGTCAATCACAATCCTATCTTGCTTGCACATGTGAGTGTCATAGACTTTTCCCAGCAGGACATGTGTCATGCTGATGTGTTTAATATCCTGACTGTATCAGCGGTTCATCACAGAAATGAGCTCAATTGTCTCCACAGGGGTGTTTATTAGGCAGCCCACACAGTCCACACATTGCTGATGCAGAAGAATGAAAATAAATTCACTGACTAGATGTCACAGAGGCTCACTGACCTTCTGAAGCAGCCTCCCGCCATGGCTGTGTGTTCACGAACTAGTGTGAAAACAAACAAAAAAAAGGTTTTGTGTGAGTGTTAACCAGCAGCAGCTTCAGCTTGGCTCTTTGCCTCGGAGCATTGGTCTCCAACAGAACGATGACTGGCTCTGACACTCCCCATGAGCCTGGTACACTTTGATCCTGTCCCAGTGGTGCTCTTCTTTGGACAGAATGGCGTCGTACCACATAATTTGTCTGACAAGAAAGGCACCTGCCTCATCAATATTTACATTATCCTGCGAGGGGGGGTGGGGTATTTATAACATTGTGTATGCATCAGTAAGGCTAAGTGTTTTAACCTTGTTCTGGGTCTTTCCTGTGTGTTAATATTTAAACACATTTATGTGAGCAGACTGTATACTCCAGCAGCTCTGGTACCATTCACACATATAATATTAGTATAACCTCATGTAAGTTACACTGGGAGCCTGAAAATCCACTGGTGTCTTAAGGAGCATTGCAATATAAAATCTGTCAAAAGCAAATTCCATCACGCCAACAACTAAATAAGCAATCAGTCCTTCAAAGAATAATGGGGCAAGAAAACAGCCCAGCCAAGAAATCTGTTGTCTTTATAAAAGTTCTCCAAAAGGGGACAGTAAGTACCTATCCCTCTTAGTCTCATTTGGTGGTCAGATTATTTGCTACTTTATAATAATTTTGATAATCATAATTATTATTCAGACTGCTGGATAGGCTCCAGCCCCCCCGCGACCCAACCGACGGATTAAGCGGGTATAGAAAATGGATGGATAATTATTATTCATTCAACATAGACATAGGGTGGACGTCCCAGCAAGCTCACCACAAGGTCAGACTGTGTAATACTCAAAGAAATTGCAGAAAAACCCTGGAAGTACATCTGTGACTCTACAGGCCTCAATTATCATGCTTAATCTTAAAGTCTATGACAGCAAAATTAGAAAAAGATTGAACACGTATGACGGCCTCTTCTCTCTTAGAAGAACATGGCAGCACAGCTTAGATTTGCAAAGCTGCATCTGAACAAACCTAAAGACTTTTAGCAGAATGTCTTTTGGAAAGACGAGACCAAAATGCAGATGTCTGGTCAAAGTGCACAACACCATGTTTGGAGAAAACCAAAGACAGCATTAAAGCACAACAACTCATACCAACTGTCAAGCACAGTCATGGAAGTGAGATGATTTGAGCTTATTTTGCAGCCACAGGACCTGGGAACCTTACTGTCACTGAGTCCACCAGGAACTCCTCTGTGTACTAAAGTATTCTAGAGTCAAATCTGAGGCCATCTCTTTGGCAGTCAAAACTAAGCCTAAATCAAGCCACGTGACAGAACAATAATTGTGAACACAGCAGCAAATCAAACAGAATCTTAAAAAGTAAAAAATGAAGAATCAAGATGTTGAAATAGTCCAATCAAAGTCTAGACCTCAACCTAATTAAAATGCGGTGTTGGGATTTTAAGACAGCTGCGCATAAACCAGTGTCTCCAAATCACTATAAGCTAAAGCAACATTATACAGTGATTACAAAAATCAATTACTACAAGTTTTGCCTCTAAAGGTGATTCTACAAGCTACTGAATTATGGGATGTACAAAGCTTTGACACATTTCCTTGGCATTTTGAATAACAGTGTAACATGTCATGTGTTGTCCATCTGAAGTTGTATTTCCCTATTTAAGACCATGTATGGACAGTAAAGACCATATATTATGCCCTCATATTTGAGGTCAGAATTGAAAGCAGGTGCACTTTCTCTGTCACATGACAGGGCAGAAGGATTTGAGTTAAGATTTAATTTGGTTAACACTTTTTGGATTTTTTTTCCATAAGACTTTGAAACTTTCTTTTCAACAGATATTCCCTCTTTTAATGTTTTTCTGAAGGCGGTGGTGAGTGCCAACATGTTGGTCCAAAATCTCCCATAGGTGCTCAGTTGTGTAAAAGTTGTGTTAGCATATGATTCACATCATCTTCACACACATCAAACTGTTCAGTGACTCAGGGCAAAGTCAATAATTTACAATGAAACCCTAAGGTTTAACTTTTAATGTGTCTTTTTTATTTCACAATTCTCTTCTCTGAAATAAAAGGTTTCAGCAGACAGTTTTCCAGAAAGCCCTCAGGTTTTACAAAGCTTTTTAAAAAAGCTTTAAGTTTGAATTGGTTAAGATATTGCATACCTGTAGCTGTTTTGGATAGCTCTGTTACTGTAAATCTTAGATACATAAGGAGTTCACTGTGTTCTCCAGTGACTTCATTCTCAGTTTCTTTGCATATTTTGTCCTTGAACTTCATCCCACCAACTTCTTATATGAGCAGACAGGCATGATAGCTGGTGAAATATGCTTTTGCTTACGAAAGTGGGAAACTAAGTGAAAATCACACTCACTTTTAAAAGATACACATGCAAAGACAAATAAAATTGAGAGATAGAAACAACTGTGTCTCAGCATTGCTTCATTCTCGATATACAACCCTGATGAGTGTTTCTGTTATTAGTGTCTTCATACAAACAGCAGCCATAAACTTGATTATAGCAACTATTAAAGAATCCAGGCCAAGACCACAAAGCCATGAATGTTTCACCATAAAAAACAGGAGACAAAAGCATAAAAAATATTTAATTTACTTCAATTAAACAATTGTCCCTCAAATTCTTGTCTACAGCAAATATAGTTTAAAATTGCAGACTTAATTAATATTGCAAGAGCTGCAAACTGTTTAATTACTAATAGTAACAGAAGCACTTTATCATATCATATAACCCAGATAGGCAGTTAAAGTCTAAATATTTACGAAATTGAACCACATCATAGAAGCATATACAGCTGGGGATTTCTCTGTAATATTGTAAAGCATATAGATATCATCTGAATACCAAAATATGATACACAATTCATACGTTCACAAAACATAGGTACTCAATTAATCTTAAACAATTACCTCTACAGTTATGAAATAGGACTTCTAATTATAAAATATACAAATCTTTAACGAGCTGAACTTATATTTCAAGACCTAGAAATAAGATACATGTACAAAAGAAAAAGTGGAATGAAAATGTGGCACTTGATCTTATACTCTGCTACATTCATGATTTAAAAAAAAATCCACAATGGTTTTAATCTGCATTCTAAATTAAAAAGAATAGTTTCACATTTTGGAGTTGACTTAGATAATAAAATACATCTGTATCTGTATCTATATGTGGACAATAAAGATAAAGATACACCCAAAATCAAGGTTAGCTTCACTTAGCTCAACATAAAACCGGCCTGGCTCATCTAAGACTCACTAATGAACATGTATAATCCATGATGGATAAATAAATGAATAAATAAGTAAATGTATTTGTAAAAATGTATATCCAACATTATCAGTGCAGTTAAAATGCATTTAGCTGTTCAGAATTTAAAGTCAGTCTGATCAAAACAATTTTTCATCCAAAATTAAACCACAACAAACCACAGTTATAGGGTGTGCAGGGCTATAAATTACAGAGGGGGACACATCCCACCACCTCAAGATGTTTTATAAATTTGAAGCAATGGCGAAAGTGTCAATCTTTTTCTTTTTCTTTATTTTGCTGTTTGAAATATTGTGTCGCATCCATGCATATAGAAACTGAATAAGATTTTAAAAAAGAATGAATGAAAAAAAACTAGTTTGGACATAGTTTGTTCAAACTGAAGCAAGGGCTTTTGAAAAAACAATGTCCCATTTGAGCATTTATGTCTGGACTTTGCTCCTTCAACCCAAAAGGAGCACTTTCACAAAAAAAAGTCCATTTTGCTTTTTCAATAAAAATTGATAAACAAACAAGATGTAAGCTAACATCCAAGCTAACATGTTGCAAACATAATCTAGTCTGGTCATCATTTCTTCATAGATTTTAGTGTCTAATTCTTACATGTAATGTGCAACCAGACCAGCTGTTTCCCTCAGTGTCCATAGACTGTATATAAGAAATGGATGCAGCCCTGACTTCGCCCGTTTGTCAACTGCCATTTTAAAGCTTCAAGACTGAAATCCAGTCGTTAATGACACCCCAGTGACCAGTGGGGAAAAACTTCACTGACTTAGTATTTCATGAGATATACAGCACCTCCACATCAGCTTCTTGTATGACCCTGACTGGCTATATCCACGTTTATATACTGACTATGCCTGTGTCTAGTGCTCATGCTAAGCTAATGTAGCCTACACTAGCCCAGCTGTATTGTTCTGATTCAGTTTACACATACTGCAGTACCATTGCATCTTCTCGCCTGCAAGAATGTGAATAAGATTATTTCCCCAAAATATCCAACTGGAAATCTTTTTTTTCTTTTACCCGATGAAGGACAGAACACACAAAGTGTAACACAGAAGACAATAGATAAGATATTGTCAAAGTGATTGTTTTGCATTTCATTGCAACTATACTCACCATGAAGCTTCCCTTGTTAAAAGTCAACACACTGATTGTTACCTCACCTATATTTTTATCGAATAAATCAATGTATATATATAAATATCACATTAATTCATAAATGTACACGTATCCATTTAGTTGTTTCTCTCATAAGAACAAAGTTTACTTTATCCTAAAATCTTATGTTAGAAATATACAGTATGTTTATATGAGAGAAAATCTTTCACTACTGCACACAACATATCTAAGAATTTCATAATATGGCACCTTGGTTTTCACCCTTATCTTGTAAAAGCTGTTATGTTATTGAGGGAAAAATGACTTGTCAAATCACAGAATGCCTTTTTTATGATATATCATCACATACAGCCAAGTCTTTGTAAACTTGAACATACAACAGAAGTTGTAACATCTAACATACTTTGCTCACAGAGTTGAAGAGCTTTGCTTGTAGTCTCTGAGGATAACAGAAGCATATGTCACATTCGGAGGTGTGCACAAAATCGACTCAGACACTGGGGAGTTTGGAAACGGGTTCACTGGAGGACCAGAGCAATCGCGGAAAGGGGAGGGAGGCATCAGAGCCATAGAGTCCTCCACTGCCAATTTGACCTCAACCAAGGCCTCCTCATCATGAAGCTGAGCGTTGTTGTACATGTAGCCATGGAGAAGGCCAAACTGCTCATTCTCCATCTCCATCTCCATCTCATCTTCCTCCTCCTCTAAGGGGGGAGAGGGCTCCTCATCAAAGGGGTCGAGGTGGACGGGTAAGACTGGTTCCTGCTGAATGAGATGTGCCTGGTGGTACACTGGCATGCCACCACTCACAGCCTGAGGCATGCTAATCATATCACTGAGCTCAGGGATATCACTGCTGAACTTCCTTAAAACCCCCTCTTGCTGGAGGTGGTCCATGATGACATGTTGAGGGATAATGTTATTTTGCTGAAGAGGCTCAGGGGAATAGAGCTCCACCTCCTCCCCCACATCTTTTAGCAGCCCACAGGCAGGCATCTGCCCGTGGGCCATCATTGGGGGTGTGGAAGGGGAGCTGTAACTGACAGGCTCTCATCCTCCTCAGCCACATTGTACAGGGTCTTAGTGCTGAGGTCTGAGAATTCCCGGGCAGTGCTTTGGTAGGTATTAGTTAAGGGTTTGATGACAGCCATCTGATTGGAACCTGCTTCCTGTCTCTTCACATGCACTGACAGTCTGTGCCACATGTGATCCCCTTTTGGAGGATGTCTTGCACCTGGTTCAGACCATGACACAGACTTTCCATTAGAACTATGAACAAAATAAAAATGGCTGTTACTTCACAGGAACCCAGAAAGGTGAAGATAAAAACAGAATTTCTGTTTCATATAAAAAAGTGTACATATACATATATATCTCTCTCTATATAAATATAGAGAGAGATATATTTTTATGCATATGTTTATATATATTTATATCTCTCTAGAGAAATAAATATATATAAACATATGCAAATTGTTAGATTGTTTCAACCTTTATTTAACAGACACAAGTTCAAATAAATACTTTTTAGTGTCTTCACTGACCAGCAATATACAACTAACCGTGCTCTGGAAGATTCTACAATCAGCAGATCAGTTGGTGACAGGTGAGGGTGTCAGGATTGGATATAAAAAAAAAGCATTCACCAACAAGGATGGATTGTTATATGTTTGTGCCAGACAAAGTGAGAGAAACATCATTAAAAAAGTACCTTGATGCAGTCAAATACATCTAAATTTTGTGAAAAGGGTGTAAATCTCAAAACAAAACAGAAACCACTGTTGGATGGAGTGAACATTAAGCCCTGTCATGCCAACATGATCAGTATTAGCTGGATAAGGGAATTTTCTAAGGGAGTACCTTAGAAAACCATTTTCACTCCAACACAGTTTGCCTCAACATCCAAAAATGTAACCTGGAACTGTATTACCCATGGAGGAAGCCATATATCAACTCTGGGCAGAAATCTACCTAGATCATTGAACCCAAACTTATCCCAGATGGACAGAAAGACAGTAGACATATGTTCTGTCTTTCTGTGAGTACACATTTTAGCTGCTTTTGGGGAAAAAAAACAGACGCTTCAACATGCTAAAGCTGAGAAAGACAATCAAGGCTGTTAACAACAAAAGGTGAAAAAGCCAGTGTCTGATGGTGTGGGGGTGCATCAGTGGCTAACTTGCATATGTGTGAATATATTGATGCGGAGGTCCATATTCAAATTTTTTGGAGACATATGCAACAGGTAAGCAAAATCTTTAATTCAGTGTTTAATTCAGCAGGACAGTGTCAGACCTCATTCTGCATAACACCAGCATGGATTTACAGTCCCTGAGTTTGAGTTTGTGCTTGACTGGCCTGTCTGCAGTCCAGATATGTGTCCTATAGAAAATGTATGGAGCATCCTGAAGAAGAAAAAAATCAGAAAACAAAAACCAAGCTAAAATCTTGTTTTCAGCAAGAATGAAGGCAGATTGCTCTGGAGAATACCAATAAACACTTTTCACTTTCCAAATGATTAAAAAGTGTAATTAAAAACAAAGCTGATGTAACACAATGATGGGTTACAAATGTTTTTGAGTGTGTTGCTGGCATCACGTTCTAAATTTGCACTATTTGAAAAAAAACCCACAATTGGTCAGTGAACACACTGAAAACTATTTATCTGATTTTTTTTATCTATCAAATAAGTTCAAATTTTTATGACATATATTTTTTTTTCCTCAAGAAATTGGATCTGTATTTCACTGTTTGGAAAATGTTGGCTATATAATTTAACATACCCTGAAGAAACCCTGTATTCTGTATGTGTGATCTCATTGCTATCCCTTAGCACACAGAGATGCTTGTTTTAATTTTGCTGACGGATCAAAGGTGGAGATGGCTGTGTGAATTGAGTACTGACCTATAACTGTCACACTTTTAACAGGTGCTCCTATGAAAGTAAATACAGTTAGGCGACAAGTTCCCTTTGAGAGGTAATCACAGTAAAACCAGCATCCCTGAGGTGCCTCAGGAGCAGGACTCACAGACTCAATTAATGAACCCACCTGCCATTTCCAGTGTTCTTCTTCCTCTTGAACATGTTGAGCAGGCTGTTGCTCCGGCAGGCAATTTTGCCGTCGCCGACATGCATGCGCACAGCATCAGAGGTGGTGAACGCACTGCGCACATTCCGCTCTGGTTTGGCAATGATGATGTACATCTTTGGCGTGAACATACATCCCAAAGCTACAGTCACACTGAGGCTAACAGAGAAGGATGTAGTGATGATCTTGTAGTTGCTGCCAAAGTAGATTGGCACAAATGCAAGCCAGATAATACAAGTGGTGTACATAGTGAAGGCGATGTACTTGGCTTCGTTGAAATTTGCGGGAACGTTGCGGGTCTTGAAGGCATAGTAGGTGCAGCTCATGATAAGCAAACCATTGTAACCAAGTGGAGCTACCACACCAAGGTTGCTAGTGTTGCAGATCAGGAAGACTTCTCTGATGCTGGGGTAGGATTTGATGGGTTCAGGGCGCTCCATGATGATGAGGGTAACTTCCAGCGTTAGCTGGACACTGATAAGTATGGAGGCGATGACCACCTGAGCCCATGCACTCATGAACCTTGGCTTCCTTGTGCAGATTTTCTTCTTGCTGCCTGCTAGGATGCGGGCGATGCGGTTGGTTTTGGTTACCAGAGCTGAATAGCACATGGCAGCTGAGAGTCCAACAAGAAGTCTCTGGAGGTAGCAGGAAGCCACTGTGGGTCGGGCAATGAGGGTGAAAGGACACAGGTATCCCAGGAAGATCCCTGCCAGGATGATGTAGCAGAGCTCCCGGCTGGAGGATTTGACCACAGGTGTGTCACGGTACAAAACAAAGATGAAAGCAACAAATGACGTCACCAAGATGCCCAGACAGGCGAAAACCACCTGGATGATGGATTCTGGATTGCTCCACTCCAGATAGCGCAGGGGGATTTGCTCACAGCCTGACAAAGGTGAAAAAAACAGGAATAAAAACGCAGTCACAATACACTGAGAGATGCTTGTAAATTTTTTATAATTTCCACACAAGCTTGGTTGCTAGATTTCTTTTTATCATCAACAGAAAAGTAGGTAAATAAAAGGACATTTCCAAAGAGAAACGTAAAAAAAGTTCTATTACAGTGGTAAATGAAAGATTAATCAAAAGTATCATAGCCTGAGAAAATACAGTAAGTACCAAAGTAGGTTTTTAGCTCAACTAAAAATAAATGCCTTTCAACTCAGCCTTGGCCAGGCTGGGCTGCAGCCAGCAGAGAAGAGGCCAGTGCTGCAGGACCAAAGTAAATAACTGCATATTTCATGGATCCAACTAAGATCACCTTTCCGCTTTGAGCTGAAAACACACTTCGAATATGTATATAATTCATCGTTGTTTTATTTATTCATCATATAGTGACGGGATGGTTAGGATTAAAAAGGAGAGCAAGAATATTTCTATGTCAACCTTTCAATTCACATCAAACTGTCTCTGCTTCTGTCTAAACACCCTGTGGTTATAAAAAAAAACAAAAAATCAACAGCGTGGGGGCATGATGATCCTATTAAGAAAGTGTCTTGTCTTTGAACAGCATGCAAGGCCTCTGAAAGTGGGCCACAGGAGTGGGAAGTGAAGTAGGGCTGCTGTCAGATAAAATGGTGAAGATGATGAATGTGCTCTCAGGTGTCATGGGAAGGCAATGAAAATAGGACAGAACAGGTTTGTAAAATAGCACCGCAAAAAATCTTAGCGGGACAAGCTGTGCAGGGTACAGTGCTGGCAGAGGGAGGTGGAAAAGTAAAAGCTTGGACAAACTTTTTACCCAGTCTCTAGTAAGACTAAGGAACTGCATCTTATCCGCCTGGAAGCATCAGTCATGCTCGAAGGATAGGAAAAGCTTTACGACTGAAATTGACTGAACAATTTTTTTCTTTACCAACAAAGGAATCAGAGTCAGAGGGCCAATCTCTGGGAGTCACAGTTTGCTGCAGGTTTACAATCAATGAGGTCAATGTACACAGTTTGTTTTGCTGGAGACTTTGCCCACATGACCTGATAATATGACCAGCATCATATGGTTTAAGATAGCGCTGTACATGGTGACTCCAAATGTCATCTATGTGCAAGAAACAAGCCAAATGTGGAGCCCTGCAGTTTGTGAGCATTCGTAAGTTTTCTGTCAAGGTTTATCTACATTTTTTGAGCAGCATCAGCTGTCTTGTTTGCTGTGGATGTGTTTTGTCTCATGTATCCCAGAGCATCTTTAAAACATGATGTACCAATGGCGTCTCAATGCATCCTGTGTGTGTTTAGACCTGCACTGCTTACTTTGTAGTCAGATCCCCCAGGACACATATTTATACCATGTGTAAACAGGTTTAAGTTTACTGCTTTTCATACAGCTTTTACATAAAAATATAGACAACAGAGTGGGAGCACTGTGAAGCAAGATTAATGTCTCTGTGGAGAGGCTAGGCCTGGCTAGATCACCACTGTAACGTAGGCTGGACTCATAACAATGTGGATTAAACAATCTGAATAAAGCGAGTGTTTTACCAGTTATTGTCCTGAATGAGTTTCACAGACAGTAAACTCATTCAAAAAAATTCAAATGTAATCAGGCAGAAGATTTTGAAGTTACAAAGTGACAAAACTGAAAGCACTCCATTAACTTAATGAATGATAGATTGTCAAATTGATAGAAAATCAATATTTCCAACTGTTATTCAACCTGTGTACTATACCATGGGAACCGTGCTTTCAGCTGGTGATGCAGAATAAGTTTTAATCTTAGCCCCGACCAACAAATATAGATGTTTATTCTATACTGCTGGTGTCAGATCTAATTATAGATCAGATGAAAAACTAACAATTTTCTGGCAGTGACCCTCTCTTGTCCTAACAGCAGAAACTGTGTTTTTATTTTTTGTGCAGAAGAAGCAGTTTTATTTGCGCAAGCACAGAGGAAGCACAGCAGTTATGTTCAACAACAGAAACATCAACAATTCTCCATACCTAAGACCTATAGTTGAGCCTGATACAGGCCAAAGCAGACAAGGGCCATTTAAACTCACTACTTTTTACAGTCCGTACAACTTTGAAATGATTGTCTGGTGTTTGCTGCCAAAAAGTGTCCTGAAGGCAGCAAAATGAGAGGAAGGAAAAATGCAGGCAGATGATGGTGTCTATGCTAACTATTCTCTGAACAACACCCAGTTAAGACCTTCGTGCCAGCTCATGCTACACACTGATGAGATTTTACAGAGACAGACAAGCGAAGAGGCAGAAGTACAAACCTTCCAGTTCTTCGTCAGGCCACCAGCCCAGCTCACAGGCTTTGCATGTGAACTCGTCCTGGACATATTCGTTTTCTTTGCAGGCAGTGCAGATCCAGCAGCAGCTCACCTCCCCCTTCCTTATGACCTGGTTGATGAAAGATATAAAAGACAAAAAGTGAAACTACTTTTCTGCAAGTACCTACATTTACCCTGGGTGTGCTTCATTTAAGGTCAAGGGGAGTCTCACTAAATACTTTGCTTTGGGTATTATCACACGGAAAGTAAAGAAAGCATATCAGTTGGATAAATGGGTACAGAATGACATAATGCCATAACTTATTAAATAAATTTGAATTGCAGGGTTATATTAACAGAACCATCAATGAAAATACTGATATCTCTTAAATCATGATCACGGGGACTAATGATACAATAGCTATTTATACATCAATATTGATTAGTTATGTACAATTGATTATAGCTTTTGGGCTTCTAATTTGTGAAGCATTTGTAGAAAATGCAATAATCAGTCTGAATAAAACTGCACGACTTTTACCCTGAACAGCATTCACAGCTACAGATTTGAAACTGATATGATAACGTTTATAACTATAAGTTATGCTTTTAAGGATTCCACAAACATTTATTATAAAAGGAGTCATAAGTTGTTCCAGCTATTTTTCTGGAAGGCAAACACACTGACACTTGTTTTACTAAAGATTTTTAGACATTCACAGCCTGAATCTTAGAGTCTGGTCATAACATGTAAAAGAGGTGTCCCGGACCTTGATCTCTCCTTTGGAGCAGGGCTCACTGCAGACTGAGCGGACCATGTCACTGCGGTTCATCTGGATCATTTCATCATCTAGACTCAGCATGCCTTCGTGCCAGGAGCCAATGTTGATGTAGTCGTAGACACCAGGCTCCACGCGCTGAAAGTTCATAATCTCATACCTGATGGTGGATAAAAAGACAGGAGCAAGAAGAAGCAATGTTCTTGTTATAACTGTATCAAAAGCTGCACCGAGACAAAAAAAATGGCACATTTACCACTGTTTGAAGACAAAGTTGTTGGAGACTTTGAACAGGGCTGATTCTGTGCTGGGCAGATTTTTCAATATGTTATTTGCTGTTATTGCTGAAGACAGAAGCTGTGAATAGATGGTCTTCCAAAATTTTGGACAGAAGTGGAAGCTTGAAAATTGGTTTGCAGTTATTCATATCAGATTGATCTAAGTTGAGCTTTTTTTTGAGAGGCTGAAATGTTGCAGAATGGGACAGTTCCATTACCAAGACTGCTTTTTAAATAAAGAGCAATATATGGTCCAAAGGCCCACAAAACATCTACCAAAAAGTGTGTGGGAACAATGTCTAGAGGTCCATTTGTAGATTTTGTATGAGAGATCGTATCAATGATTTGTGCTTAAGAAACTAACTTTAAATCCCTAGAAATAGCCGAACAAGAGAAAACTAGAGAGGAATCATAAGAGGGTAGCTTGATATTAGATGTTATGTTATGGTTAGATGTTAGATGGTTGACTCAGAACAGAGAGGGACCTAATTCCCCAACTATCAGAGGTCTAAATGGATAAAAAATGTTTGGAATTGGTTCAATAGTGAGCAGGAATGCTATGATAAGCAACTGCTAAAAGGTTTCCATATAATACAAGAGTCACTTACCTGTGTGAAAGTTTGTTTTTGTTGTTTAAGTCCACAAAATTATTACAATATCTATTGAAATGACCCCCACACTTTTATTTAAAGTGTTCTACTGGCTAATTTTTATATAGTGAAAGTTTCTTTTGTATAAGATTTCACTCAAAACAAGAAGACCAATAAGGAGGAGTGTCATGACAGTAGTGTCTGTCCATTTGTTGCACAACTCCAGCTGGCTTAGTTATCAATAAGTATTCATAGACAGTGATTCATATTCTATGAATTTAATGAAAATCATTAATTATAGGGTGCCACTGGGAAAATCAGAAACTAATAACTAAACTAATAACTAGTAACTACAGAGCAAACATAGAGGCTATGAATCTTCACAGTGCATATACACAATGATCATAAACAGCTTCTTCTCCTCGATATAATTTACTATCACAATTATGAAATACACAACAAATTGTTGTCTATTCTGCTTCAGACAGAGGGCGGTAAGGGAAGTGGACTAACCTTCCAGGTGAGTCGCCATTCTCGTCAAACCAGACGTCTTCCCCAGACACCCCCGAAAAGGACGTCTTGAGAAGAAAGTCCAATAAGTGGCTTCCATCAATAGGCTTCATGTTGTCACAGAGCCCCACGTGCCCAGGACAAAGGTAAGAGTGCATGTCATGCAGCCCGTGGGCCATGGCATAGATGGCATTGATGACAAAGCCCATCTTGCTGTCTTGTACATAGTTGTCCTCCAGACTTTCGTAACCTGCCCACACATGAGACAACAGTAAGGATTCATCCTCAAAACAGAAAAACAAAACAAAACACAAAAAATGGGAGAAAGCCTTACAAGTGTTTCATTGCTGTAAGCAGTAGCATGTTTTCAAATTTGTCTTAACTTCAGGTGTACTCAACAGGTTGTCTAGCATGATGTAAGATATTACAAAGGAGTGATAGGGTGCTCACATAAGTGGTGTTGGAATTATTCTCAGAATTCAGGCAGCTAACTGCAAGCATCATTGTCTTTGTAGAAAACTGCTCTGAGAAAACTGGAAGCTTCAGAAAATGGCTTCAAAGAAACCTAGTTACCATGGCAAGACTATTCATTTGTGGGTTCATGAGTCAGGATTCAATTAGAGTTTATCTAACACTTTAAAATCCTGTGCCACTGAGATTGTCTCCTGCTCAGGCAGAAAAAAAAGGAAAACTAAACACTTGTCATTTATCTGAAATGTTTTTTCCTCACACAAACAGGATGAGTGAACAAGACAAAAATTAATAATATTTGGATGCTAAAAGTGTGATGCTCAAACACACCCTATCAGTTCAGTGTAATGCAAGCTGGAAGCAAAGCAGTTTTGTTTAGTAATAAGTGTTGCCTCAAAAAGCAACACAAGGCATTCGGTATATTTTGGTTAAATTAGAGGACCACACGAACACTGCAAGTTTGGCAGGCACTGAAGGCGATGTTTTTCTCTGTGTGAAAAAGGATTTTTTTGTCTGAACACAAACCAACCTTGCAGCAACACTGCATTTTTCATTACTAATGTTGCTAAAATAATGGGAAAAAAAGGCTAATACACTGCAGTCTCTACTTCACGCAGTCTCCTTAAATTAATAAGGAATTTCTGTTGAAATTAGACTGTTTCTAAATAAATAATCTGTTAATGGAGACTGTACTCCTCACCAAATCTTGCCCATATGGACTTTATTCATACAGCCAGACAATAATAATTAACAAAAATTGTTGTTTTTTTTTCAAAAATTGCCTCTAGTGGTCATGAGCGTAACTGCACATGAAGGGCAAAAATGGCATCTATGTTTTTTGGCCGTAACCATGATTTTTTTCGAACTATGCCCCAGTACTTTGTATGTTGTAATGCCAGTGAAGTGGTGTTACTCCCTAAAGGACTTGCAATTATTACATTACTTATAAACTTAAGAGCAGGGGATAATGTGCGCTTATGTATGATTAAAAACTAATATTTTAAAAGCTGTAAATGATAAATACGGGCTGCACAGTAAGCACTTGAGGGAACAAAAGCCAGTACACCTATATTACTGAGATTTATATATTCTATTGTTTGTTTTTTCTTGGTTCTTCTTGAGTAACTATTGTGTGATTTGTATCTTGTGAATTACATCTTTATCGTGCTTTGGGCACTCTTCCTCTGTCAGTCGTCTGGTAACTACAGTACGAGTCATCTTGTGCAGTATTTTGTTATATTGCTCAGGAACTCATGGTGCAATCTATAATTGTCATCTCATCACCTTTAGCCCCTCCCCAAACCACATGCCATCACATTCCCACCTCTGAGACAAATAAATTTAGCTTGGTCACATTTGACCAGAAAATCCTCCCAGAATCCATCAAGCTTATTTTCAAGCAAAGTTTTATGAGTAGCAAGCAATGATTTTCTTTTTTGTGACTGAGCTGTCATCAAAAAACTTACTTCCATTGATGACCCCTTTTTTGTATGTATTGTCTGTGGTGTCATAAGAGAGTCTCTTGAGAGTCTTAAGAGAGTAACCAACACGGTTGCAAAAATGATTGGATTGGATTCGGAGCACGAACGCATTTTAGTACAAACATCATCAGTACAGTGAGTCAAAAGTAAGCTTTGATACTTTGTATTAATACATCTGTTCACTTGGGCAGCCAAACGTATTCATTTGTTGTTTCTAAAAATTCTCAGAAACAGGGAGTCAGTCACTCAAGCAACCATAATTGGCATTTAACACCCTGCTCGCACTTGGCAATCTAACCTGGGGTAACAACATGCACAAAAATGAACCTTTGTGTTTAGTTTTGTTTTAGTATTGTATTTTTTTATCAATGTGTTGTCAAATCTTCCTGACTGACAACAAAAGTTGACTTCATAAATCACCATTATCCCCTCCCCCACACACTCAGCAAACCATGGACCAATCCTGTCATTCTCACAAGAATGTTTCCCCCAGGAACCCCCCCCCCCCCTTCTAAAATAATTACCAACGATTTGGAATTATGAAATGTGCAAAACTAATGCAGCACTCAAAATTATGAATGAAATAACAGTAAAGTACTATGCCAGGTTCACTTTAAAGTTGATATTTTTTCTCCCAAAATTCAGTTAAACTGTCTGTAACTTCTTTTTTCTTTAATGAGTTCCTGTTACAAATCCTCTTTTGATCTCTGCATTTTAGCTCTAATTTCTTTCCAGGTATATAATTTGTTAGTGACATTGTCAACCCTTCACTCAATACTATGAATCCTGCCTGTAGGACAGATTCACCTGCTGCACCCGACGGTTTTTCACTGTTTGACAGCTTTATGATCGTGAATGAATCATCCATAGCTGACTTGTGTTATATCAGGTAATGACATTTTCAAAAGCGGTGCTGGGAAACTCACTGACTGTGCAAACGAACACATAAACAGTCAATTCATTTGGGTAGCAGCTGGGTGAGCATTCGAAGGGAACTGCTGGTGATGACCTAGTTTAACAGCTCCTTGGCTTTGACGCTCGCCGCGCTCTTTGAGCTGTGTGAGCTTCAGTCATAATGCAGTGATGTCATGATGTCAGCATGCAAGCAGAGGACCTACTGCTACATGTCGGGATTATTTGGCTGCATGACAGCTGGACCTTCCCTTTGTGTTATATGAATTGAACTGCACAATTTCGGTGGTTACATGCAATTTGAGCCAGATCAGCCAGTTATTGGGCTGTTTTATGACTGTCTTAAAGGTAGAGAGGGAGTGAGAGCACAAAGTGAGAACAGACAAGACCCAATTGTTGGGCTCTCATATCCCCAAAAAAAACATCCCAATAGCTTCATATATAAGAGGTCAACTGAGATTAATCTTAAATGCAAAAAATTACCGGCAACACAGAATAATCCTCCCGCCATGTCATACAAACTTAATGTCAGTCAACCTCTATGTATATTTTTAAAGTTAGGGAGCATTATGGGTCCATTCAGAGGGATTCACTCACCGTCTTGGAGTTCTACACAAAATAAATTAAAAGAAATATATAAACAAAATGAAAACAATAAAAAATGACAAAACAGCAAAGAATATCTGTATCTCTACTCATGAGACAAAAATAAGTACGGCTTTAACTTCTATTAGATTATAATGCTTCAAAAAAGATGAATAAAAGCTTTCGGTTTGTGCATTAAGAAGAGCAGATTTGAGTGAATAATGTGCAAAATGCTGCAAAAGAAATAAGATCACAACTACGGCCGAAAAGAAGGTGCAATGGCAAAAACTAATTCACAGAAGTATATCGTGACAGCTGTTAACTGAAAATTAAATGAATGATTTCGTTTTTCGTTGCATGCTTCATTTTATATTTACGTTTATCAGTGTTTAAAAGTGATTGATTTCAAATCGTTTTTAGGAATAAGGAATGCTTGAGAAACATCTGAATCCTTATCAGTGTGTAAAACTTGAGATTGAAAACGTAAATATACAGGCCTTCAAAGAAAAGAAAAACTGTGTGAGCTTTTAAAAACTTTGGAAACATGCTTGTTGAGCATTGTTTCATTAAACCAAAAACTAAAGCTAATGCATTAATTGTGTTCCTTTTTTAGATAAAAAGCACTTAATTTACCTAGATCATCATCCTCTGTGGAGCCAAGTATCACACAAATGAACAATATGAAAAAAATATGTGTTACTGGATTGACTTAGAGAGAATTCTGCCCTCTGGCAATCTAATTCATATTTAACGAGTGTGTTCTACTTTATGGAGCCTTTTGGAATCTTCCTCTGGGCATTGAACACATCAAAACAACTGAGGAAGACAAGCCAAGACATTCTAATAGCTCGATGAGTTGTTGAGCTACCTGAGCAGTTTCGTGCATAATTCAAGTTCTCTAGCGGGTGTCCGGGAAGGCGGCACTGAAACCGGTACTGCCAGAACTCGGGGAACCATGGGTTGCGTGTGTTGGTGCTGAGCTTGAGCTTCAGGAAGTAATTGTCAAAGGAGGACACCTCTTCAGAGTGCAGCTTCACAGTGATGCCGCCCACAGCCTCGTGTTCATACCCCTCCACCACCTCAATTCGGTCTGCCCAGCCATCACTGCAGAGAAGAACACACCACAATCATCGGCTAGTTTATGTTGCACGCCTATTCACATTATTCCATAGCCTAACTGTTAAACATACTGTTGAAAAAGTCAAACCTATTTTTAAATCCAAACATTTATTTAACTGTGGAATATTTTGGTTAAACTTTCTCCAAATTTGTACAAGTTACACAAACACATCCATACAATTTAAACATGAGCACAAAACGGGAAGGCTGTAAAACAAAAATGACATCAAGTGACTCTTTAACGCGTGTGAAGCCTTAAGAATTTCTGCAAAACCATGTCCTAAAACATCATCAGGTCTCCACACAACTCCTAAAAGTGTAATACAGTATATATTTTAAAGTTTATTGAATAGATAAAAAACAAAAAAATTGAAGTTGCCATTTGTCAATTTTTTTGTTTGAACCTTTATCAAACAAACAGGAGTGCAAAGAAAATCATTTTCTGCGTCTTCCCACATCAAATTAATTTTACACTGCTCTGGAAGATTCTGCAATCAGAAGATTAATTAGTGACATCCACCAAAGTCTTTCCGAGATTTCCGACCAAACTCGATCAGAGAATCACTGATAAAGTTCCAAAAAAGTTCAAAAAAACTTTGGTCTTACAACATCTACAGAGCTTGTATTTTGAGAAAACTCAGAAAGTCTGGGGAAATGTCAGTGTGTAAAGGCCACGAACAGAAACCACTGTTAAATGAACGTGACCTTCAAGCTCCCAGTCCACAGACACTCAACACAGTCCACTACTTCTTACAGAAATGTAACCTGAATCTTTATCATGTTGAGGATGAAACATATATCAACTCTACTTTCCCTCCATACACAATTATATCAGAACAATCATGACATAAATCACCTAACACATACATTTTAAATCTGACCCTGACCTCCTATATTTTAATGATTCTATAACAAGTAACAAAATGCTAGTCAGCATCTGGAGGAAAAACCAAATATACTCCTCTATGATGCTGAGTTCCAAAAATCAGCTTAGGATCTGTGTATAATCTTACAGACAAGACTGAGCCTTGAAATACATTTCCCCATTTGTTTCCCTGATTTTGTTTCCCCTTTCACCATCACCACTGAGGGGCCTGGAGTTCTCACTGTACTTGCTGAAAGAAAGAGAAGAAAGAAAAGCTACTATGTCCACTGACACAATCACAAGTCCAGTGAGAAATCACAGATTTCTCCTCTAGCTGTGCAATCTGCCCTGGAGAATAGCAAGTTCCCACCCAACTCACAGACTCTGAGTCTTAAGTGTGATTTTTGTGTCTACTTTTCATATTCTTTATTTTATGCACGTACAGCTAATTATAGTAAATAATCTGTAAATCATGTTGATGATGAGAAAAAAAAAGATTTGGCATGATGCCCCAGATTTGAACAATACCAAAACAACCTCCTTTCATTTGGGTTGCATATACATGTTAAGAATGTCTAAAGTACCATTATGCAGCATGGGTTCAAACCTGTGTTATATGGATGTGGTTCAATACCTCTTACTGAATGAAAGAGGGGAACTGTTGTTAAACTTAGCTAATATTTTAGAATAAAAATAGCTCCTCCAAATATAGGGACTTCTTGTACATAATCCTTCTATTCTTAGAAGATGTAATAAGGTGAACTAGTTGACACAAACACTATTACATCTAATGACAGCAGTAAGGTCACATTGCACTATTGTTTTTGTTTTTGCTGATTGACAGCTGGTTAATCACAGAAGAGAGAGTCTGATAAAATGAAAAGGTACACAACATCAACAAGATTTTGACAGATTTTTCTACGCATTGAGACGTCAGTGTGTTTGTCGATGCAAACAGAACAATCTAGTCTAGAGACATGGAGAAATTCATTGTATTTGTTCTGATGGACACTTTTTTTTTTGTGACACGTAGCAGCACTTCAAAGTATGATTCAGCATACAGGATTAGCTTTGCAACAGAATACCTTACCATGCAAATTATTTATAACCCTTAACCATGTACTTTTATCTCCTAACCTTAACCTTTGCCAGGTGAGAATGTAGCAGAGAAGGGAAGAATTGTGAGGAGCGGGGCTGGTAGAAAATTGCAATGACGTGGTAAATGTTGTGCAAGATGAGTTTCAAATGAGTTATTTCTTGCATGAGGTTCCAATGATCTAGAAAATAGCAACATCTTGCATCCTTAGTCCCACCACCATCCCTTCCATGCTCTGTCACAGCAAAATGTTATGCAAAATCGTGCCGATGTAGACAAAATCTATTTTTTTAACCTAACCTCAACCATATAATGAGACATGAACATGTAGAGACACAGAACATTGAATTTGCTTATGAATACAAACTTAACCTAGAACTGCGTTCTAGCAAAGTTTTTTTTATGTGAAACTGTTAGCATGGATTTCTGCTGAATATTGTTCAGTCTTTACTCATGACTGAAACAATGAGTAAAGAGCTTAAGTGTCGAAAATAGTTTTATCTTATGAACAGAAGAGTGAATTCAGGGCAAAACCGTCAATATTGTACTCAAAGAACTCAAATTGTAGCTCATCCATGGGACAAAAATATCACTCAGGCTTCTATAACCCACTTTTAGGCTTGAAGTCAAGGCCAACAGCACGTTTGGCTTGGCTGCCTCTTCAAGAATACATTGACAATGGCTGTCCAGTGTGACAGTATCCACAGTACCTGGCCATCTGCTTCTCAGCATCACACTACCCCCAATCCAACAGTCTGAGTGCCAAAAACCTACAGCTCTGACGTCAACACACGCATGTACTGTACAGTTTTATAACACGAATCAGAGATAACACATTTACGAATCGTTTGATTCAAGGCAAGGACAAAAGCACAAGAAAAGCTATTTATGTAAAGTGGAATAATGATTTTATGAAGCTAGTTATCATGGAGGAGAAATAAACCTCAAAACAGATTAGGAGTCAAGCAGAGGAATGTAAATCTGATTTGAATTTCCAAACCAAATGGGAACTTCACTTCATAGTTGATTGAAGTCGTTTTTTGTTTGCTGTGCGTGGGATCTGTGGTGTGAGAATAGCCATCTCTTTCATCCTCCACACCACAGAAGATGGATGGCTGGTGACCAGCACCTCCGGGCTTTTCAGTTGGCCCGTTACGCAGGCCTGCATGTGTTCGCTTACTGCATTGCTCTAAAAAACGTTTTTCCTTTTTCGGTACTCTCCTTGACCCAGAAAAAACACACACACACACACATACATTTCTCCACCATATACCTTCTGTATCTTCCATGGAAACTTTAGCAGCAGTGCAAAATTAAAGCGGACGAGGTGAGAGAAAGTTTAGGCTTTGAAATGCCCTATTTTTATATGCATTTATTATTTAGGTTGCAGAAAGACTGGATTGACTCTATCTCAACAGGCCTTGGGGATAATAAGGCCACACAACTAACTAACCATCCTGAATAAATAAACCATATCAAGTTTTAATCATAGCCTTGTCTCAGTCGCAGCAACTACCCCTAACAGATCCAGTGGTAAACTGAGCCTCTGCAAAGT
Organism: Leuresthes tenuis; assembly: GCF_036924035.1. Taxonomy (NCBI): domain Eukaryota; kingdom Metazoa; phylum Chordata; class Actinopteri; order Atheriniformes; family Atherinopsidae; genus Leuresthes; species Leuresthes tenuis. The sequence continues at coordinate 15,612,558 of NW_027325369.1, forward strand.
GAGAATGTCTGGTATTTGCGCGTATATGTGCTTTGATGTTCATTACTCCAGATTCCCCAGCTTATGCTGGAGGTGCTGTCCCATATTAGCCCATCCTGCCTGTGATCTGACAGGGAGTGGGGAGCGCTTGCTTCGTGGATGCATTATTCATTACTGAGCCTGACTCAAAGCATCTTCTGCTTTCAGAGGAACTCTGCACCCGTTAGAAGAAGAGGAATATTTCGGTTACATGTGAACTTTTGTGTGTGCAGTCCACCCTAAGACTAGTTGAACACTATCGCAGACAGATTAACGTCCATATTTTAGTCAGAAAGGAGTGGTGGAATTTTTTTGCAGTCACTTTGTTAAAGCACAGATATATGAGACATTTTAATAGACCATCAAAAACTAACTTTCACACTAAACTTCAAAGCCATTATGGATTAATAGTCCATGAAGTGCTCAGAAAAATATGTAAATGCTTCACCAGAATTACGGTGATGCCCAGAGATGCCCTCTGTGGTCAAAAATGAGGTTTTAGTCAGCATGAATTAAATTAGATTTTATCCATATCCTAATAGGTTCTTGTGAGCATGCAGTTCCATAAGAACCAGGCAGAATCCATCTACTGTGGACGATGAGCGATAGTCTTACAAACACTGGCTATGAATCTCAGTGGCTCGTGAAGCTGATTTAATTAAGCAATTTCATCTGTTGTTTTTTTTTAAACCATCCCTTCTGCCATCATTAGAATTTCACTGCCATTGAAACCCTCTGGGAGCCTACTGTTAAAAATCAGCAACAAGACGGAGAGAAATCTTATTATAAAACATTTCATCTGTTTTTTTTATCCCAAAAAAACAAAACAAAAACAAAACTCAGTTTGTCAGACAAACCTGGGGGCCCTGTGGGAAAAACATTCACTAACAAACCTGCCAATTAGGAGGAACTCTCCAGCTACTCCAAGCCGTCTCATGGCCATGAGCAGCCCTCGGACTGTCATGCCTTCACAGAAGCAAACAACAACTCTGGCTTTTGGCAGACGCTCCCTCAGTTTTCTGAGCAGCCTGTCGTAGTGCTTCTCCCCGGCGTTGCTGTAGATCTTGTCAGAATGAGCGATACAGAGGCCATCCTGCGAGGCAAGCTCTTTGAACACTTCCATCCCGCTTTCCCCATAGTTACCTGAAGAAGACAAGGGGGAGTTGTCAAGAGAGGTTCATTCACAAGAGAAAGAAGATTATCAGTGGGCTTTCATTTGTAACATTTGTAACTCTTCCAGGCAACACTCTATTTCGGAGAAGTGTGGTTGAAGCCCACTGTGTCCCCATAGGTTGGGAGATCAAAATGAGTGCAACTGGAGCAGCTGTATCAGAGGACAAGCTGGAACACTTTTACAATTTCTGTCACTTCTGGCCTGTTAGAAATGTCACAGTCAATCAGCAACGGCTACACTCATAAACCCAACAAATAGGCTTGACTGGAGCCTCAAAATGCCTAATACAGGTTTTTATCATCTTGCCTAAATGATACACAGATCTCACCAGGTTTTTGATTGGATATTTGTCAGCTCTTCCTATGCTTGTCTTTATATTCTACTAGCAAAAAACGGATTGCTACAGCATTTGACTCAACTCTGTTGAAGGGATTTCAATTCTTAGAATCTCTCTGTGACTACATGCTTACAAATGTTGGTTTCCACTAAACATTTAAACATTTCCCTGAATGGTTAAGTGAACAGAGGGTAAACTGATCTCCAAAAGGCATAACATTAAAGATGCAGTGGTCTGGTAAACCTTTTCAACAATACAATTATGTAATTGTTCTTTTGTAAAACTTTGAATTACTTTCAATAATCAGAATTAATTATCTAAGAAGGCCTATCGCTTATTTACGATCATCATGAGAAAATGCCAGGTGATGATAACTTCAAAGCTCTATAAATACTCAGCAGCCATGAGGTCTTCTTAGTGCTGAAAAATACTCGCTCAGTGCCAAAAAACTGGAAGAAAATGGGTTTTCAGGTAGCCATGCTCTCAGGCTGTAATGTAATTAAGAAACGTCAGTTAATAAAAATGGTGCTGGTCAGTCTGGGGTGTGAAAGAATGAGAAAATGTTCAGAGATGACTGCTCAAAGGATTAATAAAAAGGCAAATGGAAAAACCCTGTTTTACTGTACAATTGCTTCAGGAACAAGGTGATCTTTCCTGCATTATCGGTACAAAATCCAGAGTTAAAGGTTTACAGATGAACAAAATGAGCCTGATGCATTTGCAAAGGAAGTTGTCTACACTGATGAGGTTAAGACAAAAATCTTCGGCTTCAATGAGCAAAGATAAAGGAAGGATGCATGAACTGAAGCCAGTTGCATGGAGTACATTTAACTGGTTGATAAAAGACTGTAATTAATTAAATATCAGCTAATTCAGGACTTAAACATCAGAATATCTTAAAAAAAAAAAGCTGAAGATGAAAAGAGGATGGCCTTTACAAGAAGATAATGACCCGAAACACTGCAAAGTCACAAAGGAGGAGCAAGCTGACGGTTTAGCCATGGCCCTCATTGTTCCCCCAGCCGAAATATAATTGAAAGTCTGTGGATAGAGCTCAAAAGAGCAGCGCATGCAAAACTAGAAGCCTTTTGCAGGAGGAATGGAAAGTTTAGAGAGCATCAAGCCATCAGATTAGAGAAGACATAAGAAAAGAAGAAAAAAACAAATACAATGCAATGATCAGTCATTTATCAAACCGGTCAATTGGTTTTCTCTTACTAGATTAATTTATTCAAATGATCAGGTCTTTGAACAACTGCATTTGGCACAGCTAAAAAGACTCCTGCCGGCAATACAGAGGATGAAAAGAAAATAAATGCTCTGTTTTATCTTTTAAAAAAATACCTTACAAAAGCGCAGAGAGAGCTCTGTCTTTTCATTCTTCCTCTGAAACTGCTCCCTACTGAAATCAGCATCACAAAGATGTGTCTTAAAAAAAGAGAGACCTGACTTCTTGCTGCAGCTACCTGCTGTTAGAACAGCAATCTACATATGTCATCAGTTTTATAAAACAAAACAACAACACTGACTAAATCTGTGCTCATGTAGTACTCTGGAGGTGTTCTCTTTGTCTTTAAATTCCCTTTTTGCCTTCTTGCCGCCTCTTGAAGAAGAAATAAATAGTATAAAGGCTGAACTGTTGCTTCAATAATGAGGCATTGCACCAGTTTCAAACATGAACCTAAGTTTACTTGTCACATGGAGGCCTAACCAGAGCATTGGTTCTGTGTTTCTGTGGTTACGAGGGCAGCTTTCCAAAGTCTGCAAAAAATAACCCTGCTGATGTCACAGTGACGGCATCTTGATTTATAACAGCAAGTTTGGGTTTCCAGCTGTAGGTTTGCCATCCAAACAATATAGGTCTTCAAACGCAGGCAAATGTAGGACGCTCTCTTTCAGAAACTTGATTCATACAAGTAACTAAAAGAAAGAATGTCTCAGCCTAAACTGCTCTGCTTTTGTCTGTTCTCTTCTGTCTATTTCCAGTTACTCAACAATGTGGAAGTGTAATACTTTCAGTGAAGAAAGGTGTCTTACCCTCTGTGTGAACTGCAGAGACATAGGTCCAATTGTACCGTTTGACTATGTCCAACAGGGCTCTGGCTTGAAGAGTGTCTGAGGGCACAACCCTGAGGAAGTACTTAAACAATGTCTTGTCACTAAGGTCAATACTTGTTGCAGAATAAGCAATCTGTGGGATGTTGAACAGCTGGAGGAGGTTCTGGACTTGGATTGCAACAGAGCTGGAGCCAGGCCCGATGACTCCAGCGATGGGCTTCTTAGTTGATGGTGGCTGACTGGAGGGCGTCCCTTCAATGCACCACTTGGAGCCCTCTGAGTCATCCCGGATGGAGATGAGAGAGTCTCGTATGAACTCAATGCTCTGCTCCAGAGCCACTGAGGAATGCCAGCAAGAGTCCCTGATCTCACAGCCCAGGGTGATGTTAGGTAACAGGTTGGGGTCAGAGTTAATCCGATCCAAGGCGTGGAACATGGCCTCCACTCTCTGGATGCCGTACTGCTCGCGGACTTCCCCACATTTCCTCTCTGCCACCTTCTCAGCTGAGGGTTGGTGGTGAACAGAAAACAGGGCACCGATTATAACATCCCCATCCATCCTTGCCACCAGACGAGTGGCAGAACTCGGGACAACTGACCTTTCATACTTTCCCTTGGACAAAACAAATGCCTCAAAGAGTAAAACAGGCAAATACAAAATGCTGATCGCGGTCAGATAAATCATATTTGACATTGTACCACTGGTGCTGAAATGAAGAATCATGTCCGTTCGGCCATAGTAGAGGTCCATCAATCATGTATGGTTAAACTGGGAAAATTAACTCAGCTGCTTCTTCTTCTGTGTTTTCATCCTGTGTGTGAGACATGGAGCATTAATACCTACATTTCATCATGCAATCAAACTTTTGCAAACCTTCAAAATATAAAAACATATACATTTATAAGTTCCCTTGCTGTTAGCCAGTAAATACCTAAAAGGTGGGTAATCCTTTAGGTATCTGAGTAACGGACAGATATTAAGCTTAAAAGACCCAACATGCTGATCTGGACGATAGGAAGCAACCTCTACAATAGAGAAAGATTTGAAGTTTCAGCACCACGGACAGCTGCCTCTTCTGCAGGCGAGGATCTCGGCTGATTCTCGATCTGTTTTTTCAACTTTTACACAGACATTTATGCACACAAAATTAATGTCTGCTCCACCCGAGTTGCTTTTTCACCGCTTAACATCTGAATCGGTCGCGCCTTTGACTCTCTTACAGGACAAAACATTAAACACTGTCACTTACACATCTCAAACATGCATAGATGTCAGGATCAGCTGACAGAGCTCGCTGAATATTTGTGCAGTTTTTGGAGATGGTCGGTTTTTAAGGAGGGAGGAACTGTGCACCATATTTAAAATACCCAAGTTTACCTACCTGAAGCAGGCAGTGCGAGATATACAGGGTCTGTGTCTCGTTTGAAGCTGCCACACTGGACTCTAGCTCTTCTGCCGAGGAAACACGATGGGATCTGACTCTCCCTCTCTCCTTCTATCTGCACTGATCATGAGATGCCCCCTTCTTCTCCTCTTCCTCACTGCACCTTAAAAGCGGGTCACACTCACTGCAGTGTCCCTGATTTGAAACCACAGTTCATACACGTCAGGGTACAGTGACGCATCGATAAATTATATTTTGGGGGCGAAATGTTGAGGAGCTCGTGGGAAAAAATGGTCAATGGGAGAAGGACCGATAACTTAGAAAAAAACCAAGATGGCTCCACCAAAACAATGTGAAGTGGGAAGCAATTCAAACTCCAGGTAAAAAGTATAAAGGGACTCGTCAAACTTCACATGAATCACACCCCCCACCCTGCTCTGCGTCGTGTTAGGCTCTGACAGATGTGATGCACTTGCAGTTCACTGCAGCCTAATAAAATATATCACCCTCTGCTGCCACCTTGTGGCCAATATATAATACAACGACAATACGGACACTTTATTTGATTCAATATGAAAATTACATGAGCGTGTGTGGTTGTTTGTCTCGTTTGTCTCTATGTGGCCCTGTGATGGACTAGTACACCTTTCCAGGGTGTACCCCGCCTCTCGCCCAATGACCACTGGGATAGGCTCCAGCCCCCCCGCGACCCGACCGACTGATTAAGCGGGTATAGAAAATGGATAGATGGATGAATGAAAATGGCATGGCCACAAAATGAATAAAACAGTAAAACTAAGACTCTTTGCTTGAAAAACGACTGAGGACAAATAAGAAATATTTTCTAAACTCTCGTTCTGAAAGTTGGTTGGAAAATTGTCACAGAATTTGAATAAAATACTGAAATAGATCAAGAATATGCGAGAGTAAGCGCTTAATACTACTTTTTTTATAATCACAGGTAAAAATTGTGTTTTAAATCGATAAGTTAGGATAAAATCTGGGATTTACTCTCTAAACAAACGCCAAGCTTTTTGACGCCTTTGACGTCACACGACAAAGCGTGTGACGTCACTTCCTGTATTTAAAAATGGCGGACATCAACAGTGCTGTGTTTTGAGCGTTACAGTGTGATTATCAAGAGCTACTTCAACATGAAACGACTTCTGAGACAGCGATAAAAGCCAGGGTAGCTTATGAGAGGCTCTGAAAGTAAATATGCTTCTTTTAGTTTTGTTCTTTTACCGTCAAACAGTAAAATATGCAGCGTTGTCTGAAAGTCTCATTATGTTTCCGTGCTCAAAGGCTGTAGCGCGGCATTATTTTTCCCAGATAAAACACTTTCAACGAAAGAATTAAGCAGATATTAAAACAGCTACTTGTAAGCCAGCGCACATATAAATAAGCTATAGTCGCTCACTAGCAATTCATTTTTTAATAAGCCAAAGCAGCGGTGATAAACAAAGATATAATCTTCACTTTACACGAGTTTTCCTCGTTGTGTTGTCATAGACGTTTAACACTTCCATAAGAGATGTCTCTTTTTCTTCATGCACAAGCAGTGTCATTAATTATTTCAAACATTATTTAAATTTTTTTTTTTAATTTGTTATACGCCCCTATCGTGTGAAATTACATAAAAAGGTGGTGAGTTGCTCGTCTTTTAAAGGGATCACTTAAGTTAAAATAGCGCAAAGACAACAGTTTGAATGTTGAGACTTATTCCTTGAAACTTTTGTAAAAATATGTACACCGTCCTTGTTTGATCCCAAGAACCCTTTCAAAAAGGGGAGCAACATTTTGGATACAAGTATTTGTAATACCACAGAGGAGCAGAGCCACTGATTTGCTCTGTTCATCCTGGCAGGCCTGTGGAGAAGAAATGTATCCAGTTGACTTTGTGTCCGTCAGTCCACCATTGTGTAGGAGCTGCAGCTCTATACCTACCTTTGCAGATAAGATCAGATGTGCAAGCATAACAGAAGTCTAACTGTCCAGAAACGCAACATCAATACTGCGTATAGTGCTTTTGGAGAACTGAGCCGCAACATCACAGAGTATTCGTGCTACATGAGAAGTATTATGGCTGTAACTGTTGCCAAATTATGCGAGACTCAGTCTGTATACCACATTATTGTTCTCTTGTGACTTTTTATTTCAGACAGGTTCTCAGCTTTGTTTTACACTAAATATGTGTTAATTAGTGAATTAATGAATTAATTTATAAAGTCTTGCAACATACTGTTTGTACGTAACGTATCTGTATGACGAACACATTGTTGACATGCTAAAATATTGATGTTAGCAGGCGTAAAATGAATCCTGCTGAACCCCAGGTTATTTGATCTTCGTCTAATAAACGTAAACTTTTCATGCATGCTCTGGATTTATTGATAAATGCATTCAAGGTAGAAGTATTCTTTAGATTAACATGTTAAAACTGCCGGTCCCTGTTTAGACTTTCACCATGAGTAGCAGAAGAAAGAGGGCCCCTCCTGCGAGGGTGGATGATGAAGCCAAGAGGAGGCTGGAATGGAATATGCTGGAGGACCGCAAGAAAGAGGTGATCCAGGAAGATGACCAGACTCCGTCCTGTTCCATTCTTTCAGTCGACCCCAGTCCCAGCAGCACTTTTCTGTCTGCTGCAGAGGACGCCACAGAGGCTCCCTACACCCACTCTGTCCAGTCTTCAGAGGAACTTCCTGGCACCTCTTCAGATGTCACCTTTGCCTCAGCCTCTCTGACACTCACGGTGTTGCCTTCTTTCAAGCTGGGCCACATCTGGAAGGCCCTCGTCGGGGAGTTCAGCCTCCGGCCTTCTTGGCTCCCATCTGACTCTGAGCAGAGAGTTTTCACGCTCCACAGAATGGGTGAGCAGCTCTGCCTCAGTTACAGCAGCTGTGATGACAGCTCAGGACTGCAGTGGAGGCCCGATGAGGACAGTTGTACCACAGAATGCAGTCTCCGTCGGATCCCGCTGGAGGACCTCGATTGGCTGCAGAAGAGGAGGGTGGTGCAGCTCCTTCACCAAACACAAGAACAGACAGTCAAGGTATGAGGGTTTTTCTCATGGGATAGAATATTGATAATGAAGTATGTAACGATGGTAAGGTTATTTACCCCTTTCTTGTAAGGTTTTTAATGTAATGCTTCAACCATACTCAAAATAATTATATTTTTGAAAGTTTTTAATACATGTAAAGAGGACCATAAGGCCTTGAACACAATCAAATGGACCAAACAAATATCAAATCAGGCAAAGTCTTGATAGTTAGTCTGATGTAGTGTTAGAATATCAAACAATTGAAGCTCACTGTGTTAAAAATTACATGCTAGCAAAGCTGTTGATTTGCTCTATTTGGCAGGTGGGAATTTACCTTCTGGAAACCGGGCTTGGAAAGCCGGAGTTCCTAAGCGAGGGAAGTGCTCGTCTGAAAAAAGCAAATCAGCTGATGCAGAAATTACTGGAATATTTTTACGATTTTATCATTCCTGGTAGGTGTCTTTTTGTTATTAGTACCATGACAGCTTTGCAGTTAAAGCAGAATGTGGCTCAAGCATAATCACAAACAGTCCCCCCTTTCATCATGACAAAAATATTTGGCTGCTGTTTTTTCCGTGTAGAAGTTGTAGAGAATGAGGAGGAAGAATGTGACACTGACCTGGAGAGGCAAAATGTGGAGGAGCTCTATGATTATATCAGACATCTGCACCAAAAAGAGAGCCAGGAGGTAACCTATGATGTCCAGCACAAGGCTCTTATTCCTGTTCTCAGGCCCTATCAGAGCCAGGCTGTCAACTGGATGCTGAGGAGGGAAAAACATAGGAACACTGCGCATAAAGGTACACTTGAAATGTTGAATTTAATTTTCGACAAATGGTTATAATCCTCAGTTTGAGCCTGAAACATTCAAACAGAGCTTGTTTTTTTTTCTTTTTTTTTCTTCTGATCCATTGACATTTTTATCACGGATCACAACTTTTGAATGAATGCGGTTTTTAAAGAGACTGATGAAGTGACTCAGTGAAGATCGTGAAAGTAAAGCTATGAAATGTAAAGATTTTTCAGGATTTTCTCTTTCTTTACAGAACAATTGCTGCATTTCCTGTGGCGGGAGTTGGTGACCTTGTGTGGCAAGAAGTTGTTTTACAACCCCTTTACTGGCTGGTAAGAGCTCAGGATATCTCTTGTGGTAGAAAAAGTCACTTCATCTGGAGACATGCGCATTCTGCGCAATCTGATTACAAATGGGCATTTTTTTTCTTTTTCTTTTGCTCAGTTGGAAGTTGAAAATGACATTTTACTAGCTGTCACCGAAAGCACCACCAGAGGCTTTGGTCAGTTCAGGCTGTTCCACATATTTATGTGACTTCAGTAAAACTCTATAACATATAAACATGCATCACTGGAGAGCTTGCAGAGATCTATGATTAGCCCTTTTCTCATGTGTGCCTAACAGGGAGTTCAGTACAAACTGTCCATAGTCGAACTGCAGACAGGGGAAATGTAAGCAACTGAGAATAAAACTACCAGTCAAGAACTTCAGTTGGTGTGTTAGATGTGTGCCAGTGTGAGCCAGTGTGAGCTCCCAGACTATGTGCTGTTTGCCTCATACATGGTAATGATGTGCGATAGGGGTTATTGAGAACTACCGATCTTAAAAGAGGCAGAAGTGAGAGGGTCATTCCATGGCCAGAAATGGGTGAGTATGAGTGCAGGTGGAAATTCATGATTAAAAAAGGAGGTTTCCGTGGTGACACTTTGTGTGATTTTGATCAAAACGTGTCACAGACTTGTGAAAAAAAGGGCATGTTATGTCTTCTTTAAGTTAATTTAAATCAGTGCCCAAAGTACTTTATAATCCACTGCCCTCACTATCAGCAGTTTTTGTGCATTCTATTAAAGCTTTTCTCTGTTCAAATTCATTTTTAAACGAAAATTTTCACTCTTGCACCAGTGGCAGTGATGTTAAAAGTTGCTATCGCAAAAACAACAAAACCTAAACATGGCAACACATCATGAGTGATTCGGAGGCTGACCCATACAGTTGTATAATTTTGTAGATATACATATCAATACTTGAAGATATATGGATATTTTTCCCCTTGTTTGTTTTGTTTTGGTTTTTAATTCAGCTTAATACGAGAATTTCCGCTGGCTGGTGTCGAGTGGCCTGGTGGGATCCTAGCTGATGAGATGGGGCTTGGAAAGACGGTGGAAGTTCTGGCGCTCATTCTGTTTCATACCCGGCAGAACCTGGAGCAGGAGGCGCTCACTCTGCCTGTGGTGAGGACCGATGGGGAGCTCCTGTTTTTGTGTTAAATATAAGGGATTCCTTCTATTTCTGATGGATGATTTAATATTACATTTAATGTGCTCTGAAGACTTTGCATGAAGTGAAATCTGAGGTATATGATGGTATGTATTTTCATAATGATTCATTTCTTGGTTTCACAGGGGAAGTCTGTAAATTACTTTGTTCCTCCCCGTCCATTGGAAAGAAAGAAAGCTGTATTCTGCAAGTCTGAGGCTCAACCGAAAATAAAAATATCCTACCCAAGTATGTCACTCCCAGCCATCTCAAGCAGTCCTCATAAGTGCTTAAAATTTGATTCACATTTCTCGAAATCTTGTTTTTTTTTCCCCCAGCTGTCCGTGTCATGCTGCTCACTGCGATAAAGGAGATGCGATCTGGCAAAGGAGCCTCGGTCAATGCTGTGTTCACTTACATCCGTGCCACTTACGGCTACGACCTCTTGAAGAATCGCAATCACATTAAGAAGACGCTGGCAAAACTCATAGATGAGGGCATGGTTGACCGGGTCAAAGGCCGGGGTTTGGCAGGGTCATTCAAGCTGGGAAAGAACTACAAGGAAACAAAGAAAACATTAACAGGAGCATCCAAGTCTGTAAGGATAAAGAGCTCCAAAAACAAATGTTATATTCTACAAGTAATTCTCTGTTGTCTTGTGTAAGTTTGAAATGTATTTATCTTTGTCAGAACTCCAAGAACACAGAGAGCGCGCCCAGGAAAACGTTTCAGAGGCGAGCAAAGGAGAAGGCTGAAGCAGCTCTGCAGAACTCTCTGTCAGAGGATCAAAGAGATCTGAGTCCTGCGTCTGACTGTCCTGTAGCAGAGGAAATTGAAACAAAGGACTGGGCTGAAAGTCAGAATGAGAAAGAAGATCAGCCAGAGGACATCTTGGGTGCTTCCGCTGTGTCGTTGCAGATGTCTCAGGGTGAAATTGATCCGGAGACACGGGACACGCCCAAAATGGATGATCTACCTGAAGACAAGGTCTTACAGCTCGATTCACCTGAGGAGACAGAAAACCCCACTAGAGCATCTGTAGTCCCCTTTAACACCCCTGATTACCGCTTTGAGTGTATCTGTGGGGAACTGGGCATCGTTGACTACAAGGCCCGCGTGCAGTGTATGAACTGTCAGCTGTGGCAACATGCAGACTGCGTAAACTATAAAGAGGAGAGCCTTAAAACAACACCTTTCTACTGTCCTCACTGCCTGGTAGCCATGAAGCCGGTGTCCACTGGTGCCACACTCATCATTTCCCCAAGCTCCATCTGCCACCAGTGGGTGGAGGAGATCAACCGGCACATAAGGTCCTCCTCCCTACGGGTGCTGGTGAGAGACGAGATTAGTTTTTTTTTTAATGTTACATTAGTGCCAAGTGTTTGGATGTTTGTTGTCAGTTACTTCATGTGAAATGATTTTGCTTTGTAACAAAATGCAACACCTTTTGATGTTTTTTTTATCACATTTCCACCTTTACTAATACATCTTCTTCCTATCAGGTTTACCAGGGTGTGAAGAAACATGGATTCATCCAGCCGCGTATGCTCGCTGAGCAGGATGTGGTCATCACCACCTACGATGTGCTTCGCTCTGAGCTCAACTATGTTGACATTCCCCACAGTAACAGCAAAGATGGACGCCGCTTCCGCAACCAGAAGCGCTACATGGCCGTGCCCAGTCCTCTGGTGGCTGTGGAGTGGTGGCGCATCTGTTTGGACGAGGCTCAAATGGTCGAGTGTCCCACTGCCAAGGTGAGTTGGAGTTGCATTTGGGATTTTCTCCTTTTTTTTTTCATTGTTCGTCATAATTGTTTTTTATTCTCTTATATTTTTTGCAATCAGGCTGCAGAAATGGCTTTACGTCTCGCGTCTGTCAACCGCTGGTGTGTCAGCGGCACTCCTGTCCAAAGAGGTTTGGAAGGTAAGCTGAAAACAAAAACCTGACAGAAAACTTGACAAAAGGTTCCATGCTCAACTGATTTTGCTTTCCAGATCTGTATGGCCTCGTACTTTTTCTTGGAGTTGACCCATACTGGGTGAAGCATTGGTGGGACCAGCTGCTTTATCGCCCCTATCGACGTGGAAACTCAGAGCCTCTGTACAACGTAATCGCTCAGATATTGTGGCGATCAGCTAAAAAAGATGTCATCGATCAGGTAGGATTAGGATTTAGAAGTTCTGCTTGTCTGTGAGCATTCTGAACTCTTAATTACCAGAAAGTAAGACTTTTTGTGTATTTTCCTTCGTTTTCCGTCTTCCTTTTTTTGTTCAGATTCAGATCCCTCCTCAGACAGAGGAGGTGCACTGGCTTCATTTTTCCCCCGTTGAAGGTCACTTCTACCACCGGCAGCATGAGGTCTGCTCTCAGGACGCTCTGGTCAAACTCAGGAAGATCTCAGACTGGAGCCTTAAACTCGGCAGCCTCGACCGCCGCACCGTCAACACCATCCTTTACCCGCTGCTGAGGCTGCGCCAGGCCTGCTGCCATCCACAGGCTGTGAGGGGGGAGTTCCTGCCTCTGCAGAAAAGGTAGACATAAGTGGTCTTTTCTCAAAAGCAGGTGCACCAGTTCACTAACAATCTAGACTAAATAGAGTATCACAGGAAAGGTAAAGACCCTAGCAACCTTTATGTCAGTAATAGAGCTTGCAGTTGTGTTTATTTAAAGCTGTAATTAGCGTTGGAGGATATGTTAAGTGGGTTTGTCTGTGTTCCTCTCCTCCCAGCACCATGACAATGGAGGAGCTCCTTAAGTCCCTGCAGAAGAAATGTCGAGTGGAGTGCGAAGAAGCTCACAGACAATTGGTGTGCGCTCTCAATGGCCTGGCTGGAATCCACATCATCAGAAGTATAAAACCCCCTTTCTATGCTTGTGATCCCTTTGCCTTCAGTTTCCCATGGGAATCAGTTCAAACAAAACACAAGCCATGATCTCATCTTGTCTCCCAACACTTTTTGTTTTGTTGGAGTCTGAGTGAGGCGACTCATACGTTGCCGCCATACTTTGGTTATTCACACAGCCCATCTCGTTAACCCTCCATGTGATTCACACAATGAGTTACTGTGGCCTTTTCCACCTGCAGATGAGTTTGTGGAGGCAGTCGAGATGTATAGAGAAGTGCTTCGTTCATCAGAAGAGCACAAAGACAGGCTGAAAACAGATTCATTACAGGTACACGGTCCCCTGTTCATGTCTCTTCTTTGAGTTTGAAAGGCTTCACTGCTGCAAAGAGGAGCCCAAATAAAAGTTTTCTAAAAGAAAAATGTTCTGATTGTGTGAAATCGTACTGAAACAATTACTTTTAAGTTCATAAGACAAAGTCTGTTAGTTCTATTCCTGCGTTTACATGTAGCAATTTTATGCAAAACAAGTCATTTTTGATTATCTCCATCTTTTTTCTGTTATGGTAAAACAGAGGCTTCATGCCACCCACAACTTGATGGAACTGCTAAGTGCAAAGCATCCTGGGATTCCCCCGACCCTGAGAGATGACCGACTAAGTGAAGAGGTAATTCAGTCAGAACACATGCATTCCAATAATGTAGTTCATTTTGTAGATGAATCCTGATTTTTTTTCATTTTATTTTATTTTTTAAGAAATTATCTGCTCTTACTATTCTCCGTATGTCTATAGGCCGAGCAGTTGCGACAACACTATATGACCAAATACAACTCCGAGGTGGCGGATGCCCACCAGGGCCTGCAGCCTGTGCTACAGAACATCAAAGAGCTGAAGCGAAAAGTGAGAACTCCTTTACTTAAAGGAAAATTGCTCTCTCTCTCTCTTTCTCTCTCTATATGTATATATGTATATATATATATATATATATATATATATACATATATACATATATGTATTAACAGATAATCAGAAGTAGGAAATATTTTACCTTTTGGAGACCAAAGTATTTGGGATCAAGTTGCTGTTAAACTTGATTAAAATTAATTACATTTATTCCAATCAGAGCTTATAACATAAATATTTGTATCAGTTACTTTCAACTGAAAAAAAGTATACCTGGAAATAAGAGCAATGACTCTCTGCTATGATTTACACTTACCGTAAATTCTAGACTATAGAGCGCACCTAGGCCACACCCTCTAATTTTAAAAAGAACTTCCATTTTGTACATGTATGGGCCGCACCTGATTATAAGCCATGGGAGTCCACATTGTAATATGAGATATTTACACAGAAATATGTTTGTTACATGTGAGGATTTTTAAACTTTTAATTAAATGTCTATGGTAACATAAACAAATACATACTGCAAATGCTTTTTTTCCTGAACAGTGCCTGAAACATCGATGCTTTTTACCTATCGGTAACGCACAAATACGTGGTGTAAATGCTTTTTTTTTTTAAAACAGTGCCTGCTGATTTAAAAAAATAAAAATAAAAAAAGGCACTAGCCTACTAGAAAAGTCATTGATAGGGTGAGTACAAATAACCAATTTACAATAATTTAGTAGTGTAAGTGTGTTTGATTTATCGTACAATTTCATTGGACCACTACTATTTGTTCATTTTATTGGTCTAATGTTACGAGGCAAAATGTTTTCCGTGGCATGAAAAAAAAAAAGAAAAAAAACATATATTAGCCACACCGTATTATAAGCCGGTGCTCAAGGCCTGGGAAAAAAGTAGCGGCTTATCGTCCGGAATTTACGGTATTTTGATGTCCCCTCACAAAAATCACCTGTAATTAAGTGCCAAAGAAGATATCCAGCAACAAAGACACTGCACTTGGTGACATTCTTGATTACTCATTTTTAAACAATTCATATTTAGGTACATAGTGTATAGGGTTAGGATTAGGATTATCTTGGTTATAGGTCTTTTGGAGTGTTTGCAATTTGTTTTAACGTCAAACGGACCTGTATTAGGAATGGTGATTAAGACAGAACCCAAAACTTATTTGTACAAATGCTTGAAAATACAAAAAAAACAAAAAACTTTTGTGTCAAGGTCAACCTGAATTCTCCCTGGTGGTTGGAAGTTATTCAGAGGGCAATCCGCTGCTCAACCGACGATGATCTGGTGGTCCGCGTAAAGAATGAGCTGACGTGCAGCTACAAACAGCAACCCAACAAGCTCTCTATGGCAGACAAGTAAAACACGTTTTTTCTGAAATGTGGGGCCAGAGAGCGTTTAAGCTGAGGCCATCGGGCTAATAACAAACCTGGCTTACCTGCAGGTTTCGTGACGCCTGCGGCCTGCAGTTTCTACTCACCACGCAAATGCAGGATCTGACGAAATCGCAAAAGACTGTGCAAGATGCAGTGAAAAGCCTCGAGGGCCCGGCTTCGAAAAAAGTAATAGATGAAGCCACCGTTTGCCACCTGAGGCCAATGCGGCTGCCGCTCAACAAGTAAGCCGTCAGCATTTAATCAGCGTTCTCTTTGGGAGTTTTAAGCCTGGTATAATGAAGTTCCTAACATTTTTCATGTGTTTTATAACCCTCAGCCACTCTAAATGTCTTTTTCTTTTAAAGTAACAGCTCAGCCTTTTTGATACATCTATTATCGTCTCTTTTCACATTGCAGCTGTGTTTTTTGCAAAGCAGACGAACTGTTCACTGATTATGAATCCAAGCTGTTTGCTCACACGTAAGTAGAGCCGTTCCTTTCATTTCATCAGACCATCATTCGGATTGATGACACTGACTGACTGACTGGGTTATCTGCTTGACAGGGTGAAAGGCCAGACGGCCATTTTTGAAGAAATGATCGAGGACGAAGATGGGCTGGTGGACGACCGCCTCCCCACCACCAGCCGTGGCCTGTGGGCAGCCAGTGAGACTGAGCGCACTCTGAAAGCCATCTTGTCTTTTGCCAAAGTCAAACGCATGGACTCGGAGCTGGTGGAGGAGGGAAACACTTTCATGGAGCTCTTTGAGAACTGGAAGAAGGAGTACAAGGTTTGTATGCTTACCTGCAACACAAAAAGCACAAGTAATGCGATTCAAGGTGTTCATCTTCACTGTTAAGACTCAATAGCTTGAGACAAAATGACATAAAGCATTTAGCATGAAGAATTTCTTCATTTTAGAACATTTTACTAATACTTAGGCATTGGAGTATGAGGCATTTTGTAAGTTTTGTCACATATGAGCACAAATTTTTATCCTTTTCTTACTACATTTCGTATTTCCTAAATGGACCATAATAAAAACCGGCATTTGTCTCCCGTCAGGTGCTGCACGAGTACTGGATGGTGCTGCGCAATCACGTGTCAGCCATCGATGAGTTGGGCATGGCCACTGAGAGGCTGCGTGTGCGTCTGCCTGACGAGCCGAAACCCAAACTGCTGCACATCATAGAACCGCATGAGGTGAGTAACAAACTGCGGCGTATTTGAACTGCTACTGCACCCAAGTAAAAGATCCTTTATGTTAGCCTTGATGACAAGAATAGTTTGTTATCAAGGCTTTTTAAGAGACAAGAGTCCATACTCAACATTAGCTTTACAAATGTGAAACACTTTGTCTATTTTTACTGAAAGTTCTCTTAGATGTGAAATACTGCTGGGGCTGCTTTTCTCACATCCCTGATCTCTGCTCTCGGGGGTTCTGATCCCAGGTGGAACAGAACCGAGTCAAACTTCTGAACGACCAGGCTGTGGCCAAGTCTCAACTCCAAAAGAAGCTCGGGCAGTTTCTGTACCTCACAAATCTGGAGAAGGTAATTTTCATACTGGACAGTAAAGAAGTGGCACTTGAAATGTTCTCGTTTCATTTATAGAAGTGATCTCAAACTGTGTGGCTTAACCCGTCTCTGTACAACATTTTCCCCTTTATTCCAGTCGCAGGACAAGTCTACTGGAGGGCTGAACCCAGAGCCATGTCCCATCTGTGCCCGGCCCCTGGGGCAGGAGGTGAGCATCGATTGCAGGTTGTATAAGTGCTCGTGTTAATCGTGGCTTTTGCTCATAATTGTCTCTACTATACTATTTGAAACAAAATACTACTACTACTATTTGCTACAAAAACATTTCTCTGCTAAAAGCGATGTGCCCGAGTTACCCAGGAAACCAGCTGTTCTGATATTTGCCTGACTGCTTTTTGAGTTGCTTTCTTCATTATGTGAGTTTTAAAACAGAAACGGGAAACTTGCAATTATTGAATTTGTCATTTTTTTTCTATTGTTCCACCAATTTTAACTTATAATTTTATCTTCAATTTGAACAAATACTGTTCAAATTCTATTTCTTGCCTGTAAGGCCAGAAGACGTTTGCTCCAAACTGTTTTTTTTTTACCTATTAAGTCCCTTTTATAGACATCAAAGATATCTCTCCATGTGTTATGCACCAGGGAGCAAATTGCAGATGACGATTAACTGGAACTTTCTTTGTTTTCTTTCATCTGTTAGCTGGCTCATAATTTACCTCACTGGTTTCTTGTTCTCTCTCTTTTCCAGTGGGCTGTGCTGACTTGTGGCCACTGCTTCTGCAATGAGTGCATTGCCATCATTGTGGAGCAATACAGTGTGGGTTCCAGGCGGCGTGCCATTAAGTGTGCCATTTGTAGGCAGACTACGTCCCACACGGAAATCTCCTACGTGTTCACTACACAGTCATCCAGTCAGGACCAAGACATCCCAGTCAAGGTCAGTCAGCAGCGCCACTTTCATGTGATACCGGCAGATATCTGGTCTGGTCAGGATGCAGGTTTTGGGATAAGAGTTTCCCACAGCTTTGATAACTTGCTTTTCCTGTCTCAGGGAAGCCACTCAACCAAAGTGGAGGCGGTAGTGAGAACACTTAAGAGGATTCAAGTGAGCAACCCGGGTGCCAAGTGTCTTGTCTTCTCCACGGTAACTGTAAACCATGTCTACTCTGTAAGATAGGGGTTTATTTTGGTGTGGATCTGACCTGGTTTGTCTTTTGTCTTTTCTGAACAGTGGCAGAGTGTCCTTGACATCATCGCTAAGGCCTTGTTCGACAATAATATGGAGTTTTCGCAAATCAATGGAATTCACAAATTCCAGGTTTGGTTTTGCCGTGTTTCTAGATCTACATGTTGAGTACCACATCTGCAAGTGCACAGCTGCTTTTTCATTTGGGATTTCTTTGTTTTATTCTACAACTATGCAACTTTATTTTTTTAAAGACTATTCAATTAGCTCCCGGCATGCCGTCATAAACACTCTCAAAGACTCTTTCAGACACTTGCCTTGGCTGTTGAGACTGAAGTATTGTTGGTGTTGACATTTTCTGGACAGCTAAATAGATTAATGCCAGAAATGTGTTGATCCAAATCTGACGGTAATCGTGCGTTACTTTTCCAGGAGAATCTGAGTTCTTTCAAGTACGACAAGAAGATAAACATCCTTCTCCTTCCTCTTCACACTGGCTCCAACGGGCTGAATATCATCGAAGCAACACACGTGCTGCTGGTTGAGCCAATCCTCAACCCAGCCCACGAGCTTCAGGCAATAGGCAGGGTGCACCGGATCGGACAAACCAAGTAAGCAGCTGTTGAGTTTTCAACACAACTTTTCTAGCAGTTTAGACCTGCATATGTGGGCTTTGTTTTTTAACAATGATAATGTTTTTAAGCGCACAACAAAGCAATAGAAATGCTGTTTAAAGAGTTGAAGATACTGCTAACTGATGACTGATTTGTGAATTTAGATTAGTCAGCTTTATTTAACTTGATTTGTGTTTCCTGTGCCTGTTAGGCCAACATTTGTTCACAGATTCCTTATAAAATCCACTATTGAGGAGAGAATGCAAGCTATGCTGAAGACAGCAGAAAAAAGGTCTGTGCAAAGCGAACTGTACTTTTTGATTGTTTCTGATTGAAAACATCACATTCAGGACGTGTCGGGCGGTAATCTCAAAGTGCCAATAAAGTCTGTTTTAAATTCCAGTCACACCAGCACAGCCATGAAACACTCTGAGGCCGCCGTACTGACAGTGGCCGACCTGGCTGATCTGTTTACTGAAGACACCGAACCTCTGGAGTAAATCTGCACATGGAGGGATAGGAGCTGAGGAAAAGCAGTGAAAGAGAGCTCGTTCTTTACACACGAGTGAAAGAACTACTCTGATTTTGCACATTCCGTGTTTTTATTTTAATTTTATTTTTTTTATAAGCATCCCGAATGCATTTCCAGGAGGATATTTTAGCCAATCAACAACATGTAACGACATGTTTCTTAAATGTATTTGCAGTCAAATTTGAAATCTTTTGTAGCAGATGTATTTGGGTCACTTGTGGTTATAGTTGTTATTTCCTAATTCAATAACCGTTTAAGCATGTTTTTCTTTTGACAGGACTGTACAGTGTTGTTGTTGTTGTTTGTGTTTATCTGCTGTTGTTACGTGCACCGATATGCGACTTCACTGTACAACCAAGTGGAGGAAAATGGGTTTCAATACAGAAATCACTTACAACAATCAGGAAATAAAAGTCTGTCAGTGACAAGCCGTCAGCCTGTATAAATAGTTATTTTTGACCACCGCTTTTATTTATTGTGTTAAAACGGAAACGGGGAGGAAGCCATCGATCTGCATTCACCTCTGACCCAAGCTCGTCTTCACCTTTTTTAACAACAGAAGATTTTCTTGTTTTGAAGCTGTTTGACTGTTAAAACAATGCCAGGCAGTGCGGTGAATGATGAAAAGATGAATGATGAAAGAAAAAAAAGAAAAAAGCACAAGATTCAGTGTCTTGGAAACTGCTCTTGTAAAATGAAACTCATAAATGTTGGAAAATGTGAAGAGCTTTCAGCAGTCATCTCCTCTCTTTCTTTGATTTGCCCCTTACAAATGGTCTGGATAAGTTTGTTATGTGGCTGCTACTGTATATGACATGTTGTCTTATTTTGGATTGTGTTGAAAAAAAAAACCATTTATTTCCTGCACTTGCAGACATTATTTGTGCTTTACGGTCCGTGCACATACAAACTGGTCCTTTGCATTGTCACTGAATTGCCCTTGACTCGTAATGAGTTTCTTTTCACCTGACTGACTGGGATTCCCGTACCAGTAAAGATTTTAAAAGTGTCCGGACAAAAGATGCAGACAACAAAGAGCGCCAGCCCTGTGCTGCTGCTCCTCTTTACATGGTTACCAGACGTCCTGTTGCTCCCTGTGGTAAGAAACTGTTGTAAGGTGTTTACTAAGAGGACATCACCGTAGTAGGCGGTGTCATACGTGTTACCTTGGACTCCCCTCAGTAGCCCCTATTCATGTGCGGAATCTTATTGTTGTCGGGGGTGGGGGGGCATCATTCAAGCTGGTGTTTTAAGGCCGGAGGGAGGCTCCCAGTTCATTAGAACTGTGTTTCATGGGTTGGAGCAGGAGAGCGGTACTACGTCTTCTGGTGACAGTGAGCTGTGGAGTTTCAGAGAGAAGGCCAAAAGCCAGTGGAGTGGTTGAGCTAAGAGAAACCAGTGGGAGAGTGTTTGGAAGATGGCGTCTGCCTGTGTGGTTTTTGCCTGGTTACTCTTCACCATGAGGATGGTCACCTCAGCAGTCTATCTCGAGCCTGAGGAGGGTGAGTGTACGCCGTACGTACCACACATGTGGAGATGAAATGTCAAAGGTCACACAGGCTGCACATGGTTTTTAAGCATTTCTCATACTGATTATTGTTGGTTAACATTGCTTTCCTTGATTACAGGTTTTTAAACGTTCTCACAAAGTAATTCGTCCAAGCCAAGTCTAAACCTTGTCTTTACTTCCTCTAAAGAAGTGTGATCATTACTAGCAAAAGCCATATTCGGATCACCTTCTGTCTGCAAGTTCAGTAGTATAAGCAGGATAAGTTAGTCCGAAGTTATCTACGTGTGAACACATAAGCTGTATTTAAGTTCTGCAGCTGCTAACTTGTGATTTATTGTTTTGTCTTTATATTTTGCATGTAAAATCATCATTTGAAAAGTAGTTATTTTGCAGTAAAATATTGCATGGAATACAAAATATAACAAGTTTAAAGTCAAAGAGAATGTTGCTACCCTTTTGCTTGAGTAAATATACTTCATTATGTTTTATCATTGACTTTCAAGTTATTGGTAGTTTGACTTTGTGTCAAAAATATATAAAAGTTCTCCATCAGCTTTGAGTTTGTAATAATGCAATAAGTACATTGCACCATAAAGATGTTAATTCCTAAGAGATTAAGAAAAAAAGGCAAAAGCAGTTTTCTTTTCAGCCTAAAGACCATCAGAATCTCTGTCTCTGAAGGGGTTTATCGGCATTGGCTTGTTTCTGTTTTTACTCTTCCCTCCATTAGAGCTCAATGAAACGGTTATTTGTACCAATGACCACATGGAAGTTGTTATTCCGAGTGCTTTCTTCCTCAACAAAATGCCTCCAGTTAATGTAAGTCAGCACCAACAACACTCCACAGAATTTTCCCTTCGAGAACTAAGAAAAGCAGCAAAGAATAACAATGTTTTTTTTTCTTAATAAGTGAATATTTACTTTCAGGTTTGGGATTTGCATTTAAATGATCCAGAGTGCCGTGGAGTTGAAATCGGAGATGATTATGTTTTCAAGATAAAGACAAATCTCTCAGACTGTGGGACCATAATGGTATGACAATCAATCTTTAGCTAATCATTTATTTTGGAGGTCAGGTCGTTTATTGAGAACTCAGGAGTCTAATTAATCAAATGTCGCACGTGAACCCAGACATTTAGAACGGCTTAACACAAAGGGAAAGCTTGAAGTGCTTTCACGACAAACTACTCCTGCTTTTGCCACTATAGGTAACATAAAATCCCCATTATAATAAATTAGCCATTTTACGATGTCTACTCTTGTTGTGGGAACTTTTCCCATCAAGTGACGATATTTTCGCACAAAAAAGAACACACTTGTAGCTGTTTATTGCTCTTCATACAAGAATAGAAATAATGTCCCATTTTTCCCCTGCTGTAATGTAAATGTGGACTGAGGGGCTCCGTGTTCATATGGGCACTCTGGGATTGGCTCATAGCAAGTACAACAAGATGGAGAGGGAAAGGCACATACTCCCAAGCACAGGCAGAAAGAAGTGAAGAGCAAAGAGGAGGGGAGTGGCTGTTTGTCTCGAGAAAGAAGGGCAGTGTTGTTCCTCCTCCCTATAACAGCCGAGGGCCTCATTCAAACCACCAAGAGGACCCTGAATGGCCCTGCAGCTCTAAATTATCAGGATTTACATGGAAATGCTGATTATTTGTTGAAGTTCACTGAATAGGAGGGCTGTAAATCACTGGGCAACTAGCCCCCTGATCATTTTAATCCAGCCACTCTCATAAACTTTACAGAAAGTTAAAGGTTAACACAGCTTTCAACAAGGAGAACATCTCCCTGTACTCTACATTTAAACGTGTTTGCACCCGCTGCAGAGGAAGGCAAGCCTGCTTTGGATAAGACAGGTGTTGCTAAAGAAGAAGAATGCCACAGCTGTCAGTCTATCTTTCACCTTGACTCTTGATCTTTTTAAGCGCTGTCGTCAGAGAAGACATGACAGAATGCTTGGGTTAAAAGGCCAGACATTTTTAATGAAACACGACGGCGGGCTTGCTTATGTTTCAGTTTTATTCTAACAGTGTTCCTTTGTTTTACCGAGTGAGAGGTCTAAGTGCCAGAGGAGTTCTGAAGCTTTCTGTGTCTGTGTCAGTCAGTGGGCTTCAAGCACTAAAAGAGGGGATTAAACCACATAAACAATCTTCCATCTTCATTTAGTGGGAGCCTCGACTGAGCTCACACTCCACCTTTTGCCCCTCTTTCTATCTTCTGGTTTTAAAAAGAAATCATTCACTTTACCAGTATGTGCAGTCTGTGTGAAAGGATGGTGTCCCTGTTTTCCACTGAACGGATTTACATGTAGAACTGCCTGTGCTTGGTGTAAAAACTCTTATGTGTCAGAATTTGCTTCTTAGATTAATTGTGTCCTTTGGACATTGGGGGAAAAAAAACACTTTCAATACTTCAGGAAATATTGGTGGAGTTATTTTAACCATAGACCTCACAATTAATCCCTTTATCATGGAAATAATCCAGAGATGAATTTATAATGAAAATAATCTCTGGCCCATCTCTGAAACACTGATAAAATGAACTTCCTGCATAACTAAACTGGCTACTTTAATTCACTAGATTATACAGACCACTTACTGTGAAAAATAATTGTGTGTTGTGTTTTGATGAGACAGATGAGGGTTTTAGGGTCAGATTAAATGCAATGACTTATGTCCTTATTATAAGGGATACTTTGCTCTTTTAAGTTCCCCCTTCAGTGTGTGGCAGTTTTCATCTGAATTAGCATAAGTGGTTTCTAATGTTCTGCAACTGTAAAGTAACTCAGTTTACTTTTAAAAATGATGAAAAGGAACCCAATCTGGTCACTTCACTGACTTTTGCATTTTTTTTCCTTGCTGATCTCTCTTTAGACCTCGGATGATACACACATCATGTTCGTAAACACCATACACAATAACTATTCGGATGTTATCACACGAAACTACATCAACATAACTTTCGTGTGCCGCTACCCCATCAACTACATGGTCCAGCAACCCAGCGGTGAAAACATGATCAGAGTGGACGTCCGGTAA
This sequence comes from Leuresthes tenuis, assembly GCF_036924035.1. Taxonomy (NCBI): domain Eukaryota; kingdom Metazoa; phylum Chordata; class Actinopteri; order Atheriniformes; family Atherinopsidae; genus Leuresthes; species Leuresthes tenuis. The sequence goes on from NW_027325369.1 coordinate 15,636,400, forward strand.
GTTTAGTCGTTTTTTCGTGATGTCCGATCCAACGAGGGAACGATTTGTTATGAGCGTGTATCTGTTTTTAATCCTACAGAACCATCACTCTGAACACAGAGGATGGGAATTTCTCGGTGTCAATGTTGCTGTACAAAGATGAAGCCTTTGAGGACAGATGGACTACTGTGCCGTCACTCACTCTGGAGGATAACATCTTTGTGAAAATTTTCATGGTGGATAACATGATTTTCATTTCTTTTTTTTACTGAAGGATATTAGCCTTCAACTTATTACCCCAACCTCACCCTCATGTCATCTGAGATCAGAAGAAAATTGTTTTAGTAAGAGGAGTATTTTTCTTAAGACATTCCCATGAAAGCATCTCAGTATTGACAGCTTTTTTAAGATTAGTTTAACCACAAAGTTTCCCAGCATTAAGCAATACTTTGAATGGATAGATGTCCTAACTAATGCTGGAAATCTAACACTCCACCCGTGACTGGAGTCATATGAGAGCTGCACCATTTCTATTCCATGTTGTTCAAACCACCTGTTGTTTACTTGCTATGAATCAGCATATTATGGCTCATTATGGTAATATGGTTTTTCTTGAGTAAACAATGACTCAACTGCCATCTAACCCGGTCTGTCTCATAGATACCGGCTCACCTGATACTACGTATGGAGAGATGCTGGGCTACACCAACCAGTGATCCTTACAGCAACATTCAGTACACCTTCATCAGAGACAGGTTTGCCCTGGGACTGTTTAAACCAAGCAGTTAATCTTCATAAGCGTTTCTTTCTCTTCTCATCTCAAGGTTCAGAATGTCTGAATGATTTCTTTTAAATTTGTGTAAGGTACTTAAAAGATCTTGAAGCTTGTTTGTGGCCTGCTCTGTGGGAGCATTGCTCCACAGTCGTAAACGGCTTTAAGCCCTCTTAAAGGAGTGCTGTTGAAATCTGAAATAAGAGAGTTTGTTGCCTAGAGAGCTGACTAGATAACAGCTCTCAGAGCCAGGTCATGTGATTCCTGTCTGAGAGGCCACATGCGTTTCAACAGCTGTGCATGCCCTTGACAACCAGGCAGTATTTGCTACTGTTAGCAACAGCAGGGCAGTGAAGTGCACACTGATTTCCCAGTGCCAGAGAAAGGAAAAAGCAAATCTGTTTACCTTTGTGTTTAATCACCTCCAATAATCTGATTTTGTTTTTGTCTTAGCATCACTGTTCACCAGATGAACTCAAACTGATTCCCTCTTTGCACTTTAAAAGGACTCTGTTTTATTCTAAATAGAACTCTCACTATCAGTGGGCCTCCCTGACATCTTTTTCCTCCCCTCTGTAGTTGTCCAGTGTTGACAAATGAACAGACTCTTAGTGTGCTGAAGAATGGCGAAGGACCAGAGGCCATGTTCAGGATACAAATGTTTAAGTTTGTCGGCAGCTCTTACACCAACGTCTTCCTTCACTGCAATGTCCAGATCTGCCACAACAGCCAGGGACTGTGCCAGCCTGTGAGTGAGCTCACACAACATACATACCTCAGACTGATAGACAGAGGCCAGTTCTGACAAGTTGCCTGCTGTACATGAGGCTTATGAACTTAATATAGACGCCTCAGCTTTGAATCGTTTTGTCATATGAACTGGCGCTTAAGCTGTCCTTGATTCAGTTATAAGTCATTCCTAACTGAAGCTAACAGCATTTTTCTTTTTTTTTCTGCTCAGAACTGTTCTGCTGAGGATGGATTACTGAGAATACGGAGGGACATTCCATTGTCCCACACAGTGTCTTATGGACCAATCAGGCGACTGCTGACTGATAGTGAAAAGCCCAAAATGAGTATGTATTTATATAATCACTGTGCCTTTCAGATTTTAAGAGCTCAAAGACTCTAATATTAAAAATGCGTCATATAAATATGGTTGCACCTGTGTCCTTTTCTCTGTAGATGCTGCTGGAGTCCCTCCAGTGGAGACTCTTGTCCTTGGAGGGCTGCTGATTGTCTTGTTACTGATCACAGGGGTGTTTGGGAAGCTGTGGCTTCGTTCCAGACGTTTCTACCCAGCACGGGAGGCCCAGCTCACCCTGTCTAACATTCACCACATCTCTGAGGTGGCCTCGTGAATCAGGGAGTTCACAGTCTAGAGCTGACAAATGGACACAGAAAACGACACATGCGTGTAATTTGTAATTGTGGAAGTATCGTGTATTTTTGTTTAATAACGTGAATTTCTTGACTTGTAAAGAAGACACATTAATAAAGACTTTGTAAAGTCATTTTCTGTGCTGCTTTAATGTGTTCTTCACAAATCTTTGGTGATCACGGAAGCCAATGTCATAGAAAAATAGTATATATCATACTCCAGATCAATTTATTCTTAGTTTTTTTTTTGTTTGTTTGTTTGATTGATATGAAGGAAAATGCGTGTTATTGGTGCGTGTCTGTGTCGAACAAAAAATCCTTACATTATCACATATATTTTAAAGTGAATCCATGTCCTCGGGGTATTCCCCAGTCTGTCTATTTCAGTTCTCTCAAGCAGGCCTGCGCCCATAAACCTGAATATGACAGGTCACTTTACGTGATGACGTAGTACTGCAGCGCCCCAAACCAGGATCAACACACCTCCGACCGTCCGACTCAGAGCAGCGAAGGACTCAGAGCCGCTGAACCAGCTGCAGCCAGTTCATAACATAAGAAGATTTGGGCACATTTAACACTGCGAGCTGCTTATGTAGCCACAGTTCCTACGTTGTTGACATCGGCAGAACTAATTTAAAGGATAAAATATAAAGGAAAACCACTTGGATACTCCCGTAACTCTGGTAAGCTGTTTCCAGAAGCTACCGGCTAGCTAACAAAGTAAGTAGCGGCTAATGCTAACTAGCTGGCTAAGTTGTTGATGTTCTTTTGTTTAGCTTGTAAACTGAAATGGTTTGTATTGTATTGGTTCCCCGCTCTCGGTTACGCTTTTATCATGAAAACAGCTTTATATAAATAACCCGGTTATGGTGATATTATTGGAGACATTATTATAACTAGTTGTTGATGTTCATTAACTAACTATTACTGTTTTTGTTTTTAGCCGTCTGTTAACCTGCCACCTCTGCTTGCGTAACTTTGCCGTTTCTGGCTAAGGTAGCAAAGACTTTAACAATAGCTCTCCTGTGCGACGTTGTTGTTTAGACTTGCATTGGCATTGTTTCAGGTCTTTAAATGACTTCGGTTACACAAATCTCTTCACAGTAGTAACACTATCGATTGAGCTCGAGGCTCTTGAATCAGGAATTCGCCTTGTGGCTGTGTTGAAACTAAGCGGCAAGCGGTTTGAATAATGAACATGAATAAAGGCAATAGTCAGAGCGTTAAGGTAAAACTTCAGGTTTGCACTGGTCAAACTGGTGACACCATGAAACTTAAGAAAGGTGTTGTGAAATGTTGCTGAACAGCCTGAATATTTACTACATCAACTGTGGCAGAGAACACGTGTGCATACCAAGCCAAATAATACTTTGAAGGCCAACTTTGTTATTGTTACTATAGTGTTCTAATACCCATGTTTGTTTGTCTACAGAGTTGAATCCTTTGCCCCTGCTGCAGCCAGTTGGTCAAAGGAAAAACACAGTAAAATGGAGACCCTACACCCCCACTGCCTGAAATGCATCAACAGAAGATGCATGGTGAGACCAGAGCCTGGTGTCTCCTGCGATCTCATCGGCTGTCCTCTTGTTTGTGGAGCAGTCTTCCACTCTTGCAAGCTGGAGGAACATCGTCTGCTGTGTCCATATGAGCGGCTGCCTTGTTTAAATTGTGTATTCGGCTGCCCCTTCACCATCCCAAGGATCAAGATGGCACAGCATCTTGAGACGTGCCCTGCGAGTATAGTATGTTGCACTATGGAGTGGAACCGCTGGCCCGTGAGCTATGCTGATCGCAAGTCCTATGAAAACTTGAGCAAAGACTTTGATGAAGTGGAGCAGCTAGACATGGCTTTGGCGCTGCAGGATCAGAGGATGTTGCTAGAGTCCCTGAAAGTCACAACCACTGTTTCAAAGAACGGGGATAAAGAGGTAGACGAAAGTGACAAAATGGCCACAGCATCGAGTTTACCAGAGACAGTGTTAGGTAGTGGAACGGTGGAAATGGAGGAGGAACCTTATAATGAGTTGTATAGGGCTTCGGTGGAGACGAGCAGAAGTTTAGCAGCTGCCTTGGACATCCTGGCTAATGCCAGTGATATCGATGCAATTGTTGGAAATTTAAATGGCGAAAAGGCTGATAAGAATGGAGTGCTCCATAATGGAGAAAATGGGGATAGACATTGTGTGTATGTCGCTGAGGGTGGGAAGAATGTAGAAATGCAGGAGACTGACTCTGATTCAGACTGCGAGCTTGGAGCAGTAGGTGGAGTTGATTGTGCTGTGGGAACACATGGAGAAGAAGACTGTATTGACTGGGCTGAAGAAAATAAGTTTGTTGAGTTGTTTTTTGAAGAAAAGGAGGACATAGTCAAGGAACCAATAAATGATTCCAACCTTGTTTGGCCTGAGATGCCTCAGAATTACATACCTGTCGTAGCACTGGAACCTCCTGTGCCTCAACAAGCTCCGCTTGTACCTCCAATGCCATTCCTGTTATCCGATCATGTAAGAAATAACTTCTTGCAACACCTACCCACTGAACTAAGGTACAGGTGTTTGGAGCGTAAACTACAGAATGTAGAAGTGCTTAGAGGAATAAGTATGTTTACATTTAACGGACGCCGGGCCCTGCTGTCAGACCCCTACTTGTTTCGAGCAAAGATGGAGGACAAAGCGGTCGACACGTCTGACTTGGAGGTAGCAGATGACCCCATGGGCCTCCATGGCATCGATCTCATCACTGCGGCTTTGCTCTTTTGTCTCGGCGATTCTCCGGGAGGCAGGGGAATCTCAGACAGCCGATTTGTTGATGGCTACCACATTGACTTTGGTACGCAGACATTCTCTTTCCCTTCAGCCATTCTTGCAACCAACACCATGGTGGGCGATATCGCTTCAGCCTCAGCCTGCGATCACGCCAGTCCGCAGCTTTCCAACCCCAGCCCCTTCCACACTCTCAGGCTGGACCTAGTGCTCGAGTGTGTGGCCCGATATCAGACCAAACAGCGCTCCATGTTCACGTTTGTGTGCGGGCAGCTGTTCCGACGAGATGAGTTCTCGTCTCACTTCAAAAACGTTCACGGGGACATCCATGCTGGACTCAACGGTTGGATGGAGCAACGTTGTCCCCTGGCCTACTATGGCTGCACCTACTCTCAAAGACGATTCTGTCCATCAGTGCAGGGCTTTCGAATCATCCACGACAGACACCTCGGTTCTTTTGGGGTGCAGCCTGGTGTGCCCGTGAAAGCTGGAGACAACCTCTCAAGGAAGACCCACCTCATTGCTTCTCATTGTGATCAGTTCAGCAGTCTTCCATTTGAAGTGTTACAACACGTAGCAAGTTTTCTGGACAGCTTCAGCCTGTGCCAACTGTCCAGAGTGTCCCGCACCATGAGGGATGTGTGCGCGAGCCTGCTTCAGATGCGCGGTATGGTCGTTCTGTTGTGGGAGAAGAAACGGCGCGCTGACGGGTCTCCTTCATGGCAGATCACAGATAAGGTTAGAACTCGCTATGTGGTCAAGTTTTTTTTATTTATTCTTTTGTCTTGTGCTCACCACATAATGAGTAATCGTCTTTTTCTTCAGGTGTGGCGGTTCAGCACAGCATTCGGCACAGTGAATGAGTGGAAGTTTGCAAACATCGCCAGCATGGCCGACCACCTGAAGAAGTGCAAGTTTAACACGATTGCTCGCCGGGAGGAAGCAATCCCACTGCCGTGCATGTGTTTCACCAGAGAGCTCACAAAAGAGGGGAGGTGTTTACGATCAGTTCTCAAACCAGTAGCGTAACTGAAGAGGTCATCTTTTGGACATTTCTGTGACCATAAGAACTCTAATCCACATGAATTTTCCTCTAGTGTTTACAGACATTTGTCCCATTATGCCTCGAAAAGAAAACTCCTGGTGGAGCATTATAAGCTATTTATTGCTCTTCGCTTCTCAGTCCCATGAATAAGACAAAGTTGGTAGCGAGCCGGTTTTTATTTCAGCTGAGGCCGCTGTAGTCTCAGATCAAGACTGTAAACCTGCATATCGAAATGCAAGCCTTGTATCCTCCACTCGGATGGATTTACTGAAGCTGTACACCCATCTACTCTGATGTGTAAAGAATCGTGTTTTTCAGTTGGATTTTAAAAAAAAAAAATGTTTATATCAAAAAGTCAGTACTGTGCTGCACTTGTGGTAAGAGTAGAGCCTTAATTCAAGATACACTTGATTTTCTAGTCACGAGGTTGTTGGGAACATCTCGGTGAGATTTCTCTACAGCTTCTAGCTGGAACGGTTTACTGGTATCTTGCACCGTTTTACATCTTCTCCTGATATCTAGAGTGACCATGTGTGTACTTGTTAGAACATAGAGATTTCATGGTTTCAGTAGTACACATATTAAGACTGACCAAACATCTGTGCCAGATGTAAGCCATTTTACAGGATGATCAAAGCATGGATGTTATCAGCATCATCACCCCAAGGATGGTCCATTTTCCTCTCCTCTGTTTTCTGAGTCGTGGACTGGCATGTTAGTCAGGGTGTGACATAGAGAAACACTATTCTCCAGTCTTTCTTTTTTTCTTTTTTACTACCAGCTACTTTTGACAAACAACCAGCATCTGTTTGTTGGTTATCTTCTCCAGAAATCTAAATGTAGCGAGCAAAAATAATGAATGTACTTGATGAATATGTCAGTGACTGTGGTTGAAAAGCAGGAACCTCGGTTTCCTCCCCCCCTCAGAGTCAGACCTCAAAAAAATCCCTGCAGGCCAGGTTTTAGGAAATCTAACGGGCACACACCTCGCTCCACTTGTGGGCGTCACTAAATATATTCATCTGGATTATTTATCACGGTCGTATGTTTCGGCACTACATGCCCACCTTGTTTGTATTCACGGTGTCTCAGGGTTGTAGCTTTGTCTCAGTGGAGAAAGAATAGCTGAGAATGACGCACCAGCTTGTTAGCCACTTGGCTTTTTTAAAAAATTTTGTGGGCTTTCAGACTGAAATAGGCTCACTGGAAAAAAAGAAAACGAGATTGAGATCTGACAGCACATGAATATGTTGCTTTGAACGTTTTTGAATACAGAAACTGTTTAAAATGTCAAAAAGGAACCTAGTAGTGATGAAAGCATTGATTGTTCTTTGAGTGTGTTTTTGTGGTGTTTTTATATGTATTTTTTTAGAGTTTGATGTAAAGCCCAAACTACGTCAATGCAAAGCTGTCTTTTTATTCATTAGTTTCAATCCATGTGTGGTCTGTTTCTTATTTTTTGTACTGGTACTCTGCCTCGGTTAGGTCTACATGTGAATTATCGATTTGCACATGACTGCTTGTACCGTGAAACTGAAATCGTGAAGCGGAGGTTGTCTTTGCTTGAGTTTGCATGTGAGTTTTGGAAAATGTGTTAATCAGTCCAGTTGCAGACACATTTTTAAAGTTTTTTTTTTTCTCAGGCACCACACATTAAGTTTTTTTTTGTTTTTTTTAAATCTTGTACAAGCAGGAACTGTAACTAAACCTCATCACGTGCTCATCCTCAGTGTTTGGATTTAAATCTGTCAAATGTATGAATGAGTAAATTGGGACACTGAGCATAAATCAGTCTTTTCTGTTTTGGCTCATACCAATGTGACGCAAATGAGGTTTTCAGCTGCAGATCACCTCTTTTGATTTCAGCCATGCAGTCAGTCTTTGCACCTGGAGTTTGTCCACATCAGTATTTTGAATTTTTCACTCCTGTTGAAGTGTTTTTTTTTTCCACCACACTATGCCAGCTTCATTTGTTTGACTTTTGAAGCAGTTTAATAAAGAGACTCAATTTTTAAATTGTCCTGACTTTTAATGCGACTGCTTCTACCCTGGTTCCTATCCTGAAGCTGCCCGGTTATGGTATAAATACATTTGAATTCACAGTATGTCAAACATCTAGGGCAGGTGTGCAGTAACAGTGACCCTAATACAAGAATTGAAACCATTTTCTTTTTGGGCCGTGGTGCTACACCAACATAATTCAACTTTCTGGACCTAACTGATCTCCCATTCATTCTTCTGCTAATATTAAAATCTTCAATCTGTCTAGCTGTTGATGGCAGATGTGATCCACTGTTTTATTATAAAGAGATAAAGAGAGATGAGAGATAAATTAAAATAAGTGAATCAGATTTTTCAATAATTCCAGCTCTTATAACTAGATGGCGCCAAATCGTTACTTTTTCATGGGTGAAAAGATTGCCTTTTTTTTTTTTTACAGACAGTGTGCCATATATTTTTACATTACAGTTTATATGAGTTTGGTGTACGAGAGTAAGATGAAAAACAACTCTTATGAGTGCCCCCTACTCTTAAGAGACAACACAGGAAGTGTAAAGTCTAACCGTTTATCAAGCTAATAGGTAGTCAACCTTGTTCGCAACTACGTTTATTTATCTTTCTGGCGCACGGCACAGTCTCTCCCTACAGTCCACCACAAAAGTTAAATATTTTCTAGTCGCAATAAATTCTGGAGATAAGAAAAAATGAAAAAAAAGGGGGAAGAGAAAAAAGACCAATTGATTAGGGCTGTTAATAGGAATGAAATGACTTCCGGTTGGCTCGCATATTAACTCACATGTATGTGAAAACGAAGCGCGAGTGGTTTTGTACACCGGGCGAGATGTCGTTTGGAGGCATTACAATGAAGCATTGTGTGGAAATATGTCAAGTCATACTAATGACAATTAAATTTTTTAAATGCATCCATACCTATAATAAAGCCCTGTCCCCCAAAGGTTTTGTCGTAAATAAAGCCTAAATACATCATTGAAATCTTTGCCGATTGATATCAATAATTTGCTCATTAGCGAAACAGGTGGGAACGGGGCATATTCACCTTGTCTTTTATAGAATCCAGATTTAATTCCTTCTAAAATTTCCCATTATCAGGAGTGGGGTTCGAACCCACGAGGACATACGTCCATTGGATCTTAAGTCCAACACCTTAACCGCTGAAAAAGGATCATTAAAAACGACGGGTTGCCCTACCTGAGTATTGTCACAGCACAAAGGTTTGAATAAAACCAGCCATGCTGCCCGTAAATGCCCCCACAAGCCACAACACAACATTGCTGCTGAGGAGGTGCAATCATTGCGGCCCTGAAACTCATTTCAACATTGAGGTGGTTCATTTTAAAAAGAAACACCCACTGGTGACTTTCAAACACAGTGTGATTGTCTGAGTCATGCTAAACTACCAGCTGATGGCTGGAACTTCCCCTTCAGTGTGTGACACACAGGAGATTTCACCATTGCACCCTCAAAAGGACAGTGAGATGCAGAAGGTCTCACAAACCTGTTTCCCCCCTTCTATCTGGTTTTGTTGCACTGCCAGAGTGAACATGCATACACACTGATTCAGCTACACTTGTATTAGAAAAATTAGAAAACCTGCCCTACAGTGCAAATGCCATCAACTTTGGCTGTGTGCTACTGGTTGAAAATGACATCAGTTCTTCACTGAACAAAGATGACCTGTTTTGTCAACAGAGGTAACAAAAGCTATGGACTGCAGCTGCTGTGAAATGAAGCTGGTCTGCACGTGATTGCGCAATCCACAGAAATATATCTCTCCTCCCCAGCTAACCACAGTCAGAGACCTGTGCATGCGTTTCCAAAGACCTGTTAAGCAACGGCTGCAGTAAGAACATTTATTTCCATTGTCATGCTAATGTCTCATGCTATTACATTCAGGCTGTCCAAACTAGCCACCCTAAGGCAGTTATTTAAAAATAAATCATACTTTACTAACTTAAATATCCCATATAACATGACAAAATTTGCAAAGCTGAAAGTTGTAGGACAAAAGCTGAGAGTCTTGCATTAAATAACAGCTTAGCTATCTTTAGGAGAAGTCACAAAGGGGGCATCCAGCAGTCAGGAAATGTAACAACCATATCTCACTGTATGCATTTGCATATGAACGTGTGGTTTCCAGTGGCTGTGCCTTCTTCTTAAACCAGCACAAAGACGAAAAGGGCCCTTGAGTGTGAAATTTAGACACAGCTGTCTACAACTGTAGACAATGCTACATTTGAGAGCGCATATATACAGAATTCAATCAAATACGCGACTGGAAATATGAAAGGAAGCCCTTTCAAATCTCAAAAACACCTCCTGTCTCATTTACAGCACGGGAAGCAGCAGCAAAACAGTTTCTTGCACGGATTGTTTTTCTTGTACTTCACAGCCTTCTTGATCTGAGCTGAGGCCTTGACAACGTAGTCCTGAGTTGCCCCCACATTTGCTTCTATGTTGTCCAGCATGCAGCCCTGATCCTCCACCAGCCGAGCCATCTGGAAGAAGAGCTCATGAATGTCCCTAATGCGGCCCTCCAGCTCCAGGAGCTCCTTGTGCCTGTTCTCAATCTCATTCAGAGCAGATCTTGCAGTCCTCCCCTCCAGCAGGAGATTATCCGAGAAAACGTTCCACTTTCCCGTCTCAATCATCTCCTCTATTTGCTCCCTGCTCACCTCCTTGCCCATGATCTCTGCTTGCCTCTGAATGCGGGTCTTGCAGTTCTCCCGCTGGGCCATTTCAGCCTCGTTGTACTCAGACATGGCCATGTGGAAGGCGCTGGTCAGAGACACGTATTGTGAGCGCACCATCCGAGCCACAGCCGACGTAGAGCCGTGTTCCTCCTCCATCTCCTTGCTTAACTTCCCCAGCTTCTCCAGCCGTGCATAAATAGCCTCCCCCCTGGCCTTGATGTCCCGACCCAGCGCACTGGAATCCCTCTTGATGCTGCTGATCCTCCGGACTGACGTGAGGAACCTGGTGTTCTGCTTCCCCAGACGCTTCACGTCCATTTTGAGCAACAGCATCTCCTTCCTCATTGTTTGGGCCTCTTTGTAGATGCTGTCCATCACATCCTCACCCTCGAACACGATAGCGTGCTGCTCCAGAAGCTCCTCATTATCCTCAGTGTCGGGGTTCTGATTCCCCTCAGATTTGTACTCCTCCTCAGCAGGCTTGGAGACGATGGTCTGCAGCTCACCTAGTCGGTCCCTCATTTCACCTGCAAAGGGAGTCGGGATCTTTAACCAATTTCTATGAAGGAATACTTCACTTTGACATTCGAATGAAATGTGATGGTAAATTAGATCGGAGGACAGTCACAACACAGAGAATGCCTATCCTATTAACTCAAACTAGAGAACTTTATAAAACATGTCAAGACTATGCCCATACGGTGGAATTAAAAAGTTTGGGCACCCCAAAGCTTCTGTTACTGTGACCCTGAAAGTGAGTAAAAGATGAACTGATCTGCAAAAGGCATAAAGGTTAAAGACAAAAGATTCTTTTCAACACTTGAAGCAAGATTTGCGTATCATTTTTATTTTGTGAAAATTTTTAAAGTTACAAAATAAAGGTTGGACTCCCCAATTAGATAAGATTGATGAATATTCGGAGTCCTTAGACCCTGCAACCAACTATCAGTAAGCTGTGAGTTGCATAAATTGTGTCTTGCACAAACATTTACAGGTTACTGTTTCCTCAATCTGTAAGTCTGTAAAGCGTTTGGAAAGCTGCAGTTAGCAGCAGGGCTTAAATTCTGGAATTCTAGAATATTTTGGCAAAGAGTAAAGTGTTTGTTTTGAGAAAAGAGGGGGCAGAATTAAGCTGGTGTGGACTGGTGGAGGAGGGAAAAGTGCTTTCAGGTCTGGAAGCGAACGTCTGTAAAACAGTTGAACATTTAAAAGTAAAGAGGACCGTCTGCCTTGACTGCCTTCTGTTTTTTTATATAAATAAAAAGAAATAAAAGAGTAAAATTCCCTTCATCTTTTTTGCCTCCTTTACTCACAGCCTCAAAAAAACTGGGAAGCAGAGGTGCCAGGTGTTTTTTTGCCAATGGTGCCACTGTTTTTCCACAGATACATGGAGGAAAAACCACACAGGTGAATTTAAAATATTTCCTACAGGTGGTTCTTTCTTTAATTTTCAAGCACTTCTGACCATTTTAGTCATGATTTACGTTTTAAATATAATGTATCCCAACAGGAGGGAAGAGAGATGGACGGCGTTCTTTTGCGTATTTTTATTGTGTAAACCTGAAAGACTGAGATCAGAAGAGACAGACTAATGATCGTTTTGATATGGACTTTATAAAAAGTATGTATAGAATCATCTTGCAACAATTTAAGATGTTAACTCTGAGGTTTTATAGAGAGGAAACTGATGGGTTACTTCCTCAGATGTGACGCCCTCAGCTACAGAGGCTATAAATTAATTTAAGCTCGACTCACTTATCTTCGACAGAGAGAAACTGTTACACAGCCTGCATAACGTTTGAATGTGTTTAGTTGTATCAAATTGATCACAATAGAGACTCGAAAGCATCTTTTGTCGCGACAGGAGAACACCAGGAGGAAATAGAAAGACCTGCCAACAGCCGCACGCAGTGAACACAAATCAGCCTGAGTCACTTTATAAAACAACGGAGTGATTTTTATGCCTGTTTATCACAGCCGCAGCATATAACACAGTCTACATACCTCTTTGCGTTGTCTTCCAGCGATGCTACTCTGTTAAACTCGCAAAAGCAGAATAAGCGATCATAGAAAGACTCATTTCCTCTTTTTCTCTCGGTTACACATGAATTTCAACATCTGCCATCCAGTGAACTAAGTTAGGAGGTCTCAGTGCATTGCAGCGACACATTACAGCGGCTACTAAGGCGGAAGATCACGCCTTCTCCTCTGCATATATTAAACTTATCACTGATTCTCTGTTTTGAGTACAGGAAGAAGATCCATCGCATCGTTTGAGCGCGCGCAGGTAACACGCGCACAAAAAGACCTGAAACACTTCTGGGATTTACAAGGCGTCCAGTTTATTGTCAGGATGACACATTACACACAAGTTATTTCTCTTCTCACTGCAGTTGAGATCATCCACTGAATTATTAAAGAACAAATAAAAAAAAAAGGCAGAACATGTTAATGTGACACAAAGTTAAACAGTGACTCTGAAAACCACAGAGTTTGTTTAGAAGCATACTCCAGCACACAGAAGTAATATAAGCAAATGAAGCAATGAGGAGCGGAGGCTTTTTTTTTTTTTTCCATTTTCCTTCTTGCCACACACTATTCAAAGTGTAATAGTCATCTTTGATCTGGTAAACAAGAAACATCTGTACTAATTACGATACAGATACCAATACAGGACAAATTAGGATTTCTTTTGCCTTGATATTAACACGTTTTCATCAGCAGTTACAGAGTTAACTTAACTTAGGAAAGAAATCAGATAACAACGCTCCAGGTGTTTGTTTAATGCTTTACATCCTGACTAGGGAAGCATTGAAAAGATTTATACTTAAGCCAAACAAAACACTTGACAGTCCATGATTCAGAGCTCCAGAACATGTGTCATGTCTGATGTTTCCATTTCTGGAAATATGTAAGTACTTGGTGATAGTCTTGTTGCTTAAAGTTATATATTTCACATTCAGCTGTTGCTCGCACAACACACACAGTTTATTTGGTCTTATATTAGTCTAAAACCAGTGTCCCTTCAGTCACTGTCAGTGGCCAGACCTTCATGGAGACTGTCCATCTTTGGTGCTGCACATCTGTAGGTTTATTCTAACCCTTGAAACCAGTGCATTTAACTCTGACACTATTTTACAATCGCTAGGTGACCCCTAATTGTGATAACATGGAAAACAGCCACACAAAAGCTTCTTGAAGGGGTTGTTTTTATCCGAAGCAGTGGCTCTATCCAGCTGGACTATGCAATCCTGAATAAGCCCATCTGCGTTTTGGACATTTTGCTGAATGTTTTCCACCTCCACCCCCTGCTCCTGTACGAGCACGGCCACGTCCAGGAACAGCTCCTGGATCCCCTCGATCCTCTTCTCCAGCTCCAGCAGCTCCTGGTGTCGGCTCTCAATCTGCAGGAGGGCGGAGCGGGCGGTTTTCCCCGTCACATGGATGCTGAACACACACAACTCCTCGCCCTCCATCATCTCCTCCAGCTCCTGATCGCTGACCTCCCTGCCTACCACCTCCATCTGCCTCTTGATCTGCCGTTTACAAGCCTCCCTGTGACCCATCTCTGTGTCATTGTAGCTGAACATCACCTCCCGCAGAGCATTGCTGAGACACTGGTACTGCGTTCGAGCAATTCGGGCTGTGGGGTCAGAGCTGCCGCGCTCAGCCTCCAGCTGTCCTCGGAGGTCATTCATCATGTGCAGCTGCTGCAGCACAGCCTCTCCTCTGCGCTTAATGTCTGTGCCGATTGCATTGGAGTCCCGCTTGGCCACAATTGGATGGGAGGTCTTGTTCAAAGCCTGGTAGTTCACATCCTTCAGCTCACTGATATCATTCTGGATCTGCTGGATTTCCAGATGTATACGTTGGGCCTCCTTCAGGACGCCATCCAGTTCCGTCTCAGAATCCGCTGCTGCTCCATGCTCTGCCAGTTCCACTGTGCTGAAACCATCAGGGTCAGTTTGCACCTGGTGCAGGTTCCCCAGTCTGTCTCTCATGTCTGAAGCAAACAAGAATATAAGAGTCAGATTCATTTGGGAGCAAGAATTTGTCAATCACGTCTCTTAAACAGAGCAGTGTTCCGTAGTTTAGCGTCTCAGAAAGACGGTTTTCGAGTCAGCTGACCTTTTGGGAACTCACTGGCATAAAAAAAAACACCCTAATAGCTAAAGGTGAAACTGAAACAAGCACAAATTTGATACAGTTAAAGGGGTGGATGATGGTGTTACAGCCATAGAGACAGGAAAACCAAATATGAGTCTCATCTGACCCCATATCACCCAAAAACGTCACATTTTGACATTGGTGTCAGTGACAGTCGGTTAGGGGAAGAGATATAAAAGGCATGCCAGTAGGTTGAACCTAGATAGATATCTGCTTACAGGAAGGCATCAGTAGACTGAACGCAAAACAACAGGAAATAAAAAACTTTCTGAAAATCTAACAAATTATAGTTAACATCACAGTTTAAGAGTTTTTTCTGTGACCTAAAGGACCACACCAATCAGTATGTGTGAGGGTGTAGCCGAAGACAGATTGCTGGAGTGGAAAGGGCCGTGCCTTCAGAGCTGAGGAGACCAGCAGAAAACAACAACAACAGAAACAAATACATCCAAGATTAAAGGTGAAATACTGATGCATTTATGGTGCATTTCTCAACACTACCTCACACCTAAAGACAAAAAGTCAATCGATGATAAATAAGCTTCTACTTGTTCATGTAATAAATGTTTGAAAAGCTCAGTCAAACACACAATCCTACAAAGGAGCGTTTGCAATGCGTGAGTGAGCATTTTCTGCGTCTCCAGTATCAATACATCTTAGATGAATGATCTTGATTTACCAGAACGTGTCTCAAGACTCACCAAACAAGTTCACAAGTGCAAAAGTACAGACTAGAAGTTACTGTGCCCAATAATAGCTTGGTCTGAGGATCGTGGTCATACTCGAATTAAAGAGTTTTAAGTGAAACCCATGAAAGAATTCGTATTCCTGAGCAGCCTGATGAACTGCATGCACGACCCAGTAACTCAAGGAAATGTGATTTGTCTTAGCTGATTTCCACAGAAGATAAAGCCCATTTTCATTATTTTGTTGATGTTTTATACAACTGTAAGTGTAAAAAAATAATCTAATTTGAGGCCCTATAATTTTAGAGTTGTGTGCATTTTTTGGTCAAATCAGAAGAACATGACGTGTAATGACAGAATTCTTATTTCTTACTTGTACAGCTGTCAGTTTTCTGTAGATGGCTCACAAATGTTTGTTTGTCTTCTCTGGTTAAAGCTGGTCATGAGAACGGGAGTTAAGTCCAACAGGCGGCTGCAGTGAGAGCGGATGATCTTTGAAAAACGCTAACCATCACCACTGATGCACCTGTTTAAAAGGGATGGCTGTTAGAAACAAAACTTTCTGCATTCCTCTTGTGTCACATGGCGGCCCAGCGTGACGTAGAGCAAGGCAAAGCCAAGACTCTCGAGAATTTATCATAAAGGTGACTGAAATATGTTTACTTTCTTCTATTCTCAAGTCAGCTGCAAGTATATTTATTCTTTAATACACATTTCTTCGTTTAATTTGCATTTAAACAAGGAAGTTGGTGAAGGGATTGTGTTGAGGCCTTAAAAAACAGTGACACTAAACACCAGATGCATTACTAAAAAGAAAGAGGAAGTATTTCAGATATGTAATCTCCTTAAGGGGCGGAACCACGATGTCCATATGTGATAAGGAGTCATGAGGTCTTGCAGCAGTCTGATATCAGCTCTTCTTTACCTCTCAGTTTAATGAAATGTAATCTGGCTAAAGTTTCATTTACACGCTGCTCACACTGAAACCACAGACCATCAAAAGATTATCAGTCAAGCAGCCAGAAAAATAAGTTAAAGTGTATTTGGACAAGAGTGTGAATAGTTCAGTTGATGAGTGGGTGGCTGGGTGATTCAGTAATTTCCAAAGGCAACAGTGGGATGTACGTAGTTATAATTTCCATCAGCCTCCGTTAGTCTGAGTCACACTTCAGAGGGGAATTTTAAAGCTAAGATACTCAACAGAAAACACATTCTGAAACCGTGTAACTGCCTCGTGAAAAGAAGAGCAGTGTGAATGAAACCACTTATGGCTAAAGATCCCCCACATAACCACAGGGAAAGCAGCAGCCTGTTTGTTTCAGCTCACGTAAAAATCACTTGCTCAAGATCTCACATTTTTGCAACAGTTTGCTTCGGTTGTACTTCACACAGTAACAGAAAAAAAAAACCCACATTTGTTGTTTAGCTGTCCCCTCATAGATTTGATCAATCCAAAGAGTTAACCCAAAGCAGTTGATATTAAAATTCATGAAACTAGATATGTAAAATGAATAAAACACCGGGACGTCACTTGAAAGTAACCACTAGATGGCAACAAACACTTGAATCAGAAGGTGCTTTTAAAATTCAAGTCTGAGTCTGAATGTGTTTCCACTTTATCGCCACACCTGCTGCATCTTAGAGAGAGATGTTGAACACTCATTTTAAATGCTTGATGCACTCATATGAGAAGAAACAACCGCCTCATCATTTAATCTGATATTACTATTATATAAGACAGCCGTTTTGTCTGTTTGCACGCCTTTTTTTCTTCTTCTGAGCACGGTTTACGACAAATAATTATCGAGTTTAATCAGAAAAGGATGATCTGACCGAAATGATTTCTCATGGTTCGAGAGCCACTCGTGTATTTTCTGGCAAATTTTCATCAGGCTGTCATGTGCAGTTCAGAAAGTAACTGCTTCTGTCTGATGTGCCACAGGAATAGTTATCCTTCTATGAGATTCTCCCATCCCACCCATAAAAAAAGGAACTCTGGATCTCATTCTGTTGACAAAGGCTCTTTGTTCTCGATTTGTCTGTTTGTTAGGGCAGTCAGCCTGAGGAAGCTTGCTGATGTTTCCTTGGTTCATTTCACAATGATGGAGCCTGGGGCACATTTGGGAACAGTCTATTTAGCAGAAATATTCTTGTATCCCTTCTGTGCTTCAACACAATTCTGTCCAGCCGCTCCATATGCACTTTATCATCAACTGTGAAGCCTTTAAACAAACACTTAATTCTTAATTGTGTCTGATGAATTCAATTAGACCTGTCTGGAGTGTTCCCCACCTTTCATCCTGGTGGAGGTGCAGCTGGAGGAAATGAATGGATGAATTCAATTAGGCGCAGAAGGACTCTATTCAAGTTGTAGAGGCATCTCAAGGACAACTGACCAAATGTAAACACTTGAGAACGTCTGAAAACTTTCTGAAAGTGCTGTGATGGCACACTGTCCTTCTCATTGGAGCTGAAACATTGAAGAGTTTGCTTTGCTGATGGAGCGTTTATTTTGCCCAGGAGATGGCAGTGGTACAACAGTACCACCTACTGCTCATCAGGTTGTCTGCACAGATTTAAGCTAAATTCTTTCTTTAAAAGAAACAACCAGTTTCCAGTATGGGCTCAGGAGGTAGACACCCTCTTTACAGTCAAGTCGAAGCTTAAAACTTTTTTTTTTCTTTGTAAAGTTTATTGTTAGGACTGGCTCGGTTGGCCCTGAGCGATCTCTCTTGGTCTTTTGCCGTAGACCCGGGCCGCTCTCGTGCCCTGGGGTTACTTTTGTGAACTGACACTGCAGAAATAAACTGAATTCTCTTATTACATTTTTAAATGCGAAGTCTATTAAGGAAATAAATATTTGTCTGTCTGATAGAAGCATACATTTTTATATCAAGGAGAAAACACATTTTTATGTTTATTTCTCATTTTACATGTAAAATCCACTTTAATGCATACGGTCCATTTCTATTTGTAAACAGAAGGAGACTCATATCAAACCTGTTGCTTTTTATAGATGGACTTTATTAATTCAATTAATCCCCAGCTCTAAACTCAGCTCAACAAACATAAAAGAGTTAAAAGCTTCAGATTAGATTACGTTACCTCTTCTCAGTCACCTGGTTCTGATTTGAGAGTTGTTTTTTTTTTCTAAATCAATAAACTGAGTTTCAGATGTAGACTTC
Organism: Leuresthes tenuis; assembly: GCF_036924035.1. Lineage (NCBI taxonomy): Eukaryota > Metazoa > Chordata > Actinopteri > Atheriniformes > Atherinopsidae > Leuresthes > Leuresthes tenuis. The sequence goes on from NW_027325369.1 coordinate 15,655,088, forward strand.
CTTGATCACCAGTTAGGTTGCTCGCATGTGATTAGCAGAAATTGAACTCAGCCTTGTACGCCCTCCTCACCGCTTATCACATGTTCATATCTACCAGACAGTTTGAAGAGTTGAATAAAACAGTGGCAGTTTTATCACAGCTCATTTGGAATAGATGAATATTCTTGATTTAAGGCCACAAATCTGCTAAACTGAAAGACAATAGTCCATTCTGTGCACTTAGATAGTTGAAAGCAGCACATTTCACTGTCATCCAGTCACCATGTCACAGTGGCAGACTTATGTGCAGACACTATTATTTTTGAAGAAGCTTATATCTCCTTATTACACATAAGATGTACACATAATCAGGAATCCACTTGCTTGGCTCGGACGAACAACGTCCCTCCTAAAACTGAACTTTTAGCTGTGTGGTCCAGTAACTGCGGCTGTCATGAAATATTACTGAAAATGTCGTTTTTAGTGTGAAATCTAGTCAGTCTTTATTCATACTTAGAGAATAAATCAGTTAAATCTTCAGGCCAAGGTACACTAGTCTACATGTGAGATAATTGTCCCTGTAAAGCAGCTAATTTAATCTGATATCTTATCTTTTTTTTTTTTTTTGCTGATGTACAGTAAGTTACAACAAATTCAGGAGTGCGAGTTAGGCTCGCGTTAATGACATTTTCTGCTATTTCTGACAGATTTATGCAGTACAACTGTGATAATCCACAAAACGTCGCTGACATTCATGGTTTCTAATCTAATTTCACATGCATAGAAAAAAATGTGGTAAAGCATAAAGACTCATTCACTGAGTTTGAATTTCGTCCACTTGCTCATATTTGATACTGTGAAATGCCCCGTGTACAAAAAGAGCACATGCATGCACATGCAGTCGTGCTCGCTGAGACCCCCCGCGTCTTGATTATATTATGTTACATCAGGCCTCGGGAGTTAGGCTGCTGTTATCAACGGAGAAAACATCAGCTGTTTCCAGTTACCCGAAGTTGTGACTCTAATTATCTCAACTTATTAACTCCGTACTGAGGTTCACATAACAGCACCAGTGTCTCGGAGCATCTGATCAAATTAACATGAATGCCTGTCATGGGTTTGGAGATGTTTCTTTCTGATTTCCCAAGCTCTCACTTTGTTCAGCTTCAGTGACGCATCATTCTTGTTTTAAGTTAACCTGTCCCCAGCTTTAGCAGCTCATATGTAGAGCTTCATTGTGGAGCAAAAATAAAGTATGCGTCTATCACACGCTTTTTTACAAGATTTAAAAATGTAAGAGTGACTTTGTGAAGACAAAAGCCTAAGATTAAAAGTACTTTTTCATTTTACTTGTGCTGGACTGTTTGTGGCTGTGTATATGCAGGTATAAAGTTACATAAAACTGAGCTGTTAAACCCTTACAGACTCACAGCATTGAGTTGCTGAACCATCTTATCTGACTGAAATCTGACATCTGATATGATCAACAAAAGGCAGCCATGAATGATGGAATATTACTTAACTAATCCACTGCTATCTCATATTTGATGATCATGACATTGGGAGTAAATTTATAAAAGCAAGTGTTGCACAGCTACAAGTAACCCCTTCTATGACATGCAAAAGTTTGGACTCCCCTTGTTAAAATTTCTGTTAATCTGAGAGCAGGTAAAAGATATCCTGACACATTTTTCTTCAAGAAAAATTATCCTTATCATACCTAAAATTGGTGGGATTATAGCCAATTCTTCTTTCAGGAGGCTTCTAGTTCAAAGTCATCTGCAGTTTGGATGATAATTGTGTGTAAAAGTGTGAACCCATTATCAGTTTTCACCTCTTGTCCAGTGTAGATGTTGAGCTGTGTTTATATGCAGTATTCTGCTGATCCTTTGGTAGTGTTGTCATATGTCAACACACTATTTTTCTTGGCTATTTCCTGATATGTAAACCATTTTAACGCTAGTTAGCTTTTTTGTACAGAATGTTTGCTTTTCTAAAAAATTTTTGTGAAAGTGGGGATAAGAGAGTAACGAGTGACATGCAGTGAAAGATTTCAAATTTAACCTGATCCTGGTGCAAAGAAGTGTCAGTCTGGGGACATCAGATGGACAATTTATTGTGTGATTTATACAGACAACCCTCGATCAGGTATGTATATGGATAAAGTCACACAATATCCAAATTCCACTAAGTCTATGGCTCTATCGCATTTGCCCATCCCTCGTTTTTGGGTGTGAGATGTCCATTTTTCTTGTGGGGATCAATAAGTTGACACGATCTAGCCCCCACAACAGGGGCACATTTAGATGACTAAATGACCACTAATCCCTGATTACCAGAGAAAAGGGGCATCTACCCTACCTGGAAGAATGAAAAACACAGGGCTAGAGTCAATAGCAGTGACAACCTGAGGAAAAGTTTCTAAATCTTAACAGATTTATTCATGTATCTATTTAAAATGAAAAAAACCCTTACAGAATACTGTATGTAAATGGGAAATTAACTGCATTTATATAGCAGTTTTCTAGCCTAGATGACCACTCAAAATGCTTTTACAATACAAACCACATTTACACAGCATTTCTTTGTCTTACACAGTATTAGAGACAGTGCTGTCTTCTCTGTCATACATATTCACACATCAGTGAATGCATCAGAGCCAATATGGGGCTCAATGTCTTCCCTAAAGACACCTAGACAAGAGAAGCAGGGGATTGAACCACTGGTTCTCCAACAGGGCGAAGTCTGCTCCTTCTCGTGAACTACAGCTGCGCCGTTGCGATGATTTGTGATAGTTTTGCTCATGGAAATTTTCTTTCAGTGAATAATTTCTCTTTATTCTGTGAATTAGGCAAGTAGCCAAACTAAAACATTTTCTGACAATACAATTATAGTCAGTGGAATCAGCAGATTCTTTCATTACAGATACCTGAATATCTGGGAACAAATCAGCCTGATGGATGGGTACTTGTGTTTTTGAAACACTGAAAGTTTTGCTTAGAAAATGAACCCTTCAGTGTTCTGTGAAAAGGCTCTGAAAAGGCACACACAGGCAACTGTTCTTTCTGATGACAGAAAAGACAAGTTAGGGTTCAGTTTGAGGGTATTACTGAGGTAGGGTTTTGCTCTGAAAGCAAAGCCTGCCTCTGCTTAGACAGAAAGAAAACTGCTGAAAAAGAATTCATAATGACTAACATACGCATGCATCCACACAAAGTAACACATGTGCATGCTCTCTCCATTTCATATGGTTGTGTCATGGTTTATTTGTAAGAAGAAAAGTCAGTTCAGTTGTTGCTTGTGCTGAACAATTCTTATTTTACACTTGTTTGTGCACTGTACATACACTCTTGTGTAAGCTTCTCTTGGTTTCACCTGGTTTAAACTTCAGCACTTCAAGGCAGCTTGTTATCAATCAAAATAAGTACTTTTTTCTTTTATTATCTAATTTTTTTCAGAAAATAATTTTTCTTAACTCATCAAAAGGCCAAAACTAAACTAAATGAACTGTTTCCTTGGTTCAACACAAGCCCAAAGCATTATTGGTCCACCCCCATGCTTAAGAGTTGGAGAGGTGTTCTATTCATTGAATTACATACCTTTACACGCTCATTGGAGCCAAGCAGAAGTTCTTTTAGTCTTCACAGAACTTCAAAATACTGAATTCTGTCGATGAGTGTGAAGGAAAAGTTCTCATCCTGTGAGTCTTCCATGAAGTTCATAATTGTACGGATCAACAGAAGAACAGGAAATCTGGCATATTTCTGAAGGAATTTCGGTGGCCGTTACTTTGGGTCTGTCTGCAAACCTCAAAAAAATGTTATTTAATCTCAAACTCCAGTCCAGACTACACAGAAAATATGTTGCAGAGAGTGTATTGAGGCTGACCAAAATAGACAATTAAGAAACAGGAAAATTGCAAGGGAAAAAAAGTGTTTTTCGAGTTTGACGGGCATACAGCTTCCTAAGTAAATGTTCTTTGACAAAATGAAGTTTGGAAACATGACAGGACACACAGCGGGCTACAGGCAACCGACAAATTCGAGAAAATAAAACCCATACATGCTTGCATGTGAGGCCGATAGGTCACTGAAAGCTCAGCAGTTCTGGAGACTTTCCTACAGAAATATGATTATTTGCTTTCTTGCCAGCAGTTAGATGACATTATAGATACCACTCTTACATCTTCGCTGTAAACATGGGGCTCTTGTCAACAGCTGGTCAGGTTAGCTTAGTACTAAGGCTGGTTACAGTCTGATCTGGTTACATTTAGATCCTAGCTTGGATCTAAATGCAAGTGTTTTAACATTTGAGATTGAACATGAAAGCGTAAAGCTTTTTTCAGCAGCGCTTTCCACGTATGACTGAACATCTTGAAGCTCAGACACCCTGGCAGACTGCTTTGTGTTTGCCTGCTTTGCTCATGATATTCTGCCCACATGTCTCAGTTTACTCCCCAAATCACATTAAGTCTGTTTGGCTCAAAGGTTTGATCAGTCAGTTGATTTCCATTTACAAGAAAACTTATTGCTTGACTTCAAAATCTTTGACAATTTCCATAGGCTTTCATGCTGTTTGAAATAATTCTACAGGGATTACACAGTTTTATCAATAAATCGATGATACCGTGGATACTGACAATCAATTAAGATAACAGATGAACATCCTGAATCATTTCATGTATGACGCAACTGCATAAGAATCACACATGATGCCTCCTGATGTCTTATGCATCAAGCTTTCTTATGCGTTCTGAAATCAAATCAACCATACAATCTTTACAACAATCGTCACAACTTGACAAGACCAGTAAGAATCAATCCTTTCAGGCTATTTAGGGTAGCAACAGGCCTCTCTGGCAACTTCTTGCCACTCCTGCTAATTAACGGAGGGCCTCACGGGTCATCTTCATTAGGTGTTTGAACTACCTTGACTGACTCCTCTTAATGTGAAGCATCTGGTCTTGGCTGACCTCCTCCCAGATTACTGAACTTCTTGCCAGATCCAAGACGGGCGAAAACATTTCGAAAACATCACCTTCCGGTCATTACCCAAAGTTCAATGCCAAAGATTTACGTAGAGGCATGGACTGTCAGCTAGATTGAGGGCTTTGTCACAGCTCCTTATCTATCAGACGTATCGTACCTGTAGTGGAACTCACTGACCCTTTTTTATCACTTGTAAACAAGACCCCTGATTATCACAGTCACTTTTCACTTTAAGGAAATGTGCTTTTTCCTTTTCCTCTCCTGGATTGGAGCTTTTTCATGACACAAGTGCTTCTAAGGTAATTTGATTCTCAGAGCTGCTTTGTCTGAAACTAAATGCTTCTGGTCATGTGTCTCAATGCAAACAGATCGGACTTGACGAAAACAGACAAACGGTCTATCAAAAAGTCATTTTTTGATAAGAGGAAAAACTGTGCCTCTGGAGCATGACCTGGTGGTAGAGCTGTCGGTTGCACGCCTAGTGGCTGGCTTTCACACAAAAACCCGAATGAGCTCAACCTGAAAGAGTGAGGTGAGGGGGATGGGGTCCATCTGCAATGTCCAGAGAAGGAGTCAGTGCAATGTCTGCCTGTTGTTATGCAGGACAGATTTTGTTGATAGACAAAAAAATATAAAACAAAGACAACAATGACATTTTTAATAAAAAAAGACACAACGTCAAATAACTTGTAGCTGATGCCCTAATTTCTCCAATGGTTCAGACTGCAGGTAAAGATTAACTGTGCAGCTAAACTGCAGGTTTACTTGTGGTTCCCAGAGTTTCTAAAAGTAGAATGGGAGGTAGAGCCTTCAGTTATCAGGCCTCTCTCTTGTGGAATAAGCTGCCAGTAAATGTCCAGGAAGCAGACACCCTTTCCACTTTTAAGATTAGGCTTAAAACTTTCATTTTTGATAAAGCTTATAGTTCGGGATGGCTCAGGTAATCCTGAAACATCCCATAGTTAAGCTGCTATAGGCTTAGACTGCTGGGGGACCACATCTGTCACACCTTTCCTCACTTTGCTCTCTTTTCCTCTCGTTTAATTTCTCAAATGTACATGTGACATTATTGGGGTTATTAACTTGTGTTTCCCTGTTCCAACAGGTATCCTTTGAATGGTGTTACGGTGTTTGTTGTCCCCTCTTTTCTGTCTTCTTCAACCCCAGCTGGTCGAGGCGGATGGCCACCCTTCCTGAGTCTGGTTCTGCCAAAGGTTTCTTCCTGTTAAAAGGGAGTCATTTCTCTCTACAGTCACATCTGTTAGTTTCCTTAGCTCGGATTTTTTTTTTATTGGCTCTATATGAATAAATTTTTTTATTTTTATTAATTAATTTGATTTAATTGGATTATGATTACAATGAATTTAACTCCAATTGTCTTGAATTGGACTATATTATTTAAGTGCTGAGATGACATTTGTTGTAATTTGGCGCTAAATAAATAAAACTGAATTTAATTTAATCAAACTTAGGTGCATTTCAATGATTAGTGTTTATAGGTGTTTTTATTCTGTATAATGATCATTTTAATAAAAAATAATATTTTAATTCAATAATTGTGTCAATAATCAATAATCTTAGATAATCTCTTCAAATCGTGTTCATCCCTCGTGGATGCTTTGATTTATGATAAGTAAATCTATTATTTACTGCTTAAAAACAATTTACAAAAGTGTCTCTATTAGAAATACTATGCTCTATGTGTCTATACTATGTGTCTCTCTTTTTTTGCAGTATTTTTCCCCTCTTGAGTTGATATTTGTTGTGATGGAGCATTTTCCACATTGGGATTCTGGCTGATGCCGCATCAGTTCCAGTAAACTTCGAATATTGACCGTTGTCACTACAGCTGGCCAGCTGTGTTCACATGGCAAATCTTGCACTGCCAGTTCAAATAATGTCATGGTAGCAGCGATATAGTCACATCCGTCCAAGAGGTGATGGCTTACAGCTGGGACATGGCTCACAAAGACTGGGCCACATCTTCAGTCAAAGGAGGGGAAAAAAGAAGAAAAGAAAAAAGAAAAGGGGCCGCAGGTTAACTTTATGAATGAGCGGATTGATTTAGCTCAATCACAAACGCAAAGTTCAGGATGCAGTGTATTCATCCATGCATTTCCCCATTTAAAAAAAAAGAAACTGTATCTTAAATCAAAGAGGAATTCTGAATATCCTTGTAAAAAGAGAAGGTTTGCAGGGACCCTGACTTTATCTGTTTTCAAATGAAAAAAAAAAAAATCTTTAACTGGACACTTGTTTGTTTCAGCCTCGTGAACACCGTGGTAAATCTACAATGGTGCTTCGTGCTTGTTTCGCCGACATTTACTCAGTCATCTGATTACAGGCTGTTTTCTCTGCAGTTTTTTTTTCTCCCTTCTCTGATGCAGCGAGAGGCGGGCTGGGCCGGGCCGGGCAGGACCAGGCTCGGCTCATATGGCTTCATGTGATCTTGTTGGGAGGCGTTTAGAGGAAAAAATAGTTTGTCAACATCCAGTCTGCAGCATTTGAGAGCTGAGCCTCTTTCTCGTCTTACGGAGCTACCGGCTGGTGTGCGTGCTTTGCCTTTCTTTCTGGGGAGGATATTTTCATCACTTGTGCGGATCCATCCGGATAGTGACGCTCTGCAGCTCCGATAATGGGAGACGCTCAGTCTGCGCAACGGGACGACAAGAAGGATGCAGCAGCTGAGGAGGACAGCGGAAAAGTGGATGATGTTCAAACTGAGCCGCATACTGACGAGAAGGTATCAGGTTTTTATCCCGTCTAGCTGTAAAAAAAATAAAAATCCCTTCTATGTGCAGACTAATGGTTAATCCTACAGTTTCAAACGATTTTCAGCGGTTTGATTACATTTTTTCATTTTATAAAAAAAACCCTCCTAAGATTTGAGCTGGTGGTTGTTAAAAGCTGGAGAGATGCTGAGTCTGGGTTTTGCTGTTGTCAGGACAGTGCGGATGCTGCCAGCCAGCACATCCATTAACAGCAGAATAAAAAGTAAAGTCCTTGAGCACATCCACCCGAGCTCTCCCACTGACATTCTTAATCTAAAACAAATACACCCTATATCGTTGAACTTCCCCCCCCCCTCAGATTGGTTCACCCAGGAGGCAACAGTTAATCAGTTTCTTCTTATTAAGTGTAAAATCAAAACCGAGTTGCTGGGGGGTTTCTTTGCGCTTGAGGTTGACGTCTGGAGAGCCCGCTAACACTGTTTCACTGCTGTTGCAGTGATTTTGCACTTACTGTAGGGAATTATTTAGTGTAATCTGAGTAGAACCCAGGAGAGGGATACAATGTCGTCTTTGCTGCACTCGGCAGAGAGCAACATTGATTATTTGTGTACAACATCATTACCTGGTCATGCTGAGCAGGAAGTCCGACAGAAAGCAATATTATGTAACAGTGATAAGAGCTATTAAAGCTTTAGGCTTAAGATACTTTTCTAACATGATTGACTTAAGGTTATCATATGATGTAAAATGGAAAACACACCTTTACTGTGAGAGATTATTTAAAGTTTAAAGTAGCATATGCTTACCAAGTAGAATAAGTGTTTTTTCCCCCCTTTTTGTATGAGTTGTGAGAATAATTGAAGGGCCTATGTGTCACGTGTGTTTGCAAAGATCTTACATAAGCTGAAACATTTTATTTGATTTACTGAACATTTGAAAGCTGCACATGCAGCAGCAGCCAGGCTCTAGATAACTTTAGTTTGTGCATAACATAGGGAATTACTTTTTACTGGAAGAATGAGTTATGATTATGGCCTTTGATCTTTTGGCATCCAGTAATTATCTGAATTTGGAGTGCGTGTTAGTATTTTATCTCTGCCTTTACTGAGAGTAATTTTTCTCGTGGTTTAAACTCCAGAGGCGATGTTAGAAAAAAAACTCAGAAAACTCCTACAACTAATCAGTAACAGCTATTTGTAAAGATGCTTATTTGACAACTTATTTCATATTAGTTGTTGGACATGACATTCTTGTTCCCAAGCTCTGAGGCCACCACCACACTCAGCCAACTGTGATTGGTCTGTATTGTTTGTTTACAAAACAGGAGACAAAGGAATTCCATATGGAAATTCTTTGTTAACTGCCCTGCTTCATTTGTCTTTTAACTGCAGCAAGTTGCTTGCATGACTGTCACTTGTGAATGGGTGAAACTGACTGCCGAAATACTGGTTTTTATAATTTAACTTTTAAAAAATCGTGTCTTCACCACACATGCAGAGATGCGCTCTAAACTCAGGCTTTTTTTAATTTTTTATTTCAGCCTCTCAAAAACAATGTGCAGATCGCTGAGATCAATGGAAAAGCAGACAGCTCTATAGCAGCACTTAATGGTCACTGTGAGGATGAGATTGCTGCAGAGGGTAGGTACTCATAAACTGTATAGTGCGGCATCATTTAAACAGAAGCATGACTTCCTGGATTTCAGCTGATAGAATTTCAGATTTTTTTTGCAGCCCTTGCAATCAAAGTGTTTTAATAATTCATTTCTTTTCTGGTTTAGTTGTTCTTTCTCCAGACAAGGATGCCTCAGAGCCACTGAAAGAAGAGGAGACACCCTTAACAAAGGAGCTCTCTGATGAAGCTGATGCTGATGAAGTAGGGCCAGTTGAACTGATTGAAATGGAGGCCAAGCAGAATGATATCAATGAAAGTTTTAGGAAATTTTTCAGCAACATTAGTTTGAAATTAACAGTGAAGAGAGGTTCTACAGACCAAGTTGACATAGCAAGACACGAGGCTGAGGAGGAAGCAGACAAACCAGAGGACGTCAAAGATGCCATAAGTGAAATAACTTTTGAGAATGCTGAGCAGAATACAGATCTTAATGCAGCACAGGAGCTCCTTGACAATGATTCAACAACTTATCAGACACTGACAGATGGTACATCGGAGGAATTGTTTGAAAAAGCAGAGAAAACAATACAAACTAAAGAAGAGGTTGCATCTGATGATGTAGAAATGACTTCACCTGCAAGTGAGGATGCACACCTGGATGCCACACCTGAAGAGGAAACAAATTCACTCTCTCCAACTCTTCCAGACGGAAGAGAGATTGCAACTCAGTTTAAAAAGTTTTTTACCAGCGGAATCTTTTCTGGTATTCGAAAGAAAAAGAAGACTGCAGACGACGAGGTAACTGAGAAAGAACTGGAAGATATGGGGGAAAAGGTAACTGCAGAGACAACGGACCAAATTGTACAAGACCAAAAACAGGATGAAGAGGAGATTTCTCCAGATGTTGAGGGAGATAAAGGTGAAAGACAACCTGATGGAAATCAACTTGAAGAGGGCACCCTGACAGCAGAATCAGCTCAGGCAGTGGATGAAGTTCAATCGCCCAATGCAGCTGGGAAAGAGCCTGGAGTTCTAAGCTCTCAAGAGAAAGACAAAGTTCAAGCCAGTCCTCTGAAAAGGCTCCTTTCAGGCTCTAGTTTAAAGAAACTCTCCAAAAAGCAGAGAGGCAGAAAATCAAGTGATGGAAGATTGTCTGACTCTGGGGAACACATTTCTGATCAGCTCCTGTCATCTACAGAGTCAGCTGAGAATCAGAGGGAAGAAATTCCAGCACAGACCTCCGCTGAGCCAGCAGGTGGAGAAGAGGGAGCATGGGCTTCCTTCAAAAAACTTCTGACTCCGCAAAAGCACGTCAAGAGGTCCTCCTTGGGCCAAGAAGAGGGGAAAATTGCAAGTTTAGAAGATGGAGCAAAGCCAGGGGAAGGAGAGCAAATATCAGATCACAGCACGGAGGAAGGAAAAAAAAGAAAAGATTCGACTGTGTCATGGGAAGCTGTTTTATGTGGCTCTGGAAAAAGACGAAGCCGTAAAACATCCGACTCTGAGGATGAAACGCCCCAAATTGATCTTGAAGATAAAAAGCAAAACAGTGGACCCAAAGTGGAGCCAGGGAGAACTTCTAATGAGATGTACGAAGTTCTGGTTCCATCCCCCCAAACAACAATTCCTCCAGAGGAAGATGAAGGCTCAACATGGAAATCATTTAAAAAACTTGTCACCCCCAAAAGGAAGGTAAAGGATGAGGATGAAAGCAAAGATAATATACAGGACACTGACAGGGAAGTTGCTCAAGAAGATTCTTCCTTTTCCATAAAGAAACTCCTGCCAGGACGAAAGAAAAGAAAGTCTGTTGAAAAGCAAGACCAAGTATCCCTCAATGAGGCTGATAAGGAAGTAGTTTCAGCTGATGAGGACTCTGACACACCGGCTGTGGTTCCACTGTCTGAGTTTGATAAGGATGAGTCAGCAGAGCAGATACAAACACAGGCAGACATAGAAAGTCACGTTCCAGAAGAAGCTGACAATGAACTCCAGAAGGACCTCATTGATAAGATGACAGAGCAAGGCCTACCTCAGGATGTTCCTTCAACTGAGGCAAAAGAGATCCAAGACAATGAAGAACCTGTAGAAAATGATGTTTCGACGGCACCTGTTACAAAAGAAGAACCAGAGGACCTCACAGAATCAGACAGTAAACAACAACTCAGTGATATTCCAGAGGAGGGGGTAATTACGGAGACATCTTTAGTCTCAGTCGCTGAGGAGGCAGCAAGAGATGACACTATAGCAGACGACCTGATAGAGATCACATCCGAGGCCGTAACTGCTCTTGAGCCTGTGGATGTTACTCTAGCAGATGAAACTGAGATGATTTCTGCAGTTTCCCAGCTGTCAGATTCTTCAAAAACATCTGGCAACACAACGCCAGTGCCAGCTGAATACAACATCATGAAAACAGAGGTGCTACTGCAGCAGGTCTCTGAGACCATGTCCATGACACCAAAGACAATTCCAGTGTGTTCAGGGGAGATAAGTTCAGAAAGAGTTGTTTGTTCAGTCTCAAATCAAATACTTGGATCATCTGCAGTAAACCAGCCAAAAGTACTGGAATTACACCGAGGATCAGATGCAGCGACTATAAAAATGGGCCTAAATGCTGAAGGAATTGATGCAGTAAATGAACTTGCTGCAACTTCTCAAACTGAGAGTGTGTCACACCTCAATGAAGCTATTCCAACAGAAATTGTGTCAGAGGATCCTGTCAAAGAGTTTGACAATGCTGAGTGTGTTGCAGAGGAAGTATATGAGGTCAGTGTTTCAGAGTTACAAATTACTGATGTGAACCAGCATGTAGTGGAATCTATATCAGAGGTAAATGAGGCTGTGTCCACAGAGCAGTTACCAGAAAAAGATGACGAAGTTGCTCCAGTTGAAGAAATTGTGTGGGATCAAACAGAGAAAGACATCTCAAAAACACCCTCAAGAGAAGGAGAATCGGTTGTTACATTAACAGATGAAACTGAGGATGCAACTGAGAAAGAGGAAGTCCAAATACTGGAAGAAGAGGAAATTGACACCACACAAAATGTCGAGAAATCTCAGGCTGAGGGTCTACCACCCTCTTTGGCGGATGAGTTGGAAGCAGTGACGAGAGCAGAAGCAGCTGCATTAGCTTCAGAGGAATGTGATGTTCAGTCTTCTGAAGTACCATCCTCAGAGGATATTCCATCACCTGCAACAGATACAGATGAACCCAAACAGACAGCTGAGCCTCGCACTGAAGTAACTGATGAGTCAGAAAACACAGAGCAACAAACAAGTAAAACCGATCAATCTGAAATGAAAGTTTCTGAAGTTCGAGAAGTTTCCGATGTTCTAGAAGTTTCAAAAATTCCTGAAGTCACAGAAGTTCCAGAAGTATCTGAGGTTGCAGAAGTGTCTGAGGTTCAGGAAGTGTCTAATGTTCCAGATGTTTCTGATGTTCCAGAAGTGTCTGAAGTTCCCAAAGTTTCTGATGTTCCAGAAGTGTCTGAGGTTCAGGAAGTGTCTAATGTTCCAGATGTTTCTGATGTTCCAGAAGTGTCTGAGGTTCCAGAAGTGTCTGAAGTTCCAGAAGTGTCTGAGGTTCCCAAAGTTTCTGATGTTCCAGAAGTGTCTGAGGTTCCCAAAGTTTCTGATGTTCCAGAAGTGTCTGAGGTTCAGGAAGTGTCTAATGTTCCAGATGTTTCTGATGTTCCAGAAGTGTCTGAGGTTCAAGAAGTGTCTAAGGTTCCAGAAGTGTCTGAAGTTCCAGAAGTGTCTGAGGTTCAAGATGTGTCTGAGATTCCTGAAGTTACAGAAGTTCGAGAAATCTCTGATGTTATAGAAGTTCCCGAAGTATCTGAGATTCCAGAAGTGTCAGACGTTCCAGAAGTTAAAGACATTTCTGAGGTTGCAAAAGTTTCTGAAGTTGAAGAATTTTCTGAAATTAGAAACGTTTCTGAAGATACAGAAGCATTGGAAGTTGTACAAGCAGAGATAAGTGTTCAATTGCTTGAAAAAGAAGTAATATCAGAAGATGCTCCTATACCAGTGGAAAAAGTTGGAGAGGAGCCCAAAAAGGAAGCAGAAACCCTGACTGCAGTTAATCTTGAACCAGAGGATGCTCCTAAAACCAAGGATGTTCAAGAAACAGAAGCTGCGGTTGTTCCTACATTAGATTTCGAAGCGGGTAACTACAAATCACTTGAAGAGGAAGTTATAACAGAGGATACTCCAACAGTGGAGGCAGTTATAGCTGAACCCAGACAGACAACTGAAGTTAACGCAGCGCAAGAAGAAGAATTAGAACCAGAGGCATCAACAACCGACATTAAAGATTTTATACCTGAAACCGAAACGGATACGGAGACAACTAAATCTCCATGTGAAACTGGACAAAGTATTGAGGAAAGTAGCACTCAGAAACCCGAAAGGCAAACATTGGTGGAAGATGTTCCACAACCAAAAGAAACTGATGGTGTTACAGAAGAAACTGAGAAAACAGTCACACCGCAACTGGTTCAGGCTTTAGAGATAAACGAGGATCAGGAAATTGAAAGTGGCCCATGCAATGCTCAGGTAAAGCATGAATATAGCATCACTGAAGCTGCACAAACGCTGCAAGCATCAACAGCAGTTCACATATCCTCTGTTAACCAGGAACCAAGCAGTGCTCAGGTCCTGGAAAAAACTATATGCACTGAAGATACCCCAGCACCTTGTGTAGATAGTGCTGGAGTTTCAGATGAACCAACTTATGAAGTGAGTGTCTGTGGAGTGCAGCAGAGTGTAGAGGGGGGAAATGCAGGTGAAATTCCAGATGCTAAGGTAAATGCTGCCACAACCGATCATACTTTGGTGACACAAGTGGTCACAGGTAATATCAAAGATGTTTCAGCTGACAAACCTAATCTTTTGGTCCATGAACCCTTGACAAGCAGAACTGTAAGTGAGATAGAGTTCAATGATCCAGTTGAGACTGTGACGCCATTATTGACAAACAACGTAAGTCAGATGGCAGAGAAGGGCAGCATGGTCATCTTAATGCGTGTGCCTTCAGTGGAGTTTGAGGAAAATCACAGGTTCCAGGTGCAGGTGATGGATGTAGATATCAGATCAGCTCAGAATGCAGTTGACACGGTGATAGAGGTTGGGGTTACAGAAGCCAAAGAAGTCATAGATGTTTGTCATGAAACCATTGACAAAGTGGAAAATCTCTCAGCCACTCCTGATTTTGAAGAGGAAATTGGCAAAGAAGAAATTAAGGTGACAGTTCAAGAAGTTATTCAGCATGAGAAAGCCAACTTAGAAGAGACAGTACCTGGATCGGCTGTGGTAAATTTGGAACAAGAAATCATTGAACAACCGGGTGCTGCAACACAAATGAGTAAAAGTGAATCCAGTGAGGCAGAGGACCAAAAGCTGATAAAGGAGGGCACTGAGGCAGTCATGGAAAGTCAAGCCGAAACACCTTCTGCCATCATTGAACAGTCTTCCATCCTAAATGACCAACAAGAGTTTGAGGTTCACAAGCAAATACCCGACAGTGCAGAAAGTCTGGATCTGTCCGTCCAAGATCACAAAGAGGATTTGGAGGAAACCAAAGCTGAGCTGGAAAAATCCGAACTATTCGTCATAGCAGGAGATGCGACAGCAGAGGAATTATCTTCGAAGAAACTCAATGAAAACGCCATGGAAACACAAAAGCTGCAGACCACCCAAAAACAGATTATGACACATAGTAATGCTGGATTAGCAGTCCCCCAAAACACCGGATTAATCTCATCAGTAGGTAACATGGAGTCCCCTTCAAGTCTTTCTTTAGAATTCAAACTGAATATACAGTTTGGACAAGCAAAGGGGCCGGCACCCCCTTCATTTCCTATAGAGAGAACTGAACCCGTAAAACAGACTGACATGTTTGAAGTTGGTGTTCAGGCAGTGGAAGCAGAAGAACCTCTTCCGCAAAGCAACGTAGCACAAAACGTTGAGAGTGTGAAACAGACAGAGCTAAATGAAGTTGCTGTTCAGGCTACGGGTATCACAGAAGCAGACGCAGCCTTTGGTTCAGTTCAAGAAACAGCGATTGCAAGTCAGCCGGTGCTGCAGGATATCGGCATCCAAGCAATCGAAACAATAGAACCAGTGGAACAGATCGACTCTATGGAGACAGTAACCCCACAGGTTCAGGTAGCAGAGGTAATACAGCCAGCAAGACAAAAAGAGAAGAGAGCTGTGCCCCTGTGTAAGCCGGTGCCCTCTGTGACAAAAGCAGAGGGGGATGTTAAAGAAATAGAGGAGGAGAATGATCAAGATGTGTGGCTGGATGCCGAGGAAGACATTTACACTCAAGAGGAAACACAAAGCTCCCCTCCTGTGGCGGAGGAACCTGTGGAGCTGCCGAGTGAAAGTGAGCAAAAGAAACAAGAAGAAGTGGAATATGATTTTGAAAAGGCGTGTGACCCCGAGGGCAAAGACAACGAGGGTCAACAAGAGACACAAAAAACTCTCGGAACATGCGACGTTGAGAGCGAAGGAGAAGATTTTGCTGTTGCATTTGAGGACCTGGAAGAAACCAAGATCGCTGCAGACGATCTGGATTAATATGACCCAGCTCAAGTGTAACTGACAGGTAAGCCTCTTCACTAAATCTGATTTGACAGAATCTGACCCATTAATCAGCTTGCTCTTTATCACAGTTCCTCACAAGCTCAAATAAACGAATGTCCCGCTATATTTCTTTCTGTCTTTTCGCAGGGTGGACAGTCCAAAAAAAAAAAGAAGGAAAAGGAAAGAAGTCTCCAAAAGCCACTGAAGCCCATTCTTTGACATTATGTTAATGCAGTGATATTTCAGTATTTACTGCTGTGATCAATCTTGATTTTCATCATTATATTCTAAAGTATTTAACTTCTGATGGAGGTGTGGCAAGAGAAGTGTGGTCTGGAAAAGTGCTGATCTTCTCAGGGGGAATGCAGTGAGATTTCAAGTCTGACTACATTGACCACGCAAAAGCCTCTTTCAGTAAATTTAACTTGCTGTTCTGTGGAGTGCCATTATGACTACTAATGATGTCAGGTCTTTCCTGATTTTATTTAACACGTGTTCACTTTTTAAATAGAATGTATATGCCGCAGAGAGTATTTTTAACTGGTTTTTTCTTTTAAGCTTCAAAAGCATAAAAGTTCAGAAGCAGCAGTGGTTCATGTATGTAAACCCCCAACACAGCACATCTTACCTTTTTATATTTTAGTGTAGATATTTGCCAGCGCTCACTATGTATCATCTATGTTCATAGATAGTTCATAAAAAAGAAGCCTCTAAATCCCCTAATCACACTGAGGATATATAGTGTAATTATATGCAATATTGTACATAATGTGTGTTTTAATGCTTATCCAGGCTGGTCTGTGCGCATTTACAATAAACAATCTACAACCCCAAGTCAGGAAAAGTTGGGATGGGTTTTTTTTTTTCCTGTACTTTTATTTAAGTGCATAAATCATGAACCCAAGATGTTTTTTTCAATGGTTTCCAAAGGTTTACTATAGTTTGTCTTCTCCAATTTTCCTATGAAGGACATTGTCCATCCTTTGCTCTTCCAAGACTCGTACATACATCTAGTTTTAGTATAGAATCTTGATTACAATCACCTGTTAGAAATATTATCATGTCTTTCTCTCTCTCTCTATATATATATACATATATATTTATTTTAACTTTAATACCAGCCTTTAATCGCCCCAATCCAAATTTTTTGGGTGTTACAGGCCTGAAACACAGGAATGTACATACATAAAACATGAAATATCTTGGGTTCATGCCATTAGCAAGTGTTAAGAGTTAAAGTAAATGTAAAAAAAAAAAAAAAAAAAAGAATCCCTGGGTTGTCTTTTAAATTGATCTATTTTTTTTTTGTTTTCCATGCTGTCCCAGCTTTATCTGATTTGGGGTTGGAAACAAATTTTCCTCGGGCAATTTCAAGAGTAAGAACGCAACAAAGTTGGCAACTAGTCTGAAGTTTGATTCACCCCCCCCCACACGTAACTCTGACTAATAAAGTTAAAATCTGCAGTGTCTTAATCATGGCTTTTTCTCCAGCTGCGTGTCCAGTAAGCTTAGAGGTATCAATGACAACACAAACCCAGCGATCCAACTGTGATGGGATGAAATGATTGACATGCTGTTGTGTTTATACTTTATCCTCTTTTATTCCAAATTTCAAATGAAAAAAAAAAACGCCCGAATTACCTGTATTCATATATCAGTGTTTTATGACTAAAATACTGTTTTATTTGATTAAATTAATACCTGCAAAATTCGAGTACCTCCTGCATTGTAATCTGGTTGATCACGTTCTGCTCTCAGATCAACAAATGGCTACTAAAATAAGGGCAAAACACTTGAAAATAAAGAGCTTTATTGCATTTTGTACAACACAGCACTCACAGTCGGCATTCTGGGCTAAATAAATCCGGACGCATTTACGCTCTTAGTTTATTCTGATGCAAGGAATCGGTCAGATGGCCGATGATAGTGTAAAAGTGAGAGTCTCTGATCCATAAATAATTCAGCAATCCATTTCTAAATACTTTCATAGTTGGTGAAATGACTGATTAACAAAAAGCAAAGATTTATTGTGCATTGTTGAAACATTTAGACTGCTAAACATGAAGAATAAGGTCCCCATCTCGATTTCAGTTCCTTCAGTGATTCAGTGTTGCATGACTACCACTCTAATGTGTACCAGCCTCCAGTTACCTTTAGAGATCTGTGTATTGTTACAGCAGAAGTTCAGAAGATCATTTTTGCAAGTTCAAACATAACCTAAAAGAGAAAGAAACAACAGATGTGATTTTTTTTTTTTTTTTTAAATAAGTGCACCCCAAGGTTTGACATGATAACTAAATATGAAGGTCTGACACTGTACGACCTCCCTCACCTCGATCGTAATGAGGATGACGATCATCCACTCCAACCTCAAGCTGTGCTTCTCGCTCAGGTGGCTCCTCATCAGGTCTGTGAGCTGCGTGCAGTGCTCCAGCTTCTCATTCACAACCTTAAAGACACACACACGATATTTAGCGTAAGAGGCTCGTGCCTCCTGCAAAACACCACTGTTGGCGTTTCCAGAGCAGCTTTACTTGCATTGACTCTGCGGTTGATGCTGAGGAACTGGCACGTCTTGTCATAGAGTTTTTCCAGGTTTTCGCGGTCCCAGTAGAAATCAGGTGTGAGGAGCAGGTCCGACCTCAAATTTATACAGTGTCTGTGAGAGAAGGAGGAAGACACAAGAGTTTAAAACACAGTTTGCCATTATCCTCCTCAAGCTGTTAAAAATAGTAAATCACGCGAGGAGAGTGGCATCAGTAATTGGAAAGCGTTGGCTTGCTGTTAAATCTTAAACAACAAAGACTGGACTGCCATTTAGAGCAAAGTGAATTTACCTTAACGTATAAAGCTCTCCTATCTTCTGCATCACTTCGGCAGAAGACAACTTCACTCTCTTGCCAGACTTCAGGGTCTGGGGAGAAAATGTTAGGATATTACCATGAATATTTTAGAATAATAACTGCACAAACAACCATCACATGTCATCAATTATTCAGATTAACTTGCTGCTTCTTGTACCTCTGGTATCGATTGTATTGACTCTACAAAGTTGTCTAATGCCACTTCCCATATTGCCAACTTCACTGGAAAAGAAAGCAAGAGTCAGACTAGAAAGCTGAGCAGCGAGTGCAAAATCTTAAGATTTACAGTTCAAGTGTAGGCTCATACCAGATAAGCAAAGTGCATTTGAAAATGCAAACTTCTCCAGAACAGCTTCATGCTGATCCACTTCACCCCTCAGGATGAAATTGCCACGCTCCAGCTTTGTATTTCCCCTTAAGAAGAGATTTAAATATTACGAAAAGGCGTGCAACGACGAGACGTACAAATCAATCGAAACAGAGGGTGCAGATCATCATACTCTCCAGCGGTGTAGTTGATCTCCTCGTTTTCCCAGTGAACTAATGCAACTTCATAAGGCTGGATCTCATGATGCTCCAATAACCTCAAGACCTTTTTCATCTGTAAACACGGGTAAGACAAGATACATTAGAGAACTTAGCAAGAGATTCAATTCATGAATATAAGACTTTTAATGCGATGCGTACCGTTTTCTCCTCAACATTCCAGAAAACCACTGATCCTTCCCTGAAATTTCAGATTGTGAATGTCAGAATAAAGTTTACACGACACAAGAAAAATACAAAGATATTAATAATATATAAAAATGTGTTTATATCTTTAAGCTTTATATATATATATTTTTTTCCTTTACGTACGTGACAAGAGCTCTGGTGAAGATATTGATATTACAAAATTGACACTTTTCTGTTAATTCTTAAAAAGTATTGCAGAGCATAGCATTGAAGCAGAGCACTTCATTTCTACCTGAAGAAGAATATTAGAGCATTGTCATCTGGTTTGGCAGCCATGTCTGTGCTAATCACCAGCACATTTGAGGCGTCTGAAATGAAAACATGGCAGTAACAAAAGGTGCTCCAAGCATCATGCATCACAGCTGAGCAACTGCGGAGTAATCTTAAGAGTGTTCTGCGTCATACCTCTTGGTAAATCTATTTCCTGGAAGCCCTGGTTTATCAAGTCGTGGCAGAGTGTTGGCAAATGATACTGATCTGCTGTTGCAAAGGCGATGCATTGCATCATATCCTACAGGCATAGACACACCTGAATCAATAACTCAACCAAAACTTTGCATGCAGCAACAGATGCAAAAGCCCACCAGTAATCTGACCACAAATTAAAGCACCTTGTCCTCATTCATTGAAGGCTGATTGGCTCGAGAAGGTTGTTTAGTGCGTGGTCCTTTGGGAGCCCTTTTTCCAGGCACCGTTGCTGGTTTTAAAGTTGATTTTAACACTGACTTTACAATGCTGGCTGAATAAAAACGTGCCGGTCCACATCTACAGTTAGACGATAGATCAGTGCAAGGACTTTTAAATCCACACATGGCTGGGAGAACATGCCTTGTTCGCATGTGTTGCTGATGAAGAGTGTTTACATGAGCAGTCCTAGTAAAGATCCACGGACCAGAGTGATTCCTGGGTTTAGATTGATATTTGTGGGGCTGGATATACTGGGACAAAGTGGTTGAAGCCAGAATGCAGGCTGATCTAATCTCTGCAGGCCGCTGAGCTCCCAATCTGGACCACAACTTCTGGAGAAGCATCTTCCATAGACAGTGGTACAGGTGAGCTACAACACAGGAGAGAACAGGCAGTATATCTTAAAAAGATATGAATAGATATGGTTGACGTGCAATCCTGTGATTTAATCCATCAAAAACAATAGAAATCTGCAAACCAATCAGTATCTATAAGAAAATTGATTAGCACTTCACGTGTGTCATTTTACACATATTAAATTCAAAGTAAATAGAGTCAAAATAGGAGCCAAAATTAGCAAGACTGACCTTGACAACGCTAAGTGGTAGTTTTCTTACTAGTACCTTTTTGTTCTTTTTAGGACTTATCCGTATTAAATAAACAGTGAAACTAACACAGGGTAAAACCACTACAGTTCTACGTCAGCTAATAACTTCTGAATACATGTGAACAGGAGACAGCTAGCTAGAAACAAAGTTAGCCGTCAGTTAGCTCACCGGTGGTGAAAAAGAGGTATATCAGAACAAGTCAACGTTACGTGATCAGAAACCCGCGGGCACGTTGAGCATCGTGCTTAAATAAACCATAAACTTCACAAAATCTACATGACAGATTGCATGTCAGACACAGGAGGCGTGTTTGATACACAGATAGGGTGTTTGCTAATAAAGTTTTTTGACACTCACTTCCTGTTTGATATGACGTAATCAAAACAGGAAGTGGTAGATTCACCTCCCCGATCTATGACTTGCAGGTCAAGCCGTGTGACTACGTCCCCGGTTCATTCACCCCATTGTTTCCACTAATGTCATATGTTCTAATTATATTTAAGTACAGTATTGTATGCAAGTGTATAAGTGTGTGTATGTTTAGAGAACGAATAGACAACTGATGATAAGAGTTATCCTGTAATTAGTGAAAAATGAAGGGGCTACCAGGCAGTTAAGGCTTTTGACCTTGAGAGAAAAAGATCTGAAAGTCTAAATCCAGGGCACAAAAATCTCTCGTCGTTAACCTTCACGTGTCGTGTCTTTTTTCTGTGATCTGTTGTTATTGTATATGCAATTTCCGTACCAGTTAAACACAATTGTTTCCGTACGTCCATTTTTTTAAATCTAATAAGCAAATTTTTTTCATTTTGTAAAATGACCGACACTTTTATCTACAGCGCCCCCTCTGGTTGAGCCTGGTAGAATCTGTGTTTAGTGTTGCCAGGTGATTTCTTACAACAGAAACAACTTCTGTATGTTCAACACTTCCAACTATGGAAGTTATGGAAAACTCTGATGAGGTATGCTTCTCAAACTATTTCTTTTTATTTTGGATGTCAATTGGTTCAATCAGTATGAGGCAAAAATAAAACTGTTCCCTCTGTTACATATTTTCTTGAATTCAAGTGAATATAAACGTTACAGAACAATCAAGATAAAGATCTTAATGAATTTATATCTTTCTTTTCTGAATCAATAGTTTAATGAAAAGCAGAGGTTGAAGATGAGGATTGCCGTTTTGGAGGAGAGTGGGAAGTCCTATGAGCTGGAGTGTAAAGCCAGCAGAGAGACGGTTCTGAGGCTGGCGGCAGAGCTGGACCAAGAGAGGAGAAAGACTGCCAACAGTGCTGCAGCACATGAATCACTCAGATTGGTACTTACACAACTTCTCTCTGTTTGTTGGCTTCTAGGTAATCAGATTCAGTTAAATTAAAAATATTAAAATGAGCTTATAAATAAAACATATACATGACAGCCCCTCGTTGTTCTGAAACAATGTAAGAACAACATCTGAAATGATTTCCACGACATGGTCTTCGGTTATTAGAAAACTGTGAGTGATGTCTCTTTCAGGAGTTGGATGGCCTGGCGTTGGGAAGGAGGAGTGTTGAGACGGAGAATCAGACCTTAGGCGAAAGACTTGAAGCCAGCAGGAGAGTGATAGAGGCAGCCAGACGAGAGTCCTCCTGTTTGGAGAAACAAGTGGAGGATCTACAGAGAAAGGCTCTGGCGTCTGAGGGGAAACTTCAGGTGTTCCTGGAAAAGCTGGCTGCCCTGCTACAAGGGAAGTGTGAGGGTGGCATCCTGCCCACGGAGAGAGACATTTTAAATGAACTGGATAACCTCTGCAATAAGGTGAGGAATCAGGGTGAAGGTTTCTGATACAGCTGTGAAATGTACACATTTCAGCAACATGAAGCTGTATAAATAACTTATTATGAGACCAAGTCATTTCATCTTTCACAAAAAGACATATTATCATAAATGTATTTCTCAAGCACAAATGTAGCTTGATTTTGATACCTCTAAATTGGGCAAATGAGGACTGCAATGTCACATAATTATGGTTCCAGAGAGAACACATCTGCTACTAAATATATAGTATTATATGTTCAACAATATGAAATATGTTACGAAAAAGAAATCATCTATGTAAAATGAACAATCCCTCAATTAATATGTAATTGTAAATGTTTCATTTACATGATTTTTTCCCTCTTTTTTTCCTGGTTTACTTATTAAAATAGCATTTGTTTCAATTTGAGTGTTTATCACATATTTAACACAATACCTGTAATGCAACTAATAGCTACTGTTATCAGTCAGATAAAGAGAAGTGGAGTACGAAGTGTAAGCAGCTTACAATGAAATAACTCAAGAAAAGCAGAATTGAAGAAAAATTACAACAAACTAGATCTTTACATTAACCGTTAGGTTCCTTTATATCAAAGATATCTGCTCGTTTTAAGTGAGTTATTTTGTAAATATCTTCTTTTTTGCTCTGTCTCTGCAGACCCTGTCAGCAATGGAGACGAGAACGCGCCGCGTCTCCGAGGAGCTGAAAGAGCAGACGGAGCTCCAGCACAGCACACTGCAGAGGGCTCAGCTTGCAGAGCAGCAAATCCAGGACCTGAGGGAGAGACTGCACAGCGTGGAGACTGAGCTGCTGACAGCAGACAAGCAAATTGATGGGCTGCGACACAATAAACAGCATGTGAGTAAAGTTATAGCTGCAGGTGCGAATCGGTGACAGTTTCAGGTTATGGTTAATCGCTTCATTTTTTACATCAGTGACCATTGTTTTTCTACAGTATGAGGAGCTCCTGGAGCAGCTGTCAGAGACGATGAAGGTTGAAAGTATCGCTGTTGATCTCGGCTTCGACATGAGGCTAAAACTCATCCTGTCGCGTGCAGAACAACTTATAAAACAAGAGGCAGCTGCTTTGATGGAGAGCAAAAGTCTGACGTACAGCTTACAGCGAAAGGTACATCCTCCACAACAAGTGCTGCCACTGGCATGAGGAGCATCATTTTTATCTTTGGGTCATTCGCAGGCTTGTACTGGTGTGCAGTGACAGTGATCATGAAGATGTCCTCTTTTATCTCAGTAATGCAATTTTTTTCCATCTATAACTCAAAATCTGCTCATTTCATAAAGGTAAAGTCACAAAAGGACCAACTAGAGAGCAAAGGACTTCACATCCAACTACTGAGGAGTAAGGTTTCACAGCTGGAGGAGGAGAAGCGGAGTCAATCAGCATTAGCTGTTGAACGAAACGATACACACGTGGAAGCTAAGAGGCTGCAGAAGAAGCTGGAGCGTCTCCAAGGAGAGCTGAGGGCCACCAAGCTGTCCAACACTGAGCTCAAGGCCCAGCTCTCCCACACTAATGAACTCAAGGTAGAGGGGAGAGGGGTTTGGATCCAAAAGCAGTCAAGAGGCATTTTTACCTCATAATACGGTATTTGGTGTATTTATGTTAATTTAAGTGTGACACATGGAAGAGAACACTGTCATTTTAAATCAGCTATGTTAAGCAACTTCTTCCAAATAGAAAACATGCACATAACCAAGTGTCAGAGTATCTGGGAGATAAGTCAACATCAATAGATTCACTGTTGTTTTACTACGCACAAACACCCATTTGGGTTTCTGCTGTGTCTAACATGCTAAGTTTAAAGTCATGGAGCAGAGTCAGACCATGCAGGAGCAGAAACAGAAGTTGGATCAGCTGGTGGATGGGAAGGCAAAGGTGGAGAAGAAGCTGAGCACAGTGAGCTCAGATCTGCAGAGCCAAGAGAAGGAGAAGAGAGAGGACCAAGAGCAACTCAACACACTCAGACAGCGCCTGGCTCAGCTGTCTGAGAGGCACAGGGAGGTGAGGCTACAACAGCACATTTCAAACGTGTTTGTTTGATACCAAACTGTATAGAAAAGCTTAAGAAAGTTTATTTTCAGTTTAACAAAAAAGCTTTCAACAAAAGGACCAACAACTGATCTAATCAATTTATTTGTTAGTCCTTTAGCTTAGTTTAGTTATTGAGTTTCACATCATCCACTGAGGACAGTAACAGGTTGCATTAGAAAGCTTTGGGAGGAAACAAGATGATTGTTGTGTGAAGACATTTTTCTTAAATTTGCTGTCATAAAATTTACAAACGCTGCGTTATGCAGCGATACTGAAGCTAATTGGTATTTTCTGTTTCATGTGTTCAGTTGGTGGATTTCCAAATGGTGGTTTCTCAGATGTTGGGCCTGGACTCCACAGCTTTGACTTTTTCAAATCTTGAAATCATCAAATCACTGGAGACCCATCTTCACAATCATTGTCGGCACCACCTTCATCATCATTTTAACACGCCCTGGCACTGCTCTACTCACCAGAGGAATCATCTGCCACAGATCCAGGACCCTCCTGACAGTCATTCCTGCTTGAGTGTTTCCACCTCCAGGTCTGCATGTCCCGGTGATGCAGTTCCCTTACATGAAACTTAAATCTATTCATTGTATTTTTGCTAAATCTCTCTTAAGGTGCTGAAGAAAATTGTCTTAAAAATTAACTTCTCAAAAGCACATGAGAAAACAGATTCTCTGGTATAAAATAGACAAAAAGCAGGTTTTTGTATTTGTTTTTTTTGTTTTTACATAAGAAGCAGAATATAACTCATAAGTGATTCAAAAACTAAAAATGAAAAGACAAATATCAAAATGGGGATTTGGCATTCATTGTTTCTCATAGTCGCATATACATACATTTCTCATATTCATTTTTTGCATTATATACACATGTTAAATAATTCTGGACTGTTATACATTTCATACTCAACTGACAGTCATACAAAATATACTATAGCTCTATATGTCATAATTTTCAATCTTAAAGACACCAGATGAGTTTTAAAAAATAAAACAGCAGAATGTATAAAGACCACGAATGACGATGTAATAGGTCGAACTCTTGGATTGTGTCTGAGATTAAAACACTTGACTTGGCTTACACGACTCACAGAAATCAATGTAAATAAAGTTAAATATGGATGTGAGTAAATGAAAGCATAGATTAAAACCACATGCCAAAATACGAGTAAAAAAATAATTGCAATGTAAATTGTATTAAATGTTTTTTTGTTTGTTGTATTAGCAGATAAACAGGCTATATTTCAGCATTTAACTTTGGTGCTTTCCATAGACAGTTCTTTTCAGAAAAATACAAGTTGTATACGTTTGTTCATCCAGCAATGTACACTCTGGGCTAAAACCACCATTTCTTCATTAAGGTAACACCAAAAATACTTATTAATTGACAGTTGATAGTGAGATGCTTGATCATATGTGCTACACATAAAGATATTAACTGTAGATGGCAGCTGTCTTTGTGCAGTACAAATGGATGAAGATTAGTTTTTGCTCCCAACATGTTATGATAATATCAACATGATTTCCATCCAAACTGCAGAGATGTCAAAATACTGACACTTAATGTTCTTAAAGCTCACCTACACGGGAGGTGGTCCATTAGTGTAGCTGAGCATTGGGTAAAAGGAATGAGCAAAGTTGTTGGACTGAACGCAGTAGTCCTCCTCAGACAGTGGCAGCAGGAAGGCAAGGACCACTAACAGGAGCAGAAGGAGCTGGAAAGGCAGGGCGACCCAGAGGACGCGCCACAGAAACGAGGACCTACGAACCGCTGCCGTCTCTGGATCAGAAGGGAAGGAAGCGGATCCAGCGTCGCTGCGAGACCTGCTCACACACACGCATTCACAACGAAGCACAGACACAGACTTTAGTTCATCACATTAGTAATTAAGACATACAATCCCTCTCTCATCTATCCAGCTACTCTCATAACAATATAATCAAATTCCAACACTAACATTAAATGAACCAGTCAGTTTTTCTTTGCTTCAAAAATAAACTCTGCAAAAAATAACTCACAAATTAAATTAGTCTAATCAAATGAACAAACTCCTAATTCTCCTAATTCAATATTCTTCTCTCCATATGTGTAATTGTTTAGGCGTTAGCTGCCCATTTTCAATCCAAATAAGATTTCAGTTCAGCAGCAGTTGAACTGTATGACAGCGCTTCAATGCAAGCTCAAAGCTGTGCTTGAAGACACTTCAAACACGGTGGAAAATGACATCAGGACAAGGTGTAATACTGTGATCCACATGCTGATAGAGACCGGGAGGATAAACACTAACAAAGACGATCACAAACCAGAATTCAAAGCAGACATATTGCAATGCAGCACCAGACAAATACATTTACAGTGTGCTTGCATTCCTTTGCAAAAGATGTTAGGTGCAATTATAAGCTGAATATTGAGATATCATTGTCTTATTGACAGATTCAAAAATTTACGTCACGTCGAAAAATGCAAAGCATGCCGAGGCAAGAAGAGCACAGCAAGTAGAAACAGCTGCTACGACAAGGTTATATAGCCACGCTTTGTAAAAGTAAGTGTTGAGGAAATATACAAATTCTCTTTGGGCATTAGAGGTAGATGACAATTTGTAATAAATGTGAGGACAGAGCCAAGAGACTCATTTAATACAAAACCAGCAGGTGATGGAGCCCCTTCCGGCTTTAAGCAGATATCAAACAATGATGCACAATTATTTCAACCATTGCTTTTAAAGTGGCACCTTTAAATATAAAGTGTCTTCTTATAAACTCAAAGGTTTGAGGATATGCTCAGCTAAAACGGTTTCTCAGCTTTTGATGTCCTACTTAGAACATTCTGTAAAAGATTAGCAAATTCATTCATTCTGTTTTTATTTACATTTCTAAAAATCATCACCTTTTCATCAGCGTTTGTTTGTTTTTTGTAAATAGGTTATCATACACTTACTTACACACTTGCAGGGCTTATCATAGTTTGCAGGCCTTCGTTTAGATAGCTGGACATGGTCCGTGAAGATGTTTTTTAAAGGACTGCGTGAACAAACTGATTTCAGATTTACATTCAAGTTGTTCTATGTTACCGAAATAGCCCCTTTTACTTCATCACAAATGGAAACCTGAGAGTCAAGGCTCACAGATGACAGACTTGTGGGGGTGAGGGAAGTGGATAGTCAGTGAGATAGCAGCAGCAGAGAAGAAAAATGTCACACACATGACAGAGTGATGCACGAGAGAGAAAGGGAAACTGCAGCCTTTGCATTGTTCATTGCAGACATCTACTGGCTTGGCAATCTGAGAGAAGAGGGAGTGCGTGTGTGTGCTCAGCAACAACGAGTCTTGTTAGATGTAGAAATATATTTGTGTTATACGCAAGAAAAGCTCTCTGGTTATTAAGCGCGATATTAAGCACCCAGGAACACTGACGGATAAGAGGCCTTGCACCATTCCTTCTGAAAGTCTTTTCAAGGACGCGTGGTCTGCCACTCACCTCAACACCTAGCCTACACAGAGCGTCTAGACTTACAGAAGATGATGGAATTCACTATCATGAGTTGCTAAACTGGCACAAGGATTAAAAAAAAATTTAAATTGAGAATATTCTATTTTTTTAAGATGTAATAAGAGAGCATGGGCCGGTCTCAGCGTATCATGGGCTGAGTTCCATTATCTTCTGGGTGTGCTAGAAACCAACAGAAAGGTACCTGTGATGTGGACTGCTCACAGACGGTCCAGGCTGTGACAGACTACATTTGCCCCGTTGCTGTTTGCAATGAACAGGGGAGGGGGGTAAAAGAAAGAAAGTATGTTTCAGTCCAGGCAAATCAATACAAAGCTACTGATGAAAACCCAAAATGAGAGAAGAGCTGACAAAAAATCATATGTGAAGGTGATAGATTTTGTAACCGGTAACAATAAGGAATCTGGCTTTTCAAAGAGCACGACTACTTTGAATTGCTTCAGCTCATGAGTGCTGCAGTGATTTCAGATAGGAAGCCACAAGTCAGGCAATGTGATGCATGGATCTGGTAACAGTAACATTTAGTAACAAACAATATAAGCAGTGACATGCTTATTTGGACTGATCATATGATAAGTTATGAGTTAAATACTGCTGTCAAATTTGTTCTGCAGACAATATGAAACAAATCTGATATCGTGTTTGATAAATCATATGAGCAACAGTGTATTTGTGAGTACAGCAGTTCCACTATAGCCAGTATTCCCCAGAACAACACTAGAAGGATTAAAAAAAAAAAGGGGTGGGAAGAAATTTGAGGAAAATCTCAGGTAGAGGAAATGTTTCAGTTCAAAATGCCAGACAAAAAAGGCAGAGTTGAAAAAAAAAGATTAGGGCAGGACACATTAAAAAACAATATAAAATAAAAAAAAAATCCCAGATGGATTAAATAAACTGGCAGGAGGAATAAAAGGCTGAAAAAATGTTCTGAATCCAGATGGGGTAAAGTGTATGGAAGGGTGTGGAGGTGTAGAAAGGTATGAGGAGAGATCTGACAGAGGGGATCTGTTCCATGGGGCTTTCGGTACTACGTGTGTCTCAGAGGGGTCACCAAGCTCCTGCTTCTCATAGGACTGCATGAAGAGGTACGGTTAAACATTACCGATCGTTGTCGACTTGGTGTACTCCTTCCTGACACAGGACTAACAGAACCAGATGTGTCCAGCTCATCGGCAGATGACCAGGAAGACAGATCCTGATGATGAAAAAATGAACAAATGCAAAGAGAGAAACAGAAAGTGAGAGACAGAGATGCATGAGATATCAGACGTCAGAAAGGAAAACAAGTTTGTATCCCAAATCTGACCTTCTGTTGAAAAAAAAATCTATTTAATTGAATTCATATTCATTTTAATGATGGGCTTTCAGTGAGGGCAATGCCAGGAAATAAAAATAAAGATTTTGATAGATTCTGTGGAAGTTCTTCTGTGGAAGTTATTTCCACAGAAACTCAAGTTACAATAATAAAAAATAAAAAAAACTTCTCAAACTAACTGTAGCCAGAATGAGGCAAAGCAGGGCCTTATAGGTTAACACAGACAGATACATGACAGAGTGAGACTCCACCTGTTGACTGCTTGTAATGTCCAGAATCTTTGCCAGCTCTCTGAGGTCTCGGGTTACTTCCTTTAGCAGCAGTTTGAGGCGGTTCCCGATTACATGAACTTTCTCCTTGGCCTCCAGGCAGTCGCTGCCCTGAGAGTTGACCAGCAACTGGAGGGACATGTCTTGAAGTGAGGCGACTTTAAGCTGAGAGTCCAGTAGCTCCCGGCGAATTTGCTGTAGAAAATAAAAATTTAGGACATACATTCAAAAACAAGAGAGGAACCAGACCAATTTATCCTCTTGTTAAGATTTCACCTGAAATGTTTGGAATTTTGAATTACACAAGCATCCATTGTTAGCTAAATGTAACTATGACAGAAATTAAACTGAATTATCTTCTATTATGATGTTATAATGTCCAAAAAAATATACTGGTTAGATACCGTGAGTGTCTTATGATGCTCATGGAGTGTGTCGCTGTCCTGGATCGGGTCGATGGGAACCACCTCGTTCCTCCGGCGATCAATATTTTCCAACCAAAGCAGCAGGCCATGGCTCATCTCATGAAAATCCTTTAGTACAGGAATGTAAACACTCAGTTACTGCTTATGCATCAGCAAAATCCTAAACCAGGGATCTAGTCTTATGATAATGAGTAGCACTCACTTGACATTGCATGAGAGCCTCCTGTAATGATGACCGCCACTCTTCCAATAAGCTGCCTATTTTGTCCCAGTGATTGTTCATGTCCTTCAGTTTGACTTGTAGCTCTCGGGACTCCTCTGTGTCTGACTGCAGAAACTCTGCACTGCACAGGTTGATGGAAAGCACGATAGCCTTGCGCTTGTCATAAGCCTTTTGCAGCTCCTGTAGACATGACAAGACAAGCATATGCATTTTACAGTTTTGAAAAGCAGGAGTCTACAAGAACTCAGAAAATTATCGAACGCAGACAAAAAAATGTAAGTAGCTATGCTGACCTTTTGATCAAATTGGGATCAAACAGATAGCATACTGATTGATACATGAGTTTAAAAACCTTTGGAAATTAGCTCTAAAGCTTTATAAATGGTTTGGTAATCAAATGAATGAATGAATTAATGTATGCATTATTACTAAAGTCTTGCATAATAATGCATTATTTCTAAAATCGTAAAACATTTGATGTTTATATATGTGTTTTGTCATTATAATGGCAGCTAGTTATAACTAAAGAGAAATAATCTAAAGAACAAAACAGTAATGATATGATGGCTTCACAGCTATATATAAAACAATCAGCATAGCTACATGCAGAGCTACAGTTACAGCTCGACTCGGTCATTTAACTCGACCGCCGTCACCTCACACCGTGGACTGTGGGAGAAAATGTTTTTACAAAGATGCAAAACGATGGAACATTGGAGCATGTACAGGGTGGCCAGGCCCATCTGAGTCTAGTTCAGTGTCAACACAAAAGAGTGATTTAAAGCCAAACAGCATGATCTGGGTGTGCAAGCCTCGTTTTGAGAAGAGATTTTAACTGTCAGACTAACATTTTTACATAGAGTCATCATGTAAAAAAATCATCATGTAAACATGTTCCATATTACCTTGAGCTTTTTGATGCGAAGCCCAATCGTTTGGATGTCCGTGCTGACGTCCAGTCTCTGCTGCTGCTCCAGCTCTTCTGCGGTCTCTCCCAGCCAAGTCCAAATATTGCTCAGGTCAGAGTTCAGCTGTTGCCACTGCTGCTGGTTCTGCTTTGTACGCATCTCTTTACTGAGATCCTGAGCCTGCAGGAGCTCCCAGCGCTCAATCACTCCTACATTATAGGGTGGAAAAGATAAAAGATGAAAAAGGGTAAAATAAAATAAAATTAAACAATTACCAAAGCTGTGTCTCACAAGATAATATCCTGTTTTCATAATCATTACAGAGTTCATTATACACTCCATGTGTCACATAGGTGCCTTAAAGAGATGGGAACCAAAATAGCACCTCAGGCAGAAGGATATCAAAGCTCCAGCAGAGTGGAGAATGAGAAAAAATACAGTGTTTTCACTACTGAAGCATCTAACCTTTTCCCCAGAACAAAACTATGAAGTTAACTCTAACATGTAGTGATGTAGCATATATACCTGCAGAAAAAGGTTTTAGTGTGGTTATTACCTGATGTCTGGGACTCTGAGCTACTGGGATCCGCCAGTCCAGATACTGTATCCTCTTCCTCTTTCAGCTCAGAGCCCATCCTCTTCATCGTGTCAATGCTGCCACGGCACTCACCCATCAATCGCATCTAAAGAATGAGAGCTTGTTGGGTTTCTACAAGTTGAATGAATAGATTATAGCATAAAACGCATTTACTAACCTTATGACATTTTTTTAAAAACTGAATGATCAACATTGACAAAAGATAAAAGTTACACAGATGATAGTCTGATAAAAATGACAATATAGAAAAATAAAGAATATATAGTCTAATTACAATGCGTATACAATGCGCGCTATGTATTAGTTTGTATATAAGAATGAATTCTGGCTAAAGTGTTTGAAACTACTGTATTCATTTAGCTGTAAGAGTATGACATACATAGCCCAGATATGATGCATCCAGGTCTGTGCTCGTGGGAGTGCGGCTGCGACTGCTGTCGGTTTGTTGCAGGTGGAAACGGCTGACATCGAGAGGATGGCTATGCGAATCAGCTGAGGTAACCTCCCCTGTTGATACAACATTAACTGATCATCTTTGGAAAATAAAAATAAAACTCAATCAGATTGGTTGTTTGAAATATGATTAAAAACCCAAGAGAAGTTAGAAAGTGCTCTGTTTGGACAGAAAAACACAAAATGTGGAGAGCAAAAAGTGGGTAGACAGGAGTGCAGATTGGTTTCTAAACCACTTGTAAGTCATGGGGTCTGTTGCTGTTTGAGAAGTCATAGAGTGCCCCGTCAGGCTTGCATCAAACTACATCCTTTATTCAAGATGAATGAGAATTGAAAAGTCTTTTTCGTTGTCTCTGTGTAAACTGAGATGATCAACACCACAAACAAATCTGCAATCCCTAAATAAGTATCTAAAGTATAGACTTGCTCGCTGAGACAAGAAACATGCTTTTCTGAAACAAAAATACACATCAAAATAATCCAAACAGGTTAGCTACACAGCACGCTGCCAGTCAAATAAAAGAAAGCCAGTTAGAAAGAAGGTTAGGCTGAATTCCATTTCTATTCTTCTGAATCAAAACCCAGAGAAGAAACACAGAAGCAAGAGAAAAATGGAATTGACCCTATCCCCCAAGTGTTAGGAAGTGTTGCTATTGGTTACAGTCACTCCAAAGTGCACATAGGCAACGAAATCAAAACAAATCAACCAAGCCAGAGAGAAGGCTACAGTGTGGTAAAACTGGAGTGAAGCTGTTATTTTTGGCCCCAAACATGTGACATGCTGGGGTCGCTGTTGCCTACCAGTGGAGGATCTCAGTGTTTGTTCTGTTAGTTTAACATAGGCCTCAGGGCTCTCTGGAATCATTACATCTGGAAGAAACATTGTACAGTACATACATTCAGAGGTGGGCTTATCACTAAATGATGAGATTAACCTGGAATTAATTTACTGTCGGATGGAGCTTGCACATCAAGCACAGTTGTAATCGGTAAAAGGAAAACACTTCATAGGTCTGAATCTTGCAGTCCTTAGGGCAGCTCCTGTGCATTGTTTTCTACTATGATACAGCTGTAATTGTTTCTCATTTCAGTAAAATTTTGCACCATTTTCCTTCTTTCTTTCTCATCTTAATTAAGCCCCTATTGGGAACCTTTCATTTCATTTTTGGTTTCTCAAAAGGTCAGAAGCCAAAATCAGTTACTGGACATTTTGTAAGCATTATCCTCATCTACTTTTGATGAAGTAATACAGTATAACACAGGAAACTGAGATTAGGTTAAAATATTGTTCCCTTACGTAACAGTAAAGATCACAGGCAACTTAATAAAACCACAAATGTTTTTGCCTTTGTTGTAATTAATATTTTAAAAGTGTGATAAAATCTTGATCTTTAAACAGAAAAATGCACATGTCTGGAATCTTACCTGACAAGCCTGAGGTAGGACGCTGGAGGAAGTCTGACTCCTCACTCTGCTGCTCTCTGAGAGCCCTGCTGGCGCTCTCAAGGCCGCGGCTCAGGTCATAGTCATGGTCCCACTCCAGTGGAATGGAGTCCACACTTGCAGGCGTGTCCCTGCCAGATCGCTCTGTCCGAAGCTGTGCTGCCAGGGAAGCTGAGCGACCAGAAGAGGGCAGAGGTGACAGAAAGCCATCTCCCAAACGATCTGTCCACGGCAGGCTGGACAAATCTCCAGGTTCGTCCAGCTCAAGCTCACGATCCGAGAATGACACTTCAGTATCATCGTCTGCAAGCTAAAGAATATTAGAGAAGAGAAGATTTACACCTAAGAAACAACAGAAAATGTATTTAAGGTGGAAAAATAAATATTTTAGATGGTCTTAATCAGCGGTCTCACCGGAAGGCGAATGAGTTTTTTGTAGTAGCGCTCGACTCGGCCAAACACTTCCTGACAGTAACGTTGCAGCTCTTCCAACTCTTCCTCTATAACAGTAGCATCCAAAGGCTCGCACTTCTCTATTAGCGCCTCACCCTGGTGGAAGATGTGCTCGATCTTGGCAGTTGTCAGAGAAATTTCCTGCTGGAATGACTGTGGGATTACAGGAAAACAAGTTTTTCATGATAAGCAGAAAGTTCTCTCAGTCTCAAATTTAGAAATGTACATTTTCCAGATGTTAATTTATAGATCTGATTTGACAAACTTAGGTCTCAGGATGACTTGAATGATGGGTATCCTGCTATATTAAACATGCAATGACTGCTGCTGCTCTGAACAAAGGCAACTATCGAAATACATGGTATTTTTTGACACAGTCAGTTTGGAAACTGAACAAAAGTCCACGCCTACTCTGTCTGCTGGAGATATAAAGACATAAATCTGTTTGTTCAAGCATGCAAGACAAACCCCTACATTCTAAAAAGGCTAAATGGCATGTTGTAGTGGCTATATGGGTGTGAAATATTGTGACAAACTTACTCTGAGTTGCTTGATCTTGGCTTGAATGTCACACTCAGAGAAGTGCTCGATGTTGGTAAGCTGAAGGTCCATCTCTGTCAGCCAAACCAAAATACCATCTCTGGCTGTTTCAAACTCCTCTCTCTGACTGATAAAGTGCTGCATATTTGAAATAAAGATGGAATTATTAGACTGCTCGAGTGAGTGAAATATTGTAGATCACATATCTAACATGAAAAGTGAAACAGAAAAATTGCACGTTAAAACTGGAAATATAAAGGGAATTTTAAAAAGTGCTTAAAAAATAGTAAAGAATAAGTATATTATGAGTTTAAAAGCATTAATAGGTATATTTTGCCTTAAGTCTGCGAAGAATGGATGCCACCCTTTTCTGCAGGTTATCCCATCGTTGATTGGCATTGTGGGCCATATCCCTCAGATGGCAGGAAGAGTCTGTGCGGTTTTCTCTGGCCAGGCGACGGTATTGCTTGTTGATTAACTCCAGCTGAGTCAGGCTTTCGTGAACTTGTCTCTGGAAGGCCTACAGAAACATATCCATAAATGTTTATTAAAGAAGAGTATTTGATATGTTTTACATGTCATTTACTTTGTTTGTATCTGTGATGAATACATTTTCAATGATCAACACGGTTCTGACGAGTCAGAAAATTATTAAGTTATTAAATTATTAAGTTATTCCGTATCTCCTTGAAAGTCTAAATAAAGCTGCAATTACAAAAAAAGTTATGATAAAAAGTGAATAAAAACAGAGTGAACTGATTTGCAAATCTCATAAACCAATATTTCACTCACAACATAACAAAGAAACACATCAAATATTCATTTCATGGCCTGCCAAATGTTTAACAGCATGCAGGACAGTCCAGGACTTGGAGTCTTCTTCAACCAAGATGCAGTTTGTGGTTTAGCAAACTTGCTGAAATATGCAAGACCTTCCCTGAAAAAGACATTGTCAGGATGGGAGCATATGCTGCTCTAAAACCTGTATATACCCTTCAGCATTGATGGTGCCTTTCCAGATATGCAAGGCCCCTGTCCCATAGGCCCTAATTTACCGCCCATAACATCAGAAGTGCTGGGATTTGGGCTCAGCACTGATGACAAGCTGGATGGTCCCTCGCCTCTTTAGTTGGGAGGAAATTCATTTAAAAATTAATAAAAAAATTTCATTAATCTGACCACAGAACAGTGATCCACTTTGCCTCAGTCCAGTTTAAATAAACTTTGGTCAAGAGAAGACAGTGAGATTTTTGGATCATGTTTACATATAGCTTCTTCTTTGCATGATAGAGCTTTAACCTGCAGTAGTGGATGACACAGTGACCTGTGTAAGCAGACAGTGTTTTCTGGAAGTGTTCCTGAGTCTGTTTTTAATGCAGTGCTGCCTGAGGGGCCTGATACAGTGCTGACATTCAGCTGTGTTCCTTGTGCACAGTGATGTGTCCAGATTCGCTGAAGCTTATAACGATGTTACGTGCTGTAGATGATGGAATATTCTGAAATTGCTCCACAATTTGTAAACAATCTGCTGAACCTCTGCCTGTCATTACGTTTGAGATTCTACTTCTCTGAGGTACTCCTTTCATACCCAATTATGTTACTGACCCTTTGCCCATTTAACCAAATTTGCTGCAACATGTTCTTTCAGCTGTTTCGCACTTACTTTTCAAGCCATCTGTTGCCCAAATCCCAACCTTTTTGAGATGTGTTGCTGGAATCTAATTCAAGATGAGCTAATGTGCTTCATGAAAAAACAAAAAATATCTCACTTTCAGCATGTGATATGCTATTCTGTGAATAAAAATACTGGTTAATGAGAATTGTAAATCACTGTATTCTGTTCTTAGTTACATTTTAAACAGCAAACCGACCTTTTTGCATTTAGGGTTATAGTTTACTCAGTAAACTGTAATACCTCAAATTTCTTTAATTCCTCCTTGGCTACTGTGTACAAGACATCAGAGGAGTTGGGCAGAGCAGCAGTCATCTCTGAAGTGGCCATCCACTCCTCAAAATGTGCAAAGTCATCGAGAAATTTCTGCCATAAACGCCACGTCTCTTCAATTCTGAAAAGAGGAATTATTACAGAAATGTCATATTTTTGTAAAATAACAAAAGCATTTTGCTTGTTTTGTATCCAGACTTCATACTCTTCTTACTTTAGTCTCCTCTCCATAGACAAGGCACAGATGCTCCTCCAGCGGCGATCAAGACTACGAGTTGCCTGCTGTATGGAGTCACACTCCGCATCAGTGGCGCAGGCGTCACAGTCATGCAGTAGCACCTCGCATAAATTCAGCACAGAAGCCACTCCTGTGCTGTGCTTCTCTATATCACGCTGGAGCTCCTGACCAGAGAGAAAATAGTATGAACAACAATGAATAACAGTAATGAAAAAAGGGAGAGAGAAACTAGACAAAAACTGAGCTAAAGAGCACAAATGTAAAATACATAAAGTTACCATTGAAGTCTTTAGAAATTTTATTTTAAAAAGATTATGAGGGGCCTGCTGCACCTCTGCTTTGTGAGGATCTGCATGTAAACTTTTCATTAACTACGGTTTAGCTGCTTCATAACAGCTGAAGGAAATTTAAAACTAGTAGGATTGGTATCTTCGTATCAACAGAAGAAAGTAAATATAAGGCTGCAAGCTCACATTGAATTGCTGCAGTGATCTAATAAAATCCATAATAAAATATATGACATATATAAGCACTGTACAGTAAATCATGTCACCTGCTGAAGATCAAGCTTCCTCTGAATCTCCTGGAAGTCACAGGAGTCATAAGCAATGGGTTTGGACAGTTCAGCTTCAATGTGGGCGAGCCAGGTGCGCAGACTACTCATATTTTTATCCAGCTGCTGCACTGCTACCAGAGTCTCTCTCAACTTCTTGACCCTGTTAACATAATTTGTCAGTAAAATTACACACAAAACACTCCAGCAGGGGATTAAAAACAAAGCTACAAAGCTGTAAGTGTGCGTTTTCTCACCTCGCTCCAATGAGATCCAGCAGATGCTGCCAGCGGTCGCTGACTTTATTGAGTTTTTGTTCGATCTCATTTGCTTTGCTCTGGTGACTGGCCCTGGCCAGGCGCTCTCCCAGCTGATGCAACTGCTGCTTGTTCTCCTCTGCCACTGTGATCTCTTCTTGGTAGTCCTGAGACACGATTCAAAACAATCAGACAACAGAAGAAAAAAACACTCAGACTATAGTTGTAACACCAACAGATTGAGACTGGGATATAACACAGCTATTCACTTAATTATGATGAGGTAAAATGTAAAAATATGCACTAAAAAAACCTTGAGAATATTAAAAGAGAAAAATACAAAGATACTACTTAAAATGGGGTACACATATGCAGCTCGATGCTAACAGCATGTCTCACGTTGAGGAAATGTCAAAAGTGATTGAAGTGTCTGAACGCATTGGATGCATATTTGTAATTACCTTGCGGAGCTTCTCAATCATCTCCTCAATGCTAATGTCTCCATTCTGGGACACCTTGCTCTCCATGTTGGTGAGCCACTCGCAGAGCTCCTTGTACTTCTCACTGAATACAGTCCACTCATTCAGTTTCTCATTCACCTGCTGTCGGCGCAGTGACAGCTGCAGAGGCACAGCATCATATACAAAGTTAACTTCATCGCTGTGTGAAAGTTATAAGAACAGTCAATAAATGCGTGTTGATGTTAAGAAAAAAAGTATTACAGCGCTCACTGAAGCATGACTTTCATTTGCATCAACCGGTGTGTGTGCTGATGTGTTTCCTGTCTGTGTATTTTATCTACTCAACAGGATGTAACTCAGGATGTAAAAAGATCAACTTGAGGTTTCAGCAGTGATCTGCTGTCTGAATGTGAATAAGCCAACTTTTCATGCAAAAAGGAACTGATGCAAACAGCAAAGTTCTCTTTAAAAGTCTGAGGTGAAATGGGAAATAAGGTTCCATTTCAATAGTTACTACTTTGTTATCGATGTGAGAAAAAAAACAATACTATATGAGCACTGTACTCAGGTCTAGTATTTATTCCTTAAATGAAATTTTGTGAGCGGCTGCACTTGATGCTGAATTAGCATGTTACTGTAACTGTAATTACTTTATTACTTACAGCTGGACAAACAAAGTTGCTGAATATTGTTTAATAGTTCTGTGGGAAACAGCAGGTTATATCTTTGCTAAAAAAATCACTGTTCAGATTTGGTGAGAGAGCTAAATCAGAGAAACCTGATTGACTGAAGAAGAAAATTGACCTCATAGACCTAAATTTAAGTAATCAGATACGAAGATGTACTTTGTAGAGAACTGTACCTGGTGGCAGATTTCATCCCACTGTCGATGAAGAAGTTCAATACGTTCCTGAAGAACAGAAAGGTCCTCAGCGCTGATATGGCAAGACAGTGACTCTCTCAGTAAAGTCAGATGGGCCAGATCTCCACTCCAGCCTTCAAATGTGTTTTCCATATCCTGTTATAAACAAATGATAATATCAAATCAGCGACTCCTAACAGACCATCCTTTTTCCAGTGCCTTGTCACCTGGACAAACCTGCTCAACTCAACAGTCGATACTTTTTAGGCAAAGGTCCTCAAACAAATAAGAGTTTGAACTTTGTGCTAATGTGTCAAATAAAGTTTAATCGAATGACTGCCAACTGCCGCACCGATACCTTGCAGCGCATCTGCTCAGCTTGCAGGTCCTCATGGTGATTAGGGAGAGGCTGAGAGAGCTGCCGTTTGAAGGCTCGCAGTTTTTCCAGTGATCCGCCGATCCCTTTCTCACACCTCTCCCAATCCTGTATGTAACACAATCAATCAGTCAGTCAATTCAAACACAGATTTATTACACAAACAATAATTACAACTGCATTGAAACTGACCAGAAGTAAATGGCAAACTAATTCTTTTTCTTAAATTGACTTATTGGGCTACAAACATTGAATCCACAAAGAATTTTTAACTTGGTAAAACATTCCTAAAAGCAAAGAGTATCCCTTTTGGATCATCTGAGGTTGGCTATACTTAACAAGCTGCCGGCATTCTGTTCAATGTACCCGTAACAATGTGGCGAGCTCTTTGTTCTTTTCTTCCAGGCAGATATTGGCATGTTTCCATCTCTCCTGGATATCTGTCAGCTCAGCTTGTAGGGCCACCTCCGCCCGGCTGTCTGCTGATAGGAGCAGTTGTCTTCCCGCCTCCACTGTCAAGATGTAGCTGCCCTGCTGACGCTGCAGCACCTTTTCCTTCAGCTAATAACAAACAAACAAAAGCTATTGACCTACAGAGATTCTGCCCAATCAGGAGAATCAAATATTTCTTGCAGATATATATTTTACATTGGCAGATAAATGTGGGGGTTTATCACATAAGAACCAATGAGACTGTAACAGTTTAGCAATCTGCACCAGTCTGCTCTAGCCGCTGTGTTTACAAATGAGATTATTTACCTGAACAGCATCCAGCATGGAGCGAGCTTGTTGCAGAGGAACTGTGCTGCCTGCCTGAAGCTCCTCTGCTGGATGAGAGACTTCTACGAGCCATCTGCGCAGCTTCTCCACCATTTCCCTGTAGCGCTGCCACTGGCGGATCAGACCGTCAATGATCCCCCGCCTCTGCTGAGCACGTCGCACTACCCCCTGCCACTGGTTACTCAGAAGAGCCAGCTTCAAGTTGAACTCATCTCTGCCGGAGATTGAAGTGATATAACTTATAAAGACAGACATGCAATGGAGAGTAACAAAGAACAATGGATGAACAATGGTCTAGTAAATTGGCACAGTCAAGCTGTTACTGTAGCTCCATTCAACAGTGCATGAGTGTGGAAGACAATGGGATGGGGCACAAGACACAAATTTGGAAATGCTCCAAGTATTACTGCACAAACAGATCAAACACATAGGAAGTAACACAGGTTTTTACCTGTCATCTACCTGACCCTGCTCTAACATCCTCTGTCCATCACTGATGATAGAGTGGAGGATTTGCTGGCGACTGAACATCTCAGCTTGGAATAGCTGTAAAACAAAACTGACGGTTAATCAATGAATTCAGAAGCAGCTGTTTCAGTGTGTTTTACTTGAATGGACTCAAACCTCATGGGCTTTTTGCTGCTCCATTAAACTCTGGTAGTTCCCAGAGATTTCCACTGCCAGGTTCTCTTCTGTTTGGACCAAAAACTCCATCCATGTTTCACACTTTTCAAGGAAGGTCTGCTGCTGCAGCAGGAACGATTGAAGTTTGCTGCAAATATACAAACAAATGACTGAATAAAAAAAGCAGCTGCAATGCAGACAGAAAGTCAGTTACCTGAGAGTAGAGGACATAACTGCATAATTGTTTTTCTTCTTATTGGTATGTCTTACCTGAATCTCTCTGTGGTCTGTGCTGAGGCTGTGGACCAGTTTCTATTGAGACTCTGCATGCGTTTGATCTCTGAATCGTTAAGGGGGAGCCGATAACCAAGCTCATTAAGACGCTCTAATTCAGGCGACATACTGCTGAACTTCAGCATAAGTTTCTGTAAAATGGTACAAAAAGTTGTTAAATTCCTCTTTTTTTTTATTTGAGGTAGTTTGCTTGACTAAGTGACAAAAGTAAAACAACGAAAACCTTGAGGTCCTCCATGCGGTCTTGGATGACTGTCAGGTCAGTGCAGCCATTGGGATCTTGTACTCTCAGAGCCTCCTCAGCCTCAAATATCCAGCAACCCAGTGATTTCAACTGTTCAGTAAAGGTTTCATAGTCTTGAACCCCAGTCTGGTATAGAGAAGGCATGAAAGTCAGCCCACAAAAGTAAAGTTCAGTATTCTGAATTGGTGATTGACTAAAGTCAAAACAATATGTGTCATAAATATTTTTCCTTTTACCTGCAGGTTGGTGAGCTGTCTGTTGAGTGCCTGTTCCACTGAAGTCAGCCGCTGGTTGAGAGAAAGGTGATCTGACTGGATAGCAGATGCTGCTGATGTGTCCACCTGCTGTTTCAGTTGCTCTCCCAGTTCTTGGAGAATCTGAAGCGAGGCCTGCACCGGAGCTTGGGACCGCAGCAACTCCTGAGACAAAGCACAAATAAAATTTGAAGCACTGTATTTCTATTCTTTAAGGCTAAAAAACTTGGGAAAAGGGACTTATGCATTATCTATTTGGAGGGAGATAGGTGAGAACATCATCAAAGATGGAATACACAGTTGTATATCATAGTTGTCTGAGGTAAAACTAGTTACAGCAGCACAGGTGTGCCCTCACTCACGCTGCCTTCCTGGATCCATTTGGACACTTCCTCATCAGCAATGTCCTTGCTGCAGGTGCTCTTAAGGAGCTGGTCTGCTTTTTCCTCCTGCAGCTGGACGCTACTGCAGCTTCGCTCGAAAAGCTCTTTGTATCGCTGCCACAGCTGGAGCAGAGCTTTGCTGCTTCTGAGACGCTCTGCAATCTCCTCCAATAAACCAGTCCATCTGAGTGCAAATATGAAATGGATCAATATTTATCATTTTAATACAGTATTTTTGGATCTGCACTTTATTCCACAATGTAAATCCACAAGCTTTATTTCCAGAAAGGTTAGCACATTTTTGTAAAATGCAACTATATCTTTCATTTGTTCATTATTGTGAAGTAAAAAGGATATTATTTTCAATGTCTTTGCTAATCAACTTCATAGCATTTAGAAATCTAGAATTCTATACCAACAACACTCGTAAAATCTAGGAGAGACACAAAGAAAGTCAGAAAGTTTTTGTCGTTTTTTTAAAAAACTTCCCAACTTTTCAGGAAATGAGGTTTGTAAACATTTAAAAGAGGAAAAACAATAATACAAATGAAATATGAAGATCACCTTGCATTGACATCCTTCAGGGCATTATTGAGAGAATCTGACACTGAAGGGTGACACTCCCTCAGAAGTTGATGGGTTATAGCTCCGAACTTTCTTAGACTGCTCTCTTGTTTTTCCAGTTCCTCTTGTAAATCCTTCACAGGAGACACGCAAATGCAGCACTTACTCACCAGCACAGACATGACCAAATTTAGAAAAATTCTCTGCATGAAAAATGCAAAGAGATACCTAACACATACTTAATGAAATAGATAACAAATGTTTCCTCATTTTAAAATACCTGCAGACTTTGCACTTGCAGCTGAACGGCCTCCAGGGAGCCTGTGAGGAGGCGGAAACGTGAAACAGAGTATCTTCCCTCCATCAGGTAGCCATTGATCTCCTCAGAGGCTCGTTTGTATAGACTCCACTGATCTAGCACTGACGTCAGGCTGATCTTTAGTTGTCCTATCTGTTGAAGATTAAATCAAAAACATTTAGCGACACTGAGTAAACTGTGACGATAAGGACAGAACAGAATAGATGATTTTTAACAAAAACATGGAATGAAAAGAGAGCAAAGTCATTACCAAATGGTCCAGGTTAGCCCAGGTATGATTGACACTTTGGAGTGTCTCCATGACGATAGCACAGGCCTCGTCAGTCTTGTTCTGAACAAGGGCACAGCCCTGCTCCTCCACTCTCTCTAGTTCTCTCTCTTTTTCTTTGATCAACTCTTCCATTTCCTAAAAGAACACAAAATATTAAAAGTTTTCACATGATAAATAAATAGGAGCATGATGGTGAGATCAAAACTATGTGTGCACGAGTAATACGTTTTAAGAACAGTAATGAATCAAACCTACCTGGCAGTCTTTGAGAGCATTCTGCACAGATGTCAAATCCTCTATCCGATGTTTCCTCTTTAATCTTTCTTCTTGAGCTGTCATCCAGAATTTCAGGGCGTGAACGCTGCTCTCATACTCCAGCCACTGCTCCAACAGGCTCTCAAGAAACTGGATCTAGAGGTGTAATGTAATGTAAAATCAACTTAACACTCAGTGTTGCATTGTTAAATGGTCATTTTGGTCCATGTTGAGTACTGTAACAATACTGGTGATTACTGCCTCACCCTCTCATTGATGCGGCCTTGTAAAATCTGCCAGCGTCGATTCATTGCTCCCAGGCGCTCAGCAAAGTCCGTCTTATCACTGCGCTTGCTCTCCACATCCTGACCACTGATCTGCAGCACTGACTGGTTCACAAAGTCTACAGTCAGCTGCTTACAGCTTAAATCTACTCGAAATCCCTAAATGAGAAAAAGGTAGTTTTACAATCAGTCAATCACTGTACATCAGCATTGTTTAAAATGATAAATGTTGGATGTATACACAAATAAAAACAGATTTGAAAAACCAAAGATTAACCTCCCGCACATCTGAAGAAAACAGGTTCACTACCTTGTATTTTTGCAAATAGTCTTGAATCACATTTGACCCAACAGCACTCTTGAGGTTTTCCTCATCTTCCTCAGTCACATTCTCCATGAGTGATATCCAGTTAAACAGCTCAGAAATGGCATGACGGGAAGCCAGCTTTTCCATTTGGATCTGGAGAGAAAATGGAGCAGCATCTTAAATATCAAAAAGGAAAAAGCACTTGTTGCTACATTATTGGTAACCTTCACTTAAAAACTTATGGATACAAGTGAAGCAGCAGAATGAGGTAATCCTATTTTCCCTGAATCAGTTAAGCCTGTTCAGTGTGGCTGCATGTGACGATACCTGATGCAGCTTCTCCTGGACCACTGGGATTCGCGTGAGCAGCTCTGTCCACTGAGTGTCAATGCGTGCCAGGTCGGAGCGCAGCACCACCGTGTCTACTTTCTTCAGTCGCAGCAGCTGATTTCCCTCAGATACCACTGAGCTCTTCAGGTTGGACTTTCCCTCCACTTCTTTTGAAAACTCCTGAGAAGTGATCGGTAATTATCAAACCTCCAAAAAGTATGTGTGCTGATACTACAGCAAAAGTACAACTGAAGATTATAAAGCAGAATTACTATCAACAAAACAACGAATACTACCAACATTATAACACATTTCCAAGCATATTTCAGTTTCTCTTGTTTTGACTTTTGTTTGATCATTATATTACTTGAATTGTTCTGCATGTAACAGTAGTTACACACTGTGAGCCTGGCTGTTTACAGTTAGACAGCAAAGTCA
Organism: Leuresthes tenuis; assembly: GCF_036924035.1. NCBI lineage: Eukaryota > Metazoa > Chordata > Actinopteri > Atheriniformes > Atherinopsidae > Leuresthes > Leuresthes tenuis. Next base: position 15,699,919 of record NW_027325369.1, read on the forward strand.
GTGTCTAATAAGGGATGGGGTGATGTCTGTCTGTGATGGTGGTGTTCATTTTTGTACAACCAGTTGGAAGCCAAATGTTCCACTAAATGTAGACCCTCAACTCTGCTTTTGGTCTTTCTGTTCAAGCTAACCTTTGCCCGTCAGTCACATCAGTATGCATTTTATGATATTTCAACAAACATCATGAACCTTAAACAGTACAGAAAGGCAGGACAAACGCAGAAGGCCATGTCCTAAAAAGTTTTATCTAAGAAATAACTCATAAGAATTTTTATATTTCTGTAAACAGTAGACCCGGTAGTGCCAATTAAAACATTTACCCACAAATATAAAACTTAACTGAAGTTGAACTACCACCGAAGCTCCAAAAGTTTAATATTTTTTAGTGTAAAAACATCTAGTGACACAATTTCTGGAAAAGTCGGAAACTTTAGATTAACACAGGTTTAAAAACACAGGAAAACAATTGAATTATGTCTGGTCTCACAAGGAAAGCAGAGAGATGGTCTCTGACAGTTTCCAGCTCCTGTGGGACTAACACTGCCTGTGTGTTCCAAAACTCCACCCGCTCCAGAGCTGACTGCAGCCATTCGCTAATCTCTGCACACTCCCTCTGATACCTGAACCAAAAATACAAAAACAATTTGAATCATACCATGCATCGATGAATGTGACAGGTTTTATGTGTTGGATACGTGTCCTTTATGGGCTTCTGACCTGGTCCAATGTTTTAAGATGGCCTCAAGGCGTTGGAGTTCCTTGTTGACCTTGGCTGTATTGTTAAGCCAGTGGTCGCCCAATAGTGCAAGTTGATTCTCCAGTGCAGGACAGCAAACCGACAGTAAGAGATGTTTGCCCTCATCCAACACCTGGTGGAGCTTGTGCTGGTGCTCTGTCAGTTTTCCTTTTAAACCCTTTACAGAGAATGGAAGACACACAAAGAGAAAAAATGGGTTTCTATTGCTGGAATGAGAATGTAAGGGTGAGGAGATGAATACAGTGGTTCTAAAGCTTCTTGCAATTGTACAGCCATGAAATCATCTGAGGGTGGAGCTTGGATCTTAATTACAAATAATTGCAATTGACCATGACAGTGAATGTTGGTCAACATGTAATTCTACAAGAACAAGTTCTGTCATTCCTAATGTAACACATCTCAGCAATTAGGCTTGACAATGAATAAGGTATTCCCAAAAATCTGCATCAATATCGCTTCGCACCTGATACAAAGAGATTCTGTCCAGTAACCTATCTTCAGTTTCCTCCACTAGGCCAACTGAGGGGATGCTTCCTTCAACTGCTTCCAGTTGCCGATTCAGACTCTGGTAGTCCTGCACCAAACGGCACCAAGTCTGGAAAAGAAGAAGAAGAAGAAAAAAAAAAACCCAAGCAAATAGAATTTTATAATTAAATGATTTGACAAGTGAATCTCAAATGTACATCAAATGAAGCATTTGCGTTTCTAATGAAAAGCATTGTCAATTAACACTTGTGCTTAGCTATTGTTCACATCTATGCAACTATTCTGTGAGAACTAAAACACTTTTATTTACTAATTGTTATTGAATAAAGGTTAAATTCAGTGCTTGTGAAGTTGTCAAGCATTCAAGTAATTTTTACTGAGTGTCTAATTTCATAAGTAACTAATATTTTCAAGTTGTAAACATGTAATATTAGGAACACAGAGAGAATATTTTCCAACTTTTAAGCTAATAAATCTTTCTCTCGAAAAAAAAATATTTTCAGTTATTTAATCAGCTTTCCTTGAAACTAAAATCATTGTTCCTTTAGTTTTACCTCAAGGATGCACTCCAGCTCAACTCCTTTACTGTGCGCCTCTTTCAGGACTCTCTGAGCTTCAGCCATTGTCTCTTCCAAGGCTTGGCTCTCTTTGGGAAGCATAAGGCCACTGATCTTCCTGAAGTATGTTTCTGTTAAAATCATATGGGACTCCAGACCCTGAAAAAATTCCTGAAGAAGACAACAAACAGAACAATGACCATGTTAGTCTTTCTTTTGTCTGATCCTGTATTACTAGCATTGGGTTCAGTGTCTCACGTTGTTTAAGATAAACATTCATTTAGTATACAAATTCAGAGAGCCACAAGTTAACCATACCTTGTGTTTGTCAAGGTGATTCTGAACTTCCTCCACAGAGTTGGCAATAATTCGCTGATCAGCAGCTATCTTGTCTTTAGCTGTGTCAACCAGATCAGTCAGGTCCTGCAGAGCTCGTTCATACTGCTCCTTCAGAGCCATGTTCTGGTTCAGCCCACTGCGCCTGGAGCCCACTGTCATCATCAACTCCTCATAGGAATCCTAAAAAGATTCACAGAAATCAGTGATTTTTCAGCTTGTTCTGATTCTGTATGCCAAAAAACGCTTCAAATACAAATACAACATACAAACTGTTAATCAAAATCCCCTTTGTGTACATTTAAAAGTAAAATACTGAATCAAGCAATGTGTGAAAGCCATCTATGAGGCAGGTTACCTGTAGTTTCAGGAGCTTGTTTGTTGAGATCTGATCAGCTTGTAGTGCTGCTCCTCTGGTTTTGAGCTCAGTGATTCTCTGTTCAAAGTCTTTCAGGCTCTCCTCTGCACTGGCAATGACCTGAGTCAAGCAAATGACATCAATGAATGACATTCACACCAATTTTGAGAACATGGGAGTGTCATGCATGTTTAAGATGATGCCAAGATTACCTCCAGTTGTTTTGAGGCTGGTCTATCCATGGCTCCAGCTAAGGCTTGTAGGATCTGGCATTTGGTCTCAATTAAAGCCGTTTGGAGAAGCTGCAATTCAGTCTGTATCAGACAGAAAATAATTAATGTCTAATATCTTCTATGTTACTCTGTGCAATTTACAATCATATACAGTATCTATAAAGGAAATGCCCCTGGTTATCAATGCTCCAAAAAAAAAAAACTACGTATAAATAAAAATGCAAAACGTTTTAATTGAACAAAAGTGCGTTCAAAAGTAAGTGATACAAACCTGGTAGGCTGTGAGTTCATGTGCTCTTGTCCTCATGTGGTCACAGCGTTTACCCAGAGCGCCACCAAGAGCTCCTAATCTCTCTTTCAGACAGTCCAGGTTGTCCTCCAGCAGCACTCGGTCTTCTTGCTTCAACCCTGAGGACCCACCTAGCAGAGCCTGACTGAGCTTCACCTCCTCCGTCACGTGTCTCACATCATTTTCCAGGACCTACAGAGAAGATCAGAGTCAGCTTTTTAACTTCTTATTTGAAGTTAAAATTACAAGGTTACATCAGCTGTCTAGTTAAATCCGTCTAGTTAAATTAGTTTGTAAATTTCACATTTGTATTCAGATTTTTAAATTTTTTTTTGGTTTGTTTTCTCATAATTTTTCACTTTGGCAAAAAAGCACTTTTTACGCTCTTGTATAAGAGAATGACTTTGCTGAGATTGAGAATTTTAACAGATCTCACAGTGAGTTTAAAATGTTTGTATTTTATCATTCTAATCCTATGATTAAAAAAATGATCCCAATTGTACCTCCTGATTTTGTAGCTGGCTCTCTGCATTTTCAGTCAGGAGCACTGAGCCAGAGAAAACATTGTTCTCCACACCATCCAGCCAGGAGGAGGTGGATGACACAGCCGTGTAAAGCTGCTGTTCCATCTGTGCCACCTGCGTCTCACCTCCACCACCGGGCTGTGTACACAAATCGTCAATAACATTGTAAGAAAAGGATTTGCCAACAGCAGGAATTGAAATGTACAATATGACAACAGGACTGCCAAAACCTGAGTGGTCATGTCTTCGATTGTCTGCCTGAAGCTACCATACAGAGTCTTCAAGGAGGACTTGTCAGCCTGGGTCTCCCTTTTAAACAGTGACCCAGCTGTGGTCATACGAGAAGCTCTGGAAAAAAACTGAAAAAGAGAAGAAGAAAAAAATAGACAAAAATCAAGACCATTTCATGACCTTTTTTATCACTACTGTATGCCGACAGTACTAAAACCTCTTACCGGCTGCTTTTGGTCCTGCTCCAGTGTTTTTTGAAGGAGCTTCAATTTAGTTTTGAGCTCTAGTCTGAGACTCTCCCATCTCTGCCTCATCTGTTCTTGCCCAGCTTCAGCCAGAGCTGCTGGTGAAAATGGCTCTGTTGTACTGCAATGAGACAAAAATATCAGCAAATCTTTTAGAGTATCCAGTTTATTGTAGTACGATTTTATTTTATTTTATTTCTTTTTGCATGAATGTAGCATGTAAAATACCTGGCACTGCTGGGTGAGGACTGCTGGATGAGGATCTCCTCTCCTCTGCAAGCAACTGACTGAAGCAACTTTTTCTGCTCTGCGAGCTGCTCCTCTAATTCCTTCAAGAAAAAAAAACACGTCACATTGCACTGTGCATAAGACTAGTACGGTCATAATGATACAACAGATTCATCTTTTAGATGACTGTCAGACTCAAAGCAACTGATCAAGCAGTATGACTGAAAAAAACATTATGCTAATGCAAGAGGAGGTGTGGGAGATAGATTTTAGAGCTTAATGAGCAAAATGAAGGAGAGATGCATTGATCACAGAGCAGGCAGAATGAATGGACTTTTCCTACAACTTTTATATGACTACTCAGAAGTAGTGAAACAAGATAAAAAAAGGTTGAAACATACCCTCTGTCTCTTAAGACTGTCTTCGTGCTGCTGGGTTCGGGTGGTCCGAGCCTGTGCCAGCCAGTCTTGCACACTGGGACTCTGAGAGAGACTGGAATCTGATTCGCTGTCTTCTGGCTCCTGCAGAGCACCCTTTGGATGCATACATATTGTATTAGAGAGCATGCATTCAAAAGTTTAGAGAATTTGTTAGTGAGCAAAAGAAAATGCTACAGCAAAGAGAAGCAGCATAGTGAGCTTGTGGACAAATATTTTTATATTCTCTTGATCAATATTTCATCTTGTGTTATATTTGGTCAGTAGACAGAGATGGGCAAATGAACAACACAACCTAATGTAATAGCATGCTTTAATGAACGACATGATGAAAACTTGTGGTGTCACATGCTATAACTTGCCAACATAGTAACCACAGTGTGTACAAAGAAGACAGTGTGGCAGTGTCACATAGTCTATTTCAACATTTAAGCCTAGCAAGCGTCTCACCTGGATGTTAACCTGTTTGTCTTGTAGCATCCTCTGCAGCTCCAACAGACCACCCTTCAATGTGTGTAACCTCCCAGCCAAATACTCAGCTTCCTCTCTGGTGTCGGTACGGCCCTCCAGCAGCAGGTTCTCACTGTGCAGTGACAACTCTGAGAGGGCCAGCACCTTCTCTTCAATCTCCAGTAGCATATTCTGTAGTAGCAAAAGGAGAGAGGCCAGCTCAAACATGGTATCTACAGGAGCTCCTCCCTCTACACAACGGACCCTCCAGGTCTGGCTGAGCCCCCAACTCTAGCAGCTTTCCCTGACCACAGGACAGAGACAGCTCGCATCCTTGGCCCACCTGTCCACCCTCGCCTCCTGTGCAACATATTACCACTAATCCGTCACGCTCCAAGCTCTGCAGCGTACATCCTCTCGGTCAAATTCAATAACAATTCTCCAGCATTTGGCACCATTCTAAGTCCACACTGCTTATCAGTGCTTATCACCGCATGTTGCTTCAATCTTTGAAGAGACATAAGTTTTCTAATAGCATAGTCACTCCTCTACAACTTATAGCCACAGCAGGTTATTCTGAGTCAAAGAGTATCTCTCTCACCCTCCCACTTTTCCCTCCTTGTACACTAGGATTCTCCTACTTGGATATTCTAGCAGCTTAATGACCAGTACCAATCCTGGTTGCAGTCTCCCTTAATCGTCTGAAAACTACAATCCCCGTGGACTCCACCCTATGCTTTGACACGCCCCTGTCCCACAGAAAACTGCATAATCTGCTTAAGACTAGTGCTGCAGTCGCTTAGCAGTACAGCCATCTGAATGCCACTCTAACTGCACTAATGCTCTTGTTTACTCTCTGGAAGCCCCTGTGATGATCCATATGTAATGTGGGAAAGAAAATATTGAAAGACATAATCTGCTTTCAATTTGCATTAGTGTGTTGATCAGAGGCGATGATGAATATCCAGTTCTCCAAAGCTGTCTATGTCATTCTTCACAATTGTCTGCAACAATCTGCTTAAATTATGTCACCTCTCATTTATATTAATAAATCCTCTAATATTCTTCAGTAAAACAGTAATATAAGTGTGTTTTTATATACATATATATGTATAGATGACCCTAAGTGGACAGTAGGGGGAGCACTTACCTGGCATTCACTGAGTTGAACCTCCATCTCTCTCTCCTCTGCAGGTTTGGGTTCAAGGATGAAGATTACAGCGCTGCGCATTCTGACCAACCACTGTTCCAGGTCATCTACCTGGGTGTGATAGGACTGTATGGCCTGTTCTTGACGCTCACCCTCCAGACGATCACTGACACGTTCCTGCAGGAGGCCAGATCACACTTTACTTATTACATCAATTTACTACCCCTGCCAAGGAGGCTATGTAGTTTTTCTTTCTTATCAGACATGAGGCACTCAGCTTAGAAGTTATTAACTTTTGTTATCCATATTTGTATTCAGTTTTTTTTTTTAAATGATCAAACTACTCTATTTCAGCAAGTAATATTGCAAAACAAGTTTAATTCATTACAAAAAAACAACTACACAATGCTATTGCATTCATGCATATTTAATGCAGACAGAACTACCTCTAGTAGTTGTTGTTTCCCTGAAGCTTTCATATGGATGGTGGTCATTCTCTCAGCTAACACAGCGAGTGAGGACTGCATTGCCAGCTGTTCAGCCATGTCTGAGTCCTCAGCATCAGCAGTCAGATCCTCTTTGAAGCCTGACTGCAGCTTGTCGATTTCTTCCTGCACAGTCTGAATCTCGCCCATCAGACCCTGTACACAACAATCCAGAGGTGAGCAATACTTATCTGTATGTGTGTTGATATGCCGTCTCTGATAAATCAAAGAATCTGTCAGTTTGTCTGTTTGTCCTTTGCCTGTTTTCGGTAATCATCGAGCCAAACCTAGCTTTTGTCATTTGTAGGTGAACAGTAAGAAGTAGCATAAAATGGGTGAGTATATTAAATCAATTCAATATGAATTCATTCTATTATAGGTAGGAAACACATCACCAGACTGATGAGGAAACAGGTTCCTCTTCAGGGTTTTAAATGAGCTTCTATTAATAAAATGTAGTTTGGAATCAGAGAGAGGCACTAACAAGTCTTTGGAGGCTCAGCACCCAAGTTAGTTTTCTAAGATTATTAATTTAATTATCAAAATTGCACAAAAAATGACTGAACCCTTAAATGATATGTTAGAAACAACTGTATATAACATTGTACAGTAAACACAGAGAAGATCAAACCTATGTTTGAAACAACATTACTTGAACTGCCAAGAATACATTCTCCCACTGACCTGATCTTCCATAACTACGCTCTCTACGAACACAGAAACATGATTAAAGATGTTAATGTATGAGACTCACCTCATGCACCTTTATGTGACTATCTGGGCTTTTATCTGTCTCCAGAGGCTCACTGAGTTTGCCTTCCAAATTCTCCATTTTCGAGGAGATTGACTGAAGAGAACCCTGGTAGTGCTGCTGTTTTTCCAGTGCTTCATACAAAGATCTCTGCTTTTCACTGATCTGTAATAAGATAAATAAATAAATAAGAATCTACATGTGGTGAGCTTGAAATACCATTAAAAATAAGGACAACTAATATCAAAGACAATAAATGAGATTGACAAATGTTCTGACATGTTCTGTTCAACAGGATTCTGAACTATTTTTTAATTACATCAATTTAACTGAAGAAAAGTGTGTCACTATATGCTATAGATTACAAAGGTGTGTGTCAGACTAATTGAGGCAGTGCTTTCAATTGAATGAATGACACTGATAGTAAATTACATAATATTTAGACAAAGATAAAGGAGAGGTGTCATAGTTTTAACATACCACATTCTTCAAAGTCTCCCATGAGCGCTGCAGGTCATCTAAGTTGGCCACAGACTCAAATGTTGGGTCATATAATTCTTGGATTGGAGCTCTTGTGAGTGTTCCACGTCCCATCTAAAGAAAACATTAGACCAGCAGTTTTTCTAAGCCACGAACTTGCAAGTGCAGGTAGGGAATGTAATATAAATAGATGAATACAGGCACTGACTTGTTCTGGCCCTTTACATTTATCATTGGCTTGTATTAAGTGAGTGTCTTATTTAACTAAACAAATTACAGGCAAAAATGTTTCAGACAGAACAAAGAAGGAATATTTTAAATGACTTCTTAATAACCAGAGAGAATCCAAATTTTTCAAGTACCTGAAGTCAAGACAGACCTGAAAGTCAGGAAAAAACTATCAAGAGAAAGAGAGGATAGATACCTTGGTGAAAGTGCATTCAGAGTATGCGACAGGAGAAGGAGAACGGCACACAGAAGAAGAAGACACCTCACTGTTAGTGCCCTCTTCCCCAGATTCCTCAGTGACAGGTGACAACAGAGTGTGACAGCGACCGGCCGTCATCTGACACACCACAGAAACATTAACAGAGGGTGAATTGGAAAAGATGAATCATATGAAAGATGATTAGTTGATCAAATTAAAGGGTAAAACCTCTTCAAGTTAAAGTCAGTAGTGGTAGAGGAGTTTGAGAGGTTTATCAATAAATCACCAACATTCAGAAGAATCAGTATATCATGTGGTATCTCATGTTCTCTTACCACGACGGCTTGTGCTGAAGATTTCTTGGATTTCTCCCCTTCCATCTCCTGCTGCCCCTCAGGAAGTTCCTCTGCGTCACTCACTGTCAGTAACATGGTGGCATGCTTGGCCTTCACTGCCAGCATTTTGCATTTTGAGTTTAGTGAAGCAATTTGTTCCTGGTAACCTTTGATCTTTTGGGCGAGTTCCTATACAAGAATACACAGTAATATACAATGAGGTGATCGCACCTTTAACTCAAATCATGCAGAACAGAAAATTCCACAATTAATTGTCTATTCTATTCTAATCCTTTGTACAATTCAGATTTCAGGTTCTTGTGTATGTGGATTTACTTCATGTTCGTAAAACGTGCAAACGTGACAGACAATATTACATGATTAACATGGCACCCTAATGTATAACATAGAGAGGTTAATACTTCATGGTGAAGGATTTGGGCTTGTAGCTCCTGGATATTACTGGTGGGAATCGGTCGGTCCTGAATGACTCGATGCGCTTCCTCTATGAGTCCCTGTAGATCTCTCACTTCCTGTTCATATTGCTCGTACTGAACCACCGCCTCCTGAAAAAAAAGGAGACATTTTGTCAGATCAGCACAATACTCTAAATTTTTTTTCTTTTTCAGTATATAGAAATAGTACATTTCTGTACTGGGCTGACTCTAATGCAGTAATAGCGCCCCCCCACTACACCTGTAAGATGTTGCACTGCTGTATTGCCACGTGCTGCAGCTGACTGGCTTCCTGCTGCAGACGCAAAGCTGTACGACAGATGGCGAGGTTGGGCATCACCTCCTCTGGGACCCGCAGGGCACTCTGACACAGTTGCACTGCCTGAACCTGCTGCTTGAAACTTTCCATATCTGCCAACAGACGCTGCAAAACAAAAGAGTTTACACTGAGCTAAACATGCAAATTATGGATGCAAGGTGTTCAATTTCAGACGAAATTATAGATTAATTCCACGCTGCATGGCTACCTGTCTCTGAGACAGCTGTTCTTTGAGGCTCTGGCGAGTCAACTCTGGTGAGGTTAGTGTGGTTTGAACTTGCTCCAGAGCAACATGTAGGGCCTTCACTTCATATTCCAAGGCTTCCATACTCTGAAAACACAAGTCGATTATATATATGCAAGCCCTAATACTTCCAGGAAGTTATGCAAGCAAATTATAGCATTTTTTTATGTGAAGTTTGTAAGTTTCTAACAAGTGAAATGGAAGATCTTTTGTTTCTTTTTCACTTTTCTTTACCTTGTTTGCATCCTGCAGGCTCTGCAGTCGTGTCTTCATGCTTTGCTGAAGCTCATCAGTGTGCCGACTGAGTTCACAGACCTGCTGGCTCATTGACTCGACCTGCAGAACCTCAGATAGAAGTTCTACTTTTTCTGCCATAGATTCCAGGTCTCCATGGAGCTCTCGAGACTCACGCAGGACAGCCTTTGCACAGGGTAACAAGGTGTGGGAATGAAAAGCATGAGTGAATGGTCTCCAAGTGATAAGAAACCAAATGATGACAGGTTAACTTCAAACAACAGCTCATTGGCATCAGACAGGAATGAAATTCCACTGCTTTAGTAATGCCTCTTCATAAATGTTGACATGTGTAATTGCCTTCGGTTGTCTAAAATATTTTTGCTGGATAATTATCTATCCAGCTCAAACAATGTCCATCCATTTGCATGCTTTCTTTTTAAAAAAACATAGCTAAACACACTATCTTTAGATCTCAATAATACTTTAAAAAAACACTCACCTGGTACATCCGTATCTGCTCCTGCAGGTGAACAGAGGAGTTCCAGATGATGTTTGCCCTCACCAGGCTTTTGGCTTTCTCTGACCACCTCACTATGAAGTCCAGCATCTCATTATACTCATCTAAATAGCAGACAGCCTAAAGAGACAAGAAAATAAACATTTAAGTTTCCTTAATTATGAAACTGTGTCACACTATTTATAGCTGTTGGGGCACGAGTACTGCAGCTGTATTGTGAGAAAAGGATCTAAAAAAACTAAAGGGAAACCTTTTTGAGCCAATTATTCCTACAGTCTGCTAGCCGAGTTGTGTGATGATGCATCTCTGACAGTTTGCTTATAGCGTCACTGAGCTGTTTAGCCAGCAGAGGGTTTCTGCGGGCAAACTCTTGTACAGCTGCATCCAGCTCTGAGAGACTGCGACCACAGGAGTCCAAGTCTTCAAATAGGCTCTGAGTAAAGAAAAGGAATAACTGTAATTCTTAATACTTAACAGTAGGATAACAAATGGTATTTTATGGCAACTTGAGTGATCAAATATAGTAAGACCAAACAAAAAGTAGAGAACCTACTTTGACCTCTTCTTTGGCATGGTCAACATCAGGAGATTTGTCCTTAAACTTATTTGAGATTGCTTTCAGTTTCTCAGACATGTCGTGGATTCTGGAGCTGAAGTCCTCCTTTATTTCCTTGGTTTTCTGGTTTTCTCTCTCTTTTGAGAGAACCTGAGACATAGATGAGAAAATGACAAAAGGTTCTGACTTTTGGGATTAAAAGAAATATAAACTTTACTGATTAAGTACTGAATTTACAAATTCAAATCGCCTTAAAGGATTAAAGCTGTGATACCTGATCTTCAATAGCACCCAGTGCAAGTGAAACCTCAGCCAGTTGCATGGAGATTTCAGAAGGGAGTATAGTGTACAGGTCCAAGTACTTGCTTTGTTGTTGCTCAGCTAATTTTTCCACATTTTGGCGATATGTGATAACATCTCCATGTAAAATCTAAACACAGCAAAGAGACGACACATTTAACGGAGATAGGAAAATGTGTGCACAAGCTGGTAACTGACATTTTTAAGTGTTTAGTTGAGGAACTCTGTGCACATGCATGACATGAGGTCTTCTTCAAAGGATATGATATAAATATATTTACAAAAATTATATTCATCTTTTAAGATGGCAGATATACCTCAAGTTCCTGCAATAAAGAATCAATATCATGTGTGGGATTGAGAAGTAGCTCCCTGGTCTCCTGGATCCAGGCTTTCACAACACTAAGTTCCTTCTCAACTTCCTCTCGTTCCCTCAGTTCCTGAGCTGACTGAGCCCGCTTGGTCCTGGACTGTGTCAACAAACTGGAGGAAAATGGGAATAGATTCTTCAAAATTCTAAATGGCAAAATAAAGTTAAATATTGAATAGCACTGAATATATTTTTTTAAATCTTTGTTTTAACTGTATTTATTTAATAAAGATAATTTTTTAATAAGAAATGGCTGTTTTTCAGAGTAACAACTCTCAAGTTGCTCGTATTACTACCTTTCCATTTGGTCTTGAACAGCTCTGATCTCCTTCAGGCTGGGCAGCTCATCTTGTTCATTTGTAGGTGAAGGCACTTCCACATCATGCAGCAGACTGAGGGCATACTGACGCAACAGGGTGAGGGAGGAGAGTTCTCGCTCCAGGTCTTGACTTAGTAAGTCATGCTGGTCTAACAGAGACTGCAGAGTAGCTTTGGAAGCCTTCTCCACGGCACTGTCAGGAAAACGGCTTTGGAGCTCATCAGAGACATCTCTAACCTTCACCATCTACAACAAAATGTAATTTACGATAGTTAATTTAAACAGCAAAGCTACATTTTTACCTATTTTTGAACAATTACTTTTGTCTATTGTCCATCTGTGTACCTTCTCTCTGAATGTCCTCCATTCCTGTGCTGTATCCTCGAGTACTCTCTCCTGTCCCCGTGCTACACTGCGCAGCCGTGTCCAGCGCTGCCACACAGTGGTCATGGAACGACTGATGGTGGCCTTGCTGGCATCGCTCCCTATCATTTCCAGTTGTGCAGCTTGTTCCTCTAAACCGCTCAGCTTCTCTTGGAAGCCATTTACAAGTGATACAAGGGACTGAAAAATAAAGAGAAAATTAATAACCAAAAGAATATTCAGAGGCACCACCTGTGTTTCATGAGAATTAACATAATCTATTATTTTCGCCTCTTATACCCGATGACTGCATAGCTTGTCTTCAGCCTCTTGGCTTGTGGCTGCTTTGGCAGTAGAAAATTCAGTAAGCTTCTTTTCAGCCTCATTCATAAGCTCAATGACAGTCTGCCTTGCCTCCTGGAATGACTTCCACTGTGTTACACAGCTGAGAGAAAAAATGATATGTTACTAGTATAAATTGGAACACTAGATACAAACAATGAATTGCAGATAATATAGAATATTATATATGTATATATATATACATATATAATAGTGTCTATAAGTCTTACCTGCGTAGGACATCCTGGTGACACTGGAGCTGATCTCGAACCTCCACGCCTCTCTGCTTTGCTGACTCCACACTCACCCGAAGCTGCTCTTTCGCTGTTGGATTAACCAGTTTCTCTAGCTGAGGAAGCAGGGTCTGCAGTTCCTCCAGGTGGATGAGAAACTCCTGCTCTGTTGCCATGATATCTGCCTGCTGCCGGAGACACTCCTCATAGTTCTCAACATCCACTCCCAAGCTAGCTTGTTGGAGGAAAGACACAGCATCCTCCAACCATTCACAGGCTGACTGCATCCTGAAGTGGTATTTCTGACAGAAAACCAAGGCTTCCTCCAGAGTAATCTACATACAAAATCAGTTGAGAAAAATACATAATTCATTATTGATTTAATTCACATCACTGTAAAATATAAAGAACGGCATAAATGACAGCAAACCATATCAAAGATAAAGGATTTCAAGTTCACTTTATAATAAATTTAAGGTTATCCCACCTGTTTGGCACTCAGTGCTTTCTGAACATCAGCCTGCAGCTTTGCCATTTCTTCTAGGCTTGTGTCTACGTGGGTGGGGACAAGCTCATTGGCACTGACATACTCCTGTTTTTCCCGGCTACTAAGAGCAGCCACAATTCTCAGTCTGGATTGCACTTCCTCTTGCATTATTTGCTGCTTCCTGACCTCCTCTTGCACCTTCTCCACTCTGACATCCACAATCACAGCACAGTCTAGTTCATCCCTGATCTGCTGCAGCCAGTCCAGGGTCCTTTTCATCTCTGTCTCAAAGTCTTTACTTTGGACAAACCTGGTCTCACATTCTTCAATTAGGTCCCCCACTGCAGCCTGTAAGGATCGCAGCTCCTCTTGCCACAGAACCACTTGTTCTTTAGAGGCATCATGGGCCGCTTGGTCCACACGAGGGGCAAGCGTGTCCATCTGCTCCATGAGCCTTGACAAGTGAGAGTTGGCACTCTGTAGACTCCCTGCTAGAGCATGGTAGTTCTTCAGCCTCTCTTCAGCTGACTGCGTCTCTGCATTCACTTTCACCAGCTGCTCTTTTGTAGCTTTTAACTCAGAATCAACCTGCATTGCCATTGCCTTGTGGTCCTCAAAAGACTCTAAGGTTTCATCCAGATGTTCTACTTTCTGTTCTATCAACCTCTTTAGACCATTGTACAGACTCACAAGCTGGGTCATTTCCTCTGGACGCCATGGTTGCCCAGTGCTACGAAATCCTTCTTTCTTCTGGTTCAGCTCACTCACAGCTAGACCCAGGTTGCTGAGATCTGCCTGGATTGCTCTGTAATCGCTCTGCAAACTGACAACCTCCTCTGTTTTCAAGCCTACGGGCTGCATCCCTAGATTGTTGAACTGTTCATCAAGTTCCTTCAGTGCTTTGTGACTGATGTCTATGAAAGAAGTGTACTCATTCCTTGCAAGAATGGCCTGCTGGATTTTCTCCTGTTTTTCTTTGGCGAGTGCTAATATGCTGTTATATTGCTGAGGGAGGGTGTTAAGTTTTTCATCCAGGTAACAGTGGTCTACTTCATTCAGAGTGGGCAATATTTCCTGACCTGCTCTTTGTACAATCAGGAGAAGATTCTCATATTCAATTGCCTGCTCGACTATCTGTTGGTACTTCAGCAGTTGTGCCTCCAATTCAGCGTCTCCCACCATCAGATTTATTTCAGGAAAGGTAACAATATCAGCTTGTTTTAACCATTGGCATATTTTCTCTAAATCTGTCTTGAAGTACTTTCTAGACACAAGTACTTTTTCAAGCTCCTGGAGTTTCTGGCCACATCTATGAAGTGTTCTGTCAAAGACATTTTGCAACTCCTGCAACTTTGTGAGAATTTCGTTCTTTTCTTCCTCGCTGGCATCCCTCATCAGATCTCTCCCTTGAGACCACAAGGAAGTTAACTCGCTCTGATAGGCTTTGAGACTGCTTTGAATGTTCCTGCATGTTCGTACCTGCTTTGCTAGGTCATCAGGTAACAAAGCAATGTACTCCTCTGCCTGGGCTTTCTTCTCATTCTGTTGAACCCAGGAAATGGACTGACTAACAGCCATCAGGAACTGTGTCCTCTCTGTAAAAGCCTTGCTGAGGTGTTTTCTTCGCTGCACAACTTTCACACTCAGGGATTCCACTTCCGACTGTGTGTCAGAAATCAGCTGCTGAAGATGCTGTCGTTCACTGAGGCCCAGCCGTGCTAGTACCCTGTCTGCGTCAGCCATAGCTTGTGCCAAGAGAAGCTGTTTTGCCTCTAACTCACTGCAGATGCTCAGGTGGTCAAACAGGAAACTCTGAGCCAGCTCAGGAGGAGGGCTCATTTTCATTGCCTCAGATAGAGCAGGCTGCTGCTCCTCTGCCCAGTCCCGAGCCTCCCTCAGACGAGCCTCCACTTGACTCATATCCTCCAGGGTCACCACCGAGTCCTGGATTTTTCTTTCAATTAGGTTTTGCATCTGAGACCATCGTTGCTCAAAGTAGCTGATTTGCTCTTTTACAAGTTCTTTGTCATCCAAGTTCAAATGTTGGATGACTTTCTGTTTCTGTTCTTTAAGGTCATCCAGGGCCCCCTTTTGTTCTCTCAGAGTTACAGCAAGTTTCCGCAGTGCCTCTAAATGCTGAGATGAACTTTCAGCATCCGTTCTGTGGCACAAAAAAAGTCAAATTCAATATGCAAATTTAACAATTGATCTTATTATTATAATTGCATTATCTACAGACACCTCTATTTATGATCCCTAAAATTTCTATAATGCCAAAATGTTGGATTGGATGACAATAATAAACTTACATAATTTATCAATAATTTATGCATAACTTTATGCACAAACACACCTGGCCAGATTGTCCCAGTCTTTGGACACCTGTTCAAACAACACCTCCACTGCGGAGATACAGTCATGGTATTCTTTAGACCTCTGAAGGTCATCCTCTCTCTGATTCTGTAGCTTGGTAGCCTGGTGGCACAGCTCAAGCCAGGAATGGCTTAGTCGGTCAAGCTCAGCATGTTCTGGAGAGTCCTGGCCACCAGTCAACCTGCTCACAGTCTCGGTCATCTTGGTGAGGATGCTCTGTTTAGACTGCAGTTGTTGGCAGCATTCCTGAAAACAAAGCAGCATAATTGATAATAAAACTACATACCCAGAAACGTTTCCCTTTTAATCTCTTTACAACTGGATTAGATCAGAAAAAAAATCACAAACCGAATCAAATCTAATCTCACTGTGTTGTATATTTAACGTAGAAAGCACATGTAGACCTAGAACAGAACAACCTAACCCATTAAGATGTGTCTTGCCTAGACATGGGCACTGCTAAACTCATGTCTTGCATCAGGTCTTAAATGTTAAAACTTGACTGCAAATTTAAAGGTTTGAGTTCATTAAAAAAAACAATATTTTGTTTGTAAGGGGAAGAGATTGACTGTGATGGACTGGCGACCTGTCCAGGGATGTAACCTGCTTCTCGTCCAATGACAGCTGGGATAGGCTCCAGCCCCCCTGCGACCATGAGCTGCAATAAGCGGGTATAGAAAATGGATGGATGGAAGAAATGAGTTGGTATGATGCTGGTGCCCACCTTGGCTTGTAACAGCATGTTTTGAGCGATCTTAGTCTCCAGTTCTGCTGGTCTTCTGGAGAGGCTGAGAAGCTGCTGCTCCATGTCCTGGAACAAACTTGTTAGATCTTGTTTCTGATCCTTCACCTCTCTCCAGCCCTCTGAAAGCTCCTGTGCATTGGACATTCTTTCTTCAATCTGCACAAATACAGCAAACCAAACTCCTTAACCCAACTATCTTTGACATATTACCATATTATACTGTTGTACATTTATTGTATACATCTGTAACTGTTTCAATCACACTGCATGTCTAAATATGCTGATGAATCCCAGTATAAAATTGAATAAAAATGATACAGACCGTGAGTTTGATCCGCTGGACCTCAGCAGCTGCTACTCTCACAGCATCATCGGACAGGTCACACACAGAACATACTAGGTCCAGGTATGTGCTGGCCTGCTCTTGAAGGGCTCTATAGTGCTTCACCTGTGTGTAAAAAAATAATCAATCAAAATAAATCATACAGAAAAACTGAAGCAAATTATTACATTAATGCATTTTTAGCCCATGACAAACTTTTAGTATCAAACACCTGCTTCAATGCTTCCTGCAGACCAGATGGTCTCTGATCATTGAGCTGTAGCTCCTCTTGTACAGTAGAGAGCCAAGTTTGGCACTGCTGGAGAGTATCCTGATGACTAACATGTTTCTGCAACTCCCGATCCAGACTCTGGTAGACCTGTTAAATGTGGGAGGTTAGAACTTAGCTAACTTGATTTGGTGATGTAAATAACTTGTTCCTATGAGGAATAATATGTTAGATCATTTTGCTAAACAGTCAGTAAAGATCTATGGTTGTTGTCGTCTCACTCACACGCTGTGCAGTGCTGCAAATGGCAGAATAGCTGTCTGTGGTTCCCTGCTGGTGAGCCTGGACTTGTCGATTGATCTTAGCTTGAACTTGGTCTGTATAACTGGCAACCAGACCTTCGCCTTTCTGCTTCAAGCTGGCGAGGCGCTCCTCAAAACTTGCTATTTCCTCCATTATAGCCTAAAAATAATAACAAAATCAAAACAGTGAAATTGGGGGAGATAATATATGGCTGGTTTAGGTGTCATTGGTCATTATTGTTCAGTGATAATCTCGCTTGACAAATATTTCACTTATAGATTGTATTGTTCTCCACAAGTCTCAAAAATTAATTTAATGTGACAGTGTTAGCTGCAGCATCATGATCGTTACTACACAAACTGAATTTTGGTGAAACACCAAGGAGTTTATCACCTTGTGTCGGGCAAGCTGCTGGGTAGCCATCTCCATACTGCTGGTCTGCATGGAGTCCGAGGTCACCAGCCTACTGGACATCTGTAGGAGCCATTTCTCAACCTCCTGTAATTCACCGTTGTAGTCCTCGTGTTCTTTTACCCACTCTCCAAGGTTCTGGACATGTGTCTGAAGAAACAAAATCTCAGCTTCTTATTGAATATTTTTGTGACAATACATATAGAACAAGATACAAAAAACACATAATAATATAACTGAACATTACTGTCAAAATGTTTGCTAAGGTCCAAAATTGTTTTTGTTTACAATCACAGCAGAATCATCACAGCAGAATCAACTTCCATACCTTCGCTTCCAAACAAAGATCTTTATAGTCAGCCTGTAACTTTTTCATGTTTTCACGGATAGTGGAGTCATTAATTGCTTCAAGTAGCACCTCTCCTTTCTCTATAACACATTTCACTGCTGACTCGTGAGACTGCACTGTTTGTTGGATGGTCTGTATAGATGATAAGGAAGCAAAATATTATACATGAAATTAAGTAGTTGTCTCACTCTGATATAAAAAGATCTCAACAGACAAAACAATTTTTACCAGTATAAACCTACCTTGTACTTTGCTAGCTGAGCCTTCTTCTGATAGAGTTCAGCTTTAGGCTCTACACTTGATGCCAAAAGGTTCTTGGTCTCCATTACCCACTGGACCTGAGCCTTGTATTTATCGATAAAGTCTTTAGAAAGTGAGATGCATTTCTCAAGGGAGCTATGCTCTGTGCGCAGAGCTGTCATCAACTCCTCTAGTTGGAAGAGTTGAGTGTCCACTTCTTCTTTGAGCTGATCTGCTTCAGCTTCTTCCAGGAAAGCCATGGCTCGCTCAGTCTTCTCCCTCATTGTCTTTAGGTAAG
Source organism: Leuresthes tenuis (assembly GCF_036924035.1). Classification (NCBI taxonomy): domain Eukaryota; kingdom Metazoa; phylum Chordata; class Actinopteri; order Atheriniformes; family Atherinopsidae; genus Leuresthes; species Leuresthes tenuis. The sequence goes on from NW_027325369.1 coordinate 15,718,690, forward strand.
TGTGACCCTGCTCCATGTCAGCCTGAAGACTCTGAAATGACATCAACTGTTATTTTCAAATGTTGAACAGATACCGGACTAATGCCCATGACTTTGAGTTCTGTTGGTGGTATAGAGGACATGCACACTGCATTATAAAATATACCTCCAGTTTCTTCATTTTTCTCTCCATAGCAAAGCGGTCCACTATATCAACACTTATAGCAACAGTGTTGAAGTTATTCTGAGCTGTGCTGAGCCAGTCTGAGAAGGTAGTGAAGACACACTGTGCTTCTTCAATGGAAGAAACCTCTTCCTGGAGCTGTTTGATTGTCTCCTGCATTATAAAGGAAGGGGTATAAGCAAAATTATGGGCAAGATGAAGACTGAAGCTGGCTTAAGCCATGCTGTCTATCCAGCTAACTGTCAAAATATAGATTTAGAGATTTAATTGTCTTTATTTAATATACAACAATGCAGTTTGTGAAAACATACATATACTGTAACATTCACACGTATGTGCTACTGTGATATTGTTCCAGATGATGTTACCAGTAAATGCAGAAGTAGGGCGTGGTAGCGTGCTGTGATCCGGGTGGCTCTCGTACAGATGCGACTGCTAATGTGTGTCTCATCAAGAACCTGCTGAGCCAAAAGAGTGAGGCCCTCCATTTCCTCTTGATAAACAAGCACCTCCTCCTGCCAGCTCTATTCAAAGAAGATTTTTTTACTGAATGTGAGCTCAGATGACAGATATTAAGACCTCATAATGTCCAGTACTTGATTTCAGAACAAAATTTAGTTTGATTTAATTTGATTACAGATTTATAAAAAATGGAAAAACTTTATTTTGTCACTTGTGGCAAAATCCTTCAATGATTGACACAGCATTGGAAATGATAAACAAATCGTGCACATTTGTACAACACAGCCAAAAAATTGTCTTTGTCTTCTACGCTAACCTTTATCATCTGTAGTTGAGCATCTTTAGTTGCACGGTCAGACCGCCGATGACTACGTAGTTGTGCTTTGGTCTCCATGCCTTTCAGCCAGCTGTCAAGACGCTGGAACTTCTGTTCCATCTGTCGGAGTTTGGCCAGAGCACTGTTGAGCTGAGCGCGGGTGTCAGCCAGCCGGGCCTGGTAGAGCCTCCACTCCTGCTGAAGTGTTTCCAGGGCTCTGTCCTCTATCTGAGGCAGACCCCAGGGAATGACCAGTTCTCGATTGACCAGCAGTGTATTTAGTAAAGCCTGGCCCTCTGTGCAGTGAAGCTGCAGTTCCTGTAATTACAAGGATTACAAATTACAAACTTTGATGGTATATATCAAGCCATTGCTGTGCAGTAGTGTTGTTCTTATGGCACTTCATGTTCACTGACTGTAACATATCTACAGCAATAATATATTTTAAGACCTGCAGCTTTTGAAGAGTCTCCTCCAGCATATCAACATCGCCCTCCAGCTGGGTGTAGCAGCCTAGCTTCTCTTGTTCCTGTTCAAGCCACTCTTCAAATGCACGAAGACCACGCTGATACTCTTGGTGGGCTTTCACCAGCTCCTCTGCTTTGCCAACTGCCCTCTGAGGAACACCACAGTGAGCATTTGTAATCTCACAGTTTGGTCTGACATTTCCGTTTATCTGGATTCATATGCAACCACCAGAGGGCCACATTCAGATTTTGGTCTTACTCTGTTTAAAGCAGTATGAGGTAACTTGAGGTAACCCTGAATTTGATTTGAATAAATCTCACTTGTCTCATCAAAAGGTATTTAAGACACTACAAAATTAAATAAATGGAATAGATTAAAAATGACAAGACACATTCATGAGCATTCTACTGCTTAATACCATAGCACTGTCTTTGACAGTATTATAACGCTCCTGAAGTTCTTGGAGCTCCAGTTGAGTGACGTAATTCTCGGTGATACCGGCACTTTTTGCAGTTATGGTGTCCAGCAGAGTGCTGTGGCTTAGCACTTCCTCATACAGCAACTGAAATGACAAGGAAAATTCCCTTTTTCTTTAATCTTGACTAAATTTAAAGGCATAGTCATTAATGTCAATTATTCATGATAAGAATAATAAGTAGTGCACAGTATGACAGAAAGGACTGCAGTACCTTTGCCTTGCTCAGATTAGCAGTTTTATCTCTCATCTCTGCGCACTGTTTATCAGTTGAATCAAGGATCTCCTCCACACGCTCAATCCAAGCCACAAATTGATGCACGTCCTCTTGGTAACTGGTCCACTGAGACAGTGAACCCTCCAGCTGACTGTTGATTTTAAAGATCAGATGAATGTCAGTCAAAGGTGTTTATAGCAATAAATAGTACAGGACTAAAGGCAAAAACAGAAGTTGCCACAGTGACAAGATGTGTAAACTTTACAGTTTTTATAGAAAAATCATTTTCAGTACAAAACTTTTGCTATAAAGCAAACAGAGTGCTTAAGTGTTGTCAGTTATGCTAAAGGACAAACCTTTTGCACAGAATAGAGGCAGAGAGCAGGGCATCCCAGGAGTCTTTAAGTTCCTGAATTTGATTTTGAACTACTGGAACTCCTTCAGCTGATGTGTTTCTCTGAACTGACTCTCCTCTTGTGATCAGCATCTTCAGCTGGATCTCCTTCTCTTGACGTGCAGTCAGCAAAGCCTGGTGCAACAGTCCCCCATATGCATTTATTACAACAATACATTTGGAATTTTTTGTATTCACTGCGGTATTTTGAAAATGAAGAGTAATTTTATAAACCTCCAGCTTGATCATCCGGCTATCAAGAACATTTTTGTCAGAAGTGGGGGCGCAGTAAGTCTGTAACATGTGGCTGGTGTCAGCCACCCAGTTCTGCAGCTCCTTTAATCCCTGGGAGAATAACTGGTGCTCAGTGACAATCCGATCGATCCGGGATGCCTTCTCCTGCAGAACCATAAAACACATCCAGAAAGGCATCCAGAAAATTACCATTTTAGACTCAAGAGATGAAACCTACAGAAAGTGGTAAGTAAATTCATCAATATGTGAGGTTAAATATGTAATAGACTTCAAACAAAAGATATTTAGGATGTTAGTTTGTATATCATCCATGACTCACAATAACAGACAGATATTAGTGTTTAATTACAATGAGTTATTACCTTCACTGCATATGAGCTTTAAAATAATATTAAGTCAGAGCTCCATCCAGTCTAGTGCCTCTGTCTTCGCTCCAGTTTTACCCCCACAAAAGCCCCAGTGCACAGGCAGTTTGGTAGGCATTACTTTACCTTGGTCAGGTTGGTTAAAGCTAGGTACTGAGCAGAGAGCTGCGAGACACGGTGCACAAAACCCTTGCCGGCCGAGTGTTCATCCCACAACAGCTGGGCCTTCTCTTTCAGCCTGCTCAGCTGAACTTCGTAAGAGGCTAACTCCTCAAGCACAGACTGGAAGAGCACAAGCAGGTTATCAAAGAGGCATGCAAGCAAACACAGATGTACAGGAAAAGTTGAACTCAGACTCAGAGCAGGATGTTAGAGATGGGAACATGGCAAAAAGAAAGTGAATGAGGCATCTGGCCAGTGTTACTTTCAGTAAAGCTATTGGTAATGACATGCAGTCAAACCTTCAGAAAATAGCAAGTTTTAAACAACACATTTTCTAAATGCACTGTAATTTAAATAGCTACATCAATTTTACTTCATATTATAGACATTGTTAAGCAGACATGTAAGTAGCAAAGGTAAGCAGAATGAACTGGCGGTTAGCAGAAGCGCATGGCGGTGCTTAAGCGACAACTAAATCTTAACTGAGCTGGAATGGTGAGCTTCTGCAAATGGAAGGAGCAGTCATGTTCACATTGAGGAACCGACTGGTTGTTACACCAAAAAATGATTGCTTTGTTCCAAGCCTGGTGGATTTTGGACATTAGTACCTGTAGCTTGTGCAGCTCAAGCTTCTTGGCTGTGAGATCGTGAAGTCTTGTGCTGCTCCCGTGCACAGCCAGCTCTGTGGCATTCAAGCACTCCTGCAGAGGCTCTGCACTTGCCTCAAAATCCTTCATTTGAGAAAGAAGGTTCTGAAATAAAAAGAAGAGTGACGAGATGTTTTCTTGATATAAAACGTATTAATGTAGTTGAGGTTTTAGAAAACGAAATGAAGGATAACTCAAATGTCGACAAGCTACATTAAATGCTTACTTGCAGACTTATTTCTCTGTTGTGTAGATTAGACATAATGTTCTTCCAATCTTCTCTGGCAGTGTTCATTTTAGCCCGAATTGCATCTGTTTTGTCTTTAGCTGCGATATTACAGAGAAGCTCCCCGTTTACAATCACAGCATTCAGCTTTGACTGACCTTGGTCTTTGTCACTAAGAAACTCCTGCAATGAAGAGAGAGAAGGTCATAGATAAGTTGTTTAGAAGTATTCACTTCATACCCAAGTACAAATACGCAGACAAGGTTTTGAAGATTAAAACTGCTCCTTGTTATACCGGGGAGTGCTTTGTGGTAATAAATACATTTTTCTGAAATTTTTCTGAAATTTGACAAAAGGGAAACACCTGAATCCTCTGCAAACTATTGGCAGCGTCATTGAGATTTTGAGGTACGTCAAAGCACTTGGCTGTGTTGATCTTGGCATTAACTAGCCATTGCTGGAACTCTCTGAAGGCTGAGCGGAACCCTTGTCCCAGCAGCTTCTCTTTGCTCTGGCACTCCTTGGAAGCTTGAAGACTCAAACTAAGAACAAATCAGAAAGAAACAGATTTCTTTCTGATAATAATAATAATAATAATAATAACAAACAGCCATATTTCTAAATTAAATATGTATAGTTGGCAGACCTGATTTCTGTCAGTTGTAATGTCTTTAAATGTTGGTTGTACAAAATTAATGCTCACAGGCAGAAAATCCTTCACTTTGCAACATAAAGAATATAAACTTTGTGAGAGAAAATGTTTGGGTTTTGTTGAGAGTGTATCAGAGACTGTTGATTCCTTTATAACATAGTTTACGGCTAAAGACAATAGTTTTTTTCTAACAAATGCAAAAATGTTTTAAAAGCAATACAGCCAAAAGTTGTACAAGGGTTACAATTGTCTTGATGCTACTATGGATCTATGGATCTCCAAATATAAAAACAAATGTTGTACCTGTTGTACTCTTTAATAAGAGCAGACACTCTCTCAGACCGTGTGCCCATTTCTCTGGAAAATCGGCACAGATCATTGAGTTGAGTCTTCAGACTGTCAGATATAGCCTCGGCTTTGACAAGTTCCTCCAAAGTTTCCTGCATGGGAAAGAGATAAAAAGTGATGACAACCATAACATTTTATCAACACATACGTTAGTCATGTAACTTATTTTTGGAACTAAACTAAGCTTAGACCTACTTTTGCTATCTGCCAGCCTTTAACAGCTTCCTCTCCATCATTTTTTCCCTCTGCTTGGGCCAATTGTAGGCGCCAGTCCTGCAGCTGACGTGTGAAGTCCTGCAAGGCCTGCTCCAGCTGTACAGACAGGCTGTTGAACTCTTGTTCTGAACTGGATATCTGTGAGAGCGTGGTCTCCAGACTGGCACGTGTCTGCAGTGCTCCACGTTCCCATTGCTCCCATGATGACAAGAGGGTTGCTTCCTCCCGCTCCAAAGCCTCGTAGCCTACCGAGCCTGTGAAATCTCTTGCCACTGCCCCACATCTCTGGACACGACTCAGCCTCTCTCTTCCACGCTGCTTTGAGTCAAGCAGCTCCTGAAAAGACCAAATGGAATGAACAATTTCAAAAAACTAAACTGAAGTTTTTACTTATCCTCAGATCAGTAATTTTCTACATATACAGTTATTGACTTTCTTGTTAAAACTGACAGAACCTATTGACTGTAGGCAAAAGAATAAAAAAAAATAACAATTGTCCAGTCCCAGTAGGCGAGCATTAAAAGGGAAATGAGTAATTGACGTATGTCAAACGTCTCAACAGCTCATCATACATGTAAGAATAGCTGAATTTACAAACAACTTTTGTAACAGTGTTTGTTAACACTGTGGTTATAAAATGAGGATTTTATTAGAGCAGAGTGACAGTCTGGAATTGCTTTCAGTGACTACAAGTTGACACGTAATTTCTGATGTGTTTAGTCGTCTCACAAAAGGAATATAAAAGTATGTGAATGCATTTTAAAAGTCTGGTATTATAAATATAGGTATTCGTCAAAAAATTTTGGACTAACATATTTAATTTTGTGTGTATGTAAAAGTGCTTAAAATCAGAAAAGGCCTTCACGGGTAGATGTCTGACAAGTCCCTCACTGTGTAAGTATTTAGACAACAGCTGAAATTGTCTCCAGTCCCCGGGGAGAAGAAAAAAACAAGCTGGAGGACATCTCTCATTTAGCAGCCATAATCAACTTTTTGTGAAGCACTGCATTTAGATTTCCTTACCTGTACTTTGGAGAGCTTTCTTTTAATGTTAACTGAGTCTCCTGACAGGTCAGACCAGCGCTGGAGCTCCTCTTTTGCTGAAATCAGCCAGTCATTGAAGTCTCTCACAGCATCAAGGTACTGCTCATGCTCAGATACAATGTTTTGCATGGACTGCACTTTACCCTTTGGGGCAGAAAGACAATGTATAAACCATCTGTCAGATAAGGAGGATGCATTTTCTGAATATGAATGTGTCAAAGAGTGAAACTATTCTATAGTATATCTTAGTCAAAGTGGTTGTATAACAAAATATTACAACATACTGTAACCCCCCCATATCAGTCACCTAGAATTTAGACATTTGCAATTACAATTCAGCATATTTCTGAATTTAAATTACCTTGACAACAGCTGAGATATCATTAAAGTGTGCATTGAGCTCTGCCCTTGACTCTGGTCCAAATGTCTGGTCATTAGTTTTTTCATACATCTCCACTGCTTTGTCTGTTAGGCGGGACAGAGCTGCTGCATGAGCGTCCACATCAGCTTGGATGGCCCTTAGTCGTTCAAGTAAAGCTGATTTCTCTTTGAGGCCTGGTTGCTGAGGCAGAGTCATCCCCACCTCTTGCTCCACTGACTCCATCCACTGCTGCAGTTGGCTCTTATTTTCTTGAAAGCTGGTCCACTGGGCCACTGTCCACTCCAGACGACTATTAAAAATGACAAAATGTAAATAAGTTCTGTACAAATGCTCACAACAACACATTAAATACTTACCCCCATCCTTTGTACAAGAGGACACATTTCCTACCTGTGGCAACTCATAGCAGTCATCAGCATATTGGCCCATGCATCCTTCAGGCTCTGGAGCTGTGAACAAATTGCCTCCTGCCCCTCCATTCTGCTGTGTTTAAGGACCTGTTCTCCTTTTCCTACTGTCATGTTGAGCTTCACCTCACCCTCACCCTTCATTAGCAGGATATCCTTTGGAAAAACATGAAGAAAGAACTGTGAGCCCACTACCCCATCATATAATGATTTATGTGATTCAAAATGTGGGCACAAAACAAAGTAAACACAAAAATTGTACAGCATTATTTCCCGACCTGTACAAGACCTAGTCTTTTTTCCAGAGTTTCTTTATTGCCAACTGTGCTGTTAAGTGAAGCCAGTCGCTCCTGGACACCATTAAGCCAGAACCAGGTAGCCTGCAGAGTTTCTTCAAAGGCTTGTTGCTCCTGTAAAGTGAGCTGGCAGCTGCGCAGCCTCTCTCTCACACGCCTCAACAAGGTCTGGTGCTGTGACTGCAGCTGAGCTGAGACTCTTGTCTCACTTCCATCGCCTCGCCCACCCTCATTGAGTGCCTGGCCCTCCTGGCAGAGACGCTCAAATGAATCCCTGCATGTAAATAAGGATAACGTGTACGTTTGATAATTGTTTGAGGACAGCCAGATACAAGAGGAAATAATTCAACAGCTATTTTCTGTTACAAGTAAACACACACACAAAGTACCTTTCTTTAAGCACTTCCTGTTGGTATTCCTCCACTTGCTCAAGCACAGCTTTTTCAGGACCACGCTGTTTGGCTTCAAGCAGATCTGTCGTCATTCTGTTTTCCATATGTTCCAACCACCACCTGAGCTTCTTAAGACGACCCTCAAACCTACAAGGGATTAAAAAATGCTTTGCTTGTAAATGCTGGGCTCACAAAAAGTGCTGTAGAGCTAGTTCATGTCAGTCTTTTACCCTTTCATGAGAGATGCACTATCGTCCAGGATCTGTTGGTTCTGTCTGCACTGCTCCACAAAGCTGTCCCAGTCCTGCTGGATGGAGGAAAGGTGCTGCTGGACCTGTGCTGCGCTGGATTTGGGAAGATGAAGTAGGAGCTTCCCTCCTTCCTCACAGACTTGAGTAAGACGAACATCACCCTCTTCCACACGATCCATGGCACCCTAAAAGATCATCCATATCTGCTTAATTTTTCTATGTTTAACTCTTGCATCATCTCATATTAATTTCACTTGATTTTAAAGTAAATTACATAATATTCTCCTATTGCCATCACAGTCTGAGCTTAAACTGATCACAAGCATTTTGAAATGTTTATGCAGCTAGAATTACCTTTAGTTTCTGTAGTTTACGTTCTACAATTTGAGTGTCTCCTGATCGGTCAGAGCATTCCTTCACTATTTCCCTCTGTTCTGAAAGCCAGTGATGGAACTCCTGGACTAGGTCTAAATACACAGGGAAATAAAAATAATTCATATCGAGCACAATATTCGGACAAAATCCAATTTAACAGAACTTTTTTTTCACCAAAGCAGAATAGAAATTATTCTTAGGCCACTATACTCTATGTGGCATGAATTCTCATTATTTAACGAGACTTCTTACCACTGAACTGCTGCTGCAAACAGTTCTGGAGTGAAGTCAGCGTCCTGGAGGAAAGCTGGTTCACAGACTCATAAGTCTTAATAAGGTCAGTGAGACATGAGCCCAAACCAGCCAGCTCCTCAGAGGGATATTTTCTGCACAGGTTGTTGAGGCTCTCCCTGGTGGAATCAATGCTCCCCTGTTGATTTTGCAGCTCTTTCTGAAAATCCTAACATGTTCATAAATATAGTTTAATTCATTGGCTCATTTCTTGCGCATTTTTGTAATTATTTTCTGGATATTTTTTTAAGGCTGTACCTTCACCCTGCAGATGTCCTCTGGATCTGATCCCGTTGGAGAAGACACCATTGAATCTTCCATACTTTTTAGCCATGCAGACATCTGTGAGATGTAGTCTTCCAGCTGTTTTCTTTGAGAACTGAAGTCCACAAGGTTTCCTCTGGTCTGCTCATGTAGCTTCTGAACACTGCTGATCTTCTTGCGCAGGTCATTTTCCAACACCTGCGAAAAGTGTTTCTGTCGTAAACTGACAAGGCCCTTTTTTTCCAGTGAAATGTAGAGTAATCATTGAGAATAACATTGAAAAAAGCACCTGTAATTTAGCTGGAGTCTCTTGATTTTGACTGCACTTCTTCAGCTCTGACACTATCCTTTGTAGGATTTCAAGTTTCTGCTCCTTCTCTCTAATTTCTGCCTGTGGATTTGTCAAATTAAAGAAGCATGAAGTACAGCCTCTCTGAGGTTAATCCGTTCTGGAAATCTGTCAGATGCTAAACTGTATGGTTGTGATTTTAGCATGTCTGTATGTGTAGGTGTCTTTGTAAAGCGATATATCAGGTATATATGATTAGACATTTATCATAGTCAAATCTAGTAGTTAACTCTCCAAATGGAGGTATAACAAATCATTACAAATGCTGTCCATGACATCAGAAATCTTACTGTACCTGTAACATTGAGAGCCTTGCTGAAACCTTCTCACTGTTGTTGAAATTGCTCAGGCCTTCATTTAGCTCAATCACAGAGCTACTCATCCAGCTCTCAATGTCCTCATTTATTTTACGTACATCATCCCACAGTCCCAAACTCTGGTTTAGGCGATCGATGTTGTCATCTATCTTCTCGGACATCTGGGAATGGATTAAATCAGTCACTAAAGATCACTGTTCGTTGAACATCCTGCAAAGAGCTTTTATATTTCATATCAAGCTATATTGTGATGCCCACAGTTGAGAAAAAAAAGAGCTCTATGTTAACAGATGCTTCTGCCACCTGTCTTTGTTTGTGCTTCACAAACAAACGTCTTCCTGCTCTAATGTTATGCTGCCACTTGTGGGTAGTCTCAGGAATATGTGAGACAGTCAGGGGTATGAGGTGCTCTTGGTTATGTTGGCACTGTTGTTGGTCTTTTAGCTTTTTGACAGAGGACAAATATACGCACTATGATGGAACAAAAACAAGTGTTGTCTGTCCTTTTCACCTTTTCTTATTTGTTCTTTACAGTTTCTCTGTCACTTCCTTACCATTTTTGTCACTTTGTTCTCTCTGTTGTAAAATCTGTTTTTGGCATCTCCCAGATCAAGCTAACTTCCAACCAGTTAGCATTCAACTTATGGCTAATGTAATCTCTAAAGGCTACGCCATGTTAGGTTTTTGGATAGCTGCAGGCAAGCCTGTCTGTGTTAATGAAATACCCAAAACTGTTCACTCTTCTGCGGATGAAAGCGTTGCAGACAAGCATAAACAGGACCATATACAGCATATATTTGCAGTGTCTATACAAATTTTAATTATTGTTGCTTAAGGATAAGACAAAACATGCTCCAAATGCCCTTGAAGCCCTTCACTGTTCAACAATACTCACATCACAGTAATGAATCATGATTTCACAAATTCCTCATCTAAAACTTACATCCAGCCACTGATCGACGATTGTCTCCATGTCTTTTTTTATCATTTCACTGTCACACTCAGGGATCTTCTTCAGTTCAATCACCAGCTGTTTTCCTTTGCCGGAAAACTGATCCAATTCATGTTGCTTTTCAGCCATTGCTATCTTTATTGATTCATGCTATAAAGAGAGTGGAGACAACAAACCTCTTCAGTATTCAGAATACCAACCATAAAGTAAAATCCCCAAACTACACAAACATATTATTTTTCTGGATTCGTTTAAGGAAGTGAGATGGCAACCCCAAAAGGAGCAAAACATTATTTTCTGACCTTGGTGAGTGACCTCTTGGTTTCTTCATGATCCTTCAGAACTGAGCTTATCTCAACCAAAGGTTCAGCGCTTTCAATAATGTTGCTGATGGAGGTTTTAAGGGTTTGGTATTCTCTCATGAGCTCAGCAAGAACATTGCACTGTTCCTGTCTAATACAGAAAGCAAGAAGTTAATTACCCAAACATGCTTAAATTTAACTTTAATTTCAAACACATAACTATAAAGAAATAGGTCTATTTAAAATGGCAATATGCCCCTTCAATTCCTGCAATACCTCTCTGTAATGAGCTTCTTGGTGTCCTCCCAAGTTGTCTCCAGCAGGCTAATTTCCCTTAGTACCTCCCCAGCCAACTCTGCATCTCTCTGGGCCAGCTGGTTGCCCTTGTCCCTCAGCCACTGCTCTTCATGTTGGTGTGACTGCAGTTCATCCTCCAGCTGATTAATGAACCGAAGTCTGGCCGAGGGAAAAAAAATCAGTTGCTACAGATGTTTTCATGCTAACCAATGGCATACTAGCACTTAATGTAACTGTTCCCATAACTCTTCTCTTGAATTTTACTGTATCAACCGTCTAGCTGAAGTTAAATAAAATGTTGGTGTACTTTACCGCAGTTGAAGAGCATGAAGGCTGGGCTCTTTGAAAGTCTGATGGTCAGCTTTTTCCTCAATGTCCTCCACAGCTTTGAGCAGCTGTTCTTTTCTCTGTCGAAATGAAGTCCACAGAGCTCCCAGAGCCTCTGCTTCACTTTGCTTGGTACCAAGCAAGTTTCTCACAGCATCCAACTCAGCACTGAGTGAGTCAGCCAGCATGCGGCATGACTTATGAGAACCCTCTTCAGCCCCAATGTGGAGATGAGCTTTGCACAGACTACTGTCCAGATTGATAGCGAGAGTCTCAAGCTGACTTATGTCTGGAACAATAGTGGCCAGCTCTTGCTGCAGCTCTTCTACTCTTCCACGATCCCAGCTCCCAGCACTCTCAACAGTCTGTCTCAGACCCCGCAACACTCCTGCAGCCACATTGTGGGTCTGCAAAAATGCCTCAAGCCTTTCCAGGCATTCTAACTGAAGCTCTGCTATGTGCTGGGCTTCCAGGAAAGGCTGCAGGCAGCTGTCCGCTCTGTTGTGAAGGAGCTGTGCATCAGCAGGCTCACAGAACTGACAGAGCTTCTCGGTCTGCTGCTCCAAGTTCTGTTTCACACTGGACTGCTTCTGTAGAGCCAACTGAGTTTCCTGTCAAGGACAAGTTATATATGATATGTTGTCACCCTGATCAGTCTACTAAATATAAGTGGCTGTGGAGAGAAGAGGTCATCTAAACGCAGATGTGTTACAGTTCTGCCCGGCTCTTACCTTAACTTGTGTCGTAGCAGACTGCAGGTTGCTTATGTTGATTGGAGAAGCTGAGTGCAGATTTGACAGCATGGTGTCGCTCCACTGGGAGAATCTAAGAAGTGCCTGGTCAAACTGCTCCACTAGTGAAAGGTGATTCTGAAGCTCTGTGATTCTGGGGGAGAAAATAGCTTTACATTAACTCTGCAATTCAGTCAGTGCAAGACCTGTTTCAACTTTTTTTTTTTAAATAACCCATATATTAACTAACTGTACTTTAGTAACGTAATCCTACCTGTGCAACAGAGCTACAAAATGCATAATTTTGTATGATTAATTTCTGTTCATACAAAATATGCGTTATAGTTTCGAGGAAAATGTATTTTCGATTGTATATCCTAAAGTATTTAACAATGTAATTTTTTGCTAAATATACTGTATTTGTAAAAGTTTTAACATAACATCAGTATATTTAAAACACATACAAAACTGAAAAACAGCCTCAGTTTGTATTTTATTAGTATTAAACAGTATTCAAAGAGTCATTTGAGCACAGTTAAGTTTGAAAAGACACACAGAGACAAAACAGTTGGAGCATGCTTGACCAACGAGCAAGAGAGCCAAAGTAATTGCATATGTTTTTTCGCTGTTACCATACCTTTTAGGGAGGACTTCATGTTGGGCAATGAGTCTCTTCTGCAGAGTGTCAAGTTCATCTTTAAGCTGAATAACTGTCTCCTCAGGTGCCATTGGATACAACAATGTCCCCAGAGACACTAATTCAGCATGAGCCGTCTCAAGGGACTGGACCTCAGGTTGCAATGCCTGAAAGGAAAACCATAAGGCCTTTGTATTCATAATAATCAATTCTGATTATTTAACTTGCCATTTATTTTATTGTTAAGAAATAGTTTTTAGTAGTATAGTATATATATTTACTTGCAAATCCTGAATCTCAGTGCATAGCTTGACTTTATCAGCTGACAGACACTGACTTTCGGGTTTGGATGCAGATTCACTTCTCTCCAGGCAGGAGATGAAGCTTGATAGTTGTTTCTCATACCTGATGCACATTAGAAACAACTGTGTTTAAAATTGTAATGTCTACTATAAATATGTCTTTGTAATTTTAGCCTGTAAGTCAAATTTAATCATAAGCATATTTTAACTTTTACTCCGTATGAAATTCACAATTATGTATTTTAAGTTCACTGTCTGCTCAAAAATCCGTACTTTTGCCACAGAGAAAGCAACTTTTCCAAAGAGCTCTGTCTGTCTCTTGCCGCCTGGATAGTCTGTTCATAACCAGTGTTTAGCTCTGTCACAGTCCTCACTGCTTGCTCCTTGTCACTGAGTCGACGAGCACTCGCTGACAGCGACAATAAGGTTCCCTTCAGCCGCTCAACACACTGACAGACATCCTGTGTAAGAATAATACATGACAGTGACCAACACGCTCCACTTGTGAACTGACTCACTGGCAGAGGAAGAAACAAATGCCACTTCATTATTATTGTTTTACTTTGCCGTTTACTCAAGAGATGAGCAATAAAAAATCTGAATTTGTTTTCATTAATAAAGAAATCAGAAGATCTGAATACCATGTGACTTTGAAGGGCTTTGTATGTCTCTGATGATGATGTGCAGGACTTGATAGGATGTTCCAGTTTTGCATGAAAGTCACTAAGAGATGCTTGTACCTGAAAGAAAATTTAAATCAAAACTAATTATATGTCATTATCAGCCCCTAAATGTTACACTCTAGCAGTATCAGTTACTGGATTTACCTCCTCCAGGCTCATTTTGAACTTCTGTTGATGAGAGGAGCTTTCCTCTAGCTGCCCATCAAGCTGCTGAACACTCTCCTTCAGTTCCTCCCAGTACCTTCCAATTTGAGTCAGACGGGCTTTGATGCGAGCTGCCTCACCTGAAGACACAAACTGGGCCAGTGCCTGAGAGTCGGTCTCCAGTTTAGAAAGGACCTCAGCTCGATCTTGAAGTTCTGATCCAACAGCCTGAATAATAAACAAGGAAAACCATAACTATTGCTGAGTCTTGTAATTGTTAAGTGAAGCTCAAATTTCACTGAGCATTTATGAGACTTGTTCAGTGAAGTAAAATAAATGAGTACTTAATTAAATTAATATAATACTCCAGCCGCATCATTAGATCTGCAATGGACTGTGCACTTTAGCATACCAGACAGTCAGCAGGACAAAAACTGTACAATGGAAAAATAATTGATTAAAGCCCATTTATCATGCATTGTAGGGTGTTTTGTGTGAGTATCAGGAGGCAAATGTCATTTAAATCTATGAAACAATCAATATATAGTTATCTATACTTGGTGATTTTTTGAAAAAACAAAACAAGTAATCATTCTAACAATCATTCTGCAAAAAAGTTCTTTTTTGTCATAAACTTTATCCTAAAGGCACACTTTTGTCAAACTGATGACTGATTGAGGCTGTCAGCACTAACGTTGTTAAGTTAAACACAACCATAGACGCAATGAATGGTTCTTCCTCTCCACTTGTGTTGAAGACATGTTGGTGTCAAAAACTGTAATAGTAGTCTGTAGTCTGTAAATGCTTGGGCCAAGCACATTTAAAGTCTTATTGATTTTACATGTGGTATTCTGGTTTAGTGGTTGATGCTTGATGGCTAAGATGTGCAAAGTGTAAGAGGGATGCAGCTTCATAATAAACAGTACTGTACCTTAACTCTTTGGATCTGTTCGTCAAGAGGCAAAGCAGAAGATTTCATTACATCCAGCTCCTTTTCCTTTTCTGATATCCACAAGGAAAAGGTTTCAAATCCACCTCCAAATTGATCCCATTGGTCTTTCATTTCTTCCAGAGTCTTGACACTGGAGCAAAGCAGTAAATGGTAAAATACCAAAGTATTTTTTGTAACTAAAAACCACAGTTTCCTAAACAGAAATACGCAAAGTTGTAGAAAGTAGGATTTACTAGAATGTGTGGATCCGTGAGATCATGTCAAGTCATTTATCAAGCAAAAATATTTCCAAATGACTCAAATATAGCTGTGTTGTAATGTAATGTAATTTGTCAGTCATTTATTTCACATTCAAACACTGGCTGAATTGTCCTCCAACCTATTTAGCACAAATGAAATAAAATCTAATCCATCATCTTACTCTTTTTTTAGGCCAGTCTCTACTTTGTCCACTTGCTCACTAAGGGAGCGCGCTTGTTGTGAAAGCAGAGTCTTGTTTTTTGAACCAAGTTGGATTTCTGTTGCCCTCTTGAGTAAGGTGTTCATATGCAAGGCCTCTGCTTCACACTGCTTCAACAACACCTGTTTGCGGAAAGGTACAATTTAGCATTATTTGCGAAGGTATTACCTAAAGTGCACTGTTTGTCTAAATGTTAAGCATCGACAAGACAATATTTGTGTAACTACATTTTGTTCAAATCTTTAAAAAAATGCACTTACTCTTGCTTGGTCCAGTTCAACTGCCAGGCTCTCTGGACTGCTGAAGTTCAGGTCTCTCTCCATTGTGGAGCGCGCTTTGTTGACGAACTCATGCACTGCCTCCTGCTGACTATCAAACTCCTGCCAGGCTGCCAGTGTGACCTGGGAATAACCACACTCCAAAATCAACCTTATTTCTACAGCAATCAATCTATTAATAAAATAAATAAGGGTACTAGCAGTATAAGCTGCCAACCCATTTGCTGCTGATACAAAACTCTCCCATAATCACAAGCACTTAAACAGAGTATCAGTGGAATTTCAGTTGGAATTTCAGATCATGATGATCATCAAAGAACCCAATGATACATTACAATACTGCAAAAGAGCTCATATTACACCATTATGGATGCAGTGCATATTACACAGTCATTGTTGGCTGCTCAGCAAGGTTGATGAGTCAGCATATTGGCAGAGATGACACAGCTAAATTCTGTGAGCAATTCGCCCTACTGCGTCTTTAACAGCTCTACTACTGAGTCAGTGTGCACTTCACTTAGGATCTTTTACCAGGACTGCAAGCACAACTAAGCCCAAAACTTTCTATTTGCGAACAACCATCTCTGTCTTGTCAACATCCCATAGCAATTCTGAGAGTAACATAACTGACACACGGCATGTTGAATTGTGAAAGAACAACACATACAATCTTTAAATTGTAAAGAACCCAAGAGCCTTGTGTCTCCTTTAAGAGCATCTCTCAAATGCAGCATTTACAAATACTGCATTGCTTGAATAATATCACAAGTCTTTTTTTCTTTACTTAACTTTATTCGTGTATTTGTTTGGGACAACACATTTTAATCAACATGATGCAAAACTGTCAGAATCCAAAAGATTCTCAAAAAGACCAACCTCAAAACACATAACAGGATTCATCAAACAGCACTAAAAACTAAAGAGAGCATATCATTGCAGAGTAGTTCAAATCATAACTGCAATAACATCATTCTTAAAAAGGAATATGGCCGAGGCAAATGGTTGCGCTATAATTCAATAACTAAGTCGGTCATGAGACAAAATGTTTTGGAATTCCGACAAAAATGCTCATGACATTAATCATGGCACAGTGTCACAAAGAAGAAAACCTTCTGCTTTTTAGCAAAATACAGACCAGTAGGTCATAATATTTCAGAGTACTGATTATATTCACATTGGAACGTTATTGGCTACCAAGTGTGTCTAATGTTTCCACAATCTAGCTTTGCATTATTGCTCACCTCGAGGCTTTGCTCCTGGGAATCCATATTGTGTTCCATTTTGCTGATTGTATTCTCTAAACTCTGCAGATCCTGCTGCAGAGCATCTCCCAGTCCTTCCTCTGCCTGGAGTTGTTGGCCTCTGGTGATCAGCTGCTGGACATCCTTTCTCTTCAGCTTCTGGCGTTTCAACTGTTGCTATGGGCAAGAAGGACAGGTTTTATTCAAATCCGATAAACTTTACTTAAACACTATTCCAATCAGCTGTCTCATCTCTCATTTTGTGTTGTACAATACCTGGTGAACAAGTAGCAGTTGTTGGGCTTCTCTGGCAGTAGAACAGTCGAGTATTTTAGCAACATCAGCCTGTACCTCTTTCTGCCCCTGAACAAGGTCATCCAGAGTAGTCTGTACCTCTTCCCGGAATTGTACACAGTCTCCCACAGCCAGCACCATCTTCTCAGCCTTAAGCAAGATACAACAGGAAAAAAAACTGAAAACATTTTCACTGTCGGATAAGCAATAATAATAATAAAATTTTTATCCAAAGCAACTTACAAGAGAGGAACAAAAAAATTAGCACTTGGAGCCTATGATGTAGGGCAGTTTAGTGAGTTTGTCTCTGCAATATTAGTCGTTATGTTCAGAGGAAGTATGTGAAGCTAACAGTTTTAGCTTATGCTGACAGCAGCACGTCAATTTTAAAACACATCAGCGACGCTTTTATAAAAATTGTTGTGGATTTATGCATTCAGTAATGAACTGATATAAAGAATATTCTTCAATGAGAGTGTTATGACATGCTAAAGCAATGGTGATGAAACACTGCTCTAATAAAGTGCATTTAAAGTTGACAACATATTTTTATGATATATTCGCACCTGCATAACCCGTTTAAATATGACTGAAGTACTACAGTTGAATTCCATAGGTTACCATAGGGAAAATTAAGACAAAATTCTATAAATCATTGGACAAAAACACAACTTAACGTCACCTACCTCAAACAGAGAAGCTAGAAGGCCTTTAAAATCAATGGAAAGTTTGCTCAGTGCACTTCCCTGCCTCTGGGAATCACTGTCAGCAGAGATTTCAATCAGTACAGCCATACGGGCCTTAAGCCAACCAAGATTTCCCTCCTGTAGCTCTGCATCATTTCTCAGCTCCTGTAAACAACAGCAAAAGTGATTCAAATCATGTGGACGAAAGAGTCATCTGGCAACAAGTGTTTTAACAGTCTCATCTTCTCAGATGTGACCATGACAAGTCAGTCTTACATAAAAAGTGACACACCAACAAAAGCAAGAAGGAGAATGTCAGTGGTAGTTTAGCGATGAGGTTTATGCCAGAGACTAACTCACCGTGATGGTAGTCTTCACCTGACCATATTTTCTGGGGTCATTGGCTCGATTTCTGAGCAGCCTCAGTTGGCTTTCTTTGGATATAAGCCAACAGGAGAGTTCGGCGTACCTTATTTACAACCAAAAGAAAAAGAAAAATTTCAAAATCAACGTTCAAAGGAATATCCAAGTTTAGCAAAATACATCTTATCAAAAGTTATATTATATCATTTGAAAAAAGCTGTTTAAAATTGGATTTTATGCTTCAGTTTTGAAGCAACTAAATAATTTATGGTCAGAAGTGTGTGATGGGTACAACAACGTAAATCAGACTCATTTAAAAATATTGAACTTCCAAAGAAGTTAGAAATAATTGAATCAATCTGATTATGAAACCACTGAAAATGGAAAGCACTTCGAACTACAGCTGCATTGTATCTCCAGTGAATGAAATAATTTTAACACGATTACTATGGGAATATAAAAAAATCTGAGACACTACGAGGGAAAACACAAGAATAACAACAGCACCAGTTACAAGTCTTGAGTTATATTCAGCTGAAACCCACAGCTCATTTCCTTTCTGTATGTAACTTAACTAAATGACAGGAAGGCGTAAAATGATCGTACCTCGTATTGTACTCCTTCCATTTATCTGGGTGTTGCATTAGCTTCTGATGAGTGTCCTCAATTTCCTCCAGTACCTCAGCAAAGTCCTTTCTCGCTGCCTCCAAAGTCTGATGAGCTGGGTCACTCTCAGGGAGTTTTTGACAAAGTTCTTCTATCAGCTGCAGCCTTTTCTCACAGAGAGACTGAGGGCCCTTTTCCCTAAAGAAGGCCTAAGGGGTATTCATACACAATAGAAAATCAATGTGAAAACAACACAATGACTGGAAATTCATCAAAATCTTCCAACACAATGTAGCATTTTAGAACATTGAACAAAAGGGGATTCAAGAATACTGCTGATGATTCTTAGAAAATTCCAAGATCTTTGAATGACCTGCCACTGAAATATGTCATACTTAATTAAGTAATACATGCATGCAACAACACTGTGTTTACCCTGTGCTCTTTAATGAGCCTCTCGCTCCCCATGCTAGCCAGGTGACGGTTTTCCCTGGTTAGCTCTGCCTGGCACTCCTGTAGGGACACCATCAACTTGCTCCTCTCCACCTCTACCTTCAGGTGTAGCAGGTGAAAGGGAACATCTGTCTGTATATCCTGGTGAAGAAGAAAGTCTCCAGCTATGAGCTCAAATTCAGGGCAACACTATTTGTTTCAAGCAACTTTTACAACAGCAATATGACACACGTGACATACAAAATAAGTTCTGTCAATATTAATGATTTTCTTAAGTAAGTAAAATGTATAAAATCCGCACACTGGTATTTAATATCCATACATTGG
This sequence comes from Leuresthes tenuis, assembly GCF_036924035.1. NCBI lineage: Eukaryota > Metazoa > Chordata > Actinopteri > Atheriniformes > Atherinopsidae > Leuresthes > Leuresthes tenuis. The sequence continues at coordinate 15,738,459 of NW_027325369.1, forward strand.
AGATGACTTTTGTATTGTAATTTTCTATGTATATTTGGACTAACCTTCCAGTGTTTATGCAGCCTTCTCACTGTTTCCTGCAGCGACTGCTGCTCCTGCTCAGGCAAAATATCGGTCAGCTCATCACAAGCTTTGAGGAATGTATTCAAGACCCGCTGGTCGAGCTGTCCAAAGAATTCCTGTGAAAAAAAATGAATTGCTCATCATGTTTTACTTTGTAAAGGAGAGGTTATGTCTCATTAACATGCATCCTGATGCACTTAGATTCTGTTTGCACATTTGTTCCATGTTGTGCCACTGTACATGTACAGGTGCATGCTGTATATTTGATTTTACACACAATAATTAAATGTTAAATGTTAAATGTTTATTACAGCCTCAGCAGCACTTTTTGTTCACACTTGTGCTAAAAATATCACTTGATTCTTGCACAGGATTCTTACTGTGTGTTTCTTAAGCAGCTCCTCTGGGTTGCCTCTTTCTGCCAGACAGTTCTGTGCCATTTTAAGAACCTTCTCCAGCTCTACCCGTGACTCATCAAACCTCTTCATGAGGCTGCTGTTTGCTTCCACATGCTTTCGCCACTCAGTAGATTCCTTAAACATGTTCTAAACACACAAACAAGTCATTCTTTAAATGCTGAAATGCTTCTTCAGGTTAATGTATTTTGTAGCAGGGCATGGGGGTTACCTGTGAGGAGGTCTGCAGGTCTGTCACTCTTTTCTGCAGAAGACTCATATCCATGTGCTGAAGGGTTTTACTTGTGTTCATTATTTTTTGGATGGTCTGGTGGTTTCGCTCTATGACTGTCAGGCACTTCTTACAGCTATGTGTGAATGTTGCCAGCTCCTGTAGTATTGATTGACAGGCATGCATGGTGTTAGGCCTTTATTAATTTTTTTGTGGCTTCAGCTAAAGACACAGTTCTTATGAAAATGCCAAATTGAAAATGTCAATTTTAAGTCTTTAAATTTTTCATGAATACATCTTTGAATATATTGTATACTGCAACGTATCCTTGTTACCTGGCATTTTTGTTTAAAGTCTACAGGTCCCTCAGAGTCTGTGGTGCTGGTGATATGACTAGCCTTCTCCAAAGCTTGGTAGAAGCCTGTGATATTTTTCTCCATTTCTTCCAGTGGAGGCAAGAGGGACTGAGACTCCCTAAGCAGAGGCAAGCATCTCTCTCTCACCTGATTCAACAGTGAACAAAGGAGAACAATGAACAACATAGTATTATTACACCTCCTACACAAATTGGACACCTGTATGTCTATGGTGACATGTAGAAACTTTGGAAATGGAGATGCCAAAACCTTTTCCACGCCACTGCACATTGACATGCACACACCTTACTCAGCTGCTCTTTGATTGAAGCCATCACAGCCATCATCTGTGAAATTTCTTCTTGCGGCGTGTCTTTGGTCAACAGCTGAGCTGTGCGGCTTGCTGCCTTGCAGGCTGCCTCCATCGCTGGCACTTTGTGCTTGATTTCCTACAGGAGGTTTCAAAATATCATGATATAGAACAGGTGAAGATTAGTTTAAATTGATGAAGAGGAGGAGAGCACAGCCTGTTTACCTCAACATCTTGAACAAAGGCTCTGACATTGAGGAAAGATACTTGAACAGGAGCATCCATCTTCTCATTAGTTGCATCCATGAACATTTTCAAGGTATTAATCCCATCTTGGTAGTCTTGCCTCAATTTATCGACTTCATCTGCTCTTGCATACTGCCGGTGAAATGGAAGAAGGTAGTGTATGTTACTTTTTTATTTAAAAAAAACTGTCAATGTTTGGATGAAAATGATAATAACACATGTTTTAGAGGTATATTTATTATTATTAAGTGCACAGAGCTCACATATTTGACTTTGACAAACAGTTCCCTCCATCTTCCGTTCAGAAGAAGAAGCTGCTGCTTCAGATCCCGGGAGACAGTTTCGTCACATGTCTCAATGAGAAAATTCCCAGCATCATTCATGTCCATGTGCTGCTGCATCCAGTAAGAGAGGTTTCTAAAAAAATCCTAAAAAAAGGAAGCAAATCAACAACCACAGGACTTCAATTCCACAGGCTATGATCAATCAGACATAAATGCACAAAAGATGTGGAAAAGATTTGTATGAATAATACAAATATGGTACTTATTACAACTATCTCTGAATACACTTACACGTTTTGCATTCTCTGACTGATTGAGCATCTGCTCAGCATCCTCCAGCCAGGCCTGCAGACTTGCCACTGTGCTACTATATTTTTCCCAGTTACAGATCACCTCTTCCAGCATACTGCGAACACTCCGAACCTCCAAAGCCAGGTTCTTCCACTGAGCTGTGGTATCATTGAGGAATTTGCTCACTCCCTCTGCTTCATCAACTGAAAATATGTTTCAAAAGTAGCTCAGTTTAGCTAAACTCAGCATGGGTACAAAGAGTTTAAAAACAGCAGTTGATTTGTCTGTTGATTCATTGGTCTTGTATTACAGTGTGTTAGGTAAGTTAAATCATGCTAGAATAGCATTCCAACTATTGTTCTCCTTCATGCAATATGCAGCATAACTTTTTAGTTCATGGAGCTCAAAGAATGCTAAAGAGAAAATGCAGCCCAGATTTACAAAGAGAATCATCTTAGAAAACAGGTGAATTTGAGGTTGGAAAGATTATCAGACTGTTTTTAGCCTTACCTTTGTTACAGGTCTTAGACCCTGTAACATGAGATCAATAGTAAGACTGTTTACAATGAGCCCCAAAAAAAACTTGTTGAATATTTATATATAAATACAACTTGGGATAAAATAGAAAAGAGTCTTACTTGAACTGTCAGACTTTACATAAACCTCTGCCGTATGTTTGAGGGCTGTGAAGATTATCTCATATTGCTCAAAAAATCTGTGGCCTTCAATGAAAGTCTGGAATAGAGAAGTAATAATGAAATGGTTTCATAGATATCTTGGCATCCAAATACTGCAATTACACCGTCAATAATTCTAACTCACAAGATAGCTTTGCAACAGGAGTTCAACTGAATCACGTCGGCCATATTTTATGATCCAGGACTTAAGCTTAGATTCAGCCAAAACAAGGAATGCCATCAGTCGATACTTCATTTCACAGAATTCCAGTTTTATCAGGTGAGCGTGTGATGACGTTGACACAAAGTTGAACCTACAAATTGAACAAATAGTCGAATTTCAGTTTTTGGTCCACACAGAAAACACCAGATCAAATTTGAATCAAACTTAGTTTTGATATTGTGTACGTAAAATGATTAATAAAATTAAATGAAATAAAATAAAAATAATTCTCTTTAAGAGCTCACCTTTCTGCTATGTCCTGAAGCTGCTCAGGTGGCACAGGTACCCCATTGACTGATCTGTCCCTGTGGATCTGATGGAAGGTCTGCCTGTGTGATTCCAGGTTTTTTAACACTTCCTGTAAAAACAAACACAAAAAACATACTCACATTTGCTGTAACTTACACTGTACTTACATGAAGAATTGTTATACTATTGCACTGGAAGTCTTGCTGCCTTACCTTATGCTGCTCTAGTTTTCTGTGGAGAACATTGGCAGTCTCGTCATGAGCGAGATGGAGGGGAATGTCCTCTCTCAGAGCCATCTCTGCTCTGTGAAGCCAAGCTCCAATTACTCCAAGAGGAACAGGCAGGGACTTATCCAGATGGATATGCCAGTCCAGCAGCTGCAATTGACATGTATTAAAAAAAAGCCACTCAACTAAAGGAAGATCCACCGTAGAGAAGGCTAATCTGATCAAAACATTTCCACGTGTTCACAAGCAATCGGGCTACAAGAGTTTTTTTTTTACCAGTCTAGAACAGCTATGGATGTGTGGAGGAGTATACTGCCTGGTGAACAAAAATGCTTCTGTTGCTTTTTCCTCCTATTCTGAACAAACTGATTCAACTGTTTGTACCCCATTATCACTGGCAATGAGTAATTTGGGGAACCCTGACTTGCATTTCACTTAGCTTTAAATGCATTTTTCAAAAAAAGGAAAACCCAACGATAAATAAACAATAGTCCGTCATAAATCCTGAAATGTTCTTTAACTCAGGTACGATTAATCATATTAACTGATGCTTATTATGAAGTATCAATGTTGTATAGAAGGAGCAGCACATTTACCCTGGCAGACACGCGGTCCCAGGCCTGTTTGACCAGAGCTTGATCCACAGACAGCTTGCCATCCTTGTTGACAGGCTGTAATAATGGATCTGTCTGCTTTTTCTTAATTTCATATTGTACATGAAAGCTTTTAAAAGCCTGCAAAACAAAAGGAGAGACACGTTGATAAAAGCCTTTCTTAAAGCAGACTTTCCGTCCTTCCAAACCTAACTCACCTGGTATTTGTCTGTGAGGTTTCCTTCAGCCCCCTGGACCCGAAGTACATCTCTCTCCAGCTGATCTAAAAACACTCTCAGCTCTCTCAGCATCTTCCGCTCCTCTCTCTGTCACAATCAGGGGACACGCAGTGTAAGTTGGGTGCAAACCAAATATTGACCATTATTTTTTCCAAAATGACATGCCATTGAAATGCTCACAGTAATATTACATCCCCATACAACAAAGATTAAATACAATACATCAAGAGATTCACACACAACCTCACACAGTTTAGAAATAATTAGTTTAAGAAGTTGAGATAGGAATAAACAGGGTGTGTAGGCGTATGGTCACTTTTAAACCTTTGATTTAGTCTGTTTAGTTGAACATACCTCAAGCATTTGCTCTATATCTTGGGGACCAAACTATCCAGGAAAGCAGCAAGGCACACAGAGAAAGGCAAATACATCAGAAAGGCATTAGAATAGCAAGGGGATAAAAGAAGAAAAGTGAATGGGAAATGAGATGAAGGAGAGGCGAAGATACTATCCAACCAGAAAGCATGCAGCACTTTGACCTGAATTCTCACCTGAAGCACTGGTACTGACAATGCAAAAGTTGGAATAGAGCCAAGAAGCAGCTTAATGAGCACAAAAAATAAGATAATGAAGAAAATAAATGAGTCTGTGATGATATCAAACAAAATTTGAATGATTACAATGATTACTGTGCTCATGCAATGATTTAATACCCCTAAAGCCATATTCATAAAAATTGCAAAGTGCAATGAGTTGCCCCAAGTGAGAAAATAATTAGAAAATCCATAGAATTGTGGGTGCTCAACTTGACAATTAAACATTGAGTCTTAATAAAAATAAAAGATATTCATAAAGCGTTTGAACCCTTAAAAGAGCTCCCAATCACCGTCTTCAGAGGAATGTGCCAAACCTGAGTTTTCCTTGTTAAAAGTTGCTCTGAGATTGGTCCTGAATCACTCTTAAGTTAAGACTTGTGGCTTGAAGTTTGTAAGATAAGTTGGGAGCGCTCTAGAAGGATTCATTGAAACTTTATGAATACAGCCAGGGCTTTATGTGATAAAATGACGAGTATACAGATTTGTCTGCACAGGTTACAATACTTAAGTTCAGCAGCAGCTAAAGCAATTTTTATCGAGCATATGCTCTCGGTATGATTTTGGCACAAGGTCATACTCCCTAACTGAGGATAAACTAGATTATTTTTGGAATATGTGGTTGTAACCACCATATACAACCTTAGATATAATCTCATGTAGAGAAAACTATCAAAGGGAAAAATAACTGTTTCTCTGCTTGAGAGCATATATTTGAGCATCTGAAGTCACTACCAACTCAAAAACTAAGAAAACACTCTGTATGCTCCTTGTTACCATAACAACATACCCCAAAGGTAATTAAATACTACAAATCTCAAAAAAGGCAGACCAAAAAATTGGCAGAGTGGAGCCCAATGGGTCACCCCACAAGACTAAAATGATCGGCCTGAAAAGAGGCGTTGTGGATGAAAAAGAAGTTGCTCTACTGTCTTTGTGTTATTTTGACCAAAGCATGTCGAAGACATTTCATTCAGACCTCAGGAAATTGTGTCAGTTTGTGAAATAAGGGAATTATATGTCTCGTTTAATTCTAATCCAATATTTAGAGGTAGCGCAATGATTTTTTTCTACAAGAAAAGTCCAGTGCATCACTGCCTTATATGCCCGTCTTAAATTTGAACAAAGTACCTCGTCTTGCTGTCCATCAGTCTCAGTGTGGTGGGGGTTCGGGTAGTGCTTTAGAAACTGAGCCACATATGTCATGATGGATTTCTCATCTGGCTTGTCAACATCCACATCTGTGGAATCAGAAGAGTGAATCAGTACAAGAAAAAAGCCTGAAAAATGCCTAACCTGAACAACAAAAGTAAATAAAGTTTTTTTATTCTTGTCAATATAAAAGCATCAAAGCATCCCCACTATCCAGAAGAAACAGGGGCCATATACTATATGAAAGAGCCATTACGTGTGGTATTATGCGATATAAAAACATTTTGTCCTCCAGAGGATAAATCTGCTGAGGCTGACAGCTAATTATTCACGTCTACTTTCATCTACACCACTGGCCTGATGTTTCTAGAAATCAGGCTCAAACTCCTGTAACAGCAGAGACCCTTCAGTGCAGCTTTGTGTAATAAAGCCTCACGACTCTGCTTGTGAAGAAAGGACTGCAGAGCCACTGCAGACTGCTTCATTTCCACAGACTTAACGTCTGAGCTATGGTGAAACACAGAATTTAAATCAGCTGGAATATGGCATTGTTTTCTTCAGAATTAGACCCATGTAGAAAGGTTTGATGAAGCAACAGCATTTCATTAATCTGATTAATATTGTTTGGTGCTCTTATGTCTAAAAAACTACCAGAGATCCAATAATACTTTATTAGAATAGTCAATAAAAGTGGAAATCTTTAATACAAGCAGCAAAAAAGGAGAGGGAAACCTTCTGGATCCAGCAGACGGGGAATGCCCAACTCATTTTCTGCAAGTGCAAAGGCCTCCTCTAAATTCTGCCTGTTGCTTCTCCGCCGCACCACGTCCATGTCTACCAGGTCTGGCCTGATGGCATGCACCACTGACTGGAATGCAACACCGTCACGCCAGCTGGGACCAAAGTCCTTCACCTCAATTCCATGATACCTGAAAAACATATTGGTAAGCATATCCGTTTTACAGGACCAGTACAAGACAGAGGTTTTTATGATGTGGCAGATAAAACTATACAGAAAATAATAATCAGTAGTTATAAGTAAGCCCCAGTTGTTTTCTCATTTGAATATATTTATATTATCCATGGTAATCATTTGTGAAGGTTATTTGAAAGTGGCATACTTGGCAGCTGTGCATTGCACCCATCTGAGCAGAGCCTTCTTGGCATTGCCCTGAAATTTGTTAACCACCTTCCTCTTCATGGGAGGGCTTCCTGTTTCAGAGCTAGTAATACTATCCACAGAGGAGTTGCTGGTTGATAACGCATGGAGGGCTGGCAGGTTGCTGGTTAACTCCTCAATCTAGCAAAAAATAAAATAAAGCAAGACATTAAATGCAAATGGTTTCTGGCATCCACCTTCCTGCTGATATCAGCTGTTGGTAATCAGTGCCAACTTTTGTAAAGTTCTAACACTATCAAGTTCAATGCCGGATTTTTAAAAAAGTACAAAATTGTAGTGCAGCTTCTAATTATTAGACAATCGGGATTTTGGGACATCAGATCAGAAATTATTACCTGGAAGTAGAGGATAACAGTCCATATCAACCCAAGGACAATTGATGGTCGTCCATCAGCGATGTCAGTGGCATGAATGTTAACAAGTTTGATCTGAAAAAAAAAAAAAGCCACGCAAATGATTTGTCTGAAGGCTAATTCACATGCAGATAGTTTTGAAATCACCCAGAGAGAATCACAGTTTTGTACAGCCCGAAACAATAGTGCAAGCTTTTCTCAATGTCATCAAAGTATTGTCATTAGTAGAGGTCACAAGCAGCCACAATGAAGGGTCAACCAGAAGAAAAAATAAAGGAGTGCTGAACGAAACATTGAAGGAAAAGCAGATGCACCACAGAATTAGCAAATTTGCTGCTACAATTTGCCATGTTCACATCTCTACTATTGAGCAGCTGAGTTACAGCAAGCCAGACACGCCAGAACTCAGTCCTCTACTCAAAATGCATTAAAATGCAGGTCAGTAGGAAAGTGTCTGAATGTTTAAACAGAACGGCTGTGTCCAAGCTTTGTATAGTATAAAATGTGCATAACATGAAAACAATGCATACAGCATATGATCACACCGGGCGTTAAATGGCCCCTGACCAGAGATCCTCGATACACAGACTGAAGGCACACGTGATGGAAGAGAGATCACAACAATGTAAGTCTCAGTCCTCAGGGGACCCAGATGAAAGTAGGACACAGGCTTCATAGAGCCAAGAGATTTAGAGATGGGTTATGTAATCAAGAAGTCCAGTCTCCTGCCTCTTTTACAGAGGCATATTATTCTCTCTAACAAACATCTAATCATCAGTTTCAAATCATGCTTCCTAAAGACATGTCATTTTCTAACTCACTGCTTGAGACAGATAAAGTGAATCTTCTGTTGACAGCAACATGCTATGCGTACGCTTGATAAAAGCTTCTTCACAAGTTCGTGCATCTAAAATCACAGCTAGACAAGTGCAAACACCATATGTGTGAAAACTAGGCCAAAATGTTGCCTTTTTAAATGCACTCATTCACAACACAGCACACATTAAATGGAAACAATGAGCTGACAAGGAACAGCAATGTGAAAAGCAGTAGTCTCAGTAAGCCAGGGAGAAATGGTTAAATTGTCAGAGCCCAGATTAAGCGAGACGACACAAAATCACATCATGGGCTGGCAAATATGACACAGGAATGTCACCAAACCTCATGATGTTGGAGACTGACAGACTATTGTGTCAGTTAATCCTGAAAGAGCAAAATTGTTCTGACAAAGAGATCTGCAAAGAGAATTATCAAGAAATATGGCTGAATATTCTGGCAGACTCGAAAATATGTTAGAGAAAGTTCACCCAATATAAGATGCATCTTTCTGTTCAAAACTCACTGATAACATTTGTACCAGAAGTGTAAGACAAAGGCAAGAACTGCATTTTTGTTTAGGTAAGCAATCTAGGTTAAAGTTGTGGAGGTTTTGAGTCACTGGTGAGGTTCAACAATCACCTTGACCTCTGTTCTAAGTCTCTTTGGGGACAGAGCGCAAATACAAAATGTATTAAATTGTTAATTTTCTCTTATTGTGGTTGGCTTCATTCCAGCTACTGAATGAAAATTACTTTGAGACAATGGAAAATAGCTGCATCTCTAGAATTAAAAGACTGGGTAAAGATATAGTGGGGACTACATCTTATGAGTCCATGCTATGTTTATTAAAAAGCATCAGAGAAGGAGCAGAGACTGCCCTTTGGAATTGTTTTCAGGGCTCACACCAAAAATGTGGAAATCTCGTCCAGACTTCAGGAATAACCTGAAATCTTGATCAACTTTGGGGCACATTTTGGGGAAATTTTTTACTCTTTTTTTTTTGTTTGTTTGTTGTAAATTTAATAAAATATTGGATAAGATTGCATTTAATCTTTTGGTATTAACACAACCACTGGATGCTTACCTTCCTGCCTTCAAGGAATTTGAGTGCAGTGCCAATGTTGGAAACCCAGTGAATCCTCTTCAGCTGCCGGCCTTGTTCACTGGGCTTTGACAAAGAGGAAAAGGTCAAATTTAGGATAGCAAAAACAAATCTTGATTTTGCAAAACTGAGGACATCTGCATTCAGCCAATACCTGAACATGACAGTTTAAGTATTTGTCACCCTCCATTTGCACGATAAGACTTTTATTACATAAAGTTCCCACAGACAATGTATTAAATGTATAAAACAAGAGCCAAGAACCAAGGAGCAATCTCCAGGGCAGAAAAGTTAAGTAACAATGAAAGTGCAAGAAGTCGCAGTTCCTCGAGTTTTTGCACCTGACAACAAAAGAAAGTCAATTCCAACAGACCAATGTAACACAATGACCTCACAGCACTTAAAAATGTTTCCAGGTTAATCCAACAAATACATTTTTAAATAATTTCTCATTGTAACCACAAAAGGAATAAACTTTCATACTTGCTTCTTTAAGTTGTAAATTTAAATATGGACAAGCATAGCATCACTCACTTCTGCCTCCAGTAACCAAATATGTTAACAGCTAAATGTAAAAATTGAGGCTATGGAGTAGCAGTGCACAAACCAATAGTTGATATCACTGCGGATAATCACATCTTTTATATACAGTCTATGTATGTGATTTTAACCTGTTAGAAATCACAAAAGCAACAAGTGAATCTGTCACTCTTTTTTCACCAGCTTTACAGATAACAAGGAGGATTATATGGAAATCTTTCAGAATCTTTGGCAGTTTGTGTGTGTACATGCATATGTGGAGACTAATGTTGTAATTGGCTTTTCACAGTGGGTCTCAATTGTAATTTACGCAAAGTGATCCAACACTAGATTGAAGAGATTGAAGATTGAACACCATATCTCGATGTTTCCTAATGACAGAAAGACATGGTAACTTTAGTTGTGTTTTGATAGCATCCTGACTCCATAGTATTGTAATATGCTTTGGAATAAATGACAGTCTTATAGCTGTGAGGAAATCCCTATCCATCTCTTTTTTTCAAATTCTCAACATTCCCAAAAGAATAAATGCAAAATGATGGCAATTCAGTCAAATTATTTGGCTCATTAACAGTGTGCAAATTAAATATTTTTTAAGGTATTATAAGTCAAAAACTTTGTAACTTGCACTCTCAGTTAAATTAAGATTTCATGTTTTACACTATAAAATGCTGACTTTTTAAAATATGAACCTGTAATATGCTTTGATTGATTTACTTGATATTTTATATATGGGTTGCTCTTGTATGAAGTGAGTCAAACATATCTATTCTATGTATGATTAAATTTTTTAGAATAAACAAACACTACTTACAAGTCTTTGGCCAGACAGGACCTCCAGAAGAGCTAAAAGCTTCACCCCATCTTTGATGTCCTCAAAAAGGTCGTTAACCTCTAGAGGTGGTTTATGCTAGAGGAGAGAAGATACATTTCAGAATGTGTATTTATAAATATAACCATGCTGGAAACGAATGAGAAATACATGTCTGATGTTAAGCCTGCACTGTGAGAAATGATTGGTCTTCTAGCACTTTACCAGGCAAATGCTGTTTGTGGGAAACAGGCTTGTTAGCAACAAACACAGAGCCTCCCTGCAGCTGAAAAGATGGTGCCTTTTCCTCAGCAGTGGCTTGGTGCCCAGTCCTGAGGCGATGCAACTCATTTAACCCTAACAGGGTACAGCCTCCTGATATATTTACAGAGCTGCACAATCTCAAAGACAAATGGCAAGATTTTAATGTATTGTCTTACACAAACCAGATGTTTGTTTATGCAGCAGAGTAACGTTTTAATTAAAAGTTCCCCATGGGAATTCTTTGTTTGGCACTGTAAGCAGGTCATTTCACAACTTAACATATTCCATGACAGGACAGCAGTTGGCTGCCTACTTGGGGCAAAACAGTGTGAAGCAACAAGCACCTGTCCTGGTAAACATGCACTATGTGTTCTTCTTGAGACAAAAGAAAAACATTCAGAGGATATGTGATGTAAATAATTAATCATCTATATTTCTGTATATTAAACAATGCCTTTCAATTGTCCAAATGCTAATATCTGAACAAAAAAGCATTCGTCAGCTGGAAATTATATCCACTCCGGAAACTTAATTCATTCCATCACTTCAGAACTCCTAATAGTGGAAAAACTACGAAATACACCGGAAAGGTACAGGCGAACAGAATATGAGAGGAAATGGAAACACAGGCTGAAAGGAAAGTGTGACAGCTGGAGGAAGTTCAGATTAGATAATAGACTTTCACCCATATATTTTTATGAACAAAACAAAATAAAATGACGAACAAGAACAAACAAGAAAACTGCAAACTTTCTTGTTTGAAGTGGTCATTCAAAAAATGTTTGGAGCATAGTTTTACCCTATTGGTATGCACAGAGAGTGAGCTTAGGCGCTGTGCATGCATAATGAAAAATAGACCAACAGAGTGTCCCAACATTGGCCCACAGCATAACTCAGATTCTTCTAAAGTTTTAGAAGCCATGCTTTGAACTATCGTGGGCAGATTAGGCTCAAAGGACTCCTCTAAACCAAATCCCTTTAGCAGATCTGAGACCTAAACGCTGCCATGGTGTCTGAGTTGCATGCTCTGCTGTGACATCTTTTATCAAAGTGGTTATCAATTCTGATTCTATGGATCTTTAAGGTTTACTGCAGTGCATTAAAGCAAATAACAAAATTCAGCTTTTTGTTGTTTCAATCTCACAATATCAGTGAATGCAACATGTGAGGATGTGCTATTCTTGTGCACTCAGTGCCTCGTAATTTAGACGCATATAATTCAGAAGCAAACGACTGCCTGCAGGGCACTGTCCTCACCCTCTTGCTCTCCATCTGCACAACGCATTACTGTCGCTGCCAATCCTGTTGACAAATACACACACTCCCAATGAGCGCATATAGTCCATAAATACCCAAACAGGAACACATGTGCCTACCTACTCATAAACAGCAGATGCACACAAACACTAAAGATGCAACGGATACATACACCCCACCACACTCTCTGCATAATGCCATTAAACATCCCATATGTCTACACAAACGCTGTCCGCTAGCGATACACAAGCTCATCCAAGTTTAAATGGCCCTAGTGAGATTCCTAAAAACTGAACAACTGAGCTTTGTCATGTTTCTGCAGTCTCTGCAAATACCCTTTAATAGCTCTTGTCAAAAAAAAAAAATAGACCAGAAGGACTGTTTGAGTGTTGTATAAGAAGAATTTCCCTTCAACACCATTATATGCACCAAACTTTCATTACAAACAAGCTGTGTTCCATTAAACATGATTTGATTTTCAACCCTGAAGAATCAAGGGTAAATTATGTCATTATTTGCAGTTAACTGGATAAATCCAGTTATGTTGTGCTATGTTACAAGAAGCCCTCACTGTTGTGAGCACATCTCTTGTTGCTTCTACAGGCATGACGGGTCAGTAGTCTGACATACTACTGACCATGAAGAAGATTTGTGAATCTGACAAGGAGTCAAACATCACGAGGCTCTCTGTTATTGAATAGTGTTGAATAGTCAACAAAGCACAGCTTCTAACTTACTTTAAGGTGTGCCTGATGAGCTTATAAAGTCTGCAATCTCCAAGTCCTAGCAAGTAATCACTAATTAAAAGTAAGCAGCACAAAATATGGACAGTTCACACTTACCTTTGCTAAATGAGAATTGATCCATTTTGTGAAGGTTCTCTTCTGTACTGCCTCTTGCTCATCTGAAAATCAAAGCCACAAAATGTACGTAAATACATGATAGTCATGTCTTGTCTACATGCTTTGATGGTTGAGTGTGGAGTCCGAGTCCAATATTTGGACCAGATAAAAGGTGATTTTCATAAAAATAAAAAAAAAGAGGATGGTGAAAATGCACATGACAGGACTTGTTAGGTAGGTGTCTTTTTAATTTGATTCAAGATATGTATGCACAGAAAAATAAAACAAACATTCATAATAACTAAAGCTGTAAGTTATTACCTTCGTTAGAGTTGCCTAGCCAGAAAACTACTTTATTAAAGCCCACACATTACTCTTAATGCTTCCAGGCTGCCAAGTAGCACTGCAGGAGTGCTGCATCATATATGCTAAAATGTACATCTAATGGTTAGACGTGTTCAGAATGATTAACAGAAGATTGCTGGTGCTGGTATTACAGACATTCCTGACAAGTGTTCTAAAAAAAGAGGTCATACAAGGAGATTAGAGAATGAGTGGAAAGAAGATTTCTGCCAACACATCTCACAAACCCCATCTGTGTTCAGCACTAACATACGTGATTGTTTAGTTTGCCCCCAGCCTCTTTGTGGTCTTTTAATACATTCATCAACAATGGCTCATGCATTATGCAGCATGCATAACAAAGCAACACATTTCTTTGCTTTAGTGATGCTGTTGTCATGCTGAAGACTGATTTCTAACACCCTGTCATACATGCTGGTTGGCTAGCACTGCTCACCGCTCAGAGTGGCCATTTTTAATCATCCACCCTCAGAAATATAGACAGCGGTCACGTGTTTAAGGAAGCAATGTGAACACTATACAGGGAGCAAAGACATCATTAACCCAAAGGCAAATGCTTCATCACTGATGCACAGGGGATGCCCACTGAAGCATAGTACAAACCTACAGATGTACACATACATACTAAAACACACACAGATTCAGTACACATATGACTGTTTGTGCGGCGTAACTAGTTCACAGAGCAGGGATTCACCTATGAACCATTAGCATATATTATATCCCATAAAAGGTGCACAGATGTGAGATCAAGGATGCTGCTGCCCTACTTACCACGCAGATACTGAAAAAATCCAGTCACCAGGTTTAAAGAAGTCTTCCTGACAGATACATCCTTATAGTGAGCCATTCTACTCCCCACTCTCCAGCTCTCGCCCTTTGCATTTCATGAGTTCCACGATACATATATGTATGTCTGTTAAAATAAGATCCACAGTGGAAAAGCTGACACAAAAGCACACAGCTGTCCTGTTTCCAACAGGAAACAAAACAGATCTGGCTGCCTGGTTTCCCCGGTGAAAGCAAAAAAGAGCTGCTGGAGGCTGTGATGAAAATGTCCCCTCCTCCCTGACCCTCTCCCACAGTGACAGACACACACACACACACACGCACACACCAACACACACACACACACAGATGGCAAAGCAGAAAACTCTAACAGAGAGGGTGATCTGCAATCCTCTCCTTTCTTCTTCCTGTGTTTTTCCAGTCCAGAGGAGCCATGCCTGTGTGGATGTGCACAGCCCTCGCTGCACTGCCTCGCTGTATCATTGTACCATCTGAGGCTGGAGAGTGCTCAGCGAGGAGTGTGGCTCAACCAATCAGCATGTGGGAGGTGGTGATGTCACAGCCTTGGCTGCATTATCCCGATTTAAGCTTGGTTTGTGTGTGCTTGTGTATGGCTGTGTATTGGCTTGTGTTTGCCTATAAGATCTATCTAATCCTCAGTGAGACTGACACATTTAACAAAACAATGACCAAGAGAAAGAAGCAAAATAATAAACTCATCAAGAAACAAACATATTACTAGGAGGGTGGAGGGGTTATTTGTAAATCAAACAAAGTCTCCACAGACCTATTGATTAAATTGACCAGAACAAAATTCAAACACTGCTACACAAAGCAGTCCCTGGTGCAGCTAATTTTAATAATTAATTCTGAGGCTGGTGGATGACATCTACCACCTGCTCCCTCTCAGTGTCAATGCTATTCTGACGACAAAGCAGACACACCCACAACGGGGTTCCCTTTTTAAATAGAGTATCATGCAATAGCTCTTAAGCACGTCCATATCGTTCATTAAAACCAAGAAATATCATCTAAACTCAGACCAAGTCTGTTTATCTACAGAATTACTACCCAGCTGTTCTCAATATATCACATAGACAATAGAAAGTAAAGAACTTGATGCCTTATCGTCTCCTGCAGAAAAATCCCTTTATTCTTCCAAGACCTCCGGCACACTAAAAGCTTTTCTGATATGCTAAAAATAGGTCTGAGGTTGTCATTCTATTCTTACTGCTCTAAAGACTGCTGGTGGAACTGGCCCAGAAAAGCTGTTAAGTTGAATTTTTTTTCTTCCATTTCATATGAAAACAACAAAGCAAACTGTTACTAGACCCATTAAAAACAAGTTGACAGCTACACAAAACTGACAACAATGAGGAAAGAACAATTAATACTTGCAGTCATCTAAGGTTAGCTAAGCTCCTCAAAATAGGAAAGGTCAAGAACTCATAAAGGTCTGTCAATGAGGACAAATGATTGTAATTCCAATCTTTTAACTTTGTAGTCTGATTATAATCTAATTATTTTTTACCTGTTTAATCTTAACGCATTTTCTTACTCTCAACACCCATTATCATAGAGAATAGAGAATGTACATTGATCAACCACAGCATTAAGAGCATTGATAGGTGAACCATGATCATCCTGTTTCAGTGCAATGCTCGGCTGAGAAACCTTGGTTCCATACAGAGGCATTATAGGTATTCAGCCACTACCGTCTCAGTGATGATTTAAGATGTTGGTTGAAAACTGACTGGCTAAAAGTTAGCTTGAAGTAGAAAAAGCCCCAAAAGGAAGAAGCACAGGTGAGAAGTACAGACAAAGGCTGCACTAGACAATTACACGAGATTCTGCAGTAAGTAGTTTAAATATGACTGTGTAGCTTGGACCAAAACATCCCATCCATGGGCATGTAATCAGTCTACAGTAGATTAAACAGGTGTGGATAGCAGAGATTCTCTGCAGTCTCTCAATACAAGAGGAATTGTATTATATTATATATATTATATTCTTTGACTTTCATGGGGCTTTTTAAAAAAATAACGATTAATTCAGGCACTTGCAAAGTCTGACACACCAAGTCTGCAAGGTCACAAATATTTGGACTGCATGTGGTTGGCCGCAGAGAGATCTGGTCAACCCTTGCAGACTGATGACAAAATTTACATCACACGGGTTTCAAACACAGAAACCACTCATTTCCTTTTAGTCTTACTACAACAAATCAGATTTTTGTTTGCTATGACTTCTGTCCTTTCCACAAGAGGGCAAAGCTTAAGGACCAACACAAACATGAGTCGTTTACACTGCAGGTTGTTGGCAAGAGGCTAGAGAACTGCACTTTAGGTTGAAATGGCTTAAGGAACACAATCTGTGGGATGTACTGGAACACACCCTATGTACAGAATTCACACCCTGCAAATCACAGGACCCAAAGGATCTGCTGCCAATGTTCTAGTGCCAAACAACACTGAACACCCCAAGAGGTGCATTATCCATGCCCCAACAGGTCAGCGGAGGGAGGATTTACATAATACTAGACATATGCTTTTCATTTTCAGTCTGATGTTTTCTAAATTGTATAGTCTTCTAGACACTAGAATTAACAAGTCTAATCTATGCATCCATCTATACCTCCATCTTTATACCACTTTAATATTGACCTTGAGCTTATACCCAATAATACTGGAAAAGAGGCAGAGTATCAGCCACCAACCAATCACAGGACTAACACAGACAGACAACCATGCATGCTTACTTACACTAACAGCCTATAAAGAATCACAGTTAAGCCTATCATGCGTGTCTTTGGACTGTGGGAGGACCCAGCACAGGGAGAAAACAGAGTACTGAAGCAGGGTTGTAACTTGGAGCTCTCTTGCTGTGAAGCAATTGTACTTACAACTGCACCACTGTGCTGTCGTCAAAACAATGTGTCGGCATATGTGCTGCAAGATTATTCTTACAATACATTCATTTCATGTTCATATTTACAAAGGTTTCATAGTGTTTATAGAGTTCTTCTTACGACAGCATTTCACAGGGAAAACAGTGGCATAGTAGAGAACTGTAGATTTGGTTTGCTGCTTGATTTAGAAAAATCAACCTTGCTCTTTATTGGAAAATATTTCCTTTTAATTTCCCTGTTAACCCAAGAAAAATCTTTAGCTGTAAGTTAGATGAAATAAAAAGGACAAAACTGGAAATGAAAGGCAACATTGTACATATGAGCTTCATAGACCTCAAGCAAGCTGGACAAGGAGAATTTCTGTCAAAGTACGAAAATCTCATGCCATTTAAATTGGCCCCTACATCACTAAAAAATAAGTAAACTTGTTTAAAAATTATTCTAGTGCTGAATCTAGTGCCAACACTTGGAGTTTTAAGACATTTTTAAGACAATTTGGAAATAAAAAAAATAATGCATGACAATAAAAAAAAGCTAATTTGTTCATAATAATAATAATAATTCATAATAAAACTTTATAACAGTTTCTCATACAGGAGTTGTCCAATGTCCTGAACTCAATTAAATGTCTCACTTTGTGTAAGAAGCACACAGGTAGGTCAGAATACACCAGTTGTATGTACTTACTTGGACATGAGAGGTATCCTTATGTAAAACACCTTATCATTACATAGTCATTACATTTCAGTCAACTAATTCAATTAGGCCTGATGTAGTACTAGTAGCTAAGTGCCAATTAGAAGTGGACAACCTACGCAACAAACACCACACAACACATCAAACCACTAAAGCACCTGCAATTCACATAAGTAATGAAGTACTTAAGGTGATCTTAGGACAGATGATACCTTTGGCAGTATTGTTCGGTAGGTGCACGGCTTCATTGGCTAGGGATGGTCACCTGGGAGCTCTGTTAAAAGCCCACTCTCTCTGTTTTTCCATTTAGTCTTGAGCAACCATAGCTTAGCTCTGACAGGCTAGCAACAATCAAGCAGAGCAAGAATTGATCGTGCAGCTGGACTGAAGCCAGTCAATTCTGAGATGCTTGACACTGTGTATTTATTACCTGCTGAATGAACAACACTGCAATATGATATTCAAATAATAAAGACAATGAATGACCGTGGGATCACAGAAAAGAAACCGTTTCAATAAATCAACAAGTATCCACAATAATTAATATTACAAACAGTCCGGTGCTTCCTGGCATGATGTGTATTAAGCGCCTTGTCTCCAGCAGCTGTCATCGACACTACAGAGGAAAATAAAGCAAACTCTGAAGTAATAAACTAGATCTTGTCTTACTGCCCCGTGGAGGTATTTACCGAAAAAGGATGATTTTTAAAAAAAGGTTAAGCAAGTTTGTTATCGATTAATATAAAAACATAGCCACACATAATGCTTCCGGATATTGAAATATTAGGTTAATCAGCTTCTCAATAAATTCTTGATTGATTAACCTAGAAAATGAGCTTTACATCCCCAATTAGTTTCCAGTTCAGACAGCAACAGATATTCATCGTTTTTACAGGACACACATAAAATTTCACATATAATTGTTGGAAATAAAAACATATTAATTGTCTCCGAGACATAATTCTGAGAGGAAATTCTTTACAGTTCAAGATCAATCACCACCACAAACCCTTCCATAGCTGTGTTTCATCGTATCCTGTTTGACACAAAGTCTGAGCTAAGGTGTGAACCGCAAGAACCCAGAAAGCCTATAATAAGAGGAACATGCCAGTAGCGCACACTCCCCCAGGGAATGGTGCTCTGAGGGCATTTAAGGCTACAATGTGCTCCTACACTATCATCATAAGGTCCCTCCTGCTCCTCCAACAAGTGTAATTAGTTTCATAGGCCTCTTCGAAATTCAACTTGAGTACATAATATAGACTACTAATCAGTGAGTGTTCACAACATGACAGATTTTGCTGCTGTCAATAATTCATTACCCTGCATGGACTGTTTCTCAAGTCAAAGTGAGCCCACAGTACCTTCTCTCTCCAGGATGCCTTTAATGGCAGGAAGCTGCATTGGATTACCAGAGAAGAAGCCCAGACTACCGCTTGCCATCTACAGATCACCTAAAACCACTGGTACAATAATGTTCTCCAGATGTGAAACCAATTCTAGCTTCTTACATGAAACAAAACAGTGACTCTTTGGCAGTGGTCAGAAGAAGGATGAGGCCAGTTTCACTCAGAAATATTCTGTTGTAAGCTGTACTGAACAGCATGCATCTTACACTATCCTCCGCCTAAGAGGACATAAGACTCTAGCGGACAAACTTTATTTTTGAGGGTAACATTCCACCAAGAGTTAGCAAGAAAAACAGTATATTTATAGCAACTCTCTTTTCATCAGACTGTTTCATCATCAGTTAAAGACTGGACTCATGAAGAAACGGTGCCTCAAAGTATTTAAGCAGAAAATAACTCTTCATAAAATAAAATAAAATCTCCAAAGCTCTACAGAGATAGGCAGCAACCCAGGTCGGTGTTAATAAACACGACAAAACACGAAATCAAAATAAAATATACACATAGATATTTAAAGGAAACTATATATAACATTAACAAAAGGTAAAATAACACAAGTTTAAGACTCCATAAAAGGCTAGATGGAGACAGAATTGGTCAAACACAACAATAACAAACTGACATCCCTGATTCTGATATATTCAAAACTTGTTTGAATTCATTTAATGAAACCAGTTCCTTAAGATTTAGATGACTTTGCAGTTTATTCCAAGCAGAGGCTTGCTTTCCGAGTTCAGTACAGGCAATGGGAACAGATAACAGGAGCAGTTCATTCAAACAAAGAGTGTAAGTTCCAGTACTTTTTTGATGGATATAAGTCTGTAGATAACTTAAGAGAAGAGCAAGAATACATTTATAAATAAGAATATTCCAATGTTTAAGTCTGCGAGGGGACAAAGAAAACCATCCAACCCGAGCATACAATGTGCAGATGGTATCCAGAGCATGTAAGCACTGCAAAGATGCATGCATACAAAGGAAATAACCACCGGTTATTGCTATGACTGCAGATACAGCTTTGTTATGTTTGTGTTTGTTGGATTCAGTTTCCAACCAGGCTTGGTAACAGATAACGTGCTGAAACACACCATCTGATATAACTTCAAGTCACTTGCAGTGGGTTGTAAAACAGCCAGGATGACAGCTTGTCATAAGCCAACTTACGAACATACAAAATCTACTCATTCATCAATGTCCTGTTGAAGCCCTGATGGTCAGAGGCCTTCAGGAACTCCTTCTTGTTCAGCGTCTGATATGGTTGGATGGTTCTATGAGAGACAGTTATTTTTTCAGAGTTCACTCAGCAGTTGCAGAACCCCAGGAAAAGAGGCACAGAGTAAGAGGTGGAGTGAAAGACTGCTCACTTCCTCGTTACCCAACCCTAAAACAGGCTAATTGAGGAGTGTTTAAGAGTGTTTAAGTTTAAGAAAAGACCTCAGGAAGGGATGTCTCCTTTAATTCACTTATGAGCGAGCCAGTATGTTCCTCCTGGCAACGTCTGAGACAACATGACAATTTCAGAATGTGAAGACACATATGGTGGGTCTTCGTGACACACCTCAACATCATTATGCTAAAATTTATATCAAAATAAAACTTATGAAACTAGCCTTGCAGGCACAGGAAACACAGTCTCTCTACAGCAGGATCTGGGCGGAACTGGCATAACCACAGAAAAATGTTTCATAACGGTAGCTATGGTAACATGCTTCTGAATGTTAAATTCTCGAGTATTCTATCCATTAAAGAATACATTAAATGAGCATAAGATTCCAGAAATAACCAGGTTTGTGTGCTAATAGACGTGGCATAATGCCCTTGTAATAAAGGGGGGACACCAACAAAAAGGGACTCCTGCTATCGATTTTTCTCTTGCCAAGGGCACCAATGGTGTCAGGTTATAGTCTCGTTCAGTGCATTGTCTGTGCATTCATGAAGCCACACTTGTGATGACTCTGTATCTTGTATCCAGTCTCAGTACAAATTAAATGTTCCTCGTGATCATTGGTCGTCTCAAAGAACAAACAAATTCAAAATACTAAAGATAAGAATTTCATCGTGTGAAAGTGAATTCCGTTTTGCTTTAAATTTGGCATACTGATCGCCACAGAAAAAATCATGTGTTAAGATCAGGACTTTCTTAACATCTACTGAGTAAATTACATCTTAGTTATTCAGCCTAGGCCACCAAACAATGTAGTATGTCTTTTTGTAGTTTGGTCACAAGATATTACAGGGGAGAGAACATAAGTTTCCTTATTATTTCAAATAAGATTATAGGCTATCTTAGAAAAAAAACACCTGGCTATAAAAGAGATACAGGATGTGCACTTTAAATCAAGTTATCGAAATATGTGAATCAATTATGCTTTTCATGGCTAAAAGTGTTTGAGAACAGCACTTAACTATGTAATGCCAGACAGCAATTTTTCCAGAATTTCATTACGTTTTAAGTGTTTGCGGGCTAAAAAAAAAAAAGAGGCGCCAGAATTTGTATGTCAGCCAGTGTCTATGTATGCATGTGAGCAAAAGCATCTTGACTTGCAAATGTTGGCAAACTTCAGACGGGCATGAAGCCAGGTCTTGAATCAGCACAATGTTACCGTGCAGCAGCACAGGAGGAGAGGATGCTTAGCTCTTAGGCCACGAAAGAAAAAAAGAGTGACACTCACCCTGCAGTTTCTGCATCACATTAGCTATGTCCACGGACCCTCGACCAAAGTGCCTTGGAGAAGCCATGTCGTCCCGCTGCAGTTGTATCACAAGGTGGGTCACTGATGTTGAGAGCAAGAGAGCCTTCACAACTGTCTCGAGTGGGACATCCCTTCTGCTCCTCCCTCCCTCCCTCCCTCTGCCTCTTTTAGTTTCACTGCAGGACCAAGTCCAATTGAATATCAGGTTTCATGCAGGTACAAGCAGGTTTACTGTCCAATAGCGGCACTTCTTCTATTCATATGCTGCAAAAGAGAGACAGGGTTACACCTCAAGCTGCTATTCCAGACATCTCTGTTTTGTTTTCTTAAAGTCAACTTGTAGGAATTTAACAGCTCAATTCTTCCATCAAAATTATCCTAGTAAACATTGTTCCTGATTGCGATTGGGAATGCTATTAGGGACACCTGTGCTTTTCATAGCACAGCCATACGAAGACCACAAAGACTACAGAATAAGTAAATGGTACAAGGCAGCTTAAGTTTTCACATACATATAGTTAATTATGTGACGTCACTACAGACTGAGAATAACCTCAACTGGTCATGTATACACACTTTGCTTTTGACTTAATTTGGTAGCGAACAGGAATTGGCAGGAAGTCACACATACAATTACAGACAAAAAGCCCCAAAGTGATGACCAAGCTGTACATGAGGAAACACAACACGCACTTATATTAACAGCAAAGTGACAAGCATACAGTGTATACCGAGAAAAACGGTTATATTTTGCTGTTTGCTGGACAGATGCTGAGTAAGTTAATTATTGGGTATCATTTGTTAAAGAAAGGTAGGCACCTGCAGAGTCGTTTGAATGGCGGTGTGGTGTCACTGCAGCCTGTTAGAAGGGACAGGAAGTTACTACACCACCGCAAAAACCGGCAAAATATAGCATGAAAGCATCCACTCCCCAAATAAAGGTTAACGCTTCATGAACAGTATTCTATCAGCGCCACACAAGCAAACACACTATCAGCTAAATGCAGTATACGTCGTCATTTCATCTTACCGCTTTGCGAAGTGCGGAGCATGATAACTTCACAGAGGAAGTGTGAGTGTGTGTGTGCGTATGTTGCCTGGTTGCCAATGGTAACGTTGAGAATGAAGCATTGCGTACCGCATCAGTCCGACAACTTCTGCAACCGTACGAGGCGGAGTGGCAGCAGCACGCTGCTGGCAGGAGGAGCGATCTGAAATGAGTGGCCTGGTTCCTGTTCCTCTTAATTTATGCTGACAAAAGGCTTCATTCTTTGACTGAAAGGAGAGGAATCCCGGGTATCCCCTCACCGCCCTCATTCACTCCCTGATGCTGCTGGATTCTTCCCAGGGAAGTTTATTGCAAATCAAAAGTTTTCTGATACTTTCAGGTTTTTCGTATTTTGTTGTTTTAGACCACGAACTGCTGAAAAATATGTATAGTCCGTGTTTCAGTTCTTCTTTCGTTTCTTTTTTAATCATACACCAGTCACCAAAAGTGACAGAGCGATTGTTATGTGTCTGAGGGTTAGGGTCAGTGTCAGTGGTCCGCGAGTCTATATAAAATGTCACACTACTGATGGTGTAAATCTGAGTTCAATCCTAGCCACAAGACTGAGAGAATTATCCATATCCCTGTGAATGGGATTGTGATATGGCAATTGCATGCATGTGGAAGGATATAATAAAGTTGCAAGTCACAAGTATGCACTGAAGATGCCCAAAATCACAGTACCCTCCATCACTCTAAAATGGTTTGGAGGTTTTCAGCCATCGACACACCTTCTAGATCTGGCTGCCAAGGTAAAATGAGTAATCACTGATGGACGAACTTGATCAGACAGTTAAAAAAAAACATCTGACACTATGAGCGAGATCCAGACTTCCATCTAAACAGGAAAAAACTTTATAAATTTTTATAACTGTGAGATGATCGTATTATGTTTTAGGTGAAATTGATGCAGCATAATAAATTGTATTTAATTCTCAGCGACTTGCACTGACTCTAACAAAGCCCACTATTGTCCACATTCCAATCTTTGCTCTTGTAATAATTCAACCTATGGCCTCTTTTTCTGTAAAAAGGAGCTGAGTCCTCACAATGGAACCCAGAACTTTGTGTCTCCACAACTTGGGTAAGGACATACGGTACATCCAACCAACTACTCAGTTTAAAGTTCATGCCCGTTGCTCCTTGAATTCAGTTCATGTAACAAATCAAAAATAAAGATTTGTGAATGATTCAGATAAAGTCCTGAATAATGTTTCAAAACTAAAATTCATCTGTGCTCCACATTCCTGTATAATTGTCACATTTATATTGTCCCACAGAAGACATCAACAGCTTAAGCCTATCAAGCCTCCATGTCAGTGCAAAGTATACTGTATGTCTTGCATTATTTTTTCCACAAGCTATAAATATCATTTTGAGCCATGGATACTTTGAAGTTCTCAGAACTGCAGTTTCATTTTAAGCACTTCATCGCCACCTGCTGGACTTCTCTGTGACACGACTGTCTTAACATCCTGAGTCAACGTTAAATCTCATGAAACTAGACAAGTGTGTTGGTTTGCTGGAGTGAAAAGAAATTCTAAAATATCCCTGCTTTAATTGAAAAGCATAATACATGTAAATAAGCACATTTACAGGTAGAGAATAGCTGTTGTAAGCAGCTGCTGAGCTGCAGAGGGTTGATTTGTGGTGCTGTCAGCCTGAGAGCAAGGAGTGAAGTGGGAACACAGCAACAATGGAAGGAAATCCCCGTAGAGATTTGATACCCTGCAGACTCTGGAGTGGATAGTCAGAGTTTTATGGGTTTGCTTATCCAGAATGTTGACATTTGAAAATTTTCCAAGACTTTTTACATCAGAAGGCTGTATTTTTAATGGGTCTCTTTGTTTGACCAAAAATCCCACGAAGAATGTGTGTATTCTGTGTCTTGTGATCATAAGTCTTTCACAAAGACGAAGGTAACTTGTCGTGCTTTATGAGCACGATGCCAATAGGTCCTTTGTTAAAAGGTATTGATCCTACGGAAATGATGCAAAAGGAAACAACCCTGTTTCCCAGTGTTATGTCCCACACAGATAAGCAGTGCATTTGCTAATTTTAAAGCCAGAAAGGGAAGGAAGCATGACAGCAAGTTTTCCGCTGTTGCGAACACTGTAGGGATAGAAAAGCAAAAATCCTGTCTTGGAAAAAGCTTAGTGTTTGCATGCCTGTGCGAGTCAGTGCGGAATATAACACCAGCTGATGGTGGAAAAATGGCACAAAATGAAACACATCCCCTTTTGGACATCTCTTTCGAAAAACCGATTAATCTTGGTAAGTGCATCTTTCTTTCTTTCCTCTAAAGATTGTTATACATTTCCAAAAGTAGAAGCATTGACCTTAGGGGTGGAGAGAAAAGAAAGAAAGACATTGCATTTTGAAATTGGATTACTAAGAAACCACAGTATGGGAAAGGTCACCAAATAAGCTAAAAATAGTGAATAGCATTGGAAGAAAACTAATTTCTGCTGCAAATTGTAAGCCATTGTGCCACATTTAGACATGTTTCTATACAGTCTCCAGGGTTAGAACAGGTAATGTAATTGGAATACATTTCAAGGAAACACTTTAGTTCTTTTAAAGATTCGAATGCTTGCATTTGTCAATACCATTCATTAAGTCAAAGTTTGTCAAGTTCGTCAAAGCTACGGGAAAGTGCTGCAGAATACAATAAACTTCCGCTTTTCCTGAGAAACCAGGAAAATTTTGGAACTGTTATCCATTTACAGTAAATGATGGCTTAAGAATTAGAATTTCAATGAAATGATAAGAGCCAGAGTCATGTTTTAGTGTGTTGCATTGATAACAGTCAGGTTGTTCATAGCCAGTAAACCCACACACTGGGTGTGATGTAAGATTTTATGTAACATTGCACCTAGTCAAGAGGTTTATAGCAACAATAAATCAATACACCAACACAGATGTGTTTTCCTTAAATAAATCTGGCCACGATTGAATTTATACTTCTTGTCTATGTGACTGAGATTTTATTTCTGATATGAAATGCAGTTAAAACCACCATCTGAGGAAATAATTTCCCCATTTTTAGAACAGCACAATAGAACCCTCCTCCCACGCTTCTAAGCATTTCCATTTGATCCGTCTCTACTTCCCCTTCTGAGACTCCGTATTGATTTTTCTTTTTCCAGGTGATATGATTCTAGCCTTCTGTTTATCTGTGCTTGTGGGCCTGCTGCTGGGTGCTTTGATCTATGTCCTGTTGACCTGGGCATCCAGGCGCCGGGCTACAGCTAGGATCACCAGGCGCTCCAAAAAGAAATCTGCCACTTCGCATTCATGCGACCCCATGAGCAGCCAGCTGGGCCTTTACAGAAGCACTTTTCTGAATGTCTACAGACAACCCTCTCTCGAACCAGTGGGTCCTCTGGGGAGTAAACCATGCGCAGAGACATCCACCTTTCGACCACTGGCCAAGAAGAGCAGGCCTGGACTGGATATGGCAGATGACACCCAGGTAACCATGTCAGAGGACACAATGGCTTCGAACTCATCCGACTCAGAATCCCTTGTGTTGAACAAGAGACATTCCTTCTGGTTGGGCAGCAACGGGCTTAAAGGATTCCTCCCCTCACAGACGCCCCCTCCTGCATATGACAGCGTCATCCATGCCTTCGAGGAGACTTGCACTTGAAACTGTCGGCCTCAGAACAAACACTGAAACGGGACAAACGTCTGGGATTACAGTGGACTTCCCAGCTTTGTACTGGTCTTTACAAGAGCAGCCTCTGCATTTTGAGACATTGGTCAGTTTGATGCACTCTCATCTGAATCTGATGCTTTCACAGACATGAAGCCTATGCTTGGCTTTACCTTATGAGACATGAAGAGTTGTAGCTTTCATAATCAGTTCAGTTGCCTGTAACTCTCTCAATTTATTGCTAATTTGAATTCTTGTCTTTGAAAAAATGCCATAAAATAACAACAACACAGTTTCTCAGGGCCCTTCTGTAATTGTCTTGTTTCATTTTCCAAATCCAAAATATAACATTTAGGATTCCAACTTAGTTTTTGAAAATGTTGGGATGCTGTCTGAAGCCATCCATCCATCCATTTTCTATGCCCCCTTAATCCAAATCAGGGTTGCAGGGAGGCCACAGCCTATCGCAGTTGCAATAGGGCGAAAGGTGGCGTACACCAGTCTCATAGGGCCACACAGGGATAAAGGAGACAACAACCGCTCACACTCACTCCTAGGGACAATTTAGATTCACTAATTTACCTAACATGCATGTTTTTGGACAATGGGAAGAAGGCTGGAACTGCTGTGTGAATATTTTCTTTTAATCACACTTGAATAAAGTTGGGACAAGGGCAAAGCTGTGTATTGCCTATTGGAACCACTCGTAATCAGCTGGGTGTGTTGGCAAAATGACTGGTAATGGTGTAATATTTTAAAGTAAGCCTTTGGAAACTGAGGAGACCATTTACTGTTGTTTATGAAATATTCCTCCATTCTTGTTTGATTTATATTTTAGCCCCTCAACAGTTTTTGGTTTACTCCTTTTTCATAGTTCTTGTTTTATAATGCAGAAACATTTTTAATGGGTCTGTAATGACTGGTCTGTACTGCAGGTACACCAGTTTAGAGTCTTTCAGAGTGGAGCCATGTCGTAATACGAGCAGAATGTGATTTGGCATTGTCTTGCTGAAAGAAGCAAATGCTTCATGTGGATGATGACGTGCTGGATGGTCCCTCTCATCTTCAGTCAGGAGGATGAAGTGTCCATGATTTCCAAAAAGAATTTCCACTTCGTCTCAGTCCATCTTAAATAGGCTCAGGCCCAGCAACAGCATTTGTGTTTATTGTTAAGATATATATATTTTTTTGACGTGGTAAAGTTTGTATTTATGGATGCAATGATGATCTGTGTTCACTGACAGTTACAGTACACAAAGAACCAGTAAATGAATAGGAGTTAACCAGGTGAGTGTCGTCACATCTAAAATCCGCCCATAGTTACAAGTGTGAGAACTTCATCATTCAGATGTTTTGTGCTGCGACCACAAACGTATGTGGCCTGCAGCCTGAGAAGATTGATTCTCATGTGATTGTGATCTCGCAAATCTCATGTAGATGCAGGTGCCTGGTTAGTTAAGGATGTATTTCTCAGTATGTCAAAAGAATTGTCCCAAATAGCATAGTTTTCAGTATTTTGGTTAGATCATGTAGATGTTTATCAGCAGCCAATTAGATTAGCCAAGCATTTTGATTTTCAAAAGTCATCCTCAACCCATGTAGAGATTTCCACACCAAAATTGTGCCTACTTTTGATACAATGTTACCTGAGAGCCCCAAGAATAATGCCATTCAAAATACTGTATTCGTCCTTGTCCTGTGCATGTTGAGATTTCTCTGGATACTCTGAATATTTTAATAATGTTATGATAAATCCTCAAATCCTTTGCAGCTTTATGTTTGAAATGTTATTCTTAGATAATTTACAATTTGTGCATGTCCCAAATGGATTTGTGAACCACTCCTCATCTTTACTTGATGGAGACTGATCCTCTATTAGATTAAATGATCTGTGTGTACACAATCCTGCCACTGTCCTGTTACCAGTTAAAGCAAATTAGTTTGGAAATGTTCACTGGGTGTTTGATGTAGGTTTTGCTCTGAGTGTGTGGTAGATAGTTATATTAACTAATAGCACAATACAGAAATGGAAATCTTCTGAACTTGTTTGTGATTTGTTTAAAGATGAAAAACTGAATTAAATCACATTTACCTAATATGTGTAACTGTGCTGTTGCTTTAGAGCGTAGTGGCATATGCAAATTAAGGAGAAACACAGTCATATTATTACTACTGCAAGCTAGGGCCAGAAGGCACATGACACCACACATCACACGGTTCATTATATCACATCATATCAAGGTCTTTTGTAAAGAATGTCAATCTAACTAACATTGCTAAGATTGGGTGCGCCGTGGGAGGTTGC
Source organism: Leuresthes tenuis (assembly GCF_036924035.1). Lineage (NCBI taxonomy): Eukaryota > Metazoa > Chordata > Actinopteri > Atheriniformes > Atherinopsidae > Leuresthes > Leuresthes tenuis. The sequence goes on from NW_027325369.1 coordinate 15,767,626, forward strand.
CATTATTACAGAATTACCCTTTTGAGGTGCTAGTAAATCTGGTATTGAGAGGCTCATCGCCTCCAGACCACACTCAGTGGCAGAATACATATAAAAGCATATCTCAAACTGCTCATAATTATCTTTAGGTGGTTGACAACAAAGCTGCCGGTGCTGCCGTTCTATTTGTTAAAATCTGTGGTTTATTTTGCGTGCTTTTTTCGTCATGGCAACCCGTTTTAAAGCCACAACCCCAAAGTGCGCCAAAGGAGAAGTGCCTGGCAACACTACGGCACAGAGCGCAGACCACCACCTCTGGATTAATACATCATATCGCTACCAGGTATGTGCAGCTGTTTATTGTTTGTCCATTTGATCTCTTTGATACTGATCGCACTTATTTATTCCTCACCGGTGTTTATTAATCGTCTCGTCAGCACTGGCTCATTCAGACAGCTGGATGCGGTCACATATAAGACGCTTGAATATAATAGCGTCTGATGTGTCATTTAGTTGGAGACATTTCTAAAGGACATAATATGTATTTTACTTAGACTTTAATCTTTTTGAAGCTGCAGCCTACAAACTAAGAGGTCGTGATTAGAATGATTTACCACAGCCATTTTACAAATTAATTCCAGTGGAAATGTTATAGTGTTTGTGTCAAAATCTGAATATTCGAGTTCGAATCACTGTATAGTTTCTGCCGTGGTGCTGAGGAGCGGACAGTTTCAGTACCCATGGAGACTGCGAGTGCCCTGCTCTCCAATGCAGTGTTGCCGTTGCATAGAGACAGAGAAACACTGTGGATATCAACGTTGATGCACTGAATGACACCGCAGCTATTTTAAGCAAACGCCATCTCTCTGTTTCTTTTCTCAGACTGCCTTACTTGTTGAATAGCGGTTGGAGGTTTTTTTTTTTTAACGCCCTTTTCTCCACTGCAACAGGATTGCACAACTCTCCGGAGCTTCATCAGGAAGACATGGAATGGGTCACTGTCATCAAAGAAGCTTCACATCATCTCAAGGCTAACTCTGAAGCGCAGAACTGCTCGATTTAAATTAATGAAGAGCTGGACACCATCTGGCTGTATGATGCATTTTACATCCCCAAAGATTATACTGTAAAGGCCAAGAGCAGAGCAACCATCACCCTTCAGTGCATGATCTGAATGGAAATATGGACACCTTCCATGGAGGCATTTTGATTCAACATGTCCAGGAACTATGAGGTATTGATGATTTGCTGTCAGATTATTAATCCTGAGGGTAATTTGGCTATTTTATATACAATTTTACAAAATACAATGCCATAAAACAGGTGCCTCGCAGCCACAGATTCTTATTTTAATGGTAGAGAACGCTACCAAATTTCCAAATGTACCAAGCAAGTGTGCAACAAACATCATGTAGCTTCTGTGAAAAGATGGACCTAGAGGTCAGATTATTTAAACTACCCTGCCACCTTACTCTCTTCTTGTGTAAAACCAAATGAGAAGGTAGGACCAGAGAAAAAAGGTTACTCTGAATTATGAGGTGAAATCTAGCACCTATTCTGAGATCTGACTGGGTTTGCATATGAAGATTTCCCCCAAATTAGAATGTAAATGTTTCATCTTTACTTCACATTTTTAATTTGTGAATGTGGACATATAAAACAGACTGTATTGATGATGTAATCTGAAGACAAATCCTGGAGCCACTCCATGGATGGTGAATAATAGAACAACAGCTAGAACATTAAGCCACCACGGTGATTTTATTGGTGTCAGTGCACATGCAGTGATTCACTTGTACTTGTTAAAGTCTGCTCATTCAAATGGAACTCATTCGGATGGAATTTCTCAAACAAAGGACCTAAAAGCCCCTAGTTTCAGTCACTAATTTGATGCCTTTGAACTAGTGCAGCAAGATTACGCCCGCTGCTATGTGTGTGTTTCCTGTTGTTTGGGCCTATATGTTTGGATGCCTTGTTGCATTTGAACAAGGCAACTTCTCTCATTTAGACAGCAGGGTTTATGTTAAACCCAGCTTCCATTCAACTTGATGATCCTTGTCTAACAATCATTGTTTGTGACGGAAAAATCTCACCACATGGTTCAAGTAGCAGCTGTTTTGGACCTTTTGATTGTATTTTTTTGTTTTATTTTTTGCCCAATTTTCTTTTTAGACTTTTAATTCCTCATGTTTGTTCAAAATGTCATCCCTGGTGGTAGTTCGGTGGGATTTAATTACCACACATGATCTTCCACATGTCACATCAAGATCCAAAAGTCCTTGAGATTAAGGAAATATAGGCCGTCTGCTCAGAAAGGTTGTGACATGACTGCACACATCAGATTGGCTACTTTACGGACATTGTGCTGAGATTGTTCTGTCAACCCTTGTTTCCTAGGTCAATAAATAACTTTCAATCCAAACTATTTTATGTTTTACTGCAGCCACGCTTCCTGCTGACCATGACAATAGCAACAGTGTACTTACCAAAATATCCTGAGCTTCACTGAAAAGGCAGTTTTAAGTAAATGTAGAGTCACACACCAACACAAACTGAAAATGTATATCATCCACTTTTATTATAAGGTCAAATACGGTGTTGTTGCAGCTTCGAGTCATAATTTTCTTTGTTTTACTCACCAGCCTGGTCAGTCAGTAGGGATGTTGGCTGCCGTGGAACATGGTCCCATCCTCTGCAGCGACTCCAACATCCTCTGCCTCTCGTGGAAAGGCCGGGTCCCCAAGAGCGAGAAGGACAAGCCAGTGTGCCGGAGGCGCTACTACGAGGAGGGCTGGCTCGCCACAGGCAATGGGAGAGGAGTTGTTGGAGTGACGTTTACATCGAGTCACTGCAGGAGGGATAGAAGCACACCTCAGAGAATCAATTTTAACTTGCGAGGACACAACAGCGAGGTCTGGCCTTGGTTTTAGTGATATCTCTATCTACACTGTCATTGTAGCAGTATTTAGTATGAGAGAATTAAATTCAACCCAGCAATATAGGATTCTCTTGATCTTAATGACTTTTATGACTGTCTTCGGTGATAAGAAAAAAAATCAATGTGTTCGTAACAATAAAACCAACAAATACACAAAGATATATAAGCAAACTCATACTTATTTATAAGAAAGATTCTATAGTGGCTTTATTTGCCTGTAGGGGCCTGACTGCATTCTCATTGTTGGTGTGTGCTATTGTTATTATTAGAACACATTTATTGCTGATGTCTTTTTTCTTTTGTCTGTATCCTGGCTGTCCCTCCAACTGCACTGGCTCTTTAAGGAATATTCTGCCTAAAAGGCTTTTTTAGCCTCGTGTTTATGCTGGATATTATTCACGAATGTTCCCTTTCTGCAGACAGCCACCTGTGCTTGTGAAAAACAGTGACACCGTTTTGGGCCTTTGCAGGTTGTCTTGGTGCGTTGGAATGAACCCTTTCAGAAGCTGGCCACCTGTGATATGGAGGGAGGTATTTTTGTATGGATCCAATATGAAGGCAGATGGTCTGTGGAGTTGGTGAATGACAGAGGAGCTCAGGTAGATGCTTTTTTTCTGCTTTTATCTTAAAACTGACTAAATAAAATGCAGAATATATAAATGTAAAAGTGATTTTTGCCAAATAAAATTGCCTTGTATGTTCCTGTGCACTAGTGATAATGCAGCTAATACCTTTGCAAGTCTATGTTTTGATAGCAGTGTCTTGTTACATAGATTAAGCGACCGTGTCTTTCCTCCAGGTGAGTGACTTCACTTGGTCACATGACGGCACTCAGGCCCTCATCGCATACAGGGATGGCTTTGTGTTAGTTGGCTCTGTCAGCGGTCAGAGACACTGGTCCTCTGAGATCAACCTGGAGAGTCAAATCACCTGTGGGATATGGACACCTGATGATCAGCAGGTATACATACAAGACTTTGCTTGATTAGTACAATTCAACATTGATATCTTATATACAACTGAAAATAAAGCAAGATTATTTCCCATGGCTGCTGAAATGGCTGTTTTCACAGAGCTTTTAAGGCCATGTTCTTGAAGAGGGCATATTAATCAACTATTAAAATGTAATGCACATCATGCCCTTAGGTCTTGTTTGGCACAGCAGATGGACAAGTAATAGTGATGGACTGTCATGGGCGGATGCTTGCTCATGTCCTGTTGCATGAGTCCGACGGGATCGTGAGCATGTCTTGGAACTGTCCCGATTTCTTGGTCGAGGACAGCACAGAAAGCGACACGGATTCTGATGACAATATCCTGCCTTTAGGTACAGTCTTGTATTTCCCCTCTGCTCATGTAAGCGTATAACAATATAACCATGTTAAATGTGCTGCCTGGGGAAAACTCACATATGTACACATCTTTGTTCTTCCAAGTGCGGAGAGTCAAGCCTTTGTTGACAGTCACCTTCTTATCGGGAGACATCAGTTTGATGAACAACTATGATGACCTCTCTCCTGCTATAATCCGCTCTGGGCTAAAAGGTATGATCGCAGAGCATGAGTATGATATCAAGGTATATTTACAAGTTTGCCGATAAGTGCTGTTAGCCATGCAAGACATGTATGTTTTTAGAGGTGGAGGCCCAGTGGTGCTCCCAGGGAGACCTCCTGGCTGTGGCCGGAATGGAGAGACACGGGCTCCCTGCTGACTCTGCCTGTGCGTCCATCATGAGAAACGCCCTTGTTAAGTTCTATAATGTCCAAGGCGAACACATCTACACTCTTGAAACACCTGCACAGGTTAGTCCTTTTTTAAAATGAAGTGATAGTAGTCTTGATAGTCATTTGTTGCTAAAACTGCAATTGTTAAAATACACTCTTTCCTGGGAATATCTATCATTTTTATGTTTTTATTATCTCTTTCCAACCTTTAATTTATTTTGCTTCTTTCTAACCAAAAAGCTTTAATAAAATGGTAATTGAAAACAGAACAAATTCAAATCCATATGTTGGGAATCGGTAGGACAGCCGGTTGAGAATTGAGAAACCAGAATAGATAATAATAGGAATTCTTTGATTTCTGTTTTTCAGAGGCCCATCACCACCATCTGTTGGGGTCACAGAGACTCCCGCTTGTTTCTTGCATGTGGACCGGCACTCTATGTCGTGCGCGTAGAGCACAGAGTGGCCAGCCTCCAGCTCTTATGCCAGCAAGGAATCGCTAGTGCCTTGCGTGAGGAGAAAGATGTGGGGAAACTAAACATGCCCTCGCTGCTCTGCTCTTATGTTACCACTGCTTTCATACCCACCATCAAGGTAAAAAAGTTTTACATGAACAACCCCCTTCAGATCTTTTTTTTCCACAGCAGATAGTCAGATGATAGTGATTGGGTGCTGTCATTGCTTTCATACCCACGATCAAGGTGCATTTATCCCTGTTTAATAAGTGAGCAGAGGCATTCAGAGCCAAGCAAATCCACTGACAGTGGTATGTTGTCATTTGAGTGTCCAGCAATCCTACAGCTCTTTCCTCTCTTTGTTCTAGCCCCCAATTCCTGACCCCAACAACATCCGTGACTTTGTCAGCTATCCCACAGCTGGAAATGAGCGGCTCCACTGCACCATGAAGCGAGCAGAGGACAGTCCTGAGGCAGGCGGACCTTGCTATACACTGTACCTCGAATATTTGGGAGGACTGGTGCCTATTCTCAAGGGAAGGCGCATTAGTAAACTCAGGCCTGAGTTTGTTATTATGGATCCAAAAACTGATGGCAAAACTGGTGGGTTTACAGCATAAAAAGTCACATCATCCAGAAGTTTCCAAAAATATTACACAGTAATATTTTTTATAGATTCAGTGAAAAGAGAGAGAAGTCTGTACAACCATGAGACAGCATAAGGAGAGAGTGGGAAAAGAGAACTGCTCAGGAACATGTTTCTATGCCTATTTTCTGTGTACATTCCTCCTGTGTACCCATCATTCACCTCAAGAAAGAACAAACACGCACTATGGTTATGAGTGCTTTTCTCTGATGTGACATAGTCTGGGCCCTGATACAGGAATAGCTTGTGCCATGACCTGAATGGTCACGGGGTTGCATTTAACCTGTTAAATAATACATAAGGCTGGTCTATTTGTACTGTTGAAATTTTGCTCAATCCTACCTTTATTCTTTATTCATTGATTCATTTCTTTGTCTTTGTCTGTTTTTATTTGTTTTTCGTTTGTTTGTTATGTATTTTAGAGGAAGTGTGTGTGAATCCTATGATATCATATGCGGACAGTTGTAACTGCTCTGACTCCAGTGACATTGACTTGAGCGACGAGTGGGTCGGGAAGAAGTCACCAAAGTTGTCTCGGGGAAACAGGTTAAACCAAATGCTATTTGTTAGAAATTATATAAATGAACTATTTGTCTTTTCTAAAAATTTCAAATTTAAATGTAATTTTTCCTTTGAAGAAAGAAACACTGTAATGTAATAGGATTTTGTAAATAACAGTTTATAGCATTTCTTTTCCCTTGTATGTTAAGTTGATGACTCTATGATCGTAACATTAAATATAATTAAAAACTCTGTTCTGTTCCTTTCAAAGGCTGAACATGGATTCAAGAAAATCTCCCAAACTTTCACGTACCAATCAAGAAGGCCAAAGGTCGCCACGGCTACCTTCAAGGAAGCCTCCAGTTCGGTCACCTAGTCTGACACGCCGGGAGTTTACTATGGATGGAATCACAGAGGTGATGACTTGTGCTGAGAATGGCTCAAAGTCATATTAAGAAGTTTGCTGTAGTGATGTGTTTCTGAGTGTGTGGGTTTGAAACAGTACGCAGACCCATAAACAACCATTATGCAGAACTTTATTGACTATTAGTACTATTGTGTCTGCAGTTATTTTTGGTTTATCTATCAAAGTAGTCCATTTTCTGCTTTTCATTTTCTCTGTTTCACAGCACAACTACCTTGCACAAGTCACATCTAACATTTGGGGAACAAAGTTCAAAATTGTTGGACTTGCCTCTTTTCTCCCAGCCAATCTTGGTGCAGGTAAATCTCCCAAATATGACATATATATTTTATTTTGCCTAACTAAACAGTTAATGTGTTTTTCTCTTCTATCAATTTCCCTGTTTCAGTTATCTATAAGACCAGTTTGCTTCATTTGCAACCGAGACAGATGACAATCTACCTTCCTGAAGTACGAAAAATTTCTCATGACTTTATGAGCCTGCCTGTGTTCAATCCCAATGTGTTCAGTGAGGATGAGGATGACTTACCAGGTATGAAGGAAAGCAAAATGTCTTCAATCAGGAGACATACACAAATACTAATATATGTTTGTTCAATATATTTCAATGTATGTGAGTAGATTTCAAGTCACTTGTGACTTAGAATTTCCTTTTGTTCTCTTGAAGTGATGGGGCCATCTGGAGTGGCAGGAGACAACCCTCCATGTACAGTCAACATTCCGATTGCTCCCATCCACAGCCCAGCTCAAGCCATGTCTCCAACTCAGAGTATTGGTCTGGTTCAGTCTCTTCTGGCCAATCAAAATATTCAGCTTGATGTCCTGACCAATCCGACAGCTACGGCTGCGGCAGCAGCGGCAGCAGCAGCCTCCGTCCCAGTCACTGATCACAGCCAGGATGCTGTTGCAACACCATACCCTGTGCCAGCTCGATACTCAAACCCTGGTCAGGTGATCTTCAATGGGTTGGACATCGGTCCTCTTCTCCCTGGTACTTTGCCTCCCCCGCCACCACCTCACCATCTCCCACCACAGCCTCCCTTGCCGCGATCTCATTCACAGCAGCCTCGCCAGCAGTCATCCAAACAGTCACAACAAATGCAGACACAGCAGCATCAACAGCAGCAGCAGCAGCAGAAAATGCATCATCATCAACAGCAGCAACAACACCACCATCAGTCACAGTCACAGCAGCAGCAACAACAACAACAGCTTCAGCAGCTGCACCACCAGCAGACGCTACATCAACAGCAGCAACCACATCAACAGCACCAGGTTCAGCAACACCAACAAATGCAACAAGCCCAACAGCAGGCGACAACCCAACAACTTCAGCAACAACAGCAAATCCAGCACCAGCAGCAACAGATGCAGCTGCAGCATGAGCAGATGCAGCAGCAGCAGCACCAGATGCAACAGCAGCAGCAACAAATCCGGCAACAGATCCAGGAGATGAGGCAGCAGCAGCAGCAGCTCCAGCAGCAGCATCAGCAGATCCAGCAACAACATCAACAGATGCAGAGGCAGCACCAACAAATGCAGCAGCAACTGAAGATGCAGATGTCGCTGCCCCCTCCTCCATCTGGATATCCAACCATTTCCTTGCACCAACTTCATATTCTGCCTCAAATTCCTCCACCTCCAACTGACTCGGGTCACGACCATGGACACACGCTGAAGCCAAGCCTTCTACGGACTTTACCCCCCTCTTTCAGTGACACAGATGGGTCTATGGAGATCCAGATGAGGAAGGTGAATCCTCCTCCTCCTTACCCAGGGACTGTGGTGTCTGCTGCAGGAGCTACAGCAGCCTCAACCCCTCAAACTCTCGTCACAAACTGCGACAGCCCAAGTGTCCTGGTGTCTGACTCCTGCCTGAAAAAGGATGAATTCTTGCTTCACCCTGTTACTTTACAATACCCAACACCTCTGGGGTATGAAAGAATCACAACCTTTGACAGCAGTGGGAATGTGGAGGAGGTTTGTCGGCCACGCAGGCGCCTCATTCGCAACCAGAATGCATATGCTGCCCATGGCATTGGAGCCTCAGCCACACTCAAAGTTACTTCCTCGGACAATAAAAAAATTCTGCTTCCATACAGTTCTGCTACATTAAGTCGCCTGTCTGTCCCTCGATATTCTATACCAAGTGGAGACCCTCCTCCTTATCCTGATCCAGCCAATCAAGTAACTGCTACACTTCCTCTTCCTCCTCCTCAGAGAGTCGACAGCAGCCTGATTCATGCTACTCTACGCCGTGACCGCAGAGATGTGGGACTCAAAGTGCCACAGATGATGGATAGCTCAAGAACTCTTCCCACTAAAGCCAAAATGAACAGTGCATTGTCACTTTCCTACCAACAGAGGGTGCCCACTGCATTGTACACGTGCACACAATGCAGCAGTAACAGCAGCAGCACCAGTGTGAGTGTTAGTGGAGGCGGAACAACAAGTAGTGGTATCGCAGGTGGCACGGTGGTGAGGCAGGACTTCCCATCTGGGAAAGGTGCACATCACAGCACCATTATAGTGCACTCCAAAAGTTCCTCACCCTTGGCCTCTCAGTCATCTTACAGTCTGCTGGGTGCTGTGGATAACAGCCGAGATAGAACAGTGTATGTTAACTCTGCCTTCACTGAAGATGAGACTTTAAATCAGCAGTGTCACCTTGAAAAATCTGTACGTCAGATGACTCTAGGTGATGTCAGTTTGACGGTTAAACGCCCTCCACCTTATCAGTGGGATACCTCCACCACAGAGGACTTCTGGCTTACTCCAGATCAAACAATGTTAGCTCCCCCACCAGGACCACATAAACCTCCTCCACTCCTTATCAGTCAAGCTCAGCACTTGGATATGACTCGGCTTCCTTTTGTCCTCACAACAAAACCTCCAAGCAGCCCAAGCACAAGCACTCTTACTTTTCCATCAGGATACCAGATATCCCTCTCACCTTTCCCCCCAAGCGTGGGTCACAGTGGACCTCAACTTCAAACCTTGCAGAATCCACCACCACAGTGCTCCCCAAACGAAGTTGTTGCTTCAGTTCCCTTTGCTCAGCAGGACCCCAGTTTGGTGTTACCACCAGGCTATCCTCCAAATCTGGCCAACTTGGCCTGCTGCCCTCTCCCCCCACTCTATCCAGGAGCTAGCACATGTGCTGGACTCCAGCTGCACCCTGTCAGCCTACATCCCTGGAACCCTTACCCCTGCCCCCCACCCATGCAAGATCCCCCAGCACCTCCCCTGCCAACCAAAACTCATCAGATTTTAGAGAAGCCAATCCTCTCCCCACCTCCTCCCACAGCTCCACCTCCACCACCTCCTCTACCACCTCCTCCCCCACCTACTGAGTTGCCACCATCCAAAAGTGCCACAGAAGATCTAGCAGAGTCTTCCAACAACTTTCCAGAGCCATCATCCCTGAATGAAAGTCCCGTTCCACAGGAGTCAGAACGCTTCAACAAGAAAAGCCGCAAAAGACTAGACAGCAGGGCAGAGGAGGCCAACATGCCCACTGTCTCTGAGGGCAGATCCAGAAAGGAAGGGCGTGCACTCTCTGACTTCAACACTCTCATTTCCAGCCCAAGGCTCGGTAGCAGGGAGAAGAAGAAGCCCAAGGGGCCGAGAGAACAACTCAATAAAACCAAGAAAATGAGTAGGACCGCAAATGAGTTCCAGGATAGCTCAGAAAGTGAACCTGAGCTCTTTATAAGTGGCGATGAGCTCATGAACCAGAATCAAAGCAGTAAGAAGAGCTGGAAGAACAAGCGAAGCCTTCGTATAGCAAGTGAGCTGGAGGAGATAAAGTGTCGCAAAGCAAATGAAAGAGAGGACCGTAGTTTAGGTAGCCAAGGATTTGTCTATGTCATGGCCAATAAACAGCCCTTGTGGAATGAAGCTACCCAGGTCTACCAGCTCGACTTTGGAGGCCGAGTCACTCAGGAGTCAGCGAAGAATTTTCAGATAGAACTGGATGGTAGACAGGTAAAAGCAGTATTAATGACATAAGAGCTTGAATGATTATAGTAGTTATTTATCTATAAGAAAAATATTTACTGGTTACACCTTTTCAGTTATGATCAGGCTTTACTTTATGATAGTATTCTGCATACCTGTAATGCTCAGACAAATCAAGCAAGCTTAGCTTATGTGTTCTTTTATAATATTTTCTCATGTAGCCCTAAACAATGAACAGATCAACTGGCCTTAGATGACTCAATAAGAAGCTGCTGATATGTTTATGGTTCCATGCCTTCTGAAATGTCTTCTTCTTATACTTTCTTTTAGGTGATGCAGTTTGGGCGAATAGATGGGAACGCTTACATCTTGGATTTCCAGTATCCTTTCTCAGCAGTGCAGGCATTTTCTGTCGCCTTGGCCAATGTGACTCAAAGGCTGAAGTGAAAATGTTGTTTAAAGTTGTTGCTCCACCACAGTGACGTGTCTGCACTCCAGTGAAGGTGTCTATAGCTGAGCACATTTTCTCTTTTTCAGAGGAGATTAAAACATCTGTTAGCTCTCCACATAGAGATCAATAGCAATCTGAGGGCTTAGGAGAAAGTCGGTAAGCCCAGCACGGATGGAAACTATCAGTTAGGCCATAATTTCAAGTTTATGCACACATCATTATTATTATTATTATTATAGTTATTATTTGTAGAAGTATTATTATTGGTAAGATTTATTCGGAAAATGAAAAAAAAAGAATAACCTTTCTTGGATTAAAAAATGTGAAAAGAATTTCATGTTGCATTGAATTTTAAAAGCAGCCTGAAGAGTTAGTGCCATGTCTAGTGCCAAAGAAATGTGCCAGTCCTTGTATTGCAAACGAATAGCTATTTACATTTGTTATAGTCATAAAAAAATAACGAACACTAAAGCTATATTAAGACACAGCAGTATCAAAAAATTGCTAAGATATTGTCAAGAAGCCATATATCTAATATCTGATACAAACACTGCACTTTTGAAATTTAGTTTTAAGCAATCGAGTAAATAGATTATGCAGTGTTCTTATGAGTACTGTTATCATTGTTATTGCCATTTCACCACATTTTCTCATTTAAATATCACACATTTTAGGCAATAGTTATTTTTGTTTTTGTTAAATGTTTTTATTGATTCAGTAGTTGAAAACGTGAAGTTTTTGAGGCATAGGTTGTATTATTACTATCTATGTGACGTCTGTGAAGTGGTGGCATGAGCAAAGTACACGACATTCTTTTGGCTACAATACTGCAGTCAAATATGCTGAGCCATTCATATCTGACAGTGTGTTCATTTTCCACCTGTAAATTATTTTACATCATTTATCGAACAAGATTCTCCATCCATTTTGATTTCAGAACTTTGATTTTTTTTCCCCACTGTGCTGTTTGAAGTTGTCAGTAATGGTATACAGTGAGTCTAAACGTGGCTGTTGGCTGAAAGTAAGTGAGTAACAGAGTCATTTTCTAAAGTAAAAATAGAACTCTTCTCTGTCAGTCTCACTTGGTCAGCTCTGTTTTTTGTTTTTTTTCTTTTCACTGGGTGTTTATGAGGCTTCTTGAATTCTGCATTTGAATGTAAAGTACTGTTGTTTGCCTATAATGGAAATCAGTGCTGCTTTCGATAGATAGAGCTTGCGTGCAATAATGCTACCTACACAGAACTGATATTGTACTTGCAAAAGAAAAAAGATAAAGCTGCTTTCACTGTGTATTTAGCAAGTGACCTAATATTATATGCTTAGAAAAATGTGCTTATATGTTGCTAATTTCAGTAATTTTGTACGTCACATTTGCTTTATCGTGTTACGAAGCGTTTTGTGACGTCAAACATGCAGAAAAAAAAAGAATGACAACTTAATCTTGCAAAGATTTACAACATATTCACAAGTTGTTGAGACAAACTGTTAATATGATCGAGGTTTGTGTAGCTTTGGTGCTAATGTTTAAAGAAGCAGATGTAATGATGTCTGAACATTTGTCATTTGTTAATTAACTGATTATTTTAACAGGAATGTATATTTGAGAGAAGCGCCAGGAAGTACAGAGACTCCATTTCGTATGAGAGCATTTTTCCATTCAATGCAACTTCAGCGACTGTGTGTGTCAGTTGTCAGCAATACTGCCTAATGAATAGTTTGCTGCCAGATTTAATTTTTCTGATTTTGTGATGGAGACAAAAATGATAAGACCACAGGTATACAAGGACCTATACGTGGGCCAAAATGTAATAAAAATCTATTGTTCTGCATGTTTTCGTTCTTTTGCTCATTTCCAGTTCAGATATTTTACAAAGGCCTCCTCTGTCAGTTTTTAGTAAAGGAGGAATCAGTTCGAGTTCTGTAGGACTGCCAAAAAAAAAGAAGTCAGATTTTTTTGTTTTGTATTGCATAAATAAAAGATCTATCTATGAATTTGAGAAACCATCTCTATTATGTGAAAAGAGCATCCAAATGTAAAGGTTAATTGCAATTGTATATAACTTTTTCCTAGTTTCAATGTACTTCTGTACAATTCATGTAAATTTGTGATAGTAGTTGTGCAGTTGGGTGTAGTTTATGTATTTTAAAAAGGTCCAAACGATTTCAAAATGCATTCGGATTAAACAAATGAGACATATTACAACAGAACAAATGGGTCTGCAGTTACAAAGCCAAAAACATCAGCATTTTAGATTAACTGTCTAATTTTGTACTGATGACAAATTGTTTCTACCAGGACTCTTAGCAAATCGATTGAATAATTATGACCTTGTTTAGATAAAGTGAGCATATAAGAAGTTATAAGACTGAACCCTTCAGGCTCACAATATGAGATGTGGTGCCTGGCATGAGATTATTAAGTAATTATTCATTTATTGAGAGTGTTTGTGACTTTAAACTGCAAATATTTTTGAAGACAATTACCTTCCTGATCTCAAATTAATTCAGGAGTGATGAAACTGAAAAATATTCCACATTGTGCAAACACTTTATATGATGTGATTTGGATGCCAATGCATTTTCTAAGGTAAAAGGAGAATTTTCATGTCTGTAGAGATAAGAGATATATATTGTGCTTTCTAATTCCAAACGTTCTGACAGCTCTAATTGCTTTACAAAATAAGAAAACAGACAATTAAAAATCAAACCGCCCAGATGTTTATACAATTCTAATGTATCTTTTGTAGAATCGTGAGTTGCAGTCCTTTTCAAAACTGACCGAAAGTTAAAGCATGTGCAGTCACACTGGTGTTCTTTTGACATCCACTGACAGATCAGAGCTGTTTTGACAGCACGAAGAGGACCTATATTCGGTGGGTGGTCACAACATGATAGATAATAATCTATATAATCTCAGGTCCTGTGTCAGGTCTCGGAATTGTTTTCAATTTCTTAAGGACATCCTTTTCAGATATTGTTAATCTACTGTAAATTTAGGCCTGACACATTTGTCCTCCCCTTCTTTAGTTTCCTCTGATTTTTTAAGGACACACTGCAAACTGTGCGGAGATATGCCAAGTTTTCAACTGATAGCTCTCTGGGAATCAACCCATTGGTTAAAAAATAAACTGTGAAGTGTGCTAACTTTGGGTTTTTTTTAAACAAAAGATGTATCTGGACAAAAAAGATCATGAAAAAAAGCAAGCAATGTTGAAAAGAAAAACTTTGACAGATCTTCAGAAAACCTGGAGAACTATTGCTCAAGACAATGTTAAAAGATAACAAGAAAGTTGAAGCAAAATATAAAGAAATTAGAGGTAGATCAAGTCTTTTGCACAAGACTATTCATACTTTTATTTAAGTATCTTTTGTCTTCTGACAATACCGGTATTTTTACTGTGGAATTTTAGATATTTTACTTGAATAAAGTACCCACATAATTTCTTATCCTTTGTTGGATTCGGAGTCATCCATTATTTTATGAGTAGTGTCTAAATATGATAATAATTTTTATTTTATTTTTTTAAATAAGTGCTGCAAGTGGTGCTGCTCCAGAAATTGATCGCTACCGGAAGTTGTACAACTGGACTTTTACTTTGAAATCAGCTAATAAAGCAGCACTATAGAGGTTGAACTTCATTTAGGAACTACTCACGCTTCAACTTTCAGTTGCTCGGGACTCCGGCTTCGTCCCAACACAAGCCGTTTGACCGTGTGCTGTTGGTCTATCCTGGGTTTTCTTTTCTCTTCCCGTGTGCCGTTATGTCACCACCTTCATCTCTATTTACCTAAAAAAATAACCTGAAGAATAGAAATGGATTTGCGCGTTAATACTCAGCAAACAGGTTTGCAACTTTTGTGGTCGTGTAACAAATGTGTGTCAATCAGATTTTCTGGAAGTAAATGTTTACTTACAATGAATAGCGGACGGGTGCTGAATAAATTAATTTATGAGAAAACGTATCTTAGGGTTATTTACAGTGAACAGCCTCAAGTCTAATCTCTGTTTCTGTTCCCCTTTTCTCTCAGAAAACAGCACTTCAGCTGAACCAACAGACCGTTCACCAAGGATGACAAAACGACAGACTCTCACGTTAATATCAATGGCATCCGTCAACTTCAGTTCAATGCTGTGCTACTCAATATTGGGACCATTTTTCCCCAATGAGGTAAGTCGAAGAATGCACTATGGGCCATAAATTACGTATCAAATCAATGTATTTTGCTCAGGAGATGTTCAAATGTTTGTGAATTTGTCTTTTTTTTTTTGTAAAATAGCTACTGGCATAGCTGCTGTAACGCTGGCCAGCTGGAATGCTTATTAGTAATAGTTAGTGCGAATGTAATGATGCAGTGACTAGTTACAGGCAGCTTTTAAGTGCACAAAATTTGGATTTTTTGAGAAAAATGATTTTCCCTGTGTGCATCCTTTCCATCAACATCCTGAGATAGAACAGTTGTGTTTTGAGTCGCACTTCCAGCAATGTGTTGGTTTTAGGTATTTCATATTCCACGTACACTCTCTTGTCTGCTCCACTGAAATGTAAACAAATGGAGAATCTCCTGCCTGTGTGCATCCCCGCTCCTCTTTGACTGCCTGTCACAGTCACCAACTTCCAACACTCACACACACTTCCATTGAAATTAAAAGGCAACAAGAAAAAATCCTGTTTCTGTCATGGTGAAGCAGTCAGTGTAGCTCAGATGTGTTGTGCAACCCTTTGATGAGCGTTGTCTTTGGAAACATGGTCGTGGTGTAATCTAATTGCAGTGAATGAGTAATCATGTGCTGATATCAGAAAGCTTCCCTTGAGGCCAGTGGAGGACCGCTATCATCTGGTCCATTCGGGTAGAAGGTCTTTTGTAACGTACAGTGGAGGCAAAGTAGAGTAACAAGCACTACAAGCTATTCATCAGTCGTTCAGGGCTTTAGTCATGGCAGCAGATATAACTGTTATAACTGCGCTGATTTTTGTTCAGTTTATATTTCAACAAACTACCTATCTTGGAATCCATTTTATATGATGTGTGCTTAATTGTTGTGATGTTTCCACACAGGCAATAAAGAAAGGAGCCAGTCAGACTGTCATTGGTCTTATATTTGGATGCTATGCCATCTGCAATTTAATTGGCTCTTTGCTAATGGGAAAATATGTAAGTTTGGGTCATTATTTCACCAGTGAATGTTGTGCGTAGTGGGATTTGCTGCTCATGTCTAACCGACTCTCCTTTGCTTTGCATCAGATTGTACAAATTGGTGCAAAGTTCATGCTAATCGCAGGACTATTTGTGTCGTCAGGCTGCACCATTATGTTTGGGTAAGTGACAGGTTTGTGTGATGTATCAGTAATAAACATGGCAACAGACCCATAGCACCTACACTGAAATGCTCATAGAGTTGAGAAGAGAACATATCGGATGTTTGTTACCATATAAAGTAAGAATAGCTACTGTAAAATTTCAATGGTCAAGGAAAAAATGAGGAGCCATGCTTTTATCATGGCTTAACTGTTTTTAGATTAATATAACAGTATATTTCTAGCCATTCCCACATACTTGGTCCTTGATTTATAAGTTAACTTATAAATATGTTTAATCACCCGTTTCTGCAACCTCTTTTGATTTCTGCTCCACAAATCTAACTCTTCCCTTTCGTGTCTTTGCAGATTACTCGATCGGGCTCCTGAAGGAGCCATCTTCATTACGCTGTGCTTTATAGTGAGGTCTGTCGACGCTCTGGGCTTAGCTGCTGCTATGACCTCAACCTTTGCCATGACAGCAAAAATATTCCCAAACAATGTGGCAACTGTTTTGGTGAGAGTAGACAGCCCTTGTCTGACTGGCATGCTGTTTAGACACTAGAATCACGAGAAAACAGAAAAAGCACTATAGTTTGAGTTGTTATGTATATCCCAGTCCCAAGGAAAATAATCTGCTCTTACAGTATACTTTTCCCTACGTTGTGCAGGGAAGTTTGGAAATTTTCACAGGACTCGGGCTCATACTGGGGCCACCAGTGGGAGGATGGTTCTACCACTCCTTTGGATATGAAGTCCCTTTTATGCTTCTTGGATGTTTGCTGTTGATCATGGTTCCTTTCAACTTTTTTGTTTTGCCATCCATTGGTAGGCGTTTTCCCGTTGCAGTTCATTATTTGTTCTTTTTCAGTTATTTTAGATTTTTATAGTTGTTGTCAAATGCTAACTACGAGCTGTATTTTTGTGCTTCCCTCCACGCAGAGGCATATCCGTCAAAGTATTCATTCTTTGGACTTCTCACCCACGCAAAAATAGTCCTCATCTGCTTCGTCATATTCACGCTTAGTTCTGGTCTGGGCTTCTTTGACGCCACGTTGTCGCTGTTTGCAATGAAGACGGTAAAATCCTCATTTATGGTAAAGTCGATTTATTTTCAATGCGCTGTTTTGTACGTCATGGGAATGACTTTTCCCTTCTGCATTTCACGTAGTTCAATCTCTCCTCTGGCTACGTGGGACTCATCATGCTCGGTCTGTCCGTACCATATTGTCTGGCATCACCACTGTTAGGTTATTTTACAGATAAATATCCTGTGAGTATTTAAAGCAGCCAAAATCACCAAATATGGATAGTTACTGTGCTGATTTAACTTGACTCAAATCTTTATGCTCTACAGGACTCTAGGATGGGATTCATAGTGGCAGGAGGTGCCATCACAGCTGTTGGGTTCTGTCTGCTTGGCCCCGCCCCTTTCCTTTCCATTCCCAGGTGAGTGTATCCTTCAGGTAGAAATTAATAAGATCTTCTACCTCAGAAATATCAAAATTGTCTGAAATACACTTATTCGTATTGCTATCAAGCGTTACATTAGAAGAGTGATACAGTGATCCAGATAACCTGAAATTACACCCAGTTTTTTTAAGCGAATGAGCTGCAGCCTGACTTTAAACACCAACTCGCTGTGGTTGGGAATCTATTGAATGAATTTGAAGCAAACAATTGGCTTTTTTTGAAACTGTAAAACGCTGCCATGTCAATCGAATGTTCACTAGAAATCCAGCAAATTCAACAAAGTTTCAGCTAAGTTTGACTGGTCATTAAAGTTTTTAGGTTCAGTCCTCATTGGCTTATAAAATGTGTTGTAAAATGCGTTCTTTAAGGACGGTCCCTAGTTGAAGTTCCTTTATCGTTCCCTAATTTGAATTAATTTAACTGAGAGTAGCAAGACTGCAACTACTGTTTTTTTTCAAAAACAGCAGTTACTGGCTAGTTTTTCAGGTGGGTTCATGACCCCTACTTAAGCGGTGGTTTAATTTTCACAAATTAGAAAAAGCACATGATTTGGAAATCTGTTTCCCTTGCTGTGGCACGCTGTAAATTCTTGCAACCCTAAAAGATAGGAAATTAGATCACAAGTTTAGAAATATAGCCATTTTCCTTCAATGCAGCAACAACTACTTCGGCTACTTTTATAGAGCTAAAAAAAAAGATGAGCTCTTGTCAACCTCAATGTAACATTGAGACTATATGATGAGCTAATGTTTTTAAATACTGTATATTTTTTATTTTATTTTAGATTACTGAGGGGGATATTATGTCATAATGCTAACACTAACAGGATTTTGACATGTTGAATATTCATTTATTTTTCTTACATGTCATGTTCTACTTCCACAGTCTATTTACTAGATTAAGTCCTGAAGGTCAACTGAATTAATCTACAATTTGTCTCTCCCTCATGGTGGTTTTTGCATGTGAAGTCAGCTGTGGTTGTTGATCATCATGCTCGGTCTAATTGGGTTTTCTCTGGGCATGACCGCCATCCCTACATTCCCAGAGATCATCACATGTGCCTAGTGAGTGCTCTCGCAATTTGTTTAACATTGATGACTTAAAGCTTTTAATAAAGGTTGCAAATTGAAACAAACACCCTATATTCTTTCTTATCTGCAGTGAACAAGGTTATGAAGAGGGGCTGAGCACACTTGGGATGGTGTCTGGCTTGTTTGGTGCATTTTGGTCTATGGGGTGAGTGCAAAAAGCCATTTATCTGCTGACCTTTGACCGTTATCATTTTCATCTGGCTTTTAAACAAGGACATTTGGTTTTAGGATGTTTTACGGTCCAACAGTCGGTGGTCTCATCACACAGCATCTGAACTTTGAGTGGGCGGCCACAGTCCAGGGAGGCATTGGGTTTTTGGCTGTAAGTATCAGCTATTACAGTGATTCCCTGGAAAAATTAAGAGTATAGGAAGATTTGTGTGCATTGAGTGTTGTGCTAGAAACAATTTTGTCATGGCATATTTTAAGCCTATAAAAAAATGGATCTTTTACTTAAGTAGCATTTATCATAGGTAAACAATGTCTCATTTCAGAAAATAAACCCTGAAAGACTTAGTGTACTATGTGGTTTTTGTTGCTTAGAATTTACACATCTAACACTTAATGACATTTTTGTTTCACAGGCCTTTCTCCTCGGGGTTTGCTCTCTCTGTCAACGAAGAAAACAAAGGTAATCATTCATCTAAGATAAATGATCTGGAATTAAAACGATAACATTTGTCATGTAATTATGTGACTAATTTACTTTATATACTGTACACTCTGTGCTGGAAGTAACGCTTACTTTTGGTTTGAATTTAAGCAGGCAAGAAGATCGTCAAACAGATGAAAGCACTCCTCTCCTGATCGGATAGGGGCCTCAGCTGCACGTGGAAGAGGGAATGTAGCGTTTTTACTTGACTCAGTTGAAACACTGTTGCTCATTTTCCTTCAGTTGTGTTGTACTGTTTTTTTTTTTTTTTAAAAAGCACTTTTATTTGGTGCTGCTTAGCAGCATAAAGACAAAAAAAGTACACTGGAGTACTTTGAGGTGTAGTGTTTAAATTGCAGTCAAACAGTGGATGTTTGAGTTCACATACAACCAAAATGAGCCTTTTGTTCTGGGACCCGTCTGTATTATAATGGTCTTAGTTTTCTCCAGCACATGACTTGGATTTCATGCCGAAGTGATCCTCTCCCGACACTAACACATTCCTGGAAATATAAAAGAGGGAAACCACGTTTTGTCTTTGAAAAGAGACGTACAGGTCATACCTGTTATGAACTCCATATACGGTATATAAAGGAGCAGAATGCATGTTACACTGCAGTCACAGTGGTGATGTTATATATACTTTGTGCCTTCTTTTCTGACTTTACAGATTTTATTTCAACTTTAAAACTGTGAAAATAAATAAATAAATAATAAAAAACACTGCCGTGCCCGTTTATTTACTACGCCTTATTGTACACACAATAAAAGTGGCAAAATGAGCCGATGTCACCTGTTGCCTAGCTTCCTTGCTCTTGGGTATATTAGTAGTATTAGCACTATAATATCTGACATAAGCCTGATTTCAAATTAACTTCCTCGTATGTCACATCGAAAAGAAAGACGTTTGCAGACACCAAGTTTTAGGATAAGCAAATCACAGGCAGACGATGAAAGATATCACTTCACCGCTTCATATAAAAGCTGCCTATTTGCGAAAGCAGATAAATGAAGTAAAACCTTTAAAATGAATATTCTGTACTTTTAATGCTGTCAACAAATTTCTTTTACACATTTTTACAAAAGTAGAGCTACAATGTTACAGATCAATCATGTGCCATGATTTATATAAATAAATCATTTACAACATACGTGATTAGTGTTTTAAAACGTTTATAGCGTACGTATTGGTCAGTAAAAAATAGAATACACATATTATGATCAACACAAAAGCGAAAACGGTATTTGTGAGTTCATGTCTCAGGCTCAAAGGCACCGTTAGAATGTCCCGTCGGCCTCTTTGGGAGAGGTCTATCTATTGATCTGCCTCTCCTCCTGCTTCTGGTCGATCCCGAAGTATCTGCATCCGAAAATGTGGCTTGTGACGAGGCTGCGGGGACCCCGGGCTTTTTCACCTTCTTTTTCCTTCTAGTTCTGCGGGAGGGGAAAAAAAACCCCCACAATGTTCAGTAACCATTCCCCAGAAGTCAGGAGGATTCGAGTAAAGCGAGCCTCTTACTTGGTGTTGGTCAGCTCGGGTTCAGTGTCCGAAAGAGTGGGCTCAGAGAGAAACTTAAGCTCCCCAGAAGAACTAACCGCAGCAGAGACCTTGAAAATGTGAGCATGAAGAAGAAAAAAAATGACAACCAGGGGGAACAGGAAAAGACACCACATCACACAACACCAAAAGACCCCCTTCATGCATGTTTGCAAGCGTGTTAAAGTGAGACTGCAGGCTCGTCACACTGAGCGTACAAGAAGAAAAAAGGGACTTCTTTAACCACTTCTTAAAGATCCAGCTTGAAAAGATAAGGTGAACAGTCAGAAGATATCAATCTGCTGCATTTTTTTAAAAATCCCTCCAGTTTCTACAGTGAACGTCTCTGTTTAAGTCTGTAGGCCAAGACATGTTGGCCAGAAAATAAAGATGTGTTTGATAATATCTTTATGACAGAAAAATCACCCACATCTTCAGAGTCGATATCAGAAAACACGGGCTTAACAGACTAAAGAAAAATACTGATCTTTTTTAATTATTCTTATATTCTTGGGTTTGGCAAATACACAAAAAGCTGCCGTGAGGATGTCGGCTGGTGGTCAAAATGTTCATCTACAGTAGATATCAGCTAGTATTTCTCTAAGAAGCTGAAGTCGAGGCACCGCAGGCTGAAGAGGAAAAGCTACAGCAATAGAAAGGTCCACTCCAGTTACAGCAACACCGCTTTTCACCTTTTAACCCTTAAACATTAGCGATGAAAAACTGATCTGAATCCAGAGCAGAGATCGTACTCCGTCTCCTTACCCTGGTGGGAGTTGACCTCTCAACGGTCCCCTCAGACAAAGCTGTGCGTGCATCTGTGGACTCTTCACTGAAATCTCCTACAAAAACAACAGCAGATTCAGAGAGTTTACATGCATTATACAAGAATCATACATCTACCACAAGAGCACAAAATCAACTTACTCTGATCTACTACATAAGAAGCAAGGAAATATCCCTGCAACCCATTGTCCAGACGCCCAAACCACCAAGTGTCATTGTCTTTGTACAGTACTTGGATGACGTCACCGCGGCAAACGGTCAGTTCATCGGACCGATTCGCTCTGTAGTCATAGAGGGAAACGACCTGGGAAAGGAGCACAAAAGGTGGGACATACGAGGAGACACGGGGGGCTGTGACTGCGGATAATGATGCAGTGGATACTTACTACTTGTTGAACAGGGGCGGAATCTGTTTCCACCTGAATGCCCAAAGAGATAACAGTGAGGAATAGTCTGAGGCAGAAGAAATACTTTAACCTTGTAGCAGCTATTTTAAATGACAAGTGCTATTTGGCAACAGTGAAGTGGTAGGTAGTTTGCAAAAAAAAAGAAAAAGAAAAAAGGCAAACATCACAAAGCCTTACCGTCAGTAGCCTTAAAGATGAAGCTCCTTTTAGACGTTGACTAACTGGACTGAACCCCCCTGAAATTACAACAAAGGTCATAGTAAATTCATTTTACTTTGCCCTTCAATGACTTGCATTTACAGAGATCCCTCACGGACACTGGTTAAAATAACAAGCTTCCCTTCTGTTTCTCTGTACATTGTGTACATGCTTTATTAAACTATAAACCACAAACTGGAGGCAGTTCCTCGGCATTATCTCATGTGGTTCATTGAGCAACTTCAATCCTTTGAATCAGTTGACCTCATATGTCACACAGCTCCTGTAAAGCCATTCATTGGACACAATCAAGCAGCTATGCGATTAACTGAACTCACGGTTTAGCGTGTCTAGAGCTGCTTGGGGGATAAGCTGTTCTGCCAAAGAACCAGAGAGATGCAGTTTGGAGTGTGGCGACAGTAGAGATGGAGGTGGCAGTGAGGCATTTAATCCCATCTGGGAAAAGAAAGAGTTTTATAACAGAGTAAGACGTTTCAGAATGGCACTTATTATAACATTTTTCATGCATACCTTCTGGCGCAGCTTCCATTGTCAGTATATACAAGGAGCTCAGATCAAATTAGACGTTTGAGAGCTTTACAATGACATAACTTATGCTGCATGCTGCCTATGCAACCGTATCTTATCCGATAATATCAAGAAAAGTAGCAAAATTATCAGTATGTGTTGATGACTAATCCTGCACTCAGGGTGTATATTGTGCTTTTTCTGGGAAGAGGGAGAACCTTCTGGCTTCGGTTTTTACTGAAAACAAGGAAGTAAGCAGTGGCAAGCAGAACTGGGATGGCGTTTCAACAGAAACTTTAATCCCAACAGCCCAGGATGGTGAAAATTTACGTGGATCATTAAATAGAAGTATTTAGTCATTTTAGATACCAACGCAGTGTTTTTTGTCGTAGCATATCCACAAGAATGCTTAAGGACAAAATGACTCAGCACAGTCACATTCACAGTTGAGTGGAGCCACCAGTACTCACTGTGCCAGCATCTGATGGAAAGTTCCTTCCTGTTTGACTGGTGCCCATTTTGTCTGCAAAAGACAATCAGACATGAAATTCACACAAACAGAAGAGAACCCAAATGTAACCCTTCAAGTAACTCCGGGTAAATAAAGCCGCTCTCACTGCCCGCATACCTTGGTCATGAATTAATCCAGAAGCTGAAGACCTTCGATGTGGTTCCTGAAAAATGGGGTGAAAATATGAGTTATTTAGGTATTTTTTTGGAATGAAAAGTACATCTAAAACCGTATTTCACACATGATTTCTAACTTAGAGAAAATGAGCATTTACAAGAACTGAATCCAAGTGTTCCTTAACAGACTGCATCTTTAATGCAAGCCTTGCTGTGTGGGCAAAATGATCCAAGGCTGAAGAAGCATCCTGCGGGGCCATGGGGTCCGGTGTGTTTCTGACTGTTCGAGTGTCTGTGGAGGCTGATCTGCTCGCTGCTTTAGTGCTGTGCATCTCCAGCTGGGACACTGCAAAGAACAGGAAGACACGGTTAGCACAGTGTGTTTCAGTGACACCATTTCAAAAGTACAGCTGATTAAAATCATTTGAGAATCAATGTGGGATTCCTGAGCTACATGCAGAGAAAATAAAAAACTTATAAGCGTTTATGTTTTTTTGGCAAGGTCAGAACAAACCTTTGCGATCATACAGGTACACGTGCACAGGCTGGCTTTGACCGAAGGCACAAAAAGCTACCATGTTCTCATGAGGGTGGAAAGAGACACCGTGGAGAGCGGTGGGGTAACAAAGCTCAGAGTACACGGCAACTTGGTCACCTGGGGAAACAGATCGATCAGCTCGGCCCACAATGCATAAAACTGTCAAGTAAATATTCCAGACCTATGGGGGGAAAAGATCCTCACCTGTGTCAGTATTCCAGACATATGCCATCCCATCCTCACTGCCAGAAAAAATGAAATTCCCACATGGTGTGAAAGTGCTAAAGATCCTCTCTCTATAGTTTGTGGCTCCAGTGTATTTCTTCGCAGACAGACTGAAAAAAGGAAATTTGAACCCCAAAACATAAGAAATGTAACCATTTAATTACACTTTCAATACAAAATGTCACTATTTTCTCTCTTTACTTTATTATATACACATCTCCTGTCATTTCAGGCGGTATTTTTTACTTACATCCTCAGATCCATCATCCTCAAGACGCTGTCTTTGGCGTGTATGAGCAGGCACCGCCCGTTTGGATGCAGCTGCAGCATGTTAATAGGGACACCCCTGAGGTCACTCTCGTCAATTTTCTGCCAAGGGCCAAGCAGAGAATTTTGGATTATAGCAGAATGTTTTTGTTTCCCTGTAAACGTTTCATCAGAGCAAAATTTGATGAATTTATATCAAACTGTAATGCCTTTTATGTTATTATAAAGACAATCCCGTACCCTCTCTGTACACCAGTGATGACATGGCTGCTGTCGCTGCCTGCCATCATGTACTAAGGTTTTCCACACAATGATGAGGCCCGTGTTGTCAGCGGAGAACATTCTGGTTCCTGTTTACAACAAAAAACAGGTCAAAAACAAGACTTTACTTATCAAAACTTCGCATCGTTCTGCATTTATTCATATCCCCAGGTTTGCGTCTGTGGGCCTTGCTCAGGGGATGCTTTACAGCGCACAGTCAGGCTTTTGCACGTATGAAAGGAAACTGTACCTTCAGAGTCAAAACAAACTGTGTTGATGAAGCTGCTGTGACCCTCAAACTCTTGCAGCAGCTGGCCGTTCACATCACCCACATCAAGTCTCCACACTCGTAAAATACAGTCGTAGCTCCCTGTCACCACCAGGTTCTGGGCGCTGGGATGGTACTGAGCGCAGTACACAAAGGAGGGATGAGTGAGCACCTTCTGGGCTGTTCCCTGAAGCCTCTCCACATTCCACTCTCTAAAGGAGGGGAGTGAGAGGGAGAGGATGTAAAATGCAAGAGCCGAACCAAGCAAAAACATGCCGTGTCACTAGTGCCAGAAAGGCACTGTGAGTCACATATCATAAGAGAGTCGCTTACGCCCTCTACTGTAGAACAAAAAACCCAAACGTGACAGCAAGTCAATAACTTCTCTTCCAAACAGAAACTTACCTTACAGTTCCGTCTGAGGAGGCAGACAGCAAGCTCCGATCATCTCTAGACCAGCAGAGATCATACACTATTTTCAGATGACCACTGAAGGCAGCTAACACCTTGCCAGAGGGAATCTCATACACTGAAACAATAACGAAATTGGTTATTTCTCTAACAATGTTGCCAAACCAAACTCGGGAAACCCTAATGTCCTCACTGAGATGTTAATGATTATGATGTATCATGAGCTGGGTAATTGGCTTGAGATTTTATTCTGCAGAGTCGGGAGTTTTGCACACAATGAGGCGTTGCTTACCAACAACAGGGAAAGCATCTCTGTCAGCACAAGCAGCGGCCAGTATGGTTCCAGCATGAGAAAACAACACTGTTAAACAGCCCATCTGACCCCCACGGAACGCCAAAATGTGCTTGTTAGGTATCCGACAGACCTGCAGCAGAGAAGGTGTCGGAACATTTACTTTTTTCCCTCTTTTGTCCCGCATACAGTAACCAGGATGTTAAATTAAGCAATACAATCTCAGACAATCCATACAAATCAATCCATACTGTGTATTCTGTGCTCCTGCATTGCACTACAAAGTATCCTATGAGTGTATGCAGGCTTTAAAAATTCAACAGACTGATTTGTCAAAACTATTGGTCAGAGCAGTTTGTTACACACATAAAACTCTACGGACCTGACCAGGTAGTCGGTTCCATCTCAGGACGGGCTGCTTAATGTCAGCAGGTTGTGTCAGGCTTCTTTTGGTGACTTCGTTCTGCAGCTCGCTGTAGGAGGTGCTGCCTCTCTCCTCCTGTAACGCCATCATAGACCGAATACTTGGGTCCACCTACAGGGGGAAAAGAAAATAACAGAAGCAGAAATGCAATGAGAGATAAACAAGAGAATGACGTTTTTAGCAGCTAGAAATTGCAACAAACTTACATGCTCAGGGACTTTAATCCCTTTCACTGTAACGTAAAGGGTGGACGAATATTTGGTTCTTGGGTACTTTCTCAACCACTCAACCGCCTCTATTGTTTTCGGTTGCCTCTTTGCCCTTGGCGGAGGGCAGAAGAGCTGGAGACGGAGTTTATTCTCAATATTCAGAACACCATTTGTACCAACAAGCTAAAGGATGGAGGAAAACGTGAATTAAGTATTAACGACGACAAATAAAACAAACACAGACTGGTGCTTTCTTTCAAAAGTTTCTCATTACCTTGAGAAATGCCCACGCAATCTTTCTAAACCCTCGTTCGTGCTTGTCAACGTCGATATTGGCTCTTGCTTCTTCCATACTCACAAAATCCAGGATCTTTTAAAAAAAAAGGATAAACAGAAACATTTATTGGCAGCTATGTTGAATCACAGTTGAACCCTTGAGGGAATGAAACATCTCGTACTTCAAAGAAGAGTATGACTTTGGGGCTTTGATCACTTTGTTGAACAAAGTAACCAAAACGTTCATTGAAGATGATCTGTTCCTGCCACTCTGGGATAATGGATTTATTCTTCTTGAAGTCAAAGGGCTGGGTCATGATGGGGAGAATGTGGTCAACGTTCTCTCCTTCATAAAAAGAAGAGACCGGCCGATGGCTTAAAAACAAGAAAAAGACAAATATTTGTACAGTTAAAACCGTAAAAGTCTTTAAAAAAAGAGGCATTATTTCAGTTGCAGAGCGTGCCATGCGTTAACTAAAAAGAAAGCATCCATTGCCCAAACATTTCAAGATACAAGCAACCAAAGAGAAACTGTGCCAGACGATAAAAACACAACTCAGTGAAAACACAGTTTGACACTGAACTGAACGTAGGGGGTCTGAGGGTATTCATTCTCACCTGTTCTCTTTCTTCACATACTGCCCCGTGTTTTCATCAACAACATGGATCTTCACCATAGGGTGTGAGATCATTAAGTGCGTCCTGAGGCGGTCTGTTCTGTGGATGAACACGCCCAACACGAGGCTGTCATCAAATGTCGGTTTCTGTGGTTCCTCCGGCTCTGTCTCACCTTCTTCTTTGACAACTAAAAATTTAACAACAAAACAGAAACATCATCATTATGTACATTTTTTTTAACTTTCAATCAACACTTTAAAATAACCCAGAATAAAAAATAAAAAAAGCACCATGCTTTTTCTTCTTTTTCTTCTTTCCCTTAGACTCTGTTTCGTTCTCCACATCTGCATCTGGGTCTCTATCTTCATCTTGATCCCTGGTGGAGAAAAAATAAAACTGCTGCTAAAAGTGGTCAGTCACATTTTTTTCTTGATACGACAAAACCAAAATAAAAGAAATAAAAATCCAGATAATAAAAACAGCTATACACACCCTACATCGGACTCTGAGATGACAGATTTCAGCTTTTTCTTTTTCTTCTTCCCCATATCATTATTCAAGGTACTATTCTGTGAAATAAAGCTTTCGTTTTCATGCTTGTCCCTTGTTTTCTTCAAAGTCCTTTCCTCCTCCTGTTCTATCTGTTGCTGGTATTCATGCAGCAGCTTATCTTCTGAATCCTCCACCTGGATCTCTGCAGTAGCCTCTGTGTTTCCTTTGCTCTTCCCTCTCTTACTTTTTCGTTTTGGTTCCTTTCCACCACCAACATCATCTTGCTCCACAGCACTTTCAGCCTTGGAGGCATCTGCACTGTCCTGGATGTAACTTGTGGAGTCCCCAGGTACAGAGAGGGAGGGAAGCTCTCTGTTACTCTTCCTCTTAGCTTTTGATGACTTAACCTCCTCTTGGTTTCCGCCACTGTTGATGTTGACCTTTTCTGCTATTTCCTTCTCTCTCCTTTTATTCTTGGTGTAGCGAGGGCTGCCCTGTTCAGGATCATATGTGTTCTGCAGGATGGTCTCATCATCTTCTGTGTCCTTCTCAAGGTTGAGATTCCTCCTCAGATTGTGAAGCTAAAAAAGAGGGAAAAAGAGCAAAGCAAAGACAATACATTACATACTGTATGCGTTTCTCAATGAAATCTAAACCATTAGATATGGTTTGCATGGTTTTATCAGTAAATTTTGAAGAAAGGGAATGAAAGATTATCATTCTTTTCCTGCTGGATGTAGAATACCAGTTCAACAAGAATGATTAATTAATGGTTTTAAGACATTTCCTGCCAGTTTGATGTTTCTGCAACTATTACAAATAAAAAAACGTTCAGATATTGCATGTCTGATGTGACGATACCTACCACTGAATGTAGAACTGTACAAGTAAAACACATACCACAATAGTTTCTTTCGTCTCAGAGCTCTTCTTCTTCGACTTTTTCTTCTCTGATTCTGTATATTTCTTGAACACCTCGTTAAACCGTTCTCGGGTTTTGGCCCGCTCTTCACTCTCACCTGGACAAAGTCAAATCATTCCCATTTTGTTAAAGTGGTGTTGGGATAGCTAAATTGAGATGAACTGTTTGGTTTATTTGGTATTTTTTCAACTTTAATACATGTAGATAAAAAACATGATCAATTAAACATCTAACATTTTCATATACCTAACAACTCAACAGTCTAAAAATGTGTTTAACATGCTGTAACGCCACACACAACTCCAAAATAATAACAATCTGCTGAAATTATACAGTATTTAAATACTGCACACCTCATATAAGAGCATTACAACACAGTGGCATTGCAATTTTTACTTAATCAAAACACATGCCCCACCACTGTTTTGGTGAAAGAAAGCAGGAAACCCACCTGCTGGCATTCTCAGGCACGATAATGTCTATCATTCTGAGTACAAGAGGAGAATAATCCAAGGAGATGGGCTCTCATTCTGAAAATACAAAACAAGGACAATGTTTTAATTGCACAACTAACTCTGTACAGGGTGATAAAGACAGGAATCTTACTAGCTCATTTTGCCATTTCATTATCATTAGGAAATCTGTGTTACAACACTAGAACAAAGCTGTATCGCGGCTCATGTGCTATCTGCCCAGCTGATGCTGAAATAATGTATGTAAGAGCAACATTTTGAAGACGCTAACTTGCTAACTTGCACTTGCTAAGGGCTAATAGTAGCTAACTGGCTTTGGTAATTCCCTACCCTGTATACAACATAGTTCCTCAGAAAATACTCCTACTGAGCCTTCAAATAAATAAATGTATTTAAAAAAGAAGATGGGTGAGGGTAACTGCCATAATCTACCCGGCAGTGCTCGTGCTGTCCTCCAACAATACCGACGACGCTTTCGGTGGTTTCCAAGTCAACAAGGAATAACGTGAGGGCGGAGCTCGACGACCCTATTAGTGGCGTAGATAAACAAACAACAAATTCACCAATGGATTTAGAGAACACAAGCAACGTAAGTACGCAATGTGCGTAACTACAACTTTAGCGCTGCGTTTTGAAACACTTGGAAAGTCGGGTTTTCCAAACTCCATTGTAATTCAATCGTATAAATCCAAAACTCCTATAAAAATTAAGTTAGTTCACTTTCGAAGACGCGAACAGGCTGAAAAACTTCTTATTTAGCTGCAAAGTGTATCACTTCATTTAAAACATTATACAATCTATAGATAGCAAACTCCGTTTACCAGTTTGAGCAGGTGTTAGTCTAATGAGATTGAAAATCAAATTGATGAATAGCCATAGATTGAGCACTAACCCACCTCTACGAATAACGTTTAGACATATAAGTTTTGTTTTGTGGTAATCAAAATGTTTGCTTTCTTAAAAATGCTGAGTAAAGAATCTGACTGAACAGTGTAGAAGATCCTCATAACAAATTGTAATATGAGTGTATTGGCCTCATAGTCACGTGACCGACCAGTAGGCGGGTTTCTGAGCAGCTTTCATAAATTTCATAATATTTTGTGTAAGATGCAGACATGGCTTCGGGCTTTTGTGACAGCTGCTCCCGAATGCTGAGAGAATTTGCAGCACGTTTGAGGAGACTTTGGGGAGAGTTCGAGCACAAAATCAGGGAAGTTTTCAGAGAAATTGTCCGGTGCACCTGTTTCACACCTGAGAGGAGGACGGCTCGTGATTTGTCGTCATTACCCCTCATGTGTGGTAGGAATATATCAGACATTAATTTCCTTCTTAGAGAGTGTTGTTGTATAGCAGAAAAGGCGCCTATAGCTTTGTGAGATCATATTTTGCATTAATGTACTTTCAATGCTGAATAGCTGATACGTCTTCAGAAATTAAGCTGAGGGTATCATTACATGCAAGTACTTGAGGTGACATCTTTAAAAATCCTGTACATGCTCCTACATTTTAGAATTGAATCACTATTATCTTATTATTCTTTTCCCAGATGATGAAACTCAACTTCTCAGTCAGGGGAGCCTTGAAGCACTCAGCAGAGTTGCAGCCTCTCAAAATGCTGATCTGCAAATGTGTGCAGCCATGTCTTATTTACACATCAGTCATCACTGTGAGTACAGATTTTTCTGTCATTACCAACCTTCATTGTTGCAGTGCACTTTGAGATCTGTGGCACATAAAATGGTGCTGTTGTTAGCACTTCACCCAAAGGAGAGATAAGTACCCCTACTGGTAGGACCAGTAGGCTGTTATGCAAATTTTCAACTGTATTTTTTTTTCTAGGGCCCACAACTGAAAGGCTTACATGTGAGCTTATATTTAGAATAAAGGAAAAAGGAAACATTTTCACTTTAAAGCCCCACAATATGCTGATTTATAATCAATTATTAAAGGCAAGGACGATGGCTCACGTGGCGGACATGTACTTCAAAAGTTCCTGTTAGATCATAGTAGTGATAAGGTCATTACAGGTTAAGTAGTAGCATGTAAATTGTTGACCTCACAATTTGCTTACAGGAGGAGGTTGACAGATTCCTTCGTTTGCTTAGTTGCTTTTAATAGAAGACAAAAAATATCTACTATTACTTAGTACATCATGTTGATTTCTAATAATTAAATTACTTTTTGTTGTGTTTAACTTGGACATCATTGTGGTTTATTCTAAAACTGGGGACAAGGAAGATTAACCAACATTAGTTTCTGTGCCTTCTGTGAATGCGTGTTACAGTGACATCGCCTTTGCCACGTGCCTTTATGGACCCAGTCATGGCCCTTCTTTTATCAACCGACCTTGATGTGCAAAAGACGATTTCTCTCGCCTTGGTCAATCTGTTAGTGAAGAATAATGGTAGGATGCGAATAGAATATTCATGTTTGTTCATTCAGTACTCAGTACAGCTCAGTAAACTCAACACAGTTTGACACTGCTGCCACTTTAAATACACAATTACTCTGTGAAATATGATTTCAGTGTGTAAAGAGTTGGTGATTGAAATGGGGATGCTGGCGCCCATACTGGAGTTGTTCCAGTCTGGTGATCCTGCTGCTCAGTGTCACTCTTGTGCCTGTGTTGCCCTGCTGGCATCCTCAGGTTTGACTTTAAGTCTTTGCCTTCTAATTGTTTCTACTGTTTTTAAATGTAATTGTGCAAATCATTCCACAAACTTCACTCTTCACATGGAAAGAAAAAAAATGGAAAAGGTTGCTGTTGCAACAGCCTTACAGTCCTTGTTCACTTTTGCCAATTTCAGATTTCTTTCTTTTTATACAGAGTCAAATAGAGATGCTTTCTTAGCAGATGGAATCATACCACTGTTAGCTTTGGCAAAATCCTATGATCCAAAGGTGCAACAAATTGCAACATGGGCTCTGTTACATCTCACACAATCAGGTTGGATAGTTTCCTTTAAAATGTCACTGTTCACTTATTGAAAAGCTGTGCTTCCAGTGCTGCCTGAATAAACTTTCTCTTCTTTTTTTCCAGATTGGTCAACTAGGATTCTGTGTCAAGCAGGAGCCATCCCTGTTTTAGTTCTTCTGCTGCAGTCCTCAGATTCAGAGGTTCAGTTTTACAGCTGCACAGCTCTGTGCAGCATTGCTACTATCCAGGAGCATCATCCAAAGTTGCTTAGCATTGGGAGTCATTATTTGGCAAAGTCTCTTCTAACGCTCATGTCTTCTTCTGTGCAGAAGGTAATTGTGAATTTAAGTGGGTGGTAAGTGAATTTCAAGGTGACTCCGCAGTCCTGTCATATATATGTCGTAATTGGATTATGACTACAATGAATTGAATTCCAATTGGCTTGAATTGGACTATATTATTTAAGTGCCTTGAGATGACAATTGTTGTAATTTGGCGCTATATAAATAAAATTGAATTGAATTGAATATATATTTGTTCCTGTTTTTCCTAGAATTCAGCCCAAGCCTGCAGATGCCTGCAGATTCTATCAAAGAACGGTAATTGAAACAAAAAGAGAGAGAGAGAGAGACACACAGACATTTATACAGCTGATATGCAAATGTTGTTTGTCATTTTTATGTGTAGTACTAGTCCAGGAACAGCTGATGGAGCTCAACTGTGTGCTGCCTCTGAAGGCACTGCTGAAAACCTCAACTCCGATGTGGATAGAGTCGGCCCTAACCCTGTTGTCTACACTGTCTGCACACCCACCAAACAATGTATGTTTCAATCATGATACTGAAAAAGTTATAACTATTTTTGGTATGTTTTATAGCTGTGCATGGGTTTTGAATGAATTAAGAATCTAAAGGAATGCCCCCACCCTTTCTTGCTTGAGCTAGCAGTTGCTGAATGTAACAAAAGTGGCTACATGTACATTTTCCCACTGTCTGTCCTAAGGACATCCTGGTGAACGAAGGATTTTTGGAAGAAATTGGTCTGCTGCTTCTAAATCATAGATCGACTTCTGTAATCATCGCACACAGCTGCAAAATAATCACTGACCTCTGTGGTTCTTGCATGGATGAAAAGGTACACCAAGTCTACAGTTCAATGTTTCGTGTCAGATATCTGTTACCTTTGAGCATCTTGCCTGAGATTGAAAAACTCCGATGTTACATTGAACCCTATCAATGTTATCTAGGCTGTGATGGAAAGTCTGTGCTTATCAGGACTCCTCCAGGCACTTCTGTCTCCCTCCTTGTCAGATGAGACGTTGCTGCATGTGACGTCATGCTTACATCATCTGATGACCTGGGGTGAGTGTCCTGGGCTTCAAATACTGAGTGTTTGCTGTGTTGGTTGTTTGCTATGGATTTCACTTTAAAAACGCACTAATGCATTTTGCATTTTACTGTTTCAGATCTTCTTAGGACTGAGCTGTCCGCAACAGTCACCCCGGAGCAAGTTTCAAGACTGGTGAAACTGGCTGAGCAAATGGGAAGTTCCCAGTTGGCCTACAACTGTGCAGCTATCATTAGCAAATTTGAAATGGCAGGTAATTCCCTGTAATGTGTAAAATCTGAAACAAATAATTTGTTTTGGATGGAATATGTTTTTATTTTGTTTCATTCTGCACAGAGGAGTTCGTCCAGTTGCTGAGGCCTCACTACATTACAATGTCCAAGTATCTGTTGCTGTTCCTAAAAAATGAAGACGTTAAATTCCAGCAGTTTGGCATAGATGCCATTGTCAAGCTCAAGGGAGGTTTGTATTTGTTTTGGATTTATTTATGCAGCAACTGAGAGATAAAGGCATTTTATTTATTGGAAATGTATCAGACACCCCAAGGCAATTTCCTAAACAATCAGACATTGTAATGTGGGAAGTCAACAGTAAGCCTGCTTTCTGCTCTTTTCGCCTGTAGATGGAGACTTTGCATCACTGCTGGCTAACAGTGAGCTAGAGGTTCAGTTCTGGAAGGTGCATGTGCAGGCAGAGGAAACCAGACAGCTGCTCCCAATGACTCTGCCTTCCTCTCTATCTTCTGTTAACTCTTGACTTTATCAGTTCATGCTGTAGTGTATGAGGTGTTTTTTGCATTCATGCACTGTGTTTTTTATAACTAATTAAAAAAGAATGCAGAGTTGTGGCATAGTATCAACTTTAATCAAATATGGCACATTTTTTTTTACATTTGTAACAAGCTAACTTGTGATAGTCATAAGCAGTACTTAAGCTAGATTAACATCTTTTTTTTAATGCTTTTATCATAATAAACTCATTTAAACGACAGGCCTAAGACTTTGCTTTGTGATGTGATTGAACAATATCAGAGCGACGTCCCGTGCAAGAAATGCTTTGTGCACTGTAACCTCGAAAACCACGCACACAAACACACACACACACACAAAATCAGAGCAAATCTTTGGAAACCATATTCCTGCAGCAGCTTCAAAATATGTCATTGCTATGATTTACAAAATTCGTGATTAAGATAGGAATGCAGCAAGTCACACACTTAACTCTGCTCTTATTGAAAACCGTGGCTTAGCCTAGTCTAATTCCACAGTGACAAAACTGAGGAAAGCAAAGTGCGTCAATAGGAAAAGATATCAGGAATAAGCAAAATGCATTGCACAAGTTGTGATTCTTAGAATGGCTATATCTAGTATTTCACAGAGGCAACACTTTCCATAACTGATTAACTGTGTTTGCCAACAAACTATCAGTATCAACTAGATCTACAGCGCTTTTCGATAGTCAGAATTAGATTAGAACCCTGCTATACTGAGAGGGTTAATACGTAGCTTGCTTAATATTTGTGCCAGTGGTTACACACAGAAAAGTGACCAAATGCTGACGTCCTCACCGAGAGACAAGGCTATAATTTTACATGCTCTTTCAAGGTGCTGAAGAGCAGGAAAATGGCTGTGCTGCCGTAACCCCTGTGTTTCACAGACACATCGTAACTCTCCATCGAAGTCTTTGAATGGCTGACCACTCGGCAGGTGCTCAGATGACTTCTAAACACAGAAAGACAAAGGACATCGAAAAAGGATTTTTAAGCGCTTAAAGAACAGAACATCTGCATATGCATGCTAATCATTGTAGGCTTCAGAAGGAAATTTCAAGTGTGGGAAACCTGATATTTACTTATTATATGTTTCAGACAACACCGAGTTTGTTCCTGGATGGAAGCACCTCAGGAAGACACTGCTTAGTGATGTACTTTCTCTGGGTGGCATTACCGTGACTTCCAGTATCACGAGGAGCCTTGGAGTTATTTTTGACCAGGATCTGTCCTTTATTTCACGCAAACAACTTTCCAGGACCACCGTCTTTCAACTAGGTGATACTCCCAAAATCGGGAGCATTGAGTCTCAGAGTGATGCAGAAAAACTAGGCCATCCATTTTTTTTTTACCTCAAGACTAGACTATTGCATTTCTCTGTTGTTCAATTCAGCTTAATTCAGTCATACTCTATTAAACCCCAAATAGAAATGATATTGCTGCAGAATCAATTGTAATTAAATATATGCTCTTGTTATAGGTACATAACAAAATGAATAAAATAAAAATCATCTGATAAACATTTAGAGGGTTGAAGTGTAGCAGAGAGACATGTGGATTATTGGGCCATCCTAAAAATTCCTTATAAAGCTTCCAGCTGATACAAAATGCTGCAGCGAGGGTTCTGACCAGAACTAGCAGGAGTAGAAATGAATGAAAAATGATTGTCTTCACATATAAAGCAGTTAATGACCATGCTCCATCTTAACTTAAATACTTTATAGTTTATAGTACAACTGAGCTCTTTGCTCTCAGAGTGCAGACTTGCTTGTAGTGCCTAGAGTTTCTAAAATAAGAAAAGGAGGGGGAGCCTTCAGTTATAAGACCCCTCACTTGTGGAACCAGCTGCCAGTTGGATTTAAGGATCCATACACTCTCTCTACCAATCAAGATTCAAGATTCAAGATTAGGCTTAAGACTTTCCTTTTTGGCAAAACTCACAATTAACCCTTCAGTTAAACTGTTTTAGGTATAGACTACTGGGGGATCTCCCATGATGCACCTTCCGCACCTGGGTCTTTTTACCCTCCATGTACGTACATATCATTATTGTAGTAATTTACCTTTTTTGTGTATTACCTTTCTTTTCTTTTTTCTCTCAAACAGCAGGTAACTAATCGAGGCAGATGGCCGCTCTTACTGAGTCTGGTTCTGCAGGAGGACTCATCCTGTAGCTGTCTACTCAACTGTCACACAACACCACATGCATGCACAGGACGGGGGATTTAATTGAAACAAAGATTCAGTACAGTCTGTTGGTTTCCTTGACTTGGAAACATTTTATGAATTTGTAATATATGAGTACAAGTCCATGTTTTTGGACTATGGGGTGAAGCCGGAGTACCCAGAGAGAACCAGAACCTTCTTGCTATGAGAAGACATTGCTAATCATCACACACCACACCCTTGAACTTGTTTGACTTGAGCTGATATTTTGTGAATTTTGTGCAAAATAATTCAAATTAATCAAACTGACAACCTGATAATCCGCCACGTATGAATGAACTTGATTATGTGGGGAGCGCAGCTAATTGGGGAGAAGCATCACAAAGGATTAGACTGTTGTTGGTTTAGTTGTCCCACCCTGAGGATATGTGCCCTCCAGTGACATGCCGGTTGTTCCTCACCTGCTCGTTGGTGGGTTTGGATTTCTTCCAGGCCTGACAGTGCTCTGAGAGACCTGCGCTCTTTGAAGGCCACAACAGGTACCACATCGTCTTCATGGTTCAACCCCAGCTGTGTGGTTTTATTGCCCACCGGCAGCTTGACGGCATCTCCTGTAGTTCCGTTGTTTGCAGGCTCTGTGTTTTCCTTTGGTCGGGCTTCATTTGGGAGGATCCTCGCTGGTACAGATTTCTTTAAGATGAAAAATGATTCGTCCTTTTAGTCCAGGATGAGCTGTGTGCCTTTTATTAGCTGATGTTGGATGTGCATCATAAGAGACCCGAGGCAGTGTACTGTTTTGAAAAATATCATCATTAAAACTCACCGTATCTGGAGAATCTGTCCTTCTGGTTCTCCGCATGATCTCTTCAAGTCGCTGGAAAAAAAGACAGCTTTGTAAAATAAAAAAAAGAACTCTTGATATCTCGAAGAAAAGATATAACTTTTGAAGTTAATATTCTTTATGTCTTTATGAATAGATGACTACACAAATCCAACTTTTGTGTCAAGATAATCTGCAAACTAACAAACCTTTTTCCTTGCTTGGCGCTCTGCGTCCTCTTTCTGTGCGACTATCTCTCTCTCTTGCTTCATTTGCTCCGCTTGTGCCATTTCTTTAGCTAATTCTTCCTCTCTCTGCATAAAAAAGTGACAAACAAAGAATATAATAAGTCATATTTGCAGTATTCTCTATGATGTACAGTTGTGTCTCTTCCATGTGCACTACTGATGGAAGAGATGTCAGTACCTGTTTCTGCAAGAGGGCGGCTTCCCTCATAGCCTGAGCCCTCTCTTCTTCAGCTCGTCTCTGCTCCTCTTCCTCCCTCCTCTTCTTCTCCTGAATGAGACGCTGAGCTTCGGCCTCCTGTCGAGCCCGCTCCTCGGCTCTCCGGAGCTCCAGTTCCTGACGGCTCCGCCTGGACACACATTGAAATTCAAGTCTATTAATGGCCTGCTGCTGCAGTTTATTTATGTCGTGGAGGTGGAGCATTTTTTTTTTTAGTTTTACCTTTCAGCCTCCTCTTGCTGCAAGCGTTCTCGTTCCTCTTTCTCCCGTTGTTGTCGGGCCTCTCTCCTCTTTTCAGCCAGAAGACGTGAGGCCTCCTCTGGGTCTGAGGTCCCAGCAGAGGGCCGGGATGTGACCTCAGGAGCACGGAGAACTGAGAGAGGAGGCGTTTTGCAAGGGCCTAAAGAGAAATCAACTCAAAATTATTTCTAACATTTTCAAAACAGAGGGAGCATACATGATCTTAATAGGATTTCTGTAGCTTACTTCCATCTGCTGCTGTTCTGATTAAAACATCTCTCTGTGTAGGTCTCTCAGGCAGGTTTGAACATGGAGCCTCTTGTGGATTCTCTTTCTTCAGCTTCTCCTGCTCACCTTTACCTGATCTCCGGACAGGCCTTTTGTTACCAGGAGAGAGGACAGGACCGCAAGTGGCAGCATCTTCCTCTGGAACAGATGGGAGCTCGAGCTGCAGCGTGGTCGAATGTCTCTTGATTGATCTTTGGGGGCTTCTTTAGGATTCAGAAGAAGAGGGCAAATGTCCTTCTTTTTTCACATCATTGTCACTATCTATGACATGTATGTACACTGCTGGCATTTAACCTACCGGCCTGCTGGGGCGGAGGCTGCTCTGCTTTGTGTACCTGTGGTTAGTTTCACACAGGAATTGATAGCAGATGGTCTGCTCTCTGAGCCTCTTTTTGAGTTCTTCTTCTTAAAAGTATCTTTCTGTCTTGCTGCTTTGGTCTAAAAAAAAAATGTATTTACTTATTTTCACTCTGCACTCCAGCCTCACAGAAGTATGGGCAATCTGCCGGGCTGGGTGATTGTAAAAACGATAGCTGTACGACACTTTTATTAAGCAAGAATAGACCAAACAAACAGATACATTTACCTGTGGCAGGCTTATACTTCTCAGCTGGCTGCTATTGGAACTGGGTGAGGCAGATGACAGCCTGTGGTGGACTGAACCAGACTGATGCTGGGGTTTGTGAGTGGATATATTCATGGAGTGATATGAAACTGCACGGCGACAAACATGGACAACTGAGCCAGTGTTTTGTGCCATTATTATGGGAAATTGGAGAAATATTCACACAAATGGTGGTGACAGTGAAAAATTATGGTAATAGGAAACGGTGTGTCAACAGAGAGGAAAAAGAGCAGTTAGAAAGCTTGTAAAAGTTAGTTATTGTAGCAGTGTAAGCCAGTAAGGACTTTCTGTCATGATGGGGGAGAGTACCTTCTTGTCCAGACTGACAACCAGCACTCTTGCTCCTGGCCAGATAAGAACATGTGGGGGTAAGGAGTCGACTGACCAGATTCTTCTCCCATGTTGTCAGAGGCATGCGACGTGGAACTAGTGTATTGATCAGTGTAAAGTTTTAAGTGGAGCAAAAGCAAAAGATAAAGCGTGCCAAGAATCATTGTGTTATTTTACACAGAGAACAGCTATGCTACCTGGATTAAGACAGATTGTGTTGAAAGGGAGGAAGAAAAAGATAGCCCATTCGTCATTCTTACCATTTTTGGTGGGCTTCCTTCCTCTTGAGTTTTGACTGAGGTGCTGTTGGGCTTTTTGGCTCTTCTCCAGCGTCCTGCGCACTGCATATTCATGTCGCTCCTTCATTCAGAGAAATGTAGTTAGGAAAGAAGAAGTGAAAAAATCAGATAAAAAGATTTTTCATATCCACAAGTAAAACTCACTTTCTCCTCCTTCAACCTCTGCTTTCTCTTTTCTTCCACAGCAGCACGCCTCCTCTCCTCTTTGAGCCTTTGCTCCTGTAGTTTCTTTTTGCGGTCCTGCAGTTGTTGTTCATAGTAAAGCCTGGCTCGCTGTTCCCGCTCCAACCTGCCCAGTTCCCGAGAGGCTAAGAATGAATGAAGCAGTATAAATAGATTTATATGTATGTTAGCAATAGATTTTTGAAATTGAGGGCATCGTTATAGCAGTGATGTGTCAACCGTACCACTACAGAAGCTCACTTACCAAGTAACTTTTGTTGCTCTTCTCTTCTTTCTCGTGCTGCTTTCAGTCTCTCGTCAATATTAAGACCGTTACTTGCTATAAGAAGATTGTATGGTAGATTCTAATTCTAATAAATCATAAAGTCTTACATGAGTTTATATTAGAGATCATATGACATTGTGACATTATGACAAGCATGGCCTTCCAAAAAACAAAGCACTCTAACAAACCTGCAGCAGCCCGTGGAGAAACCGTGTTGCAGACTTGAGGAGACGTGTTGACAGAACAGGCGGTTTTCTTTATTTGAGAATTGGATTTGATATAAGAGCCATTCTCTGTTAGTGAGGATAAAACAGCTTATTATTGAGTGAAAAAACTAATCTGATACTTCATATTTACTTAATATTTAGAATGTTGTGTATATGTGGAAAACTAACACAAATACTAGATTTGACATCTAGATTGCCTTTTCTTTCTTCTTTTTTGTGCAACAAATGTAAGAAAATAAGCTTTGACAAGCTGGCCCTTATAGTGGCTCTTATGAACTGGGTGGCCTTAGGGTCATCTCTAAGTGAAAGAGCCATTATAAACTGTCTGAGTGTAAAAGGCAAGCACCTGACAGATCCCCATGGATATGACTGAAACAAGCAAGGAAAAACAGTCAAGCTATGGACGCCCCATACAAGACTGGTTAGCAATGCAAAAAGGAATAAACCACAAGGATGGGTTACTTTAAGGTTAAACAATATAATGATGATGCTTGTTCTATGTGAGTTATGTAATCTGTTAGATGTGTTAGATGCCCCGTGATTCTTATTCCTTAAGTGTATGGCAGCCATGCACAATTGAAAAATAAAATCTTTCTCTAAGGAAATGCTTCTAATATAATAATTCCATGCCTGCACACATGATCAGATGATTGTTTTGGGCTATATTTGTTGTCATTTTAGCTTGGCCTGAAAGGCTTGTTTTGTTCCCCTACTATACAATTGCTGTGTGAAGAAAAGCATAGATTAAAGCTACTTACCTCTGGTTCTTTCAAATCTGTTTCCAACCCTTTGGCTCTTAATGGTACGTGTGGAAAGTGGTCCCTGCGATGGAGGGATGGCTCTCTGTTTCTTCTGCACGGCCATGCTAGGTACTGAGCCTGGCATACCGAAGCTCTCTCTCAAAACCCCCTCCTTCCTCTTCTCCTCCACCGCCTCTTTTGAATTTCTATTTCAAGATGCCTTCGGGTCCTCGCTTGAGTGTGCTGCGTAGGAAACTGCCTCCTGCATCAGCTGCTTGTCCATCTGCGCCTGATGAGCAAATAGAGAGAGAGGCAAGACAACAAAACATCAAGTCATACCCCTGACCACTGGC
Organism: Leuresthes tenuis; assembly: GCF_036924035.1. Classification (NCBI taxonomy): domain Eukaryota; kingdom Metazoa; phylum Chordata; class Actinopteri; order Atheriniformes; family Atherinopsidae; genus Leuresthes; species Leuresthes tenuis. Next base: position 15,809,010 of record NW_027325369.1, read on the forward strand.
TTGAAGATTCTTTAGCCAAGGTTATCCACATGGGAAATTTCTTATCTTCTTATCTAGGGTTGTCAATGTCTGGAAAGATAGTGAGCTTCAGTGAGACTCATCTATAAAAAGGCTACTCCCCCTTTAAAGATCTCACCCTTGTGAGCTGCTCTGCTTTACTTTCACAAAATGTAGCTGTGTCACTTTAATTCCCCTAACACATCGCCTGCATGCTTGATGGAAGCAGGCAGGGGGATTCAGCATTTCCTGAAGAAAGAAAAAAAAAGGAAGCAGAGCTTCATGCCTGTCTACGTTACTTATTACCATGACAACGATGGTAGAAGGTTCAGTGACATACATTGCAAGGACATTACCTCGCAGTGATGCTGTGTTCATTACGGTGTGGATGAGGCAAGAGTATTTCTTACCCAATGACTCCTCTTTTATGAGTGAAACATTCAGACCACTAGATGGAGGTCTTTCTATACAGAGAGCGAGTTTGAGCCGATTTCTGATGTCACTCGGCCACATTAAATTGTACAAGTACCATATTTTGACTTAAGGTGAGTTTTCAACAGTAGTATAGTGATCTCCAGAGTCTTCACAAATGCACATTTGTCAGTTTTAATCAGAAAACACTGGCATCATTACATAAATGTCCCCTCCTTTCAGAAATGTTTTTGGTTGCCGTTACTTCACTTCAAGATTCAGAGAAGAATCATTTCTGTGAAAAGGAAGAGGCTATAAATAATTATTGAATAATGGTGAGCCCTCAGGCAGCATTGTATTAAGAACAGTAAAACTAACTTCCATTGTCAGTCAACATAGTTTGTCACCGAAAGTCTAACTGCAATTTAATACTCCACCACAAACACATACACACCAAGAAAAATAACAACTATTTTAGTTGCGTCAGTCTACATGGCATGGTTAATTTGGCAATTTGTGATGGCAGTGTTAATACTGAATGATGGATTCTGGTTTTGGAGCAACATCTTCTGCATTTTAGCAATGCAAAGCCACACCACATTTTGCTTGTATTTTAACATCATAGTTCTGTAGTAAAGGAGTACAGGTGTTGAACTAGCCTACCTGTAAACCAATTAACACATGTAGTGCAATTTGAAATGAAAGATTCAAAAACTGAGATAAGAACTGATAAGCAGCTGAAATCCCATATTGACAAAAAAGGGATCAAATTTTTCATTCAAAACTTCAAAAGTGTTGATTAAAAAAAAGGGGATGATGCAACACAGACCCCTGGTTATTGGGATGTGGTGCACATTTGCTACATTGATCAATCATTTAGATTCAGAATATACAGATCTATATTGTGTGTTTCAGGGGTTACATCAGGTCAGGTCTGCCTAGGTCCTCTGGTCGATCTCATTGGAAAACCTTGCCAAACTTGTGGTCTGAAATGTGCCATAAGGTTACACTAAACCACAGTCAGGTGGTGTGCCTACAGAGTCACTGGAGCACAAATAAGATGTTGATAACTAGTCTACATCCCACGGCAAAAAAAGAATAAAAGGCCTGAGGACACTGGACCTACAATGGGATAAGATTGCATGGTTGGTATCAAGTCATTGTGTGGTTCACCCTAGACGCTATTATCAAAGGTGTCAGTTTAAGGGCTTGGTTGCTTGCTCATGCATATTCATAAGTTTTACCTAAATATCATTATGCATCTGTTCATCAATGATGCACTTGATTACTCCTTTTAATTTCACAAATATAAGATGTTTACTTTGTAAGATGCAAAACTGCATTGTCTCTCAGAAACTCTAATGTAAAGGAACATTACACCTAATTGTTTTGCCACAATTTTCATCCTTTATCAAACAAGAGAAGTCAACTGTGATGCGTTGTTCTGTGGCTAATGTCAACGTCAGTGTTTAAAGTTGAGCGTGCTGACAAGACCGATCAGAGAATGAGGCTAACATATTGCACTACATGGCAACTGGTAACTTTGCACGATTGGTGACATGGTTACCGGCTATCCTGGAGGAAGTAGGACATCTCCTCAACCCCTCTGAGCCTCTACTAAATCATGTAATTAACGGCAGAATCCCTCAACACAGTGGCCAGGTTGATGTCACTGAGACGATCACACGCTTCCAACTGAGCAGACAGGGAAAGGGTGCATCTGTATCAGTTCAGGGTGAAAACAACAGTTTAAGTCAAGCTCAGTCTTTTGTTTGATGGAGATTTATATGCAGTAATATAGATTTATACTTATATGTGTCCATCAGCATAGTTAGCTGTCATTTCCGTTAAAGTGTGAAAACATCAATTTTTTTCGCATCGTGCCAACAGTGATAAAATGTTCTCTTGTTATTCCGTCAAACAAAATCTATTTCTCATGTTGTGAACACCGATACTTTCTCATAATGAGGATGCCACATGCAACAATGGCTGGGGCTCATAAATGATTTACAGCCTTGTCTCATCAGATACCAGCAACTTTAGACTGACGTGTGCCTTACAGACCGGCTGTATGTGTAATTGATGAGATGATGACTTGTTCGTCAGCATTCCATAGAAGTTGCATCGAACTGAATTTGCAAAAGCATTTTCTCAGATCAACAAAATTAGAGAGGCTTTGAACCAAACTTTATTTCTAACATCTCATTCTGTTGTTATTTGGTCCCTAACATTTAAACTAAGTCGCATTATTCAGATAATATCAATAGCACTTGCATGACTCAAAATGTAGGTCAGTTTATTCATTTTCAGGCTCAAATTTGAAACACAAAAGGATTGCTAATACGATTTTTTAGTGTAGTGGTATGATTGCCACCTTTTGTGTGGGAGCTCTGGGTTCAAATCCCCTGCATGAAAGGTACTGTCTCCAGTAGGGGTCCTTAGGCAAGACCCCCTTACCCTATCTGCCTATCTGTAAGTTGCTTTGGATAAAAGCGTCTGCTAAATGCATAAACATATTCCATGTCAAAAGACAATGTGTTTACCCCAGGACACAGTTTGGAGCAGAGCCCTATTAATTATTAAAAAGGAATATTCTTCCAACTCGGCTAGTCTGACATTTTGTTTACTTCCATGAAATCCTATCACTGGTGACAGGGCAACATATTGATTACCCTACGTTAGGATCCTCACTCATTTTTGAAGCTTTTGCAGTAGTTATGCCTTGATACAACCTTGGATACACTGTCAAAATATTTCTGAGTGCATTAGATACAACATCTAGCACTTTGTCTGTTGTCACTCCATCACTTTTGATGAGGCTTTTTGAGGTACATTATGCTGAGTCCCTGTAGTATAAAAAGAGACATGACAATCTTTTTAATTTGGTTACATCTGGATGGTATGATTTTTAGTGACCATTGTAAAAATGCTTACTATCATGTCCTTTGTAGTGTTCAGAGCCTTTAAAGATTGGCAGATTCTGCTCAGAGTGACGTCTCTCAGCAGTCACTAGTTATAGTTACCAGTGTCGGGTTCAACCTTCATGCACTATTCATTGGCATATCACATCACTTCTGCTCAACTTCAGGCTTGGACAAACCCAATTCTTTTCTGTACAACTTAACTTTGAAGCCTTATTCTCGGTGCAGTGGAAATGTCTAAAATGTTCATGTAGTGTCTCTCAAGTTTTCAGGTTCAAAAGGTTTACCTTCAAAGTCTGTTTTCTGCTTTCTTCTGAGGACAACTCTTGGAGCTACTTAGAAGAAGGAGACGAGAGAATCCTTTTTCTTGTATGGTATGTATAATCATATTTTTATTAGCAACACCACATCATAGAAAGATCAGATGTTACACCCACACTTTGACATTTAGGCCTTAGTGCGTTGCATTGTCCATGAAAGGCTTTCTTTGTCAAGGGCCCTTTTGATGATTAATATTTGTTCTTTGAAGTTGTCAGACAGAAGTTTTTCCTTTTTCTGGATACTGGTGAAAAATCTAATACTTTACACTCTATTTCTGTCTCATTTCTAACTGCATGCTCAACATGTAGCTCATGTGGGTGTTTGTTTCGTGTGTCATTTTCTGAAGCTTTAAGCAATGAGACGCTGGTTTAAAAGAGATGCTTTGTTTACTTTTCTGTTTTTTATAACTCTGAAAATGTAAGGAAACTATAAGATGTAGTGGTAGTCCTACATGGCAACATTTGAAATGTTTATCAGACCTGATCATGCAGAAAAATAGAGGATATTTTTTATATTATAACTGTGCAGCTTTATAGGCACTTTATTGATTAATTTCCTCATATTATCCAGTTCAAGCCTATTGTGTTTCACAGTGAATGCAAAATGTATCCTCTTCAGATGATGCATTACGGTCAGCTGATTTAATTAACTGAAAGGCCCTACTGAGGTGTGGTCACACACTGAAACTCCTCTTAAAATATCAGATCATGGGCTACATTCTAGTTCTGTTACAATGCTTTCTATTGTGTGTTTGGGGTTTGAATAAGTAGCACTGAAGGTTTTAAATGTTCTCAATAGTCCTGGCATTTTCCAGTTCCCTCCAGGCTTTTTTTTTGTTGTTGTTGTTGTTGAGGCCAAGTAATGCTTTTTAGCGGCATACTTTGTGGCCCCTCAGATAGAAAAAGAAGAGCTCTGATTCCAGTAGACACATAGAAAACAAGAGTAACATGCAAAAAACATTGTAACTCATCTTTGGTTTTTGATTGATGAATAGTAGTTGGTACAGTGTTGTTGACAATATCAGTTTATTTCTCTAACATCTACGAAACTGTAAGTCACTTTAAATTTCTTTTACAGAGCACACAAAGAGTTGTTTTGAACCATGAAGCGCAGTAAGCACCGTGGAAACAAGGAGGACAGAAACGGAGGTATCAGCTTAGATGGATCATTATAATCAGGTCTAAGAAGTGAGAAAGTCCTGGCTGATATAACACAACCCCTGCTGTATACTAACTCATTTCAGGCTTATTTTCCCCTTTATCTGAGAACATTTTATTAAAACTGAAAATGCTCTCATCCAACTAGATATTGTTTTGTGAGCTCTACATTATGTAGTAGCTTTTTGGATTTCCATTAATCAATCCAGCTGTAAACTGAAATGCATTTAAATGGTGCATATCAACACATTTCCATGTCACATAGTGCCACTGATATGAATCAAGAGATGACCTGGAGAATAATGCTGTCTCATAGAAACTCACTGTTGTACCAACCTTTTCCATGGTGTCAGCAAGTTCTAAGTCTTTAATATCAACATGAATAACTCTGTTTTCGTAGAAGTTTTCCTTATAGTGCATCTTCTATTTGACGTCCAGATGAACCGGCAATTTTGGAGACGGAAGACCTGGATCGCCAAGGCATGTTCATGGGAGGTGGCCCAGACCCCGACACCATCTCACTGGCCTCAGTCACTGCTGTCACCACCAACGTATCCAATAAAAGGCAAGCATGGCTTCTTTTTAGATATTTCTCCATAGCTTTTTCCAAATTATGTGTATTTATTTAAATATTTGCTTTCATTCTGGGTCCTTGCTGTTCAGATCAAAGCCAGACATCAAGATGGAGCCCAGTTCTGGAAGACCGGTTGATTACCAAGTAAAGAAAAGTCACTGTTGAGTAAATATTAAAGGTGTTGTGGTTGATGTGATGATGTCAATCAAGTGCTCATTTACTTTCAGGTCAGTGTGACAGTGATTGAAGCCAGACAGCTGGTGGGACTGAACATGGATCCAATGGTATGCGTAGAGATCGGAGAAGATAAAAAGTACACCTCAATGAAGGAGTCAACTAACTGCCCTTACTACAACGAAGTGAGCCAGTCAGCATGTTGTTACGAAATTTGCTTCTAAATATAAGAATAAATATAATTAAAAAATTTTCTCTTCTCCAGTATTTTGTATTTGACTTCCACGTCCCCCCAGATGTCATGTTTGACAAAATCCTGAAACTGTCTGTAAGTAACTATCAGTGTAACATGAAACATACTGATATAAATAGACCACTTGGCACAAGAGCAGAATATTTAATGTTGCAATTTCTATTTTGCTGAACCTTCCTGTAGGTTATTCACTCCAAAAATCTTTTGCGTAGTGGAACGCTGGTAGGAACTTTTAAACTGGACGTGGGCACGATCTACACTCAGCAAGGTAAACAGTCAGTGAAATCTTAAGTTCTAATAAATCAGTTTTGCAATCATCACTCTATTTCAAGAACTCTGATATCAATTCATTTCTCCATTTGTTTTGCAGAACATCAGTTTTACCACAAATGGGCCCTGTTGTCCGACCCGGACGACATCACAGCGGGGTGTAAAGGCTACGTTAAATGTGATATTGCAGTTGTGGCTAAAGGGGACACCATAAAAACTCCACACAAGGCAAATGAATCCGAAGACGATGACATAGAGGGGTAATATAAAAAAAATAGAAAATTTCCTGAGCAATTACTACTATTGCTTAATCAGCGGACAAGTTGTTGAAAAAAAAAATCCTCTTTTTTTGTGTGTCAGTAACCTGTTACTACCAGAGGGGGTTCCCGCAGAGCGACAGTGGGCTCGTTATTACCTGAAGATCTACAGAGCAGAGGGACTCCCCAGAATGAACACGAGCATCATGGCCAACGTCAAAAAGGCCTTCATAGGAGAAAATAAGGACCTGGTTGATCCTTATGTCCAAGTCCTGTTTGCTGGGCAGAAAGTGAGTGCTGACGGAGAGCACAACTAATGATTGTTCTCTTTTTTTGTGTTGACTATTTATCATTAGAACTCATGTGTGATTACAATCTGCTATTACAGGGGAAAACTTCAGTTCAAAAGAGCTGCTATGAGCCTATCTGGAATGAGCAAATTGTTTTCACTGAGATGTTTCCACCACTCTGCAAACGCATGAAGATCCAGATCCGTGACTCAGATAAAGTGAATGATGTCGCAATGGGAACACACTTCTTGGACTTACGGAAGATTTCCAATGATGGGGACAAAGGTGATTTATCATTTAGTCTCGAATAAAATGTCTCTATCTCATAAAGCTTTTCATCCTACAAACATATGACCTGATTCGAAGCTAGTGGCGGAGATGGAAACATTTAGTAAGAGAGGATTTTCTTGTGCAATTGGAATATTAATGATAAATGGTTTCCCCTTTGAATCAGATCCACCCTCTCACGTAAAATGCATCTAGCAAGTTTCTATGCTTAATTTCTAAATTACCAGATGCATATCATATTTATTCGTATTTCTCAGGATTCCTTCCTACATTGGGACCAGCCTGGGTGAACATGTACGGCTCCACTCGTACCTATACCCTGATGGACGAGTACCAGGAGCTAAATGAAGGGCTGGGAGAGGGGGTGTCCTTTAGGGCCCGTCTGCTAATCAGCCTAGGTGTAGAGATCCTGGACCCCTCCTCGCCTGACATTAGCAGCTCCACAGAGGTTCAGTTGGAGGGAGTGCCCAACATCTCAGAGGTGGGTCCTTGCCTAGATGGGCAGCCATGCAGAGGAAGCTTATTGTTTCATCTGCTGACAGGCCATTGTGCTGCGATTATTGTGAATTATTAATAGTCCTTATTTAGCCCCCCCGTGCATTATTGATAGCTGCTTGCATCAATGTGGCTTACTTTTGTTAGGGACCTTACAAATTCAAGTGAGCAACAATCATGATAAGTTCTCATAGTAATATCTGTCAATACTTAATGAATTCAAGTGATTTGGATGTTTTTTATAAACATGCTTCCTGCCAAAAAATAGTAATGCTTTTGTTATCTCACGTTTTCACACTTGTGCATTTTTTTCAACAGACTGCTACTGGCAAGGTTGAGGATTTTTTTCTCTTTGGGTCTTTCCTGGAGGCTACAATGATTGACAGAAAAATTGGTGATAAACCAATCAGCTTTGAGGTCACCATAGGTATTTTTGTTACAGCATTTGCAATTTGAACAGAATTTGGTGAGACACAAAAATGCACAGAGGCAGCATTAACCAGGCTGATGTTACCAGGTTACTACGGAAACGAGATTGATGGAGCTGTCCAGCCAAAAACAAAGGGGAAGAAGGGTGGAGGCGATGGCGATGAGGAAGAAACGGAATTGATCCACAACTCCAGTGAGGAGGAGATGGATGATGACGGAGACATGTCTTCAGTGGCATCTACACCACCCATGAAACCTGTCATTACTGATCGGTTAGGGCAATAAGATCATCAAACAGTCATAGAGTGATAACAATGTGTAAATAAACCACCTATTAAACAAGAAGTTGCTGATGAATGGATTGCAGCGACATTCTTAAGTCAAATTAGCTTGGATGGTACAACATCTCACTTGTAAAGCATTGCTAAAAATAGCCCTCTGGAAGCTTTCTGTAAGATTAGTAGACCGGACCGTTCATACCACATTTAACAAACCAGCTTGCTTGTTAAATAAACTACATGTTCACATTTTAATCCACAGAAACTACTTCCACCTGCCTTATTTTGAGAGGAAGCCGTGTATTTACATCAAGAGTTATTGGCAAGATCAGAGAAGGAGGCTGTACAATGCCAACATGATGGACAACATTGCCGATAAACTGGCAAGTTAAACACTTCATTAACAGTAAAATGTGTTTCAGTCAGTACAGTTAAATCAGCAGAATAAGTTGGAGTCAAATATTCACCTGCTTCCACAGGAAGATGGACTAAATGATGTGCACGAGATCATCAAAACAGAGAAAACCTACCCTGAGCGCAGGCTCAGGGGTGTTCTTGAGGAACTCAGCCAAGGATGCAAGTAGGTGGTCATGAACTTCACGCTGAAAAATCATTTAATCTTATCTAATAATTGAAATGTTAGCACTAACTAAGCTCTTGTTCTTCCAGTCAGTTTCTTTCATTGGCAAATAAGGACCAGAGTCAGTCGGGTAGAACCAAACTTGACAGGGAGAGATTGAAGCTGTGCTTGTCGGAAGTGGTGAGTCGACAACAGACAGCAACTTTTTTCCCCTTTACTTGTTTATCATAAATATTTGTTCTGTCTTACTAAACTGCTGAACTTCTCACTGGTTTTAGGAAGCTATAGGTCAACAAGCTAAAGCCATGAGGTCACAGGTGAAAAAAAGCACAGTGAGGGACAAACTCAAGCTGGCTCAGAACTTCCTCGCAAAGCTGCGTTTCATGGCAGATGAAGTAAGATTCACAGCACACATGTCAATGCACAAGTTATAATAATTGTTGCATTTACTTACAATTTTGTAGTTACTCCACTGACGTGTTTAATGTGTGGATTATTTTCTTACAACAGCCTCAGCACAGCGTTCCTGATGTCTTCATATGGATGATAAGTAATGGGAAGCGTATTGCTTATGCACGTGTTCCTTCCAAAGACATCCTTTACTCCAGTATTGATGAGGAGAAGGGAAAGGACTGTGGCAAAGTCAAAACAATCTTCCTCAGGGTGAGTAAACTCTAAATATATTGAAATAATCAGAACACATAACGAACTCTGATATGCACTTTTATTTATTTACCTAAATCCTTTTATCATTTGCGCTAATATTTTCCTGCAGTAGTGAAATTATTTTATGTTATCCGGTTTCATAAAGATCCCTGGTAAGAAAGGTTTTGGGCCAGCTGGCTGGACAGTGCAGTCCAAGATAGAGATCTACCTGTGGCTGGGTCTGAACAGGCAGCGCAAAGACTACCTGAGCGGCCTGCCCAATGGGTTTGAGGAAAACAAGTTGTCCAAAGGACCTGGCCTGCCAGCTTCACCTCCCATCAGCCTCACCTATATGAGTAAGACATCTGGCTCAGTATTTCTGCCATGCCTACTTTCAACACAGAGACTTTTTAAAAAAACATTTCCATCATTTGAAAATCTGACATCTTCAATGAGGATATGTACAGTGATTTAAATTCTCAACAAAGACAATTTAGGTATGTGTTTCTTATCTGAAGACAATTAGATGGACTGAATGTTTCTCTGCAGTGAAACAGATCTTCCAGCTCAGGGTCCACATGTACCAGGCTCGCAGCCTGTTTGCCGCCGACAGCACAGGTCTGTCTGATCCCTTTGCAAGAGTCTTCTTCTCAACTCAAAGCCAAGTCACTGAGGTGAGCATGCTCAGAAGGCTTTATAGGCTTTATAGCTTCCAGCTTGAGATATGACTCACAGAATAGCAGCTTCTAAATCACCTGAAATGTTTTTCTGGTTTGTTTTTTTTTTTTGCAGGTGCTGGCTGAGACTCTCTGCCCTACATGGGACCAGCTGTTAGTATTTGAGAACGTGGAGCTGTTTGGGGAGGCTAGTGAACTGAGAGATGACCCTCCGATCATTGTCATTGAAATCTATGACCAAGACACAGTGGTGAGGGTTGTTTTCAAATAGAGATTACACTCTGTTCAAATTCTTATCAATGGGAACAAACACTCGACCTTGTGCATCTTACTTCTAAGTAGCAGCTGTTTTATTATGCTTCTTCATCTTCATCAACTTAATAATTCTGTCTTTAACCAGCATGTGATATACACATAATATTTTGTCATGCAACTGCTGTAATATCATGGCATGATTTATATCTTAAAAGAATATGTTTGCTGACTGACAATTTTATATTTGCTCCTGACAATAACACCATTGTTTTGGATGACCCTTTGGATAAGTAGAGTGTGGATTGGATTGATGTACGGTAGCAGCACTGCATTGTGTGCAGAGTATATTGTATTGAAAGGCATGCAAGAGGAATAAGATATGTCCGTACGGACAGATAGATGGATCCTCCTTGAAAATCTTATCCCTGTTGCATTCCTTTAAGTGATAATTTGTGCTTTTGTATGTGGCCAACAGGAATTTTGTATCTTTATAACCACTAACTGCAAGAAAGATATAGTTGCACAGTTTTCTGAGACATTAAGCAGTTGTGGAGGGATCTTATGACATTACACATCTGTTTTGCAGTTCACTGGTTATTTTAGGGATGTTGCTTTTCTTTATTTGATTTGCTTTGTTTTTCTTTTTAACCTTCAGTTTTTTTTTTTTATCTAGTCCGCCAAGAAACATGTGCAACTTAAGCCATGTTTCTTCCTGTTGACTGAACTAATGAATCATTACACTACAATCAGATTTCTTTCATTTCTTTTTTTAATAAAGGCAGAGTGAAAATTAGACATATTGGATATGGTATGTGAAAAAGAGCAAACTTTCAGGCATTTAGTCCAGATTTCATACTTATTTGTGTTGTCGAATGCTCCCAGGGTAAAGCTGACTTTATGGGCAGAACCTTTGCTAAGCCTGTGGTCAAAATGGCAGATGAGCACTATGGGCCCCCACGCTTTCCTCCCCAACTGGAGTACTACCAGATCTACCGTGGGAACTGCGCTGCTGGAGAGATGCTGGCAGCCTTTGAACTACTGCAGGTCAGCTCTCTCCTGTCCACTTGTGAGCTTACATTTCCATCACAGCAGTGGTTTTACATAGCTTTGAACCGTCTCTTAGATCGGCCCCAATGGAAAAGCAGACCTTCCTCCCATAGATGGTCCCACAGATATAGACCGTGGTCCGATCCTGCCTGTACCACTGGGGATCAGACCAGTGCTCAGCAAGTACAGGATTGAGGTGAATGCTTCACAGTGACTGGAAATATGTATTATGTCATTTTCAAAAATATATTTGTTATAATGTACAGCACTGGTAAAACCAGCTTAAATCCTTTTACTTTCAGGTCTTGTTCTGGGGTTTGAGAGACTTGAAGAGGGTGAATCTCGCCCAGGTGGATCGGCCTCGTGTGGACATTGAATGTGCAGGAAAGGGAGTTCAGTCTGCCCTCATTGCTAACTACAAGAAAAACCCCAACTTCAGCACTCTGGTCAAGTGGTTTGAAGTGGTACTGTATCATCTCTTTTCAATCATACAGACATTTAGAGCAGCCCAAGACTGCATACCTCTGCCAAGACTGAGTTTAAAAGTCCTGATTCCAAATCCAGATCAACATAAACAATTAAGTGTGTCAAAATTGGGCAAGGCTGTCCGTAACATTTTGAATAATCATACCAACAAGCAGACAGACAAACATACTGTTCCCACCACATTGATTCGTAGCAGAGGCAATACAGTCTTCCCACCAGTATTCTGTAAACTGAAGGCTTAATTACACACATATTTAACACACAATATTTAAAAGTTAGTTAAACCAACTCTGAATTTATGTGTCAGGATTTACCTGAGAACGAGTTGCTCCACCCACCGCTGAACATTCGAGTTGTGGACTGCAGAGCTTTTGGCCGCTACACTTTGGTCGGCTCCAATGCTGTCACCACCCTGCGGAAGTTCATCTACAGGGGAGCAGACAAGCAGGCCAACAACTGGTCCACAACAGGTATCTGGAATTATATTATAATGGGGTTTCACTGCAGTGTAGGGAACACATGCAGGGCTACGATTCAAATGGAAAGGTAGAGCATAAGTTTGCATGTGCAATAAAGTGGTTTCCTTGAGGTTTATGACAATGTCATAATGGTCACGTTGTTTGTTTGTCTTTTAGAGGAAATTATTGTTGTCAACATGGAACCTGAACCTACGTTTAAGAAGACTGAAACTGTGGTCAAACTAGATTCTGTAAGTTTCACATCTGATTTAAATCTGATGCAACTTTAATTCAAGAGCAAGACAAGTTCAAACAATTATTCTTCATCAAAGAAATGGATTGAAATACACATGGGACAAGATGTGAATCTTATTTTTTAGCTGTCCAGAAATATACTGGCTCGTTATTTCACAATGTACAATCTGTGTGCTGTTCTTCCCTAGTGCTCGGAAGCCGTGGTCAAAGTTGAGGTAAGCAAAGCAACTGTGCTTACTTTTTGCATATTTTCTATCAAATTGAGATATTTTCATGTAAGCTCAAGATGTATTAAAGCCTGACCGATGAGTGGTTTGACTAACAAGGATGATGACAAGGATGGAAAGGGGAAAAAGAAGAAGAGGAAGAAGGGTGATGAGCCGGAAGAGGAGGAACTTGATGAGAGCATGCTGGACTGGTGGTCCAAATATTTTGCCTCCATTGAAACTTTGACTGAGGTTGGTAACAGGAGTCTATGTTCTTATATTCTGAAAATAGTAACTCAGTATGACTTATAATGGTTGACTAAACCAAACGCTCTTTTTTTAAGGTCTTTGTGGTCTTTTTTAAAGCTCAATCACCCCAGATTTCAATCTAAATGTTTTATGGAAGTTGATAAGTTTGATAAATAAACCTAAGGAATAAGCCTCTGCTCCTTCAGGCACTCAAAGCTCAAGAGGCAGCTCTCTCAGACTCAGAGGACAAAGATGACATGGATATTGCAGATGGCGGAGGTAAAGCCAGATCTTTAATGTGACCAGTTATGATTTGTCATCCGTTTTACATTTACCATTATGAGATTTACATTTATTATTGTGGTATCTTGTGTCTCTATGTCAACCTGAATCAATCATTACTGTATTAATCATTACTATTTATTTCTATACTGTCAAGTGTACAAATTGTGTGTATGTTTAAAGTTTATCAGACTGCATGATCAGACAGAAAAGCCACTAAATTTGCTTTACTTCAGATATTTTTCTTTTAAATCTAAACTCTCTGGCAATTTTAGTATTCACCTCTCGTTTCTTAGCTCTAAAGAACCTCATAGTAGCTCATTATGAGTGCCTATCTGACATATCTTATATGATTTTAAATCCATGCATATTGATCTTTTCTCAGCTCACTAACTCTGTTGTTTTCTTCTTCAGTGCAGTAGCGAACCTCGTAGTCTTCATAGTCCAAGAGTGCTGCCACGTAGATGCTGACATGAATCCAATTTTCCACTTGTGGGACAACCACTTTGTTTTTATCATCTTATATTATGCATATTAGCTGTATGCTGACCATGAAAGTTGTCAACAAGAACGCATTGAAAAAGGACACGTCAAGTCATTTTTATGACTTTTATGATTATTAACATGATGAGCATTCATTTAAGTGACATACTGTCAACTTCAAAGATTCAAATTCACTGTCTTGCCAACTTGGCAGTTCAGAAACAATATTTCTTGTAGAAAATGATAGAAATTGTATGTAATCTATGAAGATTTCACTTATAATGACAAAAGCCAATGAAGTTGTTGGTCTGTATTTTTAGATTTACAAAAAGTATGCAACATCCTGCCTGAAGGATCCTGTTACACTCCTGCCACCAAGTATGCCCACTGAAATGTATATTTCACAAGTATACAATTCATTGGTATGCTTGCTGTATGCAGTAGAAGCTGGTTTTGGCAACTTTCATGTTGAATTCATGTCTCGAGTGCTCTGCTCCTTCACCCCCCCCCTCCCATGTACCCCCTCTCCATTCTGTCCTGACTGCTTACCTGCACTCAGAAATCAAACCTGATGACTCTCCAGTTAAAGGCACCAAGAAAGGAAAAGGAAAGAAGAAGAAGCAGTTAATCGAGCCGTTCGAGAAGAAAAAGCCAAAGCTGGATGAGCTGAAGGTACTGGACAGCTACTTGTGATGGCTGTACTTGATCATCGGGGTGGTTGTGTAATCTCAACAAGGTTCCACATTCGTAGGTGAGGTCATTCAAAAACCCTTAATTTTCATGTTTATGAACAAGGTGTATCCGAAGGAACTGGAGGGTGATTTTGACAATTTTGAAGACTGGCTGCACACTTTTAACCTGTTCAGAGGAAAGGGCGGCGATGACGACGACCAAAATGTGACAGACGAGGACAGGATTGTTGGAAAGTTCAAAGTAAGATGCTTTCTGCATGATCTATTTGAAGAATAACATCAAGCAAAGATGATTAATTCAGCTAACAAAACAGTTGTTTTGTTATACTTTGACCCTGAAATACTTGGACTTTTAAGTGGTCTTTTTGGTAGCAAGTGTTTTTCAAATACACTCTTTTATTTGTTTAACTGTGCCAACACAGGGCTCACTGTGCATGTATAAAGTGTCAGATGATATGCCAAGAGACATGAGCTTTGACTCCAACATGGGAATGTTTCAGAACATTCCTCACAACGATCCCATCAATGTCCTTGTTCGCATTTATGTCATCAGGGTAAGCAGTGTGCTCTGCAATTTGTCGCATTATGACAAGTTTAATCTCTCAGAGTGAGGCCATGTGCAACAGGGATATTCATTGCTGTTATTGACATGATATTGAAATCATTCCATTTTATGATAGGCGACTGATCTGCATCCAGCAGACATAAATGGGAAAGCTGATCCCTACATTGCAATCAAACTGGGAAAAACAGAGATCAAAGACAAAGAAAACTACATATCAAAGCAACTGAACCCTTTGTTTGGCAAGTAAGTGATACAAAGGCTATATTTCTGATCAAAATATTGACATTATCTGATAATTTTTACTTTATTCTGCCCATCGTAGAAAAGACTGAAAGTGTATTTCTCATGTTTTCAGATCCTTTGATGTGGAGGCCACATTCCCAATGGATTCCACACTAACAGCTTCAATTTATGACTGGGACCTGGTGGGAACCGATGATCTGATTGGAGAAACCAAGATTGACCTGGAGAACCGCTTCTACAGCAAACACAGAGCCACATGTGGAATTTCATGTAACTACGCCATGTAAGAAACAGAACTGAACTCCTTGCAACAGTATGAGGCAAACTGTACTAAATCATTTATTTGTGGGGTACTAAGCGACGAATATTACCTCATATTTAAGACATAGAATAGCAAGATTAACTTTCAAAAGTTCCTTCAAGTACTTCATTCTATTGTGGTTTGGAATCTTACTTTGAACCTCAACACATCTGTTAAGACTCTCCGAAAGGCAAACAGGTTCATACTTGTTGAATAGAGTCTATAGTTTTGCACAGTTGGTTACTGTTCAGATAACTGTTCTTTGTATTCACTCTGCAGCCATGGTTACAACGTGTGGCGAGACCCAATGAAACCCACACAAATCCTGGCTAAGCTGTGTAAGGATGGTAAACTGGATGGGCCACACTACGGCCCTGGAGGAAGAGTGAAGTTGGAGAACCGTGTCTTCATGGCACCAACTGAGATAGAGGATGAAAATGGTATTTGATCACATTCTGTTTATCTCATAATTACTGACTAGAGAGGCAGGTCACATTCCTACAATCAAAATATAAGGTTGGCAATAGAAGAACACTGATGTGCTTGGTCTGGAAAAGACTACCACATGTCTCCATGCTAAGCTATTGTTAGTGTGTGTTCTTAAAGAGGAATCACTCAGACGTTTGGCAATGTTTGTCAGGTTTGAAGAAGCAGACGGACGAACACCTTGCTCTGACTGTGCTGAGGCACTGGGAGGAAATCCCACGAGCTGGCTGCAAACTTGTTCCAGAGCATGTGGAGACCAGGCCACTGCTCCACCCTGATAAACCAGGAATTGAACAAGTACGTTAATGTATTAATGTCAATGTAAATCAAACAGATTTCTTTGTATTCGTTGATCTTTTCTGCTGTTTATCTGCGCCCTGATTGGCAAAGTTTTCTTATATTCAACGGTGTGTAGGGAAGAATTGAGATGTGGGTGGATATGTTCCCCAAGGACATGACTGCGCCTGGGCCTGCACTTGACATTTCACCAAGGAAACCTAAGGCGTATGGGTCAAAGTTTTCATATACACAGTCTTAGCTATGATTATCCAAAAATACTGCTGGTGAAGTTCAAAACCTTAAGAGGTTATCTTCATGATAAGCTTTAAGCTGAAAATGCTTTCACACGTTACCACAGACAGGAATAAAAATGAGTGTCACCGCTTTTGTTTGTGTGCAGGTTTGAACTGAGGGTGATTGTTTGGAACACAGACGAAGTTGTACTGGAGGATGACGATATCTTCACTGGCGAGAAATCAAGTGACATATTTGTGCGAGGGTGATTATCAGTTATTGATGTGTTGTGTTGCTCTCTCCTGCTACTTTTAAGATTTAACTCTTAGTTTGATTCAAACGACAATGATGAGTTCTAAGTTCAAGAAAAGTTGTCAATCCACTGACACCGCTTTTCCTGTTACAGTTGGTTGAAAGGCCAGCAGGAGGACAAACAGGACACTGACGTCCACTATCACTCCATCACTGGAGAGGGCAACTTTAACTGGCGCTTTGTCTACCCCTTTGACTACCTTATGGCTGAGGAGAAGATTGTCATCTCCAAAAAGGAGTCCATGTTTGCCTGGGATGAGACTGAGTACAAGATTCCAGCTCGGCTTAATCTGCAAGTGTGGGATGCCGACCACTTCTCTGCAGATGACTTCCTGGGTATTGCAGACAAACATTTATAAAGGTTTTGTTTATCAAGAAGGACTCTGAAAAACTGGATTCATCATATTTTAGAGAGACTGACTGAATGCAATTTAATCAATATTGCAGCTGAGTTTATTTCTACTTTGTTGATTCACATTTGCTATGCTCAATTCAGTTTAAAAATGTCATCACAGGGGCAATTGAGCTGGACCTGAACCGTTTCCCACGTGGCGCCAAGACTCCCAAGCAGTGCACCATCGAAATGGTGACAAATGAAGCAGAGATGCCCATGGTGTCCATCTTCAAACAGAAGAGGATCAAAGGGTGGTGGCCTTTTGTGGCCAGAAATGAGGAGGATGAGTTTGAGCTCACGGTGGGTCAAAGTAAAAGCAGAAACTAAAGTGTTTTTACTAAACTGCTGTGACGCTAGTGCTGCCATGGCAGCATCACTAACATAAGCCCCTTTTACACTGATCAGAAACGCCCATACCATCTTACTCAGGTTTTTGGATGCAATAGGAAAGAGTTTTGATTGGCATTCAGTACCGGATCAAATGACTCGAGTATAATCGTGTGTACTCATTGACTACCTGCTCCGGAATTGTGGTCCAACAACAGCCTGCTGGATACAGTGTAATGTCACCCCTTCATGCTGTCCTAATTACAGGCATTTCCCCTGTGAGACAGTTAGTTACTGGACCAGTTCTCAACATATTTTAGCCTGCACAGAAATGAGAAAAAAACATACAGTACTTCTACTGGCAGCTGCCACCACAGTTACAATATCTATTTAAACATACTAGGATCGTGGTAAAAGCTACAATGTAGTAGATATATGATCATATTCACTGTTTGCCAACATTTGCTAAGGAGAGTCATACAAAATGCTACACTAGAACTTTAAAACTATGAACTTTTGATTCGTTTTGGATTACACAGACCCTGAAACGGCTCCTGAGGGCTGAAACACCACAGTTCACAACTGTGGTTTCCAGCCATGAACCACACCATTTTGCTTTAAGGTTGCTTGATAATTTTTCTTTTAATTCTCTTCAACATGACACCAGATTCATATGTATGTGCATGTGCAGGGCTCACACAGAGATTTTTACATCCTACAACTGTAGGGGGAGGCAAAGAGCAAAAAAAAAAATCGCTAGTCATGAAATAGTAATATAATGCCACAGGGAATCATTTAGTTGTTAGTGAGTGCAAAAGTTAAAAGGATTGGACTTACTCATCAAAACATAAAGCAGAAGCAATGGTCTTTCACTGGGGACAAACTGAGGTCTCTCAAATTAAGGCTATGTGTGAAGCTTAAGGCTGTACTTAAAACTTCAGCAGTTTCCTCCGTTTGAGTTCTTTGACACGCTGGCTACTGTAAGATTACACACTTTAATGTAAACTAATAGAGGGTTCTTGCCTCTCCAGGGTAAAGTGGAAGCAGAGCTGCACCTTCTGACAGGGGAGGAGGCAGAAAAAAGCCCAGCTGGTGAGGGACGCAATGAACCAGATCCGCTGGAGAAACCCAAGTATGAAGATGGTTTTCATGTTATCACCCCTGTTTTTCTCATTGTCCAGTTTGTTTGGTTTCTATTTTCACCTCTCATATGCGCACAAGATCTCTGTGCATGTACGCACACATACACACACGCGCACACACAAACAGACAATAATCACAAGGTAAAGCTTTATTCAAAATAGGAACCAAATTAAAAAAGAATTTATTCAAATAAATGCTGTGATGAATAAAATCATGATAAACTGATTAATAAATAAAACGTTAAATAGATATGAAGAAAAAACATCTTGAACGAGCAGTTAAAGCATGGAATAATAGATTTGCATAAAGAATAATAAGATTGCATAAAGAACAATAAATGCGCATAAAGAATTTTAAGAAAATGCAATTTCATAAATTGAAGAAACACATTCGTACGCGTAAACTTCAAGCGAGCGCCTCACGTACAGCTAGGATCTTCTTTCTTTCCATGGTAAGTTACTATTTCTTTGAATATTTAGTGAATTTCTACCTAGAATCCCACTCAGCTTCTCATAATTCTGTAAATTTTTTCCTATTTGCTGATCACTCCATCATTGTTTCAGTAGTTTCAGCTGCATTAACAGTTAAATTAGAATTAGAAAAGGAAGAGTAATAGTCACAGAATGGTCCATAGCTCTTGAAGTCTGTGTTACTGAACATGCACATTTCTGTCCTTCCAGCCGTCCAGACACCAGCCTTCTGTGGTTCCTCACTCCCTTCAAAGCCATAAAAAACTTGGTCTGCAACCAGTATAAATGGCTGACCATCAAGATTGTCACTGCTCTCCTGCTGCTGGCTATGTTGGCTCTTTTCCTGTACAGCATGCCTGGTTACATGATCAAGAAAATGCTGGGAGCTTGAGATGTTGCTCAGACCCTTCTGCAGAAGGTTCCAGCACTTTCACTAACCAGATGATTTCTGACTCTCTTTCTTCCATCCCGTCGATCTACACGTTTTTCCTCAGTCGTAACATTTAAATAAAAGTAATGATATGATAGGCGTAGAGCAAGCTGGAACAACACTAAAAAGTCTCGCTCGGAAATCGTGGTCTCGGGTATTCTTCTTCTGAAAGACATATTCACGGTACATCTTCTAAGCCTTCATTAAAGTGGTATTTTGTAAACATTAAATCCAAACTACATTTAAGGTAGACATTCATTTATTTTTATTTTTTTCTGCACAATGATGCATAAAAGTCAGAGAGAAGAGAGCCGGTCTTCACTGAGGACATAGCAAGGAAATAAGGAAATTACCATGTATGCATAATGATTTGTGCTTTCCAGTACTTAAATTCTAGAAACAAACAACTCATAGATGGTCTAAGAAGTGCCCCCAAGTTGAGCCAGAAGAGTGAAAAACAGAAGTGAAAAAAATACAGAGCATTATGTTACTGTAAAAGATTAATCCTGGTCTATTAACTGGATCAGAGAGTGAATTCAGATAAAGGCTACAGAGACAAGTGTCCAACAAAACAGAGTGAAGGAACCACGCAGCAGCTACTGCATAGTAGAGGTTTCCTGAGTTGTGGAAATATATGTTTATCAGGATGCAAAACTAATGGTGCAGGTGCAAAAAATGAGAAAGGCTGATAAAGGATACTTCAAAAGTAAAGTAATGTTGTGCAAGAAGCATGAGTTTCAAAGACCTGCAGGTTAAAGTCAAAGGTTAAAAGTAATCCTTTAACTTGACACAGTTTGGAATTTGGCTCATAAATGCCACCTGAGCACCAACGTGAACATTCTCGCTGTATCAGCATGTGGGAGCTTCCTCTGTCGAAGTCGAGGATTGATCGTTTTTTAGTTTGCTGACCTCTTTTGGCTCCTTTAACATCTGTTCACATCTCTGTACTCCACCAGCCGTCCAGATATTGCCCTCCTCTGGTTCCTCATCCCTTTCAAAGCTGCAAAACACCTGGTGTGTGACCAGTACAGGTGGCTGACCATCAAGATTGTCACTGCTCTCCTGCTGCTGGCCATCTTGGCTCTTTTCCTCTACAACATGCCTGGATACATGGTGAAGAAAATGTTGGGAGTTTGAAAAGACAAAACAAGCAAACAAACAAAACAAAAAAAAAATCCAGAAGAGGTTTTCAGTTATCCACCATGTGCGTCAGTAACACATTCTGTTCTTGCTGAATATTTTTGCTTATTGGAATTTGATGAAAATAACTGATGCATTAGTAAAATGTTACTAAAACAATGGAATTGCTAAAAAAATATATATCTTGAGTGTTATGCAATCCTGGCTGTTAATGTGCATAAATCTCACATTTCTAATGTTGTGATGAGTCTGTTTCTTGAAATGTTTCCATTCTTAACACTTAACTCAATGTCCACTTTTTGAAAAAAAAGA
The DNA here is from genome assembly GCF_036924035.1 of Leuresthes tenuis. Taxonomy (NCBI): domain Eukaryota; kingdom Metazoa; phylum Chordata; class Actinopteri; order Atheriniformes; family Atherinopsidae; genus Leuresthes; species Leuresthes tenuis. The sequence goes on from NW_027325369.1 coordinate 15,830,076, forward strand.
ATTGTGGTATTTAAGGTTTTGTTGAAAAAGACTGGAGGATTTGTAGCATAGTCAGCCTGGTTTGGAATTAGGACCTTCTTGCTGTTTGACATGTGAAATTTGTGAATAAAATTACCTCTGTTCCATTCAGTTGTGCAGTAGTTGTGTCATTTGTATTTATGCACGATTGTTTGGTGTGTGATATGAGACTAAAAAGTTGTGTATTTTCATCTGAAAATATCCAATAGAAAACTGCTATTTTTGCTCGTTTCCGCTGAGATATTTCAACTGTGGCGACCTCCTTGGGTTCACTAACACTCTGTTTGCTTCTCTGTACTCCACCAGCCGTCCAGATATTGCCCTCCTCTGGTTCCTCATCCCTTTCAAAGCTGCGAAACACCTGGTCTGTGACCAGTACAGGTGGCTGACCATCAAGATTGTCACTGCTCTCCTGCTGCTGGCCATCTTGGGTCTTTTCCTTTACAACATGCCTGGATACATGGTGAAGAAGATGTTGGGAGCTTGAAAGATGTGCTGGATTTGACTGTTTTATGCTTAGAGTTTTTTGCCACTTAACAGGACACATATACAAAATCTTTTTTTTTTTTGGAACAACATATATGGCTTAGCTAAACACAGGATAATTCTCATACAGACATACAATCATTAAACTCCATTCATAAAGTGTAATTATTTGCTATTTCACAGTGATGGTAGTTAGTTTTATTTTGTTGAAATTAACATTATCACTGCTTTTTTTGTTGTGATTGCCGTGGAAGTTGCTGCAAAATAAGACTATGAACTGTGTATCAATTGTTTGGTAACCTTGTGTGACAACTTGGGAATAAAGTGACAGCAATAAACGTTTCAAGAGTTACTTGTGCAGAGAAGTCTTTAACTCATAACATTCACACTGTTAACATTAATCGTGTCAATAACTGGAATAATTTCTTGTCTTTAAAAAACAAAACACTCAGTCAACAACATATATCAAGACAAAAGAATTTTTCTTTTTCTTTTTGAAGACTTGTGTAATTTTGTCGAATGCACACAAAGTTCTTCATAACAAGATGAGGAAGACGCTCAAAGAGATTGGTCAGGAGTTAAATGTTAAAATGGTAAGGGAATCGTTGTGGTTTGCAAGGAGATTATAAAGTAAAAGGTATGCTTGGAGGATGCGGGCATCGACCCCACTATCTCTCATTGTGTCCCATCAACTTCGCCAAAACCAGCCCGAAGTAGACTCAAAGTAAGCCCACATTAGCCAATCACGTATCCCCCCATGTGGCTTACTTTTGACCAATCACGGTTCCTCCCTCCTCTCTGGCATACTTTTCGGTATAGCGAGCGCTCTACTATTTGAGCTAATTCCCCTGCTGAAAATAAAAGGCACTGAGAGATGAAAAATAACATTGATCTAGGAATTTTACTCTGGTTGTCTGTATTGCGACGTTCATAATTTATTTTGGAGGATGAAACGATTCAACAGCTTCTAAAATATCTGTGGTACTGTGCTGCCATCTACTGGTCGGCGTTGGAAATAACATCAAGCTTAGTGCACTGCGTTTTCTCTGGAGTGGTCAGATCATCGAACCCCTCTGAATTAAAGTAAGTACGACGTTAGAGTAAGCATGCACAGGTGAAATGTATTATGTATGTATGTATAAACTCGGTAATGTGCAGAATGTATATTTAACGCTCCTATCGTCTTCGGTGTTGCAAACAAGTAGACCTGCGATGCGGGGAAAGCGTTTGTTCACGGTCACTTTCTTTTCTATGAATTGGATGCTGATTTGCAGTCAGATTTAAATATGAAGCCGTAATCTAGTGGCGATAAACTGAATACTCACTCAACTGTTAACTGAAAGGATGGAGGATGCGGGCGTCGAACCCGCGACCTCACGCAAGCGAGCGCTCTACCATCTGAGGTAATCCTGATCCTATAATGAGGAGGATCTGTACAGTATCTGGATATGGCATTGGTGACCATTTAGACATTTAGACACAGCTATTAGACTTTGGTGGTAAAGACCAGGGTGTAACTCTCTAATTCGGCTGTGTTAACATGCTCATTAGGACTCTGACCTCTGTGAACTAAAATGGTCCCGTGCTATCAATAACTATCTTACAATTCCACAGATTACAAAAGTCACTGTGACATTCAGAAATAAAAATTGGCATAACTTTGAACCAACTATCCTCGAAGTTAAACTAACTTTGTACCTTTGTAGGACTCACTTTGTGACACATTTGAGCTTTCCTTCTACCCAGTCAAATGTCCATTAAAAACATTTTTTTTTTAAATAATACACCACAGCCATTTGTTTCACAACTGTTTATTTATTCAAAACTCAAAAGATGAGTGTTCTGTAGACATGGTCAATGGATGCGTGTTCCAGAGAGGAGACAATAGCCAGTTTGTAAAGTAAAAAATAGCTCGGTGAGGACATGAGACTTCATTGTTTAATTTGATGCGAATCATGACCAGTCAACAGAGGTCCCAGATCTCTAAATAGGGACTTTCTTTCAGGCGAGAACTCGTAAACTCCGTACTTTCACCGCAAATCAAAAGTATAAACACGATATGTTGAGCAGTAAAACATGACAAAAGCTGTCATTTGGAAATGTGTATGTTTTGTTTCTTTGTCAGGCCTACTGAATATTTTAGAGAAAAACCTTAGAACTGCTACATAACCATGTTACCAGAAGGTGCCTTTCCAGCTCCTAAATTTCACCTTGAAGGCTGCCGCGTGTCAGCCTAAAAGATACAGTGGCAATAAACCAGGATCGTGCAACATCAGACAAAATCTCCACACAAAGTACATTTACAAAATATCACTCATTCACAGTCAATGTGTAACATTCTCATGCTCAGATATGTTGCTGATCAATAAGGATTAATCGCAGAGCACTGATCCTTTACCTTGAGTCATCACACCCAAAAATATCTCCTCTGGCACATCTACTTGCTTTGAACCCACCACAACAAACGCAACGAGCTTGATGCGGACTCAAGCACAAACCCTAACTCACAAAGCCTCGGCTTTCAATTCATGTACAGTAGGTTTGCATCAGTGCTACAGAAAGTTAATCTAAATTAAATATAAGTTAAATAAATAAGAAATAGCTATTAAAAAGTCACTTTTGTTACAGTTTTAGTAGCTCAAAGAGTGTCCTCGTGGCACATCGGAGCAGCGTTGTTCTGTGCTCTAACAGTAGTATTAACAGTGCACAAACGGCAAATAAATAACTCCAGAATCAGCAAAGACATTAATCTTTTAAAAATCAAAAGTGTTTGGTAATATTTACAGACTTAAACTCACTGTTTGCTCAATTTTCAGCTCAAGTTTCTGCGTCGTTCATGCTGAAGTGACCGGGATATGTCATACATTACTGTTACTGTGTAAGTGGAGGCGGTGAGGAGCAGCAAATGATAATTCAGAGTAGTTGTGTATAGGCGGTCTTATTTGTCGAAAGCGTGCAGAGAGTAGAAAATAAATGAGGACAAAAAAGAAAAGAGAGGAGAGATGGGGATGCTGAGTGGAGAGAGACCACGGGCTCAGTATTCATCCTGGTCCAGATGAGCTTGTTCATCGAGCTCGTCGTCTTCTGGAGGTGCAAAACCTTCCTAAAATACAGGATAGAAAAGGATAATCATCGGGTTTCCTGTTTCATTTGATATGCTTTCAGTCAACAATGTTGATGAAGAAGTCATTTCCACAGTTACAAATACCCAATCCTAAAGGACGGGTGTACCTCTGTTGCGTAGAGAATGTGGATTATCTTGCTGAGGATGGGGTTGTTTTCGCTCTCGTGTTCCTGGCAGATCAGCTCGATGTCCCGTAGTTTGCTGAAATAGAAGTCTCTCTCCTTCTCTAGACCATCTACAGTCAACTTCAACTCCATCAGCTTAGGAGGAGAGAAAAGTATGCACAAGATGCGGGTCAAAAACTGCTCTGAAACATGTCTGTTTTGGATAGCGAGATAACAGCATATCTTATCGTCGGTTTCTATTTTTCATGGTAGAGAGTTAACTCATATTTGTGACCCAACAATGGAGTGTCCTCCTGAGTCCGTGCAGTAATTTACAAGTAATCATGTCTATTTATAATGTAGTGCCATTCAATACTAGCTTTTTAGCCTCGTTCCTCTGTATGATATCACGGATCTTGTATGCACCTGTAATATATGTAAAAACATTTATTCTTTGCAATTTTACATCGAGAAGTTTTTATCTTTTTAATATTTGTCAAACAACACTCAAAGAGTGGTGACTTTGGACTTTTTCTTCCCACTTCCTGTGGTATTTTAAAACATCTTATCCTGTAAACTCGTGTGTGCTATGTTTCCTGGCCTTGTTTTCTTCACACACCCGGAGTCCAGTCGGATACCGTGTGCTTAGGAAAAGAGCTCTCTAACGATCAAAGCGACGGCGGATCCTTTTCAGTTGTACCAACTGTGATTATGAGGGCAGGATGATGAGTATGAGCATCCTGTGACAACACTGTGATGCACTTTTTCAAGACTTTCTTTCCTTTTAAAATTAATTAATTAATTAATTTAATGAAAGGTAGCGTTATATATTATCTCGAATACATGAGACATTTTTGCTTAACATTACATATGTTTTCCAGTATTTTGTTGCCTCTTCATTTGAAATTGCGTTGCAGGAATCTCTTATTTCTCAGTCACTTCCAATCTCTTGTGTGTTTGTACTTTGCACTTTGTTTGTTTCTATGTGGGGTTGCGTTATTTCCAAACTGTCACATTTTTGAAAAAAAAAAGTAGTTTTAAGGTGATATGCTTGACCTCGGAGATGATTCGGTCAACATTAAAAGCAACACGGTGGAAAAAAGGCTAATAGTGACGAGCATTCACACTGGTACCTTATCCGAGAGACAGATCCAGATGTGACATAAAAAATAAAAACTTGAAAGCATTATATATTTGCACCCAGTAGACGTTAATCCAAAGAGAGTCTGTTAACATACACTAAATGATGATGTGGTTTGACAGTGCACCTCTCCTAACTCTCCATGCAACTCTACCTGTTGATTTAGCTCCACGATCTCAGCGTCGCTGCCCCCATTTCTAGACAAGGATGGATTCTTCCTCATGGCAGGAGTGGGGTGCTGGACCCGCTGCGGTGTTGGCATGTTTTTGGGAACTGTTGGAGATGTCCGCTGTGGTCCTGGAGTGGTCAAAGACGGTGACAGCTGTTTAATGCTTGTGTTATTACCAACAGTGACTGCACTTACTCTGGCTTTAGAGCAGTAGTGGCGATGAGTGCAGCACATTATAGAGCACAGATGCTGTCAGCTTGTAGCATGATGTGCCTTTGATGTTCATTTTGGGGTTTTGAAGTTTTTTTTCAATAGTCCTCAGATAAGAGACCAAAGATATAAAAGAACCAAATCATACATCTAACCTAACCGTGAGATAGCTGAAAGTTTAGCCTTTTGGAAATGGAAATCTTTGGAAGAAAAAAACCCAACCAAACCTCTATGAGTGCTTCAGCAAAGGTATCTCAAAGACAAAACATGCTAACATACATTATCATAATTAAAAAAGAAAAAAAATGCAGTTATTATGCCCACTTTCACCCACACTGCTTACCAGTGACGGAGTCACTAAGCCGGCAAGTCAAATTAGATTGTTTGCCATGATTTTCAAGCAACAGAGCAGGGCTGTTCAGGCTGACTCAGGCTCTTGTTAGTAAAATGAGGCTAAATTTCTTGTTTATCAAACCAGCTTTCAGAGAGACAAAGCTGCCTCAGCGTTGCATCATCTGCGCAATGCAGGTCACTGGGGGAAATAACTGGATTTCAATATGTCTGCAGGTGCTCTGCCATTTCTGATCATAACCAATCCAAACTAAGGAAGAAAAGTGACAATTTGGAGTTGCAGGATGTGGATTTTCTGCCTCACTAATGCTGCATCCAGCTATGCACTGTGACGATAACCGAAATCCCAAAAGGCATATCTCCAGTGTCATAGTTGTGAGGATGCTGGGCAGTGCAATGGATCAAAGAGGACAGCAGTCATTCTGTGAATCGTGCTGCTCACACCACTTGCTTGCAGGGAGCGCTTTTGAGCCATCCAAAGCTCAGCAAGACCGTGCAGCAAAGGCAAAATTGTTTGGTTTACCTGGATTTCTCTTTGGTTTGTGGATAAAGTGATCACCTGGATTGGGGGAAGGGGCCACGTCCTGCCCCTGTCTGGCTAGTAAAGGTTCGTACTCCTTCCCGTCGTAATTGGCGTCAAAGAACTTCTTGAACCACTGCACAAATTCAAAGTTGTCCTGGAATTTTCCTTTTACGAGCTTTTCTACAGGAATAATCTGGAAAGTAGAAACAGGAAATGCTTGTAAGGCTCCACATGACACAGCATGGAGATTTAAACACTAGAAGGAGGAGGTAAAACCATGAATGATGTCAGGTTCAAAGGTATTGAATGAAAGATGAAATAAAGAAAAAGGATCCTCACTTTGTCAACGCTCATCCTTTTAAAAGCTGCTTGAAGAACTTTGAAGTTGTGTATAAATTCATGCTCCAGTTTGGCTTGAAATTTGACCTTTTTCAGAAGAATGCACCCTGGAAACAACATGTCCATGAACTGGCAATACGCCGCTCCTGAAAGACCCAAAGACACAGCAGTTTGTTTTGAGCTGCCCAACACAGCAGGCCTGGTGGAGGAATCTCGTTTTTGTTGAGCTCACCTGAACACAGCTGTTCGATCTTGGTGTAGGTGAGATGCAAAGAATCGTTGACCCATGCCAGCATGTCATGTCGGCTGAGGTTGTCAATGGAGACAGATGTGGCGTACACATTCACTGCCATCCCCGCCCTGAGACAAACAACAGGATGTATTCAGATGTTGTTTTTTAGTTGTTTAAAGGAAACTTTCAGTGGATATAGAGACACTTTTACCAAAACAACTGGCATGACTGACTTCACCTGTCTTTGATTAGCCATTGTGTGTCAATCAGGTTTTACTGATAGCCTAAGTGAGCACTTAGAGGTTCCATCCACTGATCTTCCCTGTAACACTTAGGCCTTATCTTAATTACTCCCCGTGGTCCTACCCCTCTGTTTAACAGAGGTATAGTGCCTCTTTTCTTTTAGGGATCATCTAAATTGTGATCATCTGGACATTCATAGGGGGCTTTGGTGAGCATTTGGACTAATAAACGACCACTACTCCTTGATTCCTAACAGAAAAAGGCTGTTGCAACCCTATTAGCTCAACCACACTGTTGCAGCTGTGGGCCTTTAACACCCACAGTGACCAGTCATATTGGCTTTTCGGAAGTAACTTTGATTTTTCACTGTAAACAAACATCTACTCTTTCAGTTTTAATCTACACATGTGCTGTGCTGGCAGCATAATCCTGCCAAGATTAAAACAGGAAAATCCTGGTGCTGGTGAGCTGCCTCACACATCTGCCAGCTCCAGCCTTCTCTGTGCTCACTTCGCTCGCCTGCTAATTCCTTACAGTGGTGTCATGTCAGAATGGACCAGTGACACCTCCCTGCACGAAAATGCACATTAACACTTCTCTTCGGCTGTTTGCACCTCACAGCCAAAGAATCCCGTAATGTGTCTGTCAGTTTTACTCCAAAAACTGAATCATGTTCTTTAAATTGGCATAATAGTGGTTTCTAACAACACTTGTGCACCCTCAGCAACGCGCACACGAGCGTTCTCGCATGGTGCTTGGCTGCCCTACAAATGCATGATTATTCCCTAAATCCGTGTTTCCAAATCTTTAAAGCCCTTACGCCACGCACACTATCACGCCGGCTCATCTACACGAACGGTCGTTGCTTTTGCAATGGATGTAATGAATAAGGGAAGTCACTCTATTCTCTACAAAATGTGCCGGGCCTTGGGGAAAAAAAAAAAAATCCCATTCTGACTGCAGCAAAATGCTGAGAGCAAAGCGCTGAGGTCTAATAACACCAAATGGGCGGGGGTCCGGTATGTCGAGCCGGAGCTGAGAACAATAAATGTGCCCGTTAGCTGGGAGCCTTTTGGCTGGAAAAAGCCGCAACGCTGGGTGCTGCTCTCCTAGCGGCCCCCTCTACAGGCCTCCCCGAATACCTCAGGACTGTCAGCGCACGGGAAATATCCTCTGTGTGTGTGAATAAGGCACAGCTCCCACAACGCAAACAGGTTCACATTAGAAAAAAGAAACAATTGTGATGTCCAGGCCGGTCGCTGACACGTAAATGCGTTGATACTCACCGTATTCTGATGAGTCTGTGTTGTTATTACGCTGGCAGTATTCCTTGTGGTAATGCTCGCTGCTGTCGTCGTTGTCAGACCCTGCGCGGTGCAGCGCTTGGTAACGGGCCGCCCAGTCTGAGGCTGCAACAATCCAGCCGCTATTGCGCATGCGCCCGACTCCATGCTGTTAAAGGTTCATTATAAATAGGACTTTGGCCTGTTCCAGCTGAAAGAAACGTGATGTGTCTGGTTGGATTTTAAGCCTACCATTGAGGGTTTGGGGAGGCCAGGCTTCCCAGAAATAGCTTATGTTAAAGTTTTGCCTGTTGCTGGATGAGATATGTCAAGTGCTGCCAGCGCATGCAGGCTGAAATGTTCTACAGAAAGCAGTTAGCACTGTCTGTTCACCACCCAAATTAATGTATGAATGCGCAAAGATCATGTATCACATTATCGGATTAACACAAATGTCCCCGCATGTAAGCAGCCTTTTCGTGCTGTAGCAGTTTTAGGAGAAGATGCGGTAGTTACTTGTATGTGTTTGCTAGTTCTCTGCCAGATCCATGCTGATCGATTATAGATGATTAAGTTGAGTACTTGAGCGCTGCTTTTTCTCCCATGTTTTGTGAGATCACTGAACGGTTGACCCCTTTCTGCCTTTACTTATTCACATAAAACCTTGGAATTGTGAAAGAAAAATAAGTCACTACGGGCAAGTTCTTATTCATGAAGCTCTGATCAGACATATATGATTTCATTGTGGTTTATTTGCACTCAAATCATGTGATAAAGAGCTGCAAGGAAATAAAAATAATACAGGATGTGACAACATATTGTTCAGCACCAGTGTACATCTGGGAGGGAAAAGACAAGGAGTGAAATCTTTTCAAAATTCAAACAGCAATGATCTGTATGCATTCTGGCTTAAACTTAACAAAAACGGAATAAAATCACTTACACAATTATTCACATGTAAATTAAGAAACTAACAAAAAAAATAGAAATAGACAGTAATAGAGAGCTTATGAAGGTATCAGTGCTTTGCTCAACAATCATACAAACTTTTGGTAGCATAAGAAGGCATTTCTTCTCATTTAGACACTTGGCATTAACTGAATAACATCTTAACATTGTGGATGCTTAAGTTGATGTCATCACCTTCTCTACATGCTTCACAGTGGTATGTTACATTGGTAGTGTGAGTGAGAGGAACATTTACACCCTGCCCTTTCAGACCAGTGCAAATCAAAGCTGTAAAAAAAAATGACAGGATCCACACCGACGATGTGGGACAATTCGTTCAAGGGTGTCTGTGTTCTCAGGTGTGAAAAAGGCAATTTGGGTGAGACTTTTTGCGCTCTGTGGAAAATGAATACAGTCGCAAAGAATGTAGCGTTACATAACCAATAGTTGTGCTTGGTAAAGTTGTTCTAACAATGCTACCATGCAGACGAGTCACAGCAGAGTTTCATTCACATTTGGTGAGGTGGAACAGATGTCCATTCTGATAAAAGGCTGTAAAAATGATCTGAAGTGCTAATCTGGCAATGGTGAACCACTGAACACAGACCTCATTCTTCTTCATGGAGTAATTCGATCATGAAAGGAAAACAACTCAAATAATGCTTTATAAGAATAAAAGAATTACAATGAGACTTTACTTATTTTTTTCCATCAGTTGATCAATAGCAACTATTTGTTTAATACCTGACATATCAAAGTCAGGTCAACATACTTGTAATAATCAATTATCTTTCATTCACCACGGCTCACAGTAAAAAGACATAATGTGACAGTAAATCATGTAAAAAGGCATCTAAATAGTACATGATACAAGTGCAAAATTGTATTTTACAGTGAGGTAACACAATCGCATCATAAAAACCATGACTCACCTTCACATTCCTAAAACTATTAGCAAGATACAATGCTTTTCCCTAACATGATCCAATACCAAAGTAACTCAATAACAACTCATTCTTATCTGCTGCTTATGTTTGGTTAATATGGGAATGAAATTTGGTAGCTTTAACCACGTTTCAAAATTTTGCCAGGTCATTATGCAGTATTGTTATGGCAAAGTCATACAGTTTTACAGTTCTAAGTGACTGCCGAGTTTAAAATAAAAAAAAATAAAAAAAACACGACCCATTACTCCACACATATTCTAAGATCAAGTCTTCTTGCTTGGCCATTCCATTTTTCTCAGGCGTCGTTCTTTCTCTTCGTGTAAAGGCCGTCTGGTTGGTTACCAGATCCCGCTGGATCTCCCCCCAGGAGGAGCCAAGATCCTGGCTGAGGATCTCTTTGGAATGTTGTCATCAATCTGAGCACCTGGAGGCACAGGGAAGTGGTTTTGGGTGATTTTAACAGTGAAACACAACAAACTAGTATTTCCTTGTATGTGCAGCTTAGTAGTATTTTCTAGCGGTATTGCAAAGGGGGTCTCTAAACGGCTTAAGTTCTTGGCAGCTGGGAGAATTGCAGCATGCTTAAAAGATGAAAGCAAATCTTCACATTCCATTTATTCTCAAAACGGTTGCTGCTGCTAGCAAGTGCTTGTTTGTAATATAAAAATGAACATTTCCTTTGGCACAAATCCTTTTGCCCACATAAAGGTTGTATTTGAATAGGGTTCATCTTCCATAACCAAATGATTCGAGACCTCACGGGTCAACTTTTTAGTTTGTTCTTGTTAAAACTGTCCTAAGAACCTTTCCCTTTCTCTGAGTCAGCTGTGATTGTATTGTGGTCAGAACTCTGTGTTGTGGCCGCAGCAACCCCGGTTAGAATCCAGGTCCCGACAGAATGATTTATGTGGTCAGGATGGCTGAGTGGTCTAAGGTGCTGTCTCCCCTGGGGGTGTGGGTTCAAATGCTACTCCGGACCTAAAAGACTTCTCCTGGAGCAGCAATTTCCCTGGCGACCCGAGTTCACTCTTTCCAGTCTATTCTATAAGTCTAGAGCATATTGCTACTGCTGTGGTTTGAAAAGAGCTATAAACATCCAAGTTAAAAAGGCTAATAAAAAATAATTGATTGATTTTGTCAGATTGACAAAATCAAATTTTCCCAAATTTTCATTGTCTAACAGCTGATGTGGGCATTTTCTGTGCCAAAAATAAATTCTTTCTAGGCCTAACAGCACCCTCATCAGGCCAGTTTTTGGATTAAAGGCCAGAAGCAGCAATATTATCAAAATTAAGCTACCAACAGTGTTGTCAGTTTTTATTATTAGACACAGACTGAAAAATACCTAATTCTATGCACAAATAATGTCAAAACACAGGCTTGTATTAATTTGCTGCTCCTCACCAGACAAGCTGAAGCTGGACTCGTGGAGGTCCCTCACACCCCCGTGACGGGTGCAGGGCCGTGTCGGGGTGTCCAGATCTGAACCTCCAAAATCCCTCTTTCCTGAATTTAGCACGGCCACAACTTCACCTGTGTAGGGCTCCCGCTCCACAGGTTTCACCGCCTGGCTCTGGTGGAACAAAATGTCAGCAGACATGAATAGCATAACTATACATTTGAATAGTGGCTGGTGCCAAAATTCCTGTAGAATCTATAATACTAGTGATAGTCACCTGCGCTATGTAGTGAGTATAGTAAACGGCTAGAATGGATTGTACCTAGGAAACTATTCTTGCTTCCTTTGTATATGTAGTGGTAGATGGAGTAAGTGCAGTTTAAGCAGTAATGCAGAATGCAAAACACCTGTGGCAGTGTAACATTATGAAAAAAAGCTATCAAAGTCAGTCCAATACCTTTTCCCTCTGAACCATCTTCTTGTAGAGGTAATCTGGGAAAGTCCTTAGTGGGCAAAACTTCCCAGAGCCCTCGGCACATGTGAACATGCCGTTTTCATAGACCAGACGGCCACGGCTGATGGTAACCAGGGGCACCCCGTGACAACGAAGACCCTCGTACAGGTTTATATCGCCTCCCTGGACCTGGTTATCCACTGAGATGGTCCTGCAGGCAGAGGTGGTTACTCAGTTACTGAGTTACTTAGTTTAGCTTGACAAAAACTAGGTCAGCCTCTGACACTGGAGATAAAAGCTGCAGTGAGACAAGCCAGTCGATAAATGGATGGATTGAGTTTCATACTTGGATCCCTCGGGGTCCCAGACCACCACATCAGCATCTGCTCCAGGGATAATCCTGCCTTTCCTGGGGTAGAGGTTGTAGATCTTGGCTGCATTTGAGCTTGTGACTGCAACGAAGCAATTCTCGTCCATTTTACCTCCAATCTGTGAATCATAGATAGCAGACATACATTCTACCATGTTTCAAATCCTAGGGATAACTTTAAAAATCTACATTATTTCACACATTAAGAGCAGGCGAAGATGTTTTTGAACCTCTATGGCACAAATTAACTTCTTAAACATTATATCCATAACCACCAAAAACAAAGCAGATGTCCTATCTGTGGAAGTTTTCTTGCAGGCAGGAACAAGAGGGCAACACATACCACTCCCTTCTCCCAGATGACGCTCATGCGATCCTGAATGCCAGGAAGCCCGTGGGGGATCTTTGTGAAATCATCCTTGCCCATGGCTTTCTGGTTGATGGTAAATGGGCGGTGGTCGGATGCCACCACGTTCAGCGTGTCACTGTGGCCAGACAGAGGAGGTCACACTTAATCACATTTATTGCTGCATCAGTGACAGAAACCAGAAACACTGACATTAGCTGGCATTAATGAGAGATTTTATAGGCTTTTCCTTACTTTCCCAGCAGACTCATTAGGAAATTTGGAGTATTGGGGTCCAAGCGAAGAGGAGGCACGGTGACGTGGGCAGCGGCGTGAGACCAGTCCTGATGATAGTACTGCATGCCATTCAGGACAGCATGGGCTGTGCTTGTTTCTCCATGGACCACCTTACCTATGATCAGACAATGTGGAACACAGATTAAACCGAGAGACAGCAAAAAGAAAAGCAAACAAACACCGACTTGTCCAGAGGTGCATACTATCTGTACGTAAACTTCTTTACCACCAAATGTAGAAGACTGTTAGCCTCACCTTGCATCTTGGCTGAAGCCACTACATCTCCTGCAGACATACTGGACACGTTTACAAGATAGATTGGGCAGTGGGCCTGAAAAAAAAAAAAAAAATCAAAAGATATTCAATGGTTTTGGAACTAACTACGGTCATGCTATCAGGTTATGCTGTGAGGCTGCAAAGGCTGTAGTGATGCTTTAAATGAAATGCTAATCTTAGCATGCCCCCATACTTACAATGGAAATACTAGTATGACTTCACACTCTTGAATCCACAACGATCTTAGCTTCACATACAGTATTTTAGCTTTCCGCATATTTAATTTTCTTCCTGACATCTTACCCTGTTGGCGATGGTAATTGCTCTGTGTGTTGCTTCTGCTTCCAGCTGTAAAGGAACCAGGTTGTGAGGAATCATACAGTAGTACTGAACTAATCTAATCAGAAATGACTTTTTTGCTCTCGTCAAGATATTCTATTTATGGCTGCTTAACTCTGAGCATCATACCTCTTCAGGCCGGCTGATTTCAATCCCCTCTGGACCGCTTATGCCCAGGTCTAACGCTTCCTTAGCACCCTGAGAAAAGGCAAGATTTAAAAATGAGAATATAATAAATCAATGTAAAAAGCGTCTCTTAATTCTTTAGTGTGGATGAGTACTTTTAACACCAAAGTTTTATTTGCCACATTTATGATAACAGTGGCCAATATTTTAAAATTAAGTTGTATTAATTAAAAGGACATAATCAAAAATCATATGGTTTTAAAATAAGATAAACGCAACCTCAGATGAACAACAACACATGACATACAACACTGTCCTTATTTATTTTACATAAACTAAGCCAAAATGCAGAAGCAGTGTGAGAAAACTAAGTACACCCCATGATTCAGTAGTTTGTAGAACCACCTTTGGCAGCAATAACTTGAAGCAACCGTTTTCTGTGTGATGTTATCAGTCTCTCACATCTTTGTAGAGGAACTTTGGTCCACTCTTCATCACCACATTGCTTCACTCTCTTGAGGTTTGCGGGCATTTGTTTATGCTGTGTTTAGGATCATTGTCCTGTTGCATGACCAAGTTTCAGCTAAGTTTAAGTTGTCAGACAGATAGCCTCACATTTGAATTTAGAATGCTTGAATCGTCAGCCCTCCATCACTGTGCTTGACAGTCGGTATGATGCGTTTGTGCTGGTATGCTGTGTTTGTCTTTCTCCAAACATGGTGCTGTGTATTGAGACAAACATTAGCCTCTGTCTAAAGGTGATTTCTCCACAGGTTTTGTGGTTTGTTCAGATGTAACTTTGTAAACCTAAGCTGAACTTGCTGCGACAACCACGTCTGGGTATGCTCGCATCTGTCTTTAATGTTTTAAACTTGTCAATATTTTTTCTCTAAATAGGTTGGAAACGGTCTTATAACCCTTCCCAGATGGATGGGAAGCAACAATTTCTTCTGGACGATCACTGCTAATGTCTGTTAATACACACCTGAATGCTTCAGACCAGCAATCTGCCAAAAACTAGAGGTGCTCAAACTTGGTAAAAGTTAATTAATCAAGTGCATTTGATTAGCTGCACCTGCTTATCTGATTTAACTAACCCCTACCAATGGAGATCTCACTATGTGAAATTCTTCCAAAACGGGTGGAGTTGGCAGCAGCTGATCAGTCACATTCAAATATTTCTAATATAGTCGGCTGAAAAGCATCCAAAGAGGAAGGAAAGTTACCCAAAAAAAAAGAAAAATATTGCCAACTATGCATAAATTAACTGATCAATACTACTGCCATGGCATTCGAGCACAAGTAACCATTTACGATTGTGTATTTTATTGATTTATTGATTGAAAAAGCTGCAGTCTCACTCTGTCAGCTATGCTGGCTCATTTGTAAAATCTTAGAAATAAAAGAGGATTCATTTTCTCTGTAAATGTCAATCAGTGAAATTATCGGGAAAGTTGATCATATGTATGACTGCACACAGATTCATCCTCACCTCTGCCACCAGCTCGCCATTCTCAGCATGGACCCTTGCAATGGCTCCAATGTCCTTACAGTGCTGCAGGACCTGGAAGAGCTCACTGTCCCTCAGCATGAACATGTCCTTATAAGCCATGAACATCTGAAAGGAACTGACTCCTTTCTCTCTCACCAGTTTCTCCATTTCAGCTCTCACCTGTAGGAGGGGAAGTGGAAATGAGTTCCAGCGTCAATCTGCTAAAGTTGGAATGAATAAAAATGGAAAATGATGGGATTTCTTCCCATGATTCTGTTGCTGTGCTTTTATTTATTCTTGTCAATAAGCAGATAATAAGACAATAAGACATATTGTAGTTTTTCAAAACATCAAGAACAGCTTTGAACAAGCTTTGAACTAAATTGATCAAGAAAGAGTCAACAATGGTCAGTCATTTCATTATGCCAAAAACTCGTTGGCATAATGAAAGTAACGCACACATCTTCTGAATGTTGAACACTGTTCTTATCTAACAATTTAAGGCTAAAGTGAAAAGGTACGACTGGGTGGCAGAAAATGAAAGACACGAATGGGGAAACATTGTGTTTTAGTACCTTGGGTCCCCACCAAGTAACTCCCACGTGCAGAGCGTAGTCACAGCAGGATTTGGAGTCCGCCGAACTGCGACAATTCTCGTAGGCTTCCAGCAGAGACTCATTCTTCTCTGGCAGAACATGTCCAATCACCATTGTTGTACCGCCAGCTAAAGCAGCCTAGAAGAAATGCAAACATTAGCTCTTAAGTTATGTAAAATGCAAATAAAAAAATACTTGTTGTCTTTGTTGAGCTATCCTCTCCGTTATGACAGTAGTTTTTTTTGCCATTCATATATTCTTTTATCAAGTTTTTCAAAATGTATTATCGATTACAAATTAAGACTTAAATGAACGAGCCTGAATAAAATTAGCAGAACATAAATACACATGAAATTAACAATAAACTCATTAAGTGACATCAAAGCAGAGGACATGGATTCATAGTGACACAGTTAATTCTGAAAGAGCTGTAATCTGCCAATCAGCACAGATACATCATAAACAGTAAAACCTTTAATGTTTATCTTTATCGTCATCTGCATATAACTGTTGATTTAAAAAGCTGACTGACTGCTCCTCACTGTGTAATGGTGAGGTATGTCAACAATATAAATTGATTACAGCCGGAGCACTTTCTACTTTCTCATCCTCTAAAAACAGATTTACTGCAGTAAGTCTTAATAACCCCAACAAATGAAGACAGAGTGTGTTTTGTGTGTAAGTGCATGCTTCACTGAGCATCTGTCAGCTGACCCAAGAGGGAGTTGGGTAGTGTGCACTGGGAAGGAGGACGGGTGGGATGGGGGCGTGGGTCTGGGAACCATTGTTTCTCAGCACAATGGCATGCGTGAAAAGGCTTTGCGGCAGTCTTTGCAGCAGCCCCCTGGTATCCATGGAAACAGATACTGATCTGCATTTGTCTCCAGACTTTTTTCTGGAGCACGGCAGCAGCAGAGCCAACAGGGAGGGGCCAGGAGGGAGAAGGAGAGAGGGATGAGTGGTGAAGATGGTGAACAGTGGAGAATAGTGTCTGTCACCGGTGCCTGTTCGGTCACACCACCCGTCACCTCTCAGCTCCCATCATCTCACAGTGCTACAGAGCGATGAGTCATCATGGTGCCCCACAGCAGAGCAGGCTATCCCAGTTTCATCCATGATGACTTCATTCAGCAGCTATCAGCCTAACAGCAAAGTGCCAAATCATCTTTGCGTGAGGCTGGTGAAAAACACCAGTCACCCTTTGAAACGTCCAGAAAAAACACATCAAGAAATTATAAAAAAGTTCTAAAAAATACTATTACAAGCTGTGTCTGGTTTGCATTTCCTTTTTAGTTCCTGTTTAAAGCTAAAAGTGTGAGCTAAGGAAAAAACACAAGTATAATTTTTTTAAGAAATTACCCAAATTGTGTTTTTATCTGGTTTATGTTCATTTGTCAAAGAATTGGGGACATCTGGGTAAGGAAACTATTTTGACAAACCAGAGACTTTTGCTAGTTTTGTTTGAAAACCAACTTTAACAGTATATTGCCCCAAATGATCTAGCTTTAAAACACTATTCTTTTATCATTTATGTCTTAGTAACTGTCTGTCCTTCAGAGAAAACAGAAGAATGTCTGCTCTTAAATTGACACCATCATCCCACAACATGCAGTTTTCATTCTGTTTTGCTTTACATATTATACTGTTTTACTATTGCATTTTTATGGTTGAGAAATATGATATTCTAACTTCTTCCTTGTGTAGGAAGAGTAATTCTGACAAACACATTTTGATCCTTGAATAATGAGAGGCATCAAAACCAAAAAAACAAGACACATCATTGACATCTTGGCTAAAATTAACACCAGTGGAAATCATTTGGTTGTCTCACTATCTGAAGTAATCAGCAACATAAAAAATATAGCAGAAAGACTGCGCTCCATGTTTTATGATGAAGAACTAAGACTATGTTCCTATCTTAGAAGGTGCTTTAACATAAAGCTTGCTAGACCTTTCATTCCATTCATTTCCAGCTGGTTATTACCTTGGTGCCGCTGTAGTAATCATCTGCCGTGATGGCGTTCATGAAGCTCTCCTCCAGGTGGACACTAGTGTCGATGCCCCCAGGAAGCACAAGTTTCCCCGAGGCGTCAATCACTTTGGCCCCTCCTGGGATCATCAGCTCCTTCCCCACCTGCTGGATGATGCCGTTCTCGATGTAAACGTCGGCCTCCTGGGTACAGTCGTCGTTCACCACCTTGCCGCCCTTTATCAGGATCCGCACCATCGCCGCGCTGGAGGACATGGCTATTGCTCTGTGAAGAGGAGAGAAACAACGTTTTTTTCAGTGGGGACTTAAGCGTTTTGGTTAAGACTGATACCACACCATGGCAAGCTGAGTCACAGAAAACTAAAAAAACTCCATCTAATTGCAAGTTGATATACAACAAAAGTCAAAACAAATCAGAGAAAATGTGATTTTTTTCATTACCTCATTCTGAGACAGCGTAATAAGGCAGGAGAGGAGAGAAGGCTCAGCGATGCTACTCTGTGACCAGTCTGTCACACTGTGACTGACATCAGCTGCAACACTGAGTCGGCTGTGTCAGTCACCGCCTGAGACCTGACGTCCCAGAGGACAGTGAGGATGTGGTAAACAGAAAGAAGCTGAAACCAGTGGTGGTGAACAATAAGCCAAACAAGGGTCAATAAGGCCATTATTTTGAGGGGCTAAAGAGGCATAAAGCTACTTACAATGATGTCCAACAGACTGGGAAGCTTATCAGTACTAACCATAATGGCTGAAAACAACTAAAGTAAAAACAAATCGCTCACTAAAGAGCTCGACTGCACAAACTGAGAAATCAAAGTGCGGGAACGGTCCAAAAAAAAAGAGGAATACAAATGTTTTGCTGCTCTATCTGTATTCTAGTGTGGTTAACTCAACCTTAAAGACTGTTGATTTTTTTATGTTCTCATGTGTACGTCTAAAACAACAATCCTGCACCCTGAGTGAAAGTGAGTTCCCATTGGAAAAAGCCATCACACCTGCGGTCAACTTAAAATCCTGGGTGTATTTAACGAGCATGTTTTTGGACAGTTGATGGAAGGCAGAGAACCTGGAACATGCAAAGCTCACACAGATCTGCCAAGTTTTGGACCAGGAACCTTCTTTTGAGGCGACCACAACACCGCAGTCTCTTTATCAAGAGCAACTATGCATCGTTAGCTGTCAGTGGTGACTTTGTCCCTTTAAGATTACACAAGGCTCCACAGTTTTAACCTGTAGGACAGTTTTTCTGCCTTAAAAGGTCCTTTTCTTAGAACTGTACACTTGGGTACAGAAATGACACTCGTGTTTCTCTGTGTGTGCTCGAGTTCGTTCCCAGCATTTGGGTAAGCCTCACAAAAATCTAAAAATATTTGTGGAACCTCGACGTGTGTGGTAGCAAAAGAAGCACCATGCAGTATCTCCAAAAGAAAGCCCAGGAAAAAATGAGGAGAGTAAAGTAAAGAGTTGAGCCACACCATGGAAAAGGAAAAGAAGCATAATTGCTGGTGGCTTATGTGCAAATAACAACTGTGGTTGGGTAAAAACCAATTCTACCACACACAGTTATGGTTATTTTTACCCACTCTGTTGCCATGTTTGGATAGAGACTACTTAAATATCTGAAAGGGTTTCTGAAAGGGTTTAGAAGAAATCCTCTAAAATAGCAGTAAGCAGGAGCCAGGAGTTTAAATCTTTTAACTGTGCCGGGCAAAGGCGTGTTTTTCAGTCCAGGTTTTTAATATTTAAACTGAACTTTTTGTTCGTTCCAAAAAGGAATAATGGAAAGATATTTTTTAAAGTTTTCTCTGTTTGTGTCCAATCCAAATTTTGTGGGGGGCTGATGGGATTGCTGGTTTGCTCCTATAAATGTGGCTTTACTCTGATCTGTCAAAACTCTCACTTTGTAAAAATCACACCCACGTTGTGCAGAAAACATTCTCTTTGAAACAGTTCTTGAGGAGACCAGGAGTGATTGGGATACCATCATTGACCAACTAGTCATGAGTAACAAAGAAACAATCTCCAAGATCAAGCCCACACCCTCCCCTCCTTCCCTTCAAACCACTGTAGTAATGGTGTGATGTCTTCTCTGTGTGTGCGTCTGTGCGTGTGGGTCCACCCTTGCGTGCGTGCAGGATGCGTACGTATGAGGGTGCGGCAACTTTACTGCATGGCATACACACATCCAGATCTGATGAACGATAATGTCTGAGGAGTGGCTCATTCTTGAAAACCTACCCTCTGTTACTTACAGGTTACATGTTAAACTGCACTCTTCCCCTCCAGAAGCCTGAAGAGGCTACTACAGATGCAATGGAGAATTATTACAACCCAGCACTGTGGAAGTTGTTTATTAGCCAATAATAAACAGGTGAGCGTATGTTGCCTGTTTAAAGAGCGACACAGTAAATTAATGTAAATGTTCTAGATGCGACTGTGAGACTCAGTTGGATTCACACACCTAAATTTGATAATTTGACCTACATTTAATGAGTCCAAATAAAAGAAAAAGAAAAAGTCAACCGTGACACATGTATTTAGTGTGATTCTTAATAAACACAACGGCCAGCATTTTGGGTTCGCTGATTTACGGTGGACGCAGTGAGATGATGACACCTGACACAAAGAAACCGGTCTCCATCATGATCGGCTGCACAGTGTCCTAGAAACCGTGGTCCCATTTCTTAGTCCGCCCTCCCACAATAAGCGCCTCTGTGCCATCAAAGTGGCCTCGCGTGGAAATAACACAGCCCCGAAGAGGTGCGGTTGCATTTCAAGGTGCGAATAAATCCCGAGGAGACTGGCAGGCAGGCAGGCAGGGCAGACACCCTGACGTGTAGCCGAGGTGGGCATGGAAACAAAGTCTCCTGGCAACAGGAGAGGATTTCCCCGCAGACAGAGGGGAAAATAAGGCTGGTAATGTGGGGGACATACCTTCTCAATGGGCCTGCTGCTGATGCTGCTGCTCCACGCTGCTCTCTGGTTACTTTCTGACAGGAACAGAAGGCAACACAATCCGTGGATGGCACTTCCCAAGGAGATACACACACCAGATGGATACCTTCCTGGCCGGTCCGCCACCAGCAGACCGCAGCATCACCCCCATCAAGCCAGCGTGGAGATATAAGAGCCACTTCTGAGTTAGCTTTTCAAAATAAAAGCTCAGCCCCCCCAGTGCTACATCTAAATTAGAGGAAGGGTTTATAGGCTTCAAATAAACCTCTTCATCAGTGCTGTAAGTGGTAGACAGTCGACTCCATGGCCATTACATGGGCTCTCTCATCCTTATTTCATCACCTATAAAGCGGAAAGCTGGAGTTGATTCCGAGGTCCAAGGTTCATATTTGAGTGCTGTAGTTAAAAGCAGCTTTCATCAAACATTTTGTCCATAGCCTGCCCAAAGAAACATTCTGGGTAATATCAAAAGGTCTGTGTGCATAAGGCAGATAGGTAAATGATGGAAGAAGAGAAAAAGAAGCACCCTGCCGTGCTTTATTATCATTATCCAAGCCTAACATAAGAGAAGACATTAAAATAGAGAGGGCTCACCAGAGGATGCAAACTATTAATAAGCCTCAATATCAGTAGAAAGGGCGGATTAAACTTTGTCTGAAGTATACTGAAAAGCCAGAGCAGCTCTCCAACAGCACGGTTTGGACAAATGAAATTGAAATCAATCTGTGCCAGAATGACAGGAAGGAAAACGTGTTGGAAGTCCTCATGATCTGAAATAAATAAGATCAACTATAAAGCATTGCAAAGGAGAAATCCCTCACTTTGGTGATGTCAGACAGTCAATGCTTGCATGGAACTGTTGACAAAGTGTTCAAATGTATCATTTTATTCATGGTGATATTCACAAAGCAAAAGCTGGATCCCCTGAGAATGAAAAGTCTACATTTCAATGACCTGTAATACCAAAACCTCTCTTTCAATTTGGACGTTCATACCATCACACTAAAAGTGAGTATTTGAGCTCTTTGAACTCATTGTCTGAAAGTAAATGTGTCTTGTCATGATTTGATAAACAGTCAGAATCCAAATGTGGCCTAAGTGCATTTTAGAAGAGCTTAAGACATAGTTCTGTAGCAAGAGAACTGGAAAATAGTGTCAATTCTTATTTGTAATCTCTGACTGGTTGCCGAAACTTTGTATAAAACAGGTTCAACAGAACACATGTTGCCTTAACTGCCTGCACAGTGTCCATAATATCTCGGTGTGATATGAGTAAACGACCTACATTCATATTGCCCATCAGCAATATCATTTTAAAGCCGTTCTGGCATTTTACTTTGTAGGTACAGGTCATGTTTTCCGGCGTCGGTCTGTGTTTCAGTAATGAAGCTGACGCAGGCCGCAGCATCCAGGCCGTGCGGAGACGAGACGCTCCAATCAGCAGCGCGGAATAAAGGCTTGGTCGCCTCATCACCCAATTACTTTAGAGGAAGGGCGTTTCCACTCAGAGGAGGATGTACCACTATCAGATGAAGAGGGTGATAAACAACACAGTAAGATGAATTGATATGTACAGTGTATCTATGGCACCACTGCTTTTGTACTATATTCTCTTTTTATTAGCTCTATTGTATATAAGTATAAGCACATTATTGTATAAGCTCATTTTCCATATGTGGGCCATTCTCTTGTGATGGACCAAACTCCACCTGCTACAGTTATGAATTAAGGAAAACTTCCTAACATGAGACAGCTTACAGCTTGCTTAATATGGTGCATGTGCAAGCGCAAGGTCATCGATGAGATGTTGATGGATGAATGAAAAGCAGAAGAATGGCACCTTTGTTTAGTTTTGATCAGAGAAAAGCCGCAAGGTGGCCCTAAAGACCCTGGTGGCATGACCCTGAGGAACGTGTTCCTTGTTCAAGGGCCTGAGACACGGAAACTTAACTTCGGCTTGTTGTTTCCACGCTACATCAACCTCCTGGCAATTACAGTCACAAAGGAAATGGATCATTCAGATGTGTCCTCTAATTGTGGCGCATTCAGATCACAAAATGATTTGTAAATTTAAAAATATGTTTACCATAATACTGATTACATATTTGTAATGTGAGACCATAAACACTAACAAAAGGGCTGAAACTGCTTTAGATTTGACTGCGTGATACAGTTGAAATGTTTTTCAGTTATTGCCTGCTGTGTAATGACTGTCTTTGGGAGTCACTGCAACATTCATATTCCTCTAGTTCTTTAGTGCTTCTCATTCACTGCACAATACTATATTTTCTATTCTGTTGTATTTTGTTTTGATCCTTGACGCTCATTTGTAAGTTTCCAGGGATTTTATGTATGTATCTGGGCTGTTCCTGTGCTAATTACCTTGAGGGAAAAATAACGGATTGTTCTAACATCTTTTGTGTGTAATGCTCCCAAATCATGGCAGTTTCTTCAAATCCAAACCACATATACATCATTATAATTGTAATATTATGCTTTTGATGAGCACTTGTGCGATTTTCTGTTCATATTTGGTGTATCGGTATCATATAAAGGTATGTATGTAGCATATACTGCATACAGAAATTGTGCAGTGTGGAAGTGAGACGCAGCATTTATAACAGAGAGATTGTGGTAGCTTTGAAATTAAATAGTCAACTAGAGTTCAAGGACAAATAATTCAGTTTGATACATTTGTTCTTTTCCTATTTTGACTAATTAAATGTGAAACAGCAATGTTGGGTAGTTTCATTTGAACAATTAGAGCCGGTGGTAATGCAACAGTTTGGTTTTTAATCACTGAAACGTATCCACTTGTGTCTTCATTTGTTGGACAAAAAGCAATGTCACAAATATCTGTGTTGACTCAAACTTTGAAGATCTGCACAATTCCGTCAAAAACGAAGAAAATAAATAAATAAAAGAAAGGCAGACTGCGGCAGATGTTTTCTGCACAAAAACAAGACATTTATTCAAGTGTTCTCCAGCACAAGTACATACGTAGCTTTTATCTTCTTTCTGGACACTAAACATAAGTATATGGGGGCGGAGAAGGGTGGGGGTGGGGGTGGGGGGGGTCAAAGTGGAGAATGACTGCTACATTTGTTGTACGAACTGTTCTTGAGAAGAAGCGTATAGGCCATAAAACAGTTATGAACAAAACAAAAGCCACAGAGAGCGTCAACAGTATCACCAAATATAAAAGTATTGACCTGCGTTGAACAGTGAAAAACAAAAAGTTGCTGATAAAAAACTGCTGATAAAAACTAAACAAAACACTCGTCAATTTGGAGCAACATTCTGAAAAACAGACATGGAGAATATTACGGCATGGAATGTAGTAATAAGAAGCAATGCGCATTAAGCATACAGTATGCTACAGTAAAAGTTATTAGCATTTTTTTTCTCACACAATGTTCCCACAGATAAGCACCAACTACAGCAATCTCTAGTCTAAAACAATATAGGAAACCTTTCATTATTTGTTATCCTTGTTTTTTCTTTTTCTTTTTTTTCTTCCCAAGTACAAAGTTAAAATGCTTTTGTTAATATATTGATATGAGTGAAATAATAGTTCTTTTCCATGACTACAAGGAACTTAAAACAGTCATCGTCAAGACGGGTTTATTTCTCTTCCAATCAAATATATTTTTCTTGATAAAATGTTTAGCACCATCGTAAAACACCTACAGTCCCTCTTTTAAAAGTTTTATAAAAAAGGAAACAAAGGCAAGGAACGGGGGGAGATAAAAAAACAAACACCACCGTGTAGGGCTGCGCAGGGAAGCTGCGACCGTTCGGAACGCCGATGTTGAGCTCACGAGACGTTCAAATCTGGATCCACTTGACACAAACAAATCGGTATGAAAAAGCTGACTTGGGAGTCTCCCTACGTCTAACGCTTAAAGCAAGTCCTGAATCAAATTCCTCACTCGATTATTTTCTTATTGTTCACCGGTCTTTTTTTTCTTTTTCGATGATAATATATTAGCAAAGAATATTTGTACATCTCATCCGAAAAAAAAAGAAAAGAAAAAAAGAGACAAATTGAAAACAGCAACCGGAAAAAGTATGTACAAAAGTGAAGGGACTGGTTGAGTGTCATGAGAGGAGGGGGTGGGGGGTGGGGGGGTGACATCTGGTTAAAATATCACGGAGCACAGGAGCTCATTCTGAGCCTCGAGCGCGAGGACAAAAAACGATGGCGATAAGGTCACTTAAGAAAGGAATCGCATAAAGAAATTAGATTTCAAATTTTGAATCTTAAATATCATACATACGAGAAAACATCTGCCCTCATAAGCATCTGTTTTTCTTTTTTTCTTGCTCTTCTTCTTTGAGTGCCGACATCTTTGTCCAACACTGTCAACACTGTGTCAGTTTTTCGTTTTGACAAACTGCAGCCTAAATCCTCCATATTTAGCTCTGACGTTACAATCAAGAGAATTTAGTTTGTGGATGTGACCCAACTTCCAACCAGCACTTAAAATTGACCAACGTGTACCACTACGATTTATAGAATAAAAATAGCAGAGGCCCAAGTGTCCTTCACGGGGGACAAGGTGTCGCGCAAAGCGAACTCTTAAAACTCTCTTACATTTTACAATCTTAAAAGAAATAGACATTCTTTGAATTTTGGTGGCAAGACGACTGCGTTGTCGCTTTAAAAACACGGATGATGGAGGAAAGGAAAGAAGTTTGAGATTACATCGTCAAATAACGAGGGTTTCACATATCAAAAGCCGTACTTGCGCTCCTATTGGCACAGCCCTACTGTATACAAAAAGTATTACACGAGGGTAGATCAGTTCACATCATAAAACTAAACATGAAACAATTCACCAAAAGAAAAAAAAAACATTTGAAAAAACTAAAAAAAAAAAAAAATCCAAGATAAAAAAGAAAGTATACATATAAAAGTGCTTTATAATGTTGATAAAACACCACAAAATTGCTATAAAAAGGTAGAAGAACTTTGTGAAGCCGCACCATGTTGTTGAGGATTTGCACCTGACATTTTTTTCAGTTTTACAGAGGTGGACGCTGAGGAGGACGGTTACCCGGCCTGGTCCCCCTTCCTCCTGCAACCCCCTTTACTAACAGTTGTACAGTAATATCAGTCCGAGTGAAGCTAAAAAAAAAAGTAGCTCACCAACAGACTTTGCTCTTGAAAGTTTTTTTCTTTTTTCCCTGTTTGTTTGTTTAGTTTTTTTTTCTTTTCCTGTTTTTTTTCCTTTTTTTTTTTAAAACGTCGGAATGATAGAAAACATCATCTCCCATGTGGCTAGCTTCACTCT
Source organism: Leuresthes tenuis (assembly GCF_036924035.1). Taxonomy (NCBI): domain Eukaryota; kingdom Metazoa; phylum Chordata; class Actinopteri; order Atheriniformes; family Atherinopsidae; genus Leuresthes; species Leuresthes tenuis. The sequence goes on from NW_027325369.1 coordinate 15,856,134, forward strand.
CTGTTTGTGCAGATCGAGGCCCGAGAGCACGAGTGTCGCGAGGCTGAGAGGTTAAATGAGCACCAGTGGAAACAGTAGAAGTATAAAAAGCTGTAGAGGAGCATGGGCTCTTTGTAGCAGTGTAACGTCTGTCGCCTTCACGTTTCCTCTGAGGTAGAGAAAATGACACAAGGCCGATCTTTTTTTTCCTTTCCATTAAATGCAAAAACATCAAACACATGTGACTCCAGCTACTGTGTTGTCTAAAGTTGTCGTGCCACATGGGCTATGATGTTTCTCATCATCTTGGAGCACCAAGGTATTGTAACCATATTACAGTAGTACCTATATTACCTTCAGTTGTGTATAGAAACTGTAAACAAAGAGGTATATGTGATCTGGTGTTTTGGATTCTCAGAGACACGGCTCTCCTGACACTGAAGAAAAAAAAATAATAATCACCTTCCTCCTATTCACATCTCTGTGAGGCTCAGTAGCTGGAAGCGCGGCTGCACCGAGAGGGCGGCGACCTCGCAGCCTCGACATAACGCGCTCACACGACTGAAAGATTTCACAGATCTTGAAAAAAAATTAAAATAAAAAAAAAGTCCCATCTTGCTGATGTTTCCCATCGCATTATCCTCTCTTTTACAATATGCATTTAGCACTAGGTCTCAGTGTCTTGAGAAGAAAGCATAGTCTCAAGTATAGCTTGCACAAACAAATCAACAAAACTTGATTAACACTGCTAAAAGGTAAAATGACAAAAAAAAAAAAATTAAATAGATTAAGAATTACAATTAAAATACAAGAAATATTGGAAATCTACATCAATGTTTTGTTCACAACAAACAGTTGCTGTTCCTAAAAACGGTTCCGAGCAAATTCCTCCCATTGCTCAAACACAGGCAAAGTAATCTTTAAGTGGTGCAAACAGGTGGCGGATAACTGGGACACTCCATGATCTGCCCAGCAGCCTCTGCCTCGCCAGTCGGCTCATGTTGGACACGTCCGTATAGTGGACAGGGAAGCCAAAGACCCTGATGAAGGCAACCAGCACAGACAGGGAGCGAAACGGGGGGAAAACACAGAGAGACAATCTTGAAATTCTGATCTCAGAGCGACCTGTATTTGGTCTGAATCTTTGTGCTTACATACCTTTCCATCTCAGTGCACCACAGTATGTCTTCCTTCTCATTCATGAATACGGGGAAGTGCTGGTCCTTGCCCTGCTTGATGGAATTAGACCTGGTGGTGATGGTCCTCACCTTGTCAAACTGTCAATAAATAAAGTGAAACGGCTGGTTTAACAAAGCTAACACTTTTAGATATTTTGGAAAGCCTGAAGATCGTGAACATGAATCCCGATTTCTCAGAGCTGATCAGACAGATTTCAAACAGTGTGCTCAGTAATTTGTAATAATTCAGTTAATTTCACTACATATAATGAGCCATGATATTCCGCTGTCGCTAAACTAAAAACAACAACTGCATTTCTGCAAAAACTATGATTACATTAGATTCAGGATGATATTCATGGTTTTAGGTGTACTTCTGTTAATATGCTCATTGATACGAAGGTACCTTAGCTGTTCTGCCATGTTCCAAACATCCTTGGAGGTCCAGCCTGTCACTGCACATGGCAGTCAAAGGCCTGGAGAGGAAAATGAACAGGAGCCGTTTACGTTTAGACTTTCTGTGTGACGAACAACTTATTTTACAACTCAGTTTATAAAAGAAATTGGCATGTTGTGTGTATTCCAGCTACTAAAAGTTGTGTTGCTGGAATCAAACTCAAAATGAGCGAATACTTTTAAGGGGTTTTTTTTTTTTTTTTTTTACAAAAACAGGGCTTTAAAAGAACATCTTTTGCTCTCTGAAACTGACTGATTCAGATGCAACAGACTGATATCTTAACTGCTATTTCCAAACTAAAAAAAGAATGTAAACTAACTGATAACTGCTTCATTTCATGAACATATGACAGGAAAATTGAGCTATACCATTAAAAACAATTCTACAAATGCAGTCCCTTCTGTTAGGGTTAAATGTTTTTTTCCTGTTATGACCGTTGCCTCCCTCACAATTCTCCCACTGACCTGTTCATGCCGGGAAGGTTACCCCAAAAGTAACGAGCACGGTGGGCAGCGGACACCTCCTTGGCATCGATCATCACTGGGTTGCACTGTGAGCCGAGCGGCGGAAAAACAAACAGCAATCAGACATGACCCGAGGGTATAAAAAGAACAGTTATGGGTTGTTAAGCTTTTCAAGTACAAAGCCACTATCACTTAAAGAAATCATTTTGTGGTTTCATTTAAAATCAATTTGGAGCCAGTCAAATGAAATTGTCCCCACAGAGCCTATAAAGTGGTGACGGTTTCGACCTGATAGTTAATCAGTCCCTGACGCGGCAAAACGCAATGTGGAGAGCAGAAGACTCACATCTGTGGGTTGATTAAAGCACATTAAACCCAGCGTATTACAAGTGTTTCATCAAGAAGAAGAGGGTCAGTGATCCCTTCTAATGATGTGGCTCTGCAGATAATGCATCATTACCACAAGGGGGCATTCATTACCCAGAAATCCTTATGGAACTGCCAGCACATCATATCACAGCCAGCACAGTTACATGCACAGTTGAGTTGAACAACAGTTAAAGCTTGATGTGGCCGTTTAACGGGACCACCATCCTCGCTGCATGCATGGGAGAGGACTTGAGTCACTGGCTGAAGTACGTCTGAAGCCACAATGCTGTGGACTGTGAGAGTAAATGTTCACAACATTTCCCTTCTGACTTTTGCTCTGGGATATCATTGTACGAGCGAGTACGGCTCAATTCACTGCACAAAAAGACGTTGTCTTTATGTTACTTAAAAGGTGACTTTGTCAGATGACACTATGGTTAAAAATAAATAAATCAGGATTTTATTAGAGCAGAGCGACAGTCTGGAAATGCTTCAAGCAACCACAAGTTGACAATCGTCTTACTGGAATGATTCTTTTTAATGACAACTCCTTACACATTTAGCCATCTAACAAAAGAAACAGGAAGACAGCAAATGAGGGCAGGTTTGTTCGATATTCAGCTGAATCAGTATACACGTCTGTTTTACTCTTTTTACTAAAAGATGCAAAAAGACAAAACTTCGGAGAACGTGTGGAGCACCTGGGCCAACTTCAACTTGAACTAGCTTATGCATGCAGGAGTCATTCAGTTCCCAAAAGCATTATCTGGGTGGGTGAGCCTAGTTTTGAGAAGCTCGTTTTCATACAGACAAACATGTTAATCTGCATTTCAAAAGTCCAGTTTTGTCAGACTAACACAATAATTGTTTTTCCTACTGTCACACACACCTGCTTACGTATTCAATCTTCAAACCTTCAAAGGAGCGTACAGCTTTCACTGTGGAAACTAACCTCTAAGAAGCGAGATATGTCCCTCTTGTCACTGACACCCATGGCAACCACATTTTCAAAGAGCCAGAAGAAATGCCGGTCTTCCCCCTCCTTTGGGCGGGCCTCATGGAGCAGGCGGTAAAACTCAAAGAAAAGGCGTCCGGTGCCCTCTATGGGGAAGAAAAAGTCAATAAACAAAGGTGGAAGCACAGGAAGGGACAGAATCTGACGATCCTCTGGTGATTTGCGTATTAAAGATATTTGTAGCAGATCATATACAGCATAAGGTTGTGAAGCAGCTTAAACCCACCATAAAGACCCTTCCTAGCAGGATTGACTATTGAGAGGTCATTGCATGGGCTTCCACCAATAACGAGGTCAAAAGGACCCCACTCATGAATCTGCGCAGAGATAAGAGTAAGAGTCAGATACAAAGCAACAGATATGTGTTTAAGAGGAGTTTAGGTTCAGTGTCAGTATACAGTATTATACATCTAATGCTTAATGCCATTCTACCCTCAGTAAGACATACGTGGGCATAGAGATTTCATGGGAGGGTAAGGTTCCAACTTTCTCCGGTTCATCATTAGAAAACATTCAACTGCTGTTTAGGAATGTAGTTTGTGAGTAAAAACATCTTCAATCAGAGCTGATTACCAGCAAGCATCGTGTCTGTATTCATTTAAACATCTGTTGTGGGTTCATTTTTCCCATGTTTAAGACCATGCTGAAGAGTTCTTATGTGCCACTTGCCTACGGTTTTGTTTCTGATTGCCCAATGAAGACCATTAGTCCTCAGCTTCAGTGAATGGTTAAAGAAAACTACAGTCACGTCCGTCACTGAAGTCGCACTGAGCAACCAAAAGCTAAAAGTAAAAACTCACATGTTTGCGTGTGACGTTCCTCACATCACCAACGTACATGATCTGTCCCTGGTGCCGGACGATACCCACTGTGATGGAGTCTTCGCACACCTCAGAGGCTACATAGCGATCCACTTCGATGCCAAGTTCTCTCAACACCAGCAGCCCTGCAGAATGTGTAGTCAAAGCAAAGACACTAAGGACAAACAGGTCAGGACTTTATCAACACCAACTAAATGCTTCCTAAAGGAGCCATTTAGATTAATATGAAGCTTGGAGTTGTTTGATTCTGCCTATGAATCAACCTAACCTACATCACTCTCCCTAACAAAACAGATATTACCCACACGTTGACTGATAAACTCATTGTTATATGACGTTTTTATAGCAATTATAGGGCGACAACAAAGTGGATTGAGGGAGTGCACTAAAAATGTAGAAATAAATTTCAAATTATTTAGTGAAATGGAATTAAACAAAGACAACAAAAAAGCTCTCTGCCCAACCTGTTGCTATGCCATCAAATAGTGACAGAACACGAATGGGCTTCCTCTTCTCCACCATGACTGGGGGGTAAAGCTTTGGTGGATCCTAAAATGACGGGATGAGAAGACAAAAAGTGAGGCCTGTGAAGAAACACTCACAGTCATTCTCAGCCTGAGGGTTAACTACTCACAAAATCTTGGTCGTGATTATTTGCAAAGAAGTGCTGTAAACGGTTGGGCCAGTCTGAGCGACGCTCCAACAGACCGAACATGCCCTTCTGAGAGCACATGAAGCAGTTCCACGGGTCCTCTTTGATGGCAGCGTGAGCGGCTCCTTGACCAACAAGGAGGTCCACACACTCCACACAGAAGCACCTGAACACAAGGCGAGGAAATGCATTATTACAAGTACAGTGAGTGCTGAATCAACTTCGCTGAGCTGAGTAGTCATAGTATTGAGTACAGCCAGGAAACTAACCAAAGCATACAATTTTCAAAGTATTTCTACCATATACAGCGTAATTTGTTCTAACATGCCTGGTAGTGTTGTTCTTATTGTAAATCAACCTCACTGAGGCACAAAAAAAAAAAAAAAAAAGAAGCTATCTGACACCCCAAACGAAAAAAAGCAAGGCGGGAAAAGAAATGAGGAAGAGGGGGTGCTCTGTGGGGTTTAGTCTAGTAACTGCCTTGTAGGGGGAAAATAATTCTGAGGGAAAAAAAAAACAGAAACAAACCTCGAGTGGCTAAAAAAAGCTCTATGAGAATTCCCACAAATGTTTCTGTCAGGGGATAAATCTCTCAATCTTCTTAAGCAATGTTTGGTCTGGCAGTAATTCTATTTTTGTCTTAAAAGCCCACATATACGAGAATGTGGAGAGTCGTTGGTTATGAGGAAATAAAAGGAAAATGAGGTTGTTTGACTATTATATTTGTATAAAAGTATAAATGGGGGGGGGGGGGGGGGTGGGTGGTAGAATCAGTCAATGTCCAAAAACTACACTTAACTCGCCACTCTGATATAATGGATCACATGTTCTTCCATTAGATTAAAAAATTTAGAAAAAAAAAAAGGAACCCTGTGTTGTTTTGTGTCATTCTCACACATACTGCTGTTCTACTGTAAATTCTTATAGAACTCATAATCTGTATTCATTTGTAGCTGAATTTGCTCCCTAACAAATGTGCTTTTCAGTCCTGTTGTACTAACAATCGCTAAAACCTAAAAACCCCTGCTGTGAATTCTTTTTTAATCGATCTGTGTATATTCGACAAATGTGTTGTCAGTCTTTGTCTTCTGATGACACCAACGGACAGAAACAAAACCACAGAATACTTTCAGCCTCGTCCTTTCAGCTAACTTAAACATAGATGACTGACTGCAGCATCGGTTTCACGTCCACATTGCCCAAGTTTGAGAGGCAGCGAATTATCATCGAAATGTCATCCGAATGTCAAATGCCATCATGGAAAACACACAGCAAAGCATTGTGTGCTGGTTCATCGTAACTGACAAGACTCAATCTTTCCCCAGTCATTTTTGTTCTCATAAAATGACTGTGTGGGGTATGGACTCTTTCTTGCTAACTAACAGTGGTCTGTTTAGCTGATGAGCAAGGCAACCGCACATTGCATAACATTTATTGCCGGCCGCTTCTCCACTGAACCTCTATGACTGTGCCTGACATCAGTATTTTTAGATTTGTGGCCCACTACAAAGCCTCTATTGTATTTTTGCCATCACTAGCGATGACATAATTCTGCTATCTACGATTATGTCAACATAGTGCACATAGTGTCCAGGGGCTTTACTTATTTAAGCCTCAATGCCATTCACAAATCAAAACATTTTGGAACACTGACAACAACACGTGAATTATTTGGCTTTGCTGCACATCCTCGGTTTTTTTTCCTCAATCAATTTTGGGAGAACTTGCAGGGGCAAAGAAACCTCAGAAAGAATTTGGACATGCAATAAGAGCTGAATATCCTCATGGAGTAAAAGAGGAGAAGAAGTTCATAAAAAGAGATATTATGTAGTTATATCATATGCTGGGCTTGGTTCCTCTGATTGTATACACTTCATATAAGAATATAAAGTTTTTTTTTTTTTTTTTAAATAAGCACTGCACATTGTAAAGCTCTTTAGCATTCCACTGCCAGCAGTGATGCATGTACACAACTGTAGCACAGACCGATTATGGACAGTAGCTCCATTAAAAAAGAAACCTCACCGACAACAGTTGTTGTTTCCACACATGAGCACCTCACGTCCCCCGCAGCAGATAGTACAGTACGACTGATATCCATCATCATCATATTGATACGCACATTCTAGGAAACAGTTCTGCACAGAGGAAACCCAAAGCAAGGAGTGAGACGTATTAACAACCAAAGTTTTATGGTGTTGCTTGAAATATGTTCAGTTTTTTATCAGCTGGGATTTTTTTTTTCATGACACTCTTGACCATTAGGGGGCTTTAGCTTACCTTGCAGCTCTGGCACATTCCTCCAGCAAACAGAGGGTGCTCGAGGCCAACGTTGAGACTTCCACAAGAGATACAGATGTCTGCAGGAAGAGAAGCATGTGTCAATACTTAACAGGCAGGGGTCAGCGAGGTGCGAGTATTCTTACACTACTTTGAAATTATTTGAACAGCTGCGACGCAGTCCTTGTAGGTCGAATTAGCTTAACTGGTGTGTTCAGAGAGAAGTAATAGAGCATGAAAGGTGACACAAATCACGGGAATGCTATTTCTTCTTATTTGTTCTCATCATTTTATGGACACAGAAGCATACGTTTCAGCAGCTTCGCTTGCTGCTGCGAGCACTCAGAGGACACGGCACTTACCCTCAATGCTGCGACACTTTTCTCTGACTTCATGAACAAGACGCTCTGAAAAAAAAGAGAATTGCAGGTTAGCAACAAAGTTGGTTTTTGTTTTGACAGTATCGTAACATTTGGGAATATTAACAAGCTTCTTTTCATTGTCTTTGAGCAATCTGAGCCTTTTATGCCTGCGTGGTCAGATCAGTTATGAATGGACCTCTTGTCCAAACACTATTTCTCAGACCACTTATGCCAGGATACTGCTCTCTGAGGCCTTCCCAAAGGACTGAATCAAGTGTTCATGACTCCTATATAAGCTCATAAACGAAGCATCTTACCTCGTGTCCTCTCATCAATGATGTCCTTGACCTTGGGTTTCTCTGCTGTGCTTTTGCGTGGCTTTTTGGCTGGAGGAGGTGTATATGCCGCTGCTTCTGGCTCAACCCAAATCTCAGGATACACCTTTTTGTATGGGTTACGCTCATCTGGGATGCACAGCATATCAGACAATTATTACAAAAGAAATCATTCTGAAAGGATTCATCATAACATGCTTAATTATAGAAATGGACCCGTGGTGAGTTCAAGTGTCCCAGCTTCTACAGGGTCAAATATCAGAGCTTCATCAAGCTGACTTGCTCTTACCCTCTGGTGGCTCTAAGCCCTTGGCTCCAGTGGGCTGAAATCCTGACACAGCCCAGTCAATCATCTGCTTGTTCAACATTTCCACTGATTTGGACGTTTCTGTCTCATCACTTTCGGGGCAGGCCATGAAGGCTTTTCCTGCCCGGCTGCTAGCCACCTGCAGACCCATCAAAAAACATTCAACTGATCATTATCATTATCATTTGTAGCAAAAATAATTCAATACGTCATTTAAGAAATAATTCACTATGAAAATGCTGCTTTTGGACTAACCTGTAACACTTCAAAGATGGCTTTCTTGTACATGGGCTGCTTGTTGTAAGTTGGTTGGTGAAAGGCATTATTAAATGAGCTTAAAGGCATGAGTTTCTCTACACAGACCTGTAAAGATATGCAAATATTCAAACATGTTTCACTTCACAAGTACACAGATACAATGCTTTTCAATGAATGCCTCTGGATATTAAAAAGTGATACGTCTGTACAGTAAAAGAGCGGCTGGTGAACCAAGAAAAGGCTTGTTATGAAGCAAGTGGTTGTCACTAAATTCAATCTGTTTCTGTGAAAAAGCTAAAGAAAAAATCACCTGGCTAAAATATTAATATTGGCCCTACATACTCACCACTGAGAATTTTCCATCCCCAAACCACATGACCCATCTGGTTCCCTCGGCAGCTCTGCTCCGGCCCGTCATAAACCAGGATACGATGCGGCCTGGCCACCACGAGAACCCTCGCAGCTTTCCCCAAACCAGCTCGCCGATGCCAAAACCACGACCATCCTTCAGCCAAAATAAAAGATAAATCATCCACTCGGTATTAACTTCTGGGCACAGTTGTGAAATCTTTTCAAGTAGTACGTCCTCAGATATTCTTTACTTTTGGACAGTTAGATGTTGACGACAATACCATAAAAAAAATACACAATTAAAGGTGACTCATGATATGCCACAACAACAAATCGTATTCATAATCTATTAATCTATCAGTTACAACAAATACAAAATTCCTGTCAGAGCTTCCAAAACACAAGAAAATTGGGGGGAAAAAACACTTTTTCAATCGCACAAAACTTTTTTGAACAAAACAGGAAGACTTGGCCAAAAAAAAAAACCCTAAATAAATAGATTAAAATTCAATTCAATTCAATTTTATTTATATAGCGCCAGATTACAACAATTGTCATCTCAAGGCACTTAAATATAGTCCAATTCAAGCCAATTGGAATTCAATTCATTGTAATCATAATCCAATTAATTCATATAGAGCTAATTCAAAAAATTAATATCCTAGCTAAGGAAACCAACAGATTGCACCGAAATGTGTCTTCAGTCCAATCTCCCGTCCTGAGCGTGCCTGTGGCAACTGTGGAAAGGAACGACTCCCTTTTAACAGGAAGAAACCTCTGGCAGAACCAGACTCAGGAAGGGTGGCCATCCGCCTCGACCAGCTGGGGTTTGAGAAGACAGAAAAGAGGGAAAAGAGGGGGGAAAAACACCATAACGCCATTCAAAGGATATCTGTTGGAACAGGGAAACATAGGTTAATAACCACAATAATGTCACATGTACATAAAATCAATTTTGAAATTAAACAGGGGGAAAAAGAGAGCAAAGTGAGGAAAGGTGTGACAGATGAGGTCCCCCAGCAGTCTAAGCCTATAGCAGCTTAACTATGGGATGTTTCAGGATTACCTGAGCCATCCCTAACTGTAAGCTTTATCGAAAAGAAAAGTTTTAAGCCTAATCTTAAAAGTGGAAAGGGTGTCTGCTTCCCGGACATTTACTGGCAGCTTATTCCACAAGAGAGGGGCCTGATAACTGAAGGCTCTACCTCCCATTCTACTTTTAGAAACTCTGGGAACAACAAGTAAACCTGCAGTTTGGGAGCGAAGTGCTCTGTTAGGAAAATATCTTACAATTAAATCTTTAAGATATGATGGAGCTCGGTCATTAAGAACTTTATATGTCAGAAGAAGAATCTTAAATTCTATTCTGAATTTAACAGGGAGCCAATGAAGAGAAGCTAAAACTGGAGAAACATGATCTCTCCTGTTAGTTCTCATCAGAACTCTGGCTGCAGCATTTTGGATCAGCTGGAGGCTTTTCAGAGAATATGTGGGACAGCCCAATAATAAGGAATTACAGTAGTCCAATCTTGAAGTAACAAATGCATGAACTAGTTTCTCTGCATCACCCTGAGACAGGATGTTCCTGATTTTAGCAATATTACGAAGGTGAAAGAAGGCAGTCCTAGAAACCAGTTTTATATGTGCGTCAAATGATAAATTCTGGTCAAAAATAACTCCAAGGTTCCTCACTGTAGAACTAGAAGCCAAGGAAATACCATCTAGAGTAACTATATAACTAGACAATTTCTCCCTGAAGCGCTCAGGTCCAAAGAGAACAACTTCAGTTTTGTCTGAATTTAAAAGCAGACAGTTCTGAGTCATCCAGGTCTTTATGTCTTTAAGACAGGCTTGTAGCCTGACCAACCTGTAGGTTTCATCTGGTTTCATAGATAAGTACAGCTGAGTATCATCAGCATAACAATGGAAATTTATGCCATGCTGTCTGATAATGTTACCTAATGGAAGCATGTATAAAGTAAAAAGAATCGGTCCAAGCACAGAACCCTGAGGAACTCCATGACTTACTCCAACGTGTGAGGAAGATTCCTCATTTACAAGAACAAACTGGAATCTATCAGATAAATATGACTTAAACCAGCCTAATGCAGTTCCTTTAATCCCAATAACATGTTCAAGTCTCTGTAACAGAATGCTGTGATCGATCGTATCAAATGCAGCACTGAGATCCAACAGGACAAGCACAGAAACAAGTCCGCTATCAGAGGCTAACAGGAGATCATTGGTAACTTTCACCAGTGCTGTTTCTGTGCTATGATGCACTCTGAATCCTGACTGAAACTCTTCAAACAGATTATTTCTATGTAAATGATCACAAAGTTGAACTGCAACTATTTTTTCAAGAACTTTGGACAAAAAAGGGAGATTGGATATAGGTCGATAATTAGCCAACACTTCTGAATCAAGAGTAGGTTTTTTAAGTAAAGGTTTAATTACAGCAACCTTAAAAGTCTGAGGTACATATCCTGTCAACAAAGACCGATTGATCAAATCCAATATGGAAGTGTCAATTAAGGGGAAAACCTCCTTGAACAGTCTGGTTGGGATTGGGTCTAACATACAAGTTGATGGTTTAGAAGAGTCTATTGCTGTTGTTAGCTCAGAAAGATCAACTGGACAGAAGCCGTCTAAATACAATTCAGGTTCGAAAGATACTTCTAAAGCTGCTCTACTTGATGATACATCAGTGATAATAATGGGAAGGATTCCATTAATCTTCTCTCTGATAGAAACAATTTTATTGATGAAGAATCTCATGAAATCATCACTGCTGAGAGTTAAAGGAATACATGGCTCAACAGAGCTCGGACTCTTTGTCAGCCTGGCAACAGTGCTGAAAAGAAACCTGGGATTATTCTTATTCTCTTCTATCAATAATGAATAATACGCAGTTCTAGCTTTACGAAGTGCTTTCTTATACGTTATTAAACTATCTTTCCAGACTAATTGAGACTCTTCTAAATTAGAGGAACGCCACTGTCTCTCCAGCTTTCTTGCAGTCTGCTTTAACGCACGCAGCTGTGAATTATACCAAGGAGCCAACCTCTTCTGACTGATTACCTTCCTTTTCAGAGGGGCAACATTGTCCAGTGTTGTACGCATTGAAGCTGTAGTGCTGTCAACAAGAGAGTCAAGTTCTACTGGAGTAAAATTTAGGTAGCCATCCTGTGTCATATCAGCACATGGCAGTGAAGAAAAGGATGATGAAATCAACTCTTTAAATCTGGTTACAGCATTCTCTGACAGACACCTTCTATATGTAGAATTCTTCTCAGAAACCGTGTAGTCAAGTAATGTAAATTCAAAAGTTATTAAAAAATGGTCAGACAAGACAGGGTTATGAGGGAACACTGTTAACTGTTCACTCTCAATGCCATAAGTCAGCACAAGGTCAAGGGTATGATTAAGGCAGTGAGTAGGTCTGTGAACACTTTGAGAAAATCCAATAGGGTCTAATATAGAATTAAAGTTAATATTTAGGCTGTCATTTTCAACATCTACATGAATATTAAAGTCACCCACTACAATGACTTTATCTGTACTCAGCACTAACTGGGATAAAAACTCTGAGAATTCAGACAGAAACTCAGAATAAGGGCCAGGTAGACGATACACAACAACAAACACAAGAGGTTTTTGTGATTTCCACTTTGGGTGGGAAAAACTGAGAATCAGAGATTCAAAAGAGCTAAAACTAATCTTGGGTCTAGGACTGATTAGTAACCCTGATCTGAAGATAGCTGCCACTCCTCCTCCTCTGCCTGTGGTTCTAGGAACATGAACATTTAAATAGTCAGAGGGAGTTGATTCATTAATGCTAACATGATCCTCCTGCTGCAGCCAGGTTTCTGTAAGACAAAATATATCAATATGATGATCACAAATCAAATCATTCACTAACAGAGACTTCAAAGGGAGAGATCTAATATTCAGCAAACCACATTTAATAGTTTGATGTTTTTGTTCAGTTAAAGTTTTTGTTTTAATTTTTTTTTGCACAAGAGGATTTGCTCCTTTTGTGTTTTTTGATTGAGGGGGGGGCAGCATCAGGTGGGAAGCCGCAGAGAAGTGTGTAAGACTACAACTCTGCATCCTGGTCTCAACCCTGGGATGTCATGTTTTTGGATGACTAATAAATTCGTCCATATTTCTAGAAATGAGAGCCGCTCCTTCCAAAGTGGGATGGATGCCGTCTCTCCTCATCAGACCAGGTTTTCTCCAGAAAGATTGCCAATTATCTATGTAGCCCACGTTGTTTGCTGGACACCATCTAGACAACCAGCGATTGAATGAGGACATGCGGCTAAACATGTCATCACTGGTCAGATTTGGCAGGGGTCCAGAGAAAACTACGGAGTCCGACATTGTTTTGGCAAAATTACACACCGATGCAACATTAATTTTAGTGACCTCCGATTGGCGTAACCGGGTGTCATTACCGCCGACGTGAATAACTATTTTACCGTATTTACGTAAAACCACATAAACAACATTAATAAACAAGAGCTGCTCATGCAGAAGCGAGGAGTGCATGTCGTGCTCTCCTTCTCCTTTGATAGTAACTGTTCTCGGTCAGTTGTCACCTGATATCTACAATGACCACCCATCACACTTATGTGATCTCTCGTTTTCCCTCTTTTATGGACGCAGCACATTCACACAAAATGCAAGCGTGCCAGGATGAGCGAAGCGCCTCTGCTGCTTAAATCATACACAGAGCAAACCAGAAAAAAAGTTTCCCACTGGCATCTTAATGCAATAATAGACTATATTAGCCTGAGAGGCTGTGATATGCATTTAGAATGAAAGATGAATAGATCAGCATCTTTATTTTCCCATTTGAGATCCAGGGGGATTCATAAAACAGTCAAGGCAACAGTCTTCTATGGCCATGCCCAATGACGTCTCTGACGATGTTAAATGCAAAAATACTGTGCACGTTCTGTCTCGATTGTTCTACATTGTTCCCGTAGATTCGTGCTTCAGTTAAAATGCAAAATCTAGGCTCAAGTTGTGTTTTCTGTGCCTTTGTGTTATATTTGTGTTTTTATGCCACCAGGATGTGTAGTATGTTTCTGTCGGGTGGGTTAGTGGAGATCTGTAAATAGATGCAAAGAGGAAAACTACTGCAGAAGTGAAACTTTCAAGATGCGCATTTCAAGAGCAAGTTACAGCTTGTTGTAATCCAGACATTACCGGTGATGGATTCTGTGGCGTTAAGTGACTCCAGACAACATGGCAGATGAGATGACAAGGGCTGAGCTACGGAAGCCCCCCTCCCAATTTAAACCCTAGTCGTAATCATTAAATAAGGCCTGTACAAAGTCTAGGAAATGTAGTCTATGGTAAAAATAAAATATCACATGATATGATAGTATTACATTCATATTTTGTATATGCTATGATGCTCATGATCAACTTCTCCTTCAAATCAAGAGTTTGGAAAGCGTTGCATAAAAAGTAAAGGAAAATAAAATGTCAAGAAAAACTTTCTTGATGTATGATTTCAGCTTCTGAATATTTCTCACTCTCTTTCATTATATTCTGTTTCACAAAGTTCCGAATGGACTGTTTTATTACAGAGCTGTGCTGTTACAACACAAACAGACTGCAGTTTGGCATTATCTTGCTGAAATAAGCAGCACCACACAATGCCTCAACTGTGTAATTTAGCTATCCAATGTGCATTAATAATTCTCCACGGCCACCCCCAATGCTTGTTTTTTCCACAGTGTCAAACATGTGCAAATTGAGTTGTAAAATATTGAAAGCTACCGTAACATACTCAGAATAAACTCTAAGAGACTTCTAACAACTGAAATGAGCACATTTGAAACAACAAGGACTAATAATTATGGCTTTAAACTATATTTTTCTTCACGATTAAAAGATATCTGTTGCAAAATCTTACAGCCGCACACAAACCAATGTAAGTCATGCTCGCATTGATCTTACCTCATACTCAGGCTCAGTGTCTGCAGACTTGGGAGAGGTTTTTTCTCCTCCTCCGATGGCGACGGGCTCAGGGGTGGTGGCCACAGTGGGGGATGCCGGGTCAGTAGGCTGCTGCTGCTGCTGCTGAGGTGGCTGCTTATGTTGCTGTTGTTGTGGCAGCGCCAGCTGTGATTGCTGTTGATACTGAGGCTGTGACTGAGACTGGGAGTGCAACTGAGGCTGAGGTGGTTGCTGTTGCTTTGAAGGCTGCGGGTGTTTGATTATTAAGACCTCCTCTTTCTGGGTCTCCGGTTCACTCTCCTCGTGATCCTTCATCGCGTTCATCACTGACATCAGTTTGGCTTTTTTCTCTGCCTGCAAACAAAAAACAAAAAAACAGTGACAGCAGAGGTGAAAAAGTAGCTTTTTAAAGTATTTGTGAGGCCGGTGAGTTTAAATGATACCAAGATAGGAGTTCTTATTTTGCAGAATACCCTAAATTTGACAAATTTAACCAGATTTAACCTAGACATGATGCAATCTAATGGCTATATCAGTTCATATGGTTAGAGGGTGTCTAAGGTCTTTATGGTTTAAATGTTTGAACACAAAATGCTCCAGAAAATCAGTATAATTAAAGGATAACCACAGGGTAATAGGATGAGGAGCCAAATTAGCTTTTGTAGTGAAAATAAGAGTTAAATGGATGAAGGTTTGAGAACCATCCTCATGAAAATAAATCCAGAAATATCAAGAGACAAATCAATGTTTGATCATTTGCACTATGCACAGCCTTACTTAGCAAAAAGTACTGAAATTTGTTACACGACCCCACCAGCATCTCCATGCATGAGAATGAACTACAAGCAGGTACAACACAAACATCTCTTACGTTGCTGTTCAACATAAGAGATGGACCTCATGTTTACTAAGTAAATGCAGAGTTGGAGTCTGAAAGCCTTCATAAACACCTCTTTATCTCCGACTTTAAGGCCTGTTCATCAACAGCAGAGCTGACAGTAACTCTATAGTGTCTAAAGCCGCTGAGCAGAGTTCAGTGGGTTTGTGGTACCTGACACTGAACTGCTAGGTCGATCAGAGAGGACGAGATGCAGCCGGGCCTTAAGCCTCTCGCAGTAAATCCCTAACAGCTGCACTCATTCTGATGTCTCTCTCACTCAAACAACACTGGGCAGAACCTACATGAACACACATGCTAACTTTACTCTCTTACTTTCTTTTCTTTTATGCACACACACACACACAACATATACAGTCCCATATGTAAACACGTGTTGGTCATACTATAGGCTCCACGTGACAGCAGTGCTGCACAGCTGTGCTTATTTTTCTCAAAACTTTCTCAGGTTCTCAGATCTCACACATACTGTAAATGTCCAGAACTGGAGTGGGTGTGTGGGAGAAGGACAAAAAAGTCAAAATGGGGAGAGACTTCTAGTCCTCTTCCCCAGGGTGACTTGTAAACAATAGTGCCTTTAAGGGGAAGGGGGTGCCTTGACTACATGGGGAGGGGTTTCGGTGCAGAAGAGTAGAAACATGTGCTCTTCAATCAAGAAGCTCTGCTGTGGTTTATAAATATCTCTACTGTAGTGCTGGATAGATGGTTCAAAGCCCTTAGCCATATGTGTCAGGCTTCTTGGCTCCAACACCAGCGCAGTGGAGTTAGTGTTCGACAGCCAGTCTGGATGTGTGGTTCCAGATGGTAAATTGCAAAAACTAACAAATGTCAGTTAAACTGTTTTATGAATATGGTGGAACAATCTGCAATCATTATTGGCAAGTGGCGAGAGTAGTTGTTGATGCAGATGGGAACAAATTGACTCACTGAGAGCAACTGTTAGAAGATGCATGACTTTAGCTCAAAAAGAGCTTCTTCAACTCTCATGACTACTAATCACAAGTATACTGAGAGATGCAAATGCCAATAAAACAGCTGAGCCACTCTTTCTGTGATTATTTTTGTGCTTAGGGTCAGGCTGTCTCCAGGGATCCTTCTCCTCAAAACCAATGAGAAAACTATGTTGAAAATGCCAGTTGGGGGAGGAGAGAAAGTTGGCTATAAGAACCAGATATTTGTATCTGGACTTCTTCTCAGTAGTAAATGCCCCCTTTTGGGGGCCTCACAGTGTGTGTGCCGCTCTACCAGCAAGACAGCCCCTCTGAGGCTAAAGGGGAAAATAGAAAAGGAGGTAGAAGAGATACAATGCAGTCTTTATCATTTACACACGCCTGCCTGTCACCGACAGGTCAGAAATACCACTAGTTTATATCCACTGTCACGCCCTTGCTAAACACAAACACCAACAATGACAGCACATGTACAAACTTTCGTCGTGCAAACACAACAAAACAAATATGCTGAAGACACTCACACATTTTACTCCTTGGAAACATATGCTTACATATGTATACTAGGAATACTTTGCTTTCAGTATTCATGGACTTGTTATGAACAGAGTTAAAACAGAAGCTGTGCAGGCCTCTGGCAGAATGCACAGACATGTTGGTTGCACAATAGAGGATAATCTGACTTAGAGGCTGTGCAGCATGATACCCTGAGGGCTCAAGGGGTGACAGAGTGCACTGGAAGGCAGAAAAAAAGAACGGATATTGGTCTCCGGGGTGTGCAGATGATACTTCACCATTGAATCTTGGCTGTGCTTGTTAACAATATAGTCCCGTTTACTGCATAGTTACAGTAATTTATGAAACAACAACCGTCTTTAATAAGGCTTTTAACTTTACGGGGGAAGTTTTCCTGTCTCAAAGTGTTAAAGACTCAGAGGTGCAGTTGCATACACTCTGAGACCTCTGAGCAACAAAAACAATAAGCCTGAAACAAATTCAATTACCTCAAAAGTGTTGAAAGTTGCAGGAAAAAAAAGCGCCTATGCAGAAAAACAAACAAGCGGCACGAAGACTCTGATTCAAGGTAAAAGTTAGATGAAAGAAAGAGTCAGTAAACATTACTTCCTCACACAACATGAGACAAGAGTTTGACCTTTGCGTGTTCAGTTCAAAGACCTAAGCTTATCTACTGAGCAGGACTCTGCAAAAAAAAACAACTAGAAAACACACAAGCAACGAGTTTTCTTGTGCACCAATGTAGCTACTGCATTCAATAAACAGATTTTTAGCACAGTTCCTACAAAAGCTGCGTATTTCATGAGTGGCCTTGGGGGGGTCACACCAAAAGAGGCCATCTGGCTCTCATTGTGTTGCATCCTTTTAAGAGACAATTAGGAATATCACAAACTCAGCCATGAATACATGCATAAAGAGAATTCCCAATGAATCCACAAGTGGATTTGTCAAAAAAAAAAGCTCACAGGGGAAGCTGCATCAAAGTCCTGTGAAATCTTAAGTAATCAAATTACTGTTCTTCCATTAAATCTATGTCTTGAGGAGGACGGTACAAAGAATACAAAGACGAGACGAAATGGGCTTTGAGGCCTGCACATCAACTTCACACTTTTGCCAGGCAAGTGTTATGTAAGGTGAAATCACGCTGGCTCTGACAAAAACAGCAACATTTTTAAGTTAAATATATATCACCTAGGGAAAAAAAAGATCCTCCTCTGGCTTCTCTAGGTGCTGCTCTGAAACAGGAAATAGTTTCAGCACATATTCACCCCACGGGAGAAACTTTTTTCATGCCAGCAACTTTTTCCAAAACATGGCTAAAGCCTGCTCACTCTTCGTTTTTTTTTTAAAGAGACGGTCTCCCTTTCACCATGCAGCACAGATGGTCCACAACAACTCTCACTGAAATACCTGAAGTCAGCATATTCCCCTCGCTGTAACCAGGCTAATCAGACATGCACACTATCCCCCTGTGTTATCAAACAAACAATGCAGTGCACATACCCATTCACGCCAGCGTGCTACCCTCATAATCCAGTGTGGGGGCTTGAGTTTTTTTCACCCCCACTCCCGGGGTAGAGGAGATCGCTTAAAAAAAGAAAGCATGAACATTTCTTTGTCTGGGAATTCAGGGTCAGGTGATTGCCTACAGGAATTCTGGTTGGCTAGAGGACTTGCAAAATGTTGGCAAGGGGCCAAGAGGCTGTCTTGCAAGCAGAGCTGGAAATTTGCTGCAAACCTCATCTTCACCCTCATATCCATAGCACAGAGTTCATTTCCATAGCTGGGGGAGGGGTCAGGAGAAGAATGGGGGAGGGAAACAGAGAGTGAGAGAAGGAGAAGTCCACTGTAACGCATGGCACGTGAAAAAAAAAAAAAGAGAGAGATCCTGGAGAAAGTGCAAGACGGCCGTAAGCCTCTTGGCCACCGTGTCGTCTATGAAAAGAGTCAAAGCCACTGCAGCAAGAGTAAAAGCAAAAGTAAAGCCTATGCATCATATTAGTGCTCAGAGGAAGTCTGTGTGTATGCAAATCAGAAAAAAAAACTTTCAATAAGCCGGATAAAAGGACAGAAAAAAAAGAGTACATTCAAATTCCTTTACATCTAAGCCATGATACTATTTTAAGGAAATCCACCTCTGTTCCTCTATTTTGAAACCGTTAACTACTCACTTGCCCATATTTTATGACATTTCACTTGTAGAACCCGGCATGTCTTGCTAATTTGGCAATATTTCCTCCCTGGAGACACTTTTATGGCCTCTCCCCGAGCTTTCTTCAGAGGGGAGTGGAGGGAGGCATGAAAGGGGAAGAAACAGAAAACCCCATGTTGATACTACGAAGATTCCCTGTTATGTAACCGATGAAGTTGCACTGCATCACATTACTGTCATGTTTAACATGAGTAATCAAGCAAGGTGAAGCACTACACATATATTCAAAATTTATGTTGAATAATTCATAAAAAATAAAAAAAATGAAATTGTCATAAAAGGCTGAATTTTTCAGTGGCTGAGTTGGAGCTTGGTTCTAAGGAGCAGATGTTCTCCCATTTGTCATCACAAATATTCGATAGAAGTTTCAATGTTAGTCCATGTGAGTGCTTTAATCATTGCTCACACTTGTTGTCTTTGTATACAGTTTGTATTGAGATTAAATTCTTGTAAAACAGCCTCATCACGGCTGTTCGGGAACTATCAAATTAACCTTTTTTTCTCAAGGTCAAGAGTTAATTTGCCAATCTAATTATACATTTCATCAACACAGGGGGGATCTGATGAAGATGGCACAGTACTTGTCCAAATCGGCAATCTTGGCCGATTACTTTAAAATGTGAATGTACACATTCTACTGTTGGCGTTAAAACTGCTTAAAAAAGATTGCTGCTCTGATTATCGTCAGTCTGACCTAATGGGCCAAATGTATTCTAAAAATGGATCTAAGCTTCAATCTTCATACGTATTATCGTCTTGTAAATTCCTGATTTTAATCAAACCAAATGTTTCTGATTAAATAAACCCCTTGAATTGATTCATCAAGTTTGTGTGGGAATGTTAGAGGTTGAATTGAAACCAGACAGTTTGTCATCCTATCAGAATTTTTACAGCTCTGTGTTGCTAGGAAGACAATGAAAAGTGTTCAGCTCTCTGACTGGTGGGCTTTCTGTAAAATGACACAGGGCAACACGATAGCAATGCAATGAGGGATCTATTTGAAATGACAGTCAAAACTGACCAATCACATCTCCTCCAGCTGTGGGACCATGAATAATAAGCCACCTCCAGGCTTTTCAGTTTAAATTTTAACTGGAGAACAGCTCCAAAGAACAGAAGATTAGCCAGCGAGCCTGTTTCTCATGACAGCAGCAGTGACAACCCAGGATGCAGAGTTGTAGTCTAACACACTTCTCTCAGGCTTCCCACCTGATGCTGCCCCCCCCCCGCCCAATCAAAAAACACAAAAGGAGCTAATCCTCTTGTGCAAAAAAATTTTAAAACAAAAACTTTAACTGAACAAAAACATCAAACTATTAAATGTGATTTACTCAATATTAGATCCCTCCTTTCAAAGTCTCTGTTAGGGAATGATTTGATTTGTGATCATCATATTGATATATTTTGTCTTACAGAAACCTGGCTGCAGCAGGAGGATCATTAATGAATCAACTCCCTCTGACTATTTAAATATTCACGTTCCTCGAACCACAGGCAGAGGAGGAGGAGTGGCAGCTATCTTCAGATCAGGGTTACTAATCAGTCCTAGACCCAAGATTAGTTTTAGCTCTTTTGAATCTCTGATTCTCAGTTTTTCCCACCCAAAGTGGAAATCACAAAAACCTCTTGTCTGTTGTTGTGTATCGTCTACCTGGCCCTTATTCTGAGTTTCTGTCTGAATTCTCAGAGTTTTTATCCCAGTTAGTGCTGAGTACAGATAAAGTCATTGTAGTGGGTGACTTTAATATTCATGTAGATGTTGAAAATGACAGCCTAAATATTAACTTTAATTCTATATTAGACTCTATTGGAAGTGTTCACAGACCTACTCACTGCTTTAATCATACCCTTGACCTTGTGCTGACTTATGGCATTGAGAGTGAACAGTTAACAGTGTTCCCTCAAAACCCTGTCGTCTGACCATTTTTTAATAACTTTTGAATTTACATTACTTGACTATACGGCTTCTGAGAAGAATTTTACATATAGAAGGTGTCTATCAGAGAATGCTGTAACCAGATTAAAAGAGTTGATTTCATCATCCTTTTCTTCACTGCAATGTGCAGATATGACAGAGGACGGCTACCTAAATTTTACTCCAGTAGAACTTGACTCTCTTGTTGACAGCACTATAGCTTCAATGCGTACAACACTGGACAATGTTGCCCCTCTGAAAAGGAAGGTAATCAGTCAGAAGAGGTTGGCTCCTTGGTATAATTCACAGCTGCGTGCGTTAAAGCAGACTGCAAGAAAGCTGGAGAGACAGTGGCGTTCCTCTAATTTAGAAGAGTCTCAATTAGTCTGGAAAGATAGTTTAATAACGTATAAGAAAGCCCTTCGTAAAGCTAGAACTGCTTATTATTCATCATTGATAGAAGAGAATAAGATAATTTCTTTTCAGGCTGTTGCCTGTTCTGTTGCCAGGCTGACAAAGAGTCCGAGCTCTGTTGAGCCATGTATTCCTTTAACTCTCCGCAGTGATGATTTCATGAGATTCTTTTTCAATAAAATTGTTTCTCAGAGAGAAGATTAATGGAATCCTTCCCATTATTATCACTGATGTATCATCAAGTAGAGCAGCTTTAGAAGTATCTTTAGAACCTGAATTGTATTTAGACAGCTTCTGCCCAGTTGATCTCTCTGAGCTAACAACAGCAATAGTCTCTTCTAAACCATCAACTTGTATGTTAGACCCAATCCCAACCAGACTGTTCAAGGAGGTTTTCCCTTTAATTGACACTTCCATATTGGATTTGATCAATCTGTCTTTGTTGACAGGATATGTACCTCAGACTTTTAAGGTTGCTGTAATTAAACCTTTACTTAAAAACCTACTCTTGATTCAGAAGTGTTGGCTAATTATCGACCTATATGCATTTTTTGTCTAAAGGTCTTGAAAAAATAGTTGCAGCTCAACTTTGTGATAATTTACCTAGAAATAATCTGTTTGAAGAGTTTCAGTCAGTATTCAGAGTGCATCATAGCACAGAAACAGCACTGGTTAGAGTTACCAATGATCTCCTCTTAGCCTCTGACAGCAGACTTGTGTCTGTGCTTGTCCTGTTGGATCTCAGTGCTGCATTTGATACGATCGATCACAGCATTCTGTTAGAGACTTGAACATGTTATTGGGATTAAAGGAACAGCATAAGGCTGGTTTAAGTCATATTTATCTGATAGATTCCAGTTTGTTCTTGTAAATGAAGAATCTTCCTCACACATCGGAGTAAGTCATGGAGTTCCTCAGGGTTCTGTGCTTGGACCAATTATTTTCAGGCCTCTCTCTTGTGGAATAAGCTGCCAGTAAATGTCCGGGAAGCAGACACCCTTTCCACTTTTAAGGTTAGGCTTAAAACTTTCCTTTTTGATAAAGCTTATAGTTAGGGATGGCTCAGGTAATCCTGAAACATCCCATAGTTAAGCTGCTATAGGCTTAGACTGCTGGGGGACCACATCTGTCACACCTTTCCTCACTTTGCTCTCTTTTTCCCCCTGTTTAATTTCTCAAATGTACATGTGACATTATTGTGGTTATTAACTTGTGTTTCCCTGTTCCAACAAGTATCCTTTGAATGGTGTTATGGTGTTTTTCCCCCCTCTTTTCTGTCTTCTCAAACCCCAGCTGGTCGAGGCGGATGGCCACCCTTCCTGAGTCTGGTTCTGACAGAGGTTTCTTCCTGTTAAAAGGGAGTCGTTCCTTTCCACAGTCGCTCAGGACGGGAGATTGGACTGAAGACAAGTTTCGGTGCAATCTGTTGGTTTCCTTAGCTAGGATATTGTTTTGTGGATTGACTCTATATGAATGAATTTGATTATTTTGAAATTAAGTAATTGGATTTCATTGGATTATGATTACAATTAATTAAATTCCAATTGACTTGAATTGGACTATATTATTTAAGTGCCTTGAGATGACAATTGTTGTAATTTGGCGCTATATAAATCAAACTGAATTGAATTGAATTGAATTGAGGAGGACATTGTTGCCCATTTATTAGCAGTGCAGTTCTCAAGATAAACTTTTGATGCATAGTTTGAGTAATCCTCAAAAGAAGACTCACACCAAGCAAAAAAATAATAATTAAGGTATTTGTGAAGCATTTTGACTCAACCAGCTCTGCACAGAAGCCAAAAGCTGAAAAGCTTTAATGCTGAGATTGTTTGTCCTTTGGAAATACGGGCTTTCACATTCAGGAATGTCATTCAAGTCAGCCTCATCACCATTAGTTTTCCAGTAATGACAGCACTAAATGGTAAGTGACTGAAAGTTTTAAGTCGCTTGTATTCTGACTGCTGTGTATTGTAGCCTGTGTTAAAGTTTACTTGAGAAAGCAGTCAAGTAAACCTGTTCAGGTTCATCATGCACTTGTACCTTAAATCTATACGATAACTGTTTTTTTATAAATAAATTAAATAAAATAAACCGGAACACAATTCAGTATTAGTAATCAGTTAAGAATCACTCAAATACACAGTATTTGTATTTGATCACTGGTCACTGCTGCTTGGCTTGTGTGGGCGCTCTCATTCTATATTGAACATAAGATGTAATCAAGTTGGTACCGTGTGCTCACCTGTTATGCATTTTGCACCACAGTTGTGGTTCCAATTCATCCCCTGAGTGTATACACAGCTTGCATGGTGGTGTAATTATTGATCAAGAGGATTACCAGTTTCCTTGAACTATAACTGTTTTTTGGAACTACACTGTTTATAAATTATAAATGCCAGACATTTGTTTCAGAGCTGAAAGGGGTTAAAAGGGGACTTTTTTTTTTTTGGACATTTACAAGAAAGGACAGAAGTAAGGTTTTGGGGATTGAGGGCTATCTTCTGGGAGTCAAGACTCAGTCTGAGAATAATTCTAATCTAACCAATTTCTGTGCCACTGACTGTTTTTTTCCCATAGGTTTTCCTATAAGTTTGCAGAGATATGCAACCGTGCCTCAGCTTGACAACATTCAACAAGCAGCTTGAAATTGGGATGAGCTAGTGGAAGTGACTGGCTTTTTTTTCATCAGTGCTCCTGCAGCCCCCATTTGACCTAATTTTCTTCAACCGAGAAACCGCCGTTTCATGTCACTACGCCAGAAGAATTCATCAACTTAATGGAGCAGATGGATTCAAAGGTCTCGAATCAGGCAAATAGCTTTCCAGATCAAATGAGAAAACTCTCACTGAAGAATATTGGTCTTTGGGAATCATTCAAACTCAATGAGACTCAAACTGAAGAGATTCAAGTTAGACCATATTGAATTTTTGATAAAGCTCTGGCCTGATACAAGCATCCATTAACTTTGTGTAATATTCAGATTAACAAAGAAACTTTTATCTGAAAAGAGATGTTTCTGTTTTAAACTTTTTCAAAGTTAAAACTACAAATAGTGAAAAAAAGAAGTTTACAAGTACATGGCCAATAAGTGCAAGGTCCCTGATTCAATCATAGCCAGGAGCCTTTGTTGCATGTTCCACCCAACTCTTACATTTTTCCTGTCTTGCAAAAAGGCAAACAAGAACCGGCCAAGGCCGATCAAACAACAACAACGCAAAATTGGCAGGACTGTTCAGTTCACTGAGATTCAACTTACTTTTGACATAAGGCATTGAAACCAGTGAGGAAGATGCAAATGTCATTGCAAATCTGCTGAAATAAATGGTACCTTTGTGAGATGTCAAATGACCCATCAAATACACTTGGACAGGAATGCGACAGGAGCCCTATGTTTAACCCTAGCAGCTTTAATCAACGCACTGCTGTCTATGGTGGCTGGGACAGAACTGGGGTACTCACCTCCATCTTCCACTTGGCCAGCCACTCCTCTCTGGTCCGCTTGCTAATGTAATAAGGGTCACCAGCCTGGAAGGTTATTCTGGGCACGGGCCTCTGACGGAGGCTGATCTCCCAACCAACTCCCCCTCGCCGCCTGCCTCGACCTCCCTGTTTAAGGTGTAAAAAATAAATAAATAAGAGTTAGCTACCTGCTTCTTATTCCTTCTGTGAGCTTTTTTTTTTAAGTGGCGCACAGATTTGTGGCATAATCATGCACCTAACATGTCACCATAGCTTGTGAGAGAGATTCTTCTTAAAATGGGGGCAATTCTAGGTTAAGCCAATGGGACGGTCTAATTTTTAGAAAGATGATGACTTTGTGTGAAATGAGGCTGCAGTGTCTAATAACAACTCCCTGCAACAGTCTCAAGGCCGATGCTCCCAAGTGTATTTGATACTTCAAATCTATACACAGTTAGGTACCATTTCTTTCATGAGTCCAAATGCAAGAGGACCACTTAGTATTTCTGGACATCTGAATCTGCAAAGTTTCCAGTGGAGAAAACCTGCAGGCTTTCATCAATAGCTGCATTTATGGTAAAGCTTGAGGTAAAATGATTGTCAATACATGGACTTAAAAGAACAGTTTGGGAAAATGTATTTGTGTGCTATCATTCCAAAATCTAAATGAGAAGATCGATACACCTCGGTTATCTGTCCATTCATTGCAAAGTTAGAGCAAGAGGCTCACTAGTGCAGTTTAGCATGAAAACCCACCTGGCTTTGTCTAAGGAGAACTAAATCCAACTCTAGAGATTTACCGTTTCTCTAAAACTTAATGATGGGGAATTTTTTTTGGTTAAATTTGCATAAAAATCAGTGTATATAAAGCTGCCGCGATAAAAGCTTTGGAAATATGTGTATTTCTTGCATGCGTTCCCATTACTCAGTGAGGTGTCCTAGGTTTGGTGACCCTGCTTGTTCTCTTTTCCCAAAGAAAACCAATCATTTTTATTAGTTTCAGCTAGCGATGTGTTACTGAATAATAAAATCCTAAATTTTTGTACCAGTCTTTCAGGTGGTTCAGCCCCTTGGTGCCATGCTCTGGCTGTCACTCACAGTCTGAAGTTAAATCAACTAAATGTGACGCTGAAACTTTGTCAGGCCAATTTTATGTTTACAACTTGAATTCACCATCCTTGAGCGGAATCCAATTAAAGCACTAACTAGTACTTGTATTTGTTTTCATTTTTATCATGCAATGTCATATTTGATTCTTTTTAAATCATGTATCAGAGAAAACAAAAACAATGCATCTTATTATACCTGTATTCCTGCGTTAAATCTAAGCTTCATGAAAAATGATTTTATGAAATTCTAAATGTTTGGTTCATGTTTAAACTGTTGATAATACAGGTTGTTTGGACAGTTTAGACAGCTACATTTTGTGGTATTGTACTGAAATGTGTTTCCACGCCCTTTTAATGAGTTTATGTAACTTATGTATAGACAAACTTTTATAGCAAAGTCTTCCAGGATTTTAATTGATTTTTCGGATTTTATTACTACTGACCAATTTGTAAAAAGTCCTACAAGTTTATATATTATATTATTGTTATATTTGTTTTTGATTTTTTGACTAATAGTTAGACTACATCCACCCTTTAAATTAAAATGACCAACACTTTCACGCGCATAGACAAGTTTTTGGATCAAGCTAGTCCAGCTGAATCCTTGATATGGTCAAATGTCAAATTGTTTGTCGCTTATTCATGTTTCTACCCGAAAGACCACAATGAAAATAATCATTCTGACAGCATAGTTTTTGCAAATGAACAACAAACAACCTTTTGAAGTCTAAAATCTTACCCTTTTCCTTTTAAACGACTTTGTAAGCGACGTCTCACGGTTATAAGTCTCGCTTATATAAGCTGTTGAAAGCGCATCCCAGAGTTCGCGAGGCTCCCGTGCGAGGTGAGATGCGCGCGACGTAGGCCTAAATGTCAAGTGAGCTGGCTCTAAGCGGGAGACCGTGTTCCCAATAATATGACTGCGTTTTTTGGAGCTATTAACAGGCAAAAGCAACAAGCATGCAATGACACCTGCCAATAGGGCAAAAGTGTCACTAACTGCAGCGCTAACAATGCTCTACAGCAGCCAGACTGACTTGCAGTAAGAGGTATACCCGCACATGCGCAACAATAAATTAAGTAGCTTGTCCACAGACACATTTAAATTGCACAATCATGTTCCATGCGAATTCACATGGACCTTTTTTTCCCTTAGTCTTTTTTTTCACTCTTCCAATCTTCTGTTCCACACTCCAGTCCAGCAACAAGCCTCTAAATTCAGCCTTTTTTCGTCAAACAAGATAATCATGACCAAAACTCCCTTAACTCAGCGGACATCAAGGTGACCATGGTCCATGGCCAACATTAAAGTGAAGTCAGGTGCTTAATCCCCCATTTGCGAATCCAATGTACTGTTGCTCTTTTGTTTTGTAACTTTTGCTGAAGACAAGCCATTTTAACATAAGACAGGCTGCTGGGTAGCTTAAAGGCTGCATGTGTTATGCAAGATGCAAAAGTGAGAGTAGTACTCATCTAATTTAACTCTCAGCAAAAAAGCAGAATAAAATGAGCCTATTCTCCTAAATGTTGATTTACTCCCAGGAATCTACAGTCCTCAGTCTAAAAGTGGAAGAATCCTCAGGCGAGATACTGAACCTCACATTATTCCTCAGCCTGTTCCTCACTTGTAAGTGTAAGATAAAAGCAACTGCTGATTAACGTAACAAAATGTAGCAATGTAAAACGGCACCCAATCTTCGCAACACAATAAAACACCACCAGTAAGCCCTACAATCATCAGCGATGAAGTTTTAACAACACTGAGCAGACAGACTTTGATAACAAACCTGTATCTGCTCGAGCCAGGTGAAAAATCCACATATTTTGTCCTAAAAAAGAAAAAAAGTTTCCCTTTGCTTCTCAAAAATGACTTGTGTTCAGCCTCCACCACAGCCATCTATCACACTGGCAAGCAGAGGATACGCTATTTGAAACAGGAAACATAATTCTTTCCCCAAAAACAGGAAGCTACTACCCTGCCAACTCTAACTTTAAGAGTTACACCGGACAGAGAACAAAGACACAACAGCTCAGAAATCTTACCTCGGTCCTGACTGCATCCCTCCCGTCCTCGTCCTTATGCTCCACATCTAGAGATAAGACAATGACACAATGGATGGCCTGAATCATTCATAGCAGGGTGGGAATTGGCATTGGTTGTCCTTGTGTTAAACCCACATGGCTTTTTATTCATCAATTAGCCATTTGACACATTTATTAATCTCACCCTCCAATTCATCCCCTTAACTATTTGTCAGATCAAATTAAAGTGACATTAATAAAAATCCTAAGAGATAATGGCTCAGAAAATCTCTTCATGTGTGTTTCGAGCTCAGAACCATCTGGAATCACTGGAGCTTGTGTGCTCAGGTATCATCCGAGGATTTGATGCAACTCTGAGGATTTGGAGTGGCTGCCCAGGTTATGGTGAGAGTGGAGAGTTGCCAAATTTAATCTGGCAAATGTTGTACTTCTGACCTTATATTCCCCCTTCAAGGGACACCGTAAAGACAGAAACATCACTGCTTCACTTCTGTCACTCTGTGACTGTATTTAGGCTAAATCTTGCAGTAAATTACCAATACCTGAGCTGGATCTTAAGAGAGTTATGCATATATAGAGGAATGCAAAAGCAAGAATTTGTCTATATAATTTAGAGCGGTACGACAAAGTATGGAATACCTACTTTCCATACTGTGCCAGTTCTTAACAATCTTATTTTACGACTACTGAAGTCGTTCATTCACACAGGGACTCTAATTATGGACAAATTTGAGAAGTCAGAGCTTGGCATGAAAAAAAGACTCATTTGGACCTTTCACCAGCCGACCAAATGATCTACTGTGAAGGACCATCTAATAGGAGTTTTAGATCATATCACATGACTATAATTATCAAGCACAGGTTTCCTGACAGTGACGGTAATGTAGATGTTCAAACTGAATGTTTCACCACTAAGAGTGCTTAAAGTTAGTTTCATGAAACTAACTTTTCTTGAAACCTAAAAGAGAGCTGCAACATGGTCAAAGGAGGAACCCATAACATTTAGGGAAGGCTCCTGGTCATATTTCTTTTACTTTCCCAAAGTGTGCCAACTTTTCTCTTAAATTGAAGACTCCAAAGATGCATGTTTTGTTTCTCCAGCTATCGCCAGATATCTGCAAAGATGTCATCGGTGTACTTTGGAAATTCAGCTAGAAAAAACAATTGAGATTTGCCGGTTGTTCAGGATCTTGAGAATAGCTCCTGATTTCATAATATGAAAGTAATTTACTTCTAAATTTATGTCTGACATGGCTGCCTGGCTGTATGAAGGGAAGGTTTCCGAACTGTTACACACTATCAGCACCTTCCTGTAACGACAAACAGTACGCACAGGGAGGAAATTTTCCATACATACAGAGGAAGTTGCGAAACCAAATGTGAGAGAGATGCAGCAGCACGGTCAAGATAGAAAAAAAAAAAAAAGCCACAGAGTGATGTGACTCCAACGGAGTATTCCACATCATTCAAATAGCTGTGCCCTGTATTAGCGTTGTGGCAGAGCCTGAGTAAACATGACTATCTGTTGAGTTGAAGCACCAACGCTATCGTAACACTTGAGACCTGAGAGGCTAAGACTAACTTTTGATGGCATGTGTTCTATGCAACCAAAACTGGCTTGTCAGTGAAGTACCATAGAGGCCTGTCCAAACAATAGTCTGCTCTCTTTGCAGCCTCTTCAAGTTGGTTCCATGTATGGCTGAGCCCCCTGGACCCGCTCCCTCCCCCCAATCCCTCTCTACTGGTTTCCTTGTCCTCACCGCGAATAAGTGACTATATAACAAATTGGTGAGGCATGTGGACTGCCAAGGTCACTGGGTTTGCGAGGGGAGCTGGCAAATGTTTCCCAGAGAGAGTATACCTTGCCAGTTTGAGCGGGTTCCAGCTCTAGTATTGCTGGAGTTCAGTTCCACTCCAGCCGGAGCTCAAATCCTTCCTGTGCCTTCCAGATGGATAACAGAAACCCCCTTCAGCTTGCTACTGATTCACAAACTGCCCCCCCCACCCACCCAGGTCTCTCCTTGCTGAGAGGAATTACCCAACACTTTATTTAAATGTGTGTACTCACAGCATTATGTTTCACATGCTGATTGAAAGAATGATATAAATACTGCACTAGTGTGTCAAAGGCAGGTCAAATATTGCAAACAAACTGATGCGTGACTGCAGTCGTGTCACTGCCACCTGCTGCAGGTCTTGAATTACCTGGTGAGTGAATGCAAAACTTTTGCTTGAATATCTGTACGTTTTTTTCCTGGCTTTTGATTTGTGGCTAACGGTGCCTTTTCTAAAAATCTGGTTCCTCATTCTAACAAACTGGGTAACATGTTAATGATTGCCTTAATGTTATGAGGGTCACTGTGTTTAGTTTCGTTAGAGAGCTGATGATAAAAAGAAGACTGTCAGCTAAGACTTAAGATAAAGTGTTAAAACCTTAACTTGAGGCGACTGGGCACATGATGTTAACACTAATGTACCTCCCAATGACCTTCCTCTACAACCGTTTCCAACAAAGTTAGGATGAGGGGTAAAACGTAAATGAAGACGGTCTGCAATGTTGTGCATTACAAGAAACCCAATGTCTTGTTAAACCTGAATTCTATGTCGGCAGGATGTTTTAAAAAAGTTGCGACGGGGGCATGTTCGCCACAGTGATGCATCATCTCCTCTTTTAACAACACACTGTACCTGTTTGGGAACTGAGAAGACCAACATCCGTGGGTTGTGAAAGTTTTTTTTTTTTTCATTTTTGCTTGACAGGATTGCTTGAAGGATTTCAGTTGCTTGCCTGAACTCCTTTCCGTATTGTTTATGATGACACAACTTTTTAAAAGTGTATGTTGTCTTTGTGCTACTTTCAGTGATTTGAAAATCATTTCAT
The DNA here is from genome assembly GCF_036924035.1 of Leuresthes tenuis. Taxonomy (NCBI): domain Eukaryota; kingdom Metazoa; phylum Chordata; class Actinopteri; order Atheriniformes; family Atherinopsidae; genus Leuresthes; species Leuresthes tenuis. Next base: position 15,887,338 of record NW_027325369.1, read on the forward strand.
TCTGTTTCTTTGAACACAATTACAAATCATTAAGGGGACTATAAATATCTTTGTGTTCTTCTTCAAAAAGTTGCTTCAAAACACTATCATTGTGTTCAGACATTGTGTTATCAGTGTAGGATGTAAAAGTGCCGCTGCTATAACACACCAGTAACTAAGTGCATCTAACCTGTGTTTTAATGTTTTAATGGACTTAAACCTGACTAGCCCCTAACAAGGAAACCAAATCTTTAAAAGCAGCACTCAGAAATGTTGTGCCGAGCCTAGTTCTCCAACAGCAAGCAGTCTGTGAATTTTGCTGATAGGAGACGTAACAAATCCTAGAAGTCCAGATCAGGTGAATAAAGAGTGCAGAGTCAGTTTGTAAAGAGTTCTGGGCACGATGCCATTCACCTGGCAGGGCCCCCGACTGGGACGTGCCAGCTCCCGAAAGAGGCTTGTTGCCAGGAGACGAGTCGCTCCTCCTCTCGATTTATTTACCGCACTCCTCATCAAGGTCACAGCCAGTGTCTCTGCGGTCGAGAGAGTGGCAATAGAGGCACGTGGCTGAGGTAGAGATAGGACTAAAAACAGAAAGTGTGTGTGTCGGAGTGTGGCGAGGGCTAAGTGATGTGGCTGATCTCCATTTTGGCCTAAAAACAACTCATCTGCCACTCTTTCCCACAGTTTAACTCAATATGTCCTGCAATGGTCCTTTCCAACAAGCTTCCTCACCTATTTCTTGTCATCCCTTTTCTGTACACTCTCTACATATAAATACAAATACAAAAAATGCACTGGGAGACTGTATGTTTTTTTTAATAGAAGACAGTAAAATGTGTTGTCAATTATTTATTTTGAGCTACTAATCAATAGATCATTTTTCAATCTAAATACTGAAAAAAGGGCACAGAGCATTTTCCTCATTTTCATACTCTATAGTGTTAAATTAGAAATTTTACTTTAATATAAATGAATAGCCCTTTTTAACTGTAAGAATTCATACCACAAAAATTTGCAATGAAAGTGTGTGTCTATCCATGTCTGCAATCAAAATGTGACAGACGTGACTCTGTGTAGTCAGTCGCTATTAATCCCAATTTAATTCCAAATTAGAGATCTTTAAGACTGTGGCATTACAGGTAATGTGGTATGTAGCGGAGGAATGTGTCCAGATAGAGGTGATTGAATCACTCATAACCAGCCATTAAGAGTCCAGATGGTTCAGAGTTGGGCCTGAATCAAATAGAGTGTCTGCCTGGCCTGCTTTTGATATCATCGGCGGTGCTTTGAAGAAAACTCAACGACTGATGAAAAGTATATGCTATTTGGCCAGAAAAATAAATAAACGAAAGGTTATTTTTAAAAAACAGTTGCATCTTTCCAGAATCGTCTGGAATAAACTGGCTGAGAGCGCTCTGAATGTTGTCTGCTGCGGGCACTGACGACCTCAAACACAACCACCACCTCAAAAAAAGGAAAAAAGATCTCTCTTTGACGGCGATAAAGTGAGATTGCAAAAATGCATTTATTTTGATGCCTCAGTGTGACTCGGTACACTTCATGAGTCAGGACTTGAACCCAGGACTACTATGATGAGGACTTTCGGCGTCTGCATATCGACCCACTGCACCATCCAGCACACATGTGAGCAAATATTTGGAAATTTTCTTTATCACATTATATCAAAATGGAGTTGCACTGATCCACAAAGTGTGACATTTATTTATAGAGCAGCATTCCACATCTTGTTCTGGTCACATGTACATGAATATTTTCCTGCTGGCTCCACTGAAAGCGGTTGAAACAGCCAGAAGCCAAAAACTCACATTTCGTTGGGCGCTCCAGTTTCCGTCTTCCTCGTTTCTTGCGCGGACTGTCGTCCTTGTCTCTGTCCGATTCCTGCTCCTCCAGGCTGGACAGGAATCCGTTCTCCTGGGAACGACTCAGGCTCTGACCTTGGGAGCTGTCTTCTACCAGGCAGAAGGAGGGGTCTCTGGGGATTCCATTCTCCACTTCCATCTTCTCCTGTTTGGGGAAGCAGGTTTCGGGCATCCTTTCTTTGTGCCTGCCCATGTCGCCATTGTGGACTTGTGTCATGGACGGCCTGCATACCCCAGTATAGATGTTGCCAACACCCACACTGTCTTTGGGAGAGCCGCAGCTTTCAACCTGCACGTGGGGGAAGAGAAGGTTCAAATGTTAACATCCTGGTATTTTATCAGCCACGGAGAATTTTGCAGCAGCTATTTTACAGTTTGATGTTCTGAAAGTGCACAGCATTGCTTTGCCTGTCAGCAGTTTTGGCACATCAGTGGATATACTAGCTGGCTGTAAAATAAACAGAGTCTCTACAACAATACAAATCATCCAGCATGCTTGGAAAAAGTTCATCTGAGTTAGCAACAATAAAGCAGTTGGCACTGTTAGATAGGGATGGAGTGATTTTAAGGGAGGATCGTGATCTTTTTTTCAAATGGCGGTCATTAAGGCGATCTTGAATTAATTTAATGCCATAAGATGTTCAAGAAAGAATCTCTAGAACCTGCGCTTTACTGTGCACTTAAAAATGTTTCTCATGGAGCAACATGTCTGCATAAAGAGCCCTTTGATCTGAGCAACTGAGGAGTGAATATTAAACTCTTAATTACACCCTGTTGCATTTTTTTTTCCTTCTCACTTTTTTCCAGAGGCGTGCCGCGGACGCAGGCTCTCTTTGTCTCCTGTTCTTCATCTTCTTGCTTGCTTACCAAACACTTCTCTCTGCGCCACAAGTGGTGTGCTATATCATCTTTCTTTTTAGTCACAAAAGAAACAATTCACGCATATATTTGAACAACAATAACTTTATCAAATCGAGGGGTCAGCGAGGGATCATGCTCCTCACACAAATAGCCAAAACAAAATAAAATTTTGAGCCACAGACACTTCTGCCTGTGCAGAAGTGGCGCAAAACCTATATTTCTAAATAAATAATAGGCTGTAATAGGGATGGAGTGATTTTCGATCGGATCGTCTATTGGCGATCGACAGTGGCCACGACCGAATGATCAGGGCCGATTTCACATCCCTACTATTAGAGTGGACTTTTCAGGACTTTTCAGGCTAAATGGACTATTTCAAAGAAAGTGTGAATTAAAGCAGTCATTCATTTAATCTCTTGTGCTTCCTCTGCTCTTTTCAGACAAAATCGAACCTGTAGCTTACTCCTCCGCACTTATAAGTTATTAAGTTATGGAAATTCCCAACCAGCTCTGTTGAACTACTAACTTCAAAGCTGAGCCAGTAAATCTGCTGTTCAGCCATTAACATGCAAGTGAGGAAGGGATTACATTACAGCTCATCAGGTACAGGAATAAGCTTCCTGTAGGCGTGCATTAATCATTACAGCAGCACAGAAATATGTTGGGAATGTTGGCTGTTTGACAGCAAAAAAGCTTTTCTCTCTGTCCACTTCAGAGAGCCCAGTTAAACTATTTTGCTCTGAACAGTGGAGTAAATTCAGAGAAAGCAGAACTGCTGACAGCTGACATAAAGTTTTAGGAGCAAATATTCAGCTGTTACGCCTAAAATTGTCATGGAGAACCAAGAAAAGATCTGTTAAAACTTGTTACTGTTTGATGACATGAAATAGTAACTCTGCTGCTGCCTAAAATAGCTATAAAACACACTTTCTAAAGACAATTCCATTTCTGTTTTACTGGGAGCAGAAAGTGGTGCATATCTTGGAAGATAACACTGTCAGCACTGATGAGAGCAGCACTGAAGCTTTCACCCATCATAAAATCTGTTTGCATTTATCATAGAATAGGAGGCAGCGAGGCCATGGGAGGCATCTGTCTGCCATCATGTGATATTTAGCAGATCCAGAGCAACAAGCTAAAGGGTCAGTTTTGTAATTTGATTCTCATAGACTGAACAGGAAATCACAAAACCTAAAAATTCTCTGTGTAATGGATGCAGAGTAAATTAGGTGGAACAGACATGGCAAATAAACTCCTGTGGAAGTTGTACAGTATAGTAAAAACAAAGCTGCAACGAGCCAAATTTGGCTTTAAGGCATTCCTCACAGGCCACAGGAGTTTAAATGACTTTATGATTGTAGTAACAGAAAACAAATTAGCTCTAAACTGCACTCAGACAAAGAGCCGCTTGCCAGCGAATCTGTTTGACACGAGGGATGAAAACAACAATCCCACAGCTCACATTATTAATGTTCTCAGTTTGTTCATAAATACACAAAGAGGTCGGAGTGTGTGTTTGGGTCTCGGCAAATGCACACACACACAAACAGAAAATCAAACACATGCAGAAACATGCTGCACTCAACCCTTGCTGAAAGCATTACGCAACAGAGCAGCGACCCAGTGAACTACATGTGGCCCCTGCCAGAGGTCAGAGGTCACAGCTGGTAAATCAGACAGCTCAAAGAGACAGACAGAGGTCAAAAGAAAAATACTAACTAGCTAATCCACATTTCGGCTGCTGCATTATACTTACACGCTAGCTTTTTATCACATGCAGTTGTAAATAATATGATGGATAACCTATTGTTCACGGAGTTAAAAACACACATTTCTATACATTTTGTAAGGATGTGGGCAGGCAGCTGTAGTTTATATAATCATGAGGTATATGACAGAATTACACATTGAACTTAGAACACAATTTAGAGCCGAAAAAATTACAATACTGAATGAATTAATGTGCACGTAGCTTGATAATCGATAATTCGTTTTTAACTGTTTTTTAAATGGTAATCGTTATCAGACTGTGGGGTTTTTCCGCATTCATTTGTCAGCTTAACCCTTAACAAAAGCTGAAGACATCTTAAGATATCATATTGGATTCTAAGTGAGTCTCATGGGCATTGTTTACAATTTTCCAATACTATGCAAATGCAAATATTCAATCGTCAAGAAAATAACTGAGAGGTTCATTGAAAATAGTGCAGTGCACAGTAAGTGGATTTTACACTTAACAAAGAACCTAAATGCATGAAAGAAATGTCATGCCACTTTGCCTTGGTTTTATAAAGGAAGAGTTAAAAATGTTAGCAAAACCTGTTCATTTAATTCTTTGCCAATATCTAAGGCCATCAATGTCAGTATCATAACTGTACACTAATATCAGACCTTAACCAGTGGCTGAGCACAAAGACTTCAGTTAGGATGCATGTTAGGATGCATGATTGTAAAAAGTAGCAAGGTCAGTTAATATGTATTTTTTTTTTATATTATTATTATCTTATGGGTAAAACAACAAGGAGAGTTGAGTGATTGTGATACAGTATGTATGCATCTCCTTAACTATCTTTAGTTTCACTGCCATTCAGAGAAGAGTAACAGCAATAGTGAAACAGCTATGTGACCAGAGCATCTGGCACATGTGGTCTCCCACAGCTGTGAAAACACTCGCCCAGGCGCCCTGAATCTGAGCGCGGCTTTCCTCTATCAGTTACTGAAACAGAGCCTCAGCATTTGTACATGCACTGACACAAACCCTCTGGCATGCCGTGTCGTCCCCCCCAACCCTCCTCACACCCCGCCACATATTCTCGGCAAATATTTTTCTATTCATCTTTTTCGGTTTGTCGAATCCCATTGTGAGAACTAATGAACATACTCGTGCTTAGGCTTATGCACATCGTCTCAGAGGAGAATGTAATGCGCGCATCTATGTTGGCCCAAGAGTCATCATTTAATCAGGCCTTTTAACTTCAAAAGACAACACTAAGAGGTAACAAATGGCTTCAGTGTTGTACCTGTGTGTAGATGAGAAACAGTTGGCGCTCTAAGTTAATTCATTCATGAGTACAAAAGAAAGCGCACGGTCGCAGGTTGACTGATTTTCTGAGGGCTGATACAACATGTTTATTTTTGCACTGAGACAGCTGATAGTTACCACAGTTTCACAAAGATTTTTTTTTACTATTCAACTAGCGTTATGGCCTCTATTTTAAGTCCACCTCAACCACGTGAAATGAGCATCAGCGTCAGTTTTGGAGAGGTCAAAAGAGAGCACAATCAGGCTGGCTGCAGACTTGACTACACTCATTCCAAGTTAATTCAGTCTATCAGGGTGAATAAACAGCACATCAGCTTCTATAAGGGATCAATAAAGGCAAAATAAAAATCCTAATGTTTCTACAAAAGTTTGGTTGTTTGGTCACTTTTGTTTCTGAATTAAGGCTGAAAGCAGACACTTCAGTAATACCCTCATTGCTATATCTTAACTATATGTAACTGTGTACTAACATAATAGCTGGTTGGATGGTCAAACAGTGTCTCCCCTCATGTATTTTCACATGTTAATCCTGTCTCACAGTTGGCCATGGAAGACAGGTTTCCATCCTGCCATCAAGTGTGTGGCTGATTGATTGCTTTGAAACAGCTGCCTTTGGACATATTCTGAAGTAGTTCTTCTTTTTTTCATTTTATCTGACAACGACAGAACCGTGGCAGATACAGTGCAAGAGAGGGAGGAAACATGTAAACATGTAAGAGTTTCCTCCAGCACCCCGCTGATGTCGCAGCTATGTGGTATGCAGTGAGCATAGCACTGCAATAAACGGTTCAGGCAAAGATATTACAAGCGTGAAAAGTTCCTCAAAAGCTTTTGACTTATTTTGCTCATCTTTTAAAACTGGTGATCATTTTACAAGAAATACTAGAGAAAAAACTAAATCAATGGGGCAAATTCAGCTATTTCACAGATTCTTTCCATGAGCCTATGTGCAAGAATGTGTTGATGCCTAATCTGGACAATAAACAATGCTTAGATGACAATATAACAAGTATGCAAGGTTGCACACATGTTGCTGCAACTTGTGTGACATCAGGTCAACACTTACTGGAAACTGCTTTCTCCCAGGCTTGCCAATCTTACAAGAGGCACTACTTAAAGTTGACTTCTCCTCAGCTGTCAGGTCCATATCCAGTATTGTGTTCTCACCCTGTGAAGAGAAAGAGCACATGTTGATTTGGGACGCACCAGCCTGGAAATATATGAGTGACAGTCTCGTTATCTTTGGAAATGTCAACTTTACTTTCGAGGTCTAACGCACATGAAGCTGAATCTCCAATATCTATCATTTTGTGTTTGAACATGTTGAAGAGCAAAATCCCCTCAGCCAGCGATGCAGTAGGAATGATACCAGATCTGCAGGGAACACACAAAACTCCACCACAGTGAAACACTTGGAGCATTAAGGAGGACTCCAGCGAATCCACGAGTGTCCTCCGCTGACAAAGAGACAGATAGAAACTGAATGACATGTCCCTTTGAACTGGGCTGAAGTGAAAGCTCTTAGGACGCAGCGCTGACCTTCCACAGACAATTCCCTCTTAATGCTGTTACAGACACACTGACCAGCCCCCACCTTCCCCCTGCTGCAATCTCCCTTTCATTAATAAGGCTGTCTATCCCAATGAACAAAGCCCCATGTCTGCCACCACCAAGTACCCCTGGGGTTGATGAGAGAAAAGATGATCCTAATGTAGATGCTTTGAGCTTCAATATTGACTGAATGGGACCGCCAGCACCAGGTCTGAATGCAAATGAGACGGCAAGGCCATTCCTGACAGCTGCAGTGGGGGGTGGAGAGCTGGTTCCTTATTAAATTCCTTCAGTATTAAATGTGAAATTCCCTCGAAGATATATGGGCTCTCAGCACTGTAAGGCATTCTGCGACTGAGTATATCTGCTGAAGTGCTGTTAAGTACATTTATTTCGAGCTTAGGCAGAGTGGAGAAGTATAACATGGAAAAAGATCGCTGTACGATGAGACATGACATGGCCTTTATATGGGTAGATTTAATACAGCATGACAATTCAGTGACTGATTGAGATTAGGGAGGTCGGGGAGACACCTATGTTATTTCCATCAATTAGCAAACTAGGGGGACACAGTGCTCATTTGTAGAAATATTAGTATAACATTTTAAACTACAAAAAGCAAGTTTATTCTGGAGCTTTCAAACAACATTTGAGACCTTTTGCTTCTGTCAAATGTACTTCATCAGCAGAAATCGAGTTTGTTCAGTTTTTCTTGAGCGGTCGCCCTTCCTTCTTTTTTTCTGAGCACTTTAATGACTTGTCTCATCCATTTTGATTTCAAACACTCCATCTCTTTCATGAGCATCATGTGAGTCGGGAGAAAAAAGAGCTCCAGAAAAGCAACTAACTGGGCCTCAGGGAGAGATTTTTTTTCTCATTTGCTGTTCCGAGGGTCAAGGATGATCCACAGATTTCAAACCAAAAGGGACAGGAAGTCCTCAAACTTGCTCAGAAAATGGATCATTTCAACATCTACGGTCTTGTGACGAGTGTGCAAATTCTGTTTTTAGATGAAGGTCTTGTGATGTGAATAAAATAAGAGATTTCAGAACTGCAACTGAATGCACGTTGTGGTCTGGCAAAAGGGATGTTTCAGTGTAATGCAGAACTTAGATAATCTCTAACATGGTACCTTGCCGTTGTGTAGTTCAAAGTGATTCTGGTATTTCACTAACATCTGTGACCCATCTGATTCTTTGCTGACAGAACACTGACTGGAGTGGTGTCTAAGCCAAATAAGCCAAATGGTGTTAAACAGAACCATAGAGGAAGTCTTACTACATGGAACAGAGCAGGCACTTAAAAAAATACTTTGCATGTGCTTGGATAAAGACTCCATCTATCACTGTCAGAATCAACTTAAAATAAGCAGATGGATGAGGTGCTCCAAGCTGAGCCAGCCAGTAAATGAGAGGCATCATTGTTGACTGTCGTTGTACCAAGAACACGCTCATAGCTGCCAGAAGACACTGGGAGTCGTTAAATTTTTTTTAAAATGGCCTTCTATGTGTTTTCTTAAACTCTTCTGTGTCCTCAATCATCATGGGCTCAAAGACAGATGGTGAGAGGAATTTGTAAGGACTACGGAATTATGGGGTGATATTTTCTCCTGTTTTATCATAAGAGATGGTTCACTGTTTCCCATGCAAAAAGAGAAAATAAAGGAAGCTCCTTTCTTTAAGAGCATTAGCGCTTATCATGGCTTCTATTTAGATACTTCCAGGTCATTTCACTCAGTAAGGAAACTTCCAATGCAAACCAGACTAACAAGACCCACTGAGGAGTTGGGATAGCTTTGAGCCTGGTGTGATGTATTCTCTTGCAACTGTGACCTGGTGAATATCTCAAGAATCAAGCGAATCCACCTAACAAGGTAGTATGTACTGTTTGCTGCTGAATAAAGTGTAATGCAGACACGAAAACCACACCAAAAGAAATTCAATAAGGCATGAAAATAGTTGTAATGGCGCAATTGTTAATTGATTTAAAGGGTCATGGGATGTTTACAAACATAAGCAGTACTTTAAAAGGTCAGGCCGTGATATACTGTATATATAGGCCATGAGTGTTTTCTGCTGCAGTGCGATAAATCCATTAGCCATTACGGATCCAAGGGGATAAACTCATTTACATAAAGGAATGCATGTGATCAGAGTAATTGACACTGCAATAAATGGTGCATAGTATTACAGTGGGCATAAATTGTTCTCAAATGTGGGGGGAAAACAAAATCATGCAAAGATTTTCATATAGAAATACAGACATTAGCAGCAGGCCTTAAAATGAATATCTTAAATGTAAATATCTGTCCTTTTGTAAGAGAATGTGTCTCTGCAGATGGTTTCTGCTCATTGTGCAATCAGTAATAAGAGTGTCTGGTGCTTTGGTTTTTCCCTCACACAGGCGGCAGAATTTGCATAGATAATAGCATGTTTTGAGTGCAGCCTGGTGTGCAGGCTCATTTGGGAACCACTTACATGGATGACACAATTCAGTGGTGCCAGGCCATCTCTGCAGGAGCAGTCTGCGCCACAGTGCTCCCAAACACAGCGCTCAGACAAACTAAACCAGATCAGCAGGTCATTTTCACACACAGCATCACCCTAACATTTTCTGAAAAACAACAAAAAAAAGCCCTGAAATATCATTTGTTGTTGCCTGGAGTGAACCCTACTACTACACTGTCAATATCTCTACACTATTTCCGTTTGGGTGGGCAGTTATTTAAGGCAATGTCTGTTGCCAGGCAACAACACTAAGGGCAGCACTGTGTAATGGGAACGTAGTGGAAGAGGACAGAACCACCCCCCACCCCAAGTAAAAGAGCTGTATTCCGGCTCCAATTCAACCTACATCAGCCAACGCCCACGTCAGCAACCACCATTACACCAGCAAATGTCACATAATACAGCTGTAGCTCTCCACAGTCTCCTCAGTGATGCTGCTACCACCGCCACAGAAGTGATGCTGCAGTTACACAAAGATTGCAGTTGTGAGTCTATATGCATCACAAAAGATGACCAAGCATGCTGCACGCTGTCGGGATTCTTCAGCTCTGACTCTTCGGATCTGAAGTAATGCATTCAAGGGCTGCTCCAGTAAAATTTTTGCACCATTCATTAACCAAATAAATAACTCTCCATTCATAAAATTGGGTAAGATTTGAATTGATTTTGGCGTGACGTGACAGTACTAACCATAAAACGAGTTTCCTCGAATGTCAGTGATCTATATACATGTATTATAATGGTACAGAGGACCATAATTCTCAAAAAAGTCAGACATTATGTGATGATGACCGTTAACATGTTTGTCAGCATTCTTATGCTAAAACTGCTGGGCCGAATTTAAGGAAACATCATGTTGAAGTGGAGTATGAGCTAAAGGAATTTTAGGGCTGAGCTATTTTGCTTTTATTTAATATTACGTGAAACAGCGAATTTACTTTGGTGAAGTGCCCTTCTAGTTTTTCCTACAAATTCCTCCATCATACAAACACTCGTACACAGATGCTTATATTTTCAATAATACTAACAGACACATTGTTCTATATAAATGTTAGATGAGCAAAGTAGGATATAATCTCCTTTATTAAAGCTCTAGTGCATTCTGGTATGAACTAAGTGGCACCAACAAGCAACGAACATAAGAATTCTTGAGTCATTCACCAACATGCTACAGATGCTTCAGGTGAATTCCCTGGGGAACTGAGGCACACGTTAACATATCTTACCATTCTGTTTCCAGCTGAATCAGCAAAGTCTGAGCCTTTGAATGCAGTGGTGTTGGGGTTGGCGACAGTGTTGGACGGCATCGTTGAGAGTCTTGCGGTTTTATAGGTGATGTCTGATGATGGGCAGTGCAGATGAGGGAAGTTTCCAGTGAAAATGAACTCAAAAGGAAAGAAATAAAGAAAATAGCGATGATCCTTCGTCTCTGCTCTCCTGGAAGATAAAAGAGACAAATTAAAATGAGACTGTTCATCTCTCAAACTTTGAATACGCTTCAAATAGAGGCCAAGGCTTTTCCAGCCTGGCCTTTCCAAATGGTATTAATGTTGTTGCTGCTTTTGCAAAGACAAGGTTGCTTTCCATTTTCTTCAAAGTCCACTAACACCACAGGGTGTGAAGAAGCCTGCCGCATCCATTACGTCAGTGCCTGATTATAAATATCTGAATTGACTGTTTTGCACACTCATTAGACAAGTTTCCATTTCCCCTTATATGAACGGCTTGATAAACAGAAATATCCCTCGCTACCTCCGTATCGTTTTGATTTAATGTCACCTTCAAATTTACGACAAACTAAAATCTGACCCAATGGGTTTCATTATAAATCCAAACAACACTGCATCCCTGAAAGCACATGTTGATTTGAAGTCAAAAGGAGAGCTCACTAAATGGGATGAGTTTCTGAAATGACAGCTTCAGAAACTTAAATGCAATGTTTTGAGTTGAAAGTGAAATGAGTTGAGGTGAAATTAAACTGCCATTATTGTTATGGGTTATGGGGTTTTATATGTTTATTTTCTATTTTCCTTTGGATTTCCATGCTGGTTATTCTAATTTCCCCTCCTGTCCTTGTTGCTTAACTGGTCTAAGTTTGCTGACTGCCACAAACTCTTGTATTTGCAATAACCTCATCATATATACTCCTTGGTTGTCTTTGCTCTCTGCGAGACCCTTGTTGTTGTTGTTGTTGTTTACTGCATATGTCCTCTCCTGTTCTCTGCTTGCCTCACATTTTTGGATTTCTGTTAGGCTTTCTTGAAAAATATTTGGCTTTCTTAGTCAAAAACAAATCTTCATTCTCATCGACTTGCCTCCCAACTGTGAGTCTTGGGTTTGGGGTCTCTGTCACTAAAACTGAGACAATGATCCAGCATGGAGTTATAACCTAGTTTGTGTAAAGTTCTAACTACAACAGAGCAGCTTGATTTCATGGTGGAGCAGAGATATGGCAAGGTGGCATGGAAGCAGACAGAAATTCTTTAGGGAAAAAGATAACTATGAAAGAAAGTATGTGGAGTTTGGTCGCACAGCTGCAGACACAATGAACTTTGAGCAATGAACCAACCCCCTCATTCTAAAAGATTTTGACAGGAACACACAGCCAAAGCAAGACTTATCAGAGACCACTCATTCGGGTCATCTGTCTCATTTTTCTTTTAATAATGCTAAAGTTAAAGCTATAATCTATTCAACTGCACCTCTAAGTTTTCCTTTGCTGTTGTGATGCTTTTATATCAGGCTGCAGCCATGCATTCAGACCCAAGCAGCACTTCACACAAACTGCATAATGCAACCCTTGACATTCTTTGTGCATATTTCCTCAAATCATCTTGCTTTTCTCCGAGACTCGAATTTCTCTTTGTTGGGTCATGCATCTATAGGACCCGCAAGGGCTTCTATATATGCTGTATAGCGACTATAGCCGACAGGCCCACTCACACCTCATGCGTGTGTGGTTGTCGTCATTAAGTGGCTATTAATGTGCACTCAGTAGTCTGTGCAAAGCTAAAGGGGGAAAAAAAGAAAAAGAAAAGACAGCTGCAAGTATTCTTTCTATTAATAATTAATTTCCACCTGGTTTGAAGTTACTCCAGCAGGCTGCCATGCGCACACAGCGGAGCTACAGTTACACTGTTGCACTCGTGGAAATGTGCAAAAAATAAAAAATTAATTAATTAATTAAAATCCAGTACAACTGTGTTTCTAAAGAGTGCTTGATTTCCTGTAAGGCTCAAGTTAAGACTGATGACATCCGTATGTGGTGTATTTAAAAGACCCAGTCTGATGGAATTAAGTCCTTGCTCCAAATATCCAAATATGTGCATATATATAGCCTATATATAGCCTATATATATATATATATATATATATATATAAAACTGCAGCCAACAACCAGAATGTGTTGTCTTGCTACATCGTTTATCATTGGGCCACGAAGGCGTTTATTGTCAGGCTACACGCTCACATTACTACGATCGACTGACGTGCATCTCTTATTCAGCTGGCTTTGCCTTAAAATTACAAAGTTTTAGACGTGTTCTGCAGGAGGGGAAGTCTGCGATATGACCCAGGGGATTGTGGCTGTTTTACAGGCCACGGCCACTATAGGGTAAATTCCCGTTATTTCTTTAAATGAGACAAGTGTCTTTAAGGATGCCGGCTCCGTGCCGTAAACACGATTAAGTTCACCTCTTGATGAGCATCATCTGCAAAAAAAATAAGAAAAAAAATAAGAAAAGCGAGCCCCCATTTCGCTATTTCATCAAGCGCCTTCCGCTCTCAGGGCTTTCGCGTTTTTTGTTCACATAAAGGTTACCCTTCCTGCGCAGCTACTACAGCGCCGGGTTAAACGGATTTAAAAAGCGTGAATCGCTGTGTGTTCGTTACCCGATTTTCCCAAGTCCCAGGCCTGACCCTTTTTGTCTCGCTTGCTCCCGGAGCCTCCTTCCTCTTCTCTCCCCGTCCTCCACCTCCCCGGCCGGCCAGCTCTCCTCCAGATGCGCCTTATGCCGAGTTGTGCCTGCACGCCGAGATCTGCATGCAACCCGCGGGAGCGCGCACTCCAGCGGAAGCTGACAGATCTAACAGCGATTGCAGCACATTTTTTCTTTTTTCTTTTTAAATCAAATGGAAGACAAATGTGAATTGATTTGAACCCCGCTGTTTATTATCATTAACGATTACCAGATATCATAACGTTTATTTTTACCTGATGAGCGTATTTCGCCTGTTAAGAAGGATTTTATGCGTGTGGCCTCTGAGGAAGAGGTCAAACGCAGATATGTGCTTGCACCTGGTTTCCCAGCAAATATCAGTGTGATATGAGAGACATGTTCAAAACTCCCTCATAAAAGTCCTAAATATCATATGTTTGAAGCATTTCATTCTTTTCCATCTGGACAAGATTTCAAATGCATGAAAACAACCTGTTCAATTGTTTTTCTGCGTTTGTCTTTGTTTTTTGCGACAAATGCATATCCTGCCTATAAACTATCCTCTGCCTGTAACTCACAGAAATTAATATTATATCTCATTCCCATTGTTTTATGAGAAACAGATGAATTCCTTTAATTGCTGATTTTACAGTACTGGGATATAGGATATCATGTCCAACTGTTCTTTAATACACTGCCAAAGGTTTATTCCTGGGATGACTAAACTTTGTACAGTCATAACTTAAACCAGCTGTCTAAAGCAATAACAAAACCATTGAAGATTTAATCATTAAAAAACTACTAATTAAATAAAAATGAATACCCAAACTGGACAGAAGAACATGGCATTGATGAACAGACGCACAAATAAAAAAAAAACAGTTACTGAGGTTTGTATCAACACAATCACTGATCAGTTTTAACAGTGTATGTAAAGGGGGTAGCACTGATAATCTGATTCAAACGCAACTTTCTGCTGGGAAAGTCCTGCCATCCACACAGATGTAACGTTGACACTTGTCACTGACCTAAACATTAACACCACTAATCAAAGCAGACACTCTGATTATGGGATCTGATTGCATTTGTGGGAAGCCAGCCAAATCCATAGAGACCCCACCCCACAACCTACAGGGCCTTAAGGATCTATTACTAATGTCTTGATCAGTAGATTGGTGTGCATTTACTCTAAATTAAATGAAAAACAGGGGTTCTCCTCATCCAATGGTGCCTGTATCACACAGCTGTGGTACCACCTGCCACAGATCTCCCCAGAGACTGATAATCTAATATTTACTGTTTGTTTATTTGTTTGTTTCGAGAGAACCTTTCACACATGCCACAACGTTGTATGCACTGAAATCAGACGTATGGCACTTTTGAAAGCGTTGGGATTTTCTACCAGCTGGTAATGTGGACGGCTTTGAGTTTTAAGTTCAATTTTGAAAACGTCATACATGGCACATTGTAATCTGCTTAGAAGTAAGATACACGCACGCATCTCCACATATCTATGTTATAACCAACCGTCAGGATACTCCAAATGACACTGTGACGAAAGAATAAATAAATAGATCATGTTGTTTCCCTCTGCGGTGGCACTGAAGTGCAAATGACGACACAAAAAGAGAGAACACAACAACATTTCTGGAGACAGCTTAACAAAACAGAAAACGCAAAAGAAACTAATAAATAAATAACGATGATCATTTTTTGGTACAACATATCTTGCTTGTGATTGGACAGAGCCCAAGTCAGTTTAAATAGGCTAAACGTCATTTCCTGTTTCTCGTCGGTCCCCTTTAATCTCGGGACACTTGCAGTTACTGCTCTTGCTAGCAGCTTTCGAAGAGTTCTGGCTGCCCTCTATACACTACGGTCACTTCCTTTTTCCGGCTTCCGGATTTGTATAGCACGTTTGCGTTTAATGGTTATTTCTATAGAGCCAGTATAAATGTGGATTTTTATCTATGCCGAAATTTTCTTATGTACTTATCTGGGAGAGTTGCGAAGTCTCTTTTATTTTTGGAGGGAACGAGATTATTGGAATGTCCTTTAGTAAGCCTGGAGAGCTATTCGCGAAAACGTCTTAAATAAATTACAAAAAGCTCGTCTAATAGGGTTCGGACTATGTTAAAGACTATGTTAAAGGTGGGCATAGCCTATATCGACGTTCAGGATCCTTAGAACGGAGCAAGCTTTGTTTTAGCTTTATTTCCATGTATGTTGACATGTGATTCAATATACCACTGCACCCACGTCCTGTTTTTCTGGCACTACTAGTTAATATATGTTTAAGTTCGTCACAAATGTTTCACCTGGCGTTAAATGTCCCCACAGTACTACTCTGGCTGCCCCCTCTGACCTTAGTGGAAAAAAACCTCTAAACCAATAAGCTCCAGACCAGATGCCATGCAGCTGTTTAGGTTGAGTGTGACCAGTCCTGAGTAGTTTTGGGCTTCAAAACATAGTTATTGAAAACCACCTCCTTCATATGCTTTGCACATTCAGACAATTTTGTGCAATCCATCCATGCACAATCTGTTCCTTTTGATCTGTGAAGCACATTTTCCAACATATCAAAGATACAAATAAGTTGAACAGTTGCACAACAAACAAGTATACGTGCCATTCTTTAATTCAAAATATCTACAATTAAAGTGGCTGGTATACAACAAGGAACTTGACTAGATATAGTCTGTTAAGAGTATAATAATCCAAGTATGGAAACACAAAGTAATCTTATTTTAATAATGACTAAATGCAAAATAGGAACCTGGGATATCCTATCCTGGAATTTGTTTTATCTGTGGGCCCCCTGATGGCTGTGGGGCCCAGTAATTAGTTGGTGCCTCAGGCCAGCTTCAAGGTCTGAAAGTGAAGCATGTGTTTGCTATTATTGATTATTTGATAATACAGCAAGGCAGTGTATGTTTTCTTTTTTGACACTGGTATGCATTCTGTTTTTAAAGCTTCAAATTCCACACAAGTTCACAGAATGCAAATCTACTGCACCGTAAACTCAACTCATACATTTTATGGGTAGTGGCTGCAGATGTCTGTATGCAGACAGTGTGCTATCGATAAATTTTAAATCCTGCTTTATGAACCAAAAACTCAAATATACAAGTATAAAACTGTATTAAAAGAAGTGAATTAAGTGCGCTATAAAAACTGAATTTCCATTTTGAAAACATTTCCCACATTTCTTACCATAACCAAATAAACACTTAATGTGTAATCTATATATCTACATATGGCCAATCAAGTAGAGTCTTGTGACAAAGTATTTCATTTTGCATTTAAAACTGTACAGCTATCAAAATGCATTTAAGGCTATTAAGCAGAACCCATACAGAATCCACCACATCTACATTTAATTTCCTGCAGAGCAGCTGGAGCAAGCTATCAAATCTCTTATCATTTTTATTCCATTAACCTCAGTGTGTACTGCAACCCACATTTATCCCAAGCACGCCCACTAGACGGAGACACCATGAGGTAAGTCACTGAAGTTGCCAGATGCACAAAGGTTAAAGGCTCAGAGAGAAAATCCCCGAGGGGCAGGTTGAAACCTTTTTAGGAGCAATGAGGGAGAGAGGAAAAGTCTGCACAGCAGGCGGATATGGTTCACTGATCTGAAAGCAGCAGCCCTTCTTTCTCATAGAGTCAGCAGCACTGAGTGGTTCATTTAAGGACAGCAACCGGAACTCACTGCCTCATGAACTACAGTGAGAATCAGTGTGACACTGGCTGGTGGAAACTCTTTCTCTCCATGAGGAGGATGATGAGCGACAACAGCATGACTTTTATTGGTACAGAGTGTAAGACTGGGGTGAAACTGAATGCTGGTGACACCTGCTGTAGCGAGAGTAGCTAAAAAATGTGATGTTTTAAAGATCTTTGCTTAGTGATAGCATCACAATTGTATAAAATACAGTTGTGAAAGTTTGCAGGTGGGTAGCCGAGATCAAAAAGAGAGCAAAGTTAAAAATGATTAAAGGTAAAGTGGGAGGCCAAGAAACTCACAGCCTCTGCCTTTTTATTACATTTGTTTCTCCTTATGAGTTTCTGTATCTGGTATATATGCGTATACACTTTCCGTAGTGAGCGGGATTGTGACTTGCCTGAAGTCAGTGTCCATGACAGGAAACAAACAATATTAACTTTGAAGTTAATCAGAAACAGGGATAAACCAAGCATGACTGACTCATAAAGGAACAAGTGTTTAGACAGGCAGGGTATACACAATGGGAATGAGAACAAACAGAACCACTGTGGTAGAAAGGATATAGTCTTTCAGTAAGTAAATTGTTATTGCCAACCCCAAAGTACCCCTGTACAGGTGGTCTCGACCAGCTCTCCAAGTCTTATTCTCTGTAGAATAATCCCTTGACAAATGTAGCCTAAGACTAATTAAAGCCGGAGGTGAGGAGACACGCCTGGCTACCAACTGCCTTCTTATGGGTGCCTACCCTGCTACCTCTGATGATACACCTAACTGAGAGGCCCTGTTAAGTTATGTGCCATTTCCAGCCACACCCCCTCCCCAGCGTACCCATTAAACCTGAAATGACCAGCATGAGCCATATTTGAAATCTTTTTAATATATCTCACATTTGATGTATTTACAAAAGAGAGAGGCTTTGTGACACAAAACTATGTCTTGTAAAATCAACATGAGAAACAAATATGTACGAGAAGCGTAACCATACAGAACACATACACAGATAATTAACATCAGGGAGCACTGTTGTCTGCTTCGCACACTGTCTTTGAAAACAATAAAAGGTTTCACAATGCAGGCAGCTCCCTATGACCGGCTGTGTTGTATTTGTTTGACCTCGAGTTTCGTCTGACAGGGTATACGTATAGTATTGCCTCAGCTTTGGATTAAATGATATTGATAACTTTCTTTAGGTAGATTTGGAAAGTGTTTTCTATTCTTATCATATTGCAACTACTGTATTAAATGTGACTTTTTTTTCCCCAGCATATTCCAGCAGTGGAAATCATTAAATACAAACATCTTCAGGCATTCTGTGAACGGGTTATGAGCAAGGACATACTAATGCAGTTATACTTTGATATATATACCTGTAATTTGTATGACCCACAATGTATGCAAAGAGTTTGGCACAAATGGTTGAGCATATGTTTCCCCCAGAACACATCAAATAAATAAATAAAATCTCTACAAAGTCACAGACTAAAATTCAGACATAGAGGCTGATAGATCATCTTATTTGCTTAATGGTTACTTCATACAGCACTTTACAGTACAGCTACAGGCACAAACTTAAAGAACAAAAAAAGAGAGTTAAGGGCTGAATTGAAATGCATGTTCATAATGAAGGGGGAAACAGTCACTTTAAATTTTTGTCACTGCATTTTTTATATGATTTGTGGATCTAAATATTTGACCGCAGTGGAATTTTCAATGACATTACTTGCTTGACATAGATTTATATTTGGGGACTATGGAAGTGTGCTTATTACAATGACTATACTCCACCAATACCGCAAACCAGAATAATAACAATAAGAGTAACATATATCAGAAGAAAGAACTGAATGAGAACATCACATTTAGAACAACCATAACAGAGAAGCCTCTTTTGTTCTTTTTCTTGACACAGTGTAACAGGTTGTAGAAACCTTATACTTAGCTTATAGGACAGGCTTAATGCACAAAAATCACAAAAAGAAATCAGATTTCGAGAACTAAACACATCCCTCAATACCGTTATCCCTCTTTATAACATAAAACAAAACAATGCCCATTTTCATTTGAGATGGATGGTTACCCTGAATGAGAAAACAGTTCATCAAATGAAACAAATGACAGTGTAACTTAGACCTGATCGGTACGTGATTTAGAACAAATATTCTCTTCGGTTAACAGCTGTCTCTGTTACAGAAGTGTCCCTTTGTTTTTCGGCGAAAGACACAAATTCACACACAGACAAACTAGATCCGACAACATGCTTCACCGAATAGCACTTCAGAAACTTTTCTTTCCTTTGTCTAAACCGTCACTTGCTTTTGACTACTGCCAAAAAACAAGCTAAACTAGATCAAACTGAAGGTAAAATGTACTTTGGGAAGGTTCAATTTATAAATACCATACACTGCACGATATATCGTTTTGTAATCAACCCCTTCGTTTTTTAATTACATATGACCTCTTATTCTGTGGCGGACATTACCACCATGCTGTAGCTCTGGGGTCCCTGAGCACCTACCGCCATTGCACATTCACATACTCCATATTCTTTTATTGACTAAATAAAGCTATTAAAGCACTTCCTCACTTCCACTACTTGCTAGAACCTTCCATCATGTGAACAAGTGTTTGTGTTGCAACTCACGACTAAAACTCAGTGCCTAACTCACTACTGTCCTGAGGTGCTTCCCTACACAATAAATACTGTGGCTCGCAGCCACTCAGTGTCCTTTTCAAGGAGGCACCTTGCTGTGTTGAGCGTTAAAATGCTCTTCAGGTGGTAGTCTCTGGGAGGAGAATAGACTTGGCTCATTATTGTGTTTGCAGTAGCCCATTGGTCTTTAACCGCACAGCCCTCTCATTGGCAAACATGGCTCACTAAGAGCACATTAGCAGCAGAATAAGTGTGTGATTCAGCCAGTGTGTTTACACGCGCCCTGTATTCTGGATGCCAGCTTGTAAGTTATCTGCAGATAAAAGTGAAAACAAGGATCAAAGTCATTCCAGCATATTAAACAATTAGCCGATTATTTCCCTAAAGTTATTAGTTCAAGATTTTGGCCAAGATGTGTATTTGCTTTCCTGCCAAGAGTTCCACGAAAAGATCAATACTAACGTGAGGCCCTTGAGGTGAATACAAGTTGCTTTAGCGGGGCTTGGCATAAAGAGTGGAAGCAGCATGGAAGCAGCAAGAGTAGGTGTATCTCCTTCATCATTTCGGTTCAAAAAACACATTTTATTTCATATCAGGGATATGTTGTCTGGCTATATTCACAGTATTCAGAACCAGTCTTGCAAATAAACTCTTTAAAATCACATTTCTGATCCCTTTACTCCATTCTATGAACTCAAGTTCTGATTTTTATGAAGGATTCTGTGCTACATCTCTTCTTGGATGGGTGTAGCGATTTCCAGCAGTCTCAACTGATTGTCTGGCATCCTAACAGTGACAACAACTATAGACAGAGCCAGACCAGCCCCTTCACACAGTTAAGCTAACTATGTTGTAACTTCACCTTGTTGGATAAATCTTGGCAGGAAAATAAATTAACATGATTAATATGAAACTACTCATTCAGAAGCTATTACAAACTTCAGCTCCACAATACAGATGTGTTAGTGAACACACTTAGCGTGAATTCTGAGGCAGGACATCTCCAATAACCCAGCTTTCTTCTAAAACCCACAAAGAGCTGGCATAGCATTGTACAGTACCTTAATCCAGACATGAGTGCAACTTTGTGCAGAAATGATCAAAGCAGAGAAAATAAAGGCTAACCACCCAAAGAAGCAAAGACAGTGAACATGTGGTGACAGGAAGTTCTACCTCATGTGGAGGCCTTCCCGAGGTCACGTGTTTACAGTATCTTATATACAGAGCGATCTGCTGGAATGGAGCATTGGGGAGTGAGAGCACAGCAAGCCATTCCCGAGCAGTCATGAGGGAAATCATTGGGTAATTACAGCAGTTTTTGTTTACAGGACAACATACACACTTGCTAATTAGACACATCTTGCTACCTGCAAGGTGTGAGGAAACTTCTTTTTTTTTTTCACACAGTGAAATCCTGATAGATTACATGCATGCATTACTCTACGTGCTAATGCCAGGAGGTGCCAGTTGTTGCTGATTCTTCCCAGTTGATGACTTCATGTCCTTGCAGGATGGGATGGTGTTCTCTTTCCCTCAGTGCTTTTGTATTCTCACTGTACACAGATGCACAAACAGAGGAGCATATTTAGTGTTGCAGACAGCCGGATGCTTTTTCTCTATCTAACAGTTCTTCTTCTTTGGTTTCTCAAGTTGACTGCAATGGTTTGTGAATTCATGAGCAGTTGCACTTGCAACCGTTTTACGCCATCCTGTTAAGATGGTCTTAACTTAGTCCAGCAAATACATCTGATTAGTGTTCTCACAATTAACCAAATACCATTATGTTGGAATAATGTTGTCCTTGAAATAATGGGATAATTCACTCTAACTTGTGATTTTTTTTCCTAGTGAAGACATCTGATTTATCTCATGATCTTACTGAACTTTAATTTATCTGGTTATCTCTGAAAAGACCAAGTAACTGAATAGGTATTTTGTTTGTCCTAGAAAAAAAGAACTTATTTATTCCAGTGTCTGAAGAGTAAATGCTTCCATAAATCTTAACATACCAAATGAGTTTGGAATTATCATTTGCACTCCTGTTCTGGACTTCTGTGGTATGTTTAATATGCAAAATATATCATCAATTAATAATAATTCCTGAATTTTGTTTGTCACTCTGCTTCAGCTGAGAAATTTAAAATGTTTCATGTTTATGCCTTTGTCCAGTTCTAACAATAAAAGTAAGTAGTTGTGTTTTTCTGTACAATCTATCATATATCTATGTTGTACGCCTGGCTTTGAAATCTTCAGTTAGGAGACTGAGATATATAAGTACCTGAACCCACCTCTGTCTCCGCCGTTCCTCATGTTGGTCTCCTCTTCCTCTCTCCCGTCATCCACTTTAAAGGTAAAACCCCAAATTTCAGTGTCATCATCATGATTGATATAAAAGGCATATAACAGGTAATACAGTTGAAGCGGGCATGAACATGAAATAAGTGGTATAATGTGGTATAGACTAACCTGAGTGGAGCTCTTTCACCAGTGATGACATGGTGTTTGTGATTGAGTCAGCAGCAACTAAAAGATCATTCCGAAGATTTCTAGGTACACCTGAGGAACAGAGTTTGATGTCAAAGTAAAACGTTACTGAGCCTCTTAGCAGACCAGCCTTCCTTAGGACTAAGTGTTAAATAACCAAGCTTGTTTTTCACGTGTGCTTCTTTGCTGTCTATATCGTTATGTTTTTTGTTGTGAAATCAGTTGTTGTCGGAGCATTAATGGCTGATTTTCTCATATGTCTTATAACACATAAAAAAACCATCTTCTGGACATTTTTACAAGGTAAAAAACCTAATCATTAGCGGAGGGGGACTTGAGTACAACACAAGTTTCACAAAGTTTGAGGTATTTTTCAGTGCTACGCAAACATTTACTCATTAATAGGTTCTGCATTGTGTGTGGGTTCAATGAATGCTTTTTTGTTGCAGGTGCTGGTTCAGACTCACCCTGAGAGAAGGCCTCTAGCACATCGCCACCCACTCCTGCCAGGCAGTCCTGTGGTGTGTGGGTCGGGGTGGAGCCAGCCGAGGTGGAGCGTATGGGCATGGGCATGGAGCAGCCTGCGCCGTGACTGGGAGAAGAATGAGGGGAGCCTCCAGACTGGGACTGGAATGAGTAAAATCATCCATGAAAGTTACAATGGAATCATGTCATATATTGTTGAATACATTCTCTTTCCTGCAGACACGTGTGTCTGTGTGGTATCACAAACGATCACTATTAGGTTAAACTTTGATGTTTACCATATTGTTGTTAAGGAAATTGCGGTGCTGCATGAATGTAAACACAATTATATCATTTGCACTTCATTTAAACGCAATAAGTAATTAAAATCAGCACAAAAAAATCACATCAAATGTTGACACTAAAACTTTTTTTTTTCCAGATACAATTCATATGCCCATCATGACTTTAATGCCAGCAACCTATTTAACTAAAAGTTGTGGACATGTTCATTTCCGCTTAACTAATCAAGGCCTTCTTTGTCACGTTTTTCTTTTTCATTATGACCGAATGTTTCCAGTGGCAGACATGTCTGGACTACAGGCAGGTCAGTTTTTGTAGAATATGGATTAACAATGTCTTGCTGAAAAATACAAGTGCAAGTTGCAAATACTGGCTTTGAAATGTGTACAAATAACAAGCAGGATCCCTTTCCAGCTCAAAGGACACCGTGTGGGGTGTTAGCTTACAAATGAAATTAATAATAAATTAAATAAAACAAGCATCGAACAACTTTTCCATGCTTTTGTTTCTTCTCTCACAACATTTGAAAGAAGGTGTTGCTGCTATGAAATTCAGCATTTGAAATAAGATCTCATCATCTGATACATTGTCTTTGCATATTTTTCACTTAAATACAGCAGCATAACTTTTTCTTTGGAAACGAGACTGTAGTTTCACATTTAGCCTAACATACAGACACGATCTAACTCTTGACAAGAAAATATACTTCCTACAGTGTTCATTTATTCTAAACTCAAGTTGTATCTGAACAGGTGCGTTTTGCAGTCCTCCGTTTGCAAACCGTCAGAGGATCTAAGTCTCTGATGGTAGAAAAAAATCTTAAATCTCATTAAGCTCTTCATCACCAAAGCCTATCCTGGAATGACTGTTCCCAAAACAGGATGCTGCATTACAGGCACAGATTGCAGCTTCAAGAAAAACTGGGACCCTTTATCGCCTATAGGTGACATTTATCAAAACAAACACAGACACAGATGT
This sequence comes from Leuresthes tenuis, assembly GCF_036924035.1. Taxonomy (NCBI): domain Eukaryota; kingdom Metazoa; phylum Chordata; class Actinopteri; order Atheriniformes; family Atherinopsidae; genus Leuresthes; species Leuresthes tenuis. The sequence continues at coordinate 15,911,710 of NW_027325369.1, forward strand.
GACCAAAATAACTTAATCCTTATAGGGAGAACAAACACAAACGATGGTTGGAAGGCAAGGAAAACGTCCGGCTGGCTGTCTCTCTAATAGTGCACCTTCACTGCATGAAGAGGTGAATGTGAAGGATGTGTGGGTGTGCAAGTAGGTCCTGTGCTGAGTCTAGAGCTATATCTCACACAGGGAGAGGATCACTGCGTGTCTCTGGGATCGATGCAGGCCCAGGTTGATGGCTGTGAGCCAGGCAGCAGATGGCCAGTTACACTGCAGCCACTTTAGAAAGGAGGTTGTTAAAACCAATGAAGGGAACGGATCACTGACATTTTATCTAAATATATATATATATATATATATATATATATACAAAACACAGCTCTTCCAAATGGTTTAGCTCCAAAAACCAGCTTTAAAGATGATATCTCTGTGGCTCTAACACTGAGCTAACAAGGAAGTGGTGCAGTGGTCTGAATTTGATGGCCAGAACAGCAAAACCATGTTAAATAGTGGAATCCTCTTATCTTTCCTAGCAGCCATCTTAAAAGGGATTAGAAAGACTTCTGTCAATCACATCTGTGTGAAGGGGTTTGGAGTGCCGAGGCATTAAACTAAGTGATGGGACGGGAGCCTGGTATTGAGCCTTGCAAACTGAATTAAGGGCAACTTACTGCCTGCTTCTGCTCCTCATCCTATCAGCCAGCCAAGGTAAGCAAGGAAAGACCAAGGAGAGTGAGAGCAACAGAATTAAAGCAATGAAAGAAGAAGAGAGTGATTTAAGCATGCACTACATGGCACAGTCACATAACGTAAGATCAAGGCAGTGTCTTGTTGTCTTGTGAACACATTTTATTTCAACAAAGAGGCCGTTAAGCTTTAAAACCCTAATTATTAAAGACAGGGTCCTACTGACAAACATGTAGAACACCAAAGAAGAGCAGATTCAGGACATTTAACGTAGGATAACGTAAGATATTAACAATGAGGGTAGCAGCCAACTGTACCTTCAGCAGCCTCATGAGTCCTTCCAGCTGCACCATCAGCTCCCGCCTGCTCTCCTGCAGGGCTGACATGCGTCTCTCCAGCTCATCCTTCCTGTGTCTGTGGAGGAAGGAGAGCAACAAGAGAAGGATACATGTTTCAAGTTTCATATTCATTTGTAAAGTCGGATCTTATATAAACGCAACCTACTAAACAAAAACATTCCAACTTTACTCCTAGGAGACGACAATGTTGACGGAGACTGGAAGCAATTTCAGGCAGAGATAGAGTGTATTGTCATGCCTGGCTGTACATCATTTTGTACAACAGAAGTAAAATTATGAAGTCTGTGAGTAATTTATTTCACGATGGAATGCATTTCCTGTTGATTTCTTTGCAGATGGCAGTGGCTGTGTATGCGTATGGGGAAGTTAAGTCTGGGAAGCAGACTTGGCTTTAGGTCCAATTATCTAAACATTTATCAAATACAATGTGCAACAAACCGCAATGTACTAAGTTCCTCTTGCTCTAGTAGGCCGATAATCAAAGATTTCTGGGATTTTTCTTAAGCCATCACTGTCACTGACATTTGTGTCACACTTTTAGAGAGGGATTGTCAAACTATCGACCTGAGGGTGCAATCCATCTTAAAGAGTGTTCAGCTTTTTTTTTCACACTCTCTTGTCATCACTTGCTTTTTGTCTTAGCAACGCTGTGATATTCTTCTATCTATTTGTGAGTTGATTTTAATGGTTTCAAATCTGATGGTTTTATGACGGTTTAATATTGGATGGGCTCAGCATCCTGGCTCTGATAAGTGCTCGATAAATCATGATTATCACCATTGTACTGGAGCACAAAGACGGCATTTCATCCACATAGGAGGAACTGCTCTACTGCTCAACTTGAATGCTGAAACACTTTGTGTTACTTAGGGAAACTTTCTCTTGATGAATCAAAAAAATTGACAAAATATAAAGTGATGACAGTTTAAAAAGACGGGGACAAGTGATTTAAAAAAATAATAATAATTCATTTTAACTATGACATGTCTCTGTTCTGCAGGATTCCACTTTATAAAAGGAAACACAACAGCTCTAAACTTACATAGCAGGAAGAGAGAGAGTGTCTGGTTGCTAATTTTCACGGGACATAAAGTTTAAACTGACCGCAGGAAAAATAAAGTGTTCAAAAGCCCAGCCCTCACCACAGGGTATTTAAGTCTGGCAGCCTTGTTAGTTGATATTCTATACACAGAGCCTGGTTTATTATCACCCTCTGCTGTTCATAGGGTGTGACTGCAAATCCAAAGACTTTTATAGAGCAACAGCAACTTTGTCTGACTAAAGTTCTCCTATGAGAAACTCACAGACATCTGCAGACTCTAAACATATTTTTCCTCTGCCTAATTGAGACAAATATCAGAAATGCGCAATTAAAACATTGCTCCGAACACAAGTTGATGAAACCTAAAGAATGAGTGACACAGGCTTCGTAATGCTTCTGAACATGTTTGAATTAATTTGTGCCCCTTTGAAACCACATTTTTACCATTTACCTTTGTTTGTGTAATTATACAAAGCGTCACTAGTTTCCCATTTATACAATACCACATCTAAGTACCATTTTAAAAATATTTTTTCTCATGTGTTATACACTTATTTATTAGGCTTATTAAACTGGGACCTGAGAACTAATTGAGAGCTGGTATGACAATAAAGAATCCTTGAATCCTTAAAAAGAGGGACAGTGTGGGAAGAATAACTACAGGATATACAATGAAATTCAGTGCATGTAAAATCTATAAACCGTTAATCATTAACTAGTACTGATAAGTAGACGATCCTTTGTGGCACAAAGCACAAATAATTTCAAATATTAAACATTTATACAACTGTTGGCCTTCAACATGTGTCTGGTTTATTATTTAAGACAGATCAGGCAACAAGAGCTGTGATACGTCCTTTCAGGGTGAGAAATTATTCCAAGAAGAGAACCCAAAGGTGACAGAGCCCTGCCAGCATGACAAATGTCTGTGCCGCCGCAGCTGGTGCAGATAATTTGAGGATGTTCTATGTGCCTGAAGAATTAGTTCAGCACACATAAATACAACAGCTCAGAAGTTTTTTTTGTTGTTGTTGTTGTTGTTTTTGGCATGATTTCCTCACTAAAAGGCTCTTTCTTCCCTTCACTGGGTAGGAAATGGGATGATAGTGGGATAAAGCAGTGTGATACCTGAGGAGCCGCAGTTCAGTCAGAAGTGTGGGGTTCTGCTGCGCTTTTTCTGGTGTCGGCTGGGAGGCCTTTTCATGCTCCAAACGCAGCCTCTGGATCTCCTGCAGGATCTCCCTAAACGCAGCAGACAGTCACACTCACATTTAGAGCCATTAACATGTAAGCAGAACAACAACGTTGGAGCTGGTGGAGGTAGAGCAAGTGTTTTGAAGGAATGACTTGATAAGGCAAGCTGCTCATTGTGGGTATAGAGCTTATTCAAAATATATAAATCAATAAATCAAATTAAAAAGTGGGGACTTTATGCAAAATTGAATTTAAACAACTGAAAGTAATCATTTGTAAATAATCTAAGCACAAATTCTAATTGAAAACGGTGGAAATGAGGAAATTATTTTTTTGCTTAACATTTGCTCAGCATGAAACTGATGACAGCGGAGTGTTTAAAAAAGTTGCGACCACCGTGTTGAATCGCCTCTTCTTTTGGAAAAAATAAAAAGCTGCTTTGTCGTATTTTTGGTTTCATTATGCGCCAAATAAGTGAGAAGTGAGAGCCTTTCAACTTTTTGATAATGTGATCATATGACATGATCGTGTAATATCAAACAGTGATGACGAAATCGCAAATTTCTTTGCAATTTCACATTGAGAAAACTATTTTCTGGGGTTGTTTCAGTATGTATGCAAACAGTCTTTCACAGAGTGGTGAAGCGCTCCACATCTTTACCTCTGAAAAACTCTTCTCTCTCTGTTATTGACCTGTTTCCAATGTTTCGAACTGATCAATTGATAATCTAACTGTGTGACTTTATTGCTTTAATAAATCTATATTGTGCCGAGATGCTAATTTTCCTAATGAACGCAGCTTTCTAAAAGTATTAAGCGGAGTACAAGTATATAGTACTTGTATATAGAAGGTACATAGAAACTGTAAGCATAACACTGTGTCTCACATATTTTCCAGCCCCAATTATCAGTAAGCCAGCAAATAAGAGAAAACTATTAATTTGTTTCGCTTGTGTATGATGAAATCATAAATTGTACCTGTTTTTGTTCTCCAGCTCTGCAATCAGCTGTCTCTGTTGCTTATTAGCATCAAAGTTGAAACTCAGATCCGTTGGAGGACATGGCTGCTGAAAAACAGAAGTTTCATGTTCAAGAACGAAAGTGAAATACAAACAGCAAGCTTCTGACCACAGTGGGTGATAAAGAAGCTTTGCTGGAGACTCATAACTATTTTCTGTATTAACAGAGAACCATTTTAGCTCCCTAAGGCTGTCCTTCTTCTCTCAGTATTTCAAGTTCGGGTTTATTTGCAGAGGTAAAAATAAACCTGGATTTTAACAACCTGAAAGTACATTCATCGTCATGCATTTCTTTGGGCCATATTCTCTCTTATTCCTTATTATGTGTTCTTCCGTAAAATCTCTTTCTTTAAATGCTCCCGAAGCCTAATTTTCTAACTCGAATCTTTTGAAAAGGTGATTTTTTTTAAAAAGCAGTAATAGAATAAGAAGGGGTGGACTTCATCCCCTTATTTATGTTTATGTTACACCAGTTTGTTACTTTCTAATGAAGTAATTTTCTCCAGTAGTTTTGCAGCCACAAAGTGGCACTTAACAATAAACCAGCAACAACTTCAGCCTGACTGAAGCGCACCACTGGGCCTCGTGTGAGATACTCACTGTGGAGTTGCCTGCCTCGGCTGCCAGGCGGGCAGCGTATCGAGCGATGAGGCGGTGCTCTTCGTCTAGCCGACTGGGACTCTCCAAGACACTACCCACAGTCAAACACAGAGTGATACATCACACACACGTGTACAGCAACGCTGACTCTGATGTCAAAAGCTCTCCAGAAAGTAAAAAGTTTTGCAGTCACAATGATCATATAAAATCATTCAACTAGAATAGAGGTGACCTTAATGTTCGCCACATGGCTTTGAGTCTGGTGTTGATAGACAGTTTGAAGCATAATAATGAACTGAGTTGGATAAGCAGCATGCCAAATGCATTTGTGAATGTGCCAGCGCTCAGTTTGCCCATTTCAACAGCGACTGGAGATGTCAAATAAGGGGTGAGAGTTAAAAGGATCACGGGCGTAGCATATGGAGGGGACAGATGACAGGACATATGTTGTTCTTTCTGAGCAAGCAGTCAATGAGGGGTGAAGGACAGTTGAAATGCAGTTTGGAGCTTTCTAACTCTGACATGTGAGTAAGCAATGATTAGGACCATTAAACCAAGTCTTATTTAAAATCCGCTCTGGATCTCTGAATACACATCAAACCGGCCTTTTAATCGACTTTTCTACAGGTGACTTAATCTGTTCCGCAGCACATGCTTGAAGCTGCTGTTGGGGTGAGACAATTTTAGCTGCTTCAGCTCCAATAGCTCTCGTTCCAGGGCTTATTTCAGTGACGATATTGCAAAATACTGTTTCTGTGACGTGTCACACTAAGAAAAACACACTAAGATCCTTCCACTAACATGTCATGGTACTTGAACAGAGCAAATCATCCGGACACTTTGTAAATATTTTACTGTTGCGTCCTCTGATGCAAAGACAGAGACGGACATCTTCGTGTATAATTAAAGTAATACACAGGCACACATGGAGCTGCCCCGGGCTGAATCTTCAGGCTTTAAGTCTAGAAGCTGATCCGGCCTGCTTTTCTTCAGGGAGTTTCGTGGCACCACCATATGGCAGAAGCCAGGTTTTAGAGGAAGATGTAAGAACTATCTTTAAGCTCCCTGAACGAGCATCTTTCCCAGATGCTTATTTTTGCCCCACATATTTTTTTTTTTTTTACAAACCTACTTTCTCTGATGCTGTCTTGTCAGTCGTGAGGCGCCATTTTAACTAAACTTGCTTTCTTTTCATACAGTCTTCTTATTTATCAAATGGTGCCTTAAAAGTATTGTTTGTAGCGGGCTTGTTTAAGATACTTATCCATCATCAGCGTACAATCTACGGCAGAAAGCTGTTGGCAGGCCCCTAGTTTGGAAAATCAGATAAGAATATTAACATAAAGGCGAAGCAATGCTGTTCCACCGAAAGATAACAAATCAATATCAGCTCAAGTGTGTGCTATATTTAGAACATTTTCAGCGCTTCACCTTGCCATCAAACAGCCCTTTCCTTCAGGGTGCTGAAGACATTGCATCCATCTTTGCTCTCTTAAAACCCACCCAGCTCCACGAACAAAAACATTTTACATGTCAGGGCATCTGATGCTTTGAGTTGTTACACACGCCTATTACAGTCAAGGCAGAGATATAACAAGATAACATACTCTCAAGTTCTAAAAAGCTAAATTCCTGTAGTCTGGTGAGTTCGAAGAGTGTGATCTAACAGCTTCAGTCCTCTGTCAGAAATGGCTGCCTTATTAGAAGGTAAAATTGACTGGTGAAATTGAGAGAATCTCAGACTTAAGCTGAGAGGGGTTAATTTGCTCACTAGAATATACAGCCAGATAATACACTGAAGGCATCAAAGTAAAGAACTATATGAGATGAAATATCAAGTCTTTTCATCTAAAAAGCAATGAGAAGCATTTAACAGAGTACATTTATGCCTCTCAATCAACTATTTTAGCTGTGAGTGAGCCTCACATAATGACACTTCCAGGCAGAAACACAAAGAGTGACTCCCATTTGGTCAGTTGTTCGCAAACTCTGAGTTAAATCATTTTAAGCCGGAGACAGAATTTTCTTTTCTTTTCTTTTTTTTCTCCATGTCACCCTTTGCTGTCCTAGTTCTGCATGACTTACAGGTAATAAATTGATTTGCTGGTGGAGAACATTTTTATGTGAGAGAGAGAGCAATGTGGACGGACCAGATGCCAAGTCAGCAGAGCAGACAGCATCAGAGACCTGACCATGATGGAGGCTAAAGGCACAACTGAGACACGTTTTAAGTTTGTGTTTTGTTTTTTCCTTTTCTTGTAGATTTAAAAAAAAAAAAGGAATCTGAGAGGGTAAACAAGCAACGACAGCAGCAGAGTTCCCTCTTAGTTTGGAGCTCTTGAACTGAAACAGAGTCTCAGGGAGCATCATCCTTCACTCACAGACCCTTCACTCACCAAATGTAAGACAGTTCCATCCTCGTTCATTCAACACTGACGTCAGTGTGGGTGCACCAGCATGTAAGGCTTCTGTAAGGCTTCCACTGTAAGGCTGTTGTGGAAGCCTTACAGTGGCTTAATGAAGATTTTCATTTAAAATGGTAGTTCTGTAGTTGTTATGATCCCTCAAAGGCAACAGTATTCTCTGCGAGTGACATCTTCACAAAGCAGCTCTCACTACCAGAGCAAAATGTCAAGACAAAGGTTACAAGGCATTACTGCCACAGTAAAAGAAACCTCAGAGGAGCATCGCCTTCCTCTTGCACATGTTGCAGCACGCAATGTCATCCACTGACCTCCACGGGTGTGGATGCACAGGATAGTTTACAGCCTCAGGTGTCCCTATGCTGTCGACTTGCCTCAAAGCACCTCTAACCCTGATACTGCCAGCCCTCGGAGACCAGACTGCACAAAATGGTCACCCCTGTAATAAACCTCATTTCTTATAAGTTGCTATCTTACTTTCAGCAAGGTTAGATGATTTCTATCTTCAAATTTTAATGTCAGTTTGTAGTCCAGTACAGCCTCGCATATGGAGGATTTTAATGATTTAAAATACATATTTCAAGGCTGAGTCTTGTTGCACCTTGCTGGATCTTGTTTTTCTTTTGTTTAAATTTTTAAGTGTCAAGTTGCCCTTCAGAGACCTTGCTGTAAGAGGAGCACGAGTAAAAAAAAGCCATCTACAAACTTCCTTTCTGGTCTCCCTGAGTTCATGACGCGTCTTTGTCGAGATCTTCTTTTTTTTTACATTTTATTGGATTTTCTCCCATGCAATAGACAGTCTTCCTGACAAATGTCTCACAAGTTGCTGGGCGGTCCGATTTCGCAAGCACAAATTTCCAAAGAAATGTGATAGAGAGATAATGTACACAAAAAAGGAAAATTCACCCAGTACAGACCTGCAGGAGAGAGCGCTCGCAATCATTAAATCCATAAGCACAGTGCTTCATTACCACTGTGGGTAAATAATATTCTACATGGCTTTTATTTTACGTGGGCTGAAAGGAGAAGACAATTAGGCTGCTTTCAAGATTCCCACCTGCTTACATAACAAGGCCCCAGCTTTGTTGGTATCTATTTGTCGAATCAGCTCTTTAAGTGGCATTGATCACATATTCATCATGACAGCGTAGCAGATTTCCCTCTAAAAATACACTCACAAAGTCAGGATGCGCAAAAAACTGTGTCAAATGTGGAGGAACAAGTAGCATTTGTATGATCTATTGCACTGTGCTGTTTATTTCCACTGATGAGAAAGACTCCGCCACCTATTCTGAGCAGATTCAGTTCAGTGTATTTACAAGAACTGATCGAGATATTTTCTTAAATCACTCACTATTTGCAGTGTGTGTAGCTTAAACTTAAATTTTGTCATCTTTAAACGATGTAATATCCTCAGAAAGTTATCATGCCTAGGGGTTGCTTACCTTTTAGTAGGAGTAGGTGCCCCAGAGGACATGAGCATTGTGTCGTTCATGTTGTTGGCCACTGGTTTCGGCTGACTAAAAGACAAGATTAGAGGTTTTTAATGCTACGCCGCAGAGGCCTGTGGTGCATGACACCAGGGAGTAGGGGAGAGGCATTTGCATTTTATTAATAATCATGAATCAGCGATTCTGACTTCGGCTTTTTCCAACTGTCCCAAAGAGGGTAAAAGGGGAGGCAGGGGGATCATTACAAACTACTGCATGAGGTGCACAAAAAAGGCAACATGTTGTACTCCACTTAACCAGGAACTGCTGCGAAATAATTGACTTTTCTTGGAACAGCAATTTAGATGTTTTTAGGCAATTAGCTTAAATCTAATTAACGTGCGCAAGAGCAACAACAGCAGACAAGAAATTTAATTAAACTGGAAGTCTGTGAAAAACAAGGAGAGGTGACATTGTGGGTGGTAATTTGTGCGAGCAAACAAAGTGATGGGGTCCATCTGGCGGCTGAATCGGTGGCGAGCTTAACGGAGCCTGAACCCCAGGACCACGGAGTCTCATTAACGGATAGAAACATCACTCTGCACATCTCAGGTGCTCTCAGCTTCACATCCGACACACAAAATAGAAGCCGCTTGCAAGAGCACTCGATTACCATGTCTCTGTAGTTGCATTCCTTCAATCGACATGTAGTACCTCTCTGCAGTTATCAGCCTCGATTCCGTTTATGACTGTTTTATTTAAAGCTCTTATTATCACGTTAAGGCAGAGCACTGTGGAGCATTGTTGTCCAATCAGCATTCTTTAGCCAAATCAAACTATTTATATTGACAAAGAATACAATGCTGTTGTCAGTATTAAGCATAGTCTTTTCTGCACATAATTCTGCTATTAAAACAAAAGAGAAATAAAAGAAAAATACTGCATTCAAATATTTTGCAGCATTCTTTGTTCCAAAACTAAGTTTCCTGCATTCATTTGGAAGCCTGAGGGGTTTTGCATGTTCTGTTTAAAGACATGATGTAATTATCTATTAGTTCATGCATTTATATTTACCACAAGACTAGCCTAACAGAATCAAAAGAAAACTAGTCAAGTCTCCACATGCGTAATTCATCAGCATTCATTTTAGTTTTTAAGGCCATTTGCTCCAGCTGCTCATTTATGCTTCATGCAATAAAATCAGGAGAGCAAAATAGCAAGTGTCACAACTCAGCCCTGCACATGCTACCTCCTGGTCCTCTTCATTGACTGTGTGCACAACGAGGATACAACCATGTGAGAAATGTTTACCCGTCATCATATTAGAAGAACCACCAGCTCCAGGCCCCCTCCTTTAAAGGTGAACTCAAGACAGAAGATGTAGCACGAGGCATCAGACTTACCTCTGTGAGGAGTGAGAGCACCTGCCTGGCTGGCAAAATACATCCAACTGCTGCTGCTGCCAGATGCCTTATCTGCCCTCAACTGAGCGGGCGAGCATCTCAATGTACTACACGGCTGCTGTCTCCAAGGAAACTCGGCAGTCATGTGACTTTATGACGACATAGATTTTCTCTCTGTCTCACACACGCTCCCTTCCCTCTCTTAGGCTCTCTGCTCTGACTCTGTCTTTTCACCTCTGTATGTGCAGACACTGGAGAAATGCCACTTGCTCAAAATCTCAACCGCAAGCTCTAAAAAAATACAAATAATCTCTCTCGCAAAAGCGCCCAACAACTTGGCCTCTATGGTTGCTTCTTTAAATGCATATACATATCTTAGCTTCCACATAGCCTCAGCAAGTTACATAAGTCAAAGCTCCACACAGGGAGCCTTCTATAAATAATCATCAGCCCTTTTAAGTGTACCAATGTAAATCTTGTGGTACAGCAGAATACAGAGCTTCTTTTTATGTAAAAGTTTGAGTATTTTCCTCTAAATCTTTCTGAACTAATTCCCATCAGTGTCTGCAACCTTGTGGTTCACTGACTATAACTGCTGATTAAGGACACACAGTCCAGACGTTCTTCCAATGTCTCAGAGGTCAACCATTAGGCACTAAAGGATCAAAGTCTGCAATGCGCTAAGCCCTCGTGTTACCTGCGTGCCGTGAATGACAATGCACCATCCATTCCTTGTGCTTGGCAGTTGGCGGGACTATAGGGAAATTATTTCTTGTGGCACCTTAAATGCACACTTTCCCCCTTATTTCCAACAACAAAGATGCATGGCTGCTTTCAGCCAGCGAAAAACAATGTTCAAACACAAACGCATCCTCTCCTGTTGGCAACGGTTCTCCTATTTCCCCGCAAGGCTGTCGCTGCCTCAGTCATAAAAACACAAAGGATCGTAATCTAAAAGGATGTTTTCTTTATTTCAACGGCATTGATGTAATTTGCCTTGGCCTGGAGATCGCAAAAAATGTCAAATAGTGGAGAACATTTTTAAAGTTGAATGGATTTCAAGAGATGGATAGTAGAAAATGAGCTACTAAATATTAAACATGGCACTGAGAATTCAACCCCACAGTGTGTGTTCCATAGTAATGCGCAGCATGGTAATGCACAGCATGGTAAGATGCCGATTCTCAGTCAATTTTGGAGGTTTTAAGTCTTTTGGCAGAAGCACATGTTAACTCTGAAGGCAAGACGCCACATCCTAGATTTAAGGTTTCGGAGACATCCCAAATCTCCTTTCCAAAACACAAATCCCCAAGAATCTCGCTGACAGTTTGAGTGGAGAGGAAAATTCACTGCTCAGCCCACTGTTAGTCTTTGCTTTCAGTTGCCTGTAAATATTTCAAAACAGCATGAGACTGGCTGCACTTTGTCTGAAGACGATGTGAGGGTTTGGACAACTGGGGGACTCGTGTCCGTTCGATTTGGGCATTCTGATCAAACCTAACGCTCTAACCTGATTCTGCCACTATTACTCACACACAGAGGCGTTGTCAGCCCTTATGCACACATACCTGAGGTATCGTGCTGATTTACGATATGAAACAACAACCTCTCACACATGACATTTGCTGGAATTGGCAAGTAGTTGCAGCAGTTTTAGAATTCCAAGAGCGCACTTCTCTCACTCTTCTCTCACTCTTCTCTCACATATGTGTCATCAATAAAATGAAGTCGGTGCAGAATAAAACTGGAGGCTTGGCAGTTTTCCTCTAACTAATTATCCGATGGATGGATATTGAGGAAAGATTTCTGGAGCCCGAAATGGGAATGATATGCAGCTAACTGCAGCATTAACCCATAATTTCTTTGAAACTGGCCATTAAACATAGGAATGATTCAATTACTGCCAGTACTCCCTCTTTGTGGCTTCAAAAGAGGCAGAATTCACATCTGGTATGTTGGATTTTCAAAGCTAAGCTAAGCCTTCTTGTATTTTGAAGGAACACGGGAGGCGTATAGCTTAATTTTACATTGTCTTAAGAATTTCACAAATAAGATATAAGGTGCTAAAGAGCTTAAGAGGTGCCCGTATATGGATTTAACAGTAACATACTGTAAGGACAAGGCCTGGCCAAAAGTTTGCCTGTCTTTATGTTAAGCTAAGTGAACTAGTTACTGGCAGATGTGTTGTAGAACTGACAGATATAAGAGTGGTTTCAGTCTTCTCATCTTTAGCATCATAACCATATCTCAACTACTCTATAATCAATTTCTCTATTGTGTGTTTTCCCCTCATACAAGCCAAATGACTTCCCCACTTCTTTCTCTGCCATTTGAAAGCGAGGCATACTTAAATATAGACGCATTAATCTGAGCCAACATGATGAATACGCATTTTGAAAGGCTGTCAGATTTAAAAGCATCTTTTCTTTACACGGTTGATAAGAGGCCCTGCTTCATCACCACGCTCAAACAAAAACAGAATATTTCCTGCAGCCTAAAAATATTTTGCTTGGCTTCAGAAAAAGGTAGGGAATAGAGACAGAAAGATACAGAACAAGTATAAAGGGCCAACAGTCGCATCTATTTTCCTAAAAGTCAGTGAACACCCACACATCCAGTGTCACCAGCCTTGAAATGCCATCTGCAAGAGCATGACAGTGCACTTTGTCCATTATAGTCTCAAAGAAAACACAGCAGATGGAGGTATCTGGAATTTCTGACTGAAAAAGTTTAAATTTTCGATTAATCACAGATACCTTGTACGTATCTGGAAGTATAGTTGTGTCACCGTACCCGTACTGAAAACTCAATATTCAGTCCTTTTGATCAAGTAATGTACCAGTATACAGTCGAGTGAAAAAGAAAGTGCATCCTCCTTTAATTCTAAAGTGTTAGGTATCAGGACATAATAATCACCTAGTTGCCGTCAGGCCTTAAAATTGAATAAATAGAACCTCAAATAAACAAGAATACACAACATATTACACCATGCCATTATTTATTGAGGAAAAACTAATCCTAAATGCAGGAGCAGTGTGTTGCAGCTAAAGTCCATCCTTACTGCTTCCATAGAATTTAAGAGGGTAAGTAGCAGCCAGGTGCTTCCAATCTAAAGCACTTTAATTGATTAATTAATTGGTCAATAACAAGTGTGAGCAACTCCATAAAAGCAGACATTTCGGCAGTTTGTTGGTCTCACAAACAGCGCGCAATGCCAAGGAGGAAAAAGGCATCAGAAATTAGCTTAAAGAAGCAATTGTTGCATCTGTTTAGATTATTAATGATCAGAACATTTGAAAAAAAAACCTAAGAGCTACATTTCAGACTCTGCAGGCATCAGTTAATGTGTTGAATATTAAAGTTTGTGACAGTACAATTAGAAAAAGACTGAACAAGTATGGCTAGTTTGGAAGAGTTGCCAGCAGAAAGACTCTTCTCTCTAAAAAGAGTGAACAAACCACAAGACTCCTGGAACAATGTCTTTCGACAGAAGAGACCAAAGTGGAGATGGTTAGCGAAAAAACCAAACACAGCATATCAGCAGAAACACGTCATACCAACTGTCAAGCATTGTGATGAAAGGGTGATGATTTGGGCTTGTTTTGTAACCACTGGACCTGGACACTTTGCAGTCATTGCAACTATAAGCTTCCCTGCATTTCACAGTATTCTAGAATCGAGTGTGAGACCATCTGTTTGGCAGCTAAAACTTGGCTGAAAATGGCTCATGCAACAAGACAATGATCCCAAACAAATCTAAAAAGAAAGAATATCGAGATGTTATGATAGTCCAGTCTAAGTCCAGACCTCAACCTGATTAAAATGCTGTGGCAGGATCTTAAGAGAGCTGTGCATGAACAAAAGTCTCAATGAATTGACAGGGTCAAGATGAATGCAGAAGGTGGAAGGTGGTTCTACATGCTACTGCATCCTGGGGTGTACTTAGTTTTCATCAAAATGCTTCAGTATTTTGGCTTGGTTTTTCTTAAATATATAATGAGTCTGTGTAAAATGTCATGTGCTGTAACTTCCTGCTATTTTGCGTTGTTATTCATCTGAGGTTGTATTTACTTAATTCTAAGACCTGGTGAAGAACCAGATAATCTTTTTTTAAATTATGTCCTGAAATACGAAACTTTAGAACAGAAAGAGAGTGTACTTTCTTTTCGGTGTGACAGCAACAGGCCATTACTTTTTTGTAAAGATTTACCGTACAAGCCAGTAGTTAATTTATTAGTACTCTGTAGTATGTAATAGCTTCTTTTGAGAACTTATTAGTAGCTATAGCTGTGAAATACTCTATTTACATCTCACATAGGATGATCATGAAATAATCGAAGCACAAGTTATTCAAAAATGTTCTCACATACAATACATACAAGACCTCTGTACAATAAACGGATTCTATGACAGAGCTTCTATCATCTGACATAATCCTCATCATTAAATAAAATAAATCTCAGGGGTTACTGCTTGCTTGGGGCACTGGAGGGACGAAATCCCTATAAAATCCTTTCGCCGCAATTTTTATTTTCGTCAGCATGAATCTATTTTGTGTGATGTAATTTCATCCTACATCGACCCCATTCTAATCCAATTGCCCCACTTCTAAGTTGGTGGGGGGAAAAAAACATGCCGGTTGATGGTCTATCCTTCGTGATGTGACGAATTGTAAATTTATGCAATCCTCAACTTCATCTTAAATGCATAAGTTTGCACACAGAGCAGAACAATCCTCCTGCCAGTGGGCAGAGCCTTGTGAGAACGGATTCGGAGCTGACGGCATCTGTCACGCAGTAAAACAGAAAATCACGCATTAATGTTGTGTCTGTTTTCTTGGTGTTTACTGGGCTACACTCTTACGCCTAATGCAGCTCACTATCAATTAGTCACTGACACTTGCCAGCAGCAAAAAGCGTATACAGACAGCTTAGATTTATGTTTGTGACTGGAATATGAAGCCGGACTCTGTTATTGAATGTTGAAGGGGCAAATGAGAAAGTTGAGAAATTTCCTGTGATCCTGCTAATGCTATGAGCAAGCAGAACCATGAATCACTTTTTAAAATCTGAAGCATTATTAGATTTCATCTGGGTGGAAACCAAAGATGGATCAGAGTTGCAGTGCAACAATGATGGAAAAAAAAAAAAGGAAGTGACCGTAGTGATGCGGACCATGTGGATGTATCGCAGCGGTGGAATTGATTATGGAAATTGTACTATTTTTCAGCTGAAATGTAAATGAGTGTGCAGAGTTTAAGACAGCAGAATATAATGCCTTTCCTATAATGACTTCCAGGAGGCTCAAAGCCTAGAATGTGAGATTTATGGCATTGTCCCCGCTTTATTGCCAACAGACTGATGAGGATGACTTAGCTATTAACGGCAGCAGCCGCTGAGCCTTCGTAGTATATCACATTTCCACGTTGGCAAATTATCAGGAGCTGGACATCTTACTGAGATGGCACGCTATCAGTCATGTGATGACCGCGAAATGGAAAGATGGAAGCAGTTACACGACAGGAACAGACTATAGATCATGAGCATATTTGGCCATGCTGTGCTGTTAATCAACAAACCAGTTATACAGTAGTAAGTAATGCGTTGGGAATAGCACTTACACAGTATGGGTGAGCTCTTGGGGTCTCTCGGCCTGCTCGGGGAACACAGGATGTGGCGGCTCTCCAATGGGGACGCAGCCCAGAGACTTACTGATTGCGTGGCTCAGCTTTTTGGCAGGAGACTTCTGTGAGGGGGGGCAGGACAAATAGAGTGTCTGTCACCTTCCTCCCCGTTGTGTCGGCTGCTGTCAATGTATTAACAGTAGTAAAAACCTGTTGATGCTGTTTCAGACGGCATTAACATAACTAGGTCAATGGTATGTTTAAAAGTGTCAAAAGTGTGGATCAGCAGTGGTTTCTGCAAACTCAGTGAGGGCTTCTTTCTGCTACTTCATAAGCAGTTTTATTGCCTGCAGTAATTCAAACTGCCCTACGGCCTGTAATTCAGATTACAGATAACGATGCATTCATTCCAACTTGGATGTGTGGGAGATTTAACAATGTTTACCGCCCATACTTTCTGATCATAGGTGTGGTTGTACTTGGACAGGAGAATTAAAAACCCATGAGCATGACAGTAAAACAAAGTAACACGTTTGACGCGTAACGTTTTAACCTTTTCAGGAACTTCAAAATGATCAAATACTATTTACGATTTACTCAAGAAATGAATGATTATTTTGACTCCACTGTGATATTACAGAAACAATTCATAGAATAATTTTAAGACAAGGACTAGGGGTTCCTTAATGCACAATGATCATTGCAGCATCCATCCATCCATCATCTATACCCACTTAACCTGTCCATCAGGTCACTGAAGCCAATCCCAGCGGTCATCGGGCAGAGGAGCAGGGTACACTCTGGACAGGTCAAGACAAACAACCACACACACACACACGCTCACACTCCAAAGGATAATTTTAGAGACACCAATTTACCTAACATGCATGTTTTTGGGTGGTGAGAGGAAGCAGGAATCCATCTTTGCTGTTTATATTCAGGCAGGGCTCAAGTTTAGACAATGCCGTGTATTAAAAGTTTGATCCACATAAGCTTTGGTCAAGGATGTTTACGTAATGTTATGTTCACCTAATAGCCGCAGATTTTGTTAGCTAGTGTTATTTTCATTGGATGACTAAAAATTAGGTGTGTAAACTTTGAGATAGGTTCACTATTGTATGTGGTGGAGTGGTCGGGATATAAACCCAAGCTGTTGTTTCAAATCAAAGCCATCATGTAAAAAATACTAAAATAGAACCTAAGGAGGTTGACACAAGCCTCTTGTCAAGCATTGTACTGATCTAGTCCTTGAAATATCATCTGATAAACATAAATGTGTAAATAATAATTAAAAAATGCATTACTGGCACTAAATTTAATAATTCTATTCCTCGAACATCTTCCCTCTTTTCTGTGTTGCAGTACTGCCAGTGAGAAAAAAAAAAAAGCTCCTCACATAGAGGCAGAACCAGATTAACGTCAAGTAACTTTTATATTCATATCACTGTTATTTAGGTCCTGTCTATATATTTACATGTAGTGAAATGTATTTCATAAATAAAAACATTTTGCCTATTTCTTTCTGTCAAAAGAAGAGACACAAAGAGACAGATTGGGAGGAAAATTGAAAAAGGTGCCAAAACCCAACATAAGTTTTAGGGACTGGAAACCAGGGGCAAGTGGTAAAACATGTCAATATGTGGTTCTTCAGACGTATCTGAAGTACCCACATTTATCACAAAAGCAGGTCCACATCTGGGACAGATGCATCCATCGACCCAACAGTATGTGATAAATGTTCTAAATGTTTCTGCATGTTAAAGACAGTGTCTTGTCTTTGATGCATTCAGGCATGTCATTCCAATCCTACAACTACATAAGCAGAGATTCTTCCCGGTGCAAAATCCAAGTGGAATGGGAATTGGATTTGGGATCCAGTACATATCACTTTCTTTGTTTCAGTTTATAATATAATGATTAAGCTTTGGGGGAATGCAGCAATGAATCTATGTTATTTCCATGAGTAAAACCCCATAATAAACCCTTTTGGATTGAATGAGCCTTAAATGTAAGGAGACAACCGCTATATTGTAAAATCATTCCTCACTTTCATAAAATATTGGCTTTTGAATTGTACAGAGAGGGGAAAGAAAGCTAAATGTAAAATTGAGAGTTATTGTTTCTTTTTTCTTACCCAAGATGAGTGCTCCTTCATCTGGTGCTGGTTGCTATGGGGACCATTGGCATGGCCACGCCAGAAGCAGCTCTGGCAGAGCTGATAGCCATGGCACTGTTGGCACCGATACCGGAAACCCATCATGCTCTCACTCCGGCAATAAGAACATTCCACCGGATGGAAGACTGCGTGGGGAAACATACAAGCAAAAGAGATTTTCTGGTTGAGCTGTGACATCTTTCTTTCAAGGTTTACTATAAAATGCACTGTATACAGTTACAGTAACAGTGTAGATTTATTCAGGAGCTGTACTAGATAGAAAGAAGATGGAAACACTTGAATTATACATGCTTTATGGTACTTTATATCTTGACTGCTTCAATTTAGATGGAAATATTGTACTTTTGGACTCCTTTATTTAACAGGTAAAAGGATAATTGACGACATGTTTGAAAATGAATCCAGTTTTTTTACTTTTAACGTGCTTAACATGGTTTCATGTAGATGCCTTCTCTGGGGGCTAAAAATCGGGTGACACAAAATATCCAATATTTCGGTCATCACAAGTCATCACAAGTTAGATTTGGTGAGAAACCAGGGGGCTGGCAACTGAAACAATATCTAAAAAACATTAAAGAAAACTAGCTCCACATCATCAGTCCCAATCTGTGAGAAAATGGTAACGATGTACGAGTCAAAGGGGATCATGTTGCAGTGCGGAAACATAGCTTTTACTATTACCTGTAATGAAATACTTTTCCACCGCTGTACTGGAATTTCACCTCAGTGAAGAAACCGAATGCTTCATCTGTAAATCTACATCCCCATAAGATGATAATACACATCCTCATAACCACACCGCGGGTCATAATCCAGATTTCTTTATTCATATTCCTGATGATGTCCGCTATTCACTGTATACTGTAGAAGTGGATACCGTTACAGTAAATTTGACATGATAATACATTCATTTACTTTGATTTTACTTGGTCTGTTTTTTGGTTCGTTTCAGACGAATGTTTCATCCAATTATCCGTGACTTTTTTAACTTTATTTGTCAAATCTGTTTTCATACTAACTATCCTAGTGCATGGTGTTAGATAGGTGAGCGCAGGTACCTTCAAGTTTCCTTGTTATTTAGACAATATCTATGCGAAAGGTGTCTCACTGAGTCTGTTTTGTGGGCATGTCTTTTACATAATCTTCTTTTATAATTTTCTATCATGTCGAGGTATCCCCTGCTTTAATTTTCACCCTAACTGGCAACAACTTACCGTTTTCGACATTAGCAAGTCGGTGCATGAGTGGCAGCCATACGAGACATTGGGGTGGAGGATCTGCCATCAGCACATCCAAGAATGTGTTCAGCATAATCTTCTTCTAGATATAAACACACAGATTTATTCAACAGGACCTTGAAGTATAAAGTATTAAAGCTTAGCAAATAAAACTAAATCGCTCCCACTCACAGAGACAAGAGTAAAGGTGAAAATGGATGCTTCGGTAGCCTACCTGCTGAGGGAAGCACATCCGCACAGAATGCTCCATGTAGCCAAATGAGGGGCCCTCGAAAACGGCTGTGGGTAGTTTCAACACCTCCCTCAGGAACTGATCAAACTTAGCAAACACCATGACTCCACTTGAGTCAGAGATCTGTGAGAAAATATCTGAGAGACAGCAAATGTCAGTATTATTCTTATCAGAGTGCAAACTGGCTTTTGACATTTATGTGGGTGGAAACTGTTGATTCCCAGTGCAAATCCTGACCAGAGGGTGAATACATGTACACTTAAAGAAAAAGAATTTAGGTTATATATTCCAATAGTGCCCCTGTGTGTTTAAATTGAGCTACTACAAGAGTTTCGAACGTCAGAGGACTGTCTAAAACACGCACACACAGATAAGCAGGACATCTGAATAAAGTGCATTTATATCTATGCTCTCTGATATTACAAAAATAGTCTAAATCACACTCACAGCGCAGTTTGTCCACAATTTTCCCTCCACACATTGTTGCCAGCATGGCTTTCATTGAGAAAACGGTCAGCTTCCCGTGGCTCTCACTGCAAGTGGGAGAATTGATGCTTCATCAGCACATTAAAGTGATTCCAAAACAAAAAAATCAACATGATTTAAGATTCAAATATGTTTTAGGTTTTGTTGCTGCAGCCTTGCTTTGTCTGGTATATTTAAAAAAAACAGTCTTTTAATAAATTCCATGCTCCAATAACTACCATATTTTACACATGTTATAAGAAATAATTTTACAGAAAAAAACAAACAAATGGAAAACACTCTCATTACTAATCTAAAAGGAAAGCTAACCTTTGAAATTAACACCATGATAAACATTGCATTTGGCAGATATATAACTGAAACATATCATTGCACTGCTGATGTTGCCTCCATTAGTGCACAAAATGTCAAAAGTCATTAATTAAATCTTATATCAAAGATTACCATAGATACACAGGTCATTGTTAGGCTGCTTAATTAGGCTGTGCTTCTTCTTAAAACCTTTTTAACTCGCCAAGAGAGGGCAGCTGCTTCATTTTCGATTAATTTAGCTTTCCGAGCAGAGGTAGCAGAGTGCATTAAAAGCGCTCCTGCCTAATTCAGTTTGGACCTGAGGGACGGATAGCGAAACCGCTTCCTGTAATCGCAGTCAGTCATTAACTTTAAAGTTTCCCAGCGATACGGCAGCATGAATAATAACGGAGCAGGACCAGAGTGGCCTCGCACCAACTGAATGTGTCAATAAATGGGCGGGCAGTCAATCCATCTGAGCACACAAGGTACAAAAATGAGAGAGAGCTTTATGATCAATAATAAACCTCTATGCTCCGGTATGCACAGTGTCTGAGCCTTTGAGCTTGGAGTAGACATTAGAAGGAGGAACATAATAAAATACGACCATGGTTACTACAGGTTAAACCTTTTTGGACAGTTAGCACGCACAGTTACATGTAATGTACTTAAACATGGATAATATGTCTCAGGGCTCATTAACCATTATTCATTTTTTGTAGACCTAATTGTAGCATCTTGCTTGCTTTGTCTGACTAACAGTTCAAAACCAACGACAAAGATCCACGTAATCTGAAAACTGGAGCCAGGTGAGTCTTTAAGAATTTTGCTAAAGAGTTCAATATTCTTGAAAGTTAGTTCACAGCTTCCATTATACTAATACCTAGTGTATAAGGTATAAAAAAAGACAAGAAATACACTCTCGGGGGCCTTATTGCTGTCTAGGGTAGATTTGGATTCATGAACTGATGATTACACAAGTATCTCATGAGATCGAAATCAGAAATAGTGTTTATAAATGCACACAAACAAGAATTGATAACCTCATTGGTAGTTTTAATGCCAGATAAACCTTTATCAGCAAACATATATTGATTTGTTCCCTGAATTTTTTGCGACTAAGCATTATTAAAAGAACTTGATTATATGTCAGATTATATTCAAGATTTTAAAGCTGCATGGAATTGAATCTAAGAAGAAAAATGAATATGAAAACGAAGAGCTGTATTGGCTATACAGGAAGCCCTGAAACGCCAGGAGTCATCAGACATCAGACAGGGTGCACACTGCAGGTAATTCATTCATCATCATCGAACTTGTGCTTTTCTTTAATATAACATGTAAAAATTCCTGTTCCATCACCAGGCGTGTCGCAAATTACACTGAAAGCTAAATCACTGTGGTCCATCTCCAGCTGAAAGAATTTAAAACCCTTTTCTCCATCCAGACACACAAAAGCATTTACACTGTAGGTTCAACTTAACATTGAGTTCTTGGTGAAAAAAGGGATTTAGTTCAAATAAACAACGTCTAACTGTATATGATTAACTTTATATGCTTTAGAGTTCAGCATTCAAAGCACATAAGTAAAAGAAAATAAATAAAAAAATGAATGAGAAAGGATTCTAATGAATAGAGAACATAACAATTTGATGACATTAACATCGTAACACTCCCTTTTGTTTTGCTGTTTGTCTCTAATTTCTCTTTGCTGACCACTTGTTCAATACCTGTCATAGGTGGCCACCATGAAGTTGAGCAGTAGCCCAATGGACTGCTCCACATTGATCTGGTGGGTGGTGGGCAGCCGCTTGTTGAGCTGGTAGTAGATGGAAGACAGAATAGTCTCCAGCCGCGACATATTGATCTCAGCATTGTGGTCCAATGTGTTGAGCCCATTGTCACGAAAGGCTTCGATCATGTTCCAGACATCAACCAGATGAACTGCAATCATAAAGAGAGAGTCCAATCAATTCAGTCTGGATACATGTTTGCACAAATGATTCTGTTGGTTACACTATGTCGCAACAGATGAACAGAAAAAATCTTTAAGAATCAGCATGCTCTTACGGTTGCATCTCTTTTGCACAAACCGGAGTTTGCAGGCAGTCCTATACGTTGAAAGTCTGATAACATCAAAGTTCTGAGCTCCTGAAAAAGAAAACCATTCAAAAAAAAAAAAAACAGTTAAAAGCAATCACGGCTGATTGAAAACCCCCCTACAAACTGCTTTCAGATGAATGCAAAACATTCCAGATAAATTAAATCAAATGAAACACAACCAGGCTGACTGAGGGTACATTTCAAGACTATTACAGTCTTTGTGTGGGAAGAATCGTATGTGTAAGAGACCACACATCTCCTGTGCCACTTTGAGCTATTGAAAGAATCACGTGAGCTGACTGTGAGCAGTAAGAAAAGAGATTTCTCTAAGTCAAACGCACTCACTCATTTCCATGAAGAGCTGCCTCTTCTCCACCATGGCCTTGCCTCGTTTACTGCCTTCCTCGATCATTCTGTGACACATCAAACACCAGAACATGCAGTGCCAGCTGTTCAGACAGCAGCATGGCAATAAAAGCAGCACGCAAGTGAGATTCAAATTTAGTCTATTTAGTTAGTCATTACAATAGTCACTTCCTTGATAGAAATTAATATTGATACTGGTTATACTGTACACAAAAAAGCTGGGATGCAGTGTTCGTTTGCACATTGTTTTGCGGAAATAAGTCTAATCTGAAAAAGGTGCCCGATAGCAGCATATGTTGCTTCCCAATCTTTATAAATTCTTCAACATTCATGGTGCCTTCAAGGAGCCGCATATTCAGTGCGAATAGCCTTGTCCCTTAGTTACAGAGATTTCGCCAAATGTTCTCAAATATATGCTGAGAAACAGCCTTCTTGCATTGTTTAACTAAGGTCCCACACAGTATTTCACAGAATGGTGAACCCCGACCTTTTTTTTGTGATATTTTTTCAAATATACATATATATTTTCTAAAAGCTCCACACTCGCCCCTCTTCCAAGCTCAGGTCCTCTACCAGAGTCCGAGGAGCTTGAGAGTTCTACTCGCTATCTTAGCTGTAACTCGCTGTAACTCTTCTGGACAAAGATCTCTGATGTTGTTCCCTTAAATTCCAACAACTTTTCAACTTTTTCCTTCAGCCCTTGGTATTTTTCACGCCTCTCGTTCCCTCTTCTTGATGTTTCTGTCACTTGGAATTGCGAAATCTATCAGTACTGCCTTCTTGTGCAGCTTGTTGACTACCACAATGTCTGGTTGGTTCGCCAGACTTCATCTTCATCAGGGCCTGTTCTTGAGTTGCTCTGTATTGTCTTTCAGAGCAGCCATTTCTAAGCCACTGATAGAGCTTCTCGATATTAGACACTTCTTCAATCTGTCAGTGGTACATGCCGTGCAGAGGCTTATCCTTCCATGATTTTTCCTCTTCTGCTTCCTCCCGTCCCCTGGGTTTCAGCTGCCTGAGACACTCACTTAGAAGCTCATCACTGGAGGAAATCTTCCTGGATATTTGCCGTTTCATTCTGGATAGTGGCCCTGACGCTGACTAACCCCCGTCCTCCCTCTTTCTATTTAGTGTATAATCTCAGGGTGCTGGACTTGGGGTGAAACCCTCCATGCATTGTGAGGAGCCTTCTTGTCTTGATATCCGTAGCTTTTATCTCCTCCTTTGGCCAGGATATTATGCCAGTGGGGTATCTGATGAATGGCACGGCACATGTGCTGATGGCTCCGACTTTGCTCTTCCCATTCAGCTGACTCCTCTGATAGTTCAGCCCTTTCAGTAGTGATCACCTTGCCTCTCTTTGACATCATTCAGCGACAAATATACATGTAGCACAGTTTTTATTGAACTAGATAGGATTTGAATCATTTTACTGCGGTTATCAATGACATTGTTCACTGCATCACAACTTTCTTTGGAAACTTATTGTAGGAAATCGGAAATTTCCAAATTGTTAAAGTGTAATCTAACAATACAACTGAATTGATACATAAAACACTGTTAATCCCGACTCAAGTACACCACAATGAAAACATGACCACTTGTTGTTTTTGGGGTGGGTGCATGTATTTGCTGGAATTTTTCTACACATAATCTGCATCTAACCGAGTTTGCTAACTGGATTTACATTTTAACATGCGGTTGGCATCATCTCAACAGAAACCTAGTCCTTTAAAATAAGCTGATAAAATGTACTTGGCATGAAACTAATTCAAACTCTAGAGTAAAATAAAAACTGTTGTCTACATTTTTTTTTGTATTTCATAATGTAATGACGTGAGGCAGTTACAAACAAAACAATAGCAATAAATCCTTTGCTTTGCAGTTTGCATCCATATCTATTAAGCTTTAACTACTTAATAGTGTTTCAACTCAGTACCGGTTGGGAAATTCTCAAAAACTCCCTGTGAGGTTTCACCACCCAGGAATTCACAATCTGAAGCAGTTGTTTTTTCATGTTGTGGTGCAATTAATAAGTTACACACATTAGGTGTTTTGTTTTTTTTCTCAAACAAAGAACACCTTAATTCAGTACAATTGCCTTATTTAGTTAGTTATTTTTCAACTTCAGCTTTTATCTAATCAAGATACTTCACAGTAAAATCCAAGAATTGGCATAAAAATAAAATGTTCCGAAAGGTGCCCTTTTGGTTTCCTAAACCATATGACCACTAATTCTTGTTTTACATGATTTTTTTCAGAAATATCATTTAATTGTCAGTCGTGTATGTCTGATATATGAGGAGATCTCAATTTCTTACCTGCCGCCGGCTAAATGTCAAACAAAGTGAAGCTCTGAGTGTTGACCCTAAGAAGGGAAAAACATTGAAAAGTTAATAAAGATGACTTTTGACTTGATGTCACCACTCCTATGACAGCTAAACTCCTCAGTACTGACAAAATGTAGTTGACTATTGAATTAGTAATTAACACCTCCCCTTCCTCTATCCTTCAAAGACTTCATTAACTCAATTTGTGCTTTTGTTTCCTCCTCTCTCCCTGTGTGGAGACATTGGTGAGCTGGCTGGGGCAACCATCCAGCGCCTGTGGTCTGTGCAAATGATAATTCTCCGTGACATCCCGCTCAGCAGTGACTGCATCCTGTGGGCTAATGACACCGACTGGGCTGCACAGGAACCGCTTATTGATGACGGACACAGAGCACATTAAGGCTGACCAATGAGTGATGAGTGCTGGGCATCCATGGGAGAACTCCGGATCACGAGATCCAAGTGCCCCAAACATATCTGGATCACATGCACGTTCACAGGGAGCTGATCAGTAGAGCGTGACCAAAGGTTCTGCTACCCTCAGGAAGTTTTTTTTGCTTTTATTTTCCACCAAGCTTTGTTTCGCAGGGACTCATCTCGCAGAAGTAGTGTCATAACAGGCCCTCTTTCTATGTCACACACTGGCGACTGTGAATAGTGTTGAGGGTCTTCTTGTCGCTGGTTACAGGCACAAGCACTGAAATCATGTTAAAACAACAGGTATCATGATATGGGACGCAATTGACGATTAGTTTAGTATCAAACAATTTGCCATTTTTGCCATTCATTGTTTTTTGCCCATCATGATCTCACACAGCTCTACAACAACAACAACAAAAACCTTAAAAATATGGAGAGAAACAGAAAACCCAAACCTATGACAAGCAGAAATGAGAGCACAACTGCTTTTTTGTTTGAGCAGCCTATTGACTTATCTTCAGCTCTCATCTCACGAACAGTAGATATCGCTGCATCTCAAGGCAGCAGCATTAACACTTTGTGCTAAATCAGACTGCAATTTCTACGGCTTTTAGACTACATTTCAGCTCTTTGTAGCTCAGTGGGGAAATCAAGTCAACAACCCGTCCAATCTAGGGAGTACAGGGCAAAAGAAAGTCAGCTAAAGTTGGCAGCACAGGCAGAACACAATCCAAACTGTGTTGAGCATTTTTAGGGATAAATCTGAGAGCCAAGGGCTGCGCTGTACTAAGCATTTGCGATGCAGTGAGAGACCCAACAGGCACAAGTCAGCAAAATAACAACGCTTTATCGTCAGCATTCATGCTGTAACGTAACAGATGAGGATCGTGAATGCTGACGGGGTTTTGCATTGGCAGCCAATGCTCAGGAAAAAAAAAAAGCTTTCTATTTTACGTCTGATAAGGAAAACGAGTTTTTTTCTCTAGCAATTCGTAACGATGGATTGCACACCAGAGCACATTGAGACCAAATTCTGTGAGATTACCAGAACAAAAGTCTGAATTAACATTAATTGAAGGAATATTGTAATACCTTCAATGAAAAAAAAAAGACTTTGTACCTAGTATTCAGGCCTGTGAAGGTGCTCGGTGTAACCGCACCTTCAGCTTGGAGGTAATGACAACATCCCTTGACGCGAGTCAACTAAGGACTCGCTTACTGCAGTGTCTCCTCGCTGGTATCATCCACTTCTCCGTTTCTACCAGCCTTAATTCTCACTCTGAGATGTACTGCAGCACTTCCACATTACTCCTCAAGCGACAGGGCAGCACAAACGCAGCCATGTTGCTGATTTATCTGCATTTTCATATCATTTCCGCAGTGGGAATTGTGTGTCGTGTTGCCTCGATTTTTTTTTTATTATTTTTTTTTTTTTTAAAGGTGTTAACAAACAATGCCAGTCCTATATCTTTTCATATCTCGCTAATGTCTCGACAGCAGAGTATAGAAGAAAACTGGCCTTTACCGGAGGAAAACCACGCAGGTTGCGTTTAGAGCATCATCACCATCGGCAGCAGCAGCAGCAGCAGATTGGGAGGATAAGTGGTCCAGGGTGAATAAAGGAGATATTTCCTCTATGATTCACAGCCGCACTCTCACCTTTGATAAATCCCCGCGTGTTCCCGCCGACGTTACAGCTGTCGGGGCGATGAGGAACAACTCTGACCATCCATCATCATAATTCAAGCTCCTCTCCGGTTTCATTCGCCTTCAATCTTGGCAACTGCGGTTGTAGCCGGACGTAAAAATGTACGAGCGCCCCGCTCTGCTCAGGATCGTCAGCGACTCAGCGGCAGAGGACGGCAGGCAGAGCACAAGCAGGCACCGAGATGCCATGCGCGACCACCTACTACACTTTACGCATGTACGCACGCACGCTGGTTAAAGGCGCACTACTGCTATTACTGCTCTAAAATATGATGACAGGTGTCGTGCCAACGTAGTTACCCCTGGTAGGAAATGTGCCCCCTTATTGGCGGGAGCGCGCACAAACTCAGTAGAGTTGGATCCGCATTACCCTTTGATTTCGTCCATGTAAACAGGGGAAAAAATCGCTCAGCAAGATATTTTAATTGATTGTCTTAGTGTTGATGTTCTGTCACTGAGGTTTGTCAAAGTCCCTCGTGGGTTTTAGCAAAATACATGCTATTTTATTTGAGTCCGTATGGAGAAGTTTCCTATTTCTTCATCAAAGTTGAAGTCATACAGTCTCTTGAAAATTGGATTTCCCTGTCTTTAATTATAATTGTCCCTTGTTTATATAATCTAGATTATAACCTATCATCAGATGTTTTATTTTATTTACACTTTAGATCATGCTGAATAACTCCAGTAAATATCATGTTTTATTCATTTATTGTATTTGGTTGGATGGGGATACAGATTCTGGCAAGCTAGATTTCTTAGTGTGTTTTCCCCTCTCTACAAAGCACAGATGACACCCAACCATCAAGCCTATTGTTTTGCATTGACTTCACCTAAAGCTTAATTACCTTGTGAAAAATGATGAACCTTGTTCCATCTATACTCAAGTTCCAATTTACAATTTCTGGCAAACTGAGAAAGTAAGTCTGCCAGAGAGTATACTCCCCCATAACTGGAGGATGGATAGCATAAGGTTCACCATATTTACTGAAGTGGTTAAGCACAATGTGAAGTATATGAAAAACGCTAAATACTCATCTGTGCGTTATATAGAGAGGATACAGATTTGGTCAGTCTGAGTCTGATCCAGCTTGCCAGAATCTGCATCTCCGTCCAACTCTGATAAATAAATATTTAACTTCCCTATATTTATGGAGTCATTCAGCATGATCTAAAGTATGTATAGAATAAAACATCTAGTGACATAATCTAGACAACATACACAGGGGATACAGATACTGAGAAATCCAATGTGCCAGAAAATGTGTCCCCTTCCAACTTTAATAAAGAAAAACTTCCACAAATTTGCTCAAGAAATGAAAGACGACCTGACAAATGTGTAAAATAAAACATGTGGTGTTTGAATGCTTAAACATAAACTGTAAGTCATAGAGAAGGGATATGAATGATGTCAGACTGCAGCTCCCTTTGGAAAAAAGAAAAGACAAATAAATCTGACCATATCTGGTGTGTTTGCAAAACAAAGCAGCTTCCTCATGTGTGAGCATAGATTGGGGCTCATAGAGAGAGGATATGACAGTCTGTATGTCCAGTATGACCGTATGCAACTTTTTGGGACCTTAAAAGCGCCATAAATGCAATGCACTGGGCCATTATCTTTGCAGTAATTATGATTTTCCCTTTAAAGAGGTGGAGTTTTGAGTGACAGCAGCTGAAAGAATGTTATTGTTTGCACTGGAGAAGCTGACTACAGGTAGAAGGGAGTGTTTACAGTTTTACATTCGTGTGTATTTCATAGCACGTGCAGAAAAATGAAAGCATGTATTTTACCAAGAGCATGGAGTGACTTTGCAAAATCCCACTGATAGAGCATCGGCACGCAAATAATTCATCAAAAGAGCTACATGAGTATTTTTTCCATTTACATGGATCCAACTCTACTGACGTGTATAGGGGACATTCTTCATATCAGGGATATGTGCCTCGACACACCTGTCTGACAAAAGACGAGAAGGACAATATCAATTAATTTAAATGAGTAGTTTCAAACTGCACAATCAAAGTTCTGGAAGACCTAAGAGATTTGAAAAACAAAAAAACAAATGAATGCTCAAAAAGGGAAATAGCAAAAGTCCAAGCAACCTGAGTTTTAGCTTAAAACATACTCGAACATATCCCATTATGCAACTCCTATGGGACTTTTCCTATTTTTTTTTCAAATTAAGACTTAGGCGTCTCAACAGAACATCCATTTCATTTCGAAAGGTTGGACATCCCTCTGTAAAGCACTGATGCTATAAGCTCGTATCCACTTGGTTTTTCTTTAATCCAGACCCTTGGCTATATGAAACCATACATCCTAAAAAAAACCTTTTATTTCAATTTCATTTCAGACTCAAAAGCCACAGTGGGCATACAATTTGTCCCAAAGACCAAGTTATACTCGCTTAACTTTTTGGATTAACATAAATCTGTGAGACAAGCACCAGTAAAACAAAAATAAATATAAACACATTTTTTTAAATTATTTATTCATTATACTCTATAATTTTTGATAAAATACATTTTGTTTACAAGTGCAGATTACTATATTACATTCACCAGAGTTTACATGTAGACAAAATAAAACAGACACGTTAAACAAATGAAACTAGTGAAAAATGTGACATCTTAAAAATGGTGACGATTGCCCATGACACCCTCCTAGCAAATGCTAGATAAACCACTCTTCTAAATACAGACGAACTTTAGCAGGGACTGCTGCCCGACTCGTGTTTCAGTCGTCGTTAACAAAGATTTCAGCTGCCTTTCGGGGCTGTGATTGGAGCGCTCGTTACTTTCTAGCAGCTCCATCCAGTCCCCAACTCTACATGAGTAAATACGGCATTCTCAATCACATTCAGCCAAATAAGACTCGCATATTCACAGGGGACAGATGAAATGTGTGTTCATCAAATCAAACACTAGTAAATCCGTTTTAGTGAGATTAGCTACGCCAAGTAGGAGGAAACCCTGCCCGTCTAGCCCTACGGTCTTAAATCCTATTTTCAACTGACACTGCCCTTCAATTTTTTATTAAAAACACATCTGAACAAGGGCTAATTAATACTACTAATAAAAAAAAAAAAAAAAAAAAAAAAGAGAATACAAAATTTTTCTTTGTATAAAGTAATGACACAAATGCAGACAGCTAAATAGATACACACATTAGACTTCATACAATCTTCATGGAAAAATACAGAGCCATGGACCACACAGAATATCGGATATACCAATTTAAATCAACTTATTCTGAATGGTGGTGTGTCTAAACACAATTATCGGAAAAATGGACAGCCAATATATTATGATACTAAATACCCTGTTGATTTGTCCGAAAAAAAACAAAAGAAAAGAAAAATAGCAAATAGATCTTTAATATTAAAATATATTAATTAAAATATATTACTTTAACTAGCCTGACATTAGAAACAACCTCTGATTATTTTTGCTCTTATTAAGGTGACTTTGGCATATTATGTTAGAAATAACTTCTATAAAACAGGAGTGTTTCACACATCCTGGAGATTCTAAAATGTATCTGATGCCCCCCCAAAAAAACTGTAACATATAAAGAGCTTTACACTGGCCTTTCCTACATGTTAATAAAGGGTAAAGTAAGCACTAATATCCTGTTAACGTCATCATAACGTGCTCACAAAGTCGATACCAGCAGTGTTCTGCATCCCATCTTTGTGCATTACAGAAATACGATGCAGTATTATTTGCATACATTTCTCATCATTGTGGACATTAACTTTTCATTTCCTGGAAGAAGGCTGTGTTAAAGCAAAGTGTTAAACTCGCCAATCAATCTGGGACTTTTTGCTCTTCTGCATAACTGAATTAAACTTGAGTCATTCTATGGGAACAGGTTTTGCGTTTCAGCGTAATTTCGCAGTTCTTTACCATATTTTCTCCACAGCCCTAATCCTTTCTCAATAAAAAGTCAGACATGCTCAAGCAAGGTGTGCTGCAAGAGTAAAACAACATTAAATCCTACATCTCGACAAATACGATAAATGAGCAAGTATTTACAGTAACAAAACAAAAAACTTGATTTTCTCTTCTGGCCTTGAGTGTTTTTTTTATCTATTTTTTTTATTTTTATTCTACTGTTTGCCACTGTTGATCTATCTACACAGACTTACAAATGTAAGAAGCCCCAATTCAAGGGAAACGATATCTACAAAACAGCCTTTGTGGGGCTGAAAATGCAGGTTTAAACAGTAGGAGGTGCCTTTCCGACCTTTACCCGATATGGAAAAGATCTGTTTGCCAAAAGGAAGATAGAGGCATGATATATACAAATGATTCTTCTTTTCCCTATGTTTGAATTTAAGTGCTGTACACAGTTGCCACCTTATATCTCGATGGTTTTCAAGTGCTTCACCCTGTAACGGGGATGCTGTGAAGTGCAATCCACACGGGCTGATTGTTATACACACAAACTGATATATATATATATATATATATATATATTTAGTTTTCTTACTAAAACTATACACATCATTTGACTTTTTAAATCTGAGTGTCTTCAGTAATGAATGTAGATTTACAAAAATAGTGACTGTTAGTTGCACTCGCCTGCCACAAGGGCATAAATGCCAAATAGGAGGTGCTCTACGACCCATGATTATCATCAGCGGCTTTAAAATGTTAAACCACAAAACATTAGACCCAGTAATAAAATGTTCCGTCTAAGAGCACAACAACAGTCATTAAGTCCTAAAAAAAATAGCAACATTCATTTTCCCTCCTTTTCTTTTCTTTTTTTTTTTCATAGCTACACACATATATTTAAAAAAATATATATTACACATATCTAGCTGAGTGCAAACGTTGTCAGATCTTAGACTTCTAACGTATCCGACAGAAAACTGAGCGGATTGAAATTTCTGAAACGTATTTTCTGAGATGTTGGTGGAAAAAACACGACCATCCAGTGTAAATTCCTGCTTTTCCAACAGCAACCAAACGCTGGCTGCTTTGTATGGAGCACGATTAATATGCTTCACACCACTCCGTAATGATTCCAAACGACTTGCTGCTGGGTTTTTTTTTTCCTTTTCTTCCCTTAAATGAAACCATTCAATTCTTTTGACTAATTATCTCAATATCACCGTACCACTAAGCATGAGACGCACAGTTTTGAGGGGCCGATACAGTCATCGTGGCAGAAGGCTCCACATCCTTTGCACATGATCATTGCCTTCAGTCGGCAGTAGCATTTAGACTGGACATCCTCCATGCTGGTGCCCTCTATGAATGACTGCTCGGGTGACGGCTCGCCCTGGCTGCTATGGTCTAAAGAGTGACCGGCAGGTATGGTGGTGACGGTCACAGAGAAAGACATGACGCTGCCGTGGATGCCCCCGCCGTCAGCCTCCGTTGAAGCCGTGGAAGAGGCCGCGCCTGCAGTGTTGTGGTTCATGCTGTGAGGTACAGACATGTTGATTGTGCCGCCGTAGCATGACGCTACCACTGGCTCCTGATTATCAAGTGTCCTCTGGGTTTGAAAGGCA
This sequence comes from Leuresthes tenuis, assembly GCF_036924035.1. Lineage (NCBI taxonomy): Eukaryota > Metazoa > Chordata > Actinopteri > Atheriniformes > Atherinopsidae > Leuresthes > Leuresthes tenuis. Next base: position 15,944,352 of record NW_027325369.1, read on the forward strand.
GTCGGCCGCTGGTGACTGGGGTCCACATGGGTGAGATATGGCTCTGAGTTTCCTTGATTAGTATTGCAGAGTTCGAGGTGCCTTCGGTGTGACTGAGAAAAAGGGCTGGTGTCTTTGGCTTTTACGCTGGTGCTGTTGTCATCACCACCAGCTGCATTATCCTCTGATCCAGGCTCAGGCTCAGTCTTGATGCTGGAGCAATGCTGAAAACTTGCCGTCTCCTCAGAATTGGTTATCGAATATCCTTGTTGCTCTGATTTCACCCCAGAAACAGACAGGAAAGCTTTCTTGGCTGGTTCTTCTTCTTTAGCCGCCTCCTCTCCTTCTGCGCTTTCCCTTTTTACACTAGCTGCAGACTTATTTGGGATGACTGACAATTGTAGTCTCTTGCTCTCTGGTCCTCTGCCGTATGTGGACACATTGAGCAGGTAATGTCCTGTCATAGCAGGCCTGGGAATCCTCTTTCGACCCAAAAAGCTGACAGAAAATCTAGAGTGGTCCTGACGCTCCTCTGCATGCATCATTTGCTGCACTTTGTACTGTGCGGGCTGAGGCCCCATGCCCCCGTAAGGCTGGCTCTGTTGGACTTTCCTCTGCATTAGGGCCTGTAGGATCTGCTCCTGAGTCTCTTTGTCAGGAAGTTCCTTGTGGTGTTTTGTGTATTCTGAGAAAACTCCAACTCGTCCCACTGCACTGAACGGCTGTGGTATCTGCTTGCCTGCCCTGTGATCAATATAATGTGATGTCTTAACGTTACTAACGGAGGGAAAGTTTGACATCTTCACTTCCACCTTGGATAGCGGTTTTGGGAGGATCTGCTCCAATGGAACTTCTTTGCCCTGCAGGAGCTGTGTCACTAGCGGGTTATTTGCTGGGATGCAACAGCTCGTTCTAGGTACTGCTCCAATACTCGTTGGGATTTCCTGCTCCTTCATATTATGCTTGCAAGAAAGCTGTGGTGATGCGTTTGAACTTTTTTGAATGCCATGGCAACCTGTACTGACAGTACTATCAAAATGACTTTTGTGTTTGTCGTCCGTTTTGCCTGAGTAAGATATGGGAGTCTGGTTTGGGCTAAGCTGGCCAAAAGAGTCCAACGGGCAAGGAGAAGGTGTACTAGACTGGCTGCTGTTACTGCTGGTGGCTGGTAACCTGTTTGATGACTGCGGGGATGTTGGGCTGGGGCTGAGGCTGAGGCAGGGAGATGGCTGTCTGTGCTCACTACTGCCTCCCCCTGGCCCTGGGCCTGGCACCGCTCCCTTTGATGCTGATGATACTGCGGCTGCCGCTGCTCGCTGCGCTCTAGCAAGCTGAGCTTTGGCTTTAATGTCAGCCAAAGTGCGAGCACCAGTACGACCTGGGCTGCTAAGTGGGGTAGGGAGAGGCGTCCTGGGTGAGACTTGGTTAGGTGACACAGGAACAGGCAGAATTCGTGACACAGGGATCTGAAAAGATAATCAATACAAGGACAAGTTTTAAAATTATCATTAGACATGCCTATTTGAATAAAAGAGAATACACCTGCCATAAAAAATTAATTGAAATTTCTCGATGAGAAAGCTAAATTAGGTACTTCTGCATCACGTTATCAACTCTTAACAGCTACAAACCTCCACCGTTCCAAAATAGGGGATTTACTTGAGCTGCTAGGACATGTGTGGAACAAACTAATCACTGAAATTCATCAGAATGTACAGAAAACAGCAGAAGGGGTTTGAAACGTTTCCTTTGAGTGCTGCAAATCCAAGCTAACTGCAGCTGCAAACCCCTCGCAAGAAGCAAACTGCAGACTTATCAGGGCCATTCATAACACAGATCAGTGGGGACTTAAAGTTCACAAACTTATTTCTACCTTGAGCGGTGGAACCCTCTGACTCGTTGGAGATGGTGTCGCAGGGCTGGATATGGATGATGCTGAAGAAGATGCGGAGCAGACTGAAGACACTGAAGAAACCGAGGACAAACGAGATCTTTTCTCTGGTGTCAATTCGCCATCTGTCTCACTGAGAGATTTCCTCTTCAGAGCCTCTGTGGGGCCACTGTGCTCAGAGCTGACCGCTTCGCTCTCCCCAGCAGCTTTAACCACAGACACCAGCTGATCCTCTTTTGACTCTGAACCAGCCTTGAGTGGAAGGCTTTCCTTCACAGGTGACTGAGGGAGTTCAGCTTTCTTCTCCTGCGTATCCTCTTTATGCTCCTTTTCAGGAGGTGCACACGCTGAACCCGGTTTCGTCTGTTTCTCAGCCTCCGGCGTTCTCACTGCAACCGAAGGTGCAGACTGTGCAGTTGCGTTCAATTTACAATCCTCAACAAACTGAGAACGCCGGGTCCTCATGGGCTCTGTGGTGGAGACGGACCCTTTCTGACCTTGCAGTGCCTTCAGAGGCTCCTGAGATATCTGTGTTGGTTTCGTGTCTTTAGGAGCAGCATCAGTCTGGCAGCTGTTCTTAGTGCACTTGGTGTCCTCCAGTGCTTGAGCGACAGGCCTTGCCTGGTGAGGGAGGGGCTGCAGCCTGGCAGACTCCTGATTCAGATCAGCCTTTGTCAGCTCTTTGGATTCCTCATAGCTGAGCCCCGAACTGTACAGAGAGAGTAGAGGCAGAACAAAAGATATAAATCAGGATGATGGCACGATTGCATTTGGAATCTCATTAATTCTTTAAAAAAAAAAAAAAGGAGGCCAATGCTTTTAAAAGATTCAGTACCACAATGAGCTTTTCGGTGTAAACAAAAAAGAAAAGTGACATCATTACGTACATGTGTTCAATTATAATGGACATTGAGATTCAAATTTTGGAAATTCTGGAAAATACAAAAATAATATATACTTTTCTAATTATGCAAAACTGGAATAGATCAGTGAATCGCAAAAATATATGAAAATGATTTTTTTAATCCAGAACCTACCTTTCCCCATAATAGCTTTCGAAGAAGGCTTCCTTCCAGTGCTCAACTTTCTTTTCCTTCTCAATTTCCTGACGCATTCGAAGTTGCAGCTCAGGAGTGAATTCCCCTACAAAAGGTGAGAAAGTTACATCACTTTAAAAAACATCGTGATTTTACACTATTTCACCTCGGTGATATAATCTTTCTTTGAAAGTGAAATGAATGCCGCTATTGTCAGCTGGTAGTCATGGAACTGACCTTCAGCCAGTCTCTCCTTCCAAGACTGCGCTGCTGATGTGAAGAACTCGTTGTTTAAGGCAGAGCTAGTGACCTTCAGAAGACCATCCAAGCAGGCCTGGGGAGAGGAGACACAATGCTGTGACTAATGAGCACCTTTTTCTGTTGATGAGCGGCACATCAACACTCAGTGCACACCGCTACATCTTCTGCATTTCTTAAGACTACAGAACTGTTTTGTTTTTTTCAAACGTGATAATGAGAAATTAAACTGATGCGTCAGGAAAACTGAATGCAGTAACACTGCACATTTACATTTAGTGATATTAAATGCCGAAAAGATGTGAAAAGCGTGTGGAATTTTAAAGCCACCTGGCGGTCAACTTCAGGCAGCAGTTTGAGGAGCCTCTGTTGGCAGTCTGGAGGCAGGACAGAGAAGGTGTGCTTGTTCATAAGTGCTCTCAAGTTGGTGTTAACCAAGATGGAGTCTGGTGTCTCCACATCGATCTTACACTTGGTACGTTTTATCTGCCCTGCAACGCGAAAAAAAAAAAAACAGGAGAAAGAGAAGACTCAGCCACGCAGACAAAAAACAACTGATCATTGACCAAAGCAGCTAAGCTTTGAAACTCTCAATTCTTTCACTCTATGGAATATTTCACTTATTCATAGACGTTCAAATATGATAATGCAATTAAATAGGTGTAGATATCATCTCTATTCATTTCCACCCTTCTGTCAGATCATTTGAAAAGACAGGGTTTGGATTTTTCTTTTTTAAATGTCCACAAAAGTGAGCAAGAATCTTTACATACCACAAAGTACCAAAACTCTGTCGCCTACCTGCACTGAGGCGACCGGACCTCTGGGAAACCTTTCTGGGTACGACTGGGTGGCATAAGTCTGCACGGACAGAGGAGGAGTGGTAGGAAAAGCTTTGAGAATTTGCTTCAGTTTCCACAGTAATGCTGCTAATTACGAGAGTGAAGTTTGGAGAATGACAACGTCGCAATGCTTTTATTAGGAAAACTTACAGTATAATGACATGATAACAGCCAGAAACTGCATCCCTACCACAATCTACAAAACTGAGCGGATAATAAAGCAGTGAAATACACCATATAAACAAATGTGCAACTAAAATAATGTGACACTGTATGTGTGTTGTAATAATCGCAACCTACCAGCCTTTGTTGTAATGTTTTCTGTCATGTCTTTGATGGTCTTCAGAAGCAGTCTTGGGCTGGAGACGGTTGGCATTCCCCCCTGTCTGCGCTGGTTTCTCTGCTGTTGTTGCTTCAAGGCCTAAAAATAATCAAAATAGGGAAGGAACAAATACCCAGCAGTATGAGAAAAAGAGAACGTGAAAGTTTGTCATTCTGTTTCTTTGCAACTGCTCCCACTGGGCCACTTACCTGGTTAAATAAGAGCACAGCAATGGATAAACAGGTTACACAATAGGTCTCTATAGCACTAAAACTTTCGTCAAAAAGTTTGTCTGCGTCTTCTTGTGTGTCCTATGTCCAATAAATGAATACAAATTGATCTTATGGAGTTTAAAACTCCCCACCAGCACAGATGGAGTGAAGTCTGTGCTCACAATCAATTGAATAATGCAAGAAAAACTATATAAGGACCCGTTTGCGATGCAGGAACTCGTGTTACATCTGTGATGAGGACAAATAGCGATGTATGTATTAACTTCACTGGGCAGCAGAATAAATGCAGGTGGAAAAAAAAAAAAGAAGCTCTTTCCAGTACCTGTTTCAAAGCTTTCTTGCTGTGTTTCTGAGAGGGAGAGATGAGTTTACCGGCGGGGACGGGAGGAGACGAGCATCGTGGCTGCGGAGACGATGGTTGCGACTGCAGCTTGGAGGGAACTATGAAATACAAAAAGCACAAAACAGATGCTACAAAATACGTTTCCTGAGGGGGCTGAGCAAAACTTTATGACATTTCGCTATTGTTGCAATGAAACCGAAACCAACGCTTTGCACAAAGCACCAGATAACATGACCTGACTCGGTTATCGGATTACTAAAAATGGGCTGAACATCTCAATAGGAATCTTGTCCAGAGCAACCCATCTCTTTGTTTGCAGTCTACTTCTGATTTAAAGAAGCTTTTCTTCACATTGTGCCAGTTTTTTTTTTTCCCCCCTTTTCGGTTGAACTTCATTTGCATTCGACTTTGTGGTGCTTTGTATTGATTAGCTCAAAAAAATAAAACAGTTCCCTCCCACTCAGCTGCAGACCAAGGTTATTTGCTTCGCAGTTACCAACTTGTGCATAATGAGGAAGTGGTCACGGGTCATACTGTGAAAATTCAGTTTCCTGTTTCAACACACACTTAAAATTATTCATGAGCCAGAAAGAAAACAAAATTAACTGCCACTTGACAAAAAGCCCATTCAACAAATCTGCTTTGCAACCAGGCGCAATCAGAAGCGCAATTCTCTATAAAACAATGATTTAAGTAACCAGAAAGACAGAACAGTGAAAGCTGCTGACTCTGATGTGCATCCTACCTATGTTTACCGGAAGGTCCTAAAAACCTTATGGGCAACACATGTTCAATATAACCCACCTTTTGCTATCATCATGTTGGAAGCTGAGTGTATTCCAGGAGATATTTACTGATGGGATGGTTTAACCTATGTTTGTGGTGGAGCCACTTTTCGTTCAGCTTGCCTTTGCTACGGTTACTTCAGCTGGCTTCCTGTGTTTCTGCAACAACGCTTGACAACAGCTGAGAATGGGCGTTAACTTTGATTGACATAGAGCATGGCAACCAATCGGGTAGAATCGGTAAAAGGGCTGTGCACCCATTGCAGGGCAATCTGTTGTGGATACTGTTGATCTCTCTCTCAACTCTATTTGTCCTCCCTCAATGAGTGTTTAACAGCAGCAACAAGAAAGACGCTGTTATTCTTTGATTTAAAAAAAAAAAGAGCTGTCAATTAAATGTGCTTCTGGAGGTGGAAAAGTTATACTTCAATATCTAATTTACTGCAACTGCCAAAAATATGTGCCATGATAAAGAGCTGTTGATAAAAGGATAAAAAGGAACAACCTTTGGAGAGGACGGCGTGCCAACACTTCGACAGAAGCAACTTTACGATATGTAGTGATTTAAAACTGACGTGATTGAAGCTGACTGCATCACACTGTACCTCTTCGCATCCACCTTCCTCTCCTGCCCTCTTGAGTGATGGCACTACTGTTTTCTGTGCTTTGGGTGTCAGACAGATTATCGCTGCTCTCATCAGAGCTCTCCTCTGACAGCTCCTTCACCACCCCAGAGATGTCCTTCTACGAGAAAAATTGAGCACACGCTGTACATTATTTGCAGCAGATAGAGAAGAAGAACAGCCAAGCAGGGAAATATAAGGGGAAAAAAACTCTGCAGGGTATATGATTACATGACACTTTTATCAGAATTTATTTGGACTGACTCTATAATTATCTGCATATTTGCAACAGAAAAAAAAAGATTGCATAAGCGCATTCGCCACCATATGTCACACACTCATATGCTTTGTGACATACGAATACCTGAGCAACGCTCTCAGCTGCTTCTCCTGTAATTCTCTCTACTGTGTTGGACTGCAGCTGGCTTTGGAGACTACTTTCTTCAAAAGTACTATTAAAAAAATAAAGCTTATCATTATCATTATTGTCACCAGCAGCAGGCCAAGACAGTAGAGCCTGTCCACGGGATGAGACTGTACAGAGAAGTGGCTGAATGACATTACGGATCGCCACGACAGCGACAAAGACAGCCGAAAGGTGTGGAAGCAGGGACAGGACACACTGGAGGTAGCCGATTAGCACTGACTTAGCTTTCCAAACAGAATACAGAATACCGAGGCAAGCCAGACATAAAGTAAAAAAAAGTAGAAGCCTAAGTGTGGACAACGCCGCGTCATTTTTTTGGCTGTCCTGGTTGTCGTTCTGTGTCACACTAACCTTTAACGTATAGACTCCCATTCTGCCTGGAACTTTGTAGAAGATCCCCTCCTCCCCACGAGAGTTTGTGTGCAGCATTGCATTCAGACATGCCAGTGGCGAGGTTCCACTGGTCGACAAGAGAAAAGCGCAAATGACACATTTCCTCTCGATAAAGTCGGACAGTTGTGGGGAGGAATAAGGAGAAAAAGAGGGGTAAAGGCTGCTCTAAGGGGAAACTACTGTCATGCATCAGGTAAAGTGAGAGTTCAGGTCAGTTTCACATCAGTGTACGGTAGTTGGGAAGAAGTTTGCTCTGTGCTTTGGGAAGAATCTGTTGCATAAATCTCATCCAAAACCAAATCTAATCATTGAAAGCGACTGATATTCTCAGATTAAAACAGGTCATAAAACATAAAAAACCATTAAAAGCCCAAGTCAAACCTCAATCATGCAAGAAACCCAGTTACTGTGAACACTGTGAACCAGTGCTTCTTTACATTTCATAACACAGTATTCTGAGCAAAAGGGCTAACAATTCATTTTAGTGAGTTACAGAAGGATTAATGACCGTATTAGTTCATTTTGTAAATTACAATGTATTTAGGCCAGCACATAACAAGCTATCACGTATCACTAATTTACATCTTTGCTAGGACAATACAAGAAAAATGGGATTTTTTTTTCAATGCCACAGTTGGCAATAAATGTGAGTCAAACACTGCATTTTTATGCAACTGAACCTAGGACATGTTACTGTTAATAACATGCAAAAGGGTCAATTTAAAAAATAAAATAAAAAGGTCAATGCAGTGAGGTTGTAAAGATAAGGTGGCGGGGGGGGGGGCTAACTTTTTCTTACCTTCTGGATGAGAACAGTGACAATGAAACAAAAAGAAATGAAACCGTTATTGAGTGAAATAACTGAAACTTTGAACAAGGAGAACTAAAACAAAACAAAAAAAACATGATGCGAGTTGTTAAGAATTGAGGGAGATGGTGGTGGTCCTGCTTCGCTTGTGAAAATACTTTCTGTGTGAAGGGTATCTGGAGCCATGATGCCCACTGACATGCTTACCTTATTTCCTTAAGTCTTTCTCTTTGGATCACCTGCAAGATCTCTTTGTGGCTCATAGGTGTGTTGGGGTACTTTTCCAAAACCTGAAATAACAAAATAAAAAAAAAACATTGAAAAAAAATTGATGCTAAAGTTTAAGTTTTAAAATTCCATCAAGTTGTCAAAGACACTGTGTGGTTTCAAAAATACTTCACACAAGACTTCATATACTGTTATTAATTTCCACTGGACCTCAAGTCAATCATCTATCCATCCATCCATTTTCTATACCCGCTTAATCCCTCGGTTGGGTTGCGGGGGGGCTGGAGCCTATCCCAGCAGTCATCGGGCGAGAGGCGGGGTACACCCTGGACAGGTCGCCAATCCATCACAGGGCCACACAGAGACAAATAAACACACACACGCTCACACTCACTCCCAAGGACAATTTTAGAGTCACCAATTAACCTAACATATGTTAAAATATGTAACGTATGTTTTTGGACGGTAGTTTCTTGCCGGAGTACCCGAGTACCCAGGCACACACGGGGAGAACACGCAAACTCCATACAGAAAGGCCCCAGCCGGGAGATGTCAATTCATTCAACTGTTTTCATCTTAAGATCTCCATTTGCCAGACGACAGGTGAGTCTACGTCATCTTAAATGAGCTGACATTCAGAGAGGGCAGGTGTGTTCCAGGATTTTGTTTCAACGGTTTACTTTTTTTGTGTGTGTGTGCGTTTGCTGACAGTATTTTCTTTCCAAAGTGCTGAGTGTCGACAGCTGACCCCGAGCCCATGCAGTGATCCCCACAACACAATCCTGCATGTTTTCAATGCACTGAATGTCACCTGAGGACCCAAAGACCACAGCCATTCAATACTGAAAGTTCCCTGCATACTATAAATCTTTTATAAAAGTCCCCAGAAGATTAAATTCCCCACTTCCTTGAAATTCTAAAGTAAGTAATGGCGTTCCTTTATTGTTGAGATAGGCTATTTGCCCTTTGCAGTTTTCTACATAATGGTGAGCCCCTTCTCATCTTCACTACTGACAGCCTCTACCTCTTTAGGAGGCTCACTTTCACATCTGATTAGTTATCTTTGTGCCCTTTTCACACCAACAGAGCGATAAAATAACATGCAATTCACTGCACTGTTTTTAACTACTGTACAACGCATAACAAAATTCTTCTGAACATTGTTGTAGGGACTTCCATTTGTCAAGAGTTGGCCAAAGGATACAAACACTTCCCACGTTAATGTCAACGAAAAGCAAAACAATGAAAATGATCGATGATTTTCATCGATGATTTAAAACATATGAATTAAAAAGAAAAAAACGTGTGGGTCTGTGAATATTTTTGCTTTAATTTTGGTCCACCCAGTTCACAAAGTTGAGATGTTTTCCCTAAAATCCCAGCACTACGTTAAACTATCCCAGCGAAACAACTTTATCGGCGTTATAGAACATTATTGCAAAGTGTTGCCTTTCCTGTTAGCCTATATCATTATTGACTGAACTATTTACCACTGACAGCTAAATAAAACGTGGAACTGCAGCCACCCATAAAAGTGAACATGTCATGTTTAGGTGATGAAACTGTGCGTAAGAGTTTTGATATTTTGTACTTATTAGCATGACACGCTAACACAGCTAGCTCGAGCGCTAGTGACACTCACTGCAGTCGGTACAGGTTGGCATGCGATGAATTAACTCTCACATCGGTAACCGAGCTAAAATAACATGTGCGAAACTAGTGTATCGTGCCATTTCAATGTGTAAGTGTGTTCTACTTGAAATTTGTACCGAGCAAACTTGTTGAAGGACTTAACTGAAGCTAACCAGTGCTAACATGGCTAGCGCTACACTGACGTGCTCACTTCGTGGTTACTTTGTCTCAAAACCATACAAGACATGTCAGCCGAAGTGTCCACACAAAACACACACAGGGTGTTTGGAAACATGCTTGGGTGCATATAGGGGACATTCACAAGGCTTCATTTCTGCTTAGAAGTGACAGATGCAGTAAGCTTTGTGGCTAATGACAGCAGTCTACGAATGTCTAACCGTCAACACAGGCCTCGCGCGGTGTACGCAACATTTCGTCTTCACCAGCAGGTCATGAACTCATATACACAGTTGTACAAGTGGGAGCGCTCAAGGAAAACAACCACAACAAACGGCAGATAAAAACACACAGATTACCGTTTTTGCGGCTTCCGCCCATGTCCTCCCTTTCTTTTTCTTCTGCCTCTCCCTCATTGTGCACGTCCCGTGGCGGAGTAGTATTTAATTTGTCTGTTTCAGTTGAAATGTTGCTTTAGTTACCGTGCAAGATCCAATCCGTCTGCCATGTTGGACTTACTGTAAAGAGTCATGTGACCACTGAAAGCGTCATCTTACAGTATCCATATGTCTGTCATTCCAAGTATTCAAGTTTCCCACATTTATTTAAACAGTCACCGGCAAGGATTTGAGAATAACCAGTCAGCTCGAGATTATTGTCTGTTTTATTTTCATGTGTAAGCAAGTGTCACTTTTTTCGCACAGTCATGAAAAAATAAGGCAGCTAATCAAGAGAGCACTGCAAGCTTTCTCCACATTTTTGGCGCACAATTACATTGGCTAGAAATTGAAGCAACACACGATTAAGCATACAGCCACCGGCCACACCAGGAAGGTCTTCTCTTTTTAGGACCCTCAGCCACTTCGATAAGCCCTATTTGCTTTGGCAAAGACATGATACATTTCAAAGTCTTTTGTCTACAGGAAAAAAAAGACTAATTAAGTGGTACTATCTGAAGAAAAAATTAAATAAATACCCAATTATACTATTATATGCAAAACCTGGAAGTTTTCTCTGTGCTACACGTCAATTGGGCATGAAGATGGAAGCCAAGAAGAAACTGCATGTTTAGGTGGTGTGGAAAAACTAAAACATCCTAAACTAAAAGGAGGATGAGAGGATGTTTCAATCAAATAAAAAAAAAATGGCTAAACTTGAGTCAGGGGTGCCACACTGATCTAAGGCCAGTCCTACATAGTACAGATGTATTGACACAAATCAGGGGCTTGTTTGAAGTGAACCCCCCTGAGAAAGATAGGCAGCAGAGGATGGTCTTCGTCTCTGGGAGGGAGAGCAGCTCTGAAGTCCTGACGTCAGAGTCGTGGCTGATGAGGATGACGTGACGGATGCTGCTTGTGGTGCCAGATACCTGCAGTCCATGGGAAAGAAACTTATTTTTAAACGTCCCGTGTGTCTGAATAACAAAAACGCATCTACAACATTTAAAGCATAGCTTGTAAAAAAAAAAAAAAAAGACCGCTAAAACAATCAAATCAATGCAACACATTTTTTTTTGTTTGTTTTTTTGTCTGAAACAAGCGTTTCAGTCCTGAATTATCTTAATAAACCTCCACCTTGATAGGGAGATTTGATTTCCAATTCTAAGTTAATGCTTCAAACTCAATATGCCCAAATTTGAATGCTTTCTGATAAACACAGACATGTACAAAACTGAAGATAATTCTTAAATATATTTATTTTAACAGGACAAGTGTACTTTTGGTTGTTTCCTAATTTACTTCACATCAAATTTCTTGTTCTGTTGACAGATAATTTAGCTTATGTTACTTAATATCTATCCTGTGTATCTATCCTATATATCCTGTTCACGAGGCGTGAGTATACTGATGAACATGATAAAACTCATTAAACTGTTCTTCACAGGACATTGCTTTCTTTCCCCCGCCGTTTTCTTACCAGGATTGGGATTTTCGGACTCGTGATGCCGAAGCGGCGCCCTCTCTAACCGGCACACTTACGAGAAGATCCTGCATTAGCCTGGGAGAAAATGCTCTCTCCATGTGAGCACCATTAAGGTTCAAGGTGAACATGGTTGGTGGCGACATATCTAACTCCAACAGCATGATATTTTCAGCCTGCAAGAGTAGATGACAGTAATGGTGTGGGTTTAAAGGCAGAATTTCAGGCAGATATGTGCTGGAACAAATGTAGGACTGTTGTTTGTGTTTTCGAAGAAATATTTAGAGCCACGGATTGATAAGTAAAGCTTTGACTGCATTGTTGCTTTGCTGCAAGTAAACAGTGATTGCATTCTTTCTATTTATGGTGAAATTGTATCAGTATCACAATATGCATTTTTACATGAAATTAAACTAAATATGTAACTGTTAAATCTGTGAGTAGTTTCCATGACTACACCATCTTCACATCCTCAAGCGAAGAAAGTTGCTGTGAACATGGTCAATGGAAATAAGATCACCACATCACTCTTTTTCTGCCAACAGGCCTGGTAAATGTCCGACGACTGACCTGGTATCTAGAGGGGGCCCCAGTTGCTGTGGCAACAGCCATCTGTGCATATTGGCTGATTGGCCTCTTGTATCCCACAGCAGACAGAGGCCTTCTCTTGAACTGAGCTGGGGTGCTGGGAAAAGGACATGGAAAAGGATGGGTTCAGGATGGGTACTTCGAGATTGAACCCTTTAAAAACACACGCGTCACATGCAGTCAGCTGATCAGTTCCCACCAGAATATTCAATAATGCGGTTTTATCTCGCTATCTGCCACTCATCTGGACAAGTTTCTCAACAAAGAAAACAAAGGAGGCTGACCTGCCAGCTCTCTTTTGTATGAAGTAAGTGCTTTGTTTTGTCTTAACAATACCATAATGTCCAAACTGATTCTAAGAGTGCTGAAATGTACTTTTAAGCCACTTTCCTCAACCTTCTAATCTTTTTGCAGCCATTAGACAGAAAGTAAATATCAAATGTACAGTAAAATACTTTGTATATTTATCAAAGCATCTGAGGACATCTTGTCGTATTAGGTACCAAGTAGCAGCTCTTTTAAGCTGTGAGGTGGGGCCTCACAGTGCGTTCGAACTTTTAAATCCATAACATCCCACAGAGATGCTCTATTAGACTGATAGCCGTGGAAATTTGGAGGCCAAGCTGACACAATGATTATTTATTATGTTCCTGAAGAATTTTTGCAGTGAGGCAGGTGCATTATCCTGCTCAAAGAAGGAACTTCCATCAGAGAATCCCACGTATGTAAAAGGAGTCTGTGGTATCTGTCACAGTTTAGGCATGTTTTACATGTCAAAATAACATCTACATCAATTCAAGGACCAAACAGGTCCCAGCAGAATGTTCTCCAGAGTATCACATTGCCTCTGCTGGAGCCATGTAAAAAAAAAAAAAGAAGTGACAAAAGTGACAATTCACACCAGGCGTCCTTCTTGCATTGTTCAAGGGCTAAATTTAAATGCTTTCAGCTGCAGATAGGAGTTAGCATGGACACTCTGCTTGATCTATGGCTAATCAACAAGAGAGGTCAGAACTCCGGCAACACTAGTACTATTTTTTACTGATCAACTTGAGGTTGAGAGTTGGGTTAGGGACTGTTTTAAACCAAATGCTCTCCTGGGTTTGAATGAGAATAACGATGCCCTGAGACACACACTTGTGACATAACAGAATAATGCCTTAAATCCTTCTGATTCAAAGTGGAGGATTAAAAAAATACCGTAAAAACACTGAATATACAACATGAGTATACAATACAAATAAACCCTGAAAGCACCACAGAATCTTCCCTCAGAAAATTAACTTTTAAGGTAAAACAAGATGTCTTTCTTTTCCTGAGAAAATCAGCATTACCATCTCTCCTGTTGGGCCTAATCAACTCAGTGCCTGTAAAAAATAGAGATGAGAGGTGTTGGTTTTAAATAAAGTGTCTTGCACTGTACTGATTATATCTGCAGCTACACATCCCTATATGCAGCAAGCAGTGATGTACACTGTGAACTGAAACCATCCTCTCATAGGTATTTATTTAGCACTTTTATACTGCGAGCCACATTCACACACACTTTCATACTGCATTTCTAATTCTTTACAGTATTTGAATGTATTCAGTGTATCTTTCACTGTCGTAAATACGCTCATACACTAATGACTGCATAAGAGGGAAATGTCTTGCCCAGGAATGCAGAAATCAAACCACTGAGCCAGGCGACCGCTTCTGAGGAGGTAGAGTGGCCTCCTCAGTTCAGCTGTCAAATTGCCCTTGGGCAAGAGAATGAACCCCACAAAGAGTGTGTGTAAGACGGAGAAGAAGAACTTTAAAGCACTTTGAGTGGTCAACAAGACAAGAAAATAACTAAATAAATGCAATCTTTTAACCATTTATGTTTAAAGACAAGCAACTGAGGCTGCTGCAAAACGGAGCCGATGACCTCACAAAATAAGCTCAGCCAAAGGCTCCCATCAAGGCAGCCTTCTGTGCTACAAACTAAGGTATTCAACAATGTGCACTTCTCTTGTGGAGCCACCCATTGTTCTCCACATGCATGCTTAAGTCTTGGAAGCCCTGATAACCTGTTACCAATTCTCCATCCTTCTGACACTTTTTAAAGTGGCTCAGATTATCCCACCTGCTTATCTCCCACAGCTTGACAGTTGCTTCTGTGAGAAAGCTGATCAGTGTATGCTACTGTCACTGATTCACCTCGTGATCTTTTCTACTGAATGGGAATCTGAGCAACCAATTGTGTGAAATCAGGATTAAATTAAAAAGTTCAAGAGAACTACGATGGCTATAGCATAAAAAGCACAACTTGCATCCCTTTCACATAAAACCTTACAAACTGTAGCTGCATGACATAATGGTCCCTTCAGGTAGCAGATGGTGAGCCCACTGGTATTATGTTTCAGTGATCATTTACAATGTGATTATGATGATTTCAGTGTGAAATGCATTTACTGACCTCTCTGATGGAAGGACTGGTTGGAGGCTCCACTGATCCTCCTCACTATCAAAGAGCAGCCTGTTCATAATCTTGTTCTTCTCCTCAGGGGGTATAAAATTCTCAATCAGCAGATATCTGAAGTGTGCAACAAAGGTAAGTGAAAGTTGGCAAAGCATTTTATCAGTACCAAAGAACAATAATAAAAAAAAGCATTAATACTAATCTGTAATAGTGATTTAATTTAGGATACAGGCAAGCAGGACTGAAATATTGGCATAAAGAATGTTTCCCATAATAAAAAAAACATCATAGACCATCCAGATAAATTTGTATTATTTTCAAATGCTGTCTTGAAAGAAATATTCTATATTTTGATAGACAGTGTATTCACCATAAAAAAGACCATTTTACCAAACTGCAGTGTAATCTACTCTAAAAGGTAACAATTGTAGCTGTATTATGAAGACATTCCTCTCTTTTTATTAGGATGTGGTCTGTTAGTTTCTTTTTTCTTTTAAAAACAATGGCATTATATGAATTGGACTCATTTGGATTTGAATGAAATAGATTAGATTATCTTATGACTGGCTTTAACTGGACTGAATGATTGGTTTGAATCTTTGAAGTGTCTTGAGTTTACATTTGCATAAATTCGAATAAATGAAAAAACTCAACTGAATTGAATTATATTTCACATGTGTTTCAGTAACAGCGTAGCACTCAAAATGGGGTAGAAATTGTTTGTGCTTAGCAACCGAGATATATATTTATGACGCAATATTTTGCTGTGATAAAGTTGTCATGATGAAAATCTCAAATTATAGGGCTTTTTGTTTTAAAAAACAAAAAATAGTTTGATTTCCTCCTTACATTTACTAACTGAGCTGAGGATGATGACATCACTTATTTGTGGGCCACTTACTTGTACTTGAGCTCTCTGGTGAGTTCATTCTGTGTCTCCTCCAGCTCCTGTCTGGTTGTGATGTGTTCATTGACCATGTCTCTCATCTCTCCCTTCAACAGTCGTAGATTGGTATACAGCTACGCAGAAAGGATTGAAAAATGATGAAGAAAACAGTGATAGTGAAAATGATTATCAAACTACGAATGGGAAAGGATATCGAAAAATGAGATGTCTTTTGATATTATGCCACTGAGACACATTGGTGTGCGATTCATCTTACCCTCTTCAGCTTCTTTGTCTTGTGTTCCACCTCCTGCTGCAGTGAGGAGAAAGTCTCTTTCATTTCTAAGGTCTCCTCATCTTGCAACATCATCTCCTGCTGCATCTCTCTTTCTCGTCTTATCTGCAAATCAGGCGATCAAGGTAGTCAGCAGCACACCCTTAATATCTAAGACTGTTTCCAAAAGATCTTCCCGTGTAAGTTCAGATAACCTATTAATGTTTCATCAGAAGAAGAAAAGGCAACGCAGAGGGTAATATTTCAAGGGAGCAAACTTTTTTTCTACTTAAAAATAAAGGCCAATAAATCTTATTTATCATTACCTGCTCTGCAATTTCTTGTCTTTTCATCTCCAGCATCTTTTGTTGCTCATTGGTGTGATCAATGATAGTCTTACCTCCAACCAACAGTTTGCTCTCCATAGCCTGTGAACAAAGACACACAATAAATTATTAATGCAAATTTCTTTTGTTCCCTCTGTGCCTCATTTATCAGACATCATACTGATTAAAACATCTTCACCATTGCATCACCTTATATTTCTCTATGATCTTCTCCACAGCATCTTGATCCCACTGCATGTCCACCACACTTCTTCTATTATCATTCATGTGCTTTAACTTCTCAGTGCTCCTCTGGCAGGTCAGAGCCTTCTGGTTATCGGCTCCCTCTTTCATGCAATGCTTCCCATCTTCTTCCTCCTCAGCAGTCTGCCATATTTCTGCATCCCTCTCTCTAAGAATTTCTTCTTCCATATATTTACTCAATCTTTTGCTATTCCTCTTCTTCCTCCTCTCTTTTGCGAGCATCCCTCGCTCCTCTAGCTGAGCTTTCAAGCGTGCGATCTCCTCCTGAAACTCCCTCAGCAGGGCATCTTTGGGGTCCTCATTAATCCGGGGCTTGTTCTTGATTTTCTTGGCTCTGCTGGCATACCTCAGTGTGGCCAGGGATTCATCAAAGTTCTTGTGCGAAGGCCCCACTGTTGCTATCATGACAGTCTTTGCATTCCCACCTAGAGAGTCCTGGAGCAAGCGGGTCAATTTGGAGTCTCTGTAAGGGACATGGGTGCTCTTCCCATCCGCTAGAGCCGAGATGACATTCCCCAGCGCTGAGAGGGACAGGTTGATTTTGGCAGCTTCTTTCAGGCGCTTCCCTTTCGCACCCGTCTTGCTCTGACGCTCGCTGCCAGCCAGGTCAACCATGTTCAGCTTCCCAACACGGATATGATCCTCACCATCTGGACCTGTTTCACTGCACTCCACAGTTATGACGAAGATGGCATGAGAACGAGAGCTGCGCTCATTCATGTTCGTGAACCCAACAGATCTGGACTGGTTACCAAGGTTCATCACATGCTCAATCTCACTGGCATTCTTAGTCACCACTGAGGACAAGCCTCTAACATAAACGCCACAGTCAGGATTTTCCTTCAGTTCCAGTTTCTTGTTGTTATCTTTGCACATAAGATCCCTAATTTCCTCCTGGTAGATCTCAAGGTACGAGGACCTTACCAGGTATTTCTGATTCTGACTTCGGGAGATCTGTGTGAAAATGTGCTGAAATGAATTTGGTATAACGCCTCTTCTCTCTGGGTCGTTTGACACCCCTTGCATGGTGTGTGTTTTACCTGTCCCAGTTTGTCCATAGGCAAATATAGTGCCATTGAAGCCGTGGAGCACAGATTCCACCAGAGGTCTCACTGCATCATCATAAATGTCGCTTTGTTTTGAATTCCAGCCATACACTGAATCAAACGTGAACACTTTCATTGGCTCATCAGGTGGTGCCTTCGGGTTCCTGATGGTGATCTGCCCCAGTCTGTCATCAATCTCCAAAATGTTTTCATTGCCCGTCACCTCTTCTCTCCTGCTGAACGGCCGGCAGCGGACCACCACCCTCACCGCCTCGCAATGTCTGGCTTTAGACATTTTTTTTGGTTGCAGATAAAAAGCAAATCTGTCCTCGCCCCGTTACAAAGTCATTATCTCTAGCAGTTTGACAATTCGTCCTCCCTGTACAGTTGCAGCAGCCTCAATTCTATGTGATGACACCGGCAAAACAAGTCAGACACGCCTCATGTGAACCAATATGAGCCGCGATGGTCCCCCGAAGACCGCAGCGTCTCCTCCGCCCTCAGCATCTTTTCAGAAAGGAGGCGACGTGATGCGATGCTGAAGGATAGCGCTGAGGAAAAAACCAGCCAGCCAGGCCGACCAAGCCCACACAGCATCCCCGAGGTACACACCCTGCTCTGCGGACAATAGAAATAAGACATGTGACCTGCGCGACGAATGGGCTTTGAGCGGAGTTTGTTGAGGTACAAAGATATGATCCAATTATGTGATGGTGATAAATCACTCCCTGAGCGCGTCACCATGAAAAACTAGGTTGAGGACAGAAACTAAATTTTTATTGTCGCCTGACGTCCTGACCGAGCCACATTTCTCGGTGTACAAAAGAAAAAGAAAAAAAAAAGATAAATAAATACACTCGCAATAGGTCTAACTAAGATTAAATACAATAGTGTTCTATTTTTTAATCGAGTTGACGTTTTCTTAACATATCTAGATGCGTTTATGGCATAAACGTGCACTCATAAAATCGAGTAGAGAAAAATTTATGAAGAAAGAAAATCTTCAACTTTTTTGCTGCCATGATACACACCCACCCAATTTAATGCAATCTCATCTTCAGGAAGACGCACATTTTTGGGAGGATTTCTCATTCATTCAGTTTGAAATAGTCTTTCCTCCTGTATTAGTACTTCCGTTTTTGTTGAATGTGTTCAATAAAAAAAATGTAACTCTAAAGGAAGGATTTTAGATTATTTTTGCCATTTCACTTCTAGACATAATGAATAGTTTTGTTATTTTATCTACAACACTTTGCAAATGTCTTTATGTTTTATATTTTGCTTCCAGACTGTCTTGTCATCTTTAAAAGTGGTCTTGAGCAACAGTTGTCTAGGCTGTCTGAAGGTCTTACAAAGTTTTTCTCTGGACATTGCCTGCTTGTTCGCTCACCTTCAGTCCAGCCCTTTTGCCTCACCCTGGAGAATGTAATTTGTTGTTGTTTGTTTGGGAAACCACCTAACATTGATCATTTAACCAGTATCCATTAAGCATTCCGTTCCAACCAACCTGTTGCAAAGACGTAATTTCTTCCCATTTTACAAAAAATGCTGCAGTTAAAACAGTTTGACAGACATGAAACAGTATCTTCTGAACCATCAAGGCGATTCGCAAGACGCTATCAACAGAGAACTTGGTATATCTCGGCATGGTCTTTAAGAAACAGGAAAAAAATTCAGCAAAGACCTGACACAGGACCTGAGAGATGCATCTGGACCTACAGTTGATCCGTCTACTGTTCACTGAGGCCTCATCAGAAATGTTTTCCATAGAGGGGTGGCTGTCGAGAAGCCATTGTTAAGGAAGAGAAATGGGGAGAAAAGTCTGAGGTGGACTGAAAATGAGTGGCAACAGGTCTGATGTGGCGATGAATCCTCTCTTCAAACCCCCTTGAATAACTGCTCAACATTATGAAGCAGTGTGGAGACAATCTTGACAGAAAACGGAGCAAAAGGCAGCCAACGACACAACGAAAAGCTTTGGAATGTCCTTCAAGAAGCCTGGAAAACTCTTCTTGAAGACCACTTAAACAAGTTACAAGCTTGTCTTAGAGGGCTCAGGCTGTGTTGAAGAAGGTGCCAACTCCAAACTATTGTAATTCTGGGTCATTAGCATTGTGCAAACTCTGATTTTGACTTATATACAAATTTCAGTAAATTCCTGCATATATTTCCTGTTTTTACTTTAACATAGTAATATATTTGTGAAAACACAGTCAATATCCAGCTATGTTATGAGTAAGTCACATTTATGATTTAAGGGTATTGATATTTAAACTGGAGGAAAGGTTTCATGCGTTTCAGTTCTCAGTAAAATGTTCAGAAACAATACTTTGTCACAAATATTTTAATCCCTAGACATTAGCAAATAATCTGTTTTGCCAAACCATTACTGCGTCTGGCTTCAGTTACTTGTAGGCATTTCTGTTTTCAGTCACGTCTTGACCAGGTTTTTCTCCCTGACTCCGACCCCTCCGCCTCACCCAGTCTGAGGAGTGTGTCTCTTGGAATAGACATATGGTCCTTTCCAGGCTCAGAACTACAAAACGCACTATTCGGCACAACACTTAGACCGATGTCTTTTCATTTTTAAAGTTCTACATGTGAAAGGCTAGAGGATAGAAGACCAACAAACCTACCTGAGACGTTCTTTCTCTCTCTGTCCCTGTCTGAGTCCACCTCTGTTCTCGCCTGTTGTTCTTTTTTTTATAAACATTTTTATTAGTACGTCACACATCTTTCTTATAAGACTTTCTAAAACTGCCTTTCATATCACTTGGGCCAATTTACTTACTCAATGTTTCGTTGCATTGTCCGAAAATGTCCGATATTTCTTTTTGTTTTCTCTACTATGTCAACTCATCTGGCTGCCTGACAAGTAGACACACACACAAAATGCATGAGAAGCAACATTTCTTACTGAGCCCCTTTTATACCCAATTCTGACACCCTCACCTGTCACCAGTTTATCTAACGATTGTAAAATCTTCCATACCACAGTTTCTTGTACATTCTTTAAACTTTTCTGCCTTCGTTGGCTTCTCTCCCAACTTCTCTTGAGTCTGTTGTTTCTTTATGAGTTTATGCATCCAGAAAGCGTGGAAGTCAGTGAAGAACCTGAAAATCCTTTTCTTTTTGCCTGTTAAATAAAAGTTCAAGCAAATTAACAAGTTAGATTTGAACTTTTTGTTGCATTTTATAAAACGTCCCAACTTTTCTGGACACAAAAGTTGCACATGAATGCACTCATATACAAAATATCTGAAAAAAAACCCAATGATTTAGAGTTGATAACCAATTTAATAACACAGTTGATCACAATCTCAACTGTTAGGATTATCAGAAAATCAGTGGAAGCCCTGGATATGTAGAACCTGACTCTTAGTGTAAGCCGCCTTTATTTCAGATTCTGAATAAAAATCAGTGAAACATCTTTTCTGAGCTGTTTAACACTCCTGCATGTGCCCAAATTTGTGCACAGGTATTGAAATCTAGTAAAGAAAAAAAAATCTGTTGTGAACTTTTATCGGGCCTCACTGAGGCATGTTAGAAAAAAACATGTTAGAATTTTATTTGGCAACAGCAGCAAAACAAGACTTACACATTTCATGGCAACAGGGAATCCTCCATCCACAACCTTTTTTTAGATTAGAATAAAACTCATGGTACAAACCTCCACCTCTGATCTTAAGAAACTCTCCTTTGACCAGCATATGAACAAAAGCTGAAAAAAGAAATAAATCAACAGCAGAGTTTATTCAATAAGAAATTTTTATTGAATCCTCACATTTACACCGTTCTCCAAACCGAGCAAGAAAGCCTTTAATGTACAAAAAAAAAAAAAAAACCAAGACACTTGCTGAGCCACACCTGTAGACATTCATCAGCCGTCAAGAATGAAATTGCCAATCGGTGTTTAATTCTTTTGCATTCTTTACAGTTGCAATGTGTAAATAATTAGCCTCCATATACCCCTCAATCTATACATCAAGTGAAAATCATTTAAGTAAAAAAACAAAAACAATAAACTTCCACTTTTGCCATGATACACTCAGTCGTGAGTTTATTAGGTACACCTGAGTAAAGGGAATGCAGTCTGTAATAGTCCACCTCTATCAAAACAGTTGGAGAGGGTTTAATTGAAGTTCATGATCATATTGGAGGCTTTGGTGCAACCCATTTTCAATCAGCGAGTATAGGCTAAGTACAACACGGTAGCAGCAAAACACACACCTGCCAGAAACTGCATCCTCCAAAACGATCATTAAATTTAATCCTCACCATAAAAAGCCTTATGACTGACGAAGATAGGAATTACTGCAGGACTCCTTGATTAGACACCATTACATACGGTAAGGTGCACCCAATAAACAGTCAAAGTGTATTTTCAGCACATCTGTCCCCACCCCTGTTATTAATGTTAGGCACATTCTAGTGGCAGACTGGAGTTTTATTATGAGCTACTGGCACACGTGGCGATTCGGTCACTTGTGGAATTTCTTGCTGGAATCTTTTGCGTGATCCAGTAGGAGCTGGCATGGTGTGAACTGATTCCCGTAGACGGCTTCATACTTCCTCATCTTCTCGACAAGTTTGTCGGCGCCAAAGCTGTCCACGAAACGGAAAGGTCCTGAAAGCATCAAGATGTCATGTTAGAAAAAGCAGCACGTCAACACTCCCGAGGTTCAGCTGAGTGAACTGAAGCGACGCAAAAAGAGCCGAACAGCTAACTTGTCCTGCTGCTTCGTCGCTTCCGTTTAATTTCATGTGAGAAAGAGAACAGATTCTATCATTTGGTAAGAGGATACAGACACAAGCAGCTCAGCGGACAATGATAAAAGCTGCACACTGACCTCCAAGGTAAGGGGGGAATCCCAGCCCAAACACAGCCCCGATGTCTCCTTCCAGCGGGTTGTTCAAGATGCCTTCTTGCAAACACAGCACAGCTTCGTTTACGAACCGAGAAACGAGCCTGTACTGCACATCGGAGTCTGATGAACTGTAAAAACATGCACATTCTTCAGTAAGAACAAAGAGTTTACATAGCAAACGCGGGAGTAAATATGTATGCATTTGTCCTAATAACCCGTGTTACATATGCAGTTGTATGGAGAAGTCGCCGCATGAAGATCAATAAACATAATAGAGAACAAGTTTCCCCTGAAGGCCGCAGGATTAGCCATATAAACCAAGTTAATTTGTTGTGCTTTCATTTGGTACAAATGTCAAGCACTTTCAGTATGCCAATTCAACAATGAAAGCCTCAGCTGGATGCACCGATTTCCCACTTCAAGCCATTTTAAGTCGAGCTAAATCACGGACTACTGCCATGGGACGTTTAGCGCTGCAGCTTTGTGAGCAAACTTGGACCCCGGCACAGTGTGACTTCACATATGCAGTATGGGGATTTAAATTGTTGCCTTCCTTCTTCTGCAATCATCTAATGTGGACTTACACTGAGGGGTTTGGGGTCATCTTGTATGTCTCAAGGATGTCTCCAATATCTGGGTTGACCTCTTTGCCTTTCCTTCCTGGCTCGTAGATGTAGCAACCCTTTCCTGATTTGCGACCTTAACAAAAAAAAAACACTTAAATTAATACATTTTCAAAATAAATCAAAACTAAAGGGATTCATTCCAATGAAAATGGGGCACGGTACTTGAATGTGACTGCCCGTACCTTTAAATCCCAGGTCCACCATGGTCTTTAACACCTCAACATTTCCACCACCGAAGCGGGAGCCAAAAGCTTTGCCGAGGTCCTCGGCCACATGGGCTGCAACGTCAATACCGACCTCATCAGCCAGTGTCGCCGCGCCCACTGGGAACCCGAAGGTTGTTGTGAGTGCATCCAATTTCTTGGGGTCAATCCCTTCCTGTATGTGTATCAGGATACAATAATATGTAAAAAAAAAAAAAAAGAAATACCAAATGTTTACTCTGTTCATCTTATACCCGTGTCTGTATAAAAAAAACCCCACCAAAACAACTTATTTGGAATGAGAGGCACTGAGCTCACAGCTGGATTTTGTATAGCAACACTACTAACCTGAAGCACTCGTACTGCTTCAGCCAACATGGGAGCCAAACACCTTGTTGTATAGAATCCAGGTCCATCCTACAATGAAATTCGAGTCATGTGATTATTAATCTGAATTATCGTGCTAAACATAATGGCGACCATTCAAGCTTCTGCGGGTTGCCAAAGCTCTTTTGTCAATTTTGCTACATTAAAAATGAGGGGAAACAGACAGAGCAGCAAATCTTACCCCAACAACGATGATGACTTTACCCTGCTTTAGGCCAACTGCCACAGCAGAGGCTGTAGTGTCTTTTGAGGTCGTATCAGTGGTTATAATCTCAAGAAGCTGCATCTTGTCCACTGGGGAGAAGTAGTGCATTCCAATCACCTACGGATGCAAAGCAAAAATTCTAATCATTTTTCTTCCAAATAAGAAGCATACTTGTGTTTCTAAGCCACAAAAATGTCCAAGCTCAAACCTTGTCTGGTCTTTTGCTGGCAGCAGCAATGTCCTTGATAGGTAGAGCAGATGTGTTGCTGGCAAAAATGCAGTGAGGTGGGACCACCTGCAGAGAAACGTCTGTCAGATCAGAGCTCGCTGGATCAAGTCCGACGAGCGGAAATTAAAAATGATACTGATACTGAGCCACTTTTAAGTCACACTTACAGCCTCCACCTCCTTCAGGACCGCATGCTTGATGTTAATATCCTCAAACACGGCTTCAATAACCATGTCCACCTTTTCAAAGCCCCTGTAGTCCAACTGGCCCGTCAGGTTTGACAGTAAGGAGTCTCTCTGAAACGACGTGATGTTCTTCTTTTTTGTCTTGTCATTGAGCCTAATCAAAAATGAAAGTCAACAAAATGCTAAAACAGCTACTTTTTAAAAAAAAATATATATAAAATCAGGTACTCGAAAGCTTAAGGTTGTTTTTATGACTACATGAGAATATGAAAATCCGCCCACCCTTTGTAGACCTGCTGCTCTCCCCGGGCCAGTCCAGCCACAGTGGTGTCCTTGAGGATTGTGTGCACACCTTTGTCCACAGTCACCTGGGCGACACCCGCTCCCATCAGACCTGCTCCCAAGATGGCAAGAGTCCTACCGGTAAACGACAAAGATGGACGAGTCATCTACCATTAAACGCAGAACCATCTGTCACCAGCCACGATTCAACCTTTACCGAGATGGTTTCCAATAAAAAACACTGAGCAGGTGCCAAATATCTCACATCAGGCTTTACTTATACGTGAGGACGCCATGCAAAACTTACTTCACTTCTCTTTCGGGAGTTCCAAAGCGATTCTTCTTACAGGCAACTTGGCCATGGTACAGACCAATCAGGGCTCTCGATTCCGAGGTTCTTGCCAACTCACCAAAATTCTGTAACAAACGGTAAAAGATGTGCGATATTCAGTCTACTAAAATAACATCTAACATTGCAAATAACAGGCACAAAACTTTACCTGAGACTCTGCCAAGTATCCAGCCACAGGACCCTGTTCAACTCCAGTTTTCACACTCTGAAGGGAAAAGATAAGAAAAGCTCTCAGAATTGAGAGAAAACCAAAGAGTGAGATGCTGCTATAAGAGGGTGAATTACACAAGCCGACTGCTTATTTCTCCCAACATTGCTTTTCATTCCAGCAATTCATATTTACAGATACAGAAGTTGAAGGAAAGAAGGACGTTTTACTCACTTCAATGATTTTCAGGGGTCCTGGATAAAGCCCCTTGCTCTGCTTCATTACTTTACCGTGTACCGTCTTGTAAATTTGATTTCGCACAAACTCAAAGCTCATCACATAGTCCTGAATTTCTGCAGTGACAGAATAAAATTAAAAATTAAACAAAATCACTTCATAATAAAAACCCTCTTGAGTGACTACAGAATCAACTCAAAGGAAAGGCACCACAGCTTACTCTGCATCATGCCTTTCTCTTTGTGAAGAAGAATCTTCTTATTGACAATCCCTCTGGCACATTCAATGGCAACCTCTTCCAGGTAGTCTATTGTTCTTTCCTCTGGACTCTTCAGCCCAGGTCCTGTAACACGAGGGGGAAAAAGAAAACACGGAAAGGTTCATTTATCTAACAAATTACATCCTCACAACTGAATGATGTCCAGTGAAGGTTCAGAGATTAAGACTATGTTCAGCAATACTTTAACCTACTCATCTGAAGCAGTTCATTTTGAAATGTGAGTCAAGATGAATGTTTACCTAGAGGGTCTACTAATTGGTCAACGAGGCCCATCTTCTTGGCTTTATCTGCTCGGATGTTTCTTCCTGTCAGCATCATGTCAAAGGCATTTGGAAGACCAACCTACAGGTTATAAAAACGGATGCATGGAAACTGGTTAATCGATGTTGTGGTGATAATGTGCAAAATGCAACGCGGGCTTCTCCTTGGCCAACGCCATTTATCTAAAGAGCTCAACCGATGATAAAAACTGGTATTATGTTTTTGAAATGGTGGCAGTGAGCCAGCCGGTGCCACGCTTTGTGCAAAACGAAATGACGTCATTTTACGTGGCGCAGGCATTTTGAAAATAGGTTGTGGCAGAGACAGATACACCTGCTGTGTGTTCTCTCTCCATTTTGAGAGGTATTAATATAGCTGGGTTATTACACACTGCTATTTCAAACCGTAGGCTTAAAAAAAGAAAAAATCTTGTCCAGCTGCATTGGTCAAGGGAAAAAAAAAAAAAAAAAGAGAAAAAAAACTGCTTGTCAGAATGACAAGAATACAAAGCGACCTAATGGGAAAGTGAACTCTTTACTTCTTCACAACTGAAACTTAAGCAATAACTCCATCAGCTACATACACAGAATTTAACTCTTCATTGTCGTTATCTTGTCTGAAGATACTTTTTAAATATCAGCTCATGTTGTAAGAAATACATTTTTTTTTTATTTTTATAAAATGCTGAAATGATTAAGTCTAATTATAGTTTTTTTTGTGTTTAAATCAAATTATTATAATCAAATCATAATTGAATAACCAAACTAATTTCTTCAGGCTTATTGAACTGCCGTCCTTTTCTGGGGCACCACTTCCTGTAATTCTAAATGGGAAACGATCAGTCCGCACTGACAACAAATGTCTGTGCGTGTGAGTTAAGGTCCAAAATGAATATTCACTGAGGAACAAATGAGGAGAAATTTAGGTTTTTGCACATCAGTAAATTGAGTGACTGGCAAGCACCGTGTTTTTTTTTATTTCTTAATTTTATACTGTCAGAGACTAACATGAACCTCACTGTGCATCAGATCAACCAAATGGGAGCAGTTTAACACAGTGGAACTGAATGGTTTTTAACTTGAGAGTTCAGAGTAAAGCTGATGTTATTCATTCATAGTTGTCTAAGCGTGACACAAAAGGAGGCAATTACTTTTCATCAAACGGTTTATGGTAGAATATCAGAGGGGGGACCAAAAAAAAAACCAGCTGGTAAATGTTTCTCAGTTTATCTGCTGTTGGCAGAGAGCCAGCAACTATAATTTTGGACCAGGTGTCTGGCCTGTAAAAGCAGTGCACTAATGCAACTTGTTTCAGAGGCAATAAGTCCCAATCCTGAACAACTGTGTGCCTCAACACTCGATGAGATAAACTGGGGGATAAGCTGTCTGTCACAGAATCCTTTGCGTACCATCTGTGAAATGCTTTCGTACTCATCAAAATGTCAATCAAATCAACCAGTGACGCAAATTATTGAAAGATTTAGGAAGAATAATTTAAATCAAACCATTTTGGGGAGTCTCTGTGTACCACCAGCTCCAGGTAGAAGGCCCAGCATTACTTCAGGAGTACCGAGAACTGTTTTCTTGCTCTTTGTTGCTACTCGGTACTGACAGGCGATGGCAAACTAAAAGAAAAAAAAAAAAACACAGAAAACCCAGTGCAGTTTTATCATTCGCCCTTTTCAAATATACAGTTTATGGCTGGGAGGGTTTGGTATATCTACCTCTAAGCCTCCTCCTAAGCAAGAGCCGTTGATGGCAGCAACAACAGGCTTTGGAGATTTTTCAATCTTCTCAAACATCTTCTGCCCTTCCTGAGAAAGTTTAGTAACCTCCTCTGCACTGTTGCAGGCCTGGATCATGCTGTGTTGGATCAAGAGGGTTTTTAATTGATTCCACAAAATTGAAGACAGGATGAGTCATTTGAGATTTTATTCAGAAACACTTCATGGTCATGCTTAAGGTGTAGATTTAGATTAAAGGGGGGTCTCTCTTACTTAATATCAGCTCCTGCAATGAAGCATCCAGGCTTTGAGGAGATGAGGACAGCACTTTTGACAGCATCGTTGGCCCACACTTCATTCATTACTTCTATCATCTCCTTTTGCATTTGAACTGACAGTGTGTTAACCTGTAGGGAGAAGTGACAATTACGGTCTTCTGCATATTTCAGAAAGGTGCACACTTACATCTGTTTTGAGTCAGTTCCCACCTTGGAGTTTGGATCATTGACTCGTACAACAGCCACATCGTCCTTGACCTCATAATTCACATGGGTTCGGGCTAAAAATAGAGAAGGAACAGTGAAATTATCGCAATGGACAACAAGGTATCCAATTTTTTTCATATCATAATTTTGACATTACCAAGCATGGTGGGAGCTACTGAGAAGGTGCGACAGGTAATGCCTGAAAAAGGAAGAGAAACAAAGAGTTACTTATTTGCAGTTATATGCAATATCAGTTATATTAGGAGTTCTCCAACCTGCTTCTCAATGCCTAGCTCCACCTAGCTGCACGACATTATTGAAAAGATTATATTCAACCCAAATCAACTATAACTCGTAAAATATCCTCGTAAAATAAACATATCGGTTGTATATGATCCGTTCTCATATGACTGCCGTGACCTCAGTCGGTCTCAGCCATGCTGTGCAATGCACTGGAAAATGACCCTTCACCTACATTCTCCGCCTACAAGACACAGTGGCCAACACAATGGCAAATGAATGGCACAACACGTTAAATCTCCGTCTAAACGGTTCAAACACGGCCTCCACTGGTACAACGTCAAGTTGGAACTTCAAGAAAACAATTTATCTCCACCATTCATTCTAAATCAGACCCTCTCCGACTCCAGCCAGTCGGTAGCAGCAGGCTAGTTAGCACACGTAGCAAGTTTATCCTAAAGTTTGCTACCTCTAACAAAAAAGTTTAAGTACAAGGACAATCTAGTTAAATGTTCTCTAGTATATACGTTTATTGAAATATCAAGGAGAACGTGTTTTAACTATTACTACCACACATTTCTACATGAGATTCTTCGGAGCTAGCAGCTAATCTAACAAGCTAATTATCTGTCTAAGTCACTCGGCAAACCCCCGTTTTCAAAATCGTTCTGCACACGTTTTCTTCAAACTTAATCCACATAACACGTATATACTACCTGAATTGAGAGCATATCTCCTTGTTGACAATTTGGAGAGAACACCGAGGGCTCGAACACAAGCCATGTTGGAGCGGAGGTCAGTCTGTGGTGCTGTGTCGAGGAGCTAGCTGACTCGCTCGCTGTCAAAGTGCTATCATTGGTGCTTCAGCGTACAAGAAGAAGCAAATTTACCGACTTTGGACACTTCCTGAAAATGATCACTCGGACAAGAAACTGATTGGCTGTCACCGAACAATCCCACATTTCATTGGTCACCTTTAAAGACCAAGAAGTTCATTGGACATTCAAAGACTACAAAGTGCCTCTTATTTTCAATCTGAAACTAAGCGAGTTTTGAACAACGTTGACTCAAAAGTATACGTTTGTGTCATTAGAGTTATTTCAAGGTTGATTTCAAACTACTGAAAAACACTAGTCATTGCATTTGTGAGTGTACTGCAAAAGCGAAACATCAAATAAAACAACTAAGTGAGTGTAATAGCAGCTTCTTACCACAAGACGGCAGCAAAACTCAGTTTGTTTGACTAAAATAATACCAGCCACAAAAATAAATAATGTGAGCTGTTGCTGAAACGTTCTCTCCATTTTGACTAATTAAAAAAATAACATGCTGCTTACAAGTCAGTGTAAGAATTCAAATAAATAATTTGACATGTCACTCACTCACTCACTCACTCACTCTCAGCTGTGACCTAAGGGTGCCTTAATGACTTCAGTTTGCATTAGTTTGCAGAATTAAGTTATACTTACTACTTTATTATTATTTTATTGTTCATTATATTCATATTTTTAATGTATATTCAAGTCCTCTTGTACAAGAGTAATTTAGTTCTTACCTGTCATTGTTTAAGGTAAGAACCGTGTGCGGGTTTATTGATTACTGCATAATTATAAAATATTTGCTTTAGTAACAGTAGTAGTAGTAGTAGTAGTAGAAGTAGTAGTAGTAGTAGTAGTAGTAGTAGTAGTAGTAGTAGTAGTAGTAGAAGTAGTAGTAGTAGTAGTAGTAGTAGTGTTGATCGCTGCACGAGAATGACACCCTATGTACAATTAGCCAAACTACATTACAGCAACATTTTTTCAGGGATTGGACAGTTTATTAAAAAAAAAATCTTGCTATAACTAACATAGACTAACAGTCATGCTATAAATTTACCCTCACAAATTATTATAGTTTTTACAGTGTTCTATTTTTATTTAAAAAACTTTCGAAAGATCTTGATGAAACTGTGTGACTTTTTTGGAGGATGTAGTGTGAAGTACTGAGGAACTGTGTTTACCTCAGCTAACAGGAACTGATTACTTTCCAGATATGATGCCTTCATTGCTCAACAATCCCCATGGTCACTGTGGTGAAACATTTCAGAACACTTGGAGGCCTTTTATAAAAGTAACTCTGTGTAAATTCAGCCATGCATCATCCCATTTCCATTTCTTTTTATACTTGTATTGTTCCAGTGTAATGGTGGGAAAGATGAAGTACGAATATCCATAAATGATAATAGAAATTGCTAAATTATGGAATATCATAATAAAGAATCACATGCACCACTTGTGGCTTTCAAATAACCTTATAACTATTTTTCAGTGACTGACAAGACCAGATTTCCTCTGTATGTTCAATAGTAAGATGATTAGGTATTTAACACAAAATACAGTTGTTGTTTTGTTTTTTTTTTAAAAAAGGAAATTTCCCCCTAAAATGTACTTGAATGCGGTTTACAGTTCAGTATAATTTAAAGAGTAAATCTGTCATTCATCTTATTTAGTTAAATAAATCGAAATGCATCAAAACAGGGCTTTCTTATTTGATCTGTGTACGTCCAATTTCACATCCTGACTCTTGACATTAGAGTGTACCAAGAGGACTTGAAGGCAGCATAACTGCTCAGAAGAAGGCGGAATTAAGTGAAGCTACCAGGTAAATATCCAATCAGAGACTAGAATTTCACATAGCAACACCAATCAGCGAAGAGGGACTGGCTGGTTGCGAAGGTAGTGGTAGTGGTTGTGTACTGGAAGAAGCAAGTGCTTCCTTTGGGCTTGCTTGCTGCCAGGTTTTGTAACAACATTCTGATCATATATCTGTCAAGTTTGCCGCCTTACATGCAGTCGTTTAATGATTTCCCTTTTTTTTTGTGCATAGTAATTCCACAAGCCGGCTTCGAAGGTGAACCTAATCTTGTCTGAAACAGCATCTTTGAACATAACAGGGGCACGAAATTACGATGCCATCCCCAAAAGAGGGATCTTCCACAGAAGGAGACCTGTTTACTGTGAAACATGAGCTTAAAAATGGTAAGTTGGCTGCTAACTGGTGAAACTAAATGCAGTACATTTTATTTGACATTTACCTTTTATACACGTGACAGGGATACATGTTTGCAGGCTAGCTCGGAGGAGTCAACTGTCACTGTGATGGGCGTTTGTAGTAAGCGCTAACATTAACGTTGACGTTGCACAGAAATAGCTGAAGAGAGCTGCGTTGTCCGACTTTCATTACAATTTATAACGTTACTGTTAAGTCACGCAGACAATGTTATCGAATCATGTTCCTAATGACAGCTAACTGCTAGCGTTACTTATTAACCGTCCTAAACCAAGGTAATAACATTAGCTAAAACTGCTTGTTAATTGACAGCATGCCACTGGGTTAAATTAGACCACTTATGGAGATTTCACCAAGTTTATTTCATTGTCAGTGCTTTTAATTAAAGTTAATTGTTGGGTTTCCCTGCTATTGCCTTAATTCGCTAGCAACGGCAGCTAACTTCTCTTTAGGAAACGAGCAGACGCAGCTGCAGTGACAAACGCCAACGTTAGCCTGGTTTTATTATGCACATTGTACAGAGCTGCATTTCACTTGTGCCCATAGGTACTGTTACAAGGCCAGGCAAATAAATAAACGTGTCCCCTGTGTGGCCCTGTAAAACTTTATGCTACCCAGAGTAATCTTTAGTGTGGAGTTGTGTTGGGATATTTTTATTTAGCTATTATTTTTAACAAGGTAAAAAGCACTTTTGGGATTTAGTCATTTTAGTCCTTGCCAAGACAGGCAAAGGTATTTTTTTTTTTTACTGTAACACACACAAACAGCATACAAAATACAGGAATCTACAAAGGAAGAACAACAGAAATTACTTAATGATTGAAATTATGATTATAAAAACTAAAGAAAAGTGTGCATCTGAATGTCTGAGTGTCAGAGCAAACAGGGGCAGTTGTGGTTTGTAGAATTTGCAGCTTGGAGAGCCTTCCTTTAACAATGATAGTTGTAGCACTGCATGATGGTGGTTATGTAGAGCACAGTAATTCAGTGAAGAAGGCTGCAGCACAGTTTTGACAGTTAAAACTGCTTTATAATGACAGTGTTGCTGTTCAGGCCGCAACATGACTATGCTGCACTCGGATTATCTGCCCTGCCCCAAAAATGCAGTCTGTCACGTTATCAGCGGTGCTCGTTCTTTTTGGTGGTTTTGGTTTGATGTCCCACAGCATTTTAGTTTGCACACATGTTCTAGCATTTAACCCTGAGGAGATCACACAGGTGAATGGAAATACTAAGCCCATTTAGTGGCAGTTCTTGCTTTTCCAAGAAGTTAATCTGCTCAAGTTAACGGTCGATAGCAATCCACAAGTAAGCCCTTTGCCGTTCTGTTATGATGCTCTGTTACGATAAATATCAAAGAGTTTTGTATGTGGAATCCTAAAAGTGAAGCCACAGTGGCTATAAATCTCAAATTTTGTAATGGTTATTATGGTTGGACTTAAATGTTAAATAGATAGAAAGTCATATTTTTTTGGTAATAAAAAGTTTTATCATTTGGGTAACCAAACAAATATACAACTGGACAAAAACTTATTTTAAGGAACCTTCCCCTCCTTAAAAGTGAAGCGGTTCCTCTTGTCCAGCAGTAAGGCATCATCTGATTGGACACCTCTGTCAATCTATTAATAAACACCAAAATCAAACTTGGCCTTGGCAGGGTGAGCTTGACAAGGGTGTTATGCAACTGCAGTCTGCAGCCTCAGATTTAAAGGACAGCGTTGTTGTTTTGAAATAACTTGGTGTTCACCTAAATTGACACATATAGCAGTTGCAGCATTTCTTCTTGTGTGTGACAGGAAAAAGAAAACGGGGGGGAGATGAAATCAGCTGCATTAATTGCTCAGTAGCCAGTTTTCAGAGTGTGAGACAGAAGGAACGTGTTCACTACAATGGACATGCATTTCTAACAGCGTGCTGTGCTCAGTCAGCTGTACTGCGAGGCTGTGATTGAGGAAGACAAAGGGGAGTAACTGATGGCGAGTGCTGAATTCACTTAAGGTCTTTGATGGAGGATAATGACCTTTTGCTGGTTAATGTGGCATGTTTGCTTGCATTTGTAAGGAGGATTGCCCTGTACTGTTGCATATTTGGCAGATATTTCAAAGGAGTGAGTCTTTTGAGTATTTTTTGGAATTAACACTCGAAGAGAAGTCTAATGTTTCAAGATTCTTTACATTAAAGAGGTTGTCCTTTTATGCAGGCATTCTCTGCAGAATTTTGAATTGATTTATTTTTTGCTGATTTCTTTAAATACATCCAACGTGGCCATGCTACCGATCTCATACTGGCTTTAAAGTCACTTGTTTTGAATTGCTGGCTCCGCAGTTTTACCGCTCCAGGCTTTTAGCACACACTTCCTCGCGTCTTGGTTTTCCCAAACCATAATATTCAGGGGTTACTTTGCAATAAAATACACGAACCGGTAACAAAAGACAAAGAG
The DNA here is from genome assembly GCF_036924035.1 of Leuresthes tenuis. NCBI lineage: Eukaryota > Metazoa > Chordata > Actinopteri > Atheriniformes > Atherinopsidae > Leuresthes > Leuresthes tenuis. Next base: position 15,978,279 of record NW_027325369.1, read on the forward strand.
TGCTGCTCTACAGCTGTGCTTTCTGGTCCAGCTTTTTTGGCAACAGTTAAAAACAGCTGTTCACTTTCAGATGCTTTTACTGCCTGGTTCTCTAAACAGCGTCAAATGGACGGCTGGTCATTTTATCACTAAAATGTCTGCTTATTAGCCTGCTGGGTAATCGGGCATCATGTCACATATGTTACGTAGGTGCATAAATGGTGATATTGTAGAGAAGGACGATAGAAGACACAGTCCAGGCCATTTATTTTAATTAATCAAATCCTCCACTTTTATATCACAAACCTTTTCTACAAGCTGAACCTCATCAGATATTTCTTGTCTTGCTTTCAGAGGCCAATTTAGTTTTGGTATATGTATATATATATATACAATATTATATACATATATATATATCCAATATACTGATATACATATATAATATTATTTGTATTTCTGCTTTAACTCCAGCCAACCTGACGGGCCATGTGGAGAGGGTGGGCATTGAAAACTTTGAGCTGTTAAGGGTGCTGGGCACTGGAGGTGAGTACTGTTACTTTTGTCTCTTTTCACTCAGAGATTGTGCTCCAGTACAGAAAAAAGGACTCCGTCCTGGTGTAGTTCACGTGTGTGTTCGCACTTACCAAACAGAGGTAGTATAGAGCCTTCTCAGCATGTGCTCTAAAAATCAGGGGCTCTGTAATCAGTGTAAACACTACCTTTGGCTCAATGGGGAGCACAGCTGCCGGTTAAGAGGTGCAACGACTACTTTTGCCTTACGAAGGCTTTGGCCTGCACTTTGCCCTCTGACTTTGTTTATCCTAACCATCAGCATATGGCAAGGTGTTCCTGGTGAGGAAAGTGAGTGGCCATGATGCAGGGAAGCTGTATGCCATGAAGGTTTTGAAGAAGGCCACAATCGTGCAGAAGGCAAAGACTACCGAACACACGCGGGCGGAGCGGCAGGTGCTGGAGCACATCCGCCAGTCTCCTTTTCTTGTCACTCTTCACTACGCCTTCCAGACTGACACCAAGCTGCACCTCATTCTCGGTGAGGACATTTGATACTCGGCTGTCTGGGACGTTCTTCACCTGTATTCTTTGTTGCTTGAAAAAAAGAAAGAAGGCCAAAATCGGGCCTGGGTTAATTACAGAAATGAAAAAGTAATAATAAGTCTATTTAAGTTGGTCACTCGTGATTTTGGATGAAACCTGAAACACACACCGTCTTCCATTACAGATTATGTAAATGGTGGGGAGCTCTTCACACACTTGGTCCAGAGAGTGAGGTTTAAGGAGCAAGAAGTAGCCCTCTACAGTGGGGAGATTGTGTTGGCACTGGAACATCTACACATGGTAATCCTGACTTTTACTCTCTTTCTAAGACACTGTGTCTATTCCTGTGTGTGTGCATTATGTTTAACCTGCGTTTCATTGCCATGTTGCAGCTTGGGATTGTATATCGGGACCTAAAACTTGAGAATATTCTGCTGGATTCAAGCGGTCACATAGTTCTCACAGACTTTGGCCTCAGTAAAGAATTTGATCAGGTACAGTTTGTCTCAACAATGTGTTCAAATCTTTCAGTTCTTTGCTCTGTTCTTGTGATGGGTTATAGTTATTAATAACCAGGGGAGACATTTTGCCGTTTCCTTTAGAGGGCCTCAGAAAGCTAAAATTGCAAACAGTTTTTCACTAAGATCAGTGCGTTCCCACTCGAAAACGTTTGTTTGCTTGAATTTAGAACAGGTTTGGATGCTGCTTTTTTTTTTTTTTTTTTTTTTACTGGTTTGAACCTCAGCTGGAGGAAGATGATGACAAAATGCATCACCAGAATAGACAATTTAATTTAAATCTGTCGACTCTCCTGATGTTTATTTTGCTCAGCTGCTGTAAATCAAATCTCTTCTAAATCTGTTATTATTATTAACGTTCAATTTTGTTCATTTAATCCTGGGTGTTTTTATTTATAGAAATAGAGAGACAATGATCAAACATGTCTTTTTCTACTGGTTTTATTCATATCCGGCCATTTATACTCATTTTACAACACAGAGAGGTTTTTAGATGCTAAGACTAACATTCTCTTTTTTTTCTGTGCTGTATTTGTCATCTTTAATGTTTCTGTTGATCAGTTTACTTGTATTTAAAAAAACAAAAAAACAGGTTGAAAGGGCTTTCTCAGTCTGCGGCACGATCGAATACATGGCTCCTGAAATAGTGGAAGGGGGAGAGTCCGGACACGACAAGGTAAAAGTTTATAGCCTGTTTTCTCAAATCGAGCACTTTTTCCAGACAGATTTCACTTTTTAGTCTCTTTGGGTGCCTTGGTGCTTTCCAGGCGGTGGACTGGTGGAGCCTCGGTGTGTTGATGTACGAGCTCTTGACTGGTGGATCGCCCTTCACTGTCGATGGAGATGAGAACTCACACACAGACATTGCCAAGTACTGATTTTCACTCATTATCATAAGATCATCCGCAAGCTTTCGGTTATATTGAGACTGAAGCACTGAGCTTATGTGTGTCTCACACATCGCAGGAGGATTTCCAAGAAGGATCCTCCTTTCCCCAAAGACATGGGACCACTGGCCAAAGACGTCATCCAGCGACTCCTCATCAAAGATCCAAAGAAGAGATTAGGCTCAGGTCCTAATGGAGCCGAGAATGTAAAGAAACACCCGTTTTATCAGGTGGAGCTCTTTGCCTATTTTGAATATTTAGCAATATTTCCAAAAGTTAAATGGCAGGGTAGAATATTGCTATACAAAAAGGAACTTGTCCGAGTGAGCAGGCAGCATTTGTATGAACTAATTTAGCAAGAATTGGAACAAACCTCAATATATTCCTGCCTTTCAAAAAAAAAAAAAATTCACTGCAGAAAATTAACTGGGAGGACTTAGCAGCTAAGAAGGTACCTGCACCATTCAAGCCGGTGATACGGGATGAGCTCGACGTCAGCAACTTCGCAGATGAGTTCACGGAGATGGACCCCACCTACTCCCCCGCGGCTCTGCCTCAGAACTGTGACCGCATCTTCCAGGTGGGTGCGTGGGCCGGGCTTGGTCGTAACTCCTGGTTCCGTTGTTTGCTGTTTGGGATATTTGTTTTTGTCCGTTGCAGGTCAGCGCGCAGGACAACATTTCCATCTGCGTTTGTCTTGTGCCCATGTTTGTCTGGGCTTTGGTTGCAGGCAGTGTGAAATGTTGACATGGATGAAAAATAGCATTATGCATTACCCACTTTTTGTCTGCGACTATATTTGACATACTCCACAGCAATTGAAGTAATCAAGTGAAGTTCTGAATGTCCTCAAAAGGTTGCTGTAAGTCAACATGAGTCTGTCTGTGTGCATTGGTATTCAAATTGACTAAAGGGTCTTTTATTGAAGTAATTGCTGCCATATGCAGCTCTCATTGAAGTAACAGATGTGAATGACTATTTTTGATGTAGCTTTGAACCGTAATATGGCCCACAACTCCATGCCAGCTGATAGCTGTCTGATGTATTGCATGAAATTTCAACTCTGATTGCCTTCTGGATCCTTGAGCTTGGTAGATCAATAGATCCATTAACGGGCTTCTCTCGTAGAATAAAAGGTTACACTTTGAGAGCATCACCACGTCTATCTCGGTTACGCCTTCGGTCTTTGATTGCCAACTTCATCTTGGCTTTTTTCCCCTCTCAGCTGCCATTCACATAGTCTGAAATTTTGTGGTCTTTATAATTTGCAAGCCTAGCAATCTCTGAGATAACGACAGCAATCCCAGTTTAAACCGTGCACTTGCTCCCCCGTGGTGCCTCACAAAACAAAATTAAAATTGCATTAAGAGCGCCAAGATGTAATTTCACAGCAGAGCAATCAAATATTCAAGCCCGGCAATTTAGGGCATCTCATTCATTCAGCATCCATCCTTCCGTCCATCTATTGCTGTCACTACGTACCACACAGCTGTGTGCGTGCCGGTGAAAAAAGAGAGGGAGATTAATGCCAGCTCAAAGCTGTGGGCTCCCCACAGCTGGAATTAAGCAGGCGCTGCTCCACAATGACAGGTTTAACAATAGAAACAGCTGGACAGCTGCTGTCACTCACAAATGAGCAAATCCTGCCTTTTTGTGGAGCAGCCTGGTGTGACATGGTAACATTTCAAGAAAAATCCCAAACATTTTCCCAAACAGGAGGAACTTGCCTTTCCTTTTGTGCATATAGTGCATCCCTCGCTTTATGTCTTAGTAAAATGTAAACAGCGAGAGCGTTTGTGTTTCTGTGTGCAGGGATACTCTTTCATGGCCCCTTCCATCCTGTTTAAGAGGAATGTGGTGATGGACGACCCAGTCCAGCTGTGTGGGGGCTCTGAGAGGCCAGGCTCTGCTGCGGTGGCCCGCAGCGCCATGATGAAGGTAAAATGAATGCATTTGGATCCCGCAGCACAAACACACTTAAGCTAATGGCTGCTGTCACAGACGGATAGACTTTTCCCTCACTTGAACCATTCCCCCCCCCGTCAACTCAGCTTTATTACTGCACTAAGATGCAGTTTTTGGTGGCTGCTTATTCAATGTTTGTTTATAAATGCAATGGTATGCCTCTGGGATGTATTGCTTTTTGTGAAAGTAGCAGTTCAGTGCTTTTTGAGCTTTTATTTAGTTTCAAGCCCTCTTATCATGATCCCAGCAATTTTACTAACACAACCCTTTGTAATGACTTGTTATGAGATATCTTGTACCAGCAGTAGGCATTTGGAGATTATAATGCTTCTCTGTTTACTGATGTCCTTTAGTGTTTAGACACTTTAGAAAAGGGACATTGTCGCTGTGCTGTCTCGCTGCACTGTGCTCTAGATGTGCTCAGAATTCCAATAAAGTTAACCGTATTTTATAGCTTTTTCTTCTGTTTTTTTTTTTACCATTTCCTTTTGCAAACAGCAAGCTAGTTAACTCTATTTTTTTTCTCTCTGCTGTTCTGATCTTCAGTATTTTAACCCAGAAAATTTTCATTGTTGCGTACGATTACGGCCTCTAGTTACAGAACAGAACAGGAGAACTTTACTGCAGATCACAGAATATACATAAAAGCAATCTTTAGGATCGGATTGAGCGTACAGAATCTGTACAAAGAACATACAGTATTACACTTTTTTCTTTGACAACACCTCTCAATTAGAGTGTATAAATGAAAACTTGTTTTGGTCCACTGTTCCTCTGTGCAGGACTCGCCTTTCTATATGAGTTATGAGATGGACCTGAAGGATAGTGCTCTTGGAGAGGGTAGCTTCTCCATCTGTAGACGCTGCACGCACAAGAAGACTGGACAGAAATATGCAGTCAAGATTGTCAGCAAAAGGTACCGCCTCACCAGCTGTTCTCTCTGAAATTCGTTTGTTAACCTTTTTTTGGGTTCTTTGTTATATTTGTAGTTTCATTGGACACATCAGACACACTCTCCTACGCTTACCGCCAACTCTAAAGAAAGTCCAGCTGAAATATGTAGTAATAATAATGTAATAATAATGATGTCATATTTCTTACTGTTTTTTTTAGCCTGTTACTCTGTTTACCTTTGTCAGATGTGGGTTATATATGACAACTGGTCTTTTGCTGGCGACTCCTACAAAATATGCTTTGATTATTGGTGTTGGCTGCAATCAGACAGTCCTCCACTGACGATGTAGCGAAGCACACTGGGACCGACACAAACTCCTGTCCACACAGTCCAAATAGGCACGTTCACATAGTAAATCACACTTACCCGTCACACTGACCTCTCATTGGTGAGTTTGAAAACTTTGTTGAAAATGGGGGAAAAATGGAAATGTCTCTGAGATTAAATAATGAAGTAAAAAATAGAAAAAGAACAGGAAAAACTGAGTAATTTAATCTACTGTTGTTGAATTATTATGGGTATGTTCCCAGACACCTATGAATGGCTTCCATCTGAAACAAAGGCACTTGTTTATAATAAAGTCACATTATGTCAAAATAGCTATTGAAAATTTGCCAAAAGACACAAAAACAACTATCTACAAAGTTACTGTAGCTTTCCATTTTATTTGGCTAAAAGTAATCTGAGCGCTTGTGTTCACTGTAGGATGGAGGCACAGACGCAGCGGGAAATAGCGGCCCTGAAGCTCTGTGATGGCCATCCTAATATCGTCAAGTTACATGAAATTTATCACGATCAGGTAAAGTTGATCCTGGAGGTTTTATTTGCCAGTGTAAATTCTGTTTTCTGTCGCTGTCTGCGGAGCCTTTGGGGACCGCAGCCCGATTAAGTCCTACAACTGGAACGAGGCAGATTAATGGGGATGCTTGGAGCCCTCTAGGTCTTTCTCTATCTCTTCAAATATCGTCCCATGAATATCTCTGTGTTCCTGATATTAAGCTGCAGCTGTACAAACGCCTGTATTGTGCAGCTAAACAGAGACAAACTAGGTTCACTTTTGTATGGCTGTTTCGAGCTGCGCACTTAACACAAACTGATTGTGCATTCGCTCCAAATGCAGCTTACCTCGGTTATTGGAAAGGTGTTTTTATGTGTCTGACTACATCCAGGTTCATTAGCAGAGGTCCTTCATGCCCAGGAGCACCACTTTAGTCCCGATGAGCTCAGTGGGGTTATTACTGTACCTCACAGGCCTGTGACCCAGATCAAAGCTGTGCTGCCTCGCTTCGTCTCAACCGAGTCCTGCCTTTGTTCCTCAGATCCAGCGCTAATGAGAAACTCTACCCTGTTGCTCAGACACATTATTCTCTTCCCACTTTATTTGGCCCCTTTCACTTTTACTCAATACTATTACGGCTTGATCTCACCAACATTAGATCAAGCTTGTGCTGTTTTTCTCTATTTATTTTGCCACAGAGATAGAATTCTGTTTACCATTTCACAAATCAGCAGTCAGCTGCGTTCAACTTGCGAGTGAAAATCTGATTAATGATACATAACGAAATGCTTTGGAGTGTTTGGATCTATTGCAGTATTTTTAAAGAACGTCTTAACAAAGGTTGGAAATGTTTTGCAAGAAATGGCAACTTGTCGTGTTTGTGGATGCCATAGCTCCACACGTACCTGGTCCTGGAGCTGCTTGGTGGAGGAGAGCTGCTGGAGAGAATCCGCAGGAAGCAACATTTCAGCGAAACGGAGGCCAGCCGCATCATGCGCAAACTGGTGTCTGCCGTCAGTCACATGCACGACGTCGGAGTGGTGCATAGGGACCTTAAACCAGAGGTATGAAACGTCAGCTACGTGGAGCTACTGCTGAAAATTCTTTTGTTTTGGCAGAGTTTGTCTCGCTGAGGTGAATACAGCCCGACTGGATCATGTGCTTTTAAGTCAGAATTACTGTGTTTTTCTGAACAAGGTGTGATGTGTAGAATTGTCCCAGTGACTCTGCAATCTTTCTCAAAACAAGGGTAAAATTGTTTGACCCTAACATGGCTGAGACGGATCTGGTCAGTCCTGATGTACAATTTTGCAGGCTCTTGAGTGGACTGGTGTTGTTGACCAGAAAAAAAAAATGATTGCTGTCCGTGTCTCGAATTGCTTTGCAGAACCTGCTCTTCACAGACGAGAGTGAGAACTCCGAGATCAAAATCATAGACTTTGGCTTTGCTCGTCTCAAACCACCAGACAATCAGCTCCTGAAGACTCCCTGCTTCACCCTGCAGTACGCTGCTCCAGAGATACTCAAATATGACGGCTATGATGAGTCCTGTGACCTGTGGAGTCTGGGGGTCATTTTGGTGAGTAAGGCCCTGGTTAAAACATCACACTTCTAAACAAATGCATTTAGGCTAACTTAACATGCAGAAATTCCCCTTATTACAATAGATTTAGTGATATGTGCTATCATTATGGTATATAAAGAGGTCACAGGCTTTTTGCCATTTCTGGGAAGAGGCGAAGAAGAGGGTCAGGCTGAGAAATTAGTGGCAATTTGATACATTTATTGATACAAAATTGGTTATTGAGTAACTTTTTCTGCAAGTCTCCTTTGAAATTTGACTGTTTGTCATTTTTGGCTTCATTTGAATCACCCTGTGACACAGTCAGTTGAAAAACTAGCTTAGTCATTAGTTGAAGGGGGTTTTGTCATTATTCGATTTAAATGATAAGTCAGTCTTCTGTTGAAGGCATTTTGTTTGCATGACATAAATTTCACAGTTTTTAAATTTCAATGTTACAAGGGTGTTACAATCCATTTTCTCATTGCCGAGCTACCGTGTCGCTCTGACTGCCGGAGGTTTCTGGACCTGATGTTAGGACTTAAACCATCTGAACTGCAGGCAAACTATATATAATATGAAGGAATTATAATTTGGACACTTCTGATCCCAGAGCAGCTAAGTGTGGCAGTTGCCAAGCAACTGTTAACGTTAAGCGTCGCATAGTTTTGAAACTGACACTTGACATCTCACTCTCCCCCAACCCGATTCATTTAATTATCTGAATTTCTCTCTTTCTTTTTTTTTTTATTCCTCGCCGTCAATAGTCTAATGTGAAAGCAAGTCTCAAGTTTTGTTTTCACCTGCTCCACCATAATCCCCCCCACACAATTGTAACGTCCCCTGTCAGATGACAGTAAGAGGTGTATCGCTTCTGGAATCCTTTTGTTTAGAGATTCATCTGTCGTGTGTGATGAGACAAATGTTCTATTGTTAAGATCTGTTAGGATTTTAGTTAAAGTTTGATATTACCAATGGTTTTCATTGGCTCAAACAGAACACAGTAATGTCAGGAGCATCCCTCAGAGCACCCATAGAGCAAGTACACACCTCCTTAAGGCTGCCATTTTTCACTTTCATGCCCCAGGAAAGTGACCTGATGATATGATTTTATAAATCCACAGCTTCTAGGTCCACTCTGAAGTTGTATTTTCCTTAAAATGCTGCTAACTGATTTGATGAATAGCTAATAAGAAGCTCCGTACTATGCTGATTTCTGTGTTTTATACAGTTTATGGGTTGTACTTGTGCTGCAGGCCAACAGTTATTTGAACTGATTTTGGCTTTCAGTGGATGCATGTCTGAGCTTTTTTTTTTTTTGGTTAATCTATTCTGCATGATAATCATTTCGTTCTCTCCTCCAGCCCTCAGCATCCTGTGGTGAGCTGACACAGATAAAACGTTCCCAGCAGAATGAAGGACAACCAAAACCTGTTCTGGGGTGTGCTCGCGTGATGTAGCTTTCTGACAGCACAAATGTCATCCTCGTTCAAGCTTTTTGTCTGTGCAGTGAAGGAAAATTAAAGAGGAGAGGTAGAGAGGATAAGGAGAGGGCGTGCAGATAGTCAGGAGAGAGATTTCTTTACTTGGCCAGTCATCCATGAAGAGCCAAGGCTTTATGTGTAAGTGGTGCCGTGCGCCGCCGCCTCCTGCGGGGGGTTCCGGTAGTAGTGTGCCTCATGAAGCTTTAATGAAATGGCTACTGACGTGCTATATGCACAATGCCCTGCAAGCCAAGCGAGCTGCGACAGAGAGGGCACAACACATCCACCATTGCCAAAAGGCTTGTTCCCCACCACTGTCATTTTAATGAGAATTCTGAGGGCAGATATAAGCAGGCCAAGGTGAGAGTGCTGTGTTTATCCAGCCGAGTACAGGTTGCTCTTCTCTTTTGTGCTGGTGCAACCGTGGTCAAGCACACGCAGCTTAACAACGGAAAATTGTGGACAGTCGTGATCGGTCAAGAGCTCTTTTAAAACATGTTTTTTTTTTTAGGCAGAACATGTGTTTACTTTTCAGCTCATTTATATATCCGTGTGTGTGTGGATTTTCTCTGTTTCAGTACACCATGCTGTCTGGACAGGTGCCTTTTCAGTGTCAGGAGAAGAGCCTGACCCACACCAGTGCAGAAGAGATTATGAAGAAAATCAAACAGGGAGATTTCTCTTTTGAGGGACAGGCCTGGAGAAACGTATCCCAGCAGGCTAAGGACCTGATACAAGGTGAGGATGGACCTGCGGGTTCATTGTTATCTTAAACTATAAACTTACATCTTTCTCACAAGCTTTAAGATCAGATGTAATATACAATGTACATTACAATTTAGTATACTTGGGCAATATTTGTTAAGTTGGCATATGTGGATGTCTGCAGCCTTACAGAAAAGACCAACTTTAAATGCCTATTGGACTGCTGACAGAACAGCAACTTTACCCTTTGCTAAAATGATAAATTAGCACATTACATTTGCGGGACCTGTTTTTCAGCCTGCAGTCACAAAAATACTGTTTTGGCTAAACAGATGCTCAATTAAACTACACAACTTAGCTATATATATATATAGATATTATATGCTGTACATTTGTAGCGTTCACTTGTAGCTCTTAAGAAATCAGTTAGTAAATTCGGACAATACAAAGCTTGTGAGCTCATCTTAAAGTCTCAAATCCAGCAAGTGGTATTTTGAAACTGGAGATCACGAGTGGAGTGATTATTTAACTGAGAACCCTGGAAACTATGCACACTCATTGGATAATGGTCTGTCAATTGCAAAGTAGCACCACCCTTACCCCTTGTCCAAGTGCTCTAAATCTGAATATAATTCACAAAATGGACTTAATTTGCTAGTTGATAAGACTTGACCACACACTTAAGACCACATGCTCAGTCTAAAAAAAGGGGCTCTGAGGCAACAAATCAAGTGAAAAGTCATTTTTCCATAAACTATACAAACTGACTCGAGGTGTTACCTCCTCATGGCTATTACATATTTTGCTTGAGTATGAACAAGAAGATAATTTCCCTTCTATGACTCACCTTTCCTCCTGCATTAAGAGTGCTATAAGAAAATGGTTCTTTTTTTTTTTTCCTACAGAACTGCTGACGGTGGACCCAAGCAAGAGGATTAAGATGTGTGGTCTCCGTTATAATGCCTGGCTCCAGGACGACAGCCAGCTGTCCTCCAACCCACTCATGACCCCAGACATTCTCGGATCCTCCACTGCCTCCGTTCACACTTGTGTCAAAGCTACCTTTAATGTAAGAAATGTTAGAAAGTAGGTCAGAATGTTCCAGCTTGTTGTAATATTATTCTTATTATTTAATATATTAATCAGCTGATTGTTCCCACTGTCAGCCTGCTGATATGTATTATAGGGAGATTTTTTCCAAAGCACAACTGCAATTATTTGTAATTGTCTTGTTGATTTGAGAAAAGGAACTATTATTTTTACTTTTTTTGTTATTTTTAAACCAGTTAATCATGGAATCATTGGCTAATAATTTGGCTAAATTGGCTAACTGCAGCTGTGTATTTTTTCATGAAAGTTTTCTTTTCATTTATTAGAAATATGCCCGATGGTACTCAGTTAAAAAGTAATGGTTTAGTGATGGATAGTTTCAAAGTGCTGAGTTGATATGAGTTTAAATCGGTGCATTGGATAAAAAGTGAATAATTCACAGATATCCTAACGATTGGCTCACAAATCTCTCACCCCCCAGGCATTTAACAAATGTAAGCGGGAAGGTTTTCGCCTACAAACCGTAGACAAGGCACCACTAGCCAAGAGGAGGAAAATGAAAAAGACAAGTACCAGCACTGAGACCCGCAGCAGTTCGAGTGAGAGCACCCATTCTTCCTCCTCTTCCTCTCAGTCTCAGGAGAAGAATTTTCCAGAGGGTGAAGCTAACTCACAGCCCTCCAGCAGCACTCCTGTCAACACACCGGTGGCCGTGGGAACAGACTCGAGGCACCAGCCAGCACCTCCAGCCTTTGACTTTTCAGAAGGACAGTGAAGACAGCGAGAGGAAAATCCATATTCGGTTTCGTGACCCGAAAGAGGGCTTCAACCAATGTGGAGATGGCTCTCTTCTCTCTGTCTGTCCCTGGCAGATCTCTGCCTCTGGCTCAATTGCATGGATGTCCGCACATCTCCAAAACCAAGCATGCAGCAGGAGCAGCAACTGTCACAATCAATCATCATTAGCAATAGTCTGTCCTTTCTTTTTCTCAGTTTCACACGCACACTGTATCAATCAGGGACCGGACCTGGAAGAAGTTGTCACCATTGTCACAAAGGGCTGCCCTACTGTCCCCGGTCCAGGCAGACAGTGGAGAGACATCTTCAGTCACATCATGAAATCGGTATCGCTGTCCTCCCCAGTCACCTGTCGTTGTCCGTGTCTCCAGGGGTTTTAAAGGGAAGGTTGCAGCGTTTACATCATGGACGCTTTGTATTTTTTGTCAGTGGGAGAGAAAAAAAAAGAAAATACAAAGAAATCTTTGCTTCACTTCTCTTTTCTGGGAAGTCTCTGCAAGATGGAGCAGAATATTTATATGTGAATTTTTACAGACTGAAATTTATTTATGATAAGATATATTGTTAACTTATTTATGGTTCTAAAGATCCTAGAAGATTGATGGATACAAGCAAGTCTTTGAAAAAAAATAGCGTTTTGTTTGTGTATGTATGGTTTCCTGTCAGCTCTTTGTATTTATGATACACATCAAAGCAGCTAGTCTCCATTCAGACACACTTATGTAAACATTGTGCGATTATTGTAGACAAAAAGAGATTATCAGCGACAAACCAGATCCCTTTGTTGGATTTTTGAATTACTTACTGAGACTAGGGTATGTTAGGATTTGAACTGTCGCGATTGTCAGTGGTTTAAAAGAGTAAACAAATATACTTCTTTGTGTGTATGGACAAGCGAAGGAGAAATGTAAACATTTGTTGGAACAACTAAATGTTCTGCCGAATCCACGGTTTTATTGTTGGATGGGGAATACTGCTGCCTGCAGGGATGCGACCCTACAAGCGCAGCTATATTTAGACTTGTTTTTGCCTCTAATGTGGGAGTATGACTGCTTCAAGACTTGGCACGAATTCTGCCCCACACAGTCCCATCCCTGAGGTCAGTATTTAGCCCAGCAGTGGCTTTGCTTTGTGTGGTACCGCATTAGACTTAATTGCCACTACATCCAGTTGAATTTGGTGGAATGTCTCAAATGGAAAATCCAGATCAGCTTAGTGTGAGGTGAAGTTTGTTTTTTTTGTTTTTTTTTTCGATCTAACAAAAGGTGACTTCAGCAAAGGGAAGGTTTTTGTGCCACAACACCAACTGAATCATATAATGGTCAAGTTTCCAGCTGAATTTAAAGGGGATTTTTCTTAAGATCACTGTCAGGCAGTATAATGCAAAATAGTTACCCCTTGTGTCAGTGTCTTAAGTCTTAAAACCACTGCAAAACATCAGCTCTTGAAGGAGAGTCGTAAAGGACAAACCTCAATCAAGCTCCTTTGTTTTTCATGCTGTTCTTACTCCATTTACCATGTCGCACTGCATGACTGAAACGCTGATCTTTGCACTGCACTGTGTGACAGCTGGCACTTATCTGGTTCATATTACGTCTCCAGTATATGATGTGAACTAGAAAATTACCCCCCCCCCCCCCCCCCCCCCTAATTTTACTTGCACATATGGAAGTCCTGATTAGATTTTGGACTTTAAAATTACTGTTTGAATTGTGATGGATATACCAAACCCCTTTTTAAAATAGCCTAAATATTGTAATATCCCAGTGTTACAATACTGGTGTTAGTTGGGATGGTTAGGCATGCTAACTATTTGATGCTGTGCTGTGTTTATTGTTTTATTAAGTACGTTTCAGTCTGTTTCAGTACAAATAACTGAAATATTGTATTTTTTGATACATAGAGGGGTGCTTGTGTTCAAAATCTGTTTCCTTGGCTCAATCAGAATAAGTATTCTTAGACTACTGTGTGCATCTCAACACACTCCTTCATCTTCTTCCATTTTAATGCACTCTGATTCAGAACCAAAGCATTAATTTAAAGGTAGCTGCTTTAAGCTGCATGAGATATTTGGTTTCATGCAACTATGCAAAGAAATGTTTGTTTTGTCTAGTCAGTGACATCAGCCCGGATTACTTTGACAGCGCACAGTGTTTCCTTAAGAGTCTTCATTGGATCCATAGTATCCATAACCAGTACATTATGATGCCTAAAACTATGCATCTTTTTTTTTTCTGTTACTTTTTCCATTTCAGAAAGACCTCATCAAATGGATTTAAATATACAGTTTTAAAAGGCCGTAAAACCGTGTATATATGCTGTACTTTTACTCTCATAGCATCAACCATAAAATAAGTAACAAAATAGGATCCATTGCCCATTAAAGAGCTGGAATCCTTGGAACTAAACACTACAAAGCTCTTGTTGAACTTAGTTCGGATGAGTTCCCTGTTGCTGCCTCATTAAGCCTCTTTTCTTTTGTTTGGGTGTATTAATAGCTCAAGTGGAGGAAGAGGAAGAGTGTCCTATATTGAGCTCTCCTCTGGGAGCCAGGCTCTATTAGCTGATGTGCTGCACTGCTGTTTGCTCCAAAGAAAATACCGTACTCTACTTAGTGTCTCTGTGGGACCAAGTTCACTTTCTTTGTTGGGAACATAACAGTGCATCACAGGAAAGGGCTGGTTTAGTACCAACGTCTCCTGGGGCAGATTCTCAAACTAGGTTTCCCCCCTCTTTGATGAAGAGCTTGTTTGCTGTGCCACTATGAGGAAGAAAGAGGGAGGGAGACTTATTTTGATTTGAGGCCCTGTTGTCTTTGATCCGCTTTTTTTGTTTCTTTTTTTGTTGGTTTCCTGGAATTCCACCCAAAGTTCTATCTCTGCCTTCAGTGCTTCCTTCTTTTCTTTTTTTTTTTAAGGTTGAAAACATCACGACTAATGAGCTACACCCTTGAATGCTTTTGAAACATTGATTAGAGGGCAGGTGGTTTGAATTGTTTTCTGTAAAGCAGCGAATACTGTTGTATGCCTTTAGCTTCAAAGACATTGGCTCAGATGGTGCCTGTGTGCTTCTGTCATGCATGGGAGTGACAGATACTGAAAGTGGTACTGAGTGACATGTTGCACTGAATGCATGGTTCCTCTGTAAGGTGCTTTTGTTCGTACGCTGTGTAAGTTTTTTTTTTTTTTTTTTAAAGAGTTGCATACTTTGTGGCCTGTTTTCTTTTTTTGTCAGCCTTTAGGAGGAATATATATACATGTAGCTGTCGGTGGTGCTGAAGTGTTCAACCTGCTGGTGTTGCTTCAAAACCTAGTTTTACCCCCCCAGTTTTATTTTATTTAGTCATTTCATGCCATGTGCTGTAAGAAATTGACACTTTACAGCCCTGTACTGTACCCTAACCATAACCATTTGGTGTGCTATTTCTATGGTGTAAAATGACATACCAATAGCATTAAATGGGAAAAGTGCCTGAAATGGAGTGCTATCTACACTCTTTGCCATGAGATCATGCTGGACCCGGAGTAATTGTTACCCAGGGATATCTGGAAAGATGAGGCTGATCTTAAGTTTATTTATTGGAAATAAACAATAACCCAGAATTAAAGTAACAACATAGGGTTCAACTTTCATCAGCCTAAGTTGGTTGGTACCACCGCTTTGCCTGAGGGTGAGCAAAATCTTTGAAATAAGCGATTGTCCACTTATGTCGGAATTCATGTTGTCACGGTTTGCCCAAAACTTACTGAAAAAAAGTCAGCAGTTCTAGTATTCCTTTGTCTTTTATTAAAATGTAAGAACAAATGAGATTCACATATATATAATGTGGGGAAAGAGTTTGTCCTGATACATTTTCCTCCAGTCAAACGAGTTGAAAATTACTGCTTGAAAGGGTCACTGCACTCACATTACATTATATAAGAAACAACCATGAATAGTTTTCAGCTTTGGAAATTCAGAACATCTCTCATAACTCGGCAGAGTGACAGACACATCAGGCGTTTAAAAAAAAAAAAAAAAAAAAAAAAAAAAGAAAAAGAAAAAAGTGAATAAGTAGGAAAAAAAAGCAACAATTCTTTACCACTTTCAGCCACATCCAGGCTCACTGTCATCTACAGAGTGGTATTCTTGTGTTGCTCAGCCACACTTGTGCAGATTGAAATGTGCAACTTGGAAATGTGTTCATTATGTTGCCTCAGCCCAGTGTTGCTCTCAGTAAAGTTGACGACACACATTATATTCCGGTGTTTTTTATTTGTGAAAGTAAATGGTGATGCTTTTGCATGAGCAGGTGGAAAGGACATACGGGATCGTCCCCACTTTTGTCATTATGTACGTGTTAACTGCTTGATTCCTGTCGATACTTTCATTGTCGTGTTGTTATTTAAGCGTGTCAAAAAGTACTGTAGCAGCAGCAGATCCCTTTGATATTGGTCAATACTAAACTGCTTAAAAACACAACCAAGTTTTAAGGGCAAAACTTTGCACCTCCATACTGTCGTAAACATGCAATGGACAGTTTGTTTTGTTTTGTTTGGTTTTCTTCGTAGAAGAAGAAAATATCCTTTTTGGGTTTTGTGCAGGTTCAAATCTTTAGTCCTCTCTTTGTTACGACTGTTGTCTCCACATTTGAAGACGATACTATGATATTAACCTCAACAAGACAATACTTTTGCTTACAACTAGGATCTACCATGTGCTTATCTGGTTCGTAGGGCACTGTGAAAATCATTGCTCAGGCCTTTAGGCATACGATTGATAGTATGAGAAGAAATTTTGATTTGCTTCAGTAAATGCTTCACTTACCGGCTGGCTACATCTGTAAATTCAATATCCTGATATAAGTCATGATGAGTCTTTTATTTCCGTTTAGGCTTCATTGTAATTTCAAATGTATTTACATTATTACTGAAGATATTTTGTGATACAAGGATGTGGGTGTATGAGATGTCAGAAGGACAATAAATGTATGTTTTCCTGTTCGTCTACTGATTTTGATTAATAAAATGCATACAAGCTTTTTCTGTTTTCCACCGAAGTGGGTTTTCTTATTTTAAAGGCAAGCAGGCTCAATATCAAAGGAAGACCTCTAGGTGGCAGTGTTTGATAAAGTACCTTTAAGTGTCACTTGTCTAGCAGGGTCAAATGATTTCTATCTTTGTGCTGGGTTGAAGATGATTTGTCTTTTAAAAAATTAACTAAAAATGAACTAAACGTCTTTTTTTTTGTTTTTTTTTCTAAGTTAGATACATGGAAAGTTCTGAAAAGGGGTTTCCGATCGCTTTACAGATTTGATTTCAGGATCCATCCACAAAGTATTTAAGACCATATGACAAATGTAACGGGTGGGGGAGGGGGGCGTTAGAATCAAATGTAAAATTTGAGTAATTAGATGTCTCATGGATTATTTGAAAATAAACGATAAATCTGATTTGTTGTTTTACTACCACTACCATAAAAAAAAAAAAAAAAAAAAAAAAAAACCCAAACATTTTAATTGACGTTAAATAACTTTTCCAATGCAGTAATGTAATGTATAAATAATTACATATATAACAGTTCACATTCACATCACTTCTTCTGTCTGACCAACAGTTAAAAGAAAAATTTATATTCCTTAACAAGCAAAACAAAACTAAGAGAAATCGCCTCAAATTTTTTAATTAATAAACAATTCAATGGTGTTGTGTGTGGTTGCTGTCAGCCCACTTATGAATTAGTATTGTTTAAGATGTGCTATTTGAATTGTCTTTTTAGGACCCTTCTAAATAAAGTTAAAATGACCTGAAAGTATTTATGGAGCATCCATGAAAAGAAGTGGTCGAATTCTCTAAATGCTAAAGAAAATTTGCTTCAGTGCCTCATTTTTCTTTATTATCTCTCTTAGCATCGGAAACACTGTACTTTACTGAAGGATTATTCTGACCCACAATTCCTTACAGCCACAATATCAAGATGATGCTTGAATATTTACAGCCATATTAACGGGGATTTGTGTTATAAATATGAAGACTAGAGTGTGAGCAGCCAGCGGAATAATATATATAGCTTTTTTTTACTTTTGTGGCGTTTTCTTTTTTTCACATATCCACATTAATGATGAAGTGGAATTTTGATGGTGCACACCCACATCATAGCTTAGTGTAACTTTAGTCCAATTCTCATGTTGTCTTTTCCTACCTCCTTAAGAATTTCTCCTTCTGATGAAATCAATGAGAAGGGCTCAGGAAAAGATGATTCGAGCTGAATTGGACTATTTCTGCCATTCTTACTTGAGCTGCTGTGTACTACCAAATACCAACAGGAGAGGACTCTCTTTATCTCATACTGAGCAAGACTATGAGCTTGTTGATTTTTTTCCAATTTTTGACGCTAATGATTTCATGCAATTAATGCTTAGTTTGCAGTCTTTCAAAGAATGATCCTTTGCCCTTTTTTATTTATGCATCATCCGATCAAATGCTGTTTTAATATAAAGGCTGGTCATGCTTTTGAGTGTAACTTGGCCTCTGCAGGACACAAATTGATACTTCTACAAAATATTTAAAAAACAAGGCAGATTCTTCTATTCATGGCTTTGAGTCCACTTACTGTGGTTTCACCCCGCTTGCTTCCATATGTAACAATACACGCAGTGCACTTACAGAGCTCTTTCCCCGGACTAATTTTGCAATGTGGAAGTGCAGCAGGGGGAAACTCATTATGCCGTACTTCCACTCTCTGAGCATCTATGTCCATGATATCTGTGTTCTTTGAAATCTCTCTGCACTAACATGCTATCCATTACTAAACAATATGTTTTATACTCTGGGTGAGTATTCAAATGGAAGCTCTACACTCTAAAACCCATCAGTGAGATTCAGATGAAAAGTATGGCTGATACATCAAGAAAAGACAAAAATAAAAATAGACAGACAACTCTTTAGAATGACACGGTCATATAAGTCTTAGATAAGGTCAGTTGATTTATTCATTTATTATATGTCTGTATATGTCTGTAAACACCTGGTGAACTTACAGAGGCAGATTTGAAAGGTAAAGAATTCAATCAAATGCAGTGAAATAAAAACAGTGCAAGCCTTTGTTCACAATTAATGCAATGCCTTCTTCACTCACCTTCAAAGCGCTCTAGCAGTTACCCAAGACAATGTTCCTTTCTTTACGTCTCCTGTCGACATATTTCCTTGTCAGCCATATTACCAATATACTGTCCTCATCTGTCAGTAAAATTCTTTTACATTCATACAGGAAAAGACTCTTTTCAAGGCTCATTTACTGACGTGCTGCTGATGAGTGATCAAAAACTGCACCCAAAATGTTTAAATGCTACATTTTCAGGAAAAACAGAGAACAACTCTTTCAATGATGCTGGGGTCATGGCTCAGTGCAGTTCCTTTGTACCACAAAGGAGGAAATCAGAACTGCAAAAGTTTGCCGATTCAGTTCTGAACATTTAAAAGAGGACAAATAAAGTTTTTTTGGTTCTCCAAGTTATTTCACTTTTTTGTGTCACAAAAAAAGTGGATAGAGTAACAAAGGTAAAGTCAACACCAGAGATGTTTAAATATCCCAGTACATTGCACCTGAAATGCTCCATTGCCTGTCCCGGCTTCCCCCTGGTTCCTTATCACATAGATAAGGTGTGTATATTATGTAATACATTTGCGTAATGCCTGTCCACTGGCTAGTTTGACAAACCTCAACCAAAGAATGTAACGCTGCATCTCAATTTACCATTAGAGCTGACGAAGCTTTTATAGGCACAGGAGCATTTTATGTAGACGTTGTGGTACAGCAGCATTACAACAATGAACAGAATGATAAAGAATATCATCTAATTTGAAAATGCAGTTACGAAAACCTTTTTCCTAAGAATTGTTAAGAACAAAACTGTGTGGTTCTCAAGTCATTTTCAAGGGAATGCACATTTTCTATGGCCAATGATTAACTGATTACTCATTCAACTTGCAGATGGGCCCGTGATAGATATAATATAGTTGCCTCCTAAGAGAAATAAACAAAAAAAAATTCATAAATTAATAAAAGAAATGTTTATGCCATAAATGAAAACTCAGAGATTGTTGCTGCTACTGCACTACAGTCTTGTTGTTGGTATGCTGTGTTGACGATACTTTTGCTGCTGTTACACTATGTTTTACCATGTTTTCTCTAAATAACTCCCTATTCTAGCTACAAATGCTGCTGTTTAGATAAAAACCATAAGTTGCTAGCTCCATGACTAGCTTGTTTTGGGCTCCAGTTTGCAGGAAGATGAGTTGAGTAGAACGATTTACTGTTTGCAACTGTAGGGAAAATGAAGTTTGGATTGAGATCTGGTGACTGCTAAGACCTCAGCATTTGATTCTCTGCATTTTCATTCTTTGTCCATCCATTGATCCCTTGTGCCTTATGGATGGGAGCATCCTGCAACAGACCGCTGATATCAGAAAAGAAGGCTGGATGTTTAATTCAGAACAACTTTGCATTGATTTTAAGGGACCCTTCCCTCTTAGAGGGTAAGTGGACTCAAAGCAGCAGGGCCACCACATCCCCTTTCTGCCGAGTTCAATCGTTCAGGCTGTTAGTGTACACTAGAAATGCACTCACTCACTTGTTGATCATCTCACGAGCCATGTGACAATGTCACTTTTTTCTACCTTTTTGTAAACTACTGCCTGATTTTTGCAGCACTGAATTCTAAAATACACATTTGCCTCTGTAATGAGGTGTTTATGAATCTCAAATGTAACATTTCTCTCTATGTAACTTCTTAATGACACACTAGCTGGCTGAATCTTTGTGACTGAGGCTTCTGCCATCTGTGCTCCAACAATAAACCCTCTTTCTAAACCTCTTATGCTCTTTTCTCTCAATTGGGTCTGCTATGCATTTTTATACCTGCCTTGCTAACAAGAAGGATGTTTCCTACTTAATTATACCATTTACTATGTCTTTACTTTAAATTCTCACCCATTTATAGATCAAATAACTACTGAATGGTCAGAGTGCCACAACAAAAAGAGCTGGTATAAAACATATATAAGAAAATAAGACTATGAATGTGGACATGAAAACAGAAAATTACACTTTAAATAATTTGCCTCCTCTTTGTGTTCACTGTCCATTATCTGATCATCTGGTCAAGGAGAGGTCTAATTCAAAGATGCTGAAGTAAAAAAGTGCCAACAGCCCGGATGCTTCGGGTTCGCCAAGAACTCCAGCAGACAGTGTCGCGTCTATTTTGTGCAGTCCAAAACATCCTGCCAAACTCAAACTTGAGTGGAGGGCAGTGGGTTAGGAGAGCCTACTTGTAAGCAGTGGGTTCCTGGTTTAAAACTGGATGCTCTCATCTGCATTTAAGTTAAAGGAACAAGCAATAGGGGGAGTAGAGGAAGGAAAATAGAGATGCAAGTCTGCAAATGTAAAATAAAAACTAAATATATCTACGTGCAAAAAGGCAACAGTTTTAAATGTAAAAATAAACAAATAAATAAACAAAAGGACTAAAAATGCTCGGAATTATTTGTTTCAGTTTTATTTGTCATATTTGATTACTTGCTTTTATATTATCCTTCCATGTCCTTATACTTTTAAATTTGATCAGAAAATAACAATGTTTATGTGTACAAAGGATGAGAAAATAATTGCAAAAATATCTATAAGCTAAAAAGCAGATGTACCATGAAGTGTCAAAGGTTTTGAGTGGTCTTTTAGTTCCCTCCTCCAAGGGATCTCCTGAAAGTGGGGGGCTGAGTTTTAAAGATGAATACAAATTGGAACAGGGCACGATGGAGTTTGAGCTCTGAGTGGGGTTTTGATGTGTATGTTGGAGTGTTTCAGGTCTTTTTCTTTAGCTTTCTGAGACAGCTGAGGGCTTCCTGATTGGACACACACTGAGTAAGTTGTTGTTGTTTCATACCACTGGTTGGATTACCTCACGACTAATCCTGAATTTTATGAACTGGTCTGATTATCATTTTTAGTCTACTGCCTGAGATATGAGCCAACAGTTTGTAAAAAGCCAACAGGAAGTGAATGTAAGCTGGCACACTGATCTCTTAAGCATTGCCAAACTAAAACGTGTGTGTGTGGCTCACAGGGTGGGGTTTAAGCTGGACTGTAGAGGGGTGAAGTGCCTTCGATCCTTGGGAGTGGAACGCATTTCCTTTTGTTGCCCTCCAATTTTTGACTGCCCCCCCCCCCCCCCCCCCCCCCCCCCCCAACCCCCATCCTACCCCGTTCTGGTTGTTCCCAAAGCGACTGGCATTCCTGGGGGCCACCAGTGAAGCAGCTTTGGAGGGAAGGCCCGCTGGCTCCTGGGTGGCCCCTTGTGCACAGGCTCCGAGGGGAGGAGACAATGTCTTATTAATTGACTGGGCGTCTTGGGCAGAGTGCAGGAATTTGCAGAAGGGGGAGACAGAAAGTTGGAGATGAGGGATGAGCTGAGAGGGATGGATGGAGGGGCGGGCTGACCGGGGAAGACTTGCAGTGCACCAAAAGAGATTCATTGACCTCAGTCTTAGATTTATTTCCGTTTGATTTACATTGCTTCCAGAAGGGTGAGAGTAGAGGTGAGATGAAGGTGATGAATCTGCTTGGGATTTGCTGTTTTTATTTCTATTACTTTTAATTAATTCTGTAGTATAATTTATATTTCTATTGGTTGCTGTTTAACTTACTGATAATCCAATGATAATGAAGCAGGTAAAATTAGCTTCACCTTGACTAAGCAGATGATCACTATCCTCCATCCTGGTAATATTATTCTGCTTGGTGATGCAAGCATTTGATGTATAGTGTTTTTTTAATTTTTAGAAAAAAAATTATTATCAATCAACAGTGGAATACTGTTACTGACCACAAAAAAAACTTTTAAGCTTATGTCACCCTTTTTTAGGCTGCACCACAGATCGATGCACAGCAGAAACCTCCTATTTCAATCTTACATTTTCTGCAGCAGTTTTTTGTTGATGTTTTCAACTTTCAAAGACATCAAACCTCTCAGCAGCCTCGTGGTTTTTGCGCAGGTTTGATAGAGTGGGGCAGGACGGGAGATGTTGAGTGGGGATGGGTGGGACGGGTGTAGCATCTCCCCATGTGGTCCCCCCCTCTAGGTGTCCTCACCCTAATCCTGTTACTTGTGTCCCCCATTAGCACTAATGGAGCAGCCATTGTTGACCCCCTGTTGTGTGCTGTTGTGTCCCTGGCTCAGTCACCTTGAGTCAGAAAAAGTCAGCCCCGTCATGTTTGGACTGCTTCCCACACCCAGGGGTCTCCATGCCAACAGTGGACCCCACTTGTCCTCGTCAGACAAACACACTTCTCCCACCCACGGACTGGACTGTCATTTTTCACACATTAAAAATGAAATCCATTTTTTTTCTGGATTAAACAGATGCAAATAAAATTGTTTTTCCTCACTCATCTTAGTCTTTAAAAACCTGCTTCACTTCCTTAACACTTCACACTTTGTCTGAATTAAAACGTGTTTACTCGTAGCGTGTTGCACAGCAGGCTGTTCACGTGTGCACTTAGATATGTTGAAAAATCAAGAAAGGAAGAGTAAAAGAGGCAAACTGGGCAGAGTAATGTGCATTTGGCCATCTTGTCTGATTCATTTTCAGGTGACCTGGCCTCCGTGCTGCATCCATCATACGGAGACAGATTGAGCTGACCTCGGGCCTGCCCAGCTGACCCCAGGGCTTCCTGTTCTTTGTCAGCCTCTCACAATACAACTGGTATCACACGGACAGGGGGAGGTCTAAGAACCGACCAGGGGAGTCCACTCTGACTGCGGCTGAGATGGTGAGGTTGTGTTGGGTTGGGGGCAGGAGTAGAGAGGGACTTTGGGGAGGGAACTGAGACCCCCTTTTCAATTTTGTCTGGTCTTTCCAAATTAGAGAAAGGCAGAGAGTGGTGTCCTCTGTCACCCTGCCACACAGGGACCTTTAAAAAACAGCCTCAGTGGTTTCTCAAGTGAGGTGTCTTCTCAAGAGACAAAAAAGGAGAAGAAGAATAAGTGGGCAAAGAATTTAATTGTGGCCCTGTGTGAGGACTGTGGAGGATGGCCACTCTAGCAGTCCTTTGTAAAATGACTGAGATAGTTGCTTTTCCTCTGTGGCTCTCTTTGGCCCTGTGAAATCTGATGGAGGTTCAAGCAGAGAGGCTGTATCACTGATCTCTCAAAAAAACCTGTAATTAATATGACTAAAAAGTATTTAGATCACTAACTTAAGTGCCAGGGTAGCATCATTAAAATAAGTGGGTCCTGCATACAACATATTACTTACCATAAATGAGGAACAGGAGAACGGACTCAGAGTAGTGGTTCTTCTACAAATAATATGGGTAATGTTATCAACTTTATCAGATAAAACAGTAATTACTGGAGCATTAAAAGAAAACTCACCAAACCAAAAAAAAAAAAATCTTTTCTGTTCTTGACAAAAAGATTAATTTACATCCATCTCCTTTTGCACCAGCTCTCCCTCTCCTCATAACCCGGAGCTCTCCCATCATCATCATCATCATATCAAACAGGCTGTCTTTACCAGCATTTCTTTGTCATTGTTTCTTGCCTTATTATAATTATCACTCTTAAGTCTTTGTTTTGCTGCACTTGCGCTTCAGTTTACCCTGATTTGATCAATGTTTTTCATTAAGGCTATTTCTTAAGGCTAAGCTTAATTATGTTCTTGACATAAAGTTTCATGTGAGAATGTTATGCAGAATACTGTGCAACATCCTACTTCTTCTTCTCTTTCTTAGAAATTAAAAACAGAATTTTGGCCCTCAGTGGTATATTTAGTCAACTTTGTTTTTTGTCTTAAGCCCAGTTGCTCATTTTCACAGAACTGGCTCGGAATTTGCACTCAATACCAATGAAAACTTTACGATTATTTGCAGCTCAGCAGTATTTGTTGAATGTTTCACAAAAATGAAAACAAATTAAACAAATGTATTACTTGATGAAAAAGAATTGCATTACCCTCAAATTTAGATACTCACATTCTTAACATGTGGATGGGCTGAATAGGGCTATGGTGTGAGCACTATCAACTCACAGCAAGAAGGACCTTTGTTTGATGTTCTGCTTTCTGTGCAATAGCCATAGTGAAGCTTAAAAAACTCCTTCTGTAGTGTAGTGGGTTAGAAATACAAAGTAATGCAACTTCTGACAGAGTTACTGTGTTTAGTTACTTTCCATTACTATTGACTGTCTCACAAACAAAAGCAGAGCTGCAACAGCAACTCTTACAACACAACCTCCTTCTGTTTCACTCTGATTTTTTTGTATGAATGCTCATGCACTATGTATGTGTACTTTTGAGGTCTCTTCTGATGATACATGAAGTTAAAGTGCTCACTGGTTACCATGACAATACTTTTCTGCAGCAGTTTGGAACAATCCCTTCCCTGTATTGCATTTCTGTCAAAATGACATTAAGATCTACCTTTTGGCACAGGACACGTCCTGATGTACATGACTGTGTGAATAACGAGTTTGATAAACTATTCGAATTAGTCAATTCTGCTCTAACACAGCTGTGTTTGTTACATGGCCAAGTAAATGCTGTTTGCTTCCATAAATTAGGTAATTTACACACAGTGTATGCAATGTCCCTTTCAAGTTGAATTTTCATTCATGAAAATCAGTAATCCTGCATTTGATCACCACCAAACCCAACAAAATGCTGAAGAGATAAATATGTACAGACAAAGCTGCAATGTGCAAAATACCTAACAGAAACAATAAGAATGTCTTAATAATCATCAATGCTTTAAAAATCTCTAAATAAGAGATGCAATGATCCAATGATCTTGTCTTTTCTATTTAATTGGCATGTATGTAATATACATGTGAGTAAAAACAATATAAATATTAAAGACATCACCTCAGTTCAGTTCATGAACTAATGAACATGAACTGATGAACATCAGGTGCCCCTTTACAATATGTTCCATATACTAGAGGACCAAAAGCAATATTAAGACTTAGGTGTGGCTATAAAGTTGCAGAGATGGTGTTAAAAATGTAAACAACATTTTGATCTTGAAAATATTAAAGTCACCAATTTCACTTTTTTCTTCAAGAACTGCTATCAGCTGCTTCTCATTTCACAGTGACCTGGCAGAGTCTGGCCAGTACACTGATCTGCTCTGTCTCCAAGCCAAAACCGAAGGCCTCTGGCATAACATGGTGAATCTCCATTTCTTGTCCTTCTAATTAATTTAGAATGCTAATACCTTGGAGACAGCTGTCATCTTACTGTGGCCATGATCAGTCCAAAGCCAGAGAGGAAAGGAGGAGGGAAGGAGAAAAAAAGAAGAAAAATAAAACTGGAGGGTAAATAGGTCGGCCTATTATCTTCTGGCCTTGCATGGGCGCTGGTCCTTGAGAGAATGAATTTCAATGAAAGTCCCTTTCACAAGGGGGAAAGAAGAAAGAGAATAAACTATGAAAAGATGTCTGCAGAAACAAATGAGAAGAGAAAATTAAAAGTGGAATGAGAGAGAGAAAACAAGTTTTGTTTTCAGCTACCTTGTTGAAAGTAGTCTCTCTAAAGTAGTGGGAAGCTTCAGGAAGAGAGCCATGATTCATTTTTTGGTACGTGTGCGAGTGTGTGTTTGTGAATGCTCTTCATTCGGTATGTAGATGCCTTTCTTCTTGAAAACACATATATCTTATTAGTTTGATTCTTTTTTATTTTCTGTGTGGCCAGCATTGTTTATCACAATCCAATACACTGACAACAATATTGTTTATCCTGAAAGTAATGTAAAAGCTCCTGTTGCGATGAGCTTTTAATTTTAAAACTGGATTTTGTGCTTGTGACATCAGTGACTGTCTCAGATTGTGTTTGAAGGACTGACTTTTATTTTCATACACGCATCAATTCATATCCTCTCCCATATTCAGTATGTTGCTATGCAGTTACAGAGAAAGAGTCGAAGGACGTAACTTAAGCGTGATTACACTGAGTTCTGTACTTGATCACATGTTACTTTGTGCTCCCTTAAATTTCACAGAATTACTGTAGTTCTGCTATCTGCAGAATTAATTAGCCAAGTGGCTGCTCTGGCCTTATCCCTATCTATATTTACACTTTCTAACTCAAAACCATATAAATCTTATGAGATTCAGTCATTTACAGGTGATCTGTTATTGTGTGATAGCGCTGCGACTATGATTAACGCCCTACATTAAGTTAATATAATGTAGCTTCATTTAGCCCAGCTTTACTCAAGCATGTGTAAAAGCAATGTTTGTCCACAGAACAAACCAGTCATACTGTGTTAATGAAGGCTCAAAAATGGCTTCTTTTTTTCAATGAATTGGTTTAGCCAACCTTGCATTTTAAATAACTAAATCTAGGGACAGTTTATCGATTAATGCCAATGACCACACCCTCCAATCTCCAATTTGTGGATGTTAAAGTAATGCAAATGTAGAAATGTCACCATTCTTAAAAGGAATTACAGGAATGTAACAAATTTGGAACATTGAAAATGAAGTCATTCTAAAAAAGTTTAGCCCTCATGGTGAAACTACAGCATTTTCCACTATGAACCATTGTAACTATTACGTATTCTGGAGTGACACAAGGTAGCTTTATTACTTAAAGTAATCCAAAAAGAATAATAGTTATTAGAGTAAAAAATGTTTAGATAAACTGCAAAAGACCGAAGAAAAATTAAACATGAAGCCACCAATAAACTCCTGTGCCACCATGTACCAGAACTGCAATCTACCAGCAGGCTCCAGAAGAGCTAGGTGCCAAGTCTTTAGAGACATGGTAGAGGTACAGAAGACTGAAACATGACTAAGAGTTAAATTTCACAAGCTGAAGCATCAAGATTAGGATAAGATATACCTGCAGATAGATTTTTCAAAGGCTTATGGACAGATTGGAGTCTCTCTTCATGGAGCAGATGTAAAGTCTGGAGCTGTGGATCAATAACAAACAGAAAGCACCACTTCAAGTCAGGCCCCAGCAAAGTGAAGGAGGGGTGCTGGTGTGGGTGGCTATCTCTCAGAATGCGAAAGTTGGATGCTTCAACAATTCCCCATCATGTGTATCAAAGTATAATTGAACGATCAGTGTAAAATGCAAATAAAAACAGATTGAAAAATCTGAAATCAAGATGCTATTCACAATGGGACACAGAAAACATAATCATGTGTTGAAAGCGAGACAAATATTATCACATTTTCAATTTGATGGCAGTAACAAATCTAAAAAAATTGGGGCGGGGCCATGTCAACCACTGTGTAGCGTCTCCTTTTTGGTTGGATTGGGTCTTTTTTATTCTGTTGTAATTGTGTGTCAAATTGTTTTAATTGTTGAAAGGTCTTGACTGCAGCCAAGCCAGCCCAGGACCTGAACTCTTTTACTGCTGTTGTAATAGATGCAGTTGCTCCTTGTCTTGCTCAAGAATGGATGGGAGCATATGGTGCTCTAAAACCTGTATACACCTTTCAGCATTGATGGTGCCTCCCTAGATGTGCAAGCTGCCCGTTCCATAGGCACTAATGCACCCCCGTACCGTCAGAGATGCAGGTCTTTTACCTGAGGGCTAATGCAAAGCTGAACGGTCCTCCTCCTCCTTATTCCAGATTGACCTAAGAGCACTTTTCCACGTTGTCTCAGTCCATTTTAACTGAGCTTTGGCACAGAGAAGACGGCAGTGTTTTTGGATCATGTTCACATGTGGCTTCGTCTTTGCATGATAGAGCTTTAACGAAAAAGAACCAGAACTATAATCATAAACCTGTGGGCTCGTCACAATGTTGAGATTTACAGTAGGGGAAGACAACAAATACAAAATGTCAAAAGCTGTGTTTGCCAGAGTAACTAAATTTCTTAAGAAGAGTGGCTCGTAAAACTGTAGACCAATAACGGCCTAATAGCTATGAACATTTGTGGATTGCCTTGAGAAACTCAAATCCACTTTCTTTTTGGATACATTATGTTTTTTTTTAATCAAAGCATTTTGCACTGACTTTTCTCAAACAATTAAATGAATCCTTTTATAAAGAAAAAAGTTACAGCCTTAACAGATGTGAAATGTATATTGCAGTAATTGGTTGGGGCAACACGGAGGCAGCCACCTTGGAGGTAAAAGATACAAAAAATGCAGACAGTGGCCTGTAATTTGTAAACCACATGAAGACAATAGAGGTCAGTAAAGACACAAAAAGCTATTACTTTCCCTTCACTGCCTTCACTTTCTCCGCTAATAATGTTTGCCTAAGCTGGATTGGGGGAAATGAGGTGGAAAACTCGAGCGTGTGTTTGTGAGTGTGTTTGGGAGGTGGGGTGGATCTATTTCGGTCTGGTGGGTGGGTTTGGTGCGAGAAGGGAATCAATTGATTCCCGCTGAGGGAGTAGCAACAATGTTTCATCTTAAGATGTCATCTCTCCCTATCTCCTTCTCTCTTTCTTACCCCTAACCCACACACACACACACACAAGCCTGTTGATGTCTGGCAGCGGCAGTAATCCCTGTGCTAGGCCGCCCAGATCATTATAGACTCTGATCTGTGGTCCCTGAAAAAAGGAATTAGCTGGGAACACAATCCCAGCGACCTCTGTGACACAGGGACAAAGCCTCAGCTGCCGGGGGTCCACATCCCTAAACCAGCCCATATGGCTCAGACAAAACTGTTACAATGGTGGCTACAAAGGAAACATGGTGGGAGGGTTTGTCGGCCTGCCTGCATGTGTATGTGTCCCTGCAAGATCTGACAATTTGTCTGAGTTTGCACATTAATATGTTGATGGTGACTGTGGATTATCAAATGGGTAGCTGGAGGCAGGGGCGGACTGGTAATCTGTGCGTTCTGGAAAAGTCCAGAACGGCCATCAGCCTTGTTCAATTAGCAACATTTTTTAATAGTTCTTGAATTTTAGTATTCTTGAGTATGAATAAACAATCATAAATAGTTCATCTGTGTGAGTTTTCTTATGACAGACAATATAGCACTATAGCACCCTGAGAAAGTCCAGGGCCGTTTTTTTGGTCCCAGTCCATCCCTGGCTGGAGGTGTATGAGGCAGATTCTTGCTATGTAATCTTGACGCTTGCTGTTTTAATGTTTTAATGGATTTGGAAAGTTGAGCTGTTCTCCCTTTCAAATGGCTTTCAAAGGACTGTTTGAGGATTGAGAATTAGCTTGAAGGTGAAGGATGGATTTGGGTCCAAGTTGGGGTTCAGATCCAAAAAAATGCCTTATGTCAATAAAGGTCCTCACGATGACAGAAACACAAATGTATGTATGTGTGTGAGCGTGCTCCTCCTTTACAACATGTTTCCTATATGTAAGCCTTTCCTTTGCCCTTTTTCTGTGAGCTGATGGGTTTCCTAAGAGCCCCCCTGGTGAGTTCTTCTCAGCAGCTCTTTGTGTTTTGGGGAAATTGGAAGAGACCTCCTGCTTTTAGAATACACTCATGAGATCTTCCACTCTGCCTGCCTGTCTCATCCTGACACACACACATACACACGTTCCTTCAGGAACAGTAATTCCCATATAATCTCATATGTTATCCTGGTGCAGAAGGAAGTTTGGGACTCCTGTCAAGAATAGTGACAGTATTAGTGACTTCAGAAACTGTATATATACATATATATGAAAGTAATCTCTGATGAAAATTTTTCTACTAAAGTTGTCACCTGTTGTGTACTTTCTAGATCTTTATGCGAAGGATATAATTCTGTTTTGCTTTCTTCTTTTTCTGCTCTCTAGACCCTAAACGTTGGAATATTAAAGAATAACAGGTTCTTATAGTCTTTTTTCTGATGGACCGTTGCTGTACCAGCTGTGAAAATAATGAGCCTTGCTCTCTTGTTGGATTTTTTTCTTTTTCTTTTTAATTGCCCTCTCTACTATTAACAAAAGCAACCACAGTGGGAATTTTACTTTAAAGTGTGTCATCATTTCATACTCGTTCAGCACTTGTTAATGCTACTGTCTCAGAGCCAAATCCGGTTACAAAGAAGGCCGTCTTAGGCCCTATGTTTTACAATGAATCCAATTCTGAAAAGAACTGAAAACTCAATGCTGCTAAATAGTTATAGCTTCCTCTGATGGTCCTTGCTGATGTGAAGTGGGACACAATTTGCTCTTAAACCTTTCATCAAATATTTGGAATACCAGCAATGATTGCACATAACTGTTTTTCAAGGTGAGATTATGATTCCACATTTGCTGTCAAACAGTGTGTCCTTTTCCACCAGCATGAACATTTGGCATGATCCACGTTGAGTCAATAGTGTTACCGCAGAGGTGCATTTTCTCTGGGGGCCATATTCTCTCTTTCTCCTCTCTCTCTGCTCTCTCCTGCACTCTTCACCCTCTCCAATTAGGGGAGCTCCAGCTGTGTACCAGTCAGGATCAGAGGCTCCTTCTATTAGCCAAATCCATTTGTGTAGCGATTGAATCACTCCCCAATCTTCTCCTTTCGTCCCCCAGCCCCCAAGTACACATGTATATATCTAAGCTTTCACGAGTTCCCCCCGCGCACACATCAGCCTTTCTGACAGTTCTACAAACCTCAGCTCTGATGAAATAAAAACAGAAAATATGTCGACCCCAGCCAACCATGGGGATGACCCAGAGAAAACACATATGTTTTTAAAAATGTATTCGGACTAGAATTGATTGATGCTGCTTCAATTATTGCTGTATACTTGCCTGTGAAAAATAAATAAATTGATTTTCAACACAAGTCTAAGTAAAAATAACTACCATAATGAATTCCTGTTGTACCGGGGAAAAAACACAACAAACAAAAAAAAAACAGTATACTAAATATATGTTTTCATAAGGAAAATAAAGTAAAAGCAGATTGTAACATGATCTACTGGGAGATGTTACCCTTGCACAGAATCAATAGAACTACATAGAAATAAAGAAGGGGAAAACAGTACAAACAAAAAAAAAAATCTAAACTCAAACAAATCTTCTGTTTACTTGCATGGCTGATGGTTTTTTCCTTGTCCTTGATAGATTTTCCCATTTATTCCAGAAGGTGGCACAATTGTGTAGGAACTGGACACAGGCCAGACATTCACCATGGTGCTATTGATGTGCTATTAAAAGCCTGTTACTGAGGTCCTGTTCCTCAGACAGTCATATAAAACAGTACCTCCATCTTTGTTCACTGTATGTTAAGAGACCTCTTGACCTTTTGCCCATAAGATGGTGAAAACAAGTTGTCAAAATTTCACGGCCTTTTTCTTTTACAAACGAAGAAGAAAAAAAGAAAAAAAAAACGATTGCAGACAAAAAATAGAGCCTCAGATGAGGAGTATGTGGCCATTCCACACAGTCACATAATTCAAACCCACCAAGGGCAAGTCTTTTGTAAATCCATTCCTTTATTGAGTGTACTTTCATGGCTTCCGCTTGCTCTCACCACATTCTGTGTCTGTCCAACACAACACCCTTGCTTTTTTTCTGTCTCTGTCCTTCTGGCCACTTCTGAATTACTGGTATCAGCATCTTTAAATGGCTGTGAATTTCAGCCAAGCATGAAGTTAAGTTAATTCAGGATATTTGATGCATATGTTGCAACAATTTACAAATTAACCAAGAACACATTAACCTAATCTTATAAAATCAGGTAACCTGAGGCAGATCATCTGTTTCGGTAGAAGTCATTGATACTGGTTTTTGGGTTAAAGCTGCAGTTTTACTCTCTCATATAATTGAATGTTTCCCATGAGCGGCACAGTTTTTACATTCTGCTTATTTGCTCTCACTTTTTGACTTGAATGAGACAGAAACTACTGAAAAATTACAGCTCAGCTGATTCTGCTTTCAGGGCATTTGCATATTGTTTATGACTTCCACTGGCAAGGACTTCCACTGCAATGAATAGTTTTACTGAGAATTCTAAAAGCTTGAATAAGGGCAACTTGAAGACATTTCACCTCTCATCTGAAAGGTTTCCACAGTTCTCTCAGTTTGGTTTACTGAGGGTTGATGTAGGGTCAGACCATATGATAAAGAAAAAGTCATATATTAGTATGAATCCAAACCAGAGCAGAATTAAACCACATTTATAATTCAACCATACACTCCTGCAATAAGTTGATTCATGAACTTTATCATAATGGTACAGTAGTCATACTAAAGTATGACATGACATGAAATGAAATGAACAAGTCCATCTATGCAATTAATTACTCCTTATTGTAATGATTAGCTATGATTGCAGACCTGTTCTCTGAGAAACAATAAGCTGTTTAATTACACTGGTAGTCAAATGTATCAGGAGTTTTCAAAGTTTTAAGACAATTAGCATCCCTTCAGATAAAGTTTGGTTAAAAACCATTGTTTCATTTGGGTAAAATCCGAGATTATGATAGGGGTGTTTAATTCCTCACACACTTACCAAAGAACCAAATTAACAACATAGAAAACATAGAAACAGAAGAAAGTAGTGAAAATCCTCCAGAAATAATATATCTGAGCACTTCAACTTTACAAACACACAAGTAATTTGTATAATATACTACACTAGTGTAATATTTCCTCATCTCCATTGACCGAGCCTCCTGTGTTGCAGCACAGAATCACATGCATTAACATTATCCATGCATCTCATTTTCCTAAACATTCGTATATTTTAAGTCATCAGAACTCAGTGATAAGATTTATTTTGAACCAAAATGTTTAAGACATTGCTTTATGGTTATAATATCAAAATTATAACAAATCATATCAAATCATGATAAGTTTTGCATACAGAAGCAGGCAGCAGAGATAGCAAAATCAGGTTTCGCTTTCATATTTTCCAAAATATACAGATACCCAAACTGTGCTCAAACAAACGGATAAGTGGGGGTCATCGTAAGCGCAGATGTGCAGGCTGTTATATGTTCATGGTGATGATGCTGAACAGAATGACATTATAGTCAGAAGTGTTTAAAACAGTGACACTCCCCCAACCCAAAACATTTATATGAAACAAAATCAGTAAATACTTAACTGAATTTTTACACTTTTCATATAATAACTAAGATGGAGCATTATGGATTTGGTGAGCTTGATGTTTTATTTCAGATATTAAATATATTTGAAATATATCAATCTATTCAACAACATTTGAATATTTGGATCGAAATATACACTATGAAGAAGAAAAAATATACACTATAGGGAAGCAACCTCCTATTCAGTGAGAAAATGCACCATTCTGCTCACAACATCTGATCTCCAGTGGGTCTGAAGTGCTGTTTTGAAGTCCCAGACCTTGGACTTCTAAACAGCACTTTTAATGAGCACATATGAAAACATATCAGGAGGAACGGGACCACCTCAGCAGTTATTTGTCCCTTAGAAACTCATCTGGGTTCTATGAAATTGTACACTGCAAAGTTTTTGCTATGAAAAAACCTCTCATAGCTTAAATATGCGCAAACTGTGACTTTGCAACTTTTTCCTGATTTAGTAAATGGACATGTTAATCTGACTCCACCCTCTGTACTTTGGTGCTGTTTACGCTGCTCTGTTTAGTACTTCTAATACTAGGTGAAGGTCGGTGAAAAAAATCTTTAAAAAGTTGGATGCAATTGGAAATATTAGAATGGTGATGAATTCCCTTACTTTCACCTCCTTCAATATTAGAAATGTAATGGCTCGCTAAACTCCGACTCTTTTCCACCTACGCTTAATTTAACGTTTAGCACTAAAATACAACTTTTTACAATACAACCATTTTCAATTACGACCACTAGACGTAGTATCATTACATATATTAATCCATATTAGTAGGTCGGATTGGTCTGCATGACCATGTTAAGAGACCATGTATTTGGGAAGTCTTGATTTAAATGACAGAATGATGTGACTGAGTTGAAAATCATTACCACACAAGCACAGAGTGCCTTGATCATTTGTAACATTAAATCATGTATTAATCAACAAAAACATGTATTTTTGTGCCTTTTGTTTGGTGTCACCAAAACAGCTGTCAAATGTAAGAATTTCATCGAATATATGAAGAAAAATATGGAGGACTTGGGGTATTTTCTTGTTCAATGTACAACAAAAGCTTTTGTACCACACCACAAAAAAACACCCCTGAATGTGCACTTGTGGGTTCCTAAACTAATATTTTTCTACATTCTGAACAACCAGGAAAGAGATGAATTTGGAAGTTAAGACTTCAAAGCATTCATAGGGGGTCATGCTTCCAATTTCTTTTTCAATTTAATTTTCCTGCCCATTATTTAATCCACTGGGAGACGTCTCTGCTCCTCTTGGTGACATGAATTTAAGAAAAACATCTGTGGCTAAAAGACTGGGCAAGGTGTTCTGCATGGGTATCCGTGTGTGTTTGCTTGAGGGGGCATACTTGACCTCCTCCTTCTCGAGGAGCGATGGAGGAGAGGATGGAGAGCTTTTCAGGGCTGATTTTTATTTCCTCTTGTGGTGGTGGTGCTGAACGGCTGTGGCTCACAGCTCCGTGGGGACAGAACAGTGAATAAATGTTCGTGTGAAGTATTTGATTCTCCTTTCTTTGAAACAAACAACTTTTTCAGGTTTTTCAGGGCTTTTTTTATGCCTTACAGTATATATAGCTTCAACAAATGCGTTGAATTAAAGTCAAAATAAAAACCAACAACTAGGCGCAAAAACAACATAAGAGCATAATAATTGACTTGGAATGGAATGTGTGGTGACAAATACATTGTTTGTATGAAATCCTTCACTTTTGACCTCTACATATTCACATAGATGGTAATTATATTACCGTTGCCACATGACAGCTATAATTTTCTTGCCAAGAGAACACTGTGAGGAATTGCTGAAAAATGGAAGTTAATTTAGGATAGTGTCTTACTGCTTTTCATGGTAACTGTAGTTTGCTTTACATTAAAGTCAAAGTCAAAGTCAAATTTATTTGTATAGCGCATTTCATGTACAAAACAATTCAAAGTGCTTTACATAGAATAAAAGCATTGCAGCAGGGAGCGGAAAAAGCATTAAAAATATGTAAAAGAATATAAATAGAAAGAAATAAATAATAATTAAAATGAATAAAAACAAGCAACAGTCTCGATAAGTTAAAAGATACTGTGCAGATTTCATGCATAGACACATGAGAAAAGAAATGTTTTTAACCTTGATTTAAAAATGTCTACATTTAGTGACAGTTTAATCTCCACTGGCAGTTTGTTCCACAAGTTTGCAGCATAACAGCTAAATACTGCTTCTCCATGTTTAGTCTGGACTCTGGACTGAACTAGCTAACCTGAGTCCTTGGATCACATGTTCAGAGATATGTGATATGTGATATTTTGGGCAGAAACCGTTCTGGGATTTGTAAAGGCTTTTTAAATGAATGCATGGATGAGTTACTCCTGGTCTTTTTGGGAGAGAAAACCTTTAATTCTGTTGATGTTTCTGAGTTGGTAAAAAGCTGCCTTGGTGAGAGCTTTGATGTGGTTGCTGAAAGTCAGATCTGAGTCTATCAACACTCCAAGGTTACGAACTTGGTCAGTGATTGTAAGGGCCCGAGTCTCAAGATATTTACCAATGCTGACCCTCTTCTCGTTCCTAATAAACAGAATGATCTCAGTTTTGTCTTTATTTAATTGTGGAAAATTCTCTCTCATCCAAGTATTTATTTCCTCCAGACACTGACACAATACGTCTGCTGGGGTGCAGAGACACATAAAGTTGTGTATCGTCTGCATAACTGTGATAATTGATGTTAAAGTTCTGCAATATCTGACCCAAAGGGAGCATATACAAGTTAAACAGAAGAGGTCCAAGAATTGACCCCTGGGGGATTCCACAAGTCATGGCCACTCGCTCAGATTCATAGCTGCCAATTGTAACAAAATAACTCTGGCCTTCTAAATAGGACCTGAACCAGTTAAGGACCGCTCCAGAAAGTCCAACCCAGTTTTCCAGCCTGTGCAACAGGATTCTGTGATCTACAGTATTAAACGCAGCACTGAGATCCAACAGAAACAGGACTGAAACATAACCAGAATCAGTACTCAAAACCTAATGTTGTTTAACACTTTGACCAAAGCTGTTTCAGTGCTGTAAATTGAAAGATTAAGATTAAGATCAGCTTTATTGTCATACATACATGCATACACATGAAATTTGTCCTCCACTTTTAACCCATCCAGGTTGGCACCTGTTGACACACACATGCACAGGATCACACACTCATAGAGTTAGATGCCATACACTGGAGCAGTGGGCAGCCATTCACAGTGCCTGGGGGACCTTGCTCAAGGGCATCTCCACCGTGACAAGGACTGCCACCCCTCCAGCTGTCAGTTTCACCAATTTTTTTTTTTAGTAAACAAAAACAGACAAGGATTGAAACAGATTCAACCTAATCCTGGCAATTTTCTTAGAAACTGACATTATATGAATAGAATCATAATGAATTGGATTGAATTGAATTGTATCTAATTAGACTTGTGTTGAACTTATTTCAACTCGAGATTACTTTAATATCAAAATTCTTAATTTGTCACTCCAAAAACCGGTCTTGGTTTTTATTCTTCATTTATTTTAAATTTATGGGTATCTATGGAAAAAAATGGATAAAAGCAGCAGATTATTCTCCGTAAACGAACATGTTAGTAGATACTGTAAAAAACTAAATAATACTCAGTTACCAAGTACTGTTTTCTAAAAAAAAGTTACATAAAAAAAGATTAGTTGAAGTTCTGTAAAATAGCTGTAAAGTACTGTCATCCTTGCTGCCAGTGAAATGTTATCTTACAATTAAATCCTGTACAGATGCTTATATTAACTCTGTTGAATAATTTTGATAATAAAAGATTTGAATGATCACATAATTATATCTGTATATCAATTTGGCCAAGGCAAAGCCTTGCATATAGAACTAATCACTTTTCTTATTTCAGACCTTCTTTAATTAACCTCTGTAATTTCTTAGACGTAAAACTTGATCAAACTGTCAGGTATCTCCAAGGTCAAAAGTTGTCTGGATACTTTACATTCCCTCAATAAAACCCTCCACCAAAGAAGAACTATCTTTCACCGTCTTAGAACTTTGAATCAACTTGGTTTTGTCTTCACTGTGTCTCATCACTCTCAAGATGATAGTGCTGATTGTGATTTGTATTTTCAAAGCTGGGGCGGGAAAGCGAGTGGGTGTTCGGGGGGGTGTGGGTGTTTGCAGCAGAAAAAGACAATACAATTAAATGATTAATGCACAGCAGGGACACTGACAATTAAAACTATTATAGAAATTAAAATGGCATTATGTCACAGTGGAAAGCTGATGATACCCGTGCCGTCTTTTTAAAAGCAATTTTCATAATTCCAATAATTGAAATTACTGCATATTCATTCATTTACTGGGTGAGGAGGGCTAAGAGCGGCTACTAATGAAAAGCAATCATTAGCATCCAAACAAAGTAATTGGGTAGTCTTTTATCCTTGGAGATAGGTGATAAGGCACAATCACCCCCGTCACCCCCCTCCATCAAAATGCAAAAGCAAGTAATTAAAGATGAGACCAGCGCTGCTGCTGTGCTGTACACCTCTGAAAACAGCACTGATTGCCTTGATTAAAGGCCTTACTGTACCCTCTGATTTTGTTTATGGATACTCTGACATTCATGGAGAATAGAAGGGGCAGATGGGTGTGGGCTATGAACTTGTTTTGGATATGGCTAATAAAATTCACAATGATGGGAAATTCTTGGAGATTTTCATATATTCTGTACCCCACGATGACACCTAAGGATCCCCTTCTGGTCTGTGATGGAGCTTGAAATCACAACTAAATCCACATTTAGCTCACTTAGATATCAGCTCCTTGTACATTCTTAAGTTAATGGAAAATAGTGCTGGTGTGCGTGTGTGTGTGTATGCGTGTGTGTGTATGCGTGTGTGTGTGTGTGTGTGTGTGTGTGTGTGTGTGACAATTACCAACCTGCTCCAGAGGACAGGGCAGGAAGAAAAGGGAAGATGGGTGAAGGTGGAGAGGTGAGCCGGAGAAGAAGAGAGAGGTTGAAGTGAGAGGAAGATGGGCACATGAAGAGTCTTGAGAAAAAGAGCTCCTTCTCACTTGTCTCTCTGGAGGGCACACCATTCTCTCTCCCTTTTCTTGGCCACCTCCTCTGTGGCTTTCAGGGCGCTTCTTCGCACTTTGTCAGCCCCCCTTCTCCCTTCTTTTCCACCATCCTTGGAGTGCGTCATTAGGCCCTCCTGGAGGGGAGTCAAGAATATAATGCGAGAAAGGCCACCTCCTAAAAAAAGAGCACAGTGGAACCTTTCTACTTGTGCTATCCCCTTATTAACAACCTCCTCTGCTCTATGCCTGCTGCAAACTTCAATCTCACCTCTCGCCCTGTCTTCCTCTCTAGTATTGGGTAGAGTATGTATGTACCCCCTCGGTGGTCAGGGATGGAGTCCATTTCTTGCTAATGCAGCAGAGAGTTGACATATTGTGACCTTTTCCCATCCCCTAATACTACCACTTCCTTTGAGATGGACTGATGAGACAATAACAAAGGGAGCTGGAGGGAAGAGAAACTCTTCTGATAGCCTTGGGCCTTAAGCCCACCATTCCATTTTGCAGCTTGTAAAAGTAGGGCTTTTCATCTCAAAAGATCAACACATTTCTCTCCTGCAGACACCTTCACTATTTCTCTCTCCCATTTTCATTCTCTCCCCTGCGTCTCAACACCTCACTCATTCTTACTCTTTGGCAAATGGGAAAACTGTCCTTGGTTAGATTCTGTTTTACAAAGGAATCAATTCTCTTTTGTACACACTTGATCTGACCCTGTGACAGGCATTAAGTGTCTTCTGCCTGAAACAGAGGCCTTGTGTTCTGTGTGCTGATGGACGCAGCCCATTATCACACACACAAGGGCGAGCACACCCATGTCCACATGGTCCTGCATGCAGACACACAGTCACAGACACACAAGTATGGATTCATGGACACATTGCACTGAATACACATACCACTTAAATGTATACCCACGCGTGTGACCACACATACACATACAGACTCACACACTCTCAGACCGTGTGGCCTGTGAAATGATGAGCTGAATAATAGTGAGGGCTGTTTGTGATTGAGGTGTAACACTATGAGATGTGTTGCTGAGCCCAGACTAATGGCTTTGACAGGAGCAGCTAAAGGGTTGAAGAGGTCATAAGAACGAAATGCTCCTGACTGAAAATAACTGAATTGCGAAAAAGTGTGAGGTTGTGGTGATTAGACATTAAATACAAGACCAAAGCTAAGATATGAGGTTATTTTTATGGGCACCACACACACAGCTCTGGGCAACATCTTAGCAACTTAATTCCTCTTAGAATACTTCTGGTGGATTTTTATCCTGAAGTGTGCATGGCTGGGGCACAAAAAGAAAGCCACTTTGTCCCCCAAAAAGAACATTGCTATTGTTTATTTGAGATGTTTATGATTTTGGTATGTTCTGCCTACCTTTTTGGCAATAGGTCACTAACATGATTAGATATTTTAAAAAACGAGCACAGTAGAGAGGCAGAGTCCATCTGAGCCTGTGTCGTGATCACACAGCCCTCACAAATGCACGTCTATGTGATCTAACTTCCCTCTGCCGCATGGGGGCACCAATCAAAATATGTGGAGCAACTTGCACTGTAGGCCTCTTTCCTTTGTTAGTTCGTGCCCCTGCAAAAGAGGCCATTTTGGAGAGAGAACATGGATTAAAACCGAATGCTTAAAAATATGGATTAGCATCAGATAACTTTGATTAAACATGATGACTTTGTTTCAAGCAATCTGAAATAAAGTTGATCAAAGTAAGATTTAATTATCATGTGTCTTGTTTCTTTGTTTTTGTTTCAAGCTCCTTCTTTTTCATGGTGACCTCTGATGATAAATTGTATACCAGCTTTCCACCAATCACAATTTGACCGACACGTAGCGTCATTGCATTGCATTGGCTCTGTGCTGTCGGCTTTTTGAAGGACTGCACCCAAGTCTATTTACATTGGTCAATTAACCACAACCTTCACTCAATTAGGGATGACATTGACACAGACCGGTACATCCATGCAACAGTAAACCAAGCTTCAAAAGGTATGGGCAAAGGTTCAGCAATCTGCAAGATAGTGCATCTACAAATTCTGCAATTTCAGGATAATGCTTCTCAATGTAAAATAGTGAAGACTTTATTCCATCATTATATATATATATATATTGTTATATATTCCATGCTGTATATTCCATGATGTTTATGT
The DNA here is from genome assembly GCF_036924035.1 of Leuresthes tenuis. Classification (NCBI taxonomy): domain Eukaryota; kingdom Metazoa; phylum Chordata; class Actinopteri; order Atheriniformes; family Atherinopsidae; genus Leuresthes; species Leuresthes tenuis. The sequence goes on from NW_027325369.1 coordinate 16,019,271, forward strand.
TTATGTTTATGTATTTAGCAGACGCTTTTATCCAAAGCGACTTACAAATGAAGATATAACAAGCTATATAAAAGCTAACAATAAACTAAATAGAAGGAACCCACTATGTCAGAGGTGACAGAGTAGAGATAGGGTGTAGGCATAGAATTTTGATGTTTATGCATTTAGCAGACGCTTTTATCCAAAGCAACTTACAGGTAGGCATGTAGGGTAAGGGGGTCTTGCCTCAGGACCCCTACTGGAGGTAGTACCTTTGAACTTGGGATTTGAACTCAGGTCTCCCACATGGAAGGTGGCAATCATAGCACTGCACTATCCAGTCCCATAGAAAGAAGTGCAGAAAGATAAAGTGCAGAGATAGAGGGGGTAGGTGAGTACAAGGTAAGTGCTAGGATAGGAGATGCTCTCTGAAGAGCTGGGTTTTCAAGAGCTTCTTGAAGATAGACAGGGACGCCCCTGTTCTGGTAGCGCTCGGTAGGTCATTCCACCATCATGGGACGACACATGAAAAGAGTTTGGATCGTCTTAGGCGTGGTGTAGGCACTGCTAGACGACAATCCTGGGACCAACGGAGGGACCGAGTTGTGACATAAGCCTTTGCAAGAGCATTCAAGTAGATGGGAGCCGTTCCATTAAGCACTTTGTAGGCTAACATCAGTGACTTGAATTTGATGCGGGCGGCCAAGGGCAGCCAGTGGAGTTCAATGAACAGAGGGGTGATGTGTGCTCTTTTAGGCTGATCGAAGACCAGACGCGCCGCCGCGTTCTGGATCATCTGCAGAGGTTTCACAGCACAGGCTGGGAGACCAGTTAGGAGAGCATTGCAGTAGTCAAGGCGGGAGATGAACATGGCCTGCATAATCTTCAATACATGACATGATCAAAAGTTTCCAAGAATCTGAAGACATCTCTGTGCTCAAGGAACATTAGATAGATGGTCATGTGCTTCAGGCCCTCAGGCAGCACTGTATTAAAAACAGACATGATTCTGTCACAGGAATCACTGCATGGGCTCAGGAACACTTCTAGAAATCACTGTCTGTGAACACAGTTCGCCGTGCCATCCACAACTGCAGATTAAAGCTGTATAATGCAAAGAATAAGCCATATTGAACATGATTCAGAAACACTGCCTTGTTTTCGGGACCAAAGTTCATTCAAAATGTTCTGTGGCCAGACAACTTTCAATTTGAAATCCTTTTTGGAAATCATGTATCCTGTGTCCTCCAGACTAAAGAGGAGAGGGATCACCCAGCTTTGTACCGGCTCTTAGTACAAAAGCCTGCATCCCTGATGGTATGTGGGCGCGTTAGTGCCAATGGAACTGACGACCTTCACATCTTGAAAGGGACCAACAATGCTGAAAGGTTTTTAGAGGTTTGCAGGTTTTAGAGCAACTTGCTGGTTGCCTTTTTACTAGAAGGCCTTGCTATTTCAACAAGATAATGCTAATCCGCATATCATTGGTTTCTATTTTTATTTAGAATTCACACAGTGTCCAAATCTTTATATAATCGGGGCTGTAGGTTTAGCTTAAACATCTACCTTAGAGAAAAAAAACAAATGAATATATTACGTTTGGTTATATACACAAACTGCCATAAGGTGCACATGTTCATCTGCTGATTGATTTGTATATTCATATTTTAAATATAGGATAAGATTACAAATCATTTCATCTTACACCTTCCAGAAGTTTCTGTCTTTAGGACTACACATCACAGTGATGGTAGACAAAACACTGTCTGCCCTGATTTCATACCCCAGAAAAGAATATGGACCTCCATCACTTGTTCTCATCCTCACTCTCTTCTCTACCTGTCTTTCTCAATGCTCTTTAATTGTCTGTGATTTCTCTCTTGTTGGTGTGTCTGATACAAAAAACCCAGCAGTCTTGAAAAGGCAAAAAAAAATGAGAAAAGAGGCTGAGAAAAAAGAAGAGAGAGGGGAGACGAAAGAATGTGTTTGATTAGCTTGAGTTTGCTCAAGCTCAAGTTTGCTATTGTGTGCCTCGTGGATGTGCGAATGTTACAGTGACCAGAGAGGCTGAGAAAAGACCGACATGGGAAACATGCACACTGACATTTCTTAATCAAATATGGCAATCAGGGGCCAACCAACAGCATACCATTTGCAATCCCTTTTAATTCATAATCAAAAGCTGAGCAAATGAGGGAGAAATTGAGAAAGATTGAAAGAGGGGGGAGAACCAGGGATAAGGAAAGAGAGAGAGAGAGAGAGATGCAGGTCATTACTTTTTTTTTTACTGGCCCGATGAGAGCAATGTAGAATTAATCAGAGGCCATTAGGCTGTATTTACTTAGCACGGCAGGGGCTCTGATCTCTCTCCCTCCTTTTCTGGAAACGAACCCTGATATAATCCTACTCTGCCCCAACCCTGTAACAGAAGATGGAGAAGGGCTAAGAATAAGGGTATAACGAGATCGATCCCATACGCAACGCTGTGTGTGTATGAGAGCGTGTATGTGAGCTTGTGTCTGTATTCTGGGACATTATGTTGCATCATGTGGGTGTTGTATGCACTGTGGTGGTGCAGAGAGGAGAGGAGCTGGAGAGATGCTCTTAAATCAGAGTGTGTAATCCCCTGTGGGGTCAGCCTATGGCCTCTGATGTTGACTCACAACTCAGGCTATCACACATCTCTCCCTCTCTTTCCTAATGCACTGCTGCCATTACTCAGCCAGGTCCTGCCAGTACCAAAATCTCTGTAATAATGGGCCTGTGTCCCCGAAAGTATCTTGGTCCCAAGTTGCTGCAATTTTAGGAAAATCAAACCTCTCTAAAAGGGCACATTTTGGTTGCAGTTCATGGATTTTTTTTATGGCTATTAAGCATGATAAGCTATAAAGATTAACATGTTAGTTGCATCCTGCTGATGTATGAAGTAAGTGCAGTGTAAGTGTAGTGTAATAAGTAATGATGCTACTAAAGTACTTACAACGTGGAATAACCTATGGTATTGTATTACTATTGTCTTGTTAATTATTGCATCAGAATGTACATATTTAATGTCACAGCTTTAAAAAAGTAAAATACATTCATAAAGCCTTGAGATTTAAATGGATAGCAGAATCAAGTTTAATGTATGGCTAAAATGCTTAATATAAAGGCCTTTGCACACCAAGTCCATATTTGTCATTCAGTATTGTTGCATGTTCAAAATGAAAAACAATTTTTCTTGAGAAACTGGCGTCTTCTCATGATATCCCAGATAAAAGTGATTGCTGAAGAAGAGGTCCTTCCTTTTTCGTATTGTGGATGTCCACCGCAGTATTGGTTGCATTTTTGTTTGCATTTTTGTCATTTGTTTTCCGTCAAGGTAATGCCTTTATTTTCTGATTATGACATCATCATCTTCTATTGTATAATAACCAATAGGGGTATAACCTATTCCACCACCCTCTGGATACACTGTGCAGTCTAGTTTATCAGTCTCAGGAAACACGTCTGATTCACATTTCTTTTTTTCTAGCTTTTCAAAAGATTGCTTAGCTAATTAATGGAAACCCTAGCTATGACTTAAGCACCAACCATTTCATGACAATGTAAATAATACAACTATATGGTATTGCATTTATCTCTAGAACTAGTGCTGTCTACCACAAAATGAAATAAAAAATGTCAAAATTCTTGAGGAAAATTCTCAAGGGGAAAAACAAAGGGTGGAGTTTTGTACACCTGTTGGAGATTCAAGGGATACCCATGCAAATAAATTAACTTTAGGTTGCATTTGCATGCTAACACAAAAAAATAGAGATGTAAAAGAATGCATATGAAAAATGCAGATATAGCGTGCAAAGGCCATAATATTATCCAAAGTCAGCTGCAAATTTGGTTAACAAATCTCTTAAGATTCATCATCACAAGCGACCCCTGACACAATACAATACTGACAACAATGGATGGTATCCACTGAAACACTGTTAAGTTAAGTAATCAATGATGTATGCCATTGTAAATGTTTACACATATTGCTCAGCAAACAAAAAGCTGCCCTTTAATAACCAGTAATTGCTCTTTCATGATAAACAAATTTAATAAATGACTTATAAAACATTTCTAAAGCACATTACAACCGATAATGTTATTGTGAAATGTGCCTGATTAGAAACTTTTACATTCTTCCAGTGCTTTGAAAAAACAGTGCAGTTTTCTTTAGTTACTTTGCCACGTGACCTCCTGAAATTGCAACGTTAGGGTCAGCTTTCAGGGATCATTGAGGTTAATTCTCCAAAGGAGACACCACATCAAAGTCCCTTGCACTGACTGACCACGCCATTACAGCACAAACCTTTTTAAACTACTGATAGTGAGACAAAGAGGGCTGCAGCATACTTTCTTTGGGCGATATAAGCAAACATCAAATGATGTTTACTTAAGATTAACAGAGACTTCCCACCAAAGGAGGCTGTCGCAGAAAGAAAAAGAGCCAGCAGAAAAGAGAAATAATGGAAAGAACAAAAGGAAGGCAATTCAACACTCTAGTCATTTAGCCTTCATTGTTGTTTATATGTTTGTTGGGTGTGCCAGAGGAGTGGAGGAATGCTGTGCTTAAAAGTGAATAATTTGCCCAGGATCTGAATGACTCATGCAGACACAACTCTACGTCCACACAAAGGCAGGTGAAAACAACTCTAATGGATAAATGATCAATCAAGAAGAATGGAAGAGTGTCACATATCATGGAATTCAAGATTCAAGGTTTTGATTGTGTTTGGAAATCAATGCTGCAAAAAAGTCTTGAGCTGAAGTTGCACGCTGAAGTTATAAAATGCTGTATTCATTCGATTCTTCAACTCATGTCAAAATACCATAAAAATAGTACTGACAATACACCAAGCAAATAAAAACACTAAGCACAGAACAATAGTCTGAATGAACGTTTGTTTTCAGTTTCAAAAAATCTTTCCTGAAATAAAACTGAAATACTAAGAGGAGATAAAATAATATTGGGAAACAGTTGTACTCACATCTTAAATTGCCTTTTCTTTATGTCATCTTTGGAGAGATGAAAACAAGTCGTATGCACAACATGGATAATCATATTCAAAGAATGTTGGGTCAGCAGATCAGATATTGACACAGCTAGCAAAAAAAAAAGAGGTAAAACTTATTTTTGGAGTCAGGTTCTTGCACATGTAAATGCATTTTTAATCGCCTTTCATTGCTTTCAGCCAACAAAACCTTTTAGCATGTCAGCACGTGAGCACATAGAAGAGAATAAAATTAGCTGGTCTTGATAACACTTTAAGTTAGCAGACACGCCATTTTTGGTGTGCAGAGAATGAACTGACCTTTTTCATGCAGGGAGAATTTGATTTATATGGGTTTTTTTAAAAAAAACATTGTTTCACCTGTTGACATATGTACTGTATATGTTGTGCCAAAGCTATGCAAAGTCCACCCACATAGTCTCAATGTTTGCATATCTGATAGGTGTGGTTGTATAAGTGAGCTGTAGTCTCCACACCTTTAATTCACTAAAGTTTACCATCTAAGTCCCCAGCAAACAGAGCCAGACGTCTGTCTCCGCCACACAGACACCACTGCAGCCGTACAGTAAAAGACACCCCAACAACTGCAGCTGATTCCTCCTGGAACGTGTAATTTTCTCATTTAGCTCACAAGCGTTTGGCCCGACACCAATTAGCAGAGGGCCCTGACCTCAGATGTCTGTATACCATGAGACATGGTGCTGCGCACCTCAATCAGTCGCTCACATCCTCTTTTCTATTTTGCCGCCATCAAATCATTGCCATTTACATAATTCAAACCTAAGATTTGGAGGTTTGTTTTAACCCCTCTCTTACTCTGAGAGTATGATTATATGTCGGCTTCACCTTTATAAAAATAGGAGAACAGGCTGTCTTTCTCTCCCATCTACATATCATCTTTCAAGAACCCCTGTTTTACATAGTCTCAGTGACTGTTGTTATGCTTTGTTATAGACATGTTACACACATCATAGTCTGATCAGTACACATTAGTAAATTGAATAGCAAGCGTTAGTGGATGAAAATGCGTGCCTCTGACTGTATCTATCTGCTCTTATGTTAAGCAAAAATGCAGATAAACACCTATTTTTAATTTTGTCTGGTCATGTTATGCAATACCAAATCCCACCATAGGGGGGTGGGGTCACACCAAAGAGATAGCTCTGTCACCCATGCTTTCTTAATATGAAAGAGCAGTGAATGTCAATGAGGAGGGAGTAATTGGCTTTGGGGTTATCTAAATGTAATGGTAAGATAACACCAGGCAGAATCAGTGCCTTTTTAGTCTGGTGATGAAGATGAGTATTGATATTCTAATTCCTCTTAAAGATCATGGCTTTCTCGCTGAAAAACTCCATGTGATCTTAGAGTTGTGGCATGAAACTGCACTAAGCTACAATCAGATGAAGATTGGGTGAGCCTCTCTTATTTTAGAAATGTGCATTTCATTGACTACCTTTATGTCTGATTTGTGTCCTGAGACATTTATTCTGATTTAATTTCATGGCGTTTGCAGTGATGTCTACAGGCTTGTGATATCTATTTTCGTGAGTTGATATTTACATAAGAACACATATTCATGTGGATGCAAGTGTGCGTCTGTATCTGGGTCCATTTGCACGTGCGTATGTGTTCATGTGTAAGTGTGCAGCATGCACATGTCTCTCCTCCTTGACGTTGTCTGTGCACCCCACCAGGCAGCTCTTGGCCTCCTCCTTTCTTTGCTAAGAAACCATCCATTCTGTGTGAGTAATCAGAGCTGTGCCTCCAGGAGCCCAGCCAAGCCTCTCATCCTTGGGCTGCTCAAGAGCTGCTTTAATTAACCATCATACCACAGATGGGATCGATTTTTTTTTTCTTATTCTCCCCACCCCACTCACCCCCTCTATCTCACTCCCTCTCTCCCCTCTATCTCTGCTGCCTCTCTCTTGCACCCTTCTCTCCCATACACAAGCCCTATAATTGCACTGGAACAGTGCCAGCCGCCAGTCAGGCCCCAGACTGCAGGCCTCTCCTCTCCTTCTGTTCTCCTCCTCAGCCCCTGGCCTCACCTGCTCAATACCTTATTAGTGTCAGGATCTGTAGAGAGTCATTGCGGATTAACTAAAGAGATGTGAGATTGATTTCTGCCCCTGCAGATAAAATTGAAGTTTTCTTTCTCTGTATGCGCACATTTGTGCATGCGTGTGTGTCAATGAGTTACAGAGAGAAAAAGTAAAAACAGAATGTAGGAAAGAGGGTTCCGAAAAAGAGAAAACCCATGTTTGAACACCTTGTCTACTGCCTAGCAGTAACATATACGATGCATGTGTATGTTGTGTGTGTGTTTGTGCATCACTGTTCTCTAGTATGTATGAGGGTTTTTGAAATGAGGGTTTGCTAATTTGCTATTGGAAGACCCACTTTAGCCTCTGCCTCTCTTGCAACAAATTAATACCCCCCCCCCCCTTGCTTTACTTTCATTGGTTTTCATGAGGCGCTATGAAGGCACTAGACAGACTCATATTGCTCTGAGTCACATTGTATTAAAAGGAAAGCTTCTCTGACCATACACATGTATGCACACACTTAGAAAAAAAAACATACGTGGAACACCCTCCTCCACAAAAAACCTTAACATACAATCTCAGGTTCTTATCTGCTGTGGTAATAGTCGCAAGAAATTACCTCCTCTGGAAAATATGTTCACAAAAATAGTGCCCTATTGATTATTCATGGCTGAGGGATGGCTATATGTATGTGTCAAAGAGGGAGCCAGTTGAGCGAGAGATTAACATCTATTTCAGAGGTGGGTGAATTTGTAGTGGAGGATAGGTGGTGGGGGCAGACATGTTGTGTCGGTGGGTGGGGTGGGGTGGGGGGGTTGTCTCCTCAGGATTGTGCTGTAATCACAGGCCTCCGTATACATGGCACATCTCAAGAGTGGTGTCAGCTGGGCTCTCTTCTGTTTGCTAATAGCAGGGGGTCAGAACTCTCTCACAAAGAGGTGCGTTTGATCCCCAGGTACAGGCCGCAGAGGGAAGAAGATGACACTACTAAATGCTCACAGGTCGCACTGCAGCTTATCTTTCGTCCGATGCCTGTGCGTGTGCATCTTTGACATCTTAATACTAGTTATGTTTTGCAAACATTTCAAGCTCGAAAAAATGTGCATGTTGGGAGAATTGAAACAATAGAAAAAATATGGTAACACTAATAAAATAAAGCATGCATCAGACAAAACCATCTATTCTAACTAGCTTATATCAGCCAAAGAAACTTTTTGAACAAATCAGCCCTGCTCTTGTTGTTGTGTAATGGCAGGTGCATTTCCTTTGTGTGTTACAGCTGCTGATTTGTAGTGTGTTGTGCTAGTTCGTTTGTATGGAAGCCGTTGTTGAGGCGGTTGTGTAGCGGTCCGTGGGTCCCAGGGCCCAGCTGCCAGAGTGAGGCAGAAGAGTCAGACATCATTGTGGTGTGATTTCCTCCTCTCCTTGCAGATGGAGTGTTTTTGTCAGAGCGAGGGCCACAGTGATTGCCTCTTCGCCACCGGTGTCAGCTCAGGATAATACTGCAGCCGTTTCCCCACAGGAACAAAACAGGATCAGCACAATCCATTTTCTTTTTCGCCGCCAAAATGGAATAATTTGAAAGAGACAATCCCTGGTTGTCTCCAAAGCCCAGGAAAAATCAAAAGATGGCCATTACGGCAAAAATTGTGAAAGAGGTGTCCCACCTTTCCCCTTGGCTCTTCCAAATACCAGGTCCAGCTCTGACTAACAAGCAAAGCCACAAATAGGCAATGACTGTAGATGAGGAGCAAAGCTAGCAATCTTAAAAGAAAGAGCATTAAAGCAACACATGAAAGAGGCGTACACACAGACTACAGATAAGGAAGCAGTGAGTGTAGTCGCCTGTATGGCCTCTCATATTAGCTGCCACCTTCAGATCTATACACGCAAAATATATTGGGTTTTATCTACGAATCCATACATGTGCTGCAATCCAAATTCTATGTCAGCCTGCCCTTTACAATACTAATGACACTTCAGCAAAGTATGGTGGCTGAGAGAGGGCGGGAGCCGGGAGGCTTTCCCTCAGAAAGAGCTGAGAGCATCTTATTGGGAAAAGGGGCTAAGAGTGTTGTTGTTGTGATGTCTGACTCCATATTCTTGGGTCATAGATATTCAAGAACCACACCTCCACTTCTGCTCTCTTCCTGTTGCCATAGCACATCAGTCAGGACACGCAGTTCTGTACTCAGCCCCCTACAAATGAATATCTGTGTTGAGAGAACGGTGTGACGGGTCTTGAGCATGATGGCCTGATGTGTAATAAAGACCGGGAGAGGCAAGAGAACACTCCTGAAAGGCACTTCTTCCACGCATTATGGTGCAACAGAAATGATCAAAAGCTTCCTATCTAGACTTATCTGCAGTTGTGTATGTGCGCATTTAAGAGAAATAACTCTCCAGATATTTTTCAAGAACTTGCCATGACACAGTACAGGTTTGAAGCTCTGCTATGCACAGGTGCTTGAAGGACAATATCGAAGTAGTAGTCTATTATTGTACAGTGTGAATGAATGAAGAGTGATTGAGTGCACTACTCCACACCACCTATATAAAGCAGAAGTATTGCAATGTGAGGGCCAGAGAGGGAGAGGGTGAGAGAGCTCTAGAGGCCTAAATGAGGTGAAGGGAAGTGGAAGTGTCCAGTAGGGGGTATGTTGCTGTGGGAGGAGAGAGAGAGAGAGAGGGGGGTGGGGGGTGGGAGGAGGGCTTGCTCGACGCAGCTCCAGGGCCAATGCATGAGGGTTTGGGGCTAAGTGTCTCATCAGCATCCAGCTCAGGTGCTGCCAGGGCCCACGCACTAACTATGCCCTGACTTGATTGTAATTGCCTGAATTCAACTCCCGCTGCTCCCTCCTGGCAATATCACAGGAACATTTAACTCCAGAGAGCCTGGAGACCGTGCAGCAGGGCCACAGAGCGCAGCTGACTGCCTCTTGTTGAAGCCTGTGGGCTGCAGGGGGATCCTCTCTCTGGCTGACTGCATTGTGGGGGAGGGTCACAGGTGCATGTACCCCCCCCCTTTTTCTGGGTGTTTGTGAACATGAAACAAGTGTGACTGCGTTTGTATATACTTTGACAGTGATGGCATGAGCATGATCAAGGTATTTGCTGTTTTTAATGCTGGCTTGCAGGGAACGGACAATGAATGGACATGACCATTACACCAAAAGTCATACAAGAAAGATTTTAGCTTCTGTTCAAATTTTAGCTGTGTAAGCAATGGGTTTTAAAGCAATACAAAAAAAAACCTAAAAAATGTAACATCATCTCGAAAATGTCCACGAAATCAGACCAGTAATAACCATCCTGCTTTCTGTTAGTCCTTGTTTATCATGTCCAATTCAAAAGCAAAGAATACACTTGATTGCTTCATATTGCCACCCACAATATCTTCTATTTTGCACACAGTGGTGTTGCCGCATGCTGTAGTTATGCTTGTTGGTTGAAAATAGTTGACAGAATTACGATGAAAAGAAGCCCCAGACCTCAATCAATAATTTTTACTAATAACTTTTGTTTCACCTAACAGTGAATAAAAATTTTGCTCAAATATCAAATATCTAATTATAGAAGATTTAATCAGCTTGAATTTGAACTAATTTGCTAGTGACATTTGTGGCTGACAAGGGCATGAATGAAGTCCTTCCCTCACACACAGATGAAAGCCCTTATTCATACAAATTATGGGCAGAAATAGATTTTCCAGTGGTAATACGTAATCTATGTTTCCCAGTTGGCCAGCTTTGGAAATTGCAGCAGGGTTAACTTAAAAAAGTTAGCCTGTGGTGCTCCTCATCCTGTGATAATAGGCCTGTCAGTAATGAAGAACAGGCTTGTTGCCAACAGGTGGTCTCTTTATAAGACCAGAGCCACAGCACTCAGGATAGGGGGGGGAGAGAAACTGCCATGGCAAAATGTGTCAGAATCTAATGTTCTGCAGAGTGAAAAGCCTGTTTTCTGTCTTTTGTTCCCAGCTAGAGATTCAGCCTTGTTCCTCATTGTTCGGGGCACAAACGAGCAACAGTCTTTTTTGACACGGAGCCACAGATGAATAAAGACTGGAGCTGACTAGTCACAGGAAAGAGCTTTCTTTCTGGAGGGCTTGGAGCCCATTAAGAGTTTGTGAGATATGAATGGATATGAATCCTCTCCTTCGACCCCACAAAAAATACAACTGGACCTGCAGATGACAAGAAACACCTCTGTGTCTTTTTACTGTGGTTCCCAAGAACATTTCAAGACATGAAGTGAAAGAAGGGCTGATTGACAGGCAGGAATTACATCGAGTCAATAAGGAAGTGGCTCATTGTGGATTTGAAAGGATACACTATGCCCATCCAACCCTAGAGGTCTAACCACTGATACTAATGTCCACATATTGACTTTATGATATAGGCTGTACTGAAAGAATCTGGGCAACTGCAGTGGTTACAAACCACATTATTGTGAGGTAAACTTAACATTTTAGTTCAATTCATCACAGGAAACCTTGCACATTTTGTATCAAAGTAATAGGATAAAGATAATGAAATATTTCGTAAGCCACTTCATGCAGACTCCAGTCAGCACGTTCAGCTCAATGGGCAGATGATGGGTGGATCCCAGCAAAAGCAGCACACAAAATACAAGCTTTTGTCCAACTCCATAATCCATTTGTTACACTCAGACCAATTTGTCCTCATTAACCCTCATAAGGGCACTGTGTCTGAGACAAAAGCTCCCAGTGAACAATGAGAATACCCCACCCTCCCCACGTCCACATCACCACTGCTCAAGTGCTCCCCTTCCCAGCACATTGTGGCCCCTTGTTGCCCAGAGGGTTCCAGTCTATGAGCAAGAGATAGACGGACCCCAACAAGTAGGGTACACCTGAAAGAAGGGGTGAAAGGAAATGTCCTCATTTCCGCCTCAAGAATGAAATATCTTCCAAAAAACCCACAATGCAGCAGGCCCCTTGTATTCAGGTCACTCCATCAATCAACTCTGAAATGAATCTTGACAGAAAGCATAAAGAGCAATGGCAAAGAAAAAGAAGGGGAGTTACAGTAATTTCCAAAAACGTGAGAAAGTTGGACTCGTTTGTACTTGTCAGTTTGTCACACCTGCAGCGAAATATATGTAAAAATAGCATAGTTAGCCCATCTCTGCTTTCAGCTGGTCAAACATGAGGGATGAGGTAGCAGTTTTAGAACCCTTTTAGTTAGCAAATACTCAGACTTATCATGTCAATTTCTATTTGTTGTTGGTGGGCGGTTTTTCTTTTTAAACTTGGCTCGGACAGCGTTGAATCTAATAATCAAATACACTCACAAACACATTTTGCTGTTACATGTACTTCTTACGCCACCTTCATCTTAGAGGCAACTATTGTACTATTAAACAATCGTGGCTGGTGGTCACATAAAAATGATTTCCTTAGTTAATATAAAAAAATATCACAAGTCCAAGGTAATATTTAATATCTTATTTCCTAGGACCTTGAACATAGAAAGGAAAATTTCAAAGCAGCAGATCATTCATAACCACACGACTGACTTTGCTTTAAAACCTCTGATCCCCTTAAAGCTCTCTGGGTAAGATGTTACATAAAGATACATTTAAAAGATTAAACCAGTGGTTTCTGTTATTGTTGTAAGACAGTGAGTAGATGAGATTGCACTTCAGATTGTTGTGTACCATTAAGAGTTTCACAAAATATACTTTTTCCTTCCAAACGGCCTCGGTCAGTTCGTTACAAACCAAAATGGTAACCTTTCAATCCATTGCCTTATGTCATTAGAGGGGAACAATCCCTTGGTCAGGAGCCACTTAAGTGAATTACCTAATTAAATATAAGCTGGCTAAACTAAGCTCCATCTACACTATTATCAATAATCTAATAATGTCATTCTATCACGCAAACAGACGGCAGGACTTTTGGGGTATTTATTCTGTGGATATGTTTTGATGATCAGAACTAAGATTCTGAAACAAGAACTTACTTATAAAGATATTTGAAAAAGAAGTTGTCATGCAAAAGGACTTAGAATTTAAAGCACATGACAAAAATGAAACTGTAAAATGTGACTAAGCTCATATCTAATACAATAGTCCTGTAGTCTACCCATAAGAGGGAATAAAATGAGTGATTATCACTGCTCAGTTAAAGCTTTATAGGCAAAAGCTCTTTCATGAACATGTCACAGTGTCAAACGCAGCAGCGTCCCATTTAATGCTGGTTTGTTGGGTCTCCAGTATGTTTTCCAAACAGAGTTGCAGTAATCAGGTCATTTGTTATAATGACAACCATTAGGGGTGATCATCGTCACACAGCAGTCGGGAAGATAAATCAGGTGCTCTTTCGGAGATTCATCTCAGTTACACACATGCACACTGACAGACAAATGCACACTCACCTTCCCATCATTACCGAAACCTAAATGATCAAAGGTCTCATATGAAATCATTATATAAAGCTTTTCCTGAACTATTTAAAGGTGAGGCTGAGTTTGTTGTAGTGTCTATTTCAACTGAGCTGGCTACTTAATGTGCAACAAGTGATAAATAATGAAAACTAAAAGCAAAACGTCACCTGTAACAGTCCTTCTAAGATAAAGTGCATCACAGCATTACCATACATTTCAAATTCATCACTAGTCACAGAATGAGAAGACATTTAAAGACATTGGATGCTGTGACTCTTTCACAATTGATTGACACGGTTTAAACTAAGGACTGTTAGGTAATCAAAAAGGGTTAAAGACAGTGTTACATTTAACAGTTAATACATCTAAGCCATGATTAAATTACAAGTCCAAATTTTCACAAAGAAAAAAAAACACCTTTATTTACAGAACAACATTTCATTTAACTATAAAAACATTCAGGGAGTAAATGTTTTTTATTTTGATATCCTCATAACGAAATGGCCACATTTAAAGTGTTTGTATCTTTAATAAGGTTGAACCAAATGATCTTAAGGCTCAGTTGTTATCATTGGTTATAGGGACATTGGTTGTATTATTGATAATGCATGTAACTGTTTTCCATATCAAAAATCTATGTGTTGGGCAAATCTAAACTAACTCAAATCTAACTAGTCTAAACTGTGACCTGTGTGCTGGCAAAATATAATTGTGTTGTTAACTGTGGAGCTACTTTTACATTCTGTGGGTGCCTCCTTTATTACATCAACACTTATAATGATATCTTGGACAGCCTTGTTTTTTTAATGACATAAATGGTAAGTATAGTATGGCGCGAGGAGTAATAAAACACTTATGATACACAATGAATGCAGAGTTTGTGTGCATGTATCACAGTGGACAATCTGTTCCATATCCAGGCCCAAATTCATTCACCCTCTTCAGCAGAGCCGCTTTCACTGCGCTGATCTTCTCATCTAGTTCCGTCAGAGTGCAGGCCTGAAGGACGTGGAGAAAAAGAAAATGATGTTTATAGGCTGTGAATGGAGGCTGACCTCCATTTACAAAGTACTGTGAAAGGAAGCAAACAAAAAAAAAGGACTAACCTGAGCCGGGGATGTCTTTGGTCGCTTGTGCAGGTGACTCTACAAAAGAAGCACACGTAAGGCCTTTGAGCGATTTCTGAACAGGATCTATCTTTGAGAAGCACATTGGGGCTCGAACCTGCATATCTCTGACACAATGCAATGGAACAAAGTTTTACAAAGTAAAAACTTATGCTTCTGATTTCCAAATATGTGCTTAATGGAACAACAACAAAAAAAGTATTCTTAAAAGCAAAGATTGAGAAAAGAACTGCTTTCACAATTTTATTTATTTATTTTTTTTACAGAAATCAGGGTTTCTTAATGGGATTTTCCTTTTATTGGATGGTTTGAATATAAAAAACGATAAACATTCAACTAAAGTCCTTGGTTAAATTTGAAAAAATACATATAAAAGACATTCTCCACTGCTCCAAGCACAATGTTAGGTATCTTCGATTGTAAATGTAAAACCGAGTGGAACTGCTGAGGGAGCCTCCTTTCCTGTCAGCATTATGAGTTTGTTCTTAAAATCATGGTCCAACTTTGTGCAGCTATTCAGCGAGCACTGAAGTACAGCAAAAAATAAATCAATTAAAAAAAGAAAAAAAGAAAGGGGGGGGGGGGGTAGGACTCCAAATATAAAAAGACCCCATCCCCATCAGCTTATTCAAAGACACTCAACATCTCCTGCTCTGCTCACACAAACATGCAGCGAGTCAAAAGCTGATGGAGAGCAGCACTCACAGAAGCAGCATGCTGCGCTGAGAACCAACACGATGAAGAGACATGCAGCATCTCAAGCACACTTGGATAACAAACAGACTGGACTCCTCCAACTTAAGACATTAGGTTAAATGTGACTGCTGCTCTCTCCCAGGTTTAAATGTTAAGTCCAATAAATTACAGACAGCCACATACCACATGAGCCGTCTGCTGTGACCTAAATGTTGAAGTAAACGCAACCTTACGGGCTGTATTCCCATTTCGTATCAGTTTAACTGTGACTCGAGGAGTGAAGCGTGTTGAAATTAGAGTAAAGACAAAGCCTGCCACAGCATGATTCCATACTGTGAAAATATGGTCCTGTCAGGATGCACGTTTAGGGGTTTTTGTTCTCTTCTGAGGTAAAAGTCCTCAGCTGAAATGTTGCAGTGACAGACCTTTTAGAATTGGAAGTGGCGTGTGACTTTGCTGATGTTTTCGAGCCTCTGGGTTATATTTGGAACGTGGATTCGTCTATGCAGGAGGATATTTGCGTTGCTATGTCTGAGATTGTGCAATGGAGACCCAGACGGGTCTCAAACGATGACATTTCTTTCCAGAGATTATAGAGCAAAAGAATAGGTCAAAATTTGGGCTCACATTCACGTCTCCATTTGGAATAAACAGACTCAGGCCCTGCCACTGGCCTCGTAAAGGGGCGGTTCAGTTGTGAAATCCATGTGACATGTATTATCTTGGAACAGTCGCACTATGTTGCCGTGATGACGTGATATGAAGCTGATTCTGTAAACTCGCCACGTTTGGTAAAATCCTCCATGACAAAGTCATGACCAACTCAAAAGGAAAACACAAAAATCGGTAAATTTGTATCCCTTTTGCAAAGCTGTGCGGCCTGCTTAGTGATGCTAAAAATTAATCAAGTGCCCTCCATGTATCCATTCTCAAGCCGTTGGACTCACCGTGGACTGAAAGTACTCGGGCGAGAGTCCCTCTAGTTCCAAGATACGATCCTCCAGCTTCTTGAGTCTCTGATAGATACTCAATGGGACTGGCCCCACTGTGGTAGAAAAACAATGGTTGAACAGCAGCCAACACACTTAAAAAACAAGGGAATAATCATTTCAAAAGATAGGAATCGAGACGACGTCTAAACCTAAATCAACAATATAGTGCCATCACATTTACATTCTATGTAAATACTTCGGGATTGAAAGGTAGAAGCATTGACATTTTTCTGTCAAATCTTTTTAAACTCTCAGTCTACAACAGCGTCACACACAATAATCATCGTAGGATGTGTTTTTTTTCTGCTTCTCTCACCTGACGGGAGTTTCAGGTGAGTCTCGACGTTCAGAAGTCGCTCCTCTATGGCTGCATTTCCACAGTCTCTTGCTATGGTCCCCCTCTGCTGCTCCCCAGGCTCTCCCTGCCCCCCCCCACTACGAGTCTGGGGCCCGTAAGTGTTGATTACCCGTGTGACTGCTCGGGCAGGGAACATAAACTGAGGCTAGAACTCAGAAATAACCACCCACTTTTACACAACATGTCAGTGTATAAAGGATGCCTTAACATAGCAGGTCACACAAGATTTAGCGATTATACATCCATGCTGCTTGTGCTTTCTTCATTGGTGTATATGGTTTTATGAATAATGAAAGCTTACAACTTTCTTTTCCATTAACAACACAATAACTAACGTTTCTTTTAAAAAAAAACATGCTTTAAAAAGGTTTGCTGGTCTGTGACTGCAATGAAACGGCACATTTTCTTACCTTTCACGTGGCTTTTAAAACCTGGGTAAGGAGTGAACACTGCATCTGTTCTGGCACAGCTGTTCTCTACGGAGGATCAAATTACATAAAACTGCAATTAGAATTTCAAATGCTAATAGAAAAAAAAATGCACATATATCACACTTGAACTGCAGCTTTTCTTCTCCTCTGATTTCTATGACTGGTGTCTCACACGCGCTTTAAATTTCAAAAAGGTCCTCGGTCTCATGTTTTTCTGGACTGAGCAGCGTGTGTTTTGAGGCCGAGTGTGTTAGCTACTTCAGCCCCACTCTTGGAGCAGTTCAGCCTGACCTCTCGCCTGTGGAAATCAGCTCTCTCCCAAACATTGGCAATCTGTGTGCAGGCTCCCTCTCCACCCTGCCCCCCAACCTCTCTCCCATTCTCACCCTGATTGCAGTCGATCACGTTGCAGAACTCGCGCACATTGTTTTCATTGATCTCCATCTGCTTGCGTTCCATAAATGCAGATATTCTTCGCTCAATCTGGGGTTACAACAAAGACACAGCACATATAATAAAACACAATGGATTGATGAGCCACTGATAGGTGTGAGGAATGCAGTGTTAGGCCTGCTTAATATTGGTGTTCTGGGGTAAACACAGGGCAGTGATTTATATTACATAAAAGGAGAAATGCAGTGTAAGTCACTATTCTAGGGAGCCAAAAAAGTAGAATTGCTTGCCATCGTCACATGACAGAATATGAATGCTGTTTGCTTGGCTACCAAAATAAATGCACAACAAAATGGGGGCTCTTGTCCTTCATCCACATGCAATCTCAGAGTAATGAGCATCCACTTCATAATCCATCAAGGACCTGGCCCTCTCTCAAAACCCTCCAGCAATGTGGTCTGTTCTACCCCACCACAGCACTAAAGGACCCCCTCATCCTCTGCCGAACCCGGCCTATCAGATCTCCATCAGCCATTTGCTTTACGTCATGTGCACATCCTTGGGAGCAATTACTTATGATTATTAATTTGCTTGATGGATTGCAAAGAGGGCTGTAAAATGTCACGGCCAGAACAGCTGACAGATCTGCTAACGGAGACCCACCTCTGACTTCCCGGCTCTTATCTGAACCATGATGTCATCAGCCGGTGTCATCTCCGCAGTCTCCGAGCCGTGACGATGGCGCTCAGGCAAGGCAGCTGTGTGCTCTTTGACCAAGGATGATGTGACAGCCTCATCTGATGTGTTGTCCTTGACCAAAGTCTTACTTTCAGCATCCGCCAGTGACTTTAAGCCTTCTGAAACAGCCTACTCAAACCATTGAAGAAGAAAATCAAAGACCCAGTGCAACAAGCTAAATGATTACGATGCAGTGCTTCATAATTTCAAATAATGATGTCATCAATTAAAAAACTATTTGTGCAAAGCCTTTTAATCACAACACAGCAAAGAGATTAAATTTAACAAGTGTCAGAAAAAAATTGAGCTGACCCCTTTTACCTGTAATTTAATGATATGCTCCTTCAAAAAGCTGTAAACATGGGCAGCTGGAGCTGATGGAGGGTTCATGGCACTGGGGTTGACTTCAATTCTCAAAGCGGCATCACCTAATCTCAGCTTCATTTATAAAACATGACAATGTTAGTTTTCAAACAACAAAGCATGATACCATGACAAAGTGCTCATTTGCCAAATAAATTTAAGCTTTCTCATTTATCAGTAAATAAGCGGACATTATTTCAAGCATTTTGATGATCAGATAGACTTAATATTTAAGTTAGTCTAAAGAAATTAATGATTTTTATTTTACCTGCTTCTGTAAGGTTTAAATGAAAATGAAAGTGTGCTTCACTTTTAACTTATTGTGATGTACATATAATACATTCGAGTTTGCATTGTTGATAAAATAATTTAGAACACTGAATTTGAAAGAGGTGGTGCCAGAGATACTTATATCAATGCTTCAGATATTGTTCATGAATTGGGGAAGATGGAGGAAATGTAAAGAAATAAATACATTTGAGCGATCCAGAAATGCGGTGTAAACAGTGCCAACACTCATTACTGTATATTTTATTCCAGCTACGCTACACGAAAAGCAGGACCACCTACTGTGTATGCGAAATAACACAAAGAAGGCGTCTTGTTACTTAAGCATTTATTACAAAGTTAGTCTAAAACACAACTTAAAGAATAAGCAACTGACGGGATAGCAATGGCGATAAAGCCTAAATTAAATTGACATTTAGCTTAAACTGATGTAAAAAAGTGCGTCGTGCCCCGTCTAAACACACGTCAAAGTGCAAGGAGTCAGAAATGCCGACAGAAACCCATGCGCGGTAATTTTGCTTCAACTCATTTGTCAAAAACATGACCTATGACTAATGAGTAAGTTGCCACTAAATGAACTGTGGGTATCTAGAAGGCAGACATGCTAATGCAGCAGGCTGCTAAAAATATTAGCATGTAGCCAACAAACAACCTGGACTGAAAGACACTATGTCCGGAGCGACGCAGCTTAAACAATCCAAACCAACCTCTTTCCCGAAATCTGCAAGCAGCCTTAGTATCACAAATATGCAGTCCCTGTAGCTAGACATTTTAGTGGATTCACTGGGAGGAGCATCGTTTTCACTTAGCTTCGCTGTCTCCGCCATTGTCGTTCAGAACACGGTGCGGTGATTGGTTGGGATGCACCGGTTACGTCCACGCGGAAAAAAAAACTAGAGGCAGTACGACGCATGCGCGCGCACACACTCACACTCTCCATAGTAGTTCAGAATCTAAAGAAGTACGTACACTTAATTCTTGTGAGCCCATCATAAAGATGTTATTTGCTGGTACGTTACATTATTACTTAAAATTACTTATTTAGAATAACCTCTTTTTTTGCATTCCAAGGTATTATAGGATTATTTTTATTATAATTAGAATATGATTCTATTAAAAAAAATGCTACTTGTTATTAGTCTTTCCCTGGGATTTCCACACCTAACAAAAAAAAACACTCCACACATTTCGTTTTGCTTGTTTTTTGGTTGGAAGGTAGGTGGTTAGCCAGTAGTATGATCATTTTGGAAGACACATGTTGATCTTCAGTAGATAATCAGTAGAACAATAGAAAAGCATTCATACAAACATTGTGGTTCAAAATTAATGTAAAACTGTGAAAAAAACAATACTAAAGTGGTTTGAACTCACAATAAACATAATAAACATAAACATCTTTATTTTCATCACCCTAGAATATGTTTTCATGATCAGATATTCTCTTTTAAAGTTGGTTTTGTTGCATAAATAACTTTCTTGAGATGCAGAATCAAATGTTGCAGATTGTATTGATATACTTGGAGATTTTTACAGAAAAGATGCCACTTTGTTCTCAATAGAAGTTGAAAAAAAGACTTACCGGCATTGAAATTCCTTACAAATACACATGGCTCATACTTGGCTTTTAGCAACTCGTGACATACAAGATGATTGATGCTCCTATGAGTAAATTTAAATTTGTCTCTGTTTACATAAGCAAGCAGAACTTTGAGCAGCTGTTTAGGATTTTATATGCTTTCTATCTATCGTCAAATTAACTACTTGGCTACTTGTTGACGGGACTGAGTAAAAAGGGTAGCTGTATTTAACTGTATTCTCCATCACTTACTTTTCAAACAGAAGAAAGAATGGCCGCTCAATTATAAGAACATTGTCCCTCTGACCATGGTGGACTGTGTGGTAGGGCACTGGGATGGGAACCTGGCTACAAGGGCGGATTTTTCTGAGTTGAGTGACTGTGGGAAAATCTCCCTCCTCTATT
This sequence comes from Leuresthes tenuis, assembly GCF_036924035.1. Classification (NCBI taxonomy): domain Eukaryota; kingdom Metazoa; phylum Chordata; class Actinopteri; order Atheriniformes; family Atherinopsidae; genus Leuresthes; species Leuresthes tenuis. The sequence goes on from NW_027325369.1 coordinate 16,040,111, forward strand.
CAGACATTTTTCCCTTCTTTTCATATAATGAGGAGAGGGACTGATGAAGGGAACAACAGAAAAAGAACAATTACAGGCAAAGAGACGGCACAACCACTCAAAACTCAATAATGCTCTTTAGAAGGGTTAATCATTTTAGGAAGGGGTCTGAAGACAAGCCTTTTTAGTTTAATTCATCTGTGGGGTGATATTTTTTCCTCCTAAAACAGGAAGGAGACTGTAACACTTGACATGGTTTGACATGCTGAGCAGTTGCTGAATGTTCCCACACAGCAAGGAGCTCTGAAATTAAAAAACTGCTCATTTAATTTGCCTGGCTCAAGAACTGTGATTTTTTTTCTCCCCATTCAGTGTGCAAGAGTTGTGATTTAAAGTGCGTCTATGGACTAAAACACTTGACACTTTTTGCTTATATTTAACATTTTAAACCAAATTGCTGATATTCACATGCTTCAGCTTTCATTTAATGTTTCTATGTGGTTTTGGTCTTTAAATATTTAGGAAAAATATTTGGAAAATATATTTGCACAGACTATATTTATATAATTACTATACTATACTATACTACACTATGACATACTATGATTGATTTTCATTTGAAATGTGAAAACATTTCCCCCCATTTTCAATCTAAAGGTTTTATGTAACAGGAATAAGAACTTTATGATCCTTGCCAGGCCTCGAAATTACAACCTCAGGATAGCAACACATTACATTTCATACAGTGTCAATATTAATTTACATAAACTAAGCCAAAATGCAAAAGCAGTATGATAAGAACTAAGGCCACCTTTACAGCGCCAATAGAAATTATGAGGGTAAGTAGCAGCTGGTGCTGCTAATCAAATGCACTTGATTAATTGATCATAAGCAAGCGTGAGCACCTCTATAAAAGCAGAAGTTTTTGCAGTTTGCTGGTCTGGAGCATTCAGGTGTTTGTTTACACAGTGAAAGAGGAAGTACATCAGCAATGATCTTAGAAAATAATTTGTTGCTGCCCATTAATCTGGGATGGATTCATCATTCCACAATAAAAAAGATTATTGACAAGTGAAAGCCATTCAAGATGGCTGCCAATCTTCTGGAGAGTGGGCGTCCCATTTACCTCAAGGTCAAACCACGCAATGCTTAAAGAAACTGCAAAAACCCAAAAAGTACATCTCAGACACTACAAGCCCACTTAGCATATTGAATGTTTTAGTCCATGACAGTAAAATTATAAAAAGTCTGAACAAGCATGGCTAGTTTGGAAGGGCTTCCAGGACAAAGATTCCGCTCTCTAAAAAGAACATGACAGCACAGTTTAGGATTGCAAATTTGCATCTGAGCAATCTACAAGTATTCTGATGACAGATGAAACCAAAGTGGAGATGTTATGTCATAATGGATCGCATCGTGTTTGAAGAAAATGAAACAAAGAATGTCAGCAGAAACACCTCATACAAGCATGTCAAGCATGGTGATGAAGAGCTGATATTTTGGGCTTGTTTCACAGCTACTAAACCTGAATACCTTGCAGGAATTGAGTGCACCATGAACTCCTATATATAGCAAAGTAATCTTGAGTCAAATGTGAGGCCATCTGTCTGACAGCTAAAGCTTGATGGGAACTTGGTCTTGCAACAGGACAATGACTCAATGACCAACAAATTCACAAAATAGTGGTTGAAAAAGAAAAGAATCTAGGTGTTGTAATGATCCAGAGCTCAACCTGATTAAAATGCTGTAATCAATTTAATATTGTTTTTAAGTGCTTTAGTCAATGCAGTCAGTTTTACTATTTACTGGTTTTCCCTGACTGTAACCGTATTTTGATTAATGACAAAACATGTTTGGACAGCAATGTCGATAAATTGAAATTTTCTTGGACAATATTAGGTCAGATGAGACTCTTTTCACTTTTTTGAGAAAGTCACAGTCGTGCAGTTACATTTGTGACAGTTTCCCACAATGCAAAATACAAGCATGACACAATTTGCAAAGGAAAATAGAGCCAGGTAGTGTTTTTGGACTTTTACAGTTTTAAGCACGTTACAATTTCACATGATGCAAAAAAATGGGCATCTTGTAGTTTTGAAAGTCAGACATAGATGTAGGTAGGTCCATAAAGCTGCAACAGGATGATTTACCAGGATGACCATTACACATTCTGATGTGAGACTGTATTAAAAAAAAAATAAATGAAAAAATGAAAAATACATTTCAACATAAAAAAAAAATCAACAAATCTGTATAAAAAAGTGGCATTTTAGAAAATACCAAAATCACATTTCAAGAGCAGCATCTCAGAAAACACAACAACAAAAGAAAACATAACAATAGACAATCTGACACATGAGCAGGTTCTGTCCATTCACACATTTGTCAAGTTTTCCGAATGTTGTGCCTAACGTTGTTGTGTTTGCACTTTACTTTTCGGGGACTATCGAAAATATTTCTCGAAATAAGTTGTTTTTTTTCTTCCAAAAAGCAGATTTACAAATGACAATGAACTATTCACAACACATTCATGTTCAAATCGTACCTTTAATATCAAGAACTGTTTAAAGTCTTTGAAACGTTTCTCGGTCCTCTCCACTCCTGAACTGCGATTTTCTTCATTGGTTCACAAGAATGTGGACAGGGTGGTGGTGGTGGAGGGATGTGAGTGAAGAGGGCTTGTTGTTGCCTCTTGCTTCAGTCACATCAGCCACCTGCAGGAAAGTAAAAAGGTCTGCTTTTGAGCCTGTGTGCTCCACAGTGGCAGATGATGTTGACAGAGCATGAGACAGAGTAAAGGCCAGACAGGAGGGTCAGGGGAAAGACGGAGCACAATACAGAGAGACAAGTGGATTGCGGTTGGAAGCTTTTGTCTCATTTTACTCAGAGAGGGATAATTAAATGTATTCCTTTCTTGTAGGCTTGAGACTGAGCTTCCTACTGACTGGCAGATTGTTTGGACTCACTGCTTTTGAATAATCATCATAAAAAAAATATCACAGTGCAGCAAATTGTTAATTTCACTATAGTTTGATAAGACCACGGGACTGATTTTTGTCAGATTTTACTTTCACACAGTGATGCTTGTTAACATGTTCCTAGTGACAGGATCTCCAACGTGATTACAAATCATCCTGAGAAAAGTGTGAATGTTATTTCTAATATTCATGGTAACTGTTATGGCTATTGAAATATTTTACTCAAAATAAAAAAAAAAAAACTGCTAATTTATAGATAGTACAAGAGGGAAAGTCAGGAGTCTTCGATAGTCATAAATTGTCCGGCTACCATGGAAGTTGGTTCTTATTTCTGTGTCATGTACCTTTTTAAATACCGTAGTTGTTTGGGTCATAACAGTAAAGAGCTCACAAGTCATGAAAACCATTAGAAATTCCTTTGGGAAAGGAATACCTTCTTGAAATCTAATGGAAATCCAGATTTCTAATAGATGACAAAATATATGCTAATAATAGCTACAAAAAACAAAGTACAGCTGAATTTGTACTTTGGAATTGGTTTGGCTTCAACACTCTGGCTATGGGCAAGCTAAAGTTTGACAGGCTGCTGGTGCTAAATGACAGTTTTACTGCTGTCTATCAGTAGGTGATATGGCTTTTTTAATTTTTTTTTCTAAAACCATAAACAGCATGTGAATAATGAATGTAACCCCTATTGCATCACACACTGGTTTATGGATCACCATGTCAATCTCCTGAGTATTCTATTAGGCTAATTTAAGATGAACTGCACCTCCAGTAAGTAATACTTAAAAAGGCAGCAGTAGCACCAGATGAGAAAGGGCTCAACCAGAGCCGAACAGTTTCCTCACAGCATTCAGTCTGCACAGGGAGTCACAGAAGCACTTATAGATGGTTATATCTCATTCAATTGCATGGAAATAATGCAAGTATTGCCCAAGTACTGCCTGGCAAAATAACCCAAATCCTGATGAATGGAGGAGGACATGCCTAGGAGGCAAAGTAGAAACAAAATGGAGCGAAAGGAGAAGGAAGATTAAACTATTTTTCCCCTTGATCGTAATGGGAAGTGTGACATCACTGGCAGAGAAAATGGATGGGCTTAGAACCCTGACAGGCACGCAGCAGGAATGTTGAGAGGGCAATACTATTTGTTTCAGCAAGACATGGCTGCAGAAATGACTGTTAACTCCTTGCTTCAGCTTTCAGACTCTACATGCAGACAGAGAAAAAACAGTAAAGGATGAAGGATTGCAATGCTTGATAACAATAGATAGTGTAATACTGGATGTGTCGCTGAAAAGTGTCCGCACTCTGGAACCGTTAGCTTCTATCCACGTTGTCTACTGAGAGAGTTCACCTTTGTTATCTGTTATCTGCTTGGTGTGTATGACACTATTAAGCTTTCACAAAAATGACACCGCAATCCATTCATGGTGATCTCTGAAGATTTCAACCACACTTTTCTGCTACATTTCAGCTTAAGTATTTCAACTGATATTTATTTTGATTCAAATGAACCATGAAAATAGCATAACTACAATCAAAACTCCATTTAAGATAAATCTGAATCATATCATTTCGCAGCTGTATAAAAATGCGCTGAGCTCACCTGTCTCACTCATAAACAGACTGAAAAATATTTGAATAAAGGAAAGAAATACAAGACACCGGCTTTTACTTGATGGTCAGAATGTCCGCAAGGACTTCTTTTTTCATTGCCTTGAAATAACTTGCAACGGTGACCTTCTGTTCTTCAAAGTACCACGCCTACAAGTGGCTGGAAGGACATGCAACCTATATGAGCACTTCTACATCAAAGCTGATGTCATTCTCAAGCCCTGTGTTTTTCAAACCACAAATTCTGGTTGCATGCAAACAAGGCAACTTACAATGACAAAACTTTTTCACTTACTAGTTGGGTTGAGACAGCAACATTACTTGCTTAGAGTTAGAAATCAAAACTACTTGGTTAGGGACAGAAACCAATCATAGTTAGGACTAAAACACGCTATTTTAACATTGCGACCCTTCACCAACCCTTATAACTACTAGAAGTTGCAAACTCTTTGAACGTAATCATTGGCCTATCGACCTGCATGAACGTATATCACAGCCTCGACTATTTTGACATCTGCACATCCCACTTACCAGAAGCTTTTGAGTTAAATGCTTTATAATAAAATCAGTACAACGTTAATACACTATGGTCTCTAACTAAAATATACTGCATGCATCAGTTTAAATGGGATTTTAAAGCATAGAAAAAAATTGTTTAGTTTCTGTATGACATAATTAAGTGCTTCCAGAGCTGCACCCTCTTTGATTTGGTGGAATTTTTGTTTTCTACATTTGCACGATCATAGAGGAAGTCTAAACAATCTAAACAACACGCAATGCGAGGTGATAAACAAAGATTGGCTCTTCTCGGGTCAGGCTCATCTGAAAGAAGACGACTTTTAAATATCCTGCCTTGGTTTCTGAAATCTGAGTTTCACGAGTATAGAGTTGATCCAGCATGATAGAAACAAAACACTTATGGAACAGGAATGCCAATCACAATTCAGCCCCACTCTAAAGCATATACTTCTTTATTATCTTTTGTTACTGTAAATTGATTAATATATTTTTAAATCACTGACATGCTGTCTTTTATAACATATAAATAAATAGTGAAATAGTGAATTAAAATCATGGTGTTGCCAGGTTAAAGTCAGTAATCAATTTAATATTGTTTTTTTAAGTGCTTTAGTACTTAAAAAAAAGTCAGGAGAATAAAAGTCAGACAATAAATGCCTGTAGGAAATTTATAAAAAAATCAATTCGGTGACTGAGATTAAACAAAGGAGCTGGTTTTAGCATGGCAAAACAAAGCAAGCTTGTAAGAAAAATATACTTAGTATTTCACTTTTCACACTGTGGTAAACCGAGGTCTACCAAACTCTAAATGAGTGAATGTGATGAGGAAAACGCCACTCTCAATGTGGCAATGCAACCTCCACTGAAAATTAGGCATGAGTGTAGGCAGGCAGGTTATTGCTTTAAACTACTTCTGATTGTGAAGAGAATTAATGATATGGACAAGGTGCTAAGGATCCTCATGGAGTTATTAACCTGCTTTCACTGTTTCACACTGCTGTTCCAACCAAATGTCCAATAGGCAAGGGGGAGATCCAAGTCTGCAGCACTTGAGCCCCTCCAAGTGAGACCGTTCAATCAGCTTAGTATAGGTTCATGTGCACATATGGGGCCATTCGAGAGGTCTCAGCTTGACATTTGTTCAGATGGTTTTCCATTATACCTGCCTTTGGTTGTCTCTAATCATGTTTTTGAGCTATCTCATATCTCGAGAAGACAACATGAGATGAAACAGCTAGCAAAAACCACAAAGCAAAATTTACAGCACAAGTTGTGAAAGATGGCACTTCCACCTGGGTCCACAGAGTTGCAGCTCTGGAGTTTTGAAATGAGACATTATAAAATCACACAATCTGAGAGATAAGAGAATAGTCAGTTCTGTTTTTTCTTTTCCTTTTTCTTATATGTTTAAAATACTTCTCATTCATGCTGACATACAAACTGAGGTTTATCATATTCACTTTTTACATCAGCAAAAGCAGTTTAACAAAAAAACTTCCTCAAGTCAACCTAGTAGTACCATGATGTAAACACACTCACTTACTAATTAAGTTATCGGTATTTTAAAGTAATGAAGTATCATTGGCAAAGCATACTTGAGCATCAAAACTAAAAGTACTCCCTAGCAGTGTAACATATGTACATGATGATTAATTGTGTAATGTATACATTCAATCTGCAAGTCTTCAAAACTTTATTGCATTAACGCAGACAATAACAGAAGTGATTGGTTGATTTGGTACAGTATGCTCTATACTACTTTGCTCAAATGCAAAACGGAAATGGCTATTGTATCAGGTTTGCTGACAATGCGAATAGAATAGTACATACAAACTCATTTAGTGAGCCTTCTCTATTGTTTGTGGCCAACACTTTTATTAACGCCAGTTTGCTGGTTGCCTTAGCACCATAGAAACACAACAAGTTACGATGACACTTTGTCACTCTCTGGTTGGTTTTAGGCAGTATCATCACGTAGTTAGGGCCAGAAATCAAAACTACTTGGGTAGGATGAGAAAACAATCATGACTTTGGCTTAAATACACTCTTTTTACAATGTGACTGTCTCCAGGAATGCCATTTTAATGATGAATGCATCAGCTTGAATGATGTGGGCGTGTTTTGGGATGGACAGTCACAATTAGCATAGTAGAGCTTTTAGCTGCTTTTCTTAAAGGATGGTGCAGGGCAAAACACAAATATTGTTTTTTTTGTTGACAGAAATACATACAAACCAAATCAGTGCTAATGAGTTATTGGCTGGAAATGTACATAAGCAAGTGTCCGTTGCATGCACCATATGTTACAGTAACTTAAAAGCTGACCACATGTCATTGTTGTGTATTCTCTGTGTATTGCACAGAAAAGTGTATAGGTTACAAGTTAAAACAGGATAAAAACTAAAATCTAACATAATTGTTAGATTTAAGTAATAGAATATGTTATCTATTCATGACATTAATCCTCCATATCTATATTGTCAGGGATAATATCAAGACAATGACTTTTGCATCCTCAGCGTTAGCTACAAATGTAAAGTATGTGTGATGACGTAAAAGTATTAAATTACACAAGAACAAACATGTACTGTATGTAAAACCTCACTTAAGTGTGGTGGAATACAATAGCATTCCACCACTGGTCAGTTTTTGGTAAGGAATGACCAGATAGTCAGTGGCCATTTTTAATCTGCCTACGCTGTCCTTTATTCAGCTGAGACAGTACTCAGTAGAGCCTAAACGACTGCAGTGAAGTGCAGTGAGTCAGAGTGCTCCAATCACTCAGCAGTCTTTCCCTGAGAGGCTGTATGTTGATAGTTTCCTTGTTATTACATCCTCAGTCAGAACCATGGAGACCCATCTGAATCATGGCTGTCTGCCAGTACCGGATATATTGAGTGACACGAGATATTTCTGATGCATGATGATCAACAAGGGACAAATGAAAGTGATGTTGTCATCATGGAGTCACTTTATGAAAAGCAGCTCTGGTTTTATAGAGGCCCTGAAAGTAAAGGCTGCTGTAAATACAGCAGCATTAAACAGAGGTGCAAAAAGTATTCAGGCTCTGTGCTTGTACTTGTACACTTTGATAGTTTATGTAAAACAGATCCATCCCATCATGACATACTTCCAAGATTAAAATCAGAGTGATATATCATAAAGATGAATGGATTTTTTCTGATGAAGTAATACCAGCTCACCTTCACAAGAAAACATTTAACAGGTCTGTTTGTCCACATGTCCAAAGGGTAGTAATATCACAATACTGGTGCACAAATAAGGAGATGTTGTTTTGTATAAGGAAGCATTCAGGTGACATGATGGGAACCTGTTTGCTTGTATTTATCAATATTTAAGCTTAACCATGTGCTGCTTATCCCCAACTTTCTTATTGAAAAAGAAAGGGAAATATTGTCAAACAATATTGATTTGGATATGATTCAAAGCTAATGCTCTGGCATGACAGCAACTGGGTTAACACTACTGTCCACTTCTTCCTTCCCGCTATCTTAAATGCATTTCTGAACATTTTATGTTTGCGCAATATCACATCTATGTCAGTTTCGTCTAATGAAAAACATGTTACAGCATGTTACAGTTTGAAAATGAAAATGGAACAATGTTACATTTCTGGCATCTCAAAATTATAGTAAAATTAAAATATTTTGATTATGCCCTGATACATTTATAGAAACAAAGTATATTTTATAAGCCGATTACTTTAACTGCCCAATTTATAATCTAAGAGTATTGCCCAAACAGATACAGTTAATTTCAACATAATTTATATAAAAACATAGAATGTATGACTGATCAAACAATTATATCTTCTGCTGCTAAGACATACTTTCAGAAATTGTATTAATCATTACCTACCCAACAAATATTTTGGGAAAGCTGTGAAATAGAAAGTAAAAGTAAATCAGCACTTCAAAAGTATCCAGTATCGGTTAAGCAACATCTAGCTCTCTGGATAAATCTAGATAGATATTTAAAAGGCTCTGCATTAAATAATGTTGTTTAATTAAAGTTTGTCTTATGTCTAAAAACATTAGTGTTTCACTTTCCCCCCACGTCCCAACATAATTTATCCAACTTCAGTCTGCAAATCGGTGTCTCAGTGGCCCTGTAAATACATCTTGCCATATAACTCTCCCCTCCCCCTTTCATGTTTGCATCCCAGCCCCCACCTTCAGCTGCACCTGTCACCTGGGGGCCTCTGCCTACATTCAGGATCAATTTACATAACCTCATTTAGCAGTTCACAAATCAGAGCCATTAAGAGCTACTAACAGGAACCAAGGGTTCTAATTTAGCTTGCCTTTCACAGTGGGAAAATTGTTCAGTTCAGGCCTACAAATAAAGATTCAGGTCTTGGCTTTGATTGTTGATTGTGATGGTAAATGTACAGATGATTAGAACAGATTTTCCCCTGTATTGATTTCCTGCCAAAACACAGCAGGCATTGGTCCTGCACTGGGAAACCACAAGAGGAGGTGAGCAGTAAGGGAGTTTGTTTCTGACTGACATTAAATTCTTACATACAAGGATTTTGATACGTGTGAAATAAAATCATAAAACTGACTTGTTCTACTTCTGAATGACTGGAAGCTGTCATTTTGTTTTTATATGTTGTAAATTATTTTTAAAGAGACTCTGACTCCTCAAAAAAAACAACAACAACAGCAACACAGCAAATCAATCAAATGCCAAACAACTAATTAAATATTTATTTCATTTACAGACTATTCGCTGAAACGTAACACTGTCAGTTTTTTTTTTTTTACATCTTTTCACAGATCAGACAAAATCTCTCAACTGACAACCGCACAATAATTTAAAGGACTTGCTCACGGCTTAAATGCCTTTATTTACATTTGCGTGGCAGTGTGACTGTGGCAAAAACCAATTCAGAGTAGTGAATAGCTCAAGTCAAGAGCTGAAAAATTATTTTCAATCTGCATTCAATTTGGCAAAGAAGGGGCTCATAGACTAAAGAGGCTGATTCAGATTTCCACTTGTTCACCACTAAACTTGGTGGTACGGCATTGTGAACGTGTGCTTTTTGGGGGCATTTTTTAGGGGGATCCTGCTTAATTAATCAACAAATCAGCACTCTTCTCACTTGCCCATATGTTTGCACTTCAGGCTGTAGGATAAGGAGGAGCGCTTTGCATGAGATGCATCCAGCCGCCTACAGACTTAGTCTGTTGCAAAATGTGATTGCGTAACATCAGTCATCAGCAGGCAGATAAGAGCTGAAATAACAGTAGGCCCATGGAGTTGGCAAGGTTTAAACTGTGCCCCCCGAAAGACCCAGACACAGGCACTGGATGTTTAAAAGCTTTGGGGTCAAGTCACACAAAAATGAAAATGTTTATGAGGTGTGATTCAGTAAAGTGGCCCTGTCCAGCTTTTGGTTCAGCTCATTTTTAGTAGTTTCACTTGAGGATAATTTATTACAAGTGTGCAGAGCAGGTCTATGTGGGGGTTGGGATCTGGCAGAATGGTGCTTGAAAATGCTATAGCAACCAACAAGAGGCTGTGGGCCTTTGGTAAAAGCAACTCACATTGTGTAAAAGGAGATAAGATAGCATACTGATTGTGAGGGTGAAACACGACATTTTCACAACACTCAGTTAAACAACAGCTCAGTTTTTCTTTTTCTCTGCAAGTAGGCAGTCTAAACTAAATAAATAACACAGTTGGACCAATTGCTTTTTAATTGTAACAAGCAAGTATTTTTAAAAAAGACCAAATAGAGATAGCAGATGAACAATTCTGGACAGCCTGACCCTAACTCTGTTTCTTCCTAAAGTTCCAACTGGAGATGAAATGCTTCGAAGGCAGTTGGACCTCAGCCAGTGTCTTGTCTATTACTGTTTTAAAAAAAGAACCAGGCGGAGACATTTGCTGTTGCTGTGTAGCCTACATGAATTACTTTTAATGAACATGTAATTAGTTGAAATAGACTGAATAGTTTCAAAGCAAACAACGATTCTAATTGATTTGCATTTTCCTTTTTTTTTTTTTCGGGCTCTCCGATTCCCTTTGTCAGGCGTCTCTATTGATTACTCGCTATGTGTATCGCTCCGCATGTGTTTTCCTTCATTAGGAGATAACGGGTTCCTGATTACTCCCATCCCCGGGTTTAATGTCGCTTAATGTCTACTTTGTTCCCGTGTCATGTCGGAGGGCAGCGAGAATAATGTGAGAGTGGGTGGGCCGTGATTGGCCTGCGGTAAGGCAATAGCGTTTAGGACGCCGGCTGCAAGGGGATCAGTGGAGAGGTTAGAAAAGCAGAACCTTTTGGGCTGACTGAAGCCCAGCGTGAGGCCGCTGAGTCTGATTCACTCTCGCTTACACTGCTGTTTTCTGTTAAACTGCCATTTTACTATCAACACCTGACACTCCTATATTGAGCTGCCTGTCAGTCTGACATCCCTGAAATGTGTGTTGTGTGCTTCTTGACGGCAACACCAAGTGTTTAACATAAATGCGCCCCCATGCAGCTACTCTTTGGGGGATTAGGACATAAGCCCCTATTCTGTCGATTTCCGTTCATTTAGCCTATAAATTGACCAAGTAAGAAATCACATAGGCTATATCCAACTGAGCAATTCAGCCACCGGAATTACATAAACTGACAATTGGCCAAAAAAAAAAAGAACTAGCGAGTTGCAAGCAGAATTGCATGTTAGCTAATTGTTAATTTAAGCTGCTCGCAGTGGCTAATTATGTCAGCACAGCCAAGCCATTTGCATGATGGACCAGCCACCTGCCTGAAGGCGCTGCCAGGGCAAACTATATAATTACTGAACAGCAGTGGGGCAATTTTTGACTGTCGCCCCTTTTGTGTCACATGAATTCCTCGTAATGACATATTTCATTAGGGGGGCAAATATCACCCCTCCTCCTGTTTGCTGAACAAAACATGCAAGTCTCAACAGGTCCTAATATACAGGACCTATTTACATCCACCTCCACCCTGTGTTTTTATGAACCTGTAGTTATGTGCATCTTTACTGTGAGTTAAATGGACAAGCTGTGCCTTTTCTCAGCTGGGCTCAGCAGACCACGCCGGTTAAAATGGACCAGGCCTTTTCTTAAAGTGATTGCAGGCTGAACTCATTAAGCTGTCAAATGTCTGGCTTTGGGATCTTGATTGCTTATTGTGTAGCAACATTCAAGGAATTTTTTTTTTTTTTACCCTGCAAAGAGACGTACTCAATCATTCACATTGACTTGAGAATGGACTGACTATTAGATTTTGGATGGTTTTCCTTTCCTTTACTTCTGGCTCTTTACTGGGAGCGTGTGTTAAGTTTTACCATCTATATCAGGTTTCATTAGGTTATTTCAGTGGTAAAAGTGAAGAGCCTTTAAACTAAAATGTTGAGTAGTTCAGTTATACTTTGATCAGATGTTTTGTGCGATGAAAGTTTTAGTTTTCTCAAATTTAGTAGAGAAAATAGTCATCTTCCTAAGAAATTTGGCATCAGGCTTAAAGTAGCAAGAAGTAAATAAAGTACACTACCTGAAGGCTGTGTCTGAGTGCAGTTCCACTGCTCTTAATATGACCTAAAATGGACTACTTTTGGGTCTAAACATACTTTTATTTCCAGCTTAATTCCACTAAAGTTTAATTATGTTGTTCATAAGTGCTCTTGTGCTTATGGCATGCAAATCAATTCAACTTAATTTTATGTCTCACTGTTTGAAAGGGATAGCCTTGAACTATTCAGTCCTTCATTAAATGAAGAAGTTATTGCCACAGGCCTATAGAGCGAGCAGCAGCCCCCGTGTCTTTGTGGAGGGTCTGGTGTTAACGGTGTTAGTGATGGCTCGCTGGTTTCTAAAGAACTCCCGCTGGTACTGTACACAGACATGACTACTACGCTTTAGTCTGGCCTCATTTAACTGGCATGTTTAACGTGAGCACACACACATACACTAGAAGGGGATAGACGTGCACGTTATGGCGTGAGTGCGCACATAAACAGGCATATTACTTTTTTCTTGGCAATTTCTATCAGGACAGGGACTTACCACACAGTCTTCTTAATTATGGATCAGTTAAGGCGCTATAATTCTGAGCAACATTAGTCATTAAACACAAACTACCAGAATGTGAAAGGTGGAGAGTTTTGAAGTGGGTGAAGTGAGAGTCCTTCCTTGCAAGGAGACTAAACTAGTATTTGTTTTATGTTTGAAAAACACAAAACCACAACATGGCTCTAATGTTGCTTAGTGGGAATTAGAAAAATATAATGAGTGATAACTGGTAGCAATGTTAAATGAAAAAGGATGCTAAAGAAAACAGGCATGAGGTATTTGAGTGGGATAAATATCTAATGGACCATGACTTCTTTCTTTCTTTCTTTCTTTCTTTCTTTCTTTCTTTCTTTCTTTCTTTCTTTCTTTCTTTCTTTCTTTCTTTCTTTCTTTCTTTCTTTCTTTCTTTCTTTCTTTCTTTCTTTCTTTCTTTCTTTCTTTCTTTCTTTCTTTCTTTCTTATTTATTCAAGGAAAAAGATATTATCATATTACTATACCAGCAGCATATTTCAAAGAAGTTCCCAAATGAGCAGTGGGAAAGATGCACCAATAAAGTTGTGAAACACAAATAAATAAACAAACACATGAATAGATGAATGAGTTTCAAGCTTTGATCTCACCAAGGACAAATAATACAATGATTTATAACACAATACAATAAGAATGATGTTTTATAAACCAAAACTGCAAAGATTTTGAGATTTCATAATCTATTATATATTGTAGTTAAAAGATTGAGACAGATGCTGTGCTGGACATCATGGACTCGAGAACACTTCTGAAAACCAAAACTGGTGAAAGCATTTTATCGATATGAGTTAAAACTTTACAATGCCAAGATAAAACATATGTGAGATACAGCCACTTGGAATGTAGAAAACTGTCCCATGGTTCAATTAATCAGTTGTTGTTGTTTTTTGGGGGGGGGGTTTTTTGGGGGGGGGGGTTGAAAATCTGAAAAAAATCACAGATGCCACATCCTCAGGGATAAAGAGGGGAGGAACTACCCTGTTTATTTTCAGTGCACATCTCAAAAGTTAGCATTTGGAAGGTTTGTTTGTTCACATCTGTTCAGGGCACCTGTAATACTTGATGAGACAGACAGGTTTGTCAAATAAACTATGCCAGTCAGTGTTTTTTACAGGGAGAGTGCTGCTTATTCCAGTAAGACAATGGCTCCTGCGCATATTGCAACACATTAGTTCCATAAAAGAGTGTAGAGTCAAAATGTGTCATCCACTGAAACATTATGAAACCAGACATATAGCGGATGCACTGAATTGTTGAGCAGCTGAAATCCTGTTTTTTTTTTAAATGCTGGGAAATATTTCAATATAACCCCACCTCTCGTTCAATGAACCAAACACACATTTTTAATTTTAGAATTTATACAAGGTTGCAATTCTTTTGAAAAAAAGGATAGCTCAGACTAAAAAAGTTCTCTTGAAAATACATAATGTCTCAATGAACTTCTCTGCACTTCTATGCAGATGATACTCTTCTTCTTTGCCTTGTTTTTGGCTTAACAGCCATACAAAACAACCAGTAGGACATTTGTTTTCACATGTCTCATTTTGTTTGGGTAGAAATGGGTTTCAGGGTTTTGATGTTACATTTGTCCAAAATAACTAAAAAAGTGAATGAAGTAATTCTTTTTTTCTAATCATGGGGATTTTCAGTCAATATGACACCTATGAAACACTGGCCTAACTAAATACTCCACTGATATGCTTGTTCCAAATTAGACAATTATCAACGAGAGAAATCACAATATACATAAATAAATATACATATATAAAGTCTATTTTTGTCACTTTGATCATATTTCTGCCCGTTTTCTTTTTACTTATTCTGTTTTCTTGTGAGATTTTGTTAGCACTTACAGAGCAATCACATCAAGATACATGTTCCTGACTGTTGTATTCTGCATATTATAATTTAAACAAATGTGAATAAAAGGAAAAATTTTGAAAGAAACTTTCTCCGTCTGCGTTGGAAGATGAGGTCTAAACCTCGACGCTAGTTTTTCGTCATACGAACACAAACAAAAAGTTTAAATTGTGCCATGAAGAATGATTTATTTAACATGTCAAAAGCACAATTACAACAAGTTTCTAGCTTTTTGAAGCTGAGCATGAAGTCCATTAAGTATTTAACTGAAGAAAAAGAATGGGTGTTTTGCGCCGTCTTTCTTCACCCAAGCAGTGTTATTAAAATGAAGTTAAATTGCAGCCAGTCCCGGAGAAATTGTCTTTAAAAGAAACAAAGCCAAATGAACACCGAAGATGTAGAAATACGCTTTGTTCATCAGAGGGTGGGAGAGAGAAAAGACTCCACTCAGAGAGCCATGAATGCTACATTTCATGCCTGCAACAATTATGTTGAAAGGTCAAGTATTACAGCATCTTCTGCTCCGCTTTGCATGCAAAGTATTCCAGTTCACAAATGACCCTCGTTTGCGCTCTTTGCACAATGGCTTGAAGAACCAGATAAACGTAGGACAATTAAAGATTTGTGCTGCTACCTCACAATAACATTTACCAAAGGGGGTGATTGCAGTTGCTGTGTAATTGTTCTGTTTGTAATGCACATAAACGCTCGGGCCCGCAGCAATGAAATGTCAAGGAACTTTGAAAGGGAGGACAGAGTGACTGTGTTTTCAAAGAGGAAGATGCGCCGCTTTTCTAACGTCAAAACAAAGTTATCGTGAAAGACAAGACTTATGTACTCAGACTTTAGTGACGAGCTTTCGTCTTTGTTGCTTTTCCATTTACACATTTTTCAGCACCGCGGACAGCTCCCAACTCACCCCCGTGCATTTTGTTGTGAGAAACAAAACTTTTAAATCTCACGAGTCGCAGATAAAAGGTAATACCTTTCAAACACCACAACAAGATGTGATAAAGCCCACACATTATTTCTGCTCTTGATGTTTCTGGGGTTTATTTCTGACGCAAAGACATCGCATTGGGGTGTATATAATATATAACACATAATTAACCACACACACATTATACACGTTTTTTTTTAAATTGTGCCCCGTCTGTTATTCTAAACTTTCAGACATTGAATTATCATTTGATTTGGAAGTTACTTATGTCCCTTTTGTTAAGTGTATATTTTAAGTTTGAGTCGTTCGACTGTGATGTACTTATAGACGGCTTTTATTGGAACACTCGTTAACGTTGCAGTGGGAGTGTTGAAACATTTCCACTCAGAAGTTTCCGACATTAGGAGATTTGAAAGAATTATCTATCATATCTTGGATATTTTCTTTTTGCCCACATTTATTCCACATGTTTCGAGGTGTTCACTTAAAAGTGAATGTGCTCGATGAGAAAAGTAAAAACATGAGATAATAAAAAAAAGACTGGCTCATGATGAAGAATTTCCCATTTTTCCATTTTGCTTTCTTCTACTTTTAAAGCCACCACTCTCCTCAACCGTCGCGTGGAAACACGCAGCCTTACTTTTTAAGACGTAAACATATTTGATATCCCTTTAAACGTCCAAATTTACCCCTGGGCCTCATTCCGCACTGAACCAGTGGATCGGTGGGTCCTAACGAGGTGAGTAAAATTCACTAGCCGGTCACTAACTCCAATATGATTACCTTGAGATTAGAGACTAATTGCTTGGGGTTCATGGAGACAGGCCACCATAAAGCCAGGAGGACTTGGGGAGTTGCACTGTGGGTTTCTACAAAAGAGAGCGATGAGAGCACACACGCTTCCAACAAGTCATTCTCAACAGCTACAAGCTGCACACAAAGACCACACACCGCGCCAAAGACATGTTAATGTAATCCCCAAGTTCTCACTTCTCTCCTGGACAAAAACCTGCTCGGTGAAATACCTAATAGAAGATCGTCTCTGATGCTGGTAAGATTTTCACTTAAAAGTCTTAACAAAAAAAAAAAGAAAAAAAAAAGGAGGTGGTGGGGGCTTTTTTAAGGGGCTGCCTGGAGGCCTCAAACTGTGACTGCTTCTGATCCAACAAATTACAGAAGAGGAGTGAATATGAGGTTTGAATCTTAATTTTTGGTGAAAATAGCACTTATCCAAAAATAATTAAATAATAAAGAGAAGCGCTTCATGACGTGGTCTGTGATTCAGCAACGTGTGGGCTAATTGCCTGGTGAAGGCTCAAAAATGCTGCTGGGTAATGTAACTGTCATGACACACAGGAAATGTAACAGGCAACAAGCACCTTTATATTTCAACCTCAATAAAATCCAAATTAAAATCATAAATCACAGACAGTTACATTTTGTGTTGGTTGATATAGGAGCTCATTGTATAATATTGAATATCTACCACTCCTTCATTTTGGAATGAAAGATGAGCCGGATTAGGGAGACCACGTGTTCAGAATTTGGCCACAGGCTATTGTTCATGTCAGGGCAACACATGCATCCAGTATCCAGGCGAACCTTTTGTACAAATCGTTCGTTTTGGAGGATTTCTGCATTGAATTGAAATGTTGAAGCTGAGGCCGGAGACATTAGAAGCATGAAAAATTTCACGTCACATCATTTTGAAGCCACTGCAGCTTCTCGTACAGACAGTAAAGCTTTTTTTTTAAGAAAAAAAAAACATGCATAACATGTGACCAAGCTGAATTGAAAGCAGCTTGTTTAATTCTTTAAGGAAAATCATCTTCCCTTACCGCCGTCGCTTAGCAACGCCATTGTTTACTGTTTAAGACAAACTGCTCAGTCGGGTGATTGCAGACTCTAGTGCTGATCACCTTTTAACCTGTTTAAAGTGAAAGAAAAATAAATTACTGGTTGATTAAAAAAATGGTATGACAGCCTACTCCGAAATTATAGTCTATTAAAAAGAAAAACAATCTTTGCGGAGACAGTTTTTCCTTTTCAGTTCCGGGACTGATTATTGATGAACCGCTGATAGTCCCGCGCCGTCGTTTGAGAAGAATTCCGCGCTGTTTGGTCAGTGATTTCATCGATAAGCTGCCCTTTGAGCAGCGTTTGTGTTTGATGTTGGGAGCTCACCTCTCTGACTCACACCAGCGAGAAAACACACACGTGCAGAAAGAAAAAGAAGCACATAAAGCCTGAGTTTACTCTGCGGGGCATGCTTGTGTGAGCCGCAGCCCTGGTGTGGGTTCTGCCAGAGAGTGAAAAATGGTTGGAAAACACGCCTCGGAATTTAACTGTGATATCAGAATGAATTGCGGAATGTAGGACTTTAGCACTTGGTTTTTGTCTCACTGTTGTAATGCAAACTCTGGAAAAATGATCAAATGTAGGACTGTGAAAAAAAATTTCCCCCAGTCAATCGGAAAAAAATCACGTCCTGGAAAGAAGAAATCATTTTAATTATAAGCTTAATATTAATAATTCTAATAATGATACCAATTTACTTTTAGTTCT
Organism: Leuresthes tenuis; assembly: GCF_036924035.1. NCBI lineage: Eukaryota > Metazoa > Chordata > Actinopteri > Atheriniformes > Atherinopsidae > Leuresthes > Leuresthes tenuis. The sequence goes on from NW_027325369.1 coordinate 16,058,660, forward strand.
GCCGACCTCCCCAAAGAAAATAATATTTACAAGTAATGTCGAAGCGCACGTGTTGACATATTTCACAAAAGAAAAGGGGTAAAAAAGTTTAACCGTCTTGTTTCCATAATTTATTATTAAGACTGTTTTGTAGTAAGTCAAATATCTATAAGTTACAAAGAAATAAAACGTACAAATACCAATGAAACGACAACAAACCGGCAAGAGCGTCAAAAAACTTTGTACAACAAAGAGCTAAAGTTCAAACCTTTTACAGAAATGTACAAGCTAGATCTACGGCTTACATTAATTTCTATTATAAATCAGAGTCACTGGGTGTGTTTGTGGCGGGGAGTTTCCCGGCAGCCTTAACACAGCAGTCTGTGGTTGTGTGCGCGTCCGTGTTCGGGAACAGGTTCGGTTCTCCCGACAGTTTGACTACTGAATCTTCTTCTGTCTCATTATAATTTACATAAATAAATCCCAAGACTTTCACATCCGCAGTTATTTGGAGGAGAGATTTTCTTCCACACGAGTCACGTTTCCCAAGAGGCGAAAATGTATGACGAGCTGCGCCGATATCAGTCGTTTTTTTGTTCAAATGCGCATTTACTGTGAAACTTGCAGAGTCTTCGAAGGGAGTGATGGGGATTTGACTTTAAATTGAAGATTTAAAGCATGTGCTGCGCCTCTTGTCACCACGTCCTGCCGTACAACAGGGCTGAGCACTGCAAGGCCGAGCCGTACTCTGCGCCGGGGGAGTTGAGGTGGGAAAGGCCGGCCACCTGACTCTGCAGGGAGGGCGGACTGGATGAGTGCGGCACCAAGTCTGGAGAGTGACCCGTGCTCCCCACCTGCTGGTTTTGATGCTGCGCGAGGCCGGATGTGTTGTTGGACATGATCATGACATTGCCCCCTTGCTGGTGGTGAGTCTGTGCGGAGGACGTGGGCGTGTGGCCGCTGCCTTGGCACGGCTTGCCGTCCTTCACCAGCACCGGCACAGCCACCCTCCGCGGGGACTGCTGCTGCTGCTGACAGGAGCCGCTGTCCTGCTGCATCTGCTGCTGGGAGACTTTGTCTTTAGCCTGTCGTTTCATCTTATAGCGGTGATTCTGGAACCAGATTTTCACCTGGGTCGGGGTGAGGTGGATCATACTGGCCAGGTGCTCCCTCTCCGGTGCCGACAGGTATTTCTGCTGCTTGAAGCGTCGCTCCAGCTCGTAGACCTGAGCCTGGGAGAAAAGCACTCGCCGTTTCCTCCTCGGGGTGCTGGACAGGGAGCCCATGCCTTTGCCCACGTCTGCCAGGGAGCTGAGGCTGCCCATGCTGCCCATGTTCATGCCCGACGACGAGCCCATAAAGCGAGAAACTGAGGAAAAATGCACAAGAACCGCAATGATTTTACTTGTAACAAAATGTATAGTAAAACAAGTTTAGATATGATATTGATAGTTGCAGAAATTAGTTATAATTAATGCTATCTGTTATTGTGGTGTTATCACATCTATAAATAATTACTTTCACGCAGAAAGGGGGGGAGGGGGGAAGCAGTTTAATATGATCTGTATTTTGGCCATATAAGCCAGGCAAGTATCCCCTCCATAAAAAATACATAACTAGTTCACATCCACAAACTAATTCAATTTGTGGTCACCGTTTTATGATGACAACATATTATCAGTGAATGAATGTGATAAAATAGTCCAGGTGTCATTTTGAATTTGAATGGAGAAAATTCTGTTTATGTTTGCGTTAATCGTGAGACTTAATCCAGATGTTGCAATCCGGGGATGAAATGCATGAAAATGATGAGTAAAGGGTCACTATCTTCATTAGAGAAACAAAACAAATGAATTGACAGATTTTTCGCACAGAATTAAAGCAAAAACAAAGTAGGGTGGGGAAAAAAAGTAGCATCTCAGAGCACAAAGCCTGCATTTAGCCTATCACGAACGGACGCATCGTGCGATAATCCAAGCTGGAGTCAAAGTACAGGTGCTGGATACTCACTGGTGGAGAAACGCGGGTCTGGGTTGGCTCCATACCAGCCGGTGGCCGTGGCGCTGCCTCTCATGCCGTCCTGGTAGGACGGCAGGTCGCCCATGTTGCCCAGGTTGCCGTTACAGTAGCCCCCCATGGCACTGTGTGACAGCTGAGAGACACCTGCCGCAGTCATGTGGTAAGTCGCAGACACAGTCCCATTGTGGCCCATGTGGTGCTGCTGCATCGCCGCCTGAGAGACCTGCGGCTGCCGGTAAGAAGTGAGAGGTGCCCCCAAGTTGTTATTCTCCATACTTACTTTCTTATAGCTCTCCTCAAGGGGACTCAAGATATCGGAAACAGAAAAAGGAGTCGTATGCTTAGGGCTCATCGACATTGTTCTGTGGCTGGAGAGGGAGAAATTAGAAGGGAAGGCAATCTCTCCTTCTCTCTCTTTTTTTTTTCTCCTTTTTTTTTGGCCAAAGCCCCTCTGGTTCCTGTTGTCTCAACGTCGATCCCGGTAGATGAACACGTAGCGCGCTTCAAGTCCGCCTTAATTGGATTGAGTGGGAGCTGGGTGCTGGCTTTGGTTTGTTTTAGCTGGGTGCCAGGTTTAAGGCTACCATCAGAGGCGGGGCATCGGCATCAGTACAAAACATCTCTAGCCTCCTTTCGCAGAGCGTAATTTCACTAAGAAGACATGTGCTCCCCTCCCACTAACAATAACATAAGCGCTGCGCGCGATCAGCAACGTTCGTGCCCGGCTGCTGCGGATCCTGCGTGTGGAGTTTGGGACTTGTTGCTGGCTGATAAACACGCGGCTGCACCTCGGGATTGCAGTGACCACAATACACTTTATTAACTGTAGTGATGTTTACGAGGGCCTCTTGATGAAAGGAGGCCTATATGGACTTGAGAGTTGGAGAACCACTCCTCGGTTGAACTACTGACTTTTAATGGCCACGAGAGGCCTCCAGTGATTGCGGGATTGTTTGTGTTATGCCTTATCGTACTCAGACATGCAAAAGTGCACTTGCGGGGAGGGAAAACTGACTGATACTGATAAGTAAATAAATACACATCCGCGCGTTAAGTGGCTGCGTAAATGATTAACCTCCCTTGATTTCTTTTTTTCCACCCCTCTCTCTCTATTCCCTTTCTCCTTTTGATATCATTGGACGCAAGCGGCATGTTACCTAAATTCAGATGCACACACTCCCGGCTGGGAAAAAAAAAAGATAGGAGAAAAAAAATCGAGTCTGGAGTAAGAGAGGCTCTCATGTGAAGTTAACGGCGTTCAAGTAGCTACTCTCCTGCAGCACAACGCCAGGTAGCCCTCAGTAGCATCTTGCCTTAATGCTCAAGGAGCGATTACAGTTTAACCCAGTCGTGTGTAAAAAAAAAAAAATTAAGGCAGAAGAAGAGATTTGGACTTTTTTTTTCGCTCCACCCCCACAGCCATTTTCGAAGTAAAGTAAAAATGTTTCTAGAGCGTCAGGGGGTTGAATGCACCAAAATAGATATTATTATTATTATTATTATTATTATTATTATTATTATTATTATTATTATTATTATTATTATTATTATTATTATTATTATTATTATTATTATTATTAACGATCAATTTCAGATCAGCTTTAAATTCTTCGTGGCTGTTATCAGCAGTGAGTTTGGATTTTGCTTGTTTATTTATTCTTTAAAATCACGAATACAGCGTTTGACTTCAGTTTGTATGTTAGCACGGGTCCACATTTGGCGACTCAAGACATAAAACATGCAGTCACGAATTCAAGCGCTCAGTCTGTGGGTGGTAGGATCACACCTGAGCGGAATGGATTTTTTTTAAATCTTTCTTTTTTCTTCTTTTTTTAAATTAAAAGATAAAATATAACATTTGGGGGTTTTCTTATCGGGGAGGCACGTGCTGCAGCAGCGGCAGATGTTACACAGGTTTGAGAAATCACCTTTTGACAGGAGGTAAAGGAACACAGCGTCTTCTGCTGGCAGCCTCAAAAAAATAAATGTGCTTTTTGCTTTTTCATCTTTTCTTTTTGGTCACATATAATAACAACTTTCTCTGCATGTTAACCGTGCACCTAAAGTGAAAATCTGTCCAACCGGAGCCGAAAACGAGCTGCGGTGACATGCAGATCGCTGACACTTTGTCACGGGGATCACCGACCACATCTGTGTGTTTTTACAGGCTTCTGGCTCCACTGGTCCAATTTAAAGGGCGCGATGTGGTATAAAAGAACCCTCATCCTCTCCTTGCCCTACAATTTGGCTCATCTTCAATGAAGCAACACTATCAGGCAGCCCAAGGCTAAACATGACAGCTAACATGAACTGTTTACATTACAGCCAAGTTGCTGCAGCGCGTAATTCGCAGCCAAAGCAGCCAAAATTAAATTACAGCATCTTTCTGCATCCGAGGTAAATCTCGCCTATATGCATTCCTTAATTAGAGCATTTCACAAGACATTCTTAATCACCTAAATCAGTACATTTGCTCTCGTTCTGCCGCCAGGCTATTATGGCCAATTAGCAGCAATTAGTCCAAATGTTCCGGCTAATTCCTGAGAATAATGAGGACACTCTGAAGTGGCGGGTATGCGGCTACGGAGCCTTTGTTATCGAGGTTGTTGTTTATGAACTGATTGGTGTGTGATATAATCCAGTGAGGACAGCTCAAAATGAACGTGTGCAATGAAAAGTTGAACAGCAAGTTGATTCCTGTCACTAGAAGTATTTTTCTTTTCTTTCACGATGGAGATTATCCATGAAAACAGAGCTCACAAACTAATCCAAGTCATGTTAGGTGAGTTTTCTACTGTGTCCATCAAGCGTAAAAACGTCATTTATGGCATCCAGCCTCTAAAATGTCTTCAAGGTTATGTCAAATAAAAGCGGGATGATAATGACAGAGCATCTTATATTTGGGCGATTGTTTTTCTAATTTTTTCTATTTTCTATTAATATCAACAGCAGTATTGTGGCACAATGTCAAGCCCAAGTGTCCCAATTAGATATGGAATTTTTTAAAAAAAAACGCTCTTTATGAAGACAATCAAGATGGAAGAAATAGAGAAGTGATTGACAAAAGTGAAAATATACAAACAGACTCTTTTTGGCTTTAATGTCACACATGAGACGTCAAAAAGGGATGCTCATGAGTCTTTTTCTCTTTTTCCACATTCCAAGCGCGCTCTACAGCAGGTTAACAAACTCTTTGCTCGTCCTGTCGTCATTTCTCGAACCCAAACATTTCTCACCAACACAGATGTCGTTAGTCTCGCGGCTGCTACTTCAGAAGCCCATATCTCCAGCCACAAAACCACGGCCACGCGTGACATCACATCACTCAGCTATGATTATGCCACACTTCCTCAGCAGGCGCGGTGGAAACAGAACTCGCAGTGTTTCTCGGTGAAGCGCGCCTCCTTGTGGATCACCGGCTCCCTTCAGCCAAACCACTCAACAGGTTTCCTTCGTGGGGAGAGTCAGAGGATCCCCCACACCGATACTGTGTCTTGTTCTGCCATCTAGTGGACAGTTGTGTCGCAGACAGTCAGTCAGGGATTCATCTCACGTTCAGCAAGAGGCTCGTCTTGGCCCGCAACAGCCATTTGTTTCCAACAGGTTTCACATTCAAAACGTTTAAAAACACGCTCACAGACTCTAACATTTCACTAAAGCACAACATGTAAAGATCAGCTATAACTTTACAGAACACCAGTGGAAGAACTTATACTGAAATGCCTCGTGTTGGACTTTACTTGACTATTCTTACATCTGCAGACAAGTGTTTACTTTGAGAGAATGAATCAGGAGGTATTGTCTGGAGTACATATTAAAGTGGTGTGAAACGTGCAATCACATTATATCACACACACACACATATATATATATATATATATATATACAACTGCTGTGTTCAAATACTCATTATAATACAGAATATAATATGATTGTCAGCATTATCTGTTTCTATATTCTTAAGGAAGGCTCTTTCATTTTTGATCAAGAAAGCTAAGTTTTACTTGCATTCAAATATTATATCTCAGCATTGTTGCCCAAATGAAGAATTCACTGTCAACAAGCATCAAGCGATATTAGATATTAGATAGTAACTAAGTGCATTTCATAAAGTTTTTACCCCCCACCTTTTTTAAAAATCTTTTAAATTCTACTCTGCTGCATCTCGGGGGGGGGGGGGGGGGGGGGGGGGGGGGGGGGTACTATTAGTCTTTGCTGTACTACATGTAAAACCCAGCTTCAGTTAGTTACTTTTAAACATATAAAACACCATGTTTTCTTATAAGTCCCTCTACTAAGAGTTTATACAAGCACAGCTGAAAGGATTCATCCAACTCACTAGTCAATTAGTCAAATAACTGAATGTTTTAAGTTGTATTAAAGACTGAAGTCCAGGAAGTTACGTCGTCATTCTAAACTACTGTTTCTTTCAGTCTATCTGCCTCCCTCAAATTTTATCTGAAATTTGAGAAGCAGAAATCACTCAGCGGATTTAAGCAAATTTTTAAACATGGTATGAGATGGATATGTGTGGTTGTAAATGCTTGGATCAAAGGTTTTTGTGAATTAAATATTGTAAAGGTTTGGTTTCCTAATCGAAATTGTGACGTGTCTTTAGGTGCTTTTCATTATGTCTACATGCATATGTTGTTGTGTGCGTCTTTAGGTGTTGTTGTGTCAGCCCTACTGACCTGTGGCACTGAAAGTCTTGACCAGGACGTTCTTAATGAAAATGAGATTTTGACCCTTTGAATACCATTCCTGAATAACTGAATAAAGGTTTAAAGATATATAATGGAGCTCCACCTCAGCCAGTACAACTGTTAAGTGTCATTTTGAGTAACAATAAGCTGTAACATATGATGGTGCAAAAGCCAAAGGTCACATAGGTTTACACTGAATATTTCTAGTGTCAATACTGATAGTATTGTCGGTATGAACAAAGACATTTTTGTGATATTACCAAGGTTACTTTTCACAACCAGAACTTTTTTCTGTAACGGAGTCCTTTTAACAGTCAGTTATTGGTACTGTGACCTAAATAAAGGCTCTGAATCACTGCCTTTAGTGCTTTAACTGACATGTTTCAAAATCATATATAAAGACACGCTTAACATGACCGTGTTACTCCACATTTGATAGTTAGAAATGGTTCACATTTTCTCACATTACAAGTCTTGCTTGCAGAGGTGTTAAAAAAGAAAGAAACATGTTGCTGCTATCTACAGTAGATTTTCTGAGTGTTGCCAAGTGTTTCCTTTATTTCAGGGAGATCTCTATTCAGCTGAATCGTTTGAAATCTACATTAAAGAAAGACAAGAAAGTAATCATTTCACCCCTTTTTTAATACTAAGATTATTAGATTGGGAACATCTTAAAAAATATAAATAAAAATGAAAAACAACATCAATATTACTAAGATAAATAAACAAAGCTTACACTTGAGGACTTTAAACTTTTCCAATTTGGGGAATTTTGAAAAGCTGTAAAATGGTCATAAAAGCTTTAAATACAACAGTTTTGCTCACATAATATAAAAGTTTATCACCACCTAAATTCTTGATTTCTTAAGTTGCTGCAGCTGCATTAAGTTTCCAAATGGTATCACATATACTTCTTATATACACATATACTTCTGCACGTACGCTTTTTGTCTATAAATCAGAGTTTATTAGTTTGTCAAAAGCATTTATTATCGACATCGCTCCTTTTTTTCTCTTTCTTGTCGATGTGAATGAAAAATCCACCTCATACACCCAAAAATGCAGAAAACGACACTCTCATTCCACTATCTCCATACTGAAGCAGAGAATTCCCACTATGAATTTCAGGACCATGTCTCCAATAAACCTGTGCCCATGTTGCATGTTCCTGATTTCTTTCACTAATAAATCTGAAGCTTGTCCAACTCTGACTGTTCATGTCGGATCAACTGTTTGGTGCCTGTATTGATTCATCCAAAAGAAGTGGAAAAAGTGTTTTACACAAGTCTTTATAGATGAATATACTTAAGCACAACTATTGGCTTCCAGATTTTTGCACTTTTGCAGAACACTATAACCAACACATCGATTTATGAACCTTTTTCAATTTACTTATATAGCACCAATTCACAACAAAAGTTATCAGAAGGCACTTTAAAGACAGGCACTTTACAGTCTATCTTATTTCAATTTTTTGTGAGCAAATTCTAATCCAATCATCAATTCAGCATAATTCAAATGAGTCCAATTCATAATAATTATGTAAATGCAATCTCTTTGACTCAGGCCCCAGTCCTGACGACCATTTGGAGGAAAACTTCATTTTAACAGGAAGAAACCTCCGGCAGAACCAGACTTAGTAAAATGTAATGTAAATGTAATTTATTTATACAGCCCTTTACAACAATCCATTTTGGTGTACCAAAGTGCTTTACAGCAGATAATAAATAAAGAAAAGAATAAGTACAAAACAATAAAATAACAGAAAACGCAATAAAATACAGCAAAATTGAATAAGATAATATAAAAGTATCACCATACTACTGTAAGGGTAGTAAGGGCGGCCATCTGCTTCGACCTGTTTGGGGTTCGAGAGGACAGAAAACAGGGGTCAACAAGCACTGTGAAACCAGGCCAGCGATACCTGTAGGGAAAGAAAACGGTGATCAGATGTTCAAGACAACAGTAATGTCACATATTCATACATAGAAAGCAGAACAAGAAGAGGAGCTCAGTGCCTCATTTATACCTAAAATCCGCAGTATTTATTAGGCAACTGTAAAAAAAAATACAACTGCAGGCTAAATACATGAAGTATGTGGAGCCTGTTCTTTTGAAACTTCTGAGCTTAAACCTTTCTGTACAATATGACACCATAATTGGATTTGTCTCACACCAAGGACCAAATCAGAGTATTTTCTGTTTGCAAATGGACAAAAACAAACACAGCATCTAATAAAAAAGATAAACCAACCTGGATCTAAAGAGGACCAGTGATTTTTTTTCTTTCAGCCTTTTTTTTCTTTACAAAGTTGGATGCAAGAACTTAACAAAACTCCTCCTGTGGCCCAGTTTACGTGCACCTTATAACTTTCCTAAAAAGGGGCCCCAGGGCCAGCCAGTGAGTAAAACTATAGGATGGGCAGGCCAATACAAGCCCATCCTTTTCAGACAATTCTTCTGACCAACTTAAAAAACCAATGGCAACCTCTAAAAGCCTGTCTTTGTCACCCTTAAACCCCCAAGATGCTCTAAAACACCATTGTGCAGTTAAACCTCATAAATTTGTCGCAGGGACTGATTAAACATCACGGGAATTGAAACACTAAAGATTTTGTCTCGGTTCCTTTTGGATGAGCTACAATGGTCCATTCACAGGGAGACACCCAGACAAAAAGAACGTTTAAGGGGAGATGCCGCGAGCTGAGGGGATCGGCCAGTCCCCTCCATATGTGATACAAGGTGGCCCCAGAGTGGGGGACAAAGGGCCAGGTGACAGGGACGATAGGCTGCAGGGTCACAGGACGAGCAAACAACATTATATGGGGCGTAAAAGCTGAAGACCCCCCGAGTCACTGACATGGTTTTAAACACTGTGGCATATTTTTCATGTTAGGACATTCCATCATCTGTGAAAAAGCTTTTTGAAGTGAGACTACGATGAGAAAATCCCGTATATTGGAAATATGCAATTTGGTGGTTAATGGGATTAAGTTCGTCATAGAAGATCTTTCTGAAAAGTTGCCTGAATTTACACATGCAAACAACAGATTTGCTGCACGATATTAAACAAAATCCTCTTTTTACTCTACAGTCGTTCAGGTCAAACACTTGAAGTCTGGAGCTTGAAGAAAGTCGATTATCTGCCTTTAATTCCTGTTACCATCGTCTCAAAAAATAATTAGATCCTCTTTAAGTGTACATCCAACAGACTCTCTCTTTCACACACACACACACCTATATCTACAGATAATGCCAATAGCTGTATTTAGTCCACTTTCCTTCGAAGAACAAACGTTAACTGAATAAGTAAAGCAGCTCCAGGTCCCAGACAACAACAGGGTGCTGTGGTGAATGTTTGCTGGGTATTCTTATGCTTAACCAAATCCAGTCCTTTCAGAAGAGATGTTTGCTCAGCTTTTTCAGCGCATAATTAGTTCATTTTAACATTATAAAAGCCTCTCGGGCCCCCTTTCATAATCTGAAGCATATTTCAGATTGCACAAGTGCAACTTTTTAGGCTACAGTGTTTTGGGTTTTTTTTTTTGCATAAATTTAGCAAATATTGTAATCTATTTATTTTTAAATTGAAAATAAACAGATGTGCGTCTGTTTCCCTTCAGATAAAGATGCACCAGCATAAAAACATTGTAGAAAATGACATTCAATGTGCGTCTACATGAGTTTCCATAAGAATAAACACTGTGAAACGGACGAGTAAAAAAAAAGAGATTTTATTACGAAATTTTAACAAAATGAAATATTCAAATCCTTAACGAAAGTCTCCTTGAAGACTACAAATAACATTCATTTCCCTTATAGCTTCAGGCTGAAGCTTTGAGGCAGCGCAATTCCTCTTCTGTCACTGCCTTAACACAAACTGCTGAAATTCAGGTGTCCTCAACAAGTTATTTATACAAATATTATGCGTAAAAGACATTTTTTGAAAAATATTTTTTTAAAACATACAAATGCATCATCAGGATAAGCCTTGAGAAAGAAAACACCACACGTAAAAAAAGTCAAATAAAAAAAATATGTGCAAAATATCGTTCGTTCTAAAGTGGAAATCTAAATGTTTAAGTAGCTCGAAAATTTTTGCAGAACATTTAGAAAACATTTGATGCTATTCTAAATGAGTTTGTGCATTGACACGAGGTCTTCACTTGAAGGAATTAAACGAGTCGCTCCAGAAGTCTCTCCAGGCGAATCTGGAGGCCGCCACGGCCGGAAAGTGCTGCTGGTACCTCGGAGGAAGAGCGACAGGAGAAGGATGCTGTAGAGAAGGGTAGACTAAAGGGAAGGGTACCGCCTGAGATGAAGATGAAGAAGAAGGCAAACAGCCAGCTTTCTCCGTGTCAAGTAAGTAGGTGTGAAAAGGCTTTCCGTCACGGACCAGGATTGGAACAACGACCCTGCGCAGCACCGGAGGCGGCGGTATCTCCACATCATGCAGCGTGCCCTCTGTTCGGCCTCGCTTCATCTTGTAGCGGTGGTTCTGGAACCAGATCTTCACCTGCGTCGGAGTGAGGCTGAGAAGCCGGGCCAGCTGCTCCCTCTCCGGGCCGGACAGGTAGCGCTGCTGGCGGAAGCGCCTCTCCAGCTCCAGGGTCTGTGTCTTGGAGAACAGAACGCGGCGCTTCTTGCTTTTCTTGCTCCTTCCCGGCTCCAACTCCGGAGACGTGTCATCCGGCTTGGTTGAGTCGGGGCAGGCCTCGAAACTACCCTCATCAGAGGCTGTGGAAATAAATTAAGATCCAGGTTATAAAAACTGAAATGATGTTGAAAATGATGTGCTTTCCCAACCTTCTGAGGTAAGATTAGAGCAAATGTTCTTCTTAAAGAGTTGCATCGTTTTCTTACAAAATGTAAAATACCCCTTTTGGGTTTTTTTGTTTGTTGTTGTTGAAATATGTATTCATTGAATTAATCACTTTTGTGTGTCTTTAATCGTGCACTTACAAATGCAAGGACTCCGGTCGCAGTCCATCCAGGAGGTGTAGGGTGAGCTGGAGGAACAAGTGGAGTAAACCGGAGAGGACCGTGGCGCTGCTTCCGCATCCTTCTCAGGCAAGTCCAGGATGCTCCTGACAGAAAAACTGAACTTGTTCGGCGCAGTCATCCCGTCCCGGTCTTAGATGAAACGATGCAAGCCCCTCAAAGCAAATATCCCAAAGAGAAAGCAGGGAAGAAAGAACGAAAAGAAAAGGAAACGTGGCGGATCCACTTTACGCGCTGTCCAAACAGCAGTGCGCGAGTCGAAGCTCAGTGTTTACACAAACAGCCAAACATGAGCTGCAAACACCGGGAAGCTCGCTTATAAAGCCTCCTCCTAAAGACTACCTGAATAACCGGAGTGCTGTCACCCAATGATGGTTAGGTGTGGCCCTCAGGGGGGAAAAAAAGCCTCAACAATGAGCGAAGGAAACACTCGTCATCATTACAGATTCGTCCCGTATCGTCAAACTGGGAAACAGATAATGGTAATTGTTGGAGTTGAATCACGTCTTGGGTGGCAACTGACAACAGAGGCCGTCCCATCATCTAACCCCCCCTCACCTTCCCCCGTTCTGCACTCCCCTCTCCTCCTCTGGTCCCCCCACCTCCTCCTCTTGTCCAAACAACGTGTTCAATATTTGCATACAAAGTGAGCAATTAGCGCGATGCCCGAGAGTTGGTTTAACTAATACGCCGCTAATGTGCGCGTCGCTCGCAGGCGTGAGAAGTTTTTTATGGGCAGAGGAGGAACATTTGTCTCCGGTACTTCTTTCTTTGACATTTTTTCACAGGATGCTCGTTTCCCCCTCGTTTCTACTGCTATGGTGTTTTGTTTTAAACTGGTGCTTATGATGTTAATAACAGCAACAGCTGATATGTTCCGCAACCTAATAAATTGGAAACAACAGTACTTTCCTCATTTCAACCTCGGATTAGGGTTAGGGTTCTACCCAGGCTGACAGTGATTGATCAGTCCTGACAGGCTTTTATTAATTGGTAAATATATTTTCAACAGTTAATCATTCTGTCGGCACACAAATGTGATATTTTGTTAAGTTTTCTCCCTTCAAGTTATTTCCAAAAAGAAGAAGAAAAAGATAAGCATGTAAAAATGATACAACCATTCTCTTCGTTATATGTTAGCTCTTGTCGGTCCATAGTCTTTCTTTCTTTCTCTATTTGATATTGATATCGACCATCATCCACTTCAGCAAGGTGCATGATGGCTGGGCAGGAGAGTGGTGGTGGACCTGCCTCCCAAGTCGTCCTGGGTGGTCGGGCGAGGGGTGGAGGGGGACACAAATACATGCCAACGAGAGAAGGGGAACAAAGGGGGAAAATGTAGCCCCGCGTCCGAGACCCGTTGGAAGCATTTGTTCCAGTCAAGATTTTGCATTTGTTCAGTCCCGAAATAATGCCTGATTGACGCCCCGGCACAATGTCCTTTAACTTTGCAGGATAAATCCGAGCTTGTTCTGTGTTGTCATGGTTTTGAATGGCACTGAATGGGATGTGGGACACTATCTACTGCTCCGCGTCCACTGCCGCCGAGTCTATAGGCCAGCGCGATATTAAATGTGTGACTCAGGACGTATTAAATTCCTCTTAGATTTCACAGTTCAACAAAGTGGGTGACCCGTATCATTAGCCCCAAAGTCCTCTAAATCTTTTATCTCTCGTTTCACCGCCGTTAATGATCTTTACGCACACCACGCCTTGTATTTACAAAAAAGGGGGGGGGGAAACACAATCCAGTAAACATACACTGTTTGCAATCAGCGCAAACACGACAGATCCTAAAGCACTGACTCCCCCTGAAGCATCATATCTGTGTACACACCTCGCGGTTGACAAACACCAGAGGATTACAGTACTGCAGGTCAGCTGAAGTGGATACTCTAAGCTGGCCACTCGATTGGAGAGCGAAAACACGCAAAAGCAAAGAAAAGTCATGTCCACAGAGCGTGAATTTCTGTTTCCACAAAGACCCAGCAGCCCCTTAATCTATTTAACACCCGCAGGCTTCAACCGGAGTGGGCCCTCTGCAGCTCCCAAGAGCTCTCCACAGCCAAATATTTACTCTGTTCTTCAGCTCTCCATTCCCAATCCGTCCGCAGCAAAATGGAGACTTTTCTCACATGGTCCCGGAGTCAGCAGCTGAGCTGCCTCTTTCAGCTTTTCAGACCTGAGCGGGGGACTTCGGTGAAGCAACTTTAAAAGAACATTTGGAGATTAAATCTAATATTGAAATCATGTGTTTGAAATTTCCCCCTCCAACTAAAACTCTAATTTCATTCACAGTAGATGTTTGCACCTTTGCATAAAAATGCGTCTGTACAGCCTTTCCTATTCATCCACCCAAGAGGAGATATTTTCATTGTGTTCAGTTTAAATCTGATTTGGACAAAATTGCTCAAGAGTATGATTCTAAGGCTAGGTTAAAATCAGAAATATATGTCTGCAGCAGTGTCAATATCACATTTAAAAGGGAAGTGGAGATTATTTAAACTTTTTCTCTGGCTCCACTGCTTTATAAAAACATGCTATCATAGTTCTATCAGTCAGACAGCCTTTCATCTGGTTACTTTTTCACTTTTATGAGACAGATTTTTTTTTAAAAAAGCTCAAAATGTCTGCAGTAATTTTCCTTTTAAACTGTCAGTTTAACTTCTTTAATCTAATTCGGTTTAATCAAACATCTGCTATGACCGTCAACCATCTACTGTTGCTGTCTGGGACACCACATGACAGCTCATGTGACTCTGTAACAAACAAATGAAAGAGATAACCACCCCCCAGATCTGAGTGTTTATCCATCACCTAAACACCCACAATGACCCTGTGTGTCTCAGTGTAGCATCCGGCAGCTGCACCTGCCACTGATGTCCTCTCCCCTTCTCCTGTAAATACCATTAGCATTCTGGAGAGGGTGTTTCGGGGGATAATTACTTGGCTGCCACATCACTCTCTCTGCAGTAAACTGAAGCCTGGCGAGGCCGCTTGTCCATGCAGCAGCTGCATGTTGCTGCTCAGTGAAAGTGTGTCAGAAAGTCAGGTTTGTTTGAAGGCTGCGCGGTGACACGAGAAGACCTTTGTGTGCCAGAGGGATTTTCATAAAGAGAGATACACAACAGAAGACAAAACAAGCCCAGACAAAAAGTGTGTCACACGTAAAGATTAAGTGTGAAGACAAACAACCATCACCCAATCTCCAGAGGACTTTGAGGTCTCTGCTGTTTTTTGATATTTTGGGAGAACTGGTCATCTTAATAGCACATTCAATTTAGAGCAGACTAAATATGATAAATAGATAAAGATTTTCTCTCTTATTAGATATGAAGGCAAATGAAGCACTAACAGTTAGGTTTGTTTAGTCTGTGAAAGAAAGTCTCTTCATACGACAAAACACTATTTTCAGTTGAACTCCGTCCACGCCTGCTGTCCTCACAGACATTTTGGCTCTGTTTGGGACAGAAACAAAGCAACAGATCATCAGCTCAGAGTTGGTGCTCGACTATCACTCAATGCAGCCAACAAATATGATTCAAAGTAAAAGTTATTGGGAAACACATTTGAATTCATCCAGACATTTTCAGATGATCAAAAGTAGATGCTGCAGCAATAATGACAATCTGTGATAACTGTGACTAAAGTTTTGGAATTGTTCCTTGGCCTCATGCTGGCGTTCATAACCATGATCATTCCAGAAAGAATATCTATGACTGAATCCATATGTGCCTGAGAGTTATTCACAACATTCAAGGTACGGTGTGAATAGTTATGATGCAACCATGTCAGCAAAATGCGCTGAACCAAGAGCATGCGCGCACACCTAAACACTTCCTGGTTCTTCTGATGATGTGAAAGTTCACCAGTTAATTTCCTTGGAACAGTTATATGATGAGCACAAGACTGAAGTGATAGTTCATCGTCTTTCCTGAATTATTGGAATTTTTAAAAAAAATTGTGAATGTAAAAAAAACTGTCTGTCTGACACTGGAGAGATACATGTTGTTGGTCATTAACAGCTTACAGTGTCAAAAATACTCTTTATTTATCTCTGAGATGCAGCGGAAACAGAAGTGATCAGACAGACCACCTAAGGCATAAAGTAAATTACATAAAACACATTTTAAAAAAACAAAAACCTGTTAAATGATAATGACACCACTTGTACCCAAGACCTCTTACTTAAGCACTAACAGGAGATACTACCAATGTGTGATACTCGGTCGCCCCCTACAGGACTCGCATTGAGGGGCAGGTCTCTAGTGGCGCCCTCAGACCTTTTCAAACAACCACAAACTCTGGGTGGAGTTTAGTTCACTTTAGTCTTTGTTAGAATTCCTTAAGCTGGTGTGGTTGCAGCAAATAGAAACCCAGCGCGAATGCCTCAACACAATCCTCTCTGCTGACAGCCGCTCTGCGTCTCCTGTCCGCTCAGTGTGGAATGTTTGAGTTTGCTCTTCCTCACATGCAGCAGCCTGCTGTGGAACCGAGGGACAGTCAGTGAAGTCATTGTGAACATGATCTGAAAGAAAGGGCTGCAGTCACCGTTCAGCGCTTTGTGCACAGACACTGAGAGGAGACGAGAGGAGAGGCTGCTGTTGGACTAGCAGCCCGTATAGGCTTTCACTTTTCTGATATATGCAGTCACTCCTCGTGCATGAAAACGCAAAAGATTCCGCCACTGAGGATGTGGAAGAACGCTGACGGGCATTTCCGGTGTGAGATCATCGACCATTAATGAGATGTAAAGCAGAGGGAATTTGACTAAAAAGACAATAGTTAATTGCGCTCACATCAAAGTAGCAGGGATGCACGCAAGACTTAAGAGACCATACATATCAATGTGCACATAGAAAATCCAGGGAAATGTAAGTGAAACAAGCTGTTTTAGACACCTGTGATGGTAGATGGTGCAAGGGCTCTTTATCGTTGTGCAGCAACTTCCTAAATGCCACGAGAGAAAACCTCTCCACGAATGTTCACATCGTTTCAATAAAAGACCCACAAGATGGCGCCACTGTCTTTCGCAATAAACCCGTTGTCTGGTTGGTGCAGATTGGCGGCACTGGAACAGCAGCATCCGTGACCTTACGCAGAGCGCGAGACCAGCAAGGAGACAAAAGAAGGAAAGCTACACAAGAAGAAGAAAGATTTTAGACACAGTGTCAGGAGGTTTGTTGCTCGTTCCATTCATGTTGTTGAAACTATGCTTGGACCCTCTGACTAAACTTCACATCTCACTAACATCATCCAAGTCTCTTCATATCCACGTCAGTTCCATAATAATGCGTAGATTTAGCAGCCCTCAGTGTTAATTTAACACTGCATTTTTTAATGCACTAGTTAAAGTTTTATTTTTTTTGTTAAGAGAAATAATAATGAGAGGTTTCGTGAGTGTCTTCAAATCCAAATTGATTGGTTTTCCAGGCACCAGACTCCTAATTAGATAACAAAATGTCAGAGTCTGGGTGATTTGTCAAAGTCCTGTCTGACATAACACATCTGACTCTCTTGGACTTCTGTTAGTGTGTAAGGATACTGAGCCTTCGGTCTGTAATCTAATAACACTGTGTACAAACCTGACGCTCCTGCGCCAAAAACCTGACTAATTGCAGGAATGTTTCTGCTCTTGAGCGAGGATCAGACTGAATGGGGAAATTAAACATAAGTACAGCCACGATTCCTCGCGTCCACTGGGTATAACGCAGCGGTGTGGTCTGTATCAACACCCCATTTGCACTTTTCTGCACAAGGAGAAGGTTTTTTTTTCCCTTACTTTTTTAAAATTCTCCCAGTGTCCTTCGGTCGGGACAAAGAGGGCTCCAAATTAGGGCGAGATGAAATATTTAATACTAATGGATGCCAGGTGCCAGACGAACAGATGTCAAAGTGATGTATGCTTAAAAGTGTCGTAAATATTGTTTCTTTTTGTCCCTCTCCGCTGAAACCCGGGCCTGGCCTCTGAAACACGACTACATACGTCGTTAACCCGGCGTTCGTCCTCATTAAGGCCGCACTAAAGTTACCGGGCCACTCAGGCCGGGAGAAGTGCTAACCTGCAGAGAGACTTTAATGGTGTCAGCGCCGTTTTGGGCTGCAAAGGTTAGAGTCATCAGTGCGGGTTATTTTAAAGGCGCCCAAGTGACAGCGTTTGCCTAAAAACCATCAATTTCCACACATTAAATATCCGCGTAGTACCGTCTCCTTTGTAGGCTATCAGACAGCTGGAGGCGGCATCACTTCCCTCTCCACCTTAGTAACGAGGATTAGAGCCTTTGTTTTATTAATCAAAGCAGAATCCGCACCGATAAACATCTCCTCCCTGCACGCGAGTGTCTCACTGCGGATGTCAGTCAGTTTGGAGACAGTTCAGATGAGATGTCAGACCCCCAACCTCTCTGGAGCACTGCGCGCCCCCAATAATAAACCATTAGTGGTGACTTAGATTTCCCCACAAGATTAAACCGGTAAACTGGGAGCATTTGTTTCCACGGCTCTGCTCTCTATGGACCAATAAGATGATCGTCTCCTGACTAACAATGACTGTGTCTAAGGAGATCAAGTTGAACCGCCGATGAGAAGTCACGCGGCAAATCAGCGCGGATGAATCTGATCAGAGTGAGAAGTAAATCGCCGTATCAAACAGTGGATTTGCACCGCTCAGTCGAAGCGTGACATTAGGAAATATTTCCTTATGATGTCAATAATATTAAGTGGATCATAATCAGAATCATTTTTTTTTTCATTCTTATCATTTGCAGCTGTATTTAAAACAAAATCCATACAGTTACACCTGAAAAATATGTCGCAGTCTTTGGACTTCTATCAAATATACTTTGCTCGTTGTTAAGCAACGATTCAGTCATTCATTCTTAAAGCTAACTCACTGGGCCACTACTGAAGTGGAATAATAACATGTTAATGAAGCGCATCCACTTGCAATTTTATTGTGTGTTTATGCCTTGGTCTGTCTGTCTCTTCATTCAACATCTGGATGATGATGGCGCGACGTGATTGGCTGAGCATGAAGAGACTTTTGGTAGCTCAGACTACCTTAAATGCAACTAATGACACGAAAACCACTGGCGAACTGTTTCTAATTAATTGCCTCAAAGACGCGTTTGACTGATCGGTGACTAATTGCGGGAGCGGAATCCATCTCCTCGCATCCTCATCATCCCCATCATCCTCGTCATCGCCTTCATGGCACTCGTTTGGTCGCATTTATTACGGAGAATAGATGGATTCAAACACAATTGAGTCATTTCTCCGTTTCTATCACATTTATCAAAGCACATATCAATTTGCTGCCATGAATTTGATTTTTTTTTCTTTTTTTAATCCCTTATTTCTGTCACTCGTGAACTGTAGGTAAAAGAAAAAATATCATGGGCTGCATGTTTGGTCGAGGGTGGTTTTGATGAGGGAGTTTTAAATAAAACACACACAGGTCGCCCTGCAAATAAATAAATAAATAAAAATAAAGTTCCTTTCTTTTTACAGATGTTGTTGTTTTAAGCTTGATTTTGAGATTGCTGCAGTTCACAGACCCGTCACCCGCATCGTGATGGATCAAACCAAACTCCACCGAGGCGTGGGGAAAAGACGGGTTTGTGCAACCTGAAGGGGGCTTCACCCGAGTCATTTCGATCAAGAATAATCGAAATCCATCGGCCGTTAGAGCGGTTCTGTAGTTTAGTTGATACAAAAACTAGATTGTATCGGCTGCCTGTGCTGCTCATCATCCAATTTTTAATTTTTTTTTAAACGTGCACATTAAAAGCAAAACATGTCAAAGACGAGTGCTCGATAAGGAGGTGAAGAGGTGGGAGTGTCTGTATCGTCCCATGTTTTACGCCATTTTGCAGGTACAACACACACACACACACAGACACACACATACAATTCAGGATGCTACAGGAGGATTAGAACATTCAACGTGCACTTTATGGTGCATCAACGCGTTGTATAATTTAAGAAAAAAATTACATTATATGATATTTCTAGATGCGTGCGCTTTTCTCGGCAGTGTGCTCCAAGTTAATTGTCCACATGATTATGAAAGGGATGTCAGCCTGAGAAGTCGTTCAATTAACGGCTCCATAAGCATTTCCCTCCAGATTGCGAATATGACAACTTCTCTCAAGGAAAGAGAGCAAACCTAGCACGGAACATGCCCACATTTCTGCCCACACGCTTCTGCCATCTTCACCCAACAAGGACTTATAAGTCCTATAGTCGCGACAACAGTTATTACCAAAGCAAACACTTTGACAAGAGAGACAGCGGATATACACAAGTGCAGCCAGCGGCTTCCACATCCAGCTGTTAGAGCTTATGTTTGCAGGTTCCAAAAGAAAAAAAGAACGCTGCAAACAAGGGAAAATAGTCAGTCATGAAAATCATAATTTATACAAAGTCCTCGGATTTTTGAATGATGTCTGTCGAGTATTTTACTTTAAAAAAAGTGTATCTACTGAAATCTAATGGGAGGTCATACAGCAAAAATAAGAAAATGCTTAGCATCTAGTTGCAGGTCAGTTAACTGGAAACAATAACGAGAAAAGGCCACGTATGGAATTATTATAGAAATATATCCTTCTCTACTAAATGTCCCTCGAGCGTTAAATTATTGATGATGTGTGGGAATGCAGTTCATTTTCTTTGGTCCTCATAACAAACAATGGCTGTATCTGTGAAACACAGCAGAATATTCTGTCGTTTGCTTGGCTGCATGTAACGATAAATAACTTAATACGTCCTGCAGGACCCCCAAAAATCCTGCAAGGCTTGGACTGAAGGGCAATAAAAAAAATTTAAATTAAAATAACCTCCATATTATTAAACAACAATGAAAAGGAGTTCTAAGAACGCGCTAAGCAGCTCCTAAAGCTTAGAGAAAGCTTTGGAGAAGCTCTCTGCTGCCCACAGACCATCTACACGGTTTGTCTGATAAGTGGTGCGTTGCCTTCACGGACACCGTGAACCACTCAGTTCGACATGGACGATTTTTGGGCTTGAGAACAAATGAATCTGCAAATCATGCGTGGAGGTTCCGCAACGTCAGCAGATCTGCAACCGGATTAGAATTACGTTGGGGGAAAAAAAAGTTTTTAAAGATTTTAAATTCCACTTGGACATTATTATCATTAATAATAATAATAACAATATATTTTATTATGATCTGAATTTGGACAGAACAATAACAATAGCCTAATTATAACAATCATTTGCATCCCGTTTACTGATTTTAATTATTACATCATTTGTCGGACTCCACGAGCATGTGAACAGTTATTTTCAACTTCCCTTCTTCCTGCCACAAGCGCTTTAATGTGAATATTTCTGGCTTGCAGTGGGGCGTCACGTGCCTCCAGTGTCATTACCCTCCACCTGGACATCTATTTTGTTGCAGGCAAAAAGGAGGAAGGTTTCACGTCCGTCCGTCCTGCCTGAAAAAGGCTGAAGATGGAGTTGCCAACGGAGACCTTTGATCCCCCACCACTGACCCTTTGTTATTCAAGCCACCAGAGGCACCTCAGTGGAAACAAGTTGAGCACGTTTCCCCACCGTAAACATTATCCTTGACGCATTAGTGGCCTGGGAGCCGAGCAGGGTGGGCAGGTGGGGTGAACGAAAAGAGGTGCTGCAGTGGTAAGCAGGAGAAAAAAGGCCAGCTAAGACCCCATTTATTCGTCTCGAGGCATATAAGCCTCCGTGTAAACAAAACTATCGCTAGATAAAACGCTCCTTTACGCCTACCAAAAAACTAACAGGGTAGGGGGCGTGCACTGTAATTTGTTCCGTTTCAGGGATTTACGCCACCCTGAAAAAGGTGGGAAAGGTAAACAAAAATATCAAACGTTTAGCATGTTGTATCCGGCTCCGAGAGCTGCGCGCGCCGAAGCCAACACCGAGGACTACGTTGTGTACATTTTGGCCCGTCGGAGCCATGTCAACAGAGGTTTCCAACAATACTCCTAATTGCACTTCCACGGGAGAGCCGTTTGATGTTCGCATGCAGGCTGATCCCTTTAGATTGCAAAATGAAGGCCAGTCATGCGCCGTGGCCTTCCTAAAATATGACAAGAGCAAACCCAAAAGAGCGTGCCCAATGGGGAGAGAGTGGAGAGGCAAAGTTATGGCTTGTGTTTGTTTCTCGTGTCGGGAGGCAACAAATCTTCCTTATTGCCTGCAAGTGGGCTCTCTGTACAGAGCATTTATACAGAAAGGAAATTACACAAACGTTAAGAAAGGAAACCTAATATTTTTTTTTTATCTCGTATAGCCCTGAAAGCCTGCACTACATTAACGGGTGCTTTGCGTAATTTAAGGCAACGTTTGCGCAAAGCCTTGATGCAATTCAAATGGTTTAACAGTTTAAAGCGGAAAAGTGAAATGCATTCGACTTGAGCGGCACGTAAAAGTGGAACGCTCGCTCAGAAACATCTAAATAAATCACACAATAATTCATTTTAAGCTGGCACGAAGCTTCATGGTGGAACAGATTCAGCATGTTCCTTTTTAGTTTTTTTTAAACCGCTTTATTTTCTGCACACCATCCCTGCTTGAAGCCTCTGCTTTTTTATGCGTTTCACAAAGTTCTGCAGGCCATTGCTTGATGCTGAGAGGAGAAGAATAACTAAATAAAAGCATGGGCGACAAATAATAGTCATAAAAAAGTAGGACTGTTCCCAAGCGCACTGGGACACAGTTTACAAACATCACCCAGTTACATTACTCAAAACCAATCATTTCCACAGTTGCCTTAATGATGCTTTTTAAATGCTTGGGTGGTGTAGTGGAGCGTAAAGTCACCCAAAATCCTGTTTACACAGCAGAATTGAGCGTTTATTATCTTTTTTCTTTTCAACAAATACATTTAAAGGGTTTATAATAAAGATTTTTTAAAAAGTGCATCTGATAAGTGATGACATCTCTTGGTTTATGGAATTTTAAATGCACAAAACTATAATCTATGTTCTTGTATGCAAACGGTATTTTTCCAGGGGGTTTCCCCCGGTGATGGTCACCTACAGGAACTCTTAACATATATTTTCATCTGCTGCCACATCATTGCTGGAAAGGTGAAGATCTGACCCACAATCTTGATTTTGCATCCTACTCATCCTTTCTGTCTCAATAACAAACGCGATCATGGTGGTATTTCCCCGGTTTTTCTTTTCTGATGGGAGAGCAAGGCGAGGAGGAGGACGGGGGTGGGTGGATGAGCAGTGGTGGGGCACCTCTACGGACCTGTCATGTCAAACTTTTGGGCCAATGGCAGCACGGCACTGCGCGATCTTGAACGCAGATGGGAGAGGCGAGCCAATCAGCGGCGCAGGAGCCTCGGAAGCCCGGCCTCCCGATTTCAACAGATTGAAATGTAAGCCTGTCTCCAGCGCTTTCAGGAAACAGATCGAGAATTTTGTCCCTCTTGTTCCTTATCGCGCAAGAAGATTTTTCTTGAAGGCAATTCTGGACGGCGGGCACGCTGGACGCGGAGCAGGATCCACGCAGGGGGCTCAAACCGGACACAGTTTTCTTCGTTTGCGGCTTTAACACGATGGGTGAGTTCAGAGTTGGATCTTTTTTTTTTTCTTTTTTTCTCCCCTCCTTGACAGGGATGCGGTGGACGGTTCAGCGTCTCGCGGAAAGGGTGAGGGAATCTGGTGACATATTGTCGGTCTGTGATGTTTTAAAGCGTCACTTCAACCCTTAAAACCAGAGTTCAGACACCAGACCTGTGAACTATGTGGCCGTTACGCACGGAGTTTAGGCAGTGAGGAGCTTAGCCTGCACGAAGGCTGGACCAGACATCAGCCTGCTGTTTGCTGGTAGTTTTTAATCAAACATCCCGCAGAGCTCAAACTTTTTAAGTTGGTCATTATAAGCGAAAACGTCGTTAAAAACAAAGCGCAAAGGAGACGCATCTGTGTGATTATTTTAAGGAGAGCTTCGCGATGCTCTCAAGTGAAAAACGTGCAAAAAAAAGAGAAAATAGAAAAAAAAGAGATTCAAACATAGTTGTCATTTTGCAGAATTTAATTGCTGTAGCACATTTTAGAATATTCTGCAAACAAAATCTTGCGAAAGGAGCGAAGTGGTTGGCAGTGTGTTTGGTTGGCCTTGGTTGTTTGTCTCATTGTTGTGCCCTCTTGTGTGTTTGTTTTTGCCACCAGAGCCTGCCTTCGGTGAGGTGAACCAACTCGGTGGTGTTTTCGTAAACGGCCGGCCGCTCCCCAACGCCATCCGGCTCAGGATAGTGGAGCTGGCCCAACTCGGGATTCGACCCTGTGACATCAGCAGGCAGCTGCGCGTCTCCCACGGCTGCGTGAGTAAGATCCTGGCCCGCTACAACGAGACCGGCTCCATCCTCCCGGGGGCCATCGGGGGCAGCAAGCCGCGTGTCACCACACCCACCGTTGTCAAGCACATACGGACATACAAGCAGAGAGACCCGGGGATTTTTGCCTGGGAGATCCGGGACAGGCTACTGGCCGACGGGGTTTGTGACAAATTCAATCTGCCCTCCGTCAGCTCCATCAGCCGGATCCTCCGGAACAAGATTGGGAATCTTTCCCAGCAGAGCCAGTATGAGTCGGGCAAGCAGGCGCCTCACCCACCGCCACAACCAACGATACCCTACAACCACTTATACTCATACCCGGCATCCAAAGTGCCCACTCCCCCTGGCATGCCCACCCTCCCCGGACACATGGCCATGCACAGGATATGGCCCTCATCGCACTCTGTAACAGATATTCTGGGGATACGGTCGATTACAGAGCAACAAAGTAAGCATGGCTCCACGGGGGCGGTTTATCACATTTGTGTATTGCACCACATTTAAACAACTCTTGTAGGGTCTTTGCGTGCAACGACTGCGAATATGTGTGTGTTTGATATTTTTTTTAAAAAAAAAAGGTTTTTCTTCCCGTAACGTTATTTATAAAAGCCTCCAAAAGCAACAACTGGAGCAGACTCACAGGCCTCTGTGGAAACAGAAAGCTTAAATTCCATTTGACCTGCCTGCTGATATTGATTTGAAAGGGTGTCAGGGCAACGCATGTCTCCTCTTGAACTAATAATAACAACAATCAGGAGGCGGATACTGAGTATGAGAGGGGCAGAATAAGGAAAGATGGAGTGTATGAAAGAAAATAGGTTTGCTTTTGTTATTTTTCGTGTATCCCAGCAGAAAGCGATATTCAGGCCTTGAGAAATGCGGCAGCTCGCATTCAAACGTGTGGTTTCCGCTGCGTGTGTTGTCTTTGTCCTGTGGACTGTGTGTCCCATGCAGGTAGGCCCAGATAACTCTGCTTTGCACTCAACAAGACCACAAATGTTTTGGAAACAGTGAAACGGGATCCGACATAAATCAGTGTTAATGGCCGCGCTCGGTGGTGTGAGAGGGCTTTTCGGCGAGCTTGTTTACCAGGGGCAGGAGGGGACTCGCTGTCAAGTATGCTGCGAGACGCCTGCTGCTGTCAGAACTCTGGCTCCTCGCGTTAAAGCTACTAACCGGGCAACTTCAACAAGACAAATGTAAGGCAGATATCCACAAGGAATCGCAAGGGGAGGATTGTGTTTTGAAAGTCTGCCTCTCCAAACAATTTATGCATTTCCAAATTATTAACAGATGTTTGTGGCAGCTTTTTGAACGCTAGCTTTTTAAAGTTCATTTGGTGCCGTGAGAACTGGTTTGAACTGAAACAATTTCGCCCGTCAAATCACTTTAAAAAGTGGATTCAGAATTTATGGGAAGTGGCTGGTGATTAAGAAACACGCAGGCTTAAAATTTTTTTTTTTAAAAATCAGAAACTATTAGTATATTATGGGGGATAAATACATGCTGCCTGTAACAAAACCACAGAGGGTGAATTCAATCTACCAAAAAAAAAAAAGAAGAAGCTATTTTAACATACAACATGCAGTTAGTGAAGCTCGTATGACATGTTTGGGGTTGCCTGCATGGGGAACATTTGGAGAGTTGTATAATAGCCTATAATAGTCATTACGCACTGAAGAGGAAGGAAGTAAATCTAATTTGTCCACCACGATTTGATGGGCTTTAGTGTCCCTGACCCACCAGAGAGTCGTCTTACAGTCTTCAGCTGGGCCTCATTCTTCATCTGATCTTCAGGGGGAACCAGAACATTTGGTCTCACTCTGCCTAAACGCATTGTGTTTAAACGGATTTGTCAGTGTTCGCGTTTAAATGTCCAGAGAAAAAGAAAAAGAAAAATCTTACCAAAAGGAAAGAAAGAATGAAAAAACAAAAGAAGGAATCCCCTAATTGACTTAACAGGAATCCCCTAATAGAGTTAACAGGCTTAGATTTATGGTGATTTGAAAAAAAATTCAAATAAGAATTTTGGAGTTTTGTCCAATTATTCTGTAAAATAATGGGAAAGAAAGTAAGTCTAATTCTCAGATTTAAATAAATAACTACATTTTATATCAGACGATGAATTGAACGTTTTTGATTACTTGACCTTGAACATAAGCATTCCCAAACACTTTACGCATACGATGCGAGTCAACATAACGCCATTTGTGCGTAAAACGACTAAATCAACACGCTTCACTGACAAAATATCACAGGGTTTAATTCTTCTTATGCAACCAGGCCAACCTGCTGCCGATAGATGCATGAGTAACAGCGCTTCTTTTTTTTTCTTTTTTCTTCCCCGAAATACTTAAAACCTCCTTCCTGACCTTCCCCTTTTCTGGTCTTCTCTCTTTCTCTTTTACCTCCTCCAGTTAGTGACAGTCCACCCTTTTCCAGCGCCAAACTAGAGGAATGGAGCGCTAAAAACGGGAATAATTTACCACCAGCAAGCTCTCCGCTAGTCAGTGGCATAGTACCTGAAGCAAAATACACGCAGGTAAAACGGGGACACGTCTCATTTTAATTATTTATTTTTTGTGACCTGCAAACCTTGCTTTCAGCGATTAGTCCACTAACACAGTGCAGTGTTGAGGATTTATCTAGTTTGATTATTAGGTGGTCAGGAAATTTCTCCTCTCAGCGCTCCTTCTGTAGATTAGGATATCATGGTGCATTCATAGAATATCTTATTACTCCTCATTTTGGCATCACAACTGACACCTCCTGCTTGGTCAGCAGCGTTTATGGATAATTATTGTGCAAATTATATATCAAAGTCCAAGAGCTTTGAATTTCTTATTAGCATATGTATGTATGTATTGTTTTTTTTTTTTTTTGTAAAAGCAATTGTTGAACTGGCTGCACTCCGAAACGATTTTGAATCCCTTAAAAAAAAAAAAAACTATTTATTTATTTTAAAAAAGAACCAGCAATAAGCAGTTTTCGGTCTCCTGGTAAATTATGCTCGAACGCAGAATTTCAACGGGTCAGTTTTGAGGTTCTGCTGTTAAGATCAAAAATAGCAGACTACAGGATATCATTTAGTCTAAAACAGTCGTGTTGCAGGATTCAACTTTCGAGATGTTCATCATTTTCTCGCTTTTTAAATAAAAAAAATTAGATCAAATGTCAAGTGAAAAATAAGAAAAACAAAACAAAAAACACTTGCATTGATTTACTCATTAATATATTAAAGTTTCACAGCTTTCTACATTTCAATATTTTAAATTCTACGATTAACTCAACATTTAAGAGTAGCACACATTTCCTAACGGCCTTTAATTTCTCTTTTCCCGGATCAGGTAACAAATGGAGGGTCGTCGTGACAGTAGCCGTGCTTGCGCATGCGTGCTTCATTTATTATTAGTCATACCCCCTATTGTGACAGGGCGCGCAATTGTCGAAGCGTTTCCATGACGCGTTATTGCGCAGGGATTTTCCGGCTCTTTCTGCGCAAAAACAGGCCCGAAGCTGTCGGATTCAGACGCACCAACCGTCTTAGCGGATAGTTCAGGCGGCTATAGCGGAAACATGTTAAGCGAGACGTCAAATGCAGAAAACAACAAGAATAAATGACCGAGTTTGCTGCATGAAAAACAAAGAACAGTGAAGCCGGACTGAGGGTTAAAAGCGCCTTTTGTTTGTCACTGAGATTCCACGCAGGCGGCCGCTGCAGCCTGCTAAGATGTTAAATAGATCTGATTGTTGCGTCTGTGTGTCGGATAGTGGTCGCGCTCAAACACGCCTAAGAACTCAGCAATGGTAACTTTTACATCTAAAAGTAAACGCTTTCACTTGGCAGCAGGCCTGTTTCGTGTTTTCTTCCAAAATCTGCTTTTCTGTCTGTAGTTTTCGGTCAAATATCAGCAGGCCTGAATCAACTGAGCCACCTGGGCTCTGTCACTGTAAGGCCAAAGTCTGCGGGTGGAAACATCAGGGAACAGAGCGGGCAGATGCACCCATGAGACGCAGGTTTTTCCCCCGAGAAGAGGAGCGTCATTAAAACAGGTTTAAGTCGAAGTCACGTGTTAAGTCTTTGCGGCGGCTCCTAAGGTGATACCATAATATCTCAAAAACGAATTAAACATCCAGTAAAACCCACTATTTTCTATGCCCCCACCCAGCTGCCCAAACTCGCGAAAGTACCCAGGCCCTGACATGTTTAAACACTGCAGTTATTTATCTCACTGATGTGCTAAACAGCGGGTTTAGAGCAGGACTCGATTCTGGATTTGCTCAGTTAAATGCAAAAAGGTAGAAAAGTCGCTCAAATTATGAAGACGGTGATTTTCTGGCCTGTTCATTACGCAACAGATTTTCTATCAGGCCGTTGAATGAAGTAGGTCATTAAAAAAACAAACTTGTATATATAATTTCTAAAACGGGCCAGTTGGTCCTTATGTTATCAGATTCTTAACATTCTAAGAATTTAATCTATTACACATTATTATCTCAAGTGTATATAAATACAAGTAAAATGTGTAGAGCTCAAGGAGAGTACCAACTTAAAAAAAACCCAAATAGGTACACAAAACGAACAATGTAGTCTGAACAGGAGCTGTGCAATAAATCCACCTTTTATAAACCTTTTTTAATTTTGTTGATCTTGTGTCAGACTGGTGTTGACTATGCTGTGAGGTCATTTCTTGGAGCAGTGAATCACATTAAACCGAAAGCGTGTTTACATGGCATATGCTCTGTATGTGTGTAAGCAGCTGTGTGTATACACCGGTCATGTGTGCTATACACAGTGCATCTCATTTGTGGAACATCATCTCGTTCGAATTGTTTTAGACGAAAAACACAAAGCAAAAGCTTGTGGGGCGCTTAATGAAATCGAATTCTGCAGCCTGAGTTTGAGCCAAAGAGGACACAAACATCCACAAACACTTACCCACAGACACCCACACTCAGCACACGGGAGTACTGTCACACACAAAAATAGGTCTTGCTCTACATTTATGCTTCAGAGTTGCAACAAAGGTCACTTTAGGCGGTATATGTCCCAGAATATCTATTCATCCTAAAGAAGCACCCGTGACCAGCCAGAAATGTATGATTGGAAAAAAAAAAAAAAGTCAGAGGAACAGAAAAATTCCCAATCGCAGAAATAATTTGCTGTACTTGCAGACCACCCGTGAACAGATATTCTGCCTCCCTGCTCCAGATGCTTTGGTGAATTCCTCAAGTTAAATGTTGTCACTGTGCCAAAGAAGCAAAGCCCATTCATACTCTGAACTCTATGCTTGCCTCATTCTCTATCATATTTTCCCTCTCTCTGCCTTTTCACTCTCAATCTGTCATGACATCTGTTTTGTTGCAACGAGGCTGTCTTGCATCGGCAGGCGTGGAATATCAATGCCACCGGTGGTACGTCCACTTTTGCGTGGAAAACAAGGCCCATACACTGACGAGGGTATGGCCATGTATGGTTTTTATCCTCATTTAATATGTTCCAGGAGCATGAGAGCACATAATTGACCACTCGTACTTTCATCAAAATTGGAAAAGTGTTCTTTTTATATGACGGCTGCTAAGTCCGAACTGAAGTCTCTGAAGTGTTTATAATTCAACCAACATTACTTTCACTTATTTCTACAGCTGCTTTTAGTGTGTGTGTGTGTGTGTGTGTGTGCCTGGGATACTCTCTCAATTTAATCTGATTATTTTCTACACTGAAAATTGAACAAAGTATCTGGTTTATTATATTTTTTTGGAGAAAGGAGCTCCAGAGAGCCAAATAAAGGGGAAAAAAGAGAGAAATTTACTTGCGACCTTTTCAGATCTTTATTGCAAATGTTCACCATCTAATCCTTCCGTCTTCTCTTTTTGCCCCTCTTTTCATACCCAGACGCTGAATGGATTGCCCACAGTGAACAGCTATGTCACAGCGCCCAGCATCCCACCCTACCACCCTCCCACCCAAGTGTCACCCTACATGGGGTACAGCGCCACCACGTCGGCTTATGTGACCGGACCCACGTGGCAGCCGGCCAGTGGCAGTGCTCTATCTCCCCACAGCTGTGACGTTGCCTCCTCTCTGGCCTTTTAAGAGAATGACAGCCAACCGTGACGCCATCCAGCCGGTCGCCGCCTCGGCGCTGTGACATCAGCTCCGTGGACTGATGGCAAAAAAAGATGGAGGGGAGTGGGGGCGGTGTGAGTGAAGACACTCCAAGTTTGCCCCCTGTTGCTTCAGTTCACTCCCACCGCCACACTTCTATGAAGGACTCGGGGCCCTGGGACCCAGATTTGCGCTGTTGAGCATGAGATCCCCCCCCCCCCTCACCCCCTCCACTCCACTCTCCTCCCAGCTAAACACAGAGACACCAAGGACAAAAGGAGTAAACAGTCAATACGACAGACTTGTTGTCTAAGAGAACTTGCAGGGCAGGTGTTCTGAAGGACTGATGCGTGACTGCTTCTCCATCCATCACCATAATTCCTCTCAGATTCTTTACTGCACACTTCTGCAAATGTCTTTGGGCAAAATGGGGTAATGTATAACTTCATGAATACGCAATCAAAGAAAAGGGAAAACACTTTGCATGAGTGTTTCAGGGTGCTTGTTAATTGCGATTGTTTTTTTTTTATGTTTGTATGCTTTTTTTTGTTGTTGCTGTTGTTTCTGATTTGATAAAATGGAGCCTTGTTTTCTCACTCCTCTAAAAATGTTGCCTATGCAAGAGAGCTCCTCAGAGAAGTTTATTTATTAGATTAAGGTACGTTGAATGAAGTGCAATTAGCCTCACAGAAAGCATGGAAATCTCCACGCACATTTGGACAAAATTGGCATTGGTCTTATGTTGGAGTATAGAGCATTAACAATTGACAAGTGTTGCACAATGAAATTGAATGTATCTTATTAAATTGTTTGGCTGTTACTGGTTTCCTAAGAGTTTGCTGGTTGATTGGGGAATCCTAAACACAAAAGACATATTTATATATATATATACACATAAATATTTTTAACCTCAGCCTCCCTTTCTAATAGCTATGCTAAATTCAGGGTAATGAGGTTTTCTGGTCTGTTTTACATGACTAGGAAGCTGTTTTTCATAAAAAAAAAAAAAAAAAAAAAAGGGTGCGTGCTCTTACAAAGCCTTTACTTTCAACCATGCGTCACGGATCATTAGGATAGTTAATAAGAAATGTTTTGAACACTCATTGTCTGTCCACCACATGGAGCAGTTTTTCAAAATATATTTTGGCCATTAAAATAGTCCAGATCGTTCTCACCTCGTTCTGTTTAATTTGAGCTTTAACTGCGGGACAAAGCAACATATAGATTAAATTCATCTACTTTGACATTTTTTTAGAATATTCAATTTTTGCAAAAATTTTTTTTGTGAAAAAAAAATTAGTCACCCTGAAGAAATAATATATTTCACATTGAAAGTGGAGCGATGGTCACCTTCTATCTTTTGTCAATAATAATCTTTTTTTGTTCTATAACTTTAAATGACTTTCAAATGTTTTATTCAAAATTTTTCAGCTGGATTTTGTGTGGAAAAAGAAAAAGAAAACTGTTAAAACAGAACGTTAGTTGCATAAAAAGTTTGACACACTAAGGCTTGCAGAACTCACAGGGTGAGTCTCGTCGGCCTGCAGTCTCTGAGGTCATCAGACATGTGACCCAAACGCGAACCTTCAGCAGCCACATAAGGGGCCAAACGGGGCTTGTTACGGCCAACTAAAAAAAAAAAGAAAAAGAAAAAGGAAAGCACAGGGGAGAGCTAACAAATTCGCAAAAATGATGAAAAAACCCTGGCAAGTCCAGTCTAGCCCTGTAGTGGAAACCAGGGATTTTAAATTAAAAAATGGGGCTCCAGCGTGGAAGTGGAGGTCGATCACGTGGATAAAGTTGCTCACCTGCTGCAATTTCACATTGCTGCTGAGGGTTGCGGAGGTGGTTGATCTAATTATGGCTCCATGTTTCTATCCGTCGGGTGTTGCAGCATAAACAATCCCTTCCGTGCGACAGTGTCAACAGTCCTTCCCATGCAGGAGCTGATTTGACTTGGAAAGCAGTCCTCTCCGCATCCAGTGGTCACGGACCGTTGCTCAGGGATCGTAGTGTTTCTTTGACCGTATGTGAACCACATCACAAGGACGTGATGATCACACACTGGCTGTACAAGCCAGCCATCACGGCCATCCCTTTACCACCCACCCTCCATCATGAACAGCAAATGATAATTACCTCTTGGATGGCATGCAAGAGTCATTACATGCTTTGTATTATTTTTTTGTTTTTTTACCTCGGCCCATACACAACAAGGCCAAACAACTTTTCCCTCTGACTAAGCTAGAAGAACCACACAGTCTCGTTAGCCTCATCTGACTCATAAAACAACATCAGATCCTCTTAACTGACACTGGCTTTTAAGAAATAGAAACAGAGCATTTTCTAGAGAGGAGGGAGCTTCTTGGAAGTCTGATAATCCCTGCTCTTGCAGTCTAATGTTGGTCAGCTTTACTGTCTAAAAGGCGTAGTTTTAAAAATAGGAGCAGACACATGTTTATAATTAATTATGCTGAGTCTGACTTCAGTGTCATATGGTTATCTTTACTTCTCCACATGCAATCAGAAACAAGACAGCCATATGCAGAGTAACACAGAGCAGAGAATGTTGACACTGGCTGAGTACGGGACTCCATGCGTGTTTCTGCTCAATGAACATTTTTAAGAGAAGCTGATGACAGCCAGAGTGTTTTCTTAATGTGTTAAAACAACTATGTTGAGCAGACAGGTGAGCAAAACCTCTAAAATAGGAAGGGGGGGGCAGTGAAAATCACAACATGTCTGCCGCCACGCCTTTGTGTATGCATGCACGGCTCGGTGATTTTTACATGTCGTGTAAACGGTGGACATTTTAATACATATTAATCTTTAACAGCATTTGCATTCGGGCAGACAGGTAGAGCCATGCTCAGATTGCAGGCTAGTCAGAGTGGAGTCACCACGGTGAAATGTTCCAGATGAAGACGAGGAAAATCCACCGAAAAGGGTGTGAAGAAAAAGAGGAGAAGATTTTCTGCTGCTGATGATTTATGTGTGCAGGGAATTCAGGTAAAGGGCTGGCTCTGTTGCTTGGTTACCGGCAATACAATCACACGTTCCAAACTATCAGGTCTGAAACAAACATCCACTTTGAGCACTCAATTACAAAAAAGGACAGGTTAGGCGCTAACAATTCCATCAGTCTGCAAGCCACAGTTGTTAGTCTGTCACCGCGGGCCTCTGGGTAAAAAGCAGGAGCCGTTCCACTTTGGCACAGAGAAACTCCCACATTAAGGATGGCTGTCAAATGCCAACGTGGCTCAGTATGAGCTACCACCACATGAGGTTATGATAAGTGTCTTAAGAGAGCAGCCTCTACACTTACGGCTGTGCAACAGGTGTGTGTGCGTTTGCATATTTGTGGAAGAGATGGACTGGATGTTGGGGGAGGAGGGGAATGTGTGCAGCCGCATTTGAATTTCTTCAGCTTGTTGTTTCAGCTTGCACTAAAGCTGTACTCGGGCTCCCACTCTGTGGCACACAGAGAGAAAAGACTGACACTCAACTGGCTAATACAGCTTCTTCAGCTGACAGCTCCTCAAACAACAAAGTGCTGGTTGGGGGGGGACGACAAGAAGGGGGCTCATGGTTTGGTAAACTGAGGAAAGCTGATACGTTTATTTCAACGCCAAGCTGAAACGCTCCGAGCGAAGACAAACACGTGACAACACAAACCTACTATTAGAGGACAAGCGAATGTGTAACCCACCCCCAACACACTCAGGCGCACGTGTGTACACACACACACACACACACACACACACACACACACACACACACACACACACACACACACTGACGAAGTGGGATCACTTTCTTTTTTCCTTTTTATTTATTTTTTTAACCAATACATGAACACAAATGTCCAAAATTAAATTTAAAATGTCAAATTAATTCAACTTTTCACAAATAAAAGCTCGAAATGAAGGACATTATAAAACTGGCATTCATCAGGAGTACACGAAGCACGTTAGTTGCAGTGCTTTGATTCAATTCAAAGCACGCAGCAGTAATTTGAATAAGTGCTAAGATGCGATCACAGAAATGTGTCATATTAAAGGAAAAACCTGAACTCCTGTGCAGAGCATCTCGGTTTAGGTCCATTTCAACCTGCCTGGGGAGGGAGAGGGAAGGTTGATTTGCATGTGCGGGAATATGTAAGTCCATATTGTCCAAGTCACTCATTGTATATGCTGTCATCAGCACCACTTGGTTTTGACATGATGATTTATAATATGCGTGCGTATCTCTCTGTATCCTCAGATTCATTATTAATGCATCCTTCTTTCGGATACTCAAATATATCCACCGTTAATGTCGTCCTGATGGAAGGGATCTCTCTACTGAATGAAAATCTCTTCATCTATACCATGAACGATCACTCAGTGGATTGATGATTATGAAATCCCAATGCAGTCAAGCTGTTCTGGCAGAATGTGGCAGCTCAACACATTCCTGAAATTCTTTATGTGGGTTTTTCCTTTAATTTGGCACCAGCCTGTATGCGTGCACATTGCTGCATATTTGTCATTCTACAGTCTTTGTCTTTAGTGTGATGAAAGGGTTATTTACTGTTATTTCTACAGGAGTCATAGACAGATGGATAATCCAGCGGCTGCAGACCAAAAACTGGTCTACAAAGTCAGACAGATCTTATTCGAGCATAAGTTCAACTACTACCAAAGATGGATTAAAAAAAGAAATCGTCACATAAACATGAATGTTCTTGGAGCTTTGTGTCATTTCAACATTAAAAATCCCAAAACATTTCACTGTATTTCATATGCATCACAAAATATTCGTCCTGTTCACACAGTCTGCTTCATCGGGACCGCGTGAAGGTGACTCAGTCAGTGGCGGTGACAACAAAACCCCACATATGGCACCGGGTTTCTCAGTCAGATTTGCTCAGCTATGGCTGGTGGACAGAAGCATTTGGCATCACATTTTTCGATCTAAGCACCGCCCATGAATACATGGAAAAAAACGAGAAAAGGGTCTCGTGTGAGATAACCCAAACTGCTTCGAATTAGAAAAAAAACAAAAAAAAAACAGTAAAGACTCATTGAAACAGGACAATGCTACAAAGGTGGCTTCAAAGGAAAAGGACTCACATTGTCTGTTGTTAATGGTCACAAAAACATGGTCATTCCTATTCTTATCCTATTTTATTGCAATTCTGCCAGTAGATCCCCCTCAGTGATATGTCACCAAAATGACTCCTTAATGTTTAGTAATGTTACTAAACTAGTTTGTGAATCATTGCAAACTGTGATCATTTCTTTACACATAGTCCAATTTTATTTTCTTTGGTATTTTGTAGTCAGAGTAAAACCTCTGAAGAACTAATTTGGTCTGATGCCACCGGTCTTTTAACATTCCTGGTCAGACGGGCACAGTTTTGCAAGGCATTATTGTGGGATTCCTTTCATCGTTTTTCTTTGTTACCAGTTACTCTGTAGCCATCCGGACACATATTCATAGACCAACAGCATCACTGCTCCACCTGCAACAGAACATAAGAGAAAGCAACAAGAAACAAGCCTTTAATTCCATGGAAGTAAGAGACGTGAGCCAAATCCTTGGAAGAGAAAGCGTTATTCAATGTCACTGTATCTGAAACGCAGATTTAAAGACCTCGCTGCTGCAGCAAATGAGATTTATGTGATAAAAACACATTTTAAATATACATGTAATCACTGATAAAAAATAAAATAAAAAAAGAGTATCTTTGTCTCACAATAATTCCATTCCACCACTTTATTTTTATGACTTTATTTTTTTTATATGTGTGTGTGTGTGTGTGTGTGTTTGTGTTTGTGTGTAGTATGTATGAGGATGGTTTCAATATCTTTTCATTTACCTGGTCCAAGTCTCATTATCTTGGGAACCAACCCCTTGTATAATGCCAAGTATCTATAAGATAAAAGATGTTATCTTGAATTAGCAAAATTAGCAAAACTTTGACAACATTTCAGTTTAAAAATTGCTGTGTTTATGCACGCAAGCTGAAAGTATTGCACCAAAAAAAACCAAGTAGTTTTGATGACTTTTTTGACACTTAAATTCCCCCAGAATTCACAACAAAATATTGTAATTTTTCCTCCACATTTGCCAACATGAATCACTTTGTAGAGTCATGTTGTCAATGCAAAATGTAAATAGCCAAAAGATGATTGCATGTTCTGAACGCTTGACAAATACTAAGAGCTTATAGATACCTTGGAAGAAAGTCCCCAGTAATTAAAATCAGCCTTCCCTTAACTAGCTGCAACTTGAAAGTGACTGACATAGTAAAACAATTAATTACAATTCTACATTATAGAACACACTATTCTGAGAAGGATCATCATGCATAACACACTTGATGATTTAACTTTTGTACCTTTTTGACCCACGTCCTTCTACCATTGCATGCATGCCTGTAGTATGCATGCGATTGTTTTGTTGCTAGTGAAGGCATGAATGAGAGAGAATGCCAGAGCTTTCCTCGCTGTCCGTCTGTCTGCAGGCCTGCCAGTCTGTCACCCCATCAGGGATTAACGGCTAGCACTGACAAGTACCTGCCTCTTAATGCATTCAAGGTGATCAGTGGCTGCCTGCCTCTGCCTCGTGCTCCCTGTCCCGCTCCCTGCCCCCGCCACTGATGGCGTTAATAAGGCTCGACCCACTTCCTCCCTGCCCCTCTGTCTGATTAGATTGACCCGTGGAGCGCCGCGCGGCTCGTTAGGGTCTGCTTAACGATGTCTCCCATAGGGACCACTAATTAGCTGGGACTGTGTTGTGTTAGAGAAGGGGACTGGATGTGGCAGAGGGGGCAAACTTCGTGCACCCCTGTGACGACAAAGTTTCAGTGCTGTTCTCGCAGCACCCCCCCCCCCCAAAACTACAAACTAACATCCACTAACTACAAACATCTCGCAGGGTCTCGTCTAGTGGAGCTGCATGGGGGAAAGTGGAACGCCTGGGGCCACTCCTAACATAACACACATCTTTCCTTCAAGCTTCCATTTGGAGATGTCGTTCTCTGAGGCTTGAAAATATGTCAACAGTTAGCATAGACTACAGAAATGTATGATTACACAAGTGGGGAGTACAGCCCAGAATCTAACATCAGTGTTTGGTTTCCATGCAGGGGATCACAGCTTTGCGTCAACTTCCCTTGTACTTAGCATAGAAACTCACACCACACTATAAAAGGATTCTAACTTGTAGCTGCAGCTGGTACATTTGTCTTCTTTGACAGCTGGTTTGGCAGATAATCAACTATCAGTTGCAAGCAAAACAGGCAAAGTGGTTCATTAATTCTTGGATGAACTTGTGACAGTGTTTCAAGGACCCCTCGACTTATCTCCCACCCCCCGTTCATACCCCTCTTCGCGGTACACCAGTGCCATGGTCTGGAAGCAGGTGCGATACTTTATCTCTCCTGGCACTGGCTGGGGGCCTTGGATGCGGCTTTTGGCTACGTCGAAGGGAATATTCACACAGGAGGAGATGGTCCCCGACAGTAGGCCAATTGTAAACTTCCTCAGGAACTCTAACATAGGGTCCTGTAAGGAAAAGTAAAAAAAAAAAAAAAGAATGTTGGTTGAAACATTTCCAGAGTGTGCACCAAGTGTTAAATTTTATGCCACTCAACGTAGAAAAATGATAATGAAAGAAAGAAAAGACAGCAAGTTGATAGTCAAACCTGAGTTATGATGTGTATACGTACATGAGTGAAAGTGAGAGGGAGCATGAGAGGACCGGAGCGTATGATTGCAAAGCTGCCATGAAAGCCCTCATCATTTTATGGTAGCGGGAGGCAGATTAGTGCTTCCTGACTGTGGTGCAGGATTCTGATTGGCTGAGCAGAAGCACATGTTCTTCACGGAGCCAAGACGCAGGATTTATAAACAGGGTTCATGCAGGCAGACTGGGGAGGCATATGGGGACAATTTGGGTAATTGGGCTGTGACTCGGCACAGGGGTATTACTGTACCAAAGAAGCCCAGACTCAGAGAGCTCTGACAGCTAATTGGCCAGGATATTTTTACAAATGACAGCAGCCTCGCTGGTCCAGGCCTTTCTCAAGTGGCTGGACACCCTGAAAGTCGTGGTAAAACAACAGCTAATCCCACTTCTTCTGTTTTTTTTTTTTTTTTTTCAGGTGGGATGAGGGGACGAGAGGGTGGTACATAGACGCGGTCTAAGTACACCCATCAACCCACTTCCTAACAGCCTTAAGCAAACATCTCCACACACATTCACTTGGTGAGGAGCAGCATGCTATCTGCTGCCTAGACACTATTCAAATGTCCATGCAAGAGAAGCCTGCGCTCGACATTCAGAATTTGACTACTGACATGTATGAGTTGCAAGCTCATTGCTCAGCTTGCTGCCCAAAGTACTTTGGAGAAATGCCACGATCAGCTCAGCCTGCAAGTTGTCAGGAGCCATAATATTTATGCTTTACTGCCTCAACAATGGTGGTTGTTAGCCTCCTACAAACAGGATCACTCTTATGTACATATAGATGGATCACTTCCAAAAGCAATGGCCACAATGTAAGAAGGGAGCTATTTAAGTCATCCGGCCACATAATTATCATTCAGAGGATGACCACTTAGTTCTACGCACATCATGTACAAGTGGAAAAATGTAGAAAATATAGCAGAGCCTGGCCTAGGACCGTTGTCTGCTTCCAATTAGTTCATTGGAGTTCATTGGAGTTAATCTAATGCTCCAGTTTGTACATGTGGAGCTGGCGTATGGTAACGTTTCCATTAAACAAAATTAACTTTTGTTTGGGCTATCAGGCACTGCCGGATGTGTAATCTGAAACTTTGAGGATGTTATGAAGAGCAAACAGACGAGGTATTAGCCGAGCTGATCTAAGAATCTCCTCTCTGATTTTTGCTTCCTCCTTGCCGTGCAAGTAATCATACTGTTAAATACATGTAATTCTCCTCTAGCAATGTGGCTGGGATATACCAGTATCAAACAGCCTGAGTTTAGCCAAATTTTAGTAGAGTCAAGGATAGCAAGTCGAATAAAAATTGTTTAAAAGGTGTGTCTGTCACTGACAGGTCAGAGTGTGACCTCAGATTTTGTATGGGATATCACCTGGCTGCTAGGAATGGCATCCTTGACATTGAAGTAGAAGCCAAAGTAGATCATGTTGAAAACTCCATGGCGTCCCAGTGTTGATGTTAATCCTTTATTCAGGCCCCTCAGTCCAAAACCGTCTGAGTTAATTATGCGTCTTGCTTGTGCAAAAGCAGAGGGTTGCTGCAATGGAAAGAATTTAAAAAGGACTTGTCAAAGGGCTGGGAGGGAAATGTGCAAATTTACCAAAACTCTACATGTTAAGACAGTATTTCAATTCAGTCAACCTCTTTGAAGGAATCTCTGTTGGCCTGGAGACTGACTTTAACCACTTCGAATGGGTTGACGACAACAGCTTCGGTCAAGCCCGAGCCAAGCCCTGCTACAGACAGAGCCTGAAGGGAAGATGGACATGATTTAGAACCGAGGACGTTGGAATAATATTTGATCAGACACAGCAGAATAAAGAATCCGTTTGTAGACAAAGAAGACTGCCAACATGTCGAGGCCATAAGAGCTCAGGGGAAAATTGTTGTGCCATTTTCAGAACTTGTTCCTGGAGTCTTTTGTCTGAACTGAGTATTTGTCTTTGTCATGGCCTGCATTTTTGTTGCTTGACAAATGCTTGAGGACAAACAAGACACCTGTGTATGTTATCATTTGGCAAAGATGTTAGATGACAGATAGGAGAGAATGGAAGGCGAATGAAAGGAGGAAGTAGGACTGTGAGTAAATATGGTAATTAGAGACTCTAAACGAGGAGATTTGAAAAAAACCCTAAACTTTAATTCAAGTCTTCCTCGTAAAGACTGAAACTTCCACAGGATCTAACGTAAATAAAAGTGAACGTTGCACCACCGTATATACTTGCAGTGGGCTGTATATTTCTGCGTGTACGTGTCTGTGAGTGCACATGTGAGTACTCGCATGCTCATAGAGAGGCGTAATGGGAACATGTCGTGAACGTGTCTATAGCTCATTACTCATCCTGCATCTTTATCCTGCTGTCAGAGCCGCAGGACCCATCCTCTCAGACATGCCTCACAGTGTTTACACAGCCAGGCAGCCACGTTTTAATTCCCTATTTGTATTATTAATGTGTGTGTCCTCATTAATCAGAGCGAAAGCATTCAGCTGTGCCAGGTTGAATAGGGGACAGACAGAGACATTCAGAGCCAATCTGTAATTCAGTTGCACTAATGATCTGATGTGATTACAGCACTTGATACGCGCAGGCCTCTGGGGGATATAAGGTTGGATGCACTTGAGGAAGAGGAAGGGCAGGAAGAAAACAGTGAGAAGGAGGTGTAAGA
Organism: Leuresthes tenuis; assembly: GCF_036924035.1. Taxonomy (NCBI): domain Eukaryota; kingdom Metazoa; phylum Chordata; class Actinopteri; order Atheriniformes; family Atherinopsidae; genus Leuresthes; species Leuresthes tenuis. The sequence goes on from NW_027325369.1 coordinate 16,099,229, forward strand.
GGTGGGTGAAGAGAGCATGATGGATGGGATAAGTAAACATTTCTCCTCCAATGGCTGCAAAAACAAGCCTAGGATATTCGCCTTGCTGAAGCAGCTTTGACACCGACTTGGAGGTAAGCCATCCATCATGGCTGACACTGGACCGCCACCTGAATAGCTGGTGTGTGGTGACCACACCCCAGCAATGCGAATCTGCCTTGCTTTAGAGTTTCAGCAAATACATACGTACATATCAAAGGGCTGTGGTGTAACCTGTCCCCGAAATAATAACTGCCATGCAAACGCACCGTGGAGCGTGTTAACAAGGAAAAGAAAAAATACCGCAGCGAACATGTTTTGAAATGAAACAATGACAATGAGACTTTTACTGATCGGTTTTGACTTTAAAATAAGGTGGAGGTGTTCGTACACTCATTGGAGCAAAACACAACCGCCGGGCAAAAAAAAAGTATGATACTGATGAATTTTGGAAGCGGGACAAATTTCTGCCATGTAAATTGCTGTCTGACATGCAGTGAAAGGGGGAGCTAATAACACCAGTTTAACGCTTGAACGATCAACAGTGAGTCTGACAGATGACTGGATGGATTTCTGGCATGTCAGAAATGTCAAAAGACTGTCATGCAGCGTGATTGCAGTTTGCAGCTCCACGGTCTGATCTCCAACATAGCTGGGATATTCTGATAAAGCAATATGAGCATATTCCTAATATGTATTACTGCAGTAGTAGTTAACATTATGCAAAAACTACAGTTTTGATGAAAAGTGCAGACACATTGTTGGGGTCCTGTCTGTTTTCTTCAAACTACTTTCATTTGCTTTAGATGACTTCATTCATTTTTTTTTATCTGATGAAGTCACAATAATCTTGTTTCAATTCACGTCAAACAAAGTGTAGACGGACAAACCCAACGGAGGCTTTTAGTTCGTGTTTGTGTTGAATTTACAGCTGAGGTTCAAAGTGCGCAAAAGACAATTTACAAAACACACATCTAATTCCTAAAATAAAGCAAAACTGTAACTTCCTGGCTTTGATTCAGAGGAAAAAAAAAAAACAGCATTCAGAATCATGCTGAAGCTTCTAATCAAAGAGTAAATTGCATTTTGTCTAGCTATTACCAAGTTTCACAGGCTATTATTTACTTTCATTAGACATCAGCGATACTCTTGACATTTCAGTATGTCCGTTAGTCATCGAGGGTTTAACACTGAACAAAAGTGTTATCCAGGCTTTTGTTAGCTAATCCTCGCTTAAATTTATTTCTTTTCATCCTATCCAATGCTTGGGTAGAAAAGCAATGTTACGTTTTCGTCACGGTAAAAGTAAACTCGCTGAATTGTGCAAACGTCTTCAGCCTCGCGTTAGCAGAACCTATATGCTAGTGCTCTGGTTAGCAGGTAAGTGGCCGTGGAAAGAAAACAAATGTCAAATGAGTGATGCAATAATTATCCTTCTAAATGTACTCATGCATTCTTGAAACAGGAATAAAAAACTAAACGCTAACAGGAAAATTTGCATTTGCATGAATTAATTTGGCAGGCATTATTATTTTTGGCATTTGTCTTTGTTTTAAAAGCTTTTGGCAGTTGAGTGGGGTTTTTTTGTTGTTTTTTTTTACATTGGGTGTAACATGGTTCCTGATCTGTTCCGTTTGTGTGCGTTTATGTTTTTTTTCCCCAGTGAGAGTGTTTTCAGGTGTTTCTGCTGGGTTACTCACCACGCCAGGAGACAAAGGCGTCAAATTCAGCAACTTCTTGTACTGCTCAAAGGTGAAAAACTGCAAGGGAAGGATCAGGAATGAACAAACAGCCAGACAGTCTCAGTACCTCCACTGACTGACACTCATGCACATAAATAGACACATGCGTCTAACTTTAAAGCTCCTATGAGGAAAAGGGGACATCAAATGAACTCTGTATGTATTCAGCTCACACATGAAGAATTATACTGTGAATTTTAGACGTTAGTCTCGTTAGAATTTCTAATGCAGCCTCTTATAAGCAGACTGTTCCACTGATTTGTTTATCTGAGCAAAATGCCAGCGGAGGCGGTATAATTCGAGCTTTAATTTGCCTCAAGTCTTTGCTCCAGAAATTTCTCACCATCAGCGAGCTTTGTTCACTGTGTGAGCGATTACCCCATCTTCTCAGAGTGAGAGCTTATTTTTAAAGTTCACTTCGTCTCCAGCATCTCATTACGGAGCAGCTCAACGCCAGGCAGCGGGCTCCCTCTGTGCCCCCCTCCCATCCTCATCTGCGTCACCCCACTATATGTCAGTGTAAAGCGAGCGATACCAAACCTTCCAGCAAATATCAAAAGATGCCACTTGTGAGGTGGCTTGCTGTAAATGCTTGTAAGTCAATATTTGGTTGGCCAACAGAGCAAACAGGAGACAGAGGAGGCAGACACTGTAGAGGGCATTGTTTAATCATCACATGTGTACCATGTCAGAGCAACTGCAGTTTGAGTGTTTTCATATGGCTGTGGAGAAGCTCACAACGAAACCAGATCCTGAGCGTTAAATGACATCCTGAGAGGTAGACATGCACATCCTTTATCTTACCTTGACTGCTCGCTTTGGGGTTTCAGCCAGAATTGGAGGCAGGATTCCTTTGTAGAAGCCAAAGATTCTGCAGATGGACAACAATTTAACATAGCCACGCTTCTGAAATAACTTTCCAAGTTATATACTGGGTTATATTTATATCTGGAAGACATAAAAAGACTTGGTTTTAGATTAAAAATATCAGGTAATTCTGCGCAGTGCTTTAAGCAAAACTAAAGTAAATCTACACTAGACCAGACTGCACCAGCTTTAAGAAGGTGGATCTAACAAGACACGTCATGACTTTGACAATGGATAACACAACTCAAGCTAGTTTCATATGTCTGCTCAGAGATTTTCACATTGTACAGAAGTAAATAGAAGCCAATGAATGCCAGTGGTTAGTATTGCCATTCCACGGCAAAAAGTTTAGGGGTGCTCCAAGCTGCTGGTGTGAGTTCACAGATCAAATACTGTATGTGCATATTAAGTTAAACAGTAATTCTAACTTTTTGGATAGAGAGGTGATGTCATCTCCTCAATGCCAGAGATAATGCAGACATTTAGACACCTTCATTAGTCTAAGCTCCCAATCCAATAGCAATGCATTTCCCTGATCTTTCCCCTTAAGTGCAATGGAAGTTCAGCGTGTGCTTTTATAAACTTTTTAAAGCTTTTTTTTTTTTTAAACATAAGTGATCAGATAAGCATATGATTGGAGTAATGCAACTACTGCAAATACTGCAGTGTTTGAGCAGACAAACCGATACAAGAACTTTACATCTGATGATTTCACCGTGAAATTGAGGGTTTGTGTATGGCGGCTCAGTTGCTTGTAGAAAAAAAAACAACATTTAGATTTGAAAGACCACAACGGGCAAAGCAAAGACGGAGAAAAGCAGGACAATCTGAAATCGTTGTGTCTCACTTTCCTGAATCATACGGCAAAAGTTTGTATTTGTTTTGAGAGCGTGGGAGGGAAGCCTTAACGTGAAAATATGTTCCCATCCATGAAGGCACGTTCAAGGAAGGCACGTTACTTCGAGGCAGACTGGATAAAGCCGTTGTGGAGAAGAGCAAAGCAGCATACAACGATCAGCAACTCTGTCAAGGCCCTCTTTGAGGTTGAAATCGGCCAATTTCAACTCATAACACGTGTTGCACAATCTTTCGTTACAGACCTTTTGCCTTTCCCAGACGCTGGTTTGAGCCACAGAAGAAGAAAAGGACCAAAACCCAGCTTACAAAACGGAAACTGCAAGTATGAAACTGCTGTTTGGCAACGTAACTACCAAGACATATTTTTAAACCACAAACCCAAGCAAACATGTTCAGCAGGTACATGATGAGGAAATGATTTAAGAGAGTGCTTTTCAGCATAAGATATACTGGACATTTCAAAAGAGGGTAACTGTATAATTTAGTCATACTGGTAGTTAGCCTTTGCCGGCCATGATTTAAAGTGTACTCGGAGCCAGGAAAAATAATAAAATTGTACAGTGAGTTACACATACGAGATGTGCGTTACACAGATTAGACATAAATTTACAGATTAAATGGACGTCTGGTTATATTGTTTTCTTATATTTATACACTGTTTACACACTAATAATCCTTTCTTTTTAATTGTTCAGAAACTTTAAAAAACTTTGCATACCAAACTATAAAATTCATAAAAAAAATAATCATTATTACTATTATTTACTCACGCAGCCAGACCAAAAAACAAGTGCCTGGCTCGTTTTTTTTTAAATGTAATTAATAAAAGATATTTGTGCGCAAGAAGGGTGTTTCATATACATTTAGAAGTGCAAACACATGCATTTCCCACAGCCTTCAACTGACAAAGTCGGGCAACTTCTCAGTCAGAGAAATATGCAGTTACCGGGCGGATTTGAATAGTTCCTCTGTAAACATTACACTGAACTTTCGTTCACGGGTTGTAAGATAGTTTTCTTTTGTTTGTGAAACTCTGACTGGCTCGGGCACTCGTCTTCGAACACAGCAACCCATAATTACATGAAACTATTACGCATTCCCATTGCACTGACATTAAACTGTCATTGCCAACATCTTACTGCCTGCATCCTGCTATTATTATTCTTATTTAGTGTTTTAAAGGGATTGCCTCATAGTGAAACAGGTCAAACAAGTTCAAACCTTTGAACGACTTTTTGTGCACTTTTGACTTATTTGGCAAATCCAGATCAAGAGGTTGAACAAAAGCATTTTAGTGGCAACACGCTACATGGGATATTAATGACAAAGTGCCAGCTTGAAGCTTGATTGAGAGAAAATTCAGAAAATCCTAATCAGTGCGCGAACAGTCAACAAAGTAACCCAAACTTCCTTGTTTATTTCTAAGCGAACCATTTCCATGGAGTACATGACGCCCACGCGTATTCCATGGAAAAAGTCAGTCACAATAATTTAGTGTTCCCTTATTATTTGTGAGTCATTTGCTACTCCCCCCCCCCCCCCCCCCCCCCAAACAAGAACGGTGAAACAAAGAGTCTCATCAAAGTAAAGTAAAAAGCAAAGTGGCAAAAAAAAAAAAAAAGGGAAGAATTGACTTTCATCTGGGATGCACATAGCATAAAGCAAGTGCATACCGTCTGTGGACAGTACAATGTGGCGTGACCTACTGTATCCCGTGAACAGCCGGATCAGTTTTGTTTTGGCAACACTCTCTGCAAGTCATCAGAGATGATCTCGGTTGATTGGGAACAAGTGTAAATATTGTTGTTGCCGCCACACGTTTCAACTGAACATAACGTGACAATGACGGGGGATTAGACTACCGCAGAAGACAAGCAACCCTCCATAAACAGCAGTGACCCGAGACAAATTATTACGATTTTTTGTTTGACTGGGTCGTCAGCCAAACAGGGAGCATAAATATTTACAATTACACACGGCAGTCCTAATTGTGCCTCTGTACACCACCACAACGCATTTGAAATGGAACTGTCGAGATAAGATAAAGGAGTAAATACGCAGCAGTTTAACAGAAATATTGCCATATTCCCGTTTTCCTCCTTACTTCATGAAAAATGCAGGAGATTAAAGTTCTGAAGTTGGTTCAGAAAGTTGAAATAAGCTTTGGTAGCGATTTGTGAGAAGTCTGATTATGTGACCCAGAGGAATTAAATCAAATATTCATCCCAAAAGAAAATGATAATGTTTCTGTCACTTTTTGATGGCTGCAAAGACTGCAGAAAATAGCAGATATGCAACATCTTGGCGCAGACATTGAAGGACCTAAGCTTCCTCAAAATCTAAAGTCTGTTCTATCCCCTATTGAAGGCAGCTTCAGTGTTGCATTTGTGGTCTAAGTCCATTTTCTAGCTAAACTCCAAGGTATTTGTTGTCCCGTACTACTTTCACCTCTTCTCCCAGGTTAAAGATGGTCCTTGGCTTACTCCTGGGCCTCCAAAATTCCACAAACATCTCCTCTGTTTTGTTTGTGTTAAAGATGATCTCATTGTTCACACATCGCGCCACAAACTAGTCAAATAGTTCGCTGAACTCAGCCTCTTGGCCAACCCTGATCTGAACTACTTTAGTTCAGTATTTGTGGAAATGGCAGGATTCTGAGTTGTTACAGGACTGGAAGAGTCATGGCAACAGATTTAGAGGGACTGACTTTCATTCCAGCCACTTCACACTTGGCTGTGAACCAGTCCATTGCGCAGTGAAGGTCATGGCTTAAAGAGGCCATCAGAACCACATCATCTGCAAAGAGTAGAGACGCAAACCTCCTCTCCCTGACTATGACTTGAGATCCTGGTCATTAAGCAGCAACCCCCACAGAATTCCCCAAAAGACAGAGTCGTAAGCCTTCTTCAAGTTAAGAAGAGCACATGTAGACTGGCTGGTCAAACTACAGTGACCCCCTTAGCTTTTCAGCAAGGGTAAAGATCTGGTTCACTGTCCACAACCTGGAAATCAGTCTGAACCTCCTTTCCAAAACCCTGGAGTAAACTTTGCTGGAGAGGCTGAGAAGTATTATTCTTTTTAAACTAGTCTGCTGCTGAAGACTGCTCAAAGTCCAAAAAACTTCAAATGCAAAGTGAGCCACAGTGTTGCACATGCTGCCACACTCATTACTAATCAATATCAAATATATCAAAAGCTTTTTTTATTTTGAGTCTATCAAAAATTCTCTTTTCTGCTGATGTATCGTTCAACAACATACGTTACAAAGGCAGTACTGGCTCCGGGCAATCGAGCCCTCAGAATAATCCCGGAGCAAAGGGATTAATGCTGAAGGAAATCCTTCGTAGAAGCCAAAAATCAATCTCTCGTATCGTGTGTGTAAACAAGTTATTTCAGTCAGACGGAAGGCCCTTCCCTTTGCTCTCTTTGTCCATGCAAATGGTGGCCACAGATTTCCCGGGTGTGGTCAATCTGGGGAGCCACCGGGTGATGAGGAAGGAGTGAAATTTGTTACAGAACAAATATGGCCTCCAGAGAGTGGCCATCATTTGAATCCTAATTTGATTGCCAATGTAAAGTACACACTAAGTCCCCTTTTTGTCTTCCCTAAACAAATGCCCTCCTGACACAGAGCGGGGGACGAGGTGGGAGCTAAATGGATGTGAGTCCGCGAGGAGGTTTGTGTTTGTTTGAACTAGTATGTATAATTTGGCTTTCATTTTCATAAACCTTTCCTTTTTAACAGCCTCCATCCATCTGGAGAGGAGTATGTCAGTGACAGAACTACAAGAGACAAGAACAATCAAATCAACAAATAATATAGAAAAAAAAGCGACAAAGCATCTTCATTTCTGAGCAAAGGAAAATAAAAAATAAATAATCAGATTCAGAGCACTGCTTTGAGGTCATCCATAGGAAATATGAGCCACCCCGGGGAGCATTTTATCATGTAAACAATGGGTATGCCTCCTCTGCAGTTATTTTCACTTTCCCAATGTCTACTGCCACCTTGACATTGTCACTAACAGACACGACTCAGCAGAATAAAGTTTGGCAGGATTCACAGAGGAAAAAAAGACGTTTGTCTCGTTTCTACGTCTTAACGAGTTTTTTAACTTCAATTTATTCTTCCTCGCTATGATAGCAAGAAGCTACGTTTCATGATTTGGGTTGAATTTCGGTGAATCTGGTCGAGCTGAATTTGGGGCAGTCCACAAGAATAAATGTGGCTCTTAGCTGAGAAATCGGGTACTGGTTTGGTTTAAGAGCGGCAATATCTCCCTACAGCTCATAACTAAAGGTCACTGGTTAATAGTGTCTGTCTTTCTTTTTTCTTTTTTTGAGTACATTAAAAAAAATGGTGCAGAAAGACACCGAATTTGTGGAAAAAGGTAAGAATTAAATGTGTTTCCCAAAACGTCGGGCTGTCCCTTTAACCAGATGCCTCTTCATACAAACCGTGACAGTTTCGCTGTAGCAACACGTGTAATCTGCAGGACGCGCTTTTCTGCACCTCCTCAGTCCTCCACAGATGGATATATTTTTTTGCGTGGGTGGTCCCAGGTGGAGCTAAACCCACACCCCCCAATTCTAAAATATCAGTCCCTGTCCTTGACCTACTGTATTCCCAACATTCTCTCGTGATGGATTGGTCCTGTCGATATTTCTGCGGCCGTGCTTTTGGTCCCGAGTCAGTCGCTGGGTACAACACCAGCAAAGAATGCTCGAGAAAAGGGTATTTTTGTTTGAGTCCAGACGGAAACACTTAACACATGCTCGTGCTGCTGCACCCGCATGGAACAGAAAAAGAAGCGTGGCCTGGAAGGCAACATGCAGCCAAGTGTCGGTGAGCATAGTTCACACTGTCACACAGCTATTAGCAAAGCCGCATGATTTCACGGTACGTTTTAAAGATTCCTTCAGTTCTCAGGTGTTAAAGTATATCTTCTTGTATTAACGTGTACATACTTTAGGTCTAATGATTGTGTCCAGTCTTCCACTGTTCCACCGGTTTAATCACTGAGCTCAAGTTGGGAGCTCAGGTTTCCTCCCTCGTCACCTCAAAGAGAGAGTGAGGCCTGGTGTTAGCTGAGTACTGCCATAAGCTGACTGAGAATGTTTATTTTTAATAATAATTCTACAACAGCGGGGCCAAACCCTATTTGTATAAATTATAACTAAGTGGTTTGGCCTGGAGGTAATCCACAAAGTGCTACTGGGGAGTGATTACAGACGCAGCAAAAATATACTGTAAAAGATAACTGGCTGACAAGAGAGTGGATCGTTTGTTTTGGGACTCTTTGGCACATCTGTTGTGTTAAGGTTACCTGGCTGTTTACGTTCATGTTAAGAGGCTATTCATTGTGGCAGAGTTGTCTGGAAATTCATGCAGGCCAAGAGACACACCCAAAAAGCAAGTAGGCACAAAGGTCTCAAATGGCACACTGACGGTGTGTGTGGTGGGATGAAGTGTCCTACTGGAGCAGGACACTGGTGTCTGATGAACTCCAGGAAACAGAGGATTTTAAACTGTCACTAACCGCCCTCTCACCACGCGCTCGCTCACACCTCACAGCAGATCGACTTTATATCCGCAGTAAAGCTGTCGACTCGCCGTAAACAGAGCAAGTAGGAACCACTTTCTCCTACACCTGCACTGTCTCACAGGCCTGTCACAATGCAGGCTGAGGAGGAGGGAGCCCGGCAGGATGACTGCCCGTGCTCAGTCTGCTCTTCCCTAAGAGAATAATTAGTTGTGCTCAATGGGTTTACTGCAGGATATTGCTGCAGGCTGACAGACGCGCCGGCTTTTTTTTTTAAAGCAACCAAACCTGTGACACTTTAAGCACTTCAGCCACAAGAGACACTTATCAAAACAGAGGTGACTGCAAAGATATACCTTTACTTTCTAAGTTTATTTAAAGCGTTCAAAGCTACAAAACAAGCAAATAACAACGCACAGTTAAATTATTCATCGACTCTTGTGCTCACTTTAAAGGTACACTCGTGCTTTCTGACAGAGCTTCCCTGGATTTAGGACTTTACTGCCACCCGTAGCCGTTTACTTAAAAGCCTTTATGCGGGTCTTATATTTGGTGTCTTTTTATTGTGCGTCTGTATTCATTGCGTAAGAAGCTGAGTTTGCTAAACAACTCCCCTCAAATAGCCTTTTGATGGCCTAGTTTAAGTATTTTGAAGACATTTGTTTTTATCCACCAACAGCCTTACTACATGCAGGAAAAACAGTAAATCTTCTGACAGAAATCCCAGATCCTCCTTAGAAACTGAACGCATCAGTTTTTTTTTCTTTTTTTACTTTGTCCATAACCTTTTTCTAAGTGTAGAACTCACCCTTCGTTGCGGAAGATAGTCCGGAAGCAATCTCCCAGGCTCTTGTAGCTCGCTGGGTCAGAAGCTCCTCTCTGGATTTGGAACCTGCAACGACACAGTTTTTATTAAAACTTCAAGCATTTTGACCCAGAGCTTCTACCCTTTACGGGGCTTTTACCATAGGTATGTTTTTGTTACCTCAAAGTACTTTGCACGCGTGTGTAAAATACACTCTGAGCAGATTCAATGTTATCATTAATGAGCTCATTTCCTTCTTTATTTTCTTCCTCTCTCCCTTTCATCTGCTTTTTTTCCTTCTCTCCAAAGATGAGAGGCTCCTAACACTAGGTCCCCCTCAGCACAGGGGAGAACTCAAACATTTATTTAACCCAACCGATCCAATTAGCCACCCAACACCCCAGGACCGGGCCTTCTGCAGCAAGCTTCTCGGCAACTAACATGCCATTAAGCCAATTGTAACTGCTCTTCGGTTACGTGTAAATTTTTAATGTGATGGGGCTAGTCGAGGGCGTTTTTTTGTTGTATGGCAAACACGCAGGTACTTACCTAATAAAGGCTGGTGAGATGTGTGTACATTTTTCACACGAGAGACAAGTTAGAGATGAAAAAAGAAATCTGTCTATAAGACGTAAAGATAATATAAGAAATCAAATTGTATTTTGTGTCTCGGACTTCAATCCCAAAAATGAAAGAGTAGCAACATAATTACTTCACTGACTGATTAAAAAAAAGGAAATAAAAGCAGTGTTTAATGTGGTAACAATGTGTGACAGTCGATAACTTAAAATTATAATAATTTTTCTACTAACAAAGAAAAGTCAGCAAGTCTGAGGAATAAAAAACGAAGTAAAGCGTATAAGAGGTAATGGGACAAGAGAAAGATTCCCTCCTCATATGGCTTCAACTGGCAGGTCACAAGGTCAGCAGTAAGTCGTCCATGCGGGTGCCTGATGGGGCCATAAAGAGCCCCCGGGTTTCAGTGGAGGGGGAGTTTAGTGGGGTGAGCGGCCTTTCATATCGCTAACAGATTAACATCTTAGAGGGGTGTCCCTCAAATCCTATTTGGCGGATTCCCAAATAGCTTGTAACTCGTTCCTGAAAACCAGTTAACACAGCATAATAAATAGATGTCTGACACCATATTAAAGAGAAGAAGAAAAGAGGGACCCAAGGTATGAGGGGATGGTGAAAGAAGGGATATGGGAGGGAGGGCAAAGACCCAGAAGATTTAAGACTACTGGGGCTTGTAAACAAATTCAAATCTGACTTAATTAAAGTCATATGATGGCAGGGTCGAAGATGGAAGGCACGCTGTCCCCAGTCTCCCCCTGCCTCTTTTTGCTCTCCCTGCTTCGACCCAAACCGGCTCTGAGAAAGTGGGGTTGGCAGGGCCGTGGTCCGGTTCCAGCCCCCTGACTCCACTTGTGACCTTGGGGTCAACTCATTTCCTCATGGCCCTCTTCTACCCTGCCATAAAAGCCAAGGACCAAACAGAAAGGCCCAGGGAGTAGGAGATAATAGGGAGGAGTAGAAGAAGTTGTGGCAGCGGGGAAACTATCAGGCCCCTGGCTAGGAAGTTGCTAATGTTGCTTTTTCATGGCAACAAACAGTGGAAAATAAGACTCAAAGCTTCTGTCAATATAGAATGAATGTCCTGTTTGTGGTACGTTTACAGAAAAATGGCTCTAGTTTCCATTTACAAGGCCTTAGCGAGCAAGAAGATATACTGGTGGGACGAAGAAGAACGAGAGCTATCCCCTATACGACTCTGGCAGATTCACTTGGCCTTGGACTCTGCCAGGCAGATCATAAACTCTACAAACAGAGGACCCATGGAAAACCCTGGGGCTTCTTTAAAATGCAAAGCTTGGAGCATATCATTCAATCATCAGTGAAAGCAAATGGAGATACAGTAAATTCAGAAGCGATGAGATCTGTGAGTTCATCAAGACTCCCCCTCTCCCGCTTTTCCCCCTCACCCACATCCTGCTCTGCCTGTATTTGAGCTTTACAGGCCCAGAGCTGCCCAGGTGAGGGTGAGGCCAAGGGCAGGCTGGTGCTTCTGCGAACAAGACAAGCACTCTGGGGTAAATAATCCTAAAGACCCCGTCCATCTGACCTCCAGTGCCTATAAAAGAACAAATTCTAGGCATCCACAAAGAAGTCAAAAAGGTAAATTAGGGCAGAGTGGCAGGCAAGAGCCCCAGTCTTTGTATTTTTATGGACAGCAGCAGAGTGTCTGAGGGCCTTCTGTGGCCAGGCCTGCTCCCAGACTCTGGCAGTAATGGGCTTGAACCAGCGACTGACAAGATGAGCTGTCACCTCAGTGAGGCTGAGATGTTGAGGTGAGGCTAAATAATGATCTTGTTTTAAAAAATGCCTATGGGAACGGCTAGGTGGGTTACTAGGTTGATCAAAAGGCAGAAGCTTGATGGGCCAACTTGTAAAAGGGCAGGTCATGCTTTTTAGGAGATCTCTTAAAAATATGGCCTATTAAATGAAGAGTATTCCCTCAGCAACATTTAGAGCAAGGCAGTTTTGATGACTTGCTCTATGTAAAGTTTAGGGTCTAAGAGGAATGATGTGAATGTGAAGCCCTGCTTACAGTTACTCAGACAAATTAAAAAAAGAAACTTTTAAAAAAGACAAGCGATCAACTCATTTACAGGATATTTCCAGTTATCTAATCAAGCATAATATTTTCTAAATTGTGCAATTTTTTCCAAGTATGACTTTTTTTTTTTACGATTTCTGTGTCTGTGCACATTTGGACCAGGCGATAGAGCGAAAAACATTTAATCCTTAATTCCCTGTACGAAGGCCAAGAACTTTGACAAAAACAGAGAGATAATTGGAAAAAAGAGAAGCTGAAACACTGGGGCAGCAATGAAAGTAGAGCAATATCTCATGTTAGATCTGAAGTGCATAAGACAATCCAGAAGGAAACATAAAGAGGAAATCTATCTTTTACAACCAGACAGTTAATTTTAATGAGCAGGATCATAAAGATGGTAAAAGTCCATTGAATTGGTACATGAGGTTAAGACCACTTTTCCGGTCTAAATGATCCAACATGGCACGAATCCACCGATTGTGACTGTAGCCATTCAATCTTGCTTTAGAGTGTAACTGAAGGATCCTCTGTGGACTGCATGGTTACTTGAGTTTATGAATCACGATTGTTGACTGCAGCGCTGTCTGACTTCTACCGAGTAAAAAGTGTGTTCGTTTTTTTTTTTTTTTTTTCCCAAAAAAAGCATAAAACAATGAGTATGGAATAAGTTCTTCTCTAAGAGCAAGAAACATGAGCAAAGAAAGCAAGAACAAATTAATTGAACGCATGACAAGAGTATTGAATCAAAAAGTGTTTAAGTGTGACAAGAAGAGGCTAATAAAGGCAGACCTCAGGAGGAAGGCATAGGGAAAAAAAGTCAGAGAAAAAGAAGCAAGATGGGAGCAGAGGGGAAGTTATAAACTTTTGGTGCTTGTGACACGACAGGCTGTCAGAGCTTGGCCTGGGCCAGGCCAGGTTGGATTTCATCCTCGCCAACCCAGTCTGGCAAAGCCCAGACTATGGAGCACACACCGTGGCGTGGATAGAGATGTTACTGTTGCTGTTAAAAGGGCTATGACATCCCTCAGCCTTTCTGGATTCTTCCTCACACCAATAAAACTGATTCCTCTGATTCCCTATATGGTGATGTTGGGACCAGTTTGCTGGTCCAGATGTCTGCTCATATACTATGACCCCTGTGACCTGCGATCAGACTGTGTTACTGGAGAAGAGCAGGAAAAGAGCAGCATAAAGCAGCACAGGGAAAGACTGGGCAGAGCCACTCTATTACTGATACTCAGATGTTTTGAGCATTAGAAACAAGTTGACTGACAGATCACCCTGTATGTTCAGAAAGGACTTTAACAAATTCACAAAGCCATTAACGCAGATGTTGGTCAGATACGTGGAAAAAATGAGCAGTCTAACCATCATTTCCAGTAAGTGGTTGGATAACAGAAAACATTTCTAGGGTAATTAATCTGGGGTGTTTTAGCCTCTGCCAAAAGCTGTTAACCTAAATTATGGTGCAGAATTGGTGCAAAGTTTGAGAAGCAGTTTTAATTATGGCATGACAACAAGAGAAAAACAGTAAAAATCTCTTCCTGTAGTTGGGCAAGAACACATCAAAAACAACATTTTATGTTTTTTTCAGAAAAAAAATTAAAAAATCAATAACATTTCTCCAGTAGCGACACAACAAGAAGACTAATCCCCAATTTTCCATACTTAGAAAACATAGAAATCAAAGCATGAACAAAATGCCATGACAGACGATCTCGAGCCAGATGAGGTGCAGGTGATGTGACCTGGTCAGATGCTGAAGTTGGACAGCGACAGAAGCTGCCACTTTGATGTGAGGAAATGCTGTAGGACTCTGGAGACTCCCCTGACAGCAGGCTACCACTGGCTATAACACAGTGCGCTCCAGACTGAAGACAACTGCCCTGCATGTGTCCAGAGAGACACCCGAGAGGCACTATTACCACACTGCCCTGTCCTGACTCAGTCCTAACCCAGAACTCTGTTAAAAGGTGTCAATAACACAATCACACACATGCTAAAAACAAATGTCCCTTTATTGTTTTCTTAACTGGAATCACACCATATCCATGTTATCTTTTTATTAAACATTTGTCACAATCATCAAGTTAGAATCCATCATCCGGCCAGACATGGGGGAAAAGGGATCTAAAAGAAGCCCACTGTGACTGTCTGTCTTTCTCCATTTTCACTCAGCATCTCTGCGTCATAACAAAATGTGTAGCAGCTATATTGGTCTATGCATTTTTATTTCATAACAGAAGGTGCTAAATTGTGTAACGGGAACTTCTGATGAAAAATCAGACAATTAAGGCAACCAGGACACCAGGCAGTGCTGCCCAACTGCTGGAAACCTTATTGGGGAACTGACAGGCAAAGAGATGGGCAGATGCTCCACAGGCCAGACCTCCATGATGTTTGGAGGATGTGACAGGTCTGCTGGGCCTGGCACCGTCTTAGTAAACGAATATTTTTGGGGACGGAGCAGGTCCAGGAGTAAAAGCTACCAGCCACCACAGGTTCAGCCTGTGGGCAAACAGAGTAGTCGAGTGCTGAAAGCAAAGCACTGCCAAGTCCAGCTACACCAACCCAGCATACATGGCCATTTTTAAATGACTAATTTAAGCGCACTTAGAAAAAACAGCAGGTGGGATATATGACTCACACCAGCATTTTCATATGAAAGCAAATGTCATTTTCAGGTTTTTCCTTCAACAAGCCACAAAACCCTCGACTGCATATTCGAGAAAAAAGTATGAAAACTGCTTTTTCACCTCTTAAATATGTTCAGTAAATACACTTCAAACTTTTGTCTGTTCCTTGTTGGGTTTAGGCGGTAATAATTAGGTAAGGGTTAGAAACCAAACGTGGTTAGGTAATAATATATTATTTATTGCAATACAACCCGTTTACACCATGGATGCCACTTTTCAAATTCACACGAAGTGGCTCTCACAACCTCTAGAGATCATGCAACTACAGTTTGCATAGTCTAAAGGCTCTATGAGGTTGTATTTGAGCTTGTATTTACCGACACAAGCACTTACAACTAACCATGAAAAGCAATTCATTGTACCAGAACTTAACAACTCTTGGTAAACAAGTGTGTAAATAATGTGAGCCACAGTGGCGCCATTCATGTGGTTTGCATGCATATATAATATTTCAAAAAGTAGCAACACCAAAAGTTTACTGTGTAGATATTCAACTTGATATTTTTCCTCTACATATGTTACTTTAAATATTCCGAGTCCTTCGGCTCAGGCTGAAAAGAAGACTAACCATTTTACGGCTGAGGTGTTTGGAGAGTATTATGCTCACCACGCAATCCAAACGGGTGAGAAAATCCCAATAATGAGCTACAAATGTGAGCGGCAGCTCGTGCTAGCGAATGTTTGCTCAATAGCTGCCGACTCCAGGCCGAAATGCAAGATGGTCCATGTTGACCGGTGTTGTGTACAGCTTCTCTGTACAACTTTTGGTGAGGACAAAAGGAATTTACAAATAAAAATCCAGGAATATGGCAACTGTAAAACTGCACTGTGAAAAAAAAAAAAGAAATTACAATTAAAAAACGCAACATTGGAATAAACATTTAATGGGACCTTCCTCCTGCCATGCACCACCTGTCCAGCAGATTTGATGAAAGTTGGATTTGTTACCGTCAGTTTCTGCCCTGGAAGTGGAATTATGGATCCAGAAAGTTCAGATATATGAACACGACCAAGCGAAAGTCAATCAGCATTGGACCGGGCAAAGTTGAGGAGCTATGAAAGAAGGACCTGCTGCAGAGTCCCTGTGCTGGCCTCGGCACCTTGACAAAAGGAATCTGAAAGACTGAAGTATGACGGCAGACGAAAACCCGCAGCAGAGATTTTGACCGCTGTTGTGCTGAGACCACGTTGAGCCTTTAAGTGCCTGTCTAACACTTGAGTATCATCTGGAGTATTATCACAAGTGCATCAACAAAGGAGTAGAAGACCATAGTTAAGTTTCAGGCACTGGGTTAAAAACCAACCACCTTTACTTAGACTATATTAATGATTTAAAGAGAGATGTTACCCACTGACCAAAGATTTGTGCCATCAGAAACAACCAGCTTTGGTCCCGTATGGCTCAAGAACAGAGCTGCAGCATTTTTGGCCTAGTTAGGAGCTGTCTTTAGGTCGGAAAAAGGGCGATGGAGGTAGGCTAGAGGATGTAGAAATACATGTAAGTTTTGAGATGGGGCAGCGGGGGGGCAGCACTGTGGTTGGAGCACAGTCAGGGTCTAGTGAAATCAAATGCTTCTACTCTGTAATTAGTGTACAGGAATGTACTGGAATGTGAACCCCTTCAATGATAATGATTACAGGTGCTCCATAATCACACTGATGTGCACATCTGCTTTTTATGTATACCTCTATCTATAGCAAAAATGTCCATCTCCATAGTAATCCATTTGTGACAAGTTACATGTCGAACATCTGTGACTAACTACAACAACATCTGTCACAACATTAAAAGTAATGGGTTCGAGTTTTTAAAGTTTATCTTTCTGGCATTTGTCTTTATTAGATACCCAACAAGAGAAGGTGAAAATAAATGGCCAATGCAATTACATGGTATCCACAATAAGCCTCTTTTACAGGCGCGTTTCGTTAACCTGATGGAAATCTAACATCTCTGGCCGTAGTTTCAGTCTAAGCCACATAACACTCTTTGGGAAAAACGGTTGTACTAAACAATACAAGCGCGTACACATTTCACCATTGCTGAAAAACTTAAGACGTGCACATGTGGGTCTAAATCCTTCTCCGATGCAATGTTTCATTTTCTGTCCTTTTTGATTTTCTTATATCAAATAGTTCAAAGAAAACAAACGTGAATCATAAGAAAATCATTATCAAACATCAAAATACATTATTATACCCTCACATTGAATGAAGGCAGCATCCAACATTATATTCTAAGGCAATTCTCTCTCTCTTTTAAATCCTTAATAGTGACTGTCCTGCCCTGTTTTAAGGACATAGGGTCTCATTTTTTGCATCACCTATAAACACACTGTATAATTTGAGCCAAACTATGGGCCTTTTCAAACAGTGTTCCACTATATTGGCACAAAAAAAGACGTTCTTTCGCCATTGTCTGCCTGTGCTTTACTAAATGGAAGTGTTGCATTATGTCAGCATGGGTTTTCTAGTGATAAGTGAATGGATGGTATCAAAAGGGCTTCTGTTTGGGGTACCTAAATCTAACCCAGTAAATGCGGTGCATAGACCCAAAAAAATATTCATGAAAACAAACAAATGATAACATTTTTTTTAAAAAGAGTTGTTGCCAGCATGAATATTGGCCGATCCTCCCATTTTCTATATTACAACCTGCACTGAGCTGAAACTACGATGTAATATCTATGATAATATATGTCGGAATTCCATATAGTGGCTTACTGGGTTAACGTGTAGGTAGACAATAAATATTCGAAATCTGTCAGGAGAGTTGGTCTAGCCAAACTATTTTTTGCATGATTAAAACTGAGTAATCACTCAAGAGAGTTTGACTGGAAAGCAAAGAGATCCCATCTAATCCTGCCAAAAATACTCTGCACAGCAGAAAAAAAAAAAAAAAAGCTGCTCTCCGCCTCATGAACTAGACCCACAACTTGCTCATTCTGGGGCAATGCAGCAACACGCTGACTGAGCTCAGTTTATCCTGCATGTGCACTGGGCATGTGTTTGTCTTAAGACTGAGAGTAAAGTCTTGCCCTGAAGTCTCACATTGCCGGGGGGGATTAGGAGCCAGTTTGACTGCCGATGACCTGCCTGCTCCTTTACAAGGAAAAGATCAGCTATCAGGCTGTTCCTGCTTTGTGCCCTGCTGTTTGAGGGGTGTGTTAGGGATTCCTCTTTAAGTGCACATGGGTTCACCAAGCAGTTGGGGGTAAACAGAGGAGGAGGTGGGACGGGAGTGAAGTCTTTCGCACATCCTCAGTGCCGTCACACTTCCCTAAAGAAGAGTGAACGTCATCGGTCAAAGCACTCATCAAAGATCCCTTCCAAACCCGCACCACCCCCATCAACGGGCTCACACTGTCATGCGTGCTGTGACTAAACAGAGGTAGTATTACCATGGGCACTGCTGTGAGCAAGGGCCAGAGCCAGGTTTTTCCAATCAGGCCTGAAACATGCTACTGGCAGGCTTAGTGGTAAGCAGTGACAGCCATGTCATACAACACAATTTACAGAATTGCACAATTCAATACATATTTTTTTTTCCCCAAACACATGCACAACTGGGTTTTAAAACTAAACATTGCATAATCACTCAACAAACTAGAAGTTCTGAAGAAAACAAGACGGCTCAAAACAATGGATTCGGCATTATTTAGGAGGCAGTTATGTAATAAAGTTTATGCTAACAAAGCAGAGGCCGAATCAACCACAGGTAAACTGAGATGGCTGCTGAAAAACTGAAACCGCGGACGAATGCTAAAACAGAAGGCACAGGTCATATTTAGTGGGAGGAGTTAAATCTGGAGGAAGTCTGGAAAAAGGAAATTGAAAAGGAGAACGCAGCGAGACGGTGTGGGTGCAGCGGGTGAGCAGAGGCAGGAAAGAAGTGGCTCGCTCAAGAAAATACGCTTTTGGGTTCGACTGCTGCAAACACCAGCTCTGTGGAAACTGAAAAACGTTTACTGGCACAGAAGAGGCAGACACAGACATGAAAAGGGCGTGGCCTCCGTCTCCGGGAGGAAGCAAAAGAGTTGATGGGACGCTTCTTTCAGACGTGCGAGTATGTTTGCGCATGCATGTTTATAAGGGTGGAGCTCCATGTAACAGGATCTCAACATGAAGGGAAATGCAGGCTCACTGCAGCTCTCTAATGAGAAGGGGAACCTGATCAGAGTCAGATGGGCAGCCCCGAGCACACAACCCCCTGCAGAAAGTGCCGCCCGACACCCTTTGTTACCTCCAAGTGAGCTGAGACCAGCCCATGAACCATGTAACTAGGTGGTTTCCAGGTTAATGAAAAGCTGTAACTCGGGTCCCACTGTCTTTCTCTGCTAAAATGACGTCCGCCTTTCCTTCCAACACCATACCACCATCACCCCCTTACATCTTCACCCCCACATTCCCACCCGTACCAAGGAAAGGGGTGTCAGGGTCAGGGCTAATTAACTGTTTACTCCGTGTGAAGTATGCTACATTTAAATTTCGGGTTCATAATTATCGAGACTGATTCGCAATGAGACGTATGTTTTAATGTCCTATTTCACCTTAATAATTGGTTTGAATGTATTAAAAACATAAAAAGGAAGAACTGTCTCAGTTGTAGATGTGCAACTGTTGTCCTAAAACTAAGTTCACACAGGAAAAGCCGATTCTGGCTCAAAACATCTCTCCAACATGCCTTGCATGCTTTATTTCTGGAACCATTTAGCCTATTATGCCTTTATCTAAATTGATGTACACTGCTCTGGACCTCAGTGTGTGTGTGTGTGTGTGTGTTCTCAGTAGTTATTTCTATCATTCTAAAGAGAAAAGGCTTGAGTGCTGGGACTGTTATATTTGGACAAAAACGAGCATCATTCACCATTTTCTGCAATCCATCAAAATAGAAATTAATTAGCAGGAGCCACCCACCACAAGTGAAGTCTACACTACAGCCCGTTCCGTTACGAGCCGGAAAAACAACTCTCAAACAAGTCACAGATCCTCCACAACGTCATTCCTTGCACAGCTACGAAATGTGATTCCGTTTTGTGCTCAAGTCAAAAATGTACGTCTGACTCTCTCTCTCTGTGACGAAAGTGGTTGTAAGTCAAACTGATTGAAGGCGGGCTCTGCAGGAGACCCTCAGATGTAAGATAGATGTACTTGTTAGCAAAAGAGAATAACAGGGGTCATGGCTTGACTGGTCAGTGAGCACACCACGGAGAGCCAAAGTGCAACAACAAAGGCAAAAAATATGCACTGCAAGTCATCTGAGAAGACTTTCACTTTTATATCCCATATCTAACACAATGTTCAGTGTGGTTGAGTCAAATATTTGCTGCCATTAGCCCAAAGTGTTTTCCCTGTCAGCATTTTTAATAGATGTCCTGAGCTTATACGTTTGTCATCCTAGATGTACTTTCCCTCTCTACTTTACAAATAGCTCCAAACATGGTGTTATCAATCATTTTGAATCTGTGGAACTCAGCTATTCATTCATTTGGCCAAAGCTGTTGCCCTGGAGTACGAAACTGTATTTGTTTAAAGGGAAAAGCTGCCAAGTGATTCTGACATATCTTGAATACATAACAGCAGGATTCGGCTACAAGTGGCCAGCTACTGCTGCTAAATCACAGCACCCTCCTGCTCGCCTATAAACAGGAGAGAGATTAGTAATCATTCGCTTATAAGCAGGTACGCGTTTTGTCAAGTTTACCTTTCCAGAAATTAATGAAAAAAAAAAAAGGAAAAGGGGAAAGAAAAAAAAACCCTTTGATTCTATGTTGGTGGAAAAAAGTAAATTCACTCCAGTTGCTGTTCAATTTGGACCGGTGGACATTAAAGCAGGAGCCAGTGCCTAATAAGAGCCATGCCTGAGAGAGAAACACACACAGAGAGCAAGAGAGAGAAACCCAGCGGAGGTGTGTCTGTGTCTCGGCTCCAAGGTTCCTGCTAATAGATTTCAGCTCCCTCAGTGTCCCAATTAGCTAGTATGTATGCTTGGTTTATGAAATCATTTGTGGATATTAAGTGTGTGAACATTCATGTCCACTATGCATGCATACTTGCACATGATTTATGTTTTCATTTGTGCTCTTGTTGTTCAAAGTAGCAACCGCCTGTTGTTTAGCCACATCACATTTTCAGGTTTATTCTAATTAGCGGCTTCAGACAAACTATTCAGGGTTTACATGAAAAAAAAAAACTTCTACCCCCCCATCCCCCCAATGAGCCAAGACCAAAAGGAATCAACTTACCAAGACTCGTTTCCAGCAACAAAACGCCTATCAGCATAAACACATGGCGACACAAACAGAAAACAGATAAACCTGTCCAGTTTTAGAGCAGATTTTACCACTTCTTAAGGAAGAGCATTACAAAGAAAACACCGAGTGCACTTTTAACCCTGACCCCGTGTGAGGACGGACAGGCAGAGCCCAAGACTTACCTGTAATAAACCCCACAGCTTCCACACGTGACCATAAATCACACTATGCGCCTTCAAAGTATCAAATATCGACTAATACAGCACCAGTCACCCTCGGCTTTTATCCCCGCGTTTCCCCTTCTGTGTTCTGGTGGTGGCACTGCCTTTAAAGTGCAACCATCTCACTTTTCTTTTCTTTTTAAAGGCACGCCGGCCAATTTATTTACCAAGAAACTGCTGCCGTAAATGACAGAAAAAGCGGTACAATTTACTGACAAGTAGTGAATGGGGCAGGGGGGCCCAGAACGAAGCCAGAGGTCTTGGCTGGCCCTGTGAAAGACTATAAAGCTTTAGTAGTAGCCCACGACCTGTTTATGGCTGGCTGAGACACTGTGGTGCGGGGCTCCTGATCACTCGGCAACTCCACACAGCTGCCGTTCTTGCATAACACGCAAAGAGGAGATGGTCACGGAAAACAAGCCATTAGACACAAAGAGCGCATTTAATGGCGCTTGATTTACTCTGCGGGGCCTCGTCAGACTGCACGTCGTTCCAGAAAAGAAGCAAAAGGCTCGATTCTTTCGTTGATTCTGTCATTTAAAAAGTATGAAACGCCCAAGGTTAACAGTGTGCAAAGAATGAATGGTCAAATAATAAAACCCTGATTTATGAAAGGGCTGTAGGCTACAACGGATTTCCTATATCTCTGGCAAACGTAGAAGAAAAGCATGAGTGGCTTACCTCGTCTTCACCACATCAAGGGGATGCATCAAGCAGATCTCCACCAGACCTAACAACAAAAAAAAAAACACACACATGAAAAGTCATCCTAATAATCTAATCACCGTGGCTTTTCAGGACAGTTCGAGAATATTTTCTGCTATCGATAAAGGTCGAGTCACAGTTGTCTCAGACACTGCAGATAGTTTTAGACCCGTCCCGTCTTTAGTCCTCCGTGTTTCCCGTTTCATCAGGACCCGCCGCACACCACGCTGAGAGATTCCAAACATTTGGCTTATAGCTCAAGCCAATCTGTGTCACCAAACAAAAAACATGTTCCTCTGGAAATGGTCTGAACTGAAAATTAATAGAAAAAAAGCAGAAACATTGCTTTTTTTTAATGTCCATTTTTTTACATTCACCCAAAAATGCCTTAAAACACACTGTAAAAGTAACTGGATCCTTGAGTGAAATGTTCCCTTTTATTCTGAAGTAAGGCCACTGCCCTTTTTGTTTCTACCAAATGGTTGAGAAAGGTGGCCGACAGACGCACCAGCAAGCATTTCACAGAATCTCATCCTTCTGCCTCATTTTAATGTCAAAAGCATCGGTTTTTCTGAGCGCGATGCTCCTCGTGCCATCTTTGCAAGAATGTGTTTTTTAACGAGTGATCCAGCATGATTCTTTCCAAACATCATTCAGACCATAATTTCAAACATTTTGAAGCCACCGACCATGTCATGTATGCAAACCCAGTACATCAGAGAATGTGTCAGCAGCTGGAGAATCAATGCAGTTGGGCGATCATTCAGAGACTCTGAGGTTTCACACACACGCTAACTATGTGCATCTGTGTTGAAAAGCCACCGCTCTGGCACGGAGGCCTTCTGACTCAATCCGTTTCTTTTTTTTTTTTAACTCGTGATTCTCGCTGCACCTCTTCACTGGTGCTCTGAGGGCTTCCCTTGCAGATTCCACCGTGTGTGTACACAGCTGCTGTGCAATATGGGGTCTTTGCTAATTTGCTCAATTAAACATATTGTCTATAAAAGAGTGTGTCTTCTGGGGTTTTTCCAGGGAAGTAATTATCAGGCGAAATACCACAGGAAAAATGACTTTGTCTACAGTTGCATCTTAATGTACGAATGGGAAAACCGAGAACTACTGAACCAGGACTACAAGTGGCCAAGAGTCAAACAAAATTCCATCTGTCACGGCTCAGTTGAGCTGCCTTTGGTTGTTAATGATACTGTGCTGAAAAAGTAAATACAAGGCTGCATTGGAACGATCATTTTCTGGCCTTGCTATTAATAGCCCTGAAGAAGAAGCTCGTCAAATCTGTCACTAGGTAATTGGATTACTCGATGAAGCCAAACCTGTCGGCTTGCTCGTTCAGCCCATGCAAACATGGAAAAGGTGGGGCGGTGACTGAACATGCTTGTGGAGGAAGCGTGGAGTCCGGGGAAAAGGCAGGAAAACAAAAAAAAATATCTTAAAATCACCTATATTACTTTGCATAGTTGAATGTGACAAGTGACAATAAAACAGTGAAAACACACACAAATCTGCTCTGTGTACATCGAATATTTCTTTACAGACAGGTCACAACTATCCGATCATTTAAAAGATTAGTGTTACAACAGTTTGCTCTCAGTGTGATGGTAATTTATTGACTGGTGCCATTTAGAAGTCTTAACTTTCTAACCTGTCATTTATCCCCAATTGCAACAGGAGCTTCTGAGCCTTCTGAAACGTCATAAATATAAACATGAATCTACACATCTGGATGTATAGAGAGCAACAACATTTTCTTTTTATGGGAGAATGTGTGCGTCTCGCTCAGTTGGAGAGTGGGCAGGTATTAAATGAGATTCTGACAACACTACGCACACATTCACATCACAGGAGAAAAACAGATCCGTGGCCAAACCAAAGCAGTAGAAAGAAATCTAGCTTCTCAAAAGCAAATGAACACTCCCAGAAAATGCCTAAAATTAGCCTAAGCACTTCACACAAGCTACACTTAAATCGTTTTGCATCTTTTTGTACAAATATTAAAGCATACGTGTAGATAGTAACATCTCCAAATTTACAATAAAGCTGCTCTCTTCATTTATCTAAACACGTCAGAAATTGCGACTGACAGATGTGTCAACTTGCGGTTGCTTAAATCATTTCCAGACTCTCAATCTGCTCTGATGAAATCATGATTTCCCTGATAACCGTAGCGTTATCTGACAAAAAGCTGGAGCCGATCCCAGCTGTCACTGGGCGGGGGGGGGGGTGAGACCAACAAGACAAACAACAACCACGCACTCAAGTCAGACTCACCAATTACACCCAACATGCATATTTTTGGGAGGTGGGAGGAAGCCGGAGTGCCCAGAGAGAACCACGCATCCACGGGGGAGAACATGCAAACTCCATACAGCCAAACCTAACCTTTCAGTCAACACAGTGTCTGTAAACCTCGAAATACTTCCCTGAAATAATTCACTCTCAGTTTTGGGCCTCATTGTGAACCTCAGGTTCCGTACTGCCATTAACTTACAGGAGAAATGTAACATTAGTTAACACTGTACACTGAACGACAGCTCAATTCACATCCAGCAGTCTGCTTCAGTGTGTTCCAGCGTGTAGTTCTCAGGCTGTCAGAATTTCTAGGTGAAGTGCTTGCAAACCATCTCCCTAAATAAGATCAATCAAAATGCGAGGCAAATGACAACCAGCGTTGTGCGCAGTGATCCATCTCCAAGATGTCAGTTGCGAAAGGAAAAAGAGTGATGAAAAGCGCAAATGCCAAGCCCTTGTGTTTATCTGAGAAGCTATCTGACACCCTCCCAGACATGACACCTTAAGAACAGCTGATGGCAGATGAGATGACAGGCCGTAGGAGGCTGAAGGAAAAACTAAAACACTAAAGTTTAACTCTATAATCCCAGCCTGACCTTTGTGTGGCATGGTGCTCGGCAGTTTGTGGGGTTTCCTGGCACTTCATAAAAGAAAATAAATAAATAAAAAGCAAAAAGGGTGACAGACAACTGCTGACAGACTGAGAAAACTAACCTGACGCTGCCATAAAATCGATCTAATAAGCCTATTTCTAGAGATGTTCGGACATGATGACATTTCCAAAATTCTCCTCCCGTATTCATGACGTGTGATGGTTTGATGCAATGGAAAGCCTCCAGTGTGTCATTTATACTGGTCCTATGAGGACACATGATCGACTGCCTGCACCACTGAGAGGCAGCTTCTCCCTAAGCCGTGCCCCAGCTCATCCCACTCTTCAACTCCAGCTGTCAGCACATGCTACTGTTTAATCATAGAGCGCAGCAGTAGTGAACCCAGGCACTCTTGAGAGCACTTCACACCCCTCCGTAGCCTCCCTCTGATGCAGTTACAGAGCATGCTGAGGGCTCACAGACGGGACGATGCCACAAAGTTTCTAAGTTGAGCCCTTTTCCTATTCCACTTCCTCAGTCTGGCTGCAGCGGCTCCTGCAGGCACGCACCCCTCGCAGCTGTGAGGAGAGGCGTAATGTTACAGCGACGTGCCATCTGGTCAACGTTTACGGTGTTTCTACGCATCAGTGGGTAACGTACTGGGAGACTCAATTTTTAGAAGGCTCTTTTGTCTCTGAGCCACAATGGTAATGACAGAGCTTGTCATCCACCGCGTTGCAGACAGACACTCTCACAGAAAGGCTAATCGCAAGGGGCTGTCTGGAGAATCGTCATCAAGCACACCTTTACATACACACTACAGCACTCCTTTTAGGCACAAATGCATCCTACGCCAACAAGGGCAGTGGAAACAGATCAGCTGCAAGATTACAGCGATTTGGTCTATTTTTCTATATTATTCTATTCTCTATTTAACTGACAACATATATTTTTCACAGACAACTAAAAACTGCAGAGAGCTGGTATCATATGCTGGATTTAAAACAGGTAAAACATTGACTTTTTGTCTCGCATAAGGAGACCAAATAGCTGACACAGTGAAATCAGGCATCATAAGTGCTGAATCAATGATATGTGCTGAAATGTGCAAGTCTCTGGGGCCAAACCAAAGAGTAGCTTCAACGGTAGCACCAGCAGCCCCGCTGCCTGATTGACAAGCCATTCCAGGTTGTCTGATAAGTTGTCGTCCACAGAGAGAAGATCATACATCATGCAGATGAGATGATTATCTGCGTTGGTTTTGCCTCTGGAATGTGCGCAGTTTAGCTCCCACGCAAAAGTGAGAAAGAAAAACAATACAGCACCAGGGAGTGATTGCTCAATGGGTGCAGGTGTCATCCATCATGCCGAGACACACACTGAATGACTGTAATTCCCAGCAGCCACAGGGAGAAGGTCACTGCCACAGGAAGCGGGACTCACCCGAGCAAATGGACGAATACATGAGAGACGCACTGCCTCGTCATTTCACACGCTTTCTTGGCCCGGTAATAGCGCTGATGACGGCTTACACACGGTCCTCTCTATCGTGTCAACCTAGTTTTGTGGATTCCTCTCAGAAAAATACTGCAGAAAAGAATCAGCAACGCTGGATCGCTGGTCGTTTCAAAATGACAAATCAGATGAACAGATTGCCTTGAGCTGATGACA
This sequence comes from Leuresthes tenuis, assembly GCF_036924035.1. Lineage (NCBI taxonomy): Eukaryota > Metazoa > Chordata > Actinopteri > Atheriniformes > Atherinopsidae > Leuresthes > Leuresthes tenuis. The sequence continues at coordinate 16,126,123 of NW_027325369.1, forward strand.
CAGACAACGTGAACAGTTTCCAAACCATACAGCTAATTGTTTTCCAAAACAGCATAAGTCTTGGTTCATTAGAGAAAACCGCAGCCTGTCCAGCAGTTTTCAAGGTGTACGGCGAGACACGGGCGTGTCATGATGACAAATATTCACCTCACAGGCCTGTTCTGGTCTTGACAAAGAGCTCCTGACTGAACCTGCAGGTAATAGCTCGTGCCTCCATGTCCTCCATTAATACTTTTCACAACACATCTGATCAGGAATGCTAAACAAACCCTGTGAGGCGATGCACCCACTGCAGTTTGTGAACAGAGCAGAGATGATATCCATCAGCAGCATCGCACGGCGTTCTGATTGGAAAAATCTGATTAATTTCAGGTTCTTTCAAAGCTCAGGCAGGCGAAGAATGAAGAATGTCGCGTGACAAATAGTTGTTTTATTTGATTGCAAAGGCCAACATTTTACAAAATCTTCAAACATTTTTTGTCACGTTCAATTCGAGCCTATCCAGCTCCATTTTTCTGATACATCTGTTGTTATTTTACAATAATTAAAACCAACGATGACAAATTACACTCAAATTGCAAGGTGTAAATATCAGAAGTGAGTGAAATAAATGTAACATAAAAGTATACAAATGATATAAGGGCCATTCGACTCGGGTAACACAAATATTTTATACTGTAGTTACCATGAAAGTATGAAAATACAACAAGGAAACAGCAGATGTAACAATTCCAAATCGATTACAGTAACATTTAAATGAAGTATAAACCAGTTTCATACATCAGTGAAATTAATTTAGTGCAGAACCAGTGATAAAAGCTTAAAATAATTAAAAAAAAGAAAACTATTTCAACTCTAAGATCTAACCAAATAATTCTGTAAGAACTGACATTGTTTGCAAAAGAAAACACACAAACACGATCCTGGAACATCTGATAGAAGACCGAGGAGGAGGAAAAAGTGACAGGGACAGCAATTAATCAGATTATCACCAATCAGAGTGCAGAAGAGTGAACACCCCCAAACTGCCCCCGGTTCTGTTCTCAAAAAAGCTAAAAGGGTGCAAAAGAAAAACAAGCAGGGCATCCGATTACAACGGGGAGTTTTTTCAACCGAGGGCCTCTGTCAAAGGGGTCAGGAGTCCAGGTTTTCTTCTCCGACAGTTTCAGCTACCGTATCGCTGCCTCCTTTAAAACTGCAGCAGTCGTTTTTACACTCGAGAATGTCTAACTATCCCCCGACATCAGGCAAACGTCTGAATCAGTCTGGGATAACGTCTGGCTGAGCCCAACTGTGAATGGAGAAGCTCATTGTCACATTCGATATGAGCGAGTGCGCCTGGGCAGACGATGGTAGTTTCATCATATTGCTTTCCACGCTTTTGTTGATATAGTGGTTAGGTCCAAATACACCAAGCCTTTATATTATGCAAGAACATCCTTATGGACAAATGGTAGCCTTGCTATCCCTCTACTGGTGTACATGTCAATCCCTACTGGGTAATTCTCACATCATACCCTCAGTCCTGGGCGCTGCTCGGATGCATTTCTAAAAACAATCTAACGAGGATAAAGACATGTCTCACACCATCAGTTTCCTGTTGTCTTGTACATGTGAAAGGATAATGGCACACAGTGTCCAGACCTGAGATTAGATTGTTTCAGGTTATTAAAGTAATATAAATCATGATCTGACAGTGGGATAAGCTCCATCCTGCATGGATGTTGCATGTCGCCCTGAAATGTTCTCGATGGTTTCCAGCTGGGGTGCACGGGACAATGCCATCGCACACACTGGATGAACTGCATGTTTATTTGCTCTGTTGTGTGAATGCACAAGTAACCTTCCAAAGAATTCATGGCGAGTGAACGTGTGTTCTTACAAGCATTAGACTCCGTTGTACCTTTTTTCTTACTTCCTATTTGTCATATTCCCTCTTATTCATCAGTGCTGCTGATATGTGGACATGTAATGTAGATATAAACAAAAAAACAAACAGTCATGTCTGAGGAAGAAGCTTCATCCACCATCCCTGAAGCGCTCTGACTGAAACCTCTCGTGTGTACAGTATTTCAAGCTCTGAGACCACATTTCACAGAGTATTCCTGCTGTCCAGCTGGCAGCTGCATATAAAGTTTTCACCCCAATTCTCGATATTATCCAGCGTTCTTATATGAAAACGGCTTCAAACATGAAACTGGTGAAGACTCAAAAGCCAATAGCTTTTTTTTTGTTTAGCAAAATTGACATTTTTCCTTATTCAGAAGCACAGGCTCATGAATATCTAAGTAAGTCTGCCTCTGTATCCACTGCTTAATTCCTCTTTTCACTCCTCAGGTTGACTGTACTTTGCTAACAGCAAGAGTTGAGTAAACTATGTGCCTGATCACCAGCTTTTACAAGTCAAACCTCGCAGACTGACTGCTTTGTTACAACAAAACCTGCCAAAATGCCACGAGAGCTCGTTTTGCAGCACACAAATGTAATCAAACCGAGAACAAATAACTGCCTCCATTCTGACGCAAAAGAAACCCTAACTCAAACGTATTTTATGTCCAATTACACATCTTTAAACAGATCACTTTGTAAAGTATCTGCCTCCGAATGAAAGAAAGAACAGGAGCCGATCCTGTAAATCACAGCAGACACAAACATTTCTCACTTTGTAGGTCTCCTCCATTCTAAACTGAAAGAACTTCCTAATAATAAGGAATATACGGCAGAGCCCCAGCGCATCCCGTTTACTTTCAGCAGTCGCTGATCCAGAAGTTCAAGTTAACAGAGTGAAAAGAAAAAATCCTTTACTCCACTTGTTACTTTTGCAAAGCATTTGGACAACACCCACAAGACTCAAGCAGCTCCCTGAACAGCAAGAACAGAAGACAGAAAAATCATGATATAGATCCACTATCTTATTCTGCTCGTATAGTAAAGTATGTGCTTTTTTTCCCCCAGCTGGTGCTGTCTTGAGTAAAAGACTTATCTTGGAAGTCATGGCAGATTTCTCCCACTGGCTATACACAGAGAATGCTTGGGTGTGTGTTGGTGTGTTAAACTTAAAATGAACTCTGTGATGTTGATGAATGTGTTGAGATGTGTGTGCGTGTGTGTATGCGTGAGGTGCAAGTACACTTGACTGGGTTAACTTCGCCTGCCCGAGCAGACATGCTAATGGCACAAGTCGGTTGTCAAATGTCAGCGATGTGACAGTTTTACTGACACCCATAGTGACATGTACACATGACCATCTGATGCAAATAGCTGCGCCGGAGGGGTGGAAGTGGCGACAGGAGGAGAAGAAAAGGGCACAAAACGGATGCAAAACCTGTTGTAACTGATATTTGAGAGGAGGTGTCATCTCAGACCGATTTCTTTCATGAAGTTCGCTTTTTAAACAAATTGTCTCCAACTCCTGCAAGTCACCTGTCACCAACTAAATAAACGGCATAATCCTCCAACAAAAATTGGAGTGTGTAAATTCAGATCCAACACATGCAATCGAACTCCTCGGGTGCTTTCCGAGCTGCTACATTGTTCACAAAGAGATGGTTTCCTTAAAGCCCTGATTTATCACAACAGGCAAATCAGCGTGTGGTCGCAAATAATAAATAGCGCAGATGACAGTGTCGAGTTCTGCCGGTGACGTCCTAAAACTACACACAATCACAACCAGCTCATTTCAATAATGGCCAAAGCAGTCTACCAGAAGAATGGAACATGGAAATGAACGGGGAGCCGCAAACAAGCAGACGTGTTGATAATCATTTAGCAACGATGACGTGATTATCTGCTCGGTTCAAATTCAGATAACATGTAACAAAAGAAAAAGACTGTTTATCAGGTCTGCTTCTGCGATGTCTGCAAGCTTGAAGAGACGTGAACATGTACAAGCATATTCATTTAAATAACCTGCTACCCGAACTGAAAAGGATCCATGCAACAAAGCCAGGCGTGAAGATCCCAGAGTGTGTGCACGCCTCTCAGGAGCTAACTTACCACCACGCCTGATTGATAAGCTCCCAAAACAGCGTTTGTGCCAGGTGCAACGCAATAGCAGATTTGGGCCTCAGCGTTTGGTCGGATCCGTAAAAGTTAGATCGAAAGTGTAAAACTTTCCTTTAAACGTTTAGGGAGCGCACAAGAGAAACTAAAGAAGAACAGACACAAAAATGTTTATTACAGTCACCAGTGACAAACTGAAACGGCAGGATTCTAATGCTGAGCCTCATTCTCCAAATGTGTGCGCGTGTGCCCAGCCATTTTTTCTTAAAAGAAAGATTCGCAGGTCACAAGAAGAAATGCTCTGCAAGCTGTACGGTTCTATTTTGCTCAGAGAAAAGATTATACTAACCGTCTGTGCCCATGGATTGCTGCTATAACGTGAACATTCATCATTTCCATCGATACGACAGAGCTCTGCATAAAGGCTGAAAAGCCAGATCTAAATGCTAGAATGGGAAAAGGAAAATATCACGACATGTCTGGTTTTAACCTGATGTAATTGAATTGTATAATAGTTACACATTGATGTCACAGTGAGTCTAATTCATCCCCCACAGGTCACTTCAGAGGAATGATTGCAGCACTCACCTGCTTTTGTGTTCCGTGCACTAAAATCTGCTTGATCTGTTTCATTACGGATCAAGAAGAATGGTTCACCCTCCATGTGGAATGGAAATGAAAAACGGAATCAATTAACAACACCACTGTGCTTTAGCCGTAAAAAAAAAAAGAGAATTAAACTTCCCAAAGCTTTCTAAATCCTGACAATTTCAGAAATAAAATAAAAAACCTACTCAAAACTCAAAAGTGTTTTTGAATACACTCGGGTCCTGGGAAACCAAACCATCACTTTATTAAAACACATTCTTGCAAGTTTGCTCACTAATCAAGTCCAAACTGGACAATTTGGACTCAAAGCATGTTATTTTGGTCAAAATTGGGGGACCGAGGCTCTAAATTAAGTATGTTTTCCGATGATAATATCACAACGTGAGCCTGTTGATAGACTAAACACAAGGGCAAGAAATATGTGTGTGCTGCTCAGCGCAAAACAGTGAAGAAGTAGAACATACAAACACAAACTAATGGAATCTGAATCAGGACGGTCTCTTGTCACGAGGCTCTTTTGTCAAACACTTTAGCAATTATGCAGCTGCCTCTACAAGCCCGTCTTAACCGTGGCTTTGTTGGATGATAAGAAAAACAACAAAAAAAACGTGTTTTTAACTCCAATAATTCACCAAGACTGGCAGGAACATTTTCACATAACAGTAGTAAATCACTCCTGTTGCTATGGTCTCTGTACACTACCGTTTAATCACACCTCCTACAGCTTCAGTCCAGCTTTCAAACCACAAATTCCTGACTTCTTGGTTGTCGGCACCAAATGCTTTGACTTGATTGACTATAATTACATGACTATGAGGAAAGATGATAAAGGAGCACATTATGATAGAATCAAAAGTTGCTGGAATAATATGATAATATGATGATGGTTTTTTTTGCAAACAAACGTTTGTTTTTGCTGTCTCTTTTAATTCGGAACGCCACGATAAATCATTAGCCGTATTGCAAGCAACTCCAAGAGCACAAAAACACACAACTGCTCATCCCAAAATCGAATTATTCCCTTCTTTCACCTATTTTGCAATCAGGCCGTAACAGAGAAAATGGGATGTATACTTTCCTGTATGATTGTTTATTTATTTCTTTATTCTTTCACAGTTTCAGCTTGGGGAACAGAAATAAGGCAGAAATGTCTCGGTGTGTCAAATGCAGCAACAGTAGCTTCATTATTGTTCCCAAGAATAACAACTCAGACACTTGCTGTTTGCAGTCAAACCAGTTATTGTTACAGCTTTTATGCATTTATCATTTTGCAATCGGAATGTTCAAGTTATCAAAAAAAAGATACACCACTCTGACTCTGCCACCAAATGGCTGCGGGGCAAAATGATTCCCAACCAGGTGTTTTGGTGTGTTTCCATACCAGGAAAAAAAACAAAAAACTATACTATGATTTAGCTAAAAGATCTACATATAGCTTCCACACTAACTGGTGTTATGTTAGCCTATCTATAAATACCTGTCGCCAACATAATTGATGTCAAATGGACCATCAGCCATGACGTGATGTCACTGATAGCTCTTCAATCTCCTTTTTGGATCATCCCAATGCCTGTAGTTCTGAATGGTCTCAGGAGCGCTAAAATCAGCCGTCAACACGTCCCATTGATCATTTCTGATGCGGGTGGATCAAAGTAGGAAAAACTCAGGTGGACATTTTGGACTTAATTACTTTATATGCAGGATTGCAGGAATCCTTCTTTGCCAACAGAATGATGTCAGTGAAACACAGCATTAACCCGTACAGGCTGACAAACACACACTGCTGCTTCACCGTGTGCGACTCAAGCCGAGTCATTAAATGGAAATACAAAAGTGACCCATATGAACTATTTTTGGGGGACGTTTCTGGGGCAGAACTTTTCATCATAGAAAAACCTCATTCAAGGAAAAAAAAAAAAGGAAAGTGGAGTTCCCCGACATGTGTTACTGTTATAAAATGATCTATTTGAACCCAAACTCTTTGCAAAGAACTAAAAAGAAAATAACTAAATTAATTTAGAAAAAAGAAAGAATTATTCAGGGTGAATATAATTCCACGTGTCCCACTTCCTGAAACTGTAAGATATTGTAAAGCTCCACCAGCCTCTCTGGCTCTGCCTCGAACCGTTTTCGTATCGGAAGAAAATTCTCAAAACACTGTTTTTGTAACTGGAGATTAAATCAACTTAAAAAAATACAAAAAAACTTTATCAAAGTGGAGATTTAATCGTGTCCTTTGGATTCCATTTTTGGCATCACATGAGATCATTAAAAAAATCTTAAATGCATCTATTAGAGTAACAAATTTTGTCACGTCATCATCAAAATTAGAAACATGAAGAGAGGGGATGCCGTTATGTTACGATGAAGTTATGATTTGTAATAAAGGAGAAACAAAATACATTTGAGCAAATGGGAAAACCATCTCAACACAAAAGTACTTTTTAAAGGTATAATTACACTAAAACTGAAAAGTTGACCCCTTTTTTTCTACTGGTGAAGAAAACAATGAAAAAGAAGCCTGACAGCATGGAACAGTGAAGGGTTTTTAACTGGAAAGAGTTCAGATACGGCTGCCGCCACTAAAACAGAGCTTATAGAATTCAGTTCAACTCAGTTCATTTTTATCTATACGGAGCAATATCAATCCACGAGTCAGCTCAGGGCACGGATAAACCCAACCATTTTAAGAATATCATATATTTGAAAATTATGGGTCTCACAAGCTACTGGGGTACAGCTCAGATTTGAGCTGCAAAGTGGCTAAGAGTGTTGTTAGGCTGTACTGGGAGCATCAATACTGGAAAAAACGTCATGACACCCTCACAGCAAAACTTAAACCAAAGCAAGAAGTGTCTAAAATGTCATGGTAAAAAAAATGTAAAAAAATCTATACTTTCTTGAAATTGTGCAGAGCCCAACAAATGGGCCATTATGGTGAGCCTTTTTTCTCCTGTTGCTGAGTGATGTGGAGCAGGATGGCGAATGGGTAGTAAGTGGACTTCCCACCGTAGACACCAGCATCATTAACTTTCGCCTCCACATCACTCTAACATCACCATTGCAGGGAGTACACCCAACCTGTGCTATGGGCTCTGGTCTTAAGCACTTTTTTCTTGTGTAAACAAAGATTCCACCTCATCCCATCCCCAACCCCTGGAGGGGAGCGCTGTGTCATTACTGTCACCTAGTGGACAGAGGGTAGACAGAGATTGATGAATATACAAAGAGGTGAGTCAGAGAGAGTGATGGAAAGCACATGTGGGAACCGCACAAAAGATGGCTCTTCGCCGGAGAGGGAAGGACAGCAGCTGCAGAAACATAATCCACATGAGGTAACAAGTAGGACTGCAAATCCATCCATAGTGCGTGTCACTCACGTCTCTTTATCAGATAACTGACTTAACCCCTCAGCTTCATAGCTGATGTGCCATTTCTATAAAGCATCACAAGTGACCACTTGGCCAAAACAAGCATTGCTTTCCCCAGAAGCTCACCTGAGTCCATAAAAGCTGATAATAGAGCCAATAATTGGGAAGGAACAGCAATAATGGAGTTTTAGTGAGGCAGTAAATTCTTTAATTAGTTGTTAACACCCCGTGTCAATAGGATTGGTAGAAGTTCCCCTATTACAAGCTGCTGTCTAGACCAGGCTCGATTGACACTTGAACGGAAGGCCAGTGACTCATCTTTAAAAGGAGACCATCACTTATACTGTTAACAGGCTGTTGAGCACCTTCATGTCATCACAGCAAGCTGCTGAGACACATTTAAAGCTAAATGAGCTGCCATAAGGTAGCAAACTTATGATGTTGCAGCCCGAGGTTGGAAATTCATTCAGCGTGGAAGTCTTCTGTGGGCCCAGGCCCAATGCCACCTGGAAGAAAGCTCCGTTTGGCTGACATTTCGCGAGGCATCACGGTAGGGACACTCTCCAAACATACAATCTTTGTGGGTACAGAAAAAGGCTGCAAGGTAGATGAATGCAAATGATGCAAGGACTGAAAAACCAGCGGACATTCCTGTAGGGTGATACGATCTTCCAGTCCACAAACTATCCATGGTAGGAGTGACAAAGTAGTGGAGATAGTGAGTAAGGCTCAGAGGGTGGTCTGTGTTTTCTGTACTGGCTTTGGCTGGCCGGCATAAGGGGGGAGAGGTAAGGAGCGACAAAGGGTGCTGTGGCAGCAAGTGCTGTACCTGTGGCAGCACTAAACGCGAAGTACCACGACTCCCTCTTTGTCCTAAACTGGGAGAGTTAAAGGCAGGAAGCCATTACCAAAGTGTAAATGCACTCAGCCATCACTGCTTAAATATAGTCCCAATATGTTCCCGCACTTTAAAAAAAAAAAAAAGAAGTGGAATGAGCTGGAAGGAGGTTGGCCTTGTTTAAATCAAATCCCCTTTTAAATATATACAACTACACAACATATCAGCATCACGCATATTGTTAGCGAGCTTGCTGTGTGTCTTTCCAAACATTGCATAACGTAGCTCCAGATGCACGCTGGTGGTTTTGAGCCTGATGAGAGACCATGATTATGTTACATACGACGGTGGTTGGATGCAATAATAATGCAATCAGCAGCCTAGCTTTGTGTTATGTCTATGATTTATACACATTATTTGAATTGGGGTAATTAATTTTCACAGGCGGGCAGGCAGGCAGGCTCACTGTGACAGACATCTCCGACTGCTTTTGTTTTGGCAGATGGCCCCGTGCCATGTCGCTCACAGAGGAAACCATACTCAGGCTTAATCACAATACAGGCCTCACACTCAGCCTTTCAGTGCTTTCTAACTCATAGAAACAGACGATAGATGAAGAGATAAGGCGAGAGATGGAGAGACGCTTAGAAGGGCATAAACTAGTTCTCTCAGGCACTCTGCAAGTGCAAGAATAAAAGTTCAAATCCGGAGTCCTCTACAAACCAGAGCAAACACTTAAAGTCTGATCGCAGGAACGATCACGTCACTTGAGCTGCAAACTCCGGGCTCTCTTGATGTTGTCATTAAAGAGGCCATCCTGGAGCTGCTTCATTGGCACTGAATAACAGAGCTACTTTCTGAAGTGACTCTGTGTCCGAGGTGATGCTCAGAGAGGTCAAGCAAACATTCTTTGAGTGCATGAGTCTTCCATTCACTGTCAATGAAGCAGATCCATGTTTTGTCTCATGATGGCATTAGATTATAGCCGGGGTTCTTTGGTTTCTGGCTTTGTGAGGAACCTATAGTACAAGATAACAGAATGGAAAGTCAGACGCATACTGAGCTACACTAGGGGGAAAAAAAAGCTATTTTCAGTAACTTTGAATGTGCAATCTGGGGTAAAGTACATGCAGAAAAATCTATTTAAAAAATATGCAAAGTGGAAACGAATACGGGCAAAAATCTTGTATGCTGTAAGTCCAAGCTGCACCACCGTGTGTAGATGCCAAACTGTTAATGAAATTCAGCAACACGCAAAGGAAGAAATAATAGCTCCATCCTGTAATTGAGGGGTCAAAATCTTCTCACTGGACAAACTCCAGCTGAACCACGCATGGCTGTGGTGCTTTGCCCTTATCCTGCGAGCTGTCAGAAAAGCTGAAATTACTTCAAACTGTCCGCAGACGGTTTTGAATGAGAGTTTTAGAACCAAAGCAAAATAAGAAATAGCTCGTTTACGGAGCTCCAAAACACAAACTCAGTAGTGGAAACCAGAATTAGTAAAACTGTACGACGTCAAAGCTTTTCCATCTTTTCCATCTTTTTTTCGCTGCTCGATTTAAAAACAAAGTAGCCAAAAGTGAACAAAAAGATAAAACATGTGATTATATTACAATACAATTCGAGTATCACTTTGTGTAGAAATGGAAATTCGGCATTTACTTTTGGATTTGGATTTGTAAAGGCTCATAAAGCAAACAGATGACACCTTGGCTCAGACTCCCCACAATGTGTGAGGGCTCCTTTGTGCAGAAGCCATTCGGGTTTTGGGACAAATCCTAACATGTCCTAAAAGAATCTGTCAGTTTGCTTATGTTTAGCCATCGCTGAAGCCAGTTTGGCGATGGTAGTTTCTCGGCCTGTGTACATTTGAGGTGAAAGCAAAACGCAGCGGTGTGAGAGCAGCGAATGCTTTTCGGGCATCAGCTTTGCTATGACAGATGCTGATGATGAACTCTTGACACTGGCTAAACCGGTTTATGTTCAACATGTGTGTCTGTGTTACTGTCTCTGGTTTCCAGGAGACTGCCCTGGTTGCTAACTGTGGAAGTAGCTATGTGTGGGCCTTTGTGTGTGTGTGTGTGTGTGTGTGTGTGTGTGTGTGTGTGTGTGTTGAGGCCAGGGAGAGATGAGAGGAGCAGCAGGATCTGTAGCTATCTGGGAGGTTGAACATAATGACACACCGGGGACAGATTAGGTTCCTGTCCGTCAGGGTTCCATCAGGAAGACTCTGATTTACAGCCATGCTGACCAGCCAGCTAGCCCTCCACCCAAAGCAAACACACAGAAAACACCACTGCCTCTGTGTGGTGGCAGCTGGTGGGCTCGCACACATGTTGCATTTTGGCTATTTCATACTCTGGCCAGTTTCTGACTCACACTGGCGCAGATTTAACTGCAGGACTGCGTTACACTGAAGAGACAAGCTGGGAATTACAATTATGTCCATTTTGAAGTTAAACTCATGAGTGTGAGCATATGCGTGCATGTCGGACCAGAATATGTAAAGCCATGCATACTACTTAGCGGCTGACTCACCAGAACAGTGAAAGAAGGGAGATGGACAGATCCATTAAACAAGATGTCACACCCAAACACAACAATGATTAATCACTCGCTGCAAATTATAAGCACCTGTATGAATGAACGGCAAAGCTAGGGTCTCTCCCACTGTCTGACTGCATGCTTTCACTCTCTCAGACAGCCATCCCACCACCTTCACAACCCCCCTCGCTCCTTTCTGACCTCCACGCTCACTCATACCAAGAGGAAGTCTGCCTGAAAAGAAATAACTCAACACGTACACAAATGGCCATTTTAAGTTAAACTTGCCATGAAATGATAGAAATTGATATTCAATGGAGGGCTTATGCACAGGGTGTGTAAAGGAAGGTGGCATGTTAAGAACTGATTTTTTTGTTTTTATGTCAAATACATGGAAAGGGATTAAGGAGGTGGAAATATCTATTTTCAAATCATACGTTACATCTTAGTGGTTTCATCACACAAGGGAACAATGAATAAAACAAAGACAATAAAAGGGAAATTTCTCTTTTATGACTAAATGAATCAGTAAAAAGTTGACTTCTTGCTTAATTCATCTTCTATCTCACTGAATTCGACTGCAGAAGACTGGCCCTCTGTGTAAAATCACCTGCATTCATTATGCTAACAAGCTAGCCCTGCTGATAGGCACACAGGCTGATGTGAGGAAATGCGAGTTTGATTAATGTGGGCAAAATTGAGCTGTGCAGACTGCTCCCCAGCCCCAGTTAAAGGCGTCGCCTGCCATCAGGCTCAAAACGCTGTGAGAGCAGCACTCTGAGCTCAGGTCCTCCTGACACTTCACAGCAAATCTGCAGCAGACCTTCGCTCCTCTGCTCACAGAACATGAGCAGGCCATTGAGCTCTAAATGAAAACCACATTTCTAATAGCTTACACAATGAGGGAGATGTGCTTCGTGTTTATGTATATACATATCAAATAGACCTATGCTGGCTTTCGTTTGGCTGTGATCTTCCAGAACTCTCAGACTAGCCAGACCACAACAGGCAGGCAGAAGCAGCCAGGCCAACGGAGCAGACTCTCTTACAAGTCTTTCCCAGGAGAGGGAACATCTTACAAACCCGGCCGATCATTTGGCTGGATCCAAAAGCAGCTACCCTGGCAGCCTTTAGGCCTTAGGGGAGCACGACCCACCACCGTGCATGAAGACGGCACAGAGTTTGAGAAACACAGGGGGAGAACAGAGAAGGAGAGAAAGAGGGAAGGAGGGAGCAGGGAGGGGAGGGGGGAAAGCAAAATTGAGCAACACACAGAGCCCCCAGGTACCTGCCTGTACAGTCGCCTCTCTGCAAATGTTTACTTTGGACCAGACTGGCGGCCAACTGGTTGCAATTGACCCTCTACCAAGACGAGTTAGAGAGTGAACATGAGATTTTTCCTTCTGGGAAAAAGATGGAGGAAAGCCACACACGCACACTTTAAAGCATACAAGTATACAAATTCACATCAGTAAAATGACGTCAAAACTTACAAATTGTTTCCGTAATTGCAAAGAAAAAAAGGAGAAACTTTTAAAGAATTTTTTTTCTTAATGGGAAAGAAAAAAATAGGGAAAATAAAGCCTAAAGACGAAATTTTTTTTTATATAAATGAGTTGGAGTGAAGCCAGAAGTGAGGAGCGGACCCAAAAACCACAAATAGTCCACCTGCCACAGGTGTTAAAGCTCAGGTCTGATGACCGGTGGAGTCAAACAGGGTGGCTTGGGTCCTGACACCGCCAAAAATGTTCACTTCGAGGCTAAGAACCCTCCTCTGTGCCATCGCTCGACTATCCGAGGGTTGCACTGAGGAGGCCTGCTGGCCCCATAGACTAAATAAAACCTCTTAATCCTCATAAACTTCTCCATGTGAGCATTACATCTCTAACTCAGTGCAGGGCTTCCAAGGGAATGGAACTCATTTTGCAGATAAAACATTACCAGAATTCCCTCCTGTTGCTGCCTGGCTTTCATAATAGGTTCTGTGTTCAGATGAAGCCTGCACCGATGCAAACCCTCCACTTTCCCGCAAAATATTGATGACGGAGATGATGATTAGGATGAAAAATGCACCGGAAAATGTAAGTGAGGGGGCTGGTTAGATGCACTGATCAGTGTCTGTGAGCACTGTGTGTGCGTGTTTGCTCAGGCGAAGGATAAAAATGACATGTGCAGAGCCGTTTAGGGTTTCACTGCAACATAAGGAGGAAAAAAAACTAGTCGGGCAAAAATGACTCCCACTTTCTAAACATGATCATACAGGCCTGCAGAGTTGATATGATTCATCAATAAAAATCACATTTAAAACAAACATGTCCCTGTAATCATTCCCCTTGTCAGCTGGCCTATTCATGCTCAGCACGCAAGCCCTCTGTGCATACACCTGAGCAGTGTAAGCAAGCGTCGACCCCAGCAGGAAACGAAGGCAGGGGGAGGGGGCAGGTAGGCATTTCACTCCAGGCCAGTCATTTGTCACAATTGTCACCGAATGCACAAACACAAATTACTGAATTATAACTGCGGATGTGTGTGTCCTGCCTTGGCTAAATCAAGACAAGCGCTGGGAGCTGTCATAACAGGGGCTGGTGTCTGGGAAAGCAGGGGGGTGGGGGGGTGGCTCGGGTCGGTTTATGTGACTTCTGTCATGTTTGTTAGGGGTAAACAGAATGGAAATGCAAGACTGACACACACAAGAAGTAAAGATTAAAAAAAAAGTTAGGCATAGGGCAATAAAATTGATAGATATCCTAATTCATATCAAAGATGTGAAAGTACTGTCACTTCAGCCATGATATACTGGTGCAGTTATTATAAACTGATCATGGGAACAAGAAGCATATATACTCATACAACTTTACAAATAAATAAATACATAACAGAATAAACAAATAAGGAAATAATAGATGTATCATTTAAGCACTTTGCAAAGCCTGTGATAGGCCTTTTTTATTTTTTTTATTAGCTTTCAATCTAAAAGTAAGTCTAATTTGTACCACATATAGTGTCCTATTGGGAATAAAAAATAGCTCCACGTTCAAGCTGCTCCGTGTGCAATGCAATCATGACTTCAGACCATTCATGTTTTACAGAAAAAAAAAAAATGTAAAGAGTTTCTGGTGAAATCCTCCAGGGTAGCATAGCAACAACATAACGCTGCAGATAGAAAATCCCTCATCCAGATCCATGACGCTAAAACTAAAATAAATCCTCAGAGTTGCAAAGACAGGTATTGGTTTGCATCCGACTTGCTCTGTTGTGTAGCCGGAGTGTGTCGAGGTGAACCACACAGGTATGGTGGGCCAGACACAGGAAACGTATTAAATTGGACCGCCGTTTACTCTCCTGACCACACCGCGTCCCACAGGGACATGGAGGAAAAGCTAAAGCCAAAGTCTCTTCGCTCGCTCGCACACACATACATGCATATATACACAAGCATATAAATTCAAATAGACAGTTACAGATGCATATAACATTTTTTTGAAAAGTATGACTAAAAAAAAGGATTGGTCTGTTCCAACAGGACTGTTTCAACCATCCACAGATCAGTACCTGCACACACTCACCTTTACACTTGACACAACTGAACTCACAGAGTTGTGCTCTCGCTGACAGAGAGAGGCACCTCTGCATGCTAGCACCTGTCCACACAGACGTTCACACACTATCCATTAACACCTACATAAAACGCCTACAGGCACCGGTATTCTATTAGAGGTCAGCACCCAGCTCCTCAATTTCATGGCCCATGTATGAGGGCGGCAAAGGTGAATGTGATGACAGACGGGCACGTGAGCCGCGCCGCACTGTCACCAATAACCAAAAACAAGGAGAGACGCCCGTTAACACGCACAAGGATTCGGATCATTTTCACCCAATCAAATGGAGACTAAAGATGGACAAAAAGGAGACACTGGGTTGTCTTCATCTGTATCTGTACCTATCTCTGATTCCCATTTATCCAGCTCACTCTGTCTGACTCTCCCTCTGCTCTCTGCTTTCTACCCCCTCCTCTCGCTCAGGAACTGTGTCTCTTCCATGGCTGGGAGGTTGTAATTTGTTACAGGCGGCTGGGCAGGCAGAGAGGTCTCCCTCTTATCTGGACAAGGGATCACCAGGAAAATCATATCAGAGCGAAGGCGTGTTTAAATATAGCCGTAATTGCGGCAATCATTTCTTGCAGTCTCTTCAGCCCCCACCTCCCGCTTTAAAGGCCCCACCCTCTGTTGCCTTAACTTTCTTTCTCCTATCTCCCCAGCAGGCCCCCGCCATTCCCAATTCCCTGGCATTTTCCCCCCTGACTTTTCAGCACAACCTCCGTCTTCCCCAGCGTTTCCTCGTCTCGTATCCAGTTAATCCTGGCTCGTGGTGTGGGCTTGGGGGCTGACAGTTGCATGACAAGGAATGTTTCCCTTTGTAAGAGCCTACTTCCTCCTTGTGCAGTTTTAGCCTAATTGAAATGTTTCCTATTGAGCTCAATCAAGGGGGCAATTACCTAATTATTCGCTTATGCCTGACTCAACCCTGTAGAGAGAAACCAAAAGCTGGAGAGTGGGGAGAGGGATGGAAAGAGGGGAGAGAGGAGGAGGTGGAATGGATGAGAGTAACAGGAATATTGAAATAAAGTAAATGCAGTAAAACAAATGAGTGGAAAAAAGGCACAGGGGAAATTAGCGGGAGCATTTTTCTTTCAGTCGAGGGAACGGATTCTTTAACTGTACAGGGAGCACTGTTGTTGAACAGGGTCAAACTGAGCCTACTGTAAGAAATGCAGAGATCAGTGCGAAAGGAAGCTTCCAAATCTGAAAAACTGCCGAGCGCCAATACAGAAACGATTCAATTTTAATCCACATTCTAAGCAAATGCAACGTTGAGCTGCTCATTTCTTTCAGCGCGCAGAGGGAAAAGGTTGTTCTCTCAAAAAGCGTCTGGTTTTATGGGCTCATAAGGAAAAGTATTATCAAAGAGAGGAGCGAGGGGGACGGGGGAGACGAGAGGGAGACATTAAAGGAGCTGGAATGTTTTGTCCCAGCTTAGCCGGCCTCCAACACATTTAATAATGAGACAGGTAATAAAACACACTGGCACACGCACCCTCAAATACATACACACACGAACACACACACACACACACACACCACCGCAAATGGGAGGACGTGTTTTCATACGTTTTCCTCCAGACTCTCCTGACATTAAAATAGATGGCCTATGTCATGTTCTCAACCATAATAAACAAAATTTTATAGCTCATTTGAAAATGGAGTATGTTAAAAAGCAATCAGTACGTCGTTAAAAGTATCCATCTTGTGCAAAGTAAAGCTTTACTTCTGAATAATTCATTTCAGCTCTATGAATAATGTCCTTCAGCCGCGCGATGGATGGCGTAAATATCACTACCTGTGTGAGAGGGGCTGTGTATTTTCTAATTTGAATTCTGTCCTTCTTCTCTCTCTCATCTCCTGAAGCCCGCCTCTATCCGCAGCTTCAACAAGTGTTGGCTGAATGACTCTTAAATCAATCATTTAAATATATGGATAAATCAGCAAGCTGTCTGGGTTTAAGCACACATGCCGTAGCTTAATTCACCCGAGCACAGCGGCCATATTTCAGCCAACATGTGCGCCACTGTTGTCTAAACAAGCGCTGCGAGGCATGCCGCAGAGGAGGGTCCTGGCTGGAGGTCATGGAAAGCAGTTATAACATACGCACACAAACACATACAGACACAAATATATATATATATATATATATATATATATACACACGTTCAGGCTGTGAAGGGAGTGAAAGCCCCGGCTTGAGGTCATGGAAATCAGTTATAATACTGCCTTTCACCAGGGAAAATGAGAGGATCACAGGCAGAAGTTGCTTTCCTATGACACTCAAGTGCATATGTACATGTACACATGTGCTTTGCAGTCTTAAAAATACACAAAAATAAAGCAGGCAAACATATGATGGGCTGGTATGCGCAGACGTGCACACACTCGCACACATTCACACTGACCTCTGCGGTCCGCAGAGAGAAGAAAAATGGAAGCCCAGCTCTCTTACCGGCTGGGTGGGCTGGTCAGCTGGACCTAGCAGGGAAGAGCATCTGGGAACTCTGCAGAAACACTTTAAACCCATGCATAAACGCACATTTTAATTTCACTATTTCCTTTTCACAGTTTTCTTTCTATGTGCTGAAAGCAAAAGTGAAGAGCTGAAAGGGTCCGTCAGGAAGCGAACAAAAATACATTTAAAGAAAGAAAAAAAGTGGCAAAAGTAGGACAGAATCAGCCTGCAGACTGGCGAGGTGGTCGTTCCCCCTGCTGCCTGCGTAGGTACGGCACTGATGTGAAGGGTAAAACCTGAAACCCATGCAAATGTGAGCATCGGAGCGGGCCTTGATTGGGACGGCCACATATGATTAAATATAATTGCAGATGAACCTTTTCCAAATGCTTTGGTGGTTTTGAAAAAGTAGGAAGGAAGGACTTAAGGCCAATTCCCAGCCTTTTGGGAGAAATATGAGAGAAAAAAGAAGGTGTGTGTGCTTGCGAGAAAACCCGAACCGTGGAAGACGGAGAGAAGATAACAAAAACAACAACAAGGCGATTTGTGCCTTTCACATCAGGGCCAGTTGATACATGCACACCCTGAGCAGGCAGGCTCTGCTGGCAGATAAAGTACGCTGGGGTTCAGGGGCAGACCCGTCACACTTGGATGATTGATGGCTCAGTCTGAATGCTTAAGTCAACAGAGCATGAGCACGTCTCAGCAGCCCAGCCTAGGCTCTGCACTCAGCACCTATTTAAGGGTCAGGTGCTTCAGAATACACTCACTGTGCAACTGCTCCCATTATCTTATCAAAGCACGCACTGAGAAGTGAAGGAAAAAAAAAATATATAGAAAAAAAAGGGGAAAATAGTCTCTCGGTTTTACAAACAACGACGTGCACGGTATTAGCTGGAAGTGGTGCGTTTGAGCTCCGGGGAAAACCGTGCTTCTAAACATTCTGTGATGATTTATTTCGGACGCTTTCAGTTGTTTGTCTCAAAGTTTTTGGTCATTATAAATTACAGGTATCCGTATTTGTCCCATTGCCTTTGATCTTTTTACAGCCAACAGTGCCGTCTTTCTTGGAAACTTATCTGATGTTACAGAAAGGCACCAAATATCCAAAATCCCATCAGACGCTTTAGGCTAACATAAGCATGTACTCGAGCAGGAGGAAAACACTTCGCGTCAGCGTGTGTGTGCTTGTTCTTAAGCCGGTGTGTATGCAGCCCTACGTTGTGTGAACAGTGGTCAGGTGTCCGGCTCGCTGATCTGTTCCATTTCGCCACCTTGTCATCAGGCCTACTTAACTCCATCACAAAAAAAAGAAAAAGAAATGAATAAATCGGGTAAGAAATGTAGAAAATCATCAAGAAACATGTTATCTACATATGGGGAAGTTAAATGTGTTTTAAGATGACCAGAAGTCTCCCATTGCGGTCAGGGAAACCCTAACCCATAACTACCAAGAGTCATCAGATAATCATTTGGTATGAATAATATTCTTAAGAAAAAAAATTATTTACAAATTAGCTCGACAACGTTAATATCTAAACAAAAAAATAAAAAATACAAGTTATAAAAATGTAACTTTATGCTTTAATTTATGGCCGTTTGAGGCATTCGATTGCAACATGGTCTCTCTTGTTTCTAGGCCACCATGTGTGGTCCATAATGGACTGAAAATAAAAACAGAAACAGCAACAAATAGTCCTGGAAAGTCTCTAATACATAACTCAAAATTGCATTATGTTTTTTGGGCTTTTTTTTTTTTTTTTTTGACTCTTCATGAGTTCACATGTCAAACCTATAAAAATCAAACACAGATGCACCACAGATCCACTCATACATCTCAGTGTTCACTGAGAGCGTGTTTAAACAAAGTAAAATTCAATTGTGGGGATGTAGCCGGAGTTTGAAATGTGGTCCATGTGCTTGGTAAAAGCATGTTTAAAATGCAGGAGATATGTGCATATACAAAGGAGTGAAAGTGCCCGTTCGCTACTTTTACAACCCCCCCCAGCCAGAAAGAAAGGAAGTCTACAAAAAGGAAAGAATGAGAAGCAGAGTCAGGAAGTGAAGAGAGGACAGATCCCGACAGAAATATTCTTGTGGTTTGAGTCATTTTCATCAGTGTTTGTCTTCTACTCCAAATGAATGACAGATGCTACAAGGTGGGCTTCTAACAACAGCGAGGCTCCTCCAAACGCTCATTCATACACTGTTTGGACTCATCTGTGATACCCTGTTGCTGCAGTCTGTTTGATTAGAGGCAGGCGAGTGTCACTGCCGAGCCAGACAAGGGGAGATGAGCAGAAGAGTGAGGAAACGGAGACAGCTTTGACATGCCGTAGGTCTTGGCAGGAAGGGAGCACAATAAATCTCCTATGATTTCAAGCTCTGTCATATTTCCACCCAGCCTTCTGTTGGCAGTGTATCATTGTATCAGTGCCTGTCTCCAGCCCTAACAAGGTCAACATACATACGAGCGAGTAGAATGTACGAGTGCTTAAGTGTCTTTTTGGGTGCATTTCGTCCTGTGTGTCCTGCAGCTGTGACGGGAACTACATCACAACACAAACAGTGGGAAAATAGCTCCGAACACAGTCACTCCAGATCACACAAGATCAGGTTGGGTGACTCAGCAGGGGCCTGTGGAGCACTAACGAAACAATCACATGTAGACAGACCTGCACGCGCAAGACAGCAGCAGCATTTAACCTTCACTCCGCAGGGGGGAATCTCATCTCTGATTTCCCCCAAGTCCCCTCTGTTGATTTGCTCCCTGTTGGAGCTGGATGAGGACAAGGAGGGCACAACAAAGCTGGTGCTCTTGATCTTCCTCCTGGTCATCAGTGTCCACACCATAATCCCGACCGTCCGAGCCCAGACTCACTCAGACACCCACCCACTGCCACCCCTCAGCCTCGCTGGTTGGGTGCCTCCCAGCTGCAGCCCGGCTCGTCCTGATTGCGCCTGATTTGGGTTAAGTGATTATTACCCTGCTGCGGTTTGGGGAGGGACTCTCCCACAAGCTGGAAACAAGGAAGGAGGGAGACCTCTTCCTCTCAAACACACACCCACACGTTTAGGTGTGTAGCTGAGAGTAAAGGACAAAAGAAGAGAAAGGAAAGTGTTTGCAGTCAGCTCTCCATTCAGGAAAAGGTGACTGTAAACACAAGGAAAATATGAATATCATTAGTTTGATCATCTAATAAATAAAACCTCAGTGGGGTCTTTTCTCCAGTTGGGTGCCATTACCTTATTGCAGATGATGAGAATGCAGCGATATTACATAATAGTAAATAAAAGTTTGTAATGTGTTATTTTCATATTGAAGGGATGTT
This sequence comes from Leuresthes tenuis, assembly GCF_036924035.1. NCBI lineage: Eukaryota > Metazoa > Chordata > Actinopteri > Atheriniformes > Atherinopsidae > Leuresthes > Leuresthes tenuis. Next base: position 16,146,876 of record NW_027325369.1, read on the forward strand.
CATTTTTTTCCTTCAGTCAGCATGAACCATGTTTTGATTTTTATTTAAAGGAGCACAAACTTTTAAGTCACGTTTAAGCCGCCTTTGCCAAAACACTAACCTCCTTCAAGGTGGAAAAGTATTTAGCTTTAAAGGGGGGCCAAAAAGACCTCCGGAGAGAAACAGCGTCACATCAAATCCACACAATGCATCTCCAGGAATCAAATTCCCCAACTAACTGTAGCCACGCTGATGCACTAAAGCTTCCGAGTAGCACAATAACAGAGATGTCACAGGAGAAGCGCGGAGGAGGGGAAAAAGCGAAAATGTTCCAAACACATATTTACGACCCAGAGTTAAACTGTCTCTCACTCTGTAATTCTCTGAGCTTTTTACTGCAGGCTGGGGGTGAACAAAGTGCGCGTTCTGTTATTCTACCGTCCGTCTCCTCCTACATCCACCCAACAGATTTAGAGCTGAGGTTTCAGGGCCTCCACTATAGCCACTGAGGGTCTTCGCTGCATTAGGGAACACCCTGAAAATTGGGGAGAGGTCAGCATGGGTTGCCATTTGGATTCTCTTCCTTCTTTGATTTATTACTTCTTGACAGACAGTGCAGTTGCCACGGCCAGTTCCAGCCTGGATTGGAACTAAAAACGCTATGTCCTGGCAAACATGGAGGTCAGATGTCTCAAATTTGGATTTGTGACTCATGTAGGAACAATGAAATGCTTTATCGTGACTCGATAAGGAGGCATGGCAACAAAAAGAAAAATGTATATGTTAAAGTGTTCGACTGGTTTAAAGGAAATCTACAAATATCACGGATGTTTTCCCTGAAATGTGTTTGATATTATCCATAACTTTTCCAGAAGTGTGGCATCTATGCCTGGAGTATGAAACCACAGTGAGCCACTTCAGATGTTTTATCAAGGATTTCAGTCAGCAGCGAGAAGCTTATCTGTGCTTATCTCAGTATATTTTGCCGAATGGCTTCTCAAATCCCAAAACACACCCCCCATCTCCTTTTTCAAATAAAAAACAGACTTTTTTGTTCAATTACCCATTCTATCAGATGTTCCCATCGTTATCAATTCAAGGTGTACCGAGTTTGCACTAAAGACAATGAATAAACAGCTGCAGTCCAGCTTTGGCTCCTTGAGCGCAGCGCGTTTCAGGCCACACGGCTCCCAGCTAAGATACCCGGCCCAGCAGCGCATGAAAAGAGAAACAGCAACGAGTTCAAAATGAATACACACAGAACCTCCGAACAGCAAGCAGCCAAAAAACACAGCATAATCGAAAGCACACACAATTTAATCATGGTGGGAAGGATTCAAAACGAGACACGCACACCTGCTCGACAGAGAGTTTTTCCACACTGGAGGAGCGTTTCACAAGTCCGATGATGAATTTTAATCATGCGGCTGCAGTGGACAGAATGCAAAGCAACTGTCAAGGCCAAAAATAGTTTCATCTATGGAAATGTCTTTGAACTACCACAAAAGAGCCTAAAAACAGCTGAGTGGACTAACAGATGGCGTTATTCAAAGACAGATCCCCACAAGACGTAACTAAATGCAGCACGTCAGCCTTGCTGCTTGTAGGTTACACTTTTCATCTGACCACGTCGTACAAAAAAATAAATAAATAAAGGAAAGCTATTCATCGATATTTCTTTGGTTTTTTGCTGAAAAAAAAAATGCTGAATGTGTGTTGCATAATATGCCGACATACATTAAAAAAAAAAAATTACATTAAAAGGATGCTTTCAAAAAATGTTTCACCCTAAATCCTTCTTAAATCTTGACGGACCCGAGCCTTAAATGTCATTATGGATGCTCGGGCAACATCTGTAGCTGTAACACTGTTGCTTTCTTTGTTTCATGACAACAGCTTCCACAGCTGCCGAAGGCATCAATAAGATCATTGTTGGACTAATAATCCAACCAAACCGAGTTGAAAGCGGTGCTGCTTTTATATCAACAGATAATGGAAACCTTTTTTATGAACTTCATCACATTGAGAGAGGGATTTAACTCATTTGTATCCAAAACAAATAGTGAAAAGCCCAAACTTTAAAGCACTGACAGGTTTTCCATGTTTCAAACAGTTCGACCTGCGACTCATCAGAAACGCCTTCAACACCCAATGTTTGGAAAGCAGAGTGAGGATTAGACTTGATGCGGTTACCTGCCATCAGGATGATCAGCTCCTTTCTCTTTGCAGTCCACACACTTTCACATTTAAACATACCTCCCTGACAGGCAGGCCACAAGAATGCAGAAAGCAAATCACTTCAAAGAATTATTGATGTGGGGCCTGAAGTGATAGTGTTGCCTAGAAATACAAATAACAAGCATCACATGTGGGAAGATGCCCACATTAGTGTTTTGGACACTAATAAGTGCCCCATAGATGCCTGGGACCGCCGCCTCGGAGAATGGGTAAATCCCTCTGCCCAAACTCACTTGGCAAAAACATGGCCTTCAAATGTTTTAGAGGGAAATTGGTCACTTTTTTTTTTTTTTTTACACAGAAAAAGACTGGAATGCAGGGTGTGAGTAGATTCTACGACAGCAACTAAATTCAGAGGTTTACAAGGCACGAGTTGTTTTAAACGTTCAAAAAAAAAAAAAAAAGGCGAAACAAAGTGGAAAAACGCAACACTGAACGTTACACTTGTGAAGAGAGACAACAAGTGACTTACGCTCAGCTCTGATCTGTCCTGCCACAAACATCACTCCAGTTTTTCTGTGTGTGACATCACAAAGCCCAAGACTGAAATCACGCCATACTGAGGAAGCAGATTGTAAAAGGTTTAGGATGGATCATCTCTCCAGAAGGAAGTGTGCTGATTAATGCCTGACTCACCCCACCTCGGTGTATCCATCTAAAATTAAGACACCTGTGACTTCATGGAATGAGGCATAACTCACGCCAGCGCATATACAGTAGTTTATTCTCAAGGACAGAAAATTCAAAAACTGGGCCACTGGGGCATCATATAACACTGCACACTGTTGTCCAAACAAGGGCAGAGGAGAGGGAAAACATCAGCTGAGAAGGAGGGGACCCCAGACCACCAGTGTTATCCCCCCCTCCATATTTACTTAAACTTTCATGGCTTGGCTCAGGTCCTACAGGGCCATCTTTCACCCCAGGTTTTCCCCTCCTTCACACCCCAAAACAGCATGCAGCGGAAGAGATTTCCTGTTGCAGCCGTCTGACGTGCACATTCACACGCATGCACAAGGAGAAAGACAACTCCCCATCGGTCAGTTTGACCTGCGGGTAAGGTCGAGTTAATGGGAATGTTTACCACGCGGGAGCTTCACACGGAGGAGTACAAGTCAAGTTTGAAGGTTTTACTGAAAGTAGATGTCAAAAATGCCCCCACAGCTTGCAAATATGCAGCATGATAAGATGAGCTTTTATTATTTTTCTTATTTTTACCATCTGCTCAAAGGATAGCTGAAAGAGCCTGCAGAAACAGGACTTCGGGAGGACAGAAAGATGGACAGCCTCCCTGTCTGGCTGGGTGAAGCAGCTCGCGTCTGGGGTAGGAATGCTGTGGGTTGCCCCCATCCCAGGAGATCCCAGGCCAGGATGGCTGCTTGTTGTTCTAAAGTCCCTCGAGATTCCCTTCACCGCCTGTCACATCACCAAAACGCCTGAAATCACAGCAGAACATTCAGATCGTGACATTACGTCACAACCCACCAGTCTGCGGGTTTTCTGGTGGTGTGAGGAGTCGCATCCACCCATGTCTCGAGTAAGACCTCCTCGTCAGAGTGAGTGTGTGTGTGTGTGTGTGCATCTTCTTTCTCCGTGCAGACTTCCCACAGACGTCCTGGGAAGGTGAAGGGGAGGGGGCACATTCATTTTTTTTTTTGGGGGGGGGTTGTGGAAAATGGAGGAGGCAAGTTTTATGACCCATGTTCCCCGTCCTCCTGTAAAAATCACACCAGCCGTTTTCCAGTGTTGCAGCATCATCGTCTCCGCAGCCAACGAAAACAGAGGAGCGTGTGGAGAAGAAACAAGGCAAACAAAGAGGAAAAAAAGAAAAATCCTACAGGCCTACTTTATACATATACATCATCTTCTCTTTTCCCATCAGACTCTGAGGTAGATCCCTTACCTACTCACACACTGGAAGAAATCTTAGAGGTTCTCATGGGTTTTCAGTGGCAATCCAATCTGGCCATCTTCCAGAGCTGCTTCGGACGGGGGTCGTTTGGGTCAAACCCAACAAAGATGCATCATGGACCCACCGCATATGGGCGGGTGAATGTGCATCATTTTGTAATTCCATATTACCAAAGCAAAGCTGCCAGGCTACTCTGCCTTCACTGTAATTGTGATTGTCAAACTCTCTATTGAATTACACAAAGAGAAAGGAGATGCATGCCTTTGCTAAGCCTTGAAGATGAGAGGGCAGGAAATGCTAAAGTGCCTGTCCTGTGAGGTCCTGGCTGTGGAGGTCGGATGAAGACAAGCGGTGTGTGTGTATGATTCATATGCCAGACCGTGTTAGCGTACAACAAGGGCTGAGAGGAGGCAGATTGGCTTGGAACGCCAGAGGAGAGGGACAAGGCATCTGTATTCTTCTGTACTCATAATACATGGTAACAAGGGTGATTTGCAAAATTAAATCAAAACCAAGTGGCGGTGACATGGAAGTCCAATGCATCTTAAAATGATGAAGCTCTTCCTTGTGCTTGGTATCAGGCCTAACTGTAGTCCATTTGCTTCTCAGGAGACTCAGTCAGTCGAGGTAACACGGAGAGTTAGTTAACCTGCGAGAGCGTGCTTGAACTCTAATGCGCTGCAGATGTAGCCATCTTACAAGTCACACTTTTTATTGAAAGCTTGCTGCACTGCTGCTTCATTACTTCTCCCTTGAAGGAAAGAGAATGGCAGAGAATTGTATCTATTTATGTGGCGGTGTAAGGAATGATGTAGCAACCACTTTGATCGAGACACACGTTTCGCATTAACAAGAACATGAATGTTCAGTTATTTGAGAACGTTTAAGAAAAAGAAAAAAAAGGAACAGGCTGCAACCACCGCTGAGGCTTTAGTAATGCAGGATAGGTGCAAGACAGATGCATGATAAGGGACTCCTATAAAGGCTTCAAATGGACATGCCTGCCAGGGAGCCACATTACTCATGTAGATGGAAGGTATACTATGAAATAGGCTATGCATTACAGAGGCCTAATGTGGGCTCCTGGCGGTCCTACACAGTGCCTGTGGTGAAGCTATCTAACACAGTTGGGATTTATCTGAAGTTACAATCAGACCCACAGCAGACCTGCCTAAACACAACTTATCTCCCCCTACACATAAGATCACATCAAGCCTGTGGAAGAAAAAAAAAAAAGAAGTTTGACAGAAAGCAAAAGATGTGCAAACCTCTAATCAGAAGTGAAAATCTTATGAGAAAGTTGAATGTTCACAATAGAAGCACCTTTTATTCTTAATCAAACCCTCTCCCCTTCAAGGTTCCTTCTCATATCCCCCATCCCTCTTGCTCCCCCCCCCGCTTCAATAGGCTCCATTGCTCCAGGAGATCCTATCATTTCACCCGCAGACTAGATTTCTTGGGTGACTTCAAAGCTTGTTCACTAAGTGTTTAGAAGAATGCAATGGAAACAGGAAAATAATGTTCTGATTTCTGTAAACTTTATAACATCTGCTTTTGCTTAGTGCTGGTGCAGTGTGAAGTAGAGGCTCCATACTGTGTTCAGTTTGGGACATTTTTTTTTTTCCCACAGTTTAAAACGGCATCTTGCACAGTGGGCAAGATGGAAAGGGCAACAAAAGTGTCCAAAGCGTAAAGAACATAACTTTAACGTTAACAGAAATTACATTAATTAGGCTTTGGCGACAGCCATCGCTCGCTTTTTATGTGCGGCGGGTTTGATTCATTCACATTTCCAGCCATGTCACGGGCCATTTGAAAAGCAGGTGAAGATGAATCCCACAAGAAAGGTAATAGTTTAACCCTCTAAGACCTAATTTCCATCGCTGTTTGTATAACCTTCATCTTCTGAGAATTGAGAGGATGCAATGAGTACATTTCCACTGAAAGGGAAAGGAACCAGGCGAGGCTTTGCCGGTGTCCCAAAAGGCCTGTGAGTAATGTTGCTGGCACCGTACAAGCATACACACAGACTAACGCTACCTCCTTGTGTATACACAAGATGACAAGCCGTTTTTAGGGCCAAGCCAGATAACTCCATCACAATCTCCCCATGCTAACAGGGCTGCACGACAAGAGCGCCGTGTATACACACAACATCTGACTGGCAGCCTCAGGGCTCCTGTCTCCCTTCCCCTAACTCAATCATGCTCAAGTTTCACTCTCGCCCATCCGAGGCTAACTCGCTTCCTTTCTCTATCCCCTCATTCTGCGCCCCCGAGCTCGAAGTCCTTAACCCACATCCCACCCATACTGTTTCGATTCCTGCTCCAAAGTACAGTACGTCTGCAACAAAAGGGGCTTTTAAAACAATTCTGGTCCTCAAAGCAAAATTAACTAAAAAAAGAAACTGTGTTTCACTTCTTGAGCTTTAAAAGAATATGATTCTTTTTTTTAGAAAGCCCAGTAGTCCTAAAACTTTTAATTCTCCATGAAGTTATAGAAAAAATTCCTCCCTAAATGGCGCTGCTGAAGAAAAACGTCAAAAGCAATTTGCAGTGCTTAACCTTATTGTTTGGCTGTGTATTTTCCATAAATATCAAGTCACGATGAGCTATTTTCAGTGCAGATACAAAAGTTTCTCAGCTATTCCAAACAAAATATCCAGTTTCGTGTCAGCTTCTCATGTTCTGAAGCCTTGTTTCACTATGATTCCTATTTACTGTGACATGAAGGAAAGGAATGGAAGATAACTGCATCTTTACAGAGCGTCAATGAACCACAATACATCACACCCACATATTTACTGATGTGTCTTCTTAAGCCAAGATAAAAGGCTTCCCGGTCTTACAGTTTGAGAGTACAAAACGTTTTCCTTGCCGTGAACAGAACTCTCATCAGGTGGGTTGGCCTTATTTGGGGCCTATTCGTGACTTGAGATCCTGCTTTGTTTCTTTTAATACCTGCGGTTCTTCAAAAAACAAACAAAAAAAAAGTAATCATCCTGGTATCTACACAGAATAACATAAACACTTGGATTTAGCTTGCTTGCGACATGTCAAGGCACGATTTCAGTGAGTGTTTGTCAGAAGTTTCATCACCAACTCAAAGTACCATACAGGTGATAAAGCTCTTTTCAGCCAATTGCTGACAACTGTTTCATTAGAGAATCCAGCAGCAACGTTTAAGTATAAAGTGTATCAAAACATAAATAATGCTACAATATCAAAAGAAAAAAATGTGACAGACATATGTGCAGGTTGCTACAGTTTTTAACTTTAAATTCTACAGCAGCTAAGGGGTTAGAACATGCATTTGCATTACGTTCACAAGACGTAGGATCTCTTTTTAAAGGCTCCGTCTCATCGCGAGTTCACTCTCCCAACGTAAGAGGAAGTCTGTGATGTAACTGTATGGTGATTGGACACGTATAATAAGATGACCTGACTTAGCAAAAAGTAAATATTAATATTATAAAACAAACCTAAAGTTAGCTTTTTGAAAAGAAAGTCACTAAACACAAACGAATGGACCGACAGCAAAACTCAGGGTTTACTGTGCCAATATGTCCACAGAGGAATAATTCTGTTTCCTCTACTACTTGCTTGCCGTCTGTCCCTTCACTTCGGTGTGAGTATAATAAAAAAGAAGTTCTTGGAGCTCCCCGTTAAAGACTGCATTGGGACAAAGCAAATGCTTCGATGTTACTGCGATAAAGCGGTATCTACGAAGCTTTAAACGTGACAACGAATTTAACAAATGAGGTCGGGGAAGAAACCAAAGCAGGACTTTCTAAAAGTGATTTCGGGTAAGTCTCACATCTGGACATTTTTCTCTGCTGTGAACATATCGAACACATTAAATGGACTTCAGAAGAAGGGACAAAAACAAGGGAAGCATCGTGTCAGAATGTGCAGAAGCAGCAACAGGCAGAAATCCACTGGCTGCTAGCAGGAGTGGGTTAAAGAAAACAGTGTTAGCCGGTCCTTATTTCCCTCAACTGCCTTAAACTGATCAGCCTGAAAGTGTCCCAATGTGCCTATTTCAGTGTAGATACCTCTGTCTGGCTCCAAATACTGCTGGCTCAAAAACAGTTAAACTTGGAACTCGTACTTACTTGTTTTTTTTTTTATTATTTTTTTTTAAACCAGTAACCCATCAAAAGCAAGATGAAAAACAGCAGACTGCTGCTCTCTTAAACATTGCAATCAACAATGTCTTGCCATATGGGCTGACTCAACAAACACCAAGCAGCAACCGTCTCGGCTAATTCCATTGTTGGTGTTGTTTTGGTCTCACAGATTCATAATTCGAGTTCCATTGATCCACAGTTGCATAGTTGCATTAGTAAAGTACACTGTGGTGGTACATTCAGAACTGACAACGCACTCAAAGCGCTCACAAAATGATTACGCCACCTCAGGAGTCGGTTGTTCCCGCACTGCAGTGAAAACAGAGAGGTTGAAAAGGGCATTCGCTCCATCTCCCGCCTGCCCCACATTCCTGCTAAAAGTTTCGTCAGGGCGCTGCTCATGTTTCCTCCCACAGACTCAAGATGGATAAATCAATGAAGATGGACACTACACTGACCATGGATGTGAATGCATCGGTCGAGCTAGCCTTCATGTACTGTGCACAACCGCCGTATGGCACATAGGCCTCACATCCGGTGCTTTCGGGCCCTTTGGATGCTGGATGAGGGAAGAATGGTGATGAAGTCCCTCACAAAGAGATAAAACAAACAACAATAAATCTTGAAATGCATCGAACACGCCTTTTGTTAGCTTCCCAGGGGAGACGATGCGCAGTAAATTTCAATCAGCTTAAACAGTGGAACGCTGGAGGTCCTCAGAGGTAAATTCAAGCTGAACCAGGCCACAGGTTCGGGGGGGGGGGGGGGTCCTTGTCAAGGCTACATGAGTCTGAACATGTGCTGGGCCCGGGCCTGCTCGACTCAGCTCTGTTCTCTGTTAGCTGAGACTTTACAAGTTGAAACTGTGACAATGCCGTTGTGTTTACAGCATTGTTGTGTTGGCTGTGTTTGAGGGTTAATGACTTGCAGATGAAGTGTCAGGTATGTTTCTAGGATGAGGAAGTAACAGGGTGAGGGTGTTAAGCAGTGGATATGTTGAGAGGATCAAGTATGTTGTATTGCAAGACTCATTCAGCATGTCAGGCACCAACGATGAGGTCCAACACACATGCTCGCTTGGCTCTTATGCAGAAAATACATTCAGCTTTTTCGACAGCCTGGTGGAAATATTCTCAGTCAACTGTGTATCAGAGGAGGAAGTAGAAGGAACAAGTGTATGTATAATTGTGTTACTTTTCAAGCATACAGTGTGTGCAGGGGTCAAAGCATGCTTAGAGCATAGCTGGCGGGCTTTACAGCCTTAGCTGTTCTGTAATCTAATTTCCTCAGGTTTTTCTGTCTTTATTCTCAAAATATTCCTCCAGCGGCAAAAATCAGCTAAAGACAGACAGAAAAGAAAACAGAGAAGGAAAAGATCTACAGTAGGAAGCTACATGAAAACAACACATGGGAAGGCTCTATGGCTTCATGTGGACTCCAGTAAACATAGATTCTAAGCCATGGACTAACTTTAAAAAAAAAAAAAAAAGAAGAAGAAAAATAAATCTGTTGATTTGAGGCCAAGAAAAAGCAAAAAAGTCTCACCAGAAAACTTTAAACTAATCAACTTCAGAATTTGTAGCTAGAGAAACTGTCTGACAATGATGGATTAGCATGCTAGCGACCTAATTTTCTTATTTACTGCAGATATGCCACTGACTGTTTAAAAACAATGGATGCGGCCACCAGACCTGAAACATTAAACCAATGAGGAAGCGTCTGAAACTGCCATACCATGGAAATACCTCACAGACATTTCCAAATCTATCAATCTTCTTTCATAAAACTGCGAGTTACAATATTTTCTCATCGAGTTATTATTGCATCATTCACTAGATTCATACCTTTCGATTGATGTGCTGGTGGTCCTTTTCAGACTCCATAAGCAATAGACATTAGGCCTCAAATTCTGCCCGATACTTTCCTGCTCTGGCCTTTTGTCTAAATACGGTCACTTCTGGTTCGAAAAACACCAAGCCGGTAATGGCTAAACTTCAGGTGCATAAAACTGTACATACACTTCTTACACGACGTCTCAGTAAGATAAACTGATGTTGCTAATGTTCTGTTTTCTGCGGCATAGTAACGAACACAGGCAGTTTGTTAACTTTGTACAAATCAGGTGTCTCACTCTACAATGACAACAAATCTTCAAACTCACCTGCTGGCTTGCCAACCACCCGAGTTGAGGCATCAGAGACACCACATGCGCACGAGCCGACGTAGCACCCGGTCGGATACAGTAGATCAGGAGATGGAAGTTACAGAACTGGAGCAATGACTTACTTGACAGTAACGGACCTTTGTAGCGAGGAGCTGAGAAGAAGCCTCACAGTCGTCCATGTAACAAATAGCACCGACAGCCTTCTGGACTCGTTTAAAATCTTCTTGTGAGGCAGTTTTAGCTGTTGCCACAAACTTCAGAAGTTTGTGTGTGTGTGGGGGGGTTATTTGTACATTTGACTGCTTTTGATTTGAAAAATGCAGTATCGACTGTAGACTCGCCATAGTTAATTGTATCAAGAAAGGAGCAGGCAATGAAACTTTCCCTAATGGCCATCTTCTGCAGTTGACCACATCTGTCGGGCTGAAGGGGAGGGGCTTAAAAGCTGCTAATCCTGTTTCATCATGAGTAAACATAATTTCATGGCTGGCTGGAGTCATATTGTCTGTCCTAATTGGGCTGGAGGAAGAAAGTGACATCTTTTCACTCCAGTGGCCCGCTTTCCCCCCCTGTCACATCCCTCTCCCCAAACTACTCCATCCAGGTTCAGCCGCTTGCTTCCTGCCCTCGACGCTCGCTGCCATGATGAATGGGCCCAAGCTCCTTTCAATTACGCCCAAAGTGCGAAGACGCAGGAACAATGGAAAGTGGCCTCAGCAGTGCAGCGCAGACCCTCAGCATTCTTCGCAACAATTTAGTCTAATTAGCATCAACTCCTGCCCCATCCATCATACTCCTCAAGAAACATAAACAAACTGTCAGCTCTAGCGTAACAAACAGATCGCCCAGCTACTTAGCACAAATTATTCTTACATGAAACGCAGCTTCTCAGGCAACCCCTCCCCCCCTCGGGCCATCTGGGGGAATGGAGAGCTATTAAAATTGAAGACATATGTTTCAGTCAAGTTCAACTCTCTGGAGTGCAACAGTGGACACAGTGACAGTTCCGTCTGTTGGCCTCCCTCTGATCGGCTGGGGCTGCAGGACTCAATCACCTCTCTGCAGGGAGAGGCGATCAGAATCTCTGCGTGCATGTCGGCGCGTGCACGAGCATCATATCACATTTGTGTGCAGTTTTGTACAGTTTGCATAAACAGCGCAGGGATGTGCAAAGGAATATATTTTGATGTTTGAACATGAGGATCTCTGGCACAAAAAAGAAATTGCTGAGACTTTTTAAGCTCAGCAATGTTGCAGATACTTGACATGCATCATAAAATTCACTGCGTCGTCATCTTTCCTTCTTTGATATTAATGGCTGCCGGCAGACAGAATTTCAAGTCGAGCAAAGAAAAACATCAGTGTTGCTTTAAATATCAAATACAATATATAAAGAGGATTTTCCTGACCTGAGTCAGCGCAGTTATTATACAGAACCAAAGAATCCAAATGCGACTCCCCGGCATTCTTTTGGAGGCACAGACAACTCAAATGAGAAGCTTATACAATCAACACTTAACAAAGCCAAACGCTTTTTGATCCCCATAAGATTTAGTGTTTGATTGTGCTTTAAGTGCCCGTCCGACCCGCCCAGGAAATGCGGTGACCAAATTTAAAAACATTCCTTCTGCCCATTCAAGACACGCTGCGGTTGCATTAAAGTGCAATTTGGTGCATTCTTCTCACGCTTATCTTGGTGCTTACAATCAGATACGAGGCCAGTGACCAACAAATGCAAATGAATTAGCTCAAATGAACTCCAAAGGAAAAAAAATCATCTAAAAAAGAAGAATGAAAAAGTGAGCTTCTTTTAAAGTGACCATGTGCTGCGTTGGACCTCCACCAAGAAATAAAAAATAAATAAAACCCCTCCCACTCCACACAGACCATGCTTAATTTGTCAGTTTTCCATTTCCTTTCTGATGTTCTGCAGAGTGTGAAATGCTTGGCTAATTATCAAGGAAGTTTGGCAGGCGTGGCTTGTTGTTTTTAGAAAGCTGATGGCAAGTCTCACTCATCCCAGCAAAAGAAAGAACTGTGCAAACTCTAAATGACAAATAAACCAGGCCGCCACCACCCCCATACACACGCTCGGTGTTAACAGCTAAAAATGTTCAACAACTTAACAAAATGGAACCAAACGAAAGCGTCAGCACTCATTTTCCTCTACTGCTGTGTGGCAAGAAGTATCTCAGCCATGGGAGCAGAGGGAGGTTTCGACAGGCAAATTGCAAAAAGGAGTTGGACGGCTGGCCAAGGTGAGAGTGGACAGTTATTCCAATCAAGCTAATTCCCTGCAAACCACAGAAATGATGTCATTCGGGGTTTGCTCATTAGAGATTGTTGTCGGGAGGCCAAAACTAATTCTCACTGAGTCGTGAATGCAAATATGAACTCGCCTACTTTTCTTCTCTCCCTGCAGCTCTGATGAAGATGCACGCTGCCTGAAGCAATGGAAGGAAGGGAATTGGCTTCGCCAGGATGACTAATGAACGGATTACATTTGTCATTTAGTCAGCTCGCTCCGTCTCGACTTGATTCCCCCGACATGCAAAAAATTAACCCCGCCCCCAAACTTTTTCATGTAGGATTATCATGCAGAGCTTCCCGCCCCGTTTGGTCCCTGATGGGTATCACTCATGAGCCGTTAAGCTTCTGAACTGCTCTCTGGCCCTCACTGTCAGTACCGTGACTCAGCTCGCAGAGTGACTCTCAGACCAAAGCACAGACTGGATCAGAGGAGAGCGGGACAGCGCCAGCTTGTGCTCTTCTCTTTCAGCCAGCTGCATCCTCCAAATCTTTCTCATCTCGCCTCCTCTGTTCATCTCTCGGTCCCTCTTCGATGATTCTTCTGCAGTTTCTGCGGCACGGCCGGTCAAGGCTAACAGCTCGCATCCCTTAATCCGGCCCACATGACTTAACAACAGTCCAAAACAGAGTTTTGATTAGTTTGTTAATCTATATATTAGGAAAATTCTATCAAATGTGATCGATAAGGAGTTTGCTAAAGCTGACATACTGAAAAGTCTTACTTTGTTTGACACAGACCAAAAAAAAAAAAAAGGTGAGATACAATTTAAGGTTTCAATCGTGTTCATTTTTCGCTCTCAACTGCCAGAATTATTGCTGGATAATTTTCCGCCAGTCCTTTAACCGAGCCATCAATTTATCGCCCCAAATCCCAAATCGAAGATTTCAGCCTTTATGAATCCCTGCTGTCTGTGCATCTGGTAACAGAACTAAACAGACTTCCCTTTCCTAAAAAGCTCATGTGTCTCTCGCAAACAGCAAAATTACCTTCCACGGTTACTTTAAGTATTTGCCCTTTATCCCTTAACGTTACGTTTGAAGTGCGGAGCCACACAACTGCAACCCATTGTGGTGCTTAATATTTGTAAAACAGGGCCCCGGGTATCTTAATGACCGTGAGATTACAGCCAGTTCTGTCATTTTGTGCTATGCTCAATACCGACGTGAATGTTCTCCTGTAAGCTTTGAAGGCTCGTGGACCGGAGCAACTTTTTCTTTTTTTTTTGTCTTTTTTTTTTTTTTTTAAAACAAACAAATTGTCTCTGATTGGTTTTGATCAATCTCAAGGTTACTGTCTTCTTAAATAATTTGGTTCCAATTATTGTTCATAACAAACCCATTCAGCACGATATTGAGTGAAACAAAAGAAAACAGCTAATTCTAACACTTGAGAAGCTAGAAAAAAAAAAGCATCATACATGTAATTTGGCATATTTAGCTAATTGACAGATTAATTCATTTTCTACACGAGAACTCATTGGTCGTGTTTCCATCTGGATGTTTTTAAAAGCACGTTGAACTTGTATTTATAATCCCTGTCCTCTTTGTGTGATTTGATGGACTCCATCTAAATTCAAACAGATGCTTCTTTCTCATTTCTTTCAGGGACTGATTCAGTGCGATTCTCCTTGTGTGAAAGACGAGAGTTGTGCAAATGTAAATAAGATTAAAATGAAAAAAAAAAAAAAAAAAACTAAAATCAGCGAAACGAAATCAAGCCACAGGAACCGAGTTTGTTTTAAAAGCTCCTGTTTTGTTATAGCTGTTGTTGTTGAAAAACTGACGGCTTATTTCATACTAATAAGCCGACGGTACCGTGTTTATGGCCGCACACAAACATTGTCAAGCCGCCATAAAGAGGCTGCAGGGGGAAAGAAAAAAAAAGAAAAACAGCAACACACTCCCTCCCTGATCTTTCTTATGGTTTAAAAAGTGATGAAGCTGACTGAAGGATTTCATGCACATAAGCGCGCCGGGCCCAGCGCAGTGAATCGCTCCCTCTGCTGACCGTGGCAGGAGAGCTGCTGCCTTTCAGGTGCAGTTCATCTGGCAGAAGTTTCAGAGGCCTGCCTCCAGAGAAAGAAAACAAACCCTGATCTGCTTCCCCGCGAACGGCTCCCAGCGAGCCAGCCAGCGGCCTCCAGGAGGCTGTCCAGCCACTCCGGCCCCTCGGACCAGGATGTTTGGGTTAGAAAATGACTTTGCTACTCCCTCAGCCCTTCTCTCTAATTGCCCCAAGGGTAATTACCTTGTCTCCTTTCCACTTAAGGAAAACCAAAGGCCATAGTATTACTGTGTCAAGTAGAAAGTTAAAGTTTGCAAAATCAGTGATATTTTCATAACCATTATTACAGTTAGAATAATAAATGTATTAAATCAGAAAGAGTAGATGATGTAAATATCAATGAACTACTAAAATAAAGCTTACTGACAACTGGCGGTCTAATAAGGGATCTCCTTACATGCTCTTGTTTATACAGCAGCAAAAGATGACAGAGGGACTGTGATAAAATAATCCAGCAGAAAATATTCTGCTAACATAACGTTTCCTCAACTAATCACAATAAAAACAAAATATGCAAAACCACAGTTGTCTGTGTATGATCACTCAAGACGTTTCCTTCGAGGGGGGAAAGAAAAAAAAAAAAAAAGGCACAGCCTCAGCTAAAGTAAATGCTGGATATGACGGCGGGGGGGGGGGCTATAATCGCATACGCATGAGCGTGTCATTCTGCCTTCCTCAGACTCAGGACTGATAGATTGGTGCAGAGTACAGTTTCTCCCTCGGGTGCGATACATCAGGCTGCAGCGCTCCAAGTACCATTAGGAAACACACCCGAGAGTACCGCAATTCAGGGAAGACCAGAACACCAATGGAGCTCTCCAAAAGAGTTCTTCTTGTGCGGTACAGACGGAGCAAAAGTTCTGGACTGAGTCCCCACTAACTTTCACCTATTACGTGCAAACCTGGAAAACACAAACAGAGGTGGGGAAAAAAAAAGAAAATACTGGAAATCACAACATGAATATGGAAAGAAACGGATGGGCGGGGGGTAAACCTTTTTATTTTTCATTTTTTTAAATCACCTGCTCTCATACATAAGCACGAGATTAGAGGTAGTGTTGAACAGCGACTCGGCTTTTGTTGGATTCAGGGTCTCTTTTCGAAGACGTTAACGTCAGTGTTTCACCATAGAAACAGCTGTCAGCCTGTGTGTTCCTCTGAAGTTTGTGGGGGATTCTTATCGAGAAAGCATCTGTCAGAGCCTGTGATTGCAGAGCGGTCCAGCTGAGCGCTCGCGCTGTCGGACCGCTGATAACTTAACCTTCCAGCGTCCCGCTTCTCGGCCACTGCTTCTGGCCCTGGATGCGCTTCAAACGCTGCAGAGCTGCCGGGCCGGCGCCCTGTGAGGTCTCCGCTCAAACCAAACGCATCTCAGCGTGAACCCTTGTTTTAAAACTCGCACAGACCGCAGAAACAGAAAACTCTACGTGTCACATCTGAGTCATAATTTGGATCTCAGGGCGGGATGAACCAAATATCAAGAATCAGTGTGCTGAATGAAAGCTTGGAGGCCTCTCAGGACAAATGAAGACGCTGGTAATATTAACCTCTCCAGTGATACCCGAACAAACTGCACACAGATGTGAGGGGATTGTCTCATATTCTCAGGGCTGCATGTCTTGGTGGAATCCGTGCATGTGCAAGAATCAGCACAGTTACCCAGCCTCACTTCCTCATGTTACCTGAAAGTCCATGAACTTCTCTGTGCTTTCCTGGTCAAAGTGCCACTGGGAAAAGAACAAACTCAACTCATCGCATTAGAAAGGCAGATCAAAAAGCACCACTGTGGCTCTCTTCCGCCCTCTAGTAACACGGAGTTTCATATTCATAAAATATTTGGCTTAAACTCTCCTCTAAACAGGCAAAACATTTTAATCCTCGTTAAACAGCTGTGCTGCAAATTAATGCCCAAATTTTAAAAGCCTGGGTTGTTTTGGTTTTTTTTTCCTCCACAATTTGCACAGATGTTTTACGCTCTCTGTCTTTTTTTTTTTGTCTTTATATCAGAAATCAAAACCAGACTAATTTAGAACACGCCGCACTGTCCTCAGGGTCGCAGTCTTTCCAACAGATGAACATTAACACGCTAACACAATTCCCTTTTCAACAACCTGGCAGCTTCTTTTAAATCTCCCCTGCCTGCTCTCCTTTCAAACAAATTGAGGAGAACTGGTGCATACCGCTCACCGTTTTTTTTTTTTGCCGAAACTCTTTCCAGACGGTGACATTTATGTCCGCTTTGATTTCTCTGCGGGACTCTTTGATTTCAAAATGATAATGAAATGGTAAACAAATTCCAAACATGACCTTTCATTTAGTTTTGTTTCTCATCATCAAGTTTTTTTTCCTTTTCCTCATCCTCTGCCAGGGTCCTTCTCTTGAGTATGTCATCCTCCAACCACTCAAGATCAGAAATAATACAAAGTGTCTATAAATTTGAGCTTCCCTAATTAAAGCCTTGCCCCAGGGCATGAAGCAGGCGCAGTGTATATCCTCTGAAATGACACAAATTGGCCCGTGAGCAAAACAAATTACATTATGATTACTGCACTCGTCCAAACGCTGTTCATCTTGATAGAGTTAACCCAAAAAGTGGGTAAGCCTGTCTCCCGACTGTAGAGCTAAAAGTGGAGAAAGAATTACAGTTTTTGGCCGGGGCTTACTGTAAAAACCTGTGTTGTAAATTTCCAGCTCATCCAGAGAATCACAGGGCACACACACACACACACACACACACACGAGACGTGAAACATCTCTACACACACACACACACAGAAAAACAGCCATGTAATTCAGGGGTTTTTAGTTTGTCCGGTTTTGTTTTTGTTTTTTTGACAGTACTTATTATGTTTATTTATATGTCGGTGCTTGCAGCGGGAGCATGAAGGGCTTGTAATTACTGTATCTGAAGTCTTGTATCAGATTCAGTTGAAATAACAACGAGGTTTGACATGGCCTATGGCCTTGGTTTTTCCCTTTCTCTCTCTCTTTTTTTTTAAAGAAATCTTAACAAAAAACTATTAAACAAGAGATCAAAAACCGTTGGGGAAAAAAAAAAAAGAGGGGCATTAGGAACACATCCAGTGGTTACCTCTACCGCAGCAGAGAAGGCCCACATGTCTGACCTGCTACCAACTGTGGCTACGAGCTATGGGGCAGGAGGTTAAATGCCCAATTCAAAACTTTTCAACACACGTCAGTGTTCATAAGGAACAAAGTGTTGGAGGATAAACAGAGGTCGTGTTGTGGCTCTTAAGCGGCTAAGTTGAAATTTAGCAACAAAAAAAAAAAAGAAGAAGAAGGGGGGGAAAAAAGTTAAGTTCTTGTGTTTGTGTTGACTCAAATTTGCTAGAATTTAAACAGCAGTGAATGCGGTGATGGCGTATCACGGATGGAGGGATGACGGACAGCGAGCTGCGTAAAGGCAATACGGAAGCCGAAGAGTCAAAAATATAAGCGGACGTGAAAACATGGCCAAAATGCTTGCAAAACACACACTGAAATAACCCACTTCCCTGCATGTATGTGCATACATTTCCACCCACAAAGCACATGCATTTATATCCATTTCCCTGGCATTTAGGTCCAACTCAGACGCACGGACACAAACGCACGCACGCACTTGACCATTCTGTGGCACGAAGACACGCCCACGTCCATTTCCCGAGCACAAATACATATTCCAGACGCTATGCAAAGTCGCACACGTGCACACGCTCACGCACGGCCCACTCTTACAACTGTACACGTCAGTTCTCTTCCAGGGTCGCTCTCTTTTTGCCCCTTCACTACTTAGTCTAAGTGCTCAATTAAGCATAGCTTGTTGAGCTGATTTCCCTCCCACTTTTATTATTGTTGCCATGTGCTGCACTATGTTTGCCTTCACTTTTCGTCTGCCATGGAATTTTTGAGTGATCTCAGCGGTTCATGTACATCTGTCGTCCTGCTAGTCCGGCGTGCTGCTTTCTTTTCTTTTTTTTCTGTCTGCGCAGAACAACAACTCGTCCTGCCGCCATGCAAAATGCGTATGCGTCACGCAGCGGAAGGTGGAGAGGATATTTGTGATCTCCTCGTTAACAGAGTGAAATCACGCAACGATGCGATGACATTTGGCCACTTTTTGTCGCCACAATCTAAAAATCGGCCCACGCGGAGCTTTTCGCTGTGCAGCGCCCTGGTTTTAATAACTGGTACCTCGGAATAGGAGCCAATGATCCAGAGAAAGCCTCCCATGTTGAGTAATCACAATTATCCAAAAGAATCCGCTCTTACCATAACTGTATAATTATTATTATTACAAGAAATTGCGTGGATGAAAAATGTGCCGTGTGTGTTGCCGCTCCATGAGATTAATAAGAGACTGAGCTTTCACTTACAAATACACAAAAGCCCCATCATCACTGTTTATACTGACTCTACAACTGGATGTACTTATCTTGTTGGAAAGGCCACATCCTACATCACTGCCCGATTAATATCTTTCAAATAAACCATTAAATAACTCAAGCAGATTTTCATTTATAAAGCCGAGTACCCCATAATGCGATTAGCAGTAAGTGTTTCGCATGCATTAATCTTCCCTCGCCTTGACTACTGTAACAAACTTGGGTATCAGCGAGCGCGAGCTCTTCCACCTCCAGCTGGTCCAGAACTCAAAAGGCATCATCACAACAGGCCTGTGATTTCCCCGGTTAGGTTTCTGGATAGTTGTGAGGTTTCTTACTCACCTTAAAAAGGCTTTTACGGATTTGCTTCAGATCTGACCTTCTGCACACCTGCGGACGGCTCAGATCGGTGGACTGGGTCCTGCAGGTTGCTTTGACACATTTTATCCGTCTCTGCCTCCTCTGCATGTCGTTTAGCCTCAGAATTCTACCTGCTGTGTTTGATTGTATTTATTCTATTGCTTTTTTTTTGGGAAAGCATTTTGGAACATAGTTCAGAGAAATGCTCAACAAATAAAGTTTGGCGTTTTTTTTTTCAATGGTTTTTCCAGTACGAAGGTATTCCTGACATTCTTTTTTCTTTTCTTTTTATTTATTTATTTATTTATTTATTTATTATCATCCGATGTTATCATACTCACACCACTTTCTGTGTGAGGTTTCAGAAATCAACCCACCATATATCCCTTTTGGAACACTGATTAACAATTGGTGTTGGATAGCCACAGTGTCCATAGCTGTTTGCTTTGGCGGAAACATTCACAAAGCCCAATTAGCCTCTTATCAATCAGTAACTAGAGATTTGCTGAACATTTGGGAGCGTATTAGCTTTTTAAAGCCCTTAAATTTTACATGAAATGGCCTTTAACAACGTAATATTACCCGTAATAACGCCATTATGTCAGAAATGATGCAGCGAAACGTCCCACAGAGGAGCACGCGCCTCTCTTGGCTTCCTGTCGAAGTGAAGCCGCGCGCGCGCGTATCCGTTTGAGCTCGAGCTCGTTTCGTCTTGCCATGCAGGACTCATTTCACTCACACACACACACACACACGAGCCGCCTCTGCGATAACGACACCCACAACCATAAAGCTCGGCCTCCGTAGGTCCCACGAAACTCCGCCAAAGAACCGTTTTCATCAATCATGCCATTAAGATAACGTCGCGAGCGCACAGGAGCTCATACATCAGGCCTTTCGTTTCAAGTCCAGGTTCACAGAGCATTTCCGTGGCCCTGCTCAGCCAGCTGAACGTCAAACGTCTTCATAATATTCAGACAGGCCCAAAACTTAAGTTTATTGTAGCTTCTTAATGTTGAACAGCTTACTTCTAACTCTGCCAAATGTTTCGGCTACTTGATGTTGTTTTGTTTTTTTCCTTACCTTTGAACATGTACTTGTCTTTAGTTTCATCCATGAAGGATTGCAGGTCATTTGAAAAAGATGCAGCCTGCTTTTGAGCAAACCAAAACTTAGAATACAAAATTAGATTTTGCTGCTGGCGCTCCATAAACTTGAATACAGATTTATGAGGTGAGTCTAGCTTAAATTAAAAATAAATAAGAAAAAAAAAGAGACACATGAATGAGGACCTTGTGTCGCTGTAACACGTCCTAATATCTGCGGTAATAGTTTTGTTCAAGGAAAAAAAATAGCCAGAATAAAAGGATTTATTTTGGCTCCATGTAACTTTAAAATATATTTTAAATGAGCATAAACGTCGTCATAAAATGTGCTCTGCCTGTGAGGTTGTGGACAGCTAAATGGAACGCGGCCGCCGACGGAGGCTTGAGCTGAGGTTACACGCGCAGATCCCAAACGTTTAGTGCGCTTAATGGAGGCCAAGCTGTGTCCATACACGCACCAGGAGAACGTTTCGTTAAACGAATTGGAATGCAAGCTTCTGAGAGCCTCGCGCCAATATAATAAGTCCAGGCCTAAAAATGGCGGCACGTCACATACTGAAGTTTACGGTTCCTCAACATTCCTCAACATTCAGCGCCAGGTAACCTCCTGGATTGTCTATCCATTTTTGGGACATGAGGCATGGACTATTTAACATGATTCCTGTTCCCATTCACCTAATTTCTTATGACACTGCGATCATTCACATTCACCACGGAAGGTAATTAGCTGACGGAGGGGATAAATCTTTTCTGTTTATTTTAGGATTGATTTTGTGTGTTGTCATTTTCCCCACTTAAATGAGGGGTTGCTTTCATTCCAGCCTGTACACCCCGCAGCGCACACTTTCCTTCCCACAAAAAACACTCCAAATAATGCCCAAGATCACCTCGGGAACTGGGAAGTCCATCAGTGGGAACGCGCATTTTCTCTCATGTTTACGAGGCTGACAGAGGAGCTGCTCTGATGATAAATCCTGGTCTTGTTGGAGGAAGGACGTGCACAGAACAAAAGACACATGTGTCCGGTTAAGTAGCCATCCCTCAGCACGGCCATGGCTCATTTTAAACAAGCCATCCACAACCCCATCTGTGGACATCTGTCTGTCAAGGATGGAACCAAAAACGTAAATGGATGTTATTCAATGTGAGCCAAAGCACATATTAAATACGAGGCCTGGGAGCCTCCGTGCGCCCTGGACTGAGACAAAAAGATGGGAGGCAGAGGGAGCTGATTTAGAGGAGCAGCCCCATCCAGAATCAACATTACTTCAAACATGAGGTCATCTAAACATCTGTCTACAACATGTCCGCCAGGAGTTCAATCAAAGCCCCTCCGAAACATGCACAATTGTTTCTGGAAATAAATATTAGGCCTAATTCGGCTGTGATTGGTGCAGCCGCTGGGGGATTGCGGAGAGAACAAATATGCGCTGCCAAGTGCGGTCTAACGGATAACCCCCAGCAAGCTCCAACACGCACGGGGCGCACAGGCGGCACCCGTACGGTTTTCTTTTATTTCTTTTATTTATTTGATTCCCTCTCGCCTCCTTTCTTCCTCTCCTTCATTAGGGCTAAAATAATTTATTTGTTCTTCCCCGACTGATTCCGGGTCCGGTGTTTAAAAGCAATTAAATCAAAAGGAGCTGCGGAGCAGTCTGTCTGTGTGTGTCTGTGTGTGTGTGTGTGTGTGTGTGTGTGTGTGTGTGTGGGAGGGGGGGGGGCGGCAATCACGCGCGGGGCGCCTGTCTCATGTCGTCACAGTCCATTTGCTGGAGACGGATCGATTTACTCATGGAGTTTAAAAAAAGCATGTAGCAAGGAAATAACAAAGGACTTAAGAACACATTACAGCCAAGATCATGTAACTGGATAGATTAGCCGTTTCTAAATTTGTTTCTTTCGATATTGTATCAGAAAGACTTGTCCCTCATCGGTTTTAGAAAAATATTTCTGACCCCACTATCGTTTCTGAATTCACCTTTTAGATAAATCACAAGTTTGGCTATTCGGTTATTTTTCAGAGCGCAAACACTCCCAAGACGATACGCAGAGCAGTTCTGAATCACTCTATATCCAAAAAGGAATTACAGGAACCTCTGAAAAGTTGCGCGCGCGCGCACACACACACACTCGCACACACACACTTTTCACATGAAATGACATAGAGCAGGTATCTACCGCCACCGTGTGGACGACATATGCACTGCACAAAGTCTGCACTGCGGAATCAAACTGACAAAATGCAACGGTTTTTACACTAATGTGGAAAATGTCAGCTCTTTGGAAGTGCACTGATAATAACACCAGCAAAATAAAACAAAATTAAAAAAAGCAGGGATACATATTTCTTAGGCTGGAAGTTGTTTCCTCAACTGACTTGTTATTGGTCTGGAAAATGTCACAGTGAAGTGGCTTCTATCATTTCTCCCAAGTCCGAGATAAGCCGCTTTGTTATGAAGTTTAATCAGCAAAGTCGCCTTCCTCTGCAAACATTTAAAACTTTACTCTCACACACCGCAGCGCCTTGTCTCCCCAACCTTTCAAACAGAGCGACGCTCACTCGCAGCCCATCCTGACAAAGAACTGGAGCTCAGCTGGAGCGCGAACCCCTTCAAGCAGCTTTCACTGCAGAACATCAAAACTGCGATCAGATTACTTTGCGGGCCACCGAATGCAGCCCTCTCCACCTAAATCACATTTAACTCAGGCCCCGTGACCGGGCTGCACATAAATTATCTCTCTCCATCCTTGTTAACAGGAAAATCGAGATGAAGAGGTGGCGGGGGCGGATGTGGGGAGAAACACTGAGCCCATTCTGCTCAGGTACAAACTCTGCAAGCTCTCAGCATTCACAGTGATGACAGATGCCTCAGGATGGGAGTTCAGGACAGGAGCTTGTCAGACCCAAGAGGCTTGTGAAGTGATAACAAGATGGGTCCATAAACCTTATATGTCATGTATCGGTAGGGCAAGCGGCACTAAAATACTGTATGTGACACCCCGATGTTACATTAAAATATCGTGGGTTCATTGTATGCAGAGAGAGCATCAAAGAAAGCAAATCTGCGATAGTCAAATAGTCAAAGCACTCTGCTTATTGCTGTTCATTCTGTATGTGCGCCTGAGAGAAAGAATCTGTCTGAAATATGAACTGAAAGCAGATCACTGCAACAAGGCGAGGTTCAGGTCATTTAAGGCCATTTAAGGCCTGCAGTAACCTCAGGAACAGTTTAAGCAACCCTTTAACCCCTGGAGACATGAGGCGTCCTTTAAAAAAGCCATTTAAAAGTTTAAAATGCAACCTCTTAAAATCAGAGTTTTCTCAATAGTGTTTACTTCACTATATAATGTCTGAAAATGGCCTTTACACCATGTATTCCTCGACTGTTTCCATGGGATTTTCTAAACATCACATCGATTAAATACACCCTGAAGCTAAAGGAATCTTTATGTGGACAAAGAGACCGAGAGCAACCTTCTTCCCAGATCAACTTGTTAAAGGGCACACGGATGGTGCTCGGCACAAAACACGAGGAAAGGCTTTTCTGGTCCATACGCCACACACATGCCGGCTCGTTCTCCCGGAGATGCCAACGCTGCGCAGAAACAGTGTTGCTCTTGGTCCTTGTTCCTGAACGTCAGGCACGAGGTAGAAGAAGATTCCCGTCACGTTCAGTCGATCGACCGCAAAACTGGCGCCGCAGTCCACGCCCAGGAGCACGTGGCAATTCCCCTGAAATGCCAAACTAGTTCATGCTGCAACACAGCTGACTATAAAATATCAAATTTGGGAAAAAAAAAAAAAAAAAAACTGGGAAAAAAAAAAACCTCTTTGAAACAAACAAAAAAAATATGTCAAAGAAATAATATTATTACATCCATCCATCTACACTGAAAAGTCTAATATATGCAGACATTAACAGGCTCTTACAAAGCAGCTGAGTTTCTTCTCTGCGCTCTCTTATGTCGCGTTACTTCTTTCATGAGTGCTCTCACACACACACACACACACACACACTGATCCAACAAGGACACAGACACAACGCTAAAGCCCGACAGAGAGAAGTGCGACCAATGCGATAAACACACACTTTATTCACGCAGCTGGTCCCAGGAGCACCGAGGTTATACAGGCAGCAGGGGAATGACAAGAGGATGTAAAGAGAGTCGTGAAGGCAGCTGATACAGAATAATCTGGTGGGAGCAAGTGGCTCCAAACCGTCCCTTCCTTACGCCACAGAACGACCCTCAGTTGTGACGCCCTATAGAACGTGCATCCACTGATCATTATGTTTGGTAGGTGCAAAATCGCACAATCAAACTAGTTTTTAAACAGCCTCCGACATCACAATGACAGGAGGATTTAATCCGTTAATGCTGAGGCTCTACATCTGCTGGAGCGTCTTTGGTTTGAGTTTTCACCATTAGTCGCTCAGTAATCATTTACCCTGCAAAAACAACTGCCGTGAAGTTTGTCCCCCTCTGCACTGCGGCTCTCATGGAAAGTGAGTGTCCACGGACAGGTCGGACACTGGCGTCGCAGTTTATCTATGTGCCTTCACATGTGGGATATAACCTGTGCAAGACGATTAAACGAGGCACACTGTGATCAAGCGTGTCATTCACCCTAACGACAGTTCAGATCATTAGGTGCATCTCGCTTAAACGAATACAATTGTTTTTGCAGCCAATCCTGACCTCATGGCTGCTATGTTAACTTTTTACTGAAATGATTTTACGGGGTGCTTTTTTCAATGTTTTTTTGTTTTTCCCAGAAAGGCGCACTCCTCCGAGGCAAAGTTTTTGTTTTATCTAGGCATATAGTCTTGGTAAGAAACAGATACCAGTTTGATGTATTGATGTTGATTGGGTGTAAATGGCTTTCGGTAACAGAAGGAGCTACATATTTCTGCTCTTAAGCAGCCATTTGGCTGCTATATTGTGCACCATCCCAGCTGCCTCGTCTTTAATGTCACACAATTTAAATCCACTTTGGGTCGATAGAACAGGTAGGTCAGATAGCCAACTGAAACAAAAGCTGTCAAATTGTTCAAATAATTACCCAGATTTTACAGTCACTGTTATCATGAAACATTTCTCCTACTTCCCTGAGGCTCTCCCTAAAATTGTCAAATCTGAGAAAAATGATCGACAGCATAATAACCATGCCGAAAGAGGCATAAACTGGTTATATATATATGGTATATATATATATATGTGACTCTCAGAATCCCTCCCCGGTAGGTCGTTACACTTGTACGCATGCGCGCAGCTGAGTTCCTGAGCGGGCGCTTCTTCCGTGGAGCACACAGCACCGGGTGGGAACCATCTCGGTGAGATATTCAATAATCTTTGGCAGAGCAACCGAAACATCTTCGGCTGAGGGCATCGTTATTATTTTTTTATTGTTGTTCGCATTGCAGGTGCAAACAACGTTTTTGCACCGTTTCACAGAAACTCTCAGAGAAAGGCGAAAGTATGCATTTTTAAAAAAAGTGCTAAACATGCAACTGCACGTTATCAGAACTGTTGCGTAATCGGAAAAGTCACATTTAAAGTCATGGAAATGGATTGATACTGAACTTACCAGCGGATCCACCGGCAATGATCTGATGGGAAGCTTCTCGGAGCAGGCTGCGTTGCCCCTTGGGTGTCATTTTATTGTTAAAAACGTCCTTCCAAAGCAAACATGAGAGCAAACCGTTGTCATCACAACATTGAAACTAATGGGAAAATGGTGTTGTCGTGTTAACGCCATGCTTCGGCGCTACATACCTGCTCGCCTCCTGCGTATAAGGTGCTCGGTTGAAAGTTGTGTGACTGGCTCAAAGTTTTGAGCGTCAGCACGCGCCGCAGAGAGTAGCAGCGATATGTCTCCGTGCGCCCACCGGCTAGCTAGGCTAAGCTAACATGGAGTCAATTACCTCCACTGAGCTGCTGGTTTAAATTTACCCTCATATGGCCTCTCAATACATATGTGAAATGTCACAATATTTTAAAGCAGTACAGGGATAACTACAGCTGCCCGTTTAGTGGTCTATTAAAACAGACAATTTCTTATTGGGCACGGAAATTAGTTTGTCTTCAAACTACAGTGAAGCTTTGCCTAAACCGTACGCTGTGGCCGACACTAATGCGCGTCATCGAGATAATACATTCACGTATTCTCAAGATAACTTTTTTTCTTTAATATTGTTTACTGTTCAGTTTTCTTGTGAAATACGGACCTGTGTGCAAAACTGTACAATCTGACATTTATTGACAGTTGGTAATTTATTTTCTTATGTCAATGAGTTAGATTATTAAGCTGCTGTATGTATATCAAGTAATTTGCTTGATAACTCGAGCTGATACTTGGCCCTTTTCATGTCTAAAAACGGCTCTTTTACATAACACTCCTCACTGTAACTCGACCAGATATGGCCATCTTGTCCTGGGAACTGCAGCATATGCTATATTAATCCTTTTCTTTTTTAAAGTCAGTCTTGCTTTAGTCTGAAGTGATTTCCCCCCCTAATGACACCTTGATTCAACAAGTCAATAAGAAACAGCTGTTTTAGTTCCTCAGTGCTGCAGCAATGAGCATTGAATTATAGTGGTAGAAGGGGGTGGTGGGGGCACTACAGTTAGGTTTGCCTGCACAGCTCAAATTTCACTCTCAATCATATTCTAATATTGAACTTAAAGTTCGACATCACAGACTCACTGCAGTAAGACCTGTGTGGATGTTATTTGATGACTGAAGCTTCTGAGTGGAATTAACTCCTCTCCTGCAGCAGAGGGAACTCTCGGCCTTCCGTTCCCAGGGACGTCCTCCTGAGGCCCTGTTTCATCACAGTGCAAGTTGTTTTTTTGAGACGACACCTGTAGAAACTCTCAAAGTTTTACATGGACTGGCCTCAAGGGTTTCCAAGCAATGGCAGATTTTGGTTTGTCTACACTTGTGTCATTTGATTCTGTAGAAATCAGCAGTGTTGTTCTACAGTGGAAAATGGTACAAAGAGAAAATACGGGGAATTAATATAAATGGGAAACATCCTCTTAATTATGTTGTGCATTACATGGCCCATTGTTAAACACTAAAAACTGCTCGACAGTCCAGAACATATTAAAACTACGAGAGAAAAGTGCTGCATAAGTGTTTGTGCAGATTTAAGAATGTAATATGTTGACATTACTTTGCAAAATGTGCAGTTTTGCTTCTGATATTTTGCGCTTTTACATGTAAAATGAAACGCGGGGCAAACAGAAACCACAGAATAAAGCCTTTGCTCTCTGTGAAATGAGACACAATTTATGAAGTTAGAATCATTCAAAAGCTGCGTTTCAGTTCACACACATCTAATGTTGAAACCTGGATTTTTAAAAAAAAAAAGAAAACGATAAAATAGTTTTTTTATTGAGGAAGTTGGGACAGTTACCCAACGACTTGGAAAGGTGCCTAAAGCTCAGACGAAGCGCAGTGCTGGAGCGTCTCACGATCGGGGTTAATTTGCATCATTGTAACGGTGGAGTCTTTTCTCACGGCGTAAACATTTTTATTTTTATCTTTTTAAAAAACAGGGCTGTAAATATGCGCTTTTCTGTCTTTCCAAGGATAGTAAAGAGTGTGCATTCGTTTTATATTGCTGATCGTAAAAAAGGTCACACAATTACAAGATGTCAAACTGGGCTCTGACAAAAACTGCAAACATCTGTCACTAATTTATCAGAGAAGATAACTGTCTGATTAAACCTTTGTGCAATTAAATAGATTAAATTAAATTAGGCTCCTCATAAATTAAATTGTTTTTGGTTTTTTTAATTCCAAAAGAAGTAAATATGCTGAAAGCTCTTAAGTAAGTTTAAACTACGCACACATGTCCCTCCATATACACTGACTAAATATTGCTTTTCAAATGTTGCTCCTTTCGTTCCTCCCACAAAATGCTCAACAGAAGAGGCAGCCAGTAAAATGCTGAAAGGATTTACTGCCGGGGGTAACAAAAGGTCCATCTATGCCACAATACTACAAACTTTTCCTTTAAATTCAGCATGATTTAAACTCCTATGGAGCATGTGGCTGGGATCCACATTGCAGCGTGGAAAAGGGGGGGAAAAAATATATATATATTTTCTTTGTTGATGAGAAATGAAGGCGCACAGAAATTCAGCAGCGAGCCCTGTAACGAGGATTTCATTTTGTGCGAGTGCAGCTATGGAACAACAAGAGCCTTTAGACAAGCTATAAAAACCTGGGATTTACGGCATATATTTGGCAGGAAAATGCCATTACCATTTTGACCCCCCCTGGATAAGAAAAAGCAGAACAGCTTCCACCCTTACAACCTCATCCCCAGTAAAACATGTACACAGGGAAGGCTGTGTACAACCAGCACAGAGGGTAACTATTTAGTTTATGGACAGAACAAATGAGAAAAGACGCTTTTTTTTTTTTTTATTTTAGTGACAAAGTGTGTAAAAGCAGTGCTCCCCCCCCACCGAAGAGGAACTTCGAGCACGATATGAATTTTCTTACGTTTGCATGAACTCTGCGTTCTGCAGCACTTACGGCCAAAAAGCTATTTGTGAGGAAAAAGCCAATGAAAGTCTCGCTCCGACATGAGCAAAATGCCAAGAAAATGAGCCTGAGAGGCGCACGACGCAACTGTCGAGACACGACAACAAAAAAAATAAATAAATCATTGAAAATCTAAACAAGTATGCGTTGTTCAAGACATTCAAAGTTTTACTCGTGGCTGAAGCAACAAAATTTACTAGAAAACGCGCTCTGCTATTAGAAATTAAACTACTTACATCACCATGGCGCCCATCGGTGGCACATTTTACTGGTTACATTAAAAAGGTTCCGTGGCGTAGCATTTTATAAACACGGAGCTCATTACACTGAATATGAATTATGACTGACAGCTGAATAACCGTATCTGGCAAATGTGCTGCCGTCCACAAAGTAATAAGTAGGCAAAGATAAGGATTTAACAAAAAAAACCAAAACAACCAAACTATTGTACCATTTATTTCATTACAACGCACACACCATCACACAAGCAACATGAAAACAGCATCATTTAAACATTCGTCGCACACAGTAACCAGACAAACATTCTCTCCTCTTTAAATTACTCGGCCTACACAAAGCGGCTTTTCCCATGAAAACGGAAACCTTTTCCCGGAAGCTACAGCCCCGAAAAGTGTTAAAGAGAAAATAAATAACTAGTGTGAAAACAAACGAGACAGTGGTTTATCCGTAGCAGTTCAAGTCATTCAAATAGTTTTGGTAGCTCTTTTAAAAAAAAAAAAAAAAGAAAATAAAAAGTTGATCTTTAGAACGCTGTGCGAGTGGTTTTAGTATGAATATAGAAAACGTGTCATTTCTGGACTGAACGCTTTCACAGAGGTCGTATACATACAGTTTCCCCACTCAATACTTTTCCTATCCCTTTGTCTTATTGTGAACCCAAGTATCATTTCATCAATAGCGAATGAGAGCTAAACTGTTGACATACTTCCATCTGTTCTTTTGGCCGGCTTTAGGCCACTCCACTGTCTCTTAGAAACCAGCAAAAAACAGGATTGTTCAATACGTCCGTCTGATTTATTGAGAAAATTCCATCGATGATTTTATGAAGAAAGCCAATCCCGTTTCAGAGTAATTATTGACCGACGGAAAATGGATCACCAAATACTTCAAACAGTCATCTGTTGTTAACAACAACACCAGCAATTCACTGGTTTCAGCCCCTCAGAGGACAGTGGTGACTTTGAAAAAGCAAAAAGCGCATTGAATTCAGTTACATTTGCTTTGTTAAGAGGACTTACAATGGAAAAATCTTTATTTCAAGTGTTTATGTATATTGGGCGTCTGAAGTCACTACTGACTCAGGGATTTTGGCTCCACAGATCTGAAAATGTAACGTTGAGGGTTTCTCCAGCCTCAAGCTTCAAC
This sequence comes from Leuresthes tenuis, assembly GCF_036924035.1. Lineage (NCBI taxonomy): Eukaryota > Metazoa > Chordata > Actinopteri > Atheriniformes > Atherinopsidae > Leuresthes > Leuresthes tenuis. The sequence continues at coordinate 16,177,470 of NW_027325369.1, forward strand.
TGCACATGGTGCTGGATTCACTGTACATCTTTAGTGGGACTCTTTTACTTTTTGCTGTTAACATCAAATCTCATCGTTAGTTAAACTATTCCCTTAACAAAAGACATAAATGAGCTAATAATATGCTTTACCAGTACCTTGTCTAATGTTTTATATCCCGACAAGGAAATCTGACTTCAAATTAGCATCTGGAATTTTTTCTTCTTTTTTTTTTTCTCTTTCAACCAATCAAAAAGTTAGACATTTCAGAAGAACAAACATTGGTGAAATATTTCTAATTTCTCACAACAGTTCTTAATGTTTGCTGCTAAGAACCATCAAACTAAACACAAAGGAATAGTGTGACGGGTCAGGCTGGAGGTGCCGGAGTGGATATGCGAGGAATAACGACGAGTTCTCAGTGGTGTTATTAAGCTGTTCGGCGGCCAACTTTTAACGAGTCGAGCCGCTCAGCGCATGACTCGCGACGAGTCTGAGCCTAAAAGAGAGATCAGTAGCCTAACGGCTGACTGTGGTCCTAATGCAGAAGAGGGAAGAGAATAAAAACTGCCAGTCAAGTGTTTTTCAATGAGTATAGCGTGTTGTAGGCTAATAACTGTATGCCTTCCCCGAGGAAGGAAGGGGCAGAGTGGAGTTGAGTGGGTCACCCTGCACCCCTAAAACGATCCGCTTGAGTAGAGGTGTAAATAACTGGAAGCACAAATGTCTGTTATTTTGACCAAAGCATATCACAGAGGTTTCATTAAGACCTCAGGAAATTATGTCAGCCTGTGAAAAAGGCACAATACGTCTCCTTAAACTTATCCGAATAGACTTCATGTCAACTTAAAATCTGGAAACCTGTTATGGACACTTACTATTTTCTGACATTTGATGGATAAAATCGTTTGCGAATGAACAGAGACAGTAATTATTAGTTTGTTAGTGGTAGATCTAAATGAGAGTAATATTAGAATGAGACTATGTCATATTAAGGCACTAACGTCGATGAAATTGTACTGTCACTTCCCACATTAGCCCCTTTCTAACTGGGCAATACCGTGAATGAAGCACTTTTGTTGACTTGACTAAGAATTACTGTGACACACAGCTGAGGTTCGTGACTAAAAGGCTCTTTCTCTATGTGAGGAGTGGCAGCCAGTCCTCGATCACCGCGACATCTTAACAGCAATTCCAGGCTCCAATTTCAACAGTTAAAAGCAAAGACCCGACACCAACAAAAAGCTGACTTGAAATGCTCCTCTTCTGAAATGAATCGTCTAATAACTGATTCTGTCATTTCTAAATGTCAGTCTTTATGTAAAAGAAAAATAAAATTTTAAATCTTGGAGTACCTGTACTTTAAGACTTAAAAAAATAAAAATCTGGATGTGCAACCCAGTGCACTCCAGGTGAATGCAGACTAACAGTAACTGCTGTCATGGAGCCCAGCCGTCCAGCCGTTCTTCACAGTAACGTGGGGCCCTTGGTGGTGTAGTTCATGGTGGGGAAGTGTCTGCTGTCTACATCCCAGTGGCCTTGAGGCTGGTGGGAGGCAGATGGGAGGCTGGGGTTCCAGTGGTTAATGTAGCTGGCCATGAGCAGAGTCAGCTCCAGTATCTGAGATACAAGCAGAACGAGGCAGATCAGAGCGGGCCTGATGGCTTTAACACTGCGATATGAATGCATTTCATTTGAGTCCGGGGAGGTGGAAACCCAGATTGGCTCAGAGAGAATGTGAAAACCTGAGAAACTCAAATGATCTACGATAAGGAATGAAGTTGCCATCATTAGCATCACCTTCAGCAGTAACATAACCCCGGTTTTAAAGGCTCCACTGAGATTCTGGAGCTAAAATATGAGAAAATCTGTTTTCCTCATTCGAGTTGTGCAAAAACAAGCGAAAATTGAGATTTTCTTCCTTTATCCGTATGCATTTCATATCCTTAAATACTCAATCTATCCAAATTTAATTTGTCTCTCAGCTGTTGAGGCTTTGAATCAGAAACCTTCGTCTTCAGACTGGCTCGAGCGCCACTCTTTTTTTTTATTTTTCATAACTGCCCCCCCCCCACGAGCAAATAGATCATCTTTTATTTTTCCAATCATCTTTCCACCTGAAAACTGCAAAAGTTTATATATGACTTGGCTCGGTTTTTGAACAAATAGTCAGTCCGACCAGGCATTTGCTCAGATGCACACAGGATACTCACCTTGGGTTTAGCTATTGCAAAGACCAACTTCTCCACACTCTTCTTCCCAGCTCCAGGCTCCCTCTGCTGGCTCGTGACCACCATGAAATCTTCCCCACAACCACCGAAGGTAATCACCGACTGGTAGGAGTACGTGACCAAGGTGTGCTGAGAAATGAAGGCGTTACCAGTGTGAGATTTGGAGAAGAACCGATAGAAACGGGGAAGCGCGTTCAGATTTGAATACTGATCCTGGACCAGCACGGGATTCATTTGTGCTTCTCTGAGTGGTCAACTGAATATGATGAAGAGTGACAGAGTTTCCGCTTCATTTCTCCCGCTTACATTCTGAAAGCAAATGTGCGTCAGGCCAAAGAATGAATTGGATCAAAAATGGGCTCCTGAAAATTACAGAGCTCACGTTAACATAGCTTACATGTTGGAACTGCTGTCTGTCAGGGTCAAATATGTCAAACTCTGAGGCAGGCCCTTTTTATTTTCCTTTGAATTTCTCGTACTTGGAACGCCGCAGAATAAAAATAATCCCAGACCAGTGGGTCAAGACAGCTCTGCAGCTGCGGTCTACCCAGCCGAGCAACGCAATTGTTAAAACCAACCTCGGTTTTTGAGCTTTGAAGTGAAACGGCTTGAAATGTCTGCTAAAACAGATTTTCTTAATTCTAAGTAAACGAAATGTTGTTCCGTTTTGCCACACTTTGTGGCGTTTCCTCGACTCTGTTTGAAACTTACCATCGTGTTGTCCAGGACACACAATCCGTCCTCACTGACTGCCAGCCAGACCTGGCTCTGCTCGATGGGAGAGGGCGGGACGGGCTGTGGATTGTGGGAAACAAACATTCTTTTACAGACGTCTTCCTCCTTGCTTTCAGGGTATCCTACGCCATCTCAAACTGTCCCAGTGTTGAATCCCAACACTGGGAAACAGGGAAGAGGTTGAACTATTTTTACCTTGGCACTGATGAGCTTGGCGCCAAACAGGGGCCATTTCCGAGCCACGGTTAGGTATATTCTCACACACTCGGATGCGCTGCACCCACGAAGCATTGACCACTTAGCGGCCAGACGCTCAGTAAGATCTCTGGAGGCAGAAAAGGAACAGTTGTGGGTTCTAAATGCCTTTTATCATCATTTGTAAATGCTTTTTAGTTTTTTTTAAATGCTAAAACTTTGCTAAAAAAATCTGTCTCATCTGACCACAATCAGGCAAAGCTACTAAAACAAATCTATACGAGGTAATACAGTCTTCAGGTTCCAGATGAGGAAAACATAGAACGACTTTTCCTTTTCCTTTAGTTTTACCTGAGCTGCTCTGAGCTGCAGTCCTGTTTGTAGCGTTTGGGATAGAAGCGCTCTAAGGCTTGCAGAAGAAGCAGCTGAGATTTAGACTGAGGAGAGCCGGCGGGGGAGGAGACACCTGATCGCTCCAAATCACCATGTTCCACCTTGAGGAAGGAGAACAAATCAAATGTCATGCGTTTTCATTTTTTGTTACTTTTCTAAATATAATCTTGTTTAATTACTTGGCAAAAATATATATATTCTAGTAAGTAATCACAAGGAGTTAGTTAAGAGATAAAAATTCAACTACAAATAGAAGGATCCTGTAAATTTGTATTGAATGGGACTAAATTGAAGTATTTTTTTCAAGAAAAATGGGCTGAGATATTGACCACTTTCAGTGGAATGTCATCACGGAGGCGCATGTTTGGCAAAGTCAAGATCCTAAACAGAGAAAATAAGCCTGTAAACTAAAGCAGTCGCCTGAAAGATGGATGAAAATTGTTCGAAATTCCAAGTGGATCGCAGCCCTGTGCCCAGACCAGAATAAGTTCAGGGTCCAGGCCAGTAAAATAGCAGAGCGAGGTCCTAGAGTGCACCCTCTGCTTCTCAAAATGCAAAACTCCGATGCTGTGTCAGAAGACTCAACTCTCAAAAGTACAAAGAGAACATGAATATAAGCAGAAGTAGCATTTTCAGTGATGTGTATCAGGCTACGCAATTACTCACTTAGGAATATGACAGCAGCTCAGGCAGACAGTGGCTGGAACTGATTGCACTGTGGGTTTGGGCAGTGTGGTTTATGTCAATAAATCTGTCAAGGACAGCTTCAAAATGTCGCTACACTTTGTATAGTGACAATAAAGTAATATGTCTTTGAATATTATTCACTGTATTTTTCAAGTTGCATTGTTTGCCTGATTTCTTCGAATGTAAATAAAAAAAAAATAAAAAAACAGGACAAAGATTTAACAATGGAAAAATGGATTTAAAACACCGCCGTGTTTAACAGGATGCAGGACTGTGGATGAGAAGTCAAAACGTGTGTAGTCTTTACAGACCTGCGCCATGAGGGCAGCCACCTCCAGAGCCAGCTCTTTGTTCACAGGGAAGTGGCCTTGCTGAACTTCATCATTCACCTGGTAGGCCAACAGGAGGCGCTCTCGCTCCGTCTCCCCTTTCACCTGAGATCTAAAACACAGCCTGCAGATGCAAAACAAGGACTTAGGTGGCGCGTAAGTGCATAGGAATTTTGAAAAGGCAGCTTTTCTTATAGATATTGGCCTTACAGATACAGTTTAAGGTCACTGAAAATAAATCGAATTTCAGAGATGGAGATGGGGAGAAGTAGAGATTTCCTGCTTGCGACATCACAAGCATGTGCAAACTGATACATGTAGCAATTTCTCAGAAAACACGAGTGGTGTGGGCGTAAGATTTGTATTTCAATATACAATAATATTTATTTTAAAAGGCTCTCTCTTTTAACAGCTTTATGGCCACATAGTAAAAGACGCCGCTGCTGTTGTGTGCACTCTGTAATTCTCACGCATAGAAATCATACCTGTTTTTGTAGGTTAGCCGAACAATCCGTGTCCCCTCGTTTTTCCCGGGATGCAGTTCCTTTAGAGCCTGCTCCCACTTGGAAATGACATCGCAGATCTGGCAAAGCGGATAAAAGTCAGTCTCGACTCACAAGTACAGATATTTTCTTTCTACCTAATTACTTTTAACCAGCAGAATGCAGTAGCTAAAAGACACTTGTCACATTTACGTGACACTTTTAAAATGAATTGCTGTGTTGGTCCAACCAAAACAGGACTTTCAAAATGCATGTGAACATTACTCTCAAAACTGGACAATCTCACTTAGGTAATGGTGTAGAAATTCAAATTAAGTTGCTCTCATTCACATAATTTTCTGTCAGACGACTAAAAGTGTCAGAAATTGTGACAGAAAACCAGCCCATTAAGACTATGTTTCAACTCACAGTCACTGATTTGATTACCTGATCATCTTAGTGCAAGTTAGAAGTGGTTTTGTCCTTTCTCACACAGGACACTATCGCAGTGTCGGACATAATTCAGATGATAAATGACGGTGCTCCAATCAAATTGCCAAATAGAGTATGTAACAATAGCTTGACTCAGATATCTGAGGGTTTTATTTAAAAACCGTTAGATGGTGTTGTATGAAAATGAAGAGGAAAGGCCACTGCTGGTATCACTGTGTCCTGTACCATCTAGTCTCTGAATGATCAATGAATCAAATCATTTGATTTGACACACTACCAGTAGCAAAAGCCTCAGTGATGCACACATGCTGGTGACCCACAGCCCTACCTTGGCTGATGGCTGCAGGCAGTGCTCCAGGTCTTTGCCCGATGGATCATCAGTGAAGAGGTCAAACCCTGTCAGCTGAGGCTTTCTCATGCAAATCCGCTGGTTCAGCGTGTTGAGGAACTCTTCCACAGTGGTGGAGCCATCAAAGCCCACCACCTGCATGAGCAATCAAAGCACATGTCTGAGCTGCTGGGGCTCAACGGTGTCTACACTGCGTGATGATGTAGTTGGAAAAACTGTTTACAGTTAAATAACATTAACAGCAAACAAGAAATTGCACATGTACTAATGCAAGATCCAAAAAAAAAAAAAAAAAAAATCTGTGTATTTAAGATGAAACTGTAAGGTAGGTGCCGCTTGAGAAAGAATCGGGTTATCGTGGTAGAATAACGACTGCAAATACCGTGACAGCGCACTATACTTTTGTAACCATGCTTTACCTGGTAGGTGTTGTTCATGAAGTGAACTGGGATGCTGAAAGGCAGTGAATGGTGGTAGGGGTTCCTGAGCAGGATGGAAACGATCTCCATACGTGACGGTTTAGCTTCCCGCTCTCCATTTTGTAAAGTTCGCTCCAAAGATCTCTGACAGTATATCGCATACTTCCCCACCTCAGTCCTGTGCGGCGAGGAAGACGGATGGAAATGTAAGCAATCACTAGAAAATAGGGACAATTTCTTATCATAAATCAGGCCTACTTCACCTGGGGTCAGCATTGTGCTGCAGGTACTGTCTCAGGTACCAGAGGAAATGCTGTTGAGGAAGGAACAGCGCCACACAGAGAGACAGCAGCTGCCAACACTACAGCAAAGAGAGAAAATGACCCTTAAATAACCCTTTAATGAAAATCTGTTCTGCTCATAATGTGCATCTCGCTGACCTGCGTGATGGAGTAATTGTGAGGCGTCCGGCGATTGGTCTGTTTGATCAGCTGGCAATATATTTCATTCTGCAGCTCCGGGTGGGTCAGGCACACTTGCAAAGCATTTTGAGCCAGAGATGTGTGGTAATCAACAGATGGCGACTCGACCAGAACATTGATGAAGAGCTGACAGGACTGCAGGGAGGAAACATTTATCATTGTCTGATAATTAATGCCACCAAGCTACCAGCAGGGGGAGCTAAAGACACATTAGGAAACGCAAATCTGTTCTGACAGCAGTACATTTACAATGGAACTTAAAGCAGTGGAATAAATACAACACCGGGTGATTTTAACAGACAGGTGAGGAATGATATATGAGCTTCATTATTTGGTTCTCACTCTTTGGGCCAGTTAAAGACAAAGAGCCCAGTCAGTCTCATTATTACTTCAAAGACATAAAGTAGGGCATGAACTTGAAAAGCGTGTCAACCCCATTCAGTCTGTTTCATTGTCGTTTGGGACAGTTTTTAAGGATGGCTGGTCAAAGAAAGGCCCGATCCATTCAGCCTTCAATGCCGCAGACCCACTGGAGTTGGTGGGGGTCTGAAGCAAGGACTGTTCAGGGAAGGGACTTCCAGGGAGGCACGTTGAGGGTTAGAGAGCTGAAAAGAAAAAGGAACTGCCATCTTCCTACAAGGTCCCCGTTCTTCTCTGATCCCATTTTTCCCTCCCATCCTGTGTCTTTCATATCCATTGCTGTCACTCTGAAGGCCCTGGCCTCCCATGACTCCTCTTAAAGGAGGGTTTCTCTCACACTGGCAGTAAACCACAGAACAGTTAGCCTCAATAAGAGCAGATAATTAAGGCCATTATCTCTCTGCCACACTTTTGATGAGCTGGGCCCCTCAGCCTTGAGCCTTTGATCTATTTTAGAGGCATGAGGGGATGAAGGCCAAAGAGAAAACAGGGGGCTACATTGGAAATAAACTGGAGGAGGATGGATGCTTCCTTGAACAGAGCCTATAGGATTGCAGACAGAACAGGAGAGATGGATTCAGAGAAGAGGATGAAAAGTAAGAATAAAAATGAAGTGGGGTGGAACAAAAGAAACAGAAGGGTCAGAGGTGAAGAGAGAGACCTTGAAAAGCTTGAGAGCTTCAGTCTGCAGAGCTTCAGATGGCAGAGTGGTGAGAGGCGTGCGCAGACCCTCCTTACAGAAGCTCAAGGCCTCACTCCTCCATAACACAGACTCTGGGAAAACACAGAGAGGAACATGCACACACATATATATTTAAACCCACACAAATAAGTCCACAGACAGACAAACAAAAGATCCAGTTTCAAAGCTGTAGTGACTTAACAGCTGAGAAAAGTCGTAAACTGTGTCTGCAAAGTTGAGTCGCTCTCCCATATAACATGGATCAAAATAACACACAGCATGCTACAGATGAATGTTGTATACACTTGTAGAGGAACACTGCATGTTTAAGGCCCTCAATAAAAAAAATCTATTCCAAAAGTATTCCAACTCCATCTGCAGCGTTAACTACAAAGCAGTACAAAAAATGTCTGAAAATGCTTGAAAAGTTACAGCTTTTACAGCCCAGTTTTGCTCTTGTTATTTTCAATACAAAACAACTTGAGGTTCAATGATCCAGAAACCATATCTGTGACTCCTCAAATAAAACCACCTTAATTGTTAGATCTCATCCATCTTTTAAGTCTACAAGCTTGGTTGTCGTTTTAACACTGTGAAAGATCAGGATGCAAAAACTTTCTAAAATCAGAATTTATTTTGAAAGATTGACTTCCACGCCATATGTTAAAACACTTTAAACAACCCGAGGAAACTGAGGGGTGATCTTCCACAGAAACAACACAGTCTGGTAAAGGAAAAGGAAAAAAAAAAACTGCTAAATGTGCCCTCAGTGGGATGCCCAGTTCAACTTCCCCTGCTAAGCCCAACGTAATGACACGTCCAGCTGCAGTGCCGGCATCGAGTGACCGGAACAGGCTGCAGGCTGGAGGACTGCGCGGCAGTATTACTAGAACAAAGCCAGTGGGTGTGGAAAATCTATATCGAACTGAGGGTGAACAGACCAGTAAAAGCTTGAAATCTTTTGGTTGCACTAGATTATCTCATAAGTTTCCAAAGGGCTGTTGAAAAAAAGGGCTTTTTTTTCAGTCTATCAAACTACAGACAGTTTGCAGAAACGGATTCTGAATTTAGAGCTAAATATATATTTAATGTCGTCTAATAGATCAGGCTTGTTATATTCCCTTTGATCCAGGGGTTGACAGGGGTTTGAAAGGATGGAAATGTAATTGTGACTTTCCTTTACTGTTAGCTCATATAAGCCAAAATGCCTTAAAAAACAAAGCAGTCATGACTTTTTCGGTTACAACTATAGCATCTTTATTGTAAAACAGACGTTTCCCACCTGGGTCTCCCTCTGCATCGAGGAGTTTACCAATGTGCTGCTCGTACTCCGTTCCTACTTTGAATGTTGCACTGCTACCAGCTGCCACAGTCAGGTGATACAACCACGTGTCCTTTGTAAAATTAAATATACAAGTCGTTATAGAAACGGAGAAAAACATATTCGAGTTCAATACTTGCCGAGACAGTTCTTATTCAGTACCTTTTCCTGCTTGGTGCCAATGAGCAGATAAGTAGGGCTCTGGTCTCTTGGTTGGACCACTAAGGTGCAGTGGGAGGAGAGGAAACCTCGACTGCCCGCCTCGTAGTCCTCGTCTGAATCGCAGGAGCGATCGACCTCCTGCACCGATGCCTTGCGCATCTGCAGCTGACCCAGAGGCAGCTGAGACAGGGAGAAATTCAGTGACTGGTAGAAGTGTATGATTTTAAAGACACTATAAATGAAGGATCAAGTGTGCTTAAGTGAGGAAACGTTAACTTTTTCCTCTGTAAGAAACAAACGGGCACTTGCTTCAGTTGCAGATTGTAAACATGGAGCTGCTGAGGAACATGTGCAAAGCCTTTTCCAGATCAATCTTTTACTCATTTTAAACAAAAAAAAAAAAAAAAAAAAACACAATCGGAGCAGACACCGTGAGGGGGAAATCAGGAGGAGAGATGATCTTCTTACAAACCTTGTCTTCCTGGTTGCGATAGTAGTAGAAAATCTTTCCAACCAAAGAACACCACACCAGTTTTGAGTGGCCATGTTTGACCTGCAAAAGAAAAACAACCGCATAGAACACACGAGAAAAGTTCCAGTACAAGCTCAAACACAAGTTGGCAAAGCAGCTGTAATGCATTCTATTGCAAATTAGATTAATAACAGTTTTTTTTTTTTTTTTAAATCAGAGATTTCTACATCTGAGCAGCAGATGTCCCAACTGTGGGCAGGCACGATCGCTTAAGATCAACCTTTTGGGTTGAAAGCAAAGAGACGACTAATTCCTGAAAAATTTAAATAGTCCATCCACACATCGACTCCCCCACTACAGCCAGGGATGCAGCTGGAGATAATATTTACACATCACTTTCTGATAAGGATTTCTCTCAGAGAGTTACAGAAATATGAACGGAACGATGATGTCACTCGAGGACGCATTCCAGACGAAGCCAGCTGCGCATCCATCAGAAGGGGTCGACGGGGTTGACGGCGCTTTGAGAGGCAGAACCATCAACATCATGTCTGAACTATCCTCATGTCACCACCACAACATCAAAGCTGGCTGGCAGGAAGAGTTTGGGTTGTTGGTGAGAAAACGTGAGCTCAGTCATCTCAGCATGAGGCTGTCAGTCATCTGTCAGGGACCCGTCATGCACACCCGTTAGAAGTGTCAGTTTCAACAGCGGACGGGCCTCTGGCGGCCGACTGGGTGGAATTAAAAGGGGAAATGAGCTCTCAAACATTCCGGCAGCTCGGATTTTGTGGCCGTGTCTGAGCGTGAAGGTTTTCAAGAGTCTGTCTGAAGAGTGATCTGTCAGCAGCTCCACCACCTCAGCGAGAAACCCTCTGTATCTTATAGTATATCTGCCTGAAAAGTTATATTAGGGCTGGAAATTAGCCATTTCTGGCAACAACATGTCAACCTGGCTCACCTTTATCTCTTATAACTGTAAGATGGCATGGCAAGGTAGAGTTAACGATCAGTTAAAATGATAAATGATGACTTCTGACCTTTGTAAGCCAACCTCTCACTGTGGGCTTTGCCCTCGTCTCCACGGTGACCGGGCTGCTGGCTTGGACTTTGAGTATGTTTTGCAGAACTCTGATCCACTCCTCCAGGATGTTGGGTGAGTCGGCGGTCAGATAGAAGGTCTTCGTCTCTGTAATTAACTGAAAGGGAGAAATGAAGAAGAAAAAATGCTAAACAACCTGGCTGAGATAGCATCACCATGTCAGACGAGATCAGAATCAGCTTCATAAGAGCCAGGAAAACATTCCTGTTGTCATCTTAAGCTGCTTTTCTGGTATGCTGTAGTAACGGTGTACCGCTACCCCAGTCTAAATCAGGCTTGTCCTTATGTTATTTATTCATTTAGCCATTCATTACAAACATTGGATCTTCACAGATAGTGTCTAAACTTTTAACACCGTCTTGGATGTCCTGTACAAACATTTAAGACACGTTGTGTTCCCACTCACTTGAAACGTCTGTGCTCCCTCTCCACGTGCTATACAGCAAGATGAGTTCAGCTCAATCTGACCCTGTGGTTTCCTGATCACGTCACTCTGAAAAACACACAAATCAGAACTTAAAACTATACAACTGCATTGACAGTAAACGCAATAACGAACATAGACGGTAGGTGTGCCTTGACTCCTGTCATCCACATAAACACTACGGAAACTGAGAAATATTCCAGCAATGTTTTCTGGGAAGATAGCAACACCTTAGAAGGAAGCAGACAGGAATGCTGGAAGCAAGATGAACTCACAGGAGATTTGTAGTAGAGGATCTCTTTATTCCTCAGGATGAACCAGCGACGTTTCCAGGCTTTTACCTGACTCCCCATCTTCAGCAGGTAGCCAGACTTCTCCAGGGTCTCCTTTAAGACAACCAGAACGAGAATAATTTCAACACATCTGACTGGTCACGCTGTACTCACCCAATTCCAATGACTGGATCAAACTGCTTTGACATAAATCCTCCCTGCTGGCCTCTTGATTGTAGAATACCAAAGTAAAGAAGACAGCAAAGGGCTTTGCTGAGCGAAGAGGGCTCTACTCACAGGCCCAGTGCTCTCACAGGAGTAGGAGGAGGTGCGTTGGACTTTATGTTCCGGTTCAGAGTAGTCACTGTCCAGGGAGTAGGCATCAGGAGGAATGGCATAATCACTTTCTGAGCTGATGGAGGACATGGAAACACCTGTGGCACAAGAAGCAGTCGTAAGCCAGCCGTGTTGTCTTGCTAAAAGCTTGTGTAAAAGGCTGGAAAGTGACTGTTGAGGCGAGTGCCAGCAGCATTGTTCATAACAATTTACTTACAATCAGGAAAATGTTGCCCATTGAGTACAACTGATCCACAAGTCAGTTTATGCTGATAACAAATGTTTTCACAGTGCTCTTTATTCCTCACCTCTCTTGACAGCACGTGGGCTCCCGGGAACGCTGCCTTTCTTGTCGGGGCTCAGGATGGACGTACGTAAACTGGCCAGAGAGCTGCTGTCGTCCTCCGAGCCAGAGTCATCATCTGGCAGAGGCACGCTGCTGATTTGAGTGGCTTTCTAGAAACATACGCAATAATCGTGAAAACACGGAAAACAACTTCAAGCACAACAGAGTGCAGTGCACAACTTATGTGAAAAACTGGAAAAGTACAGATAAGGAAACATTTTACTCACCCCTTTCAGTGTGGTATAGACGGGTACATTAATATTCTTATAGATCAACTGGGTGAACGGACCTGTTGCAGGATATTGGGGTAAGTTTGATCCTGCAACATAGAATTAGAATAGAATATTTATGTTACAAGCAAATTACATGCCAAGAATAACCAACACAACCCAGAGCATTTCCAACATGAGGCAAACAGCAACCAGTGTGGCCACAAGTGACATTAAGAGGAAAGAAAAAGCAGATGAGCCGAGAGGAATAATAATGCCAGTAAACAGGCTTTGCAAAGCTTGATTGAAAATGAGTGAAAAAGCGATCAATGTCCACAGAAAAATCCTTGAAAGACCTTTAGAAAGCCTTTTGAGACCACTTAAACGTAGAACCAGAAATTCTGGCACCTGGAAAAAAATGTAAAGGAATGAGGGGTGGCTAAATTATTTTAAAATACTTTTTTTGTTAAATAGTCTTAAGGCAAAACATTTATCAGTTTTGCAGAGATGACTGCTATTCTGGAAAAGATGCACCTTAAGGCAAAAACATGTCAGGAAGGACAATAAGCTGAGCAAGCTAAAACATATTCCACCACAGCAATTTGGCAGTGAGAATTCCAATAGTCAAAGATCTGTCAGACCTCACTGTCTGCATCCTGACAAAATGGATGATGTCGGGACAGAAAACAGAGCAGTAATTACACTCAGACGACGTCCCTTCATCATAGCTGATTAAAAAGCAGCCTCCACTCCCCCCCCCCCCCCCCCCCCAAACTCCCTTCCATTATATTCCATGGCTCTTAAAAGAAACAGAAGGGGAGGCTGAAAGCCTCCTGAAGAGGAGCCCACACCTGCACAGGTGTGTGGAGCCTCAGGCCGGAGGAAGTGACATCAAAAGCAGCAATGACAGATCCAAACAGGCCACACTCGCCCCCCACAGCAGCTTAAGCATCAGTTAAATGACATGCCTCTTCACAGCATTGACTGTTCTCCCACACAACAAACAACACCAACCAGGCTCATGACACACAGGCAGATGAATGAGCACACAAAGTTTACAAAAAGAAAATAAGTATTGGTTTTATTCTGTGCTGTAACATCAATGCAGAGATGAATGAGCGGATGATTCTCAGATTTCACCTCGTACGGGACCCTTCGCTCCAGTGCTGGCCTCTGATACTCTCATTCCTGACTTAGCCACAGCATAGATCCGACTCTCCTGCAGAGACCAATGCAATCAGAAATATTCCACATTTTGATCAATCTTTAGAGACATTGCTTGCAATTCTGACTTGTTTTTTGAATAAATATATAAATTAATCTTGTATAACAGCTCCTCCAAAAAATAACAACTTATATGGTTAATCTGCTCAAATGTGCAAGCTTAAAAACAACTATTAATAACCTTATTGTGAGATCTATCCCAACTACTTCTAGTCTAAGACCAGTAACTATTTCACTTTAAAATAAATAACCTACTGCTAATGCTTGCAATTGTTTTTCCCTTTCTGAAATAATACAGGAAGCATGCAGGTCTGTTATACCCAAGAGGGGAATCGATGCAAAGGAGGAGTTGGCGGCTTGAGAACTTCTGGATCCAACTGCTCCAGTTCTTCTGCAAGTCCCACAAAGGAGACCCCATCCCGTAACAGCTCCTCGGACTGTGGCCCCTCCACCACTCCATCCATGTTGTCCGGGAGCCCATCATCAATGTCTGTTTCTTCCACAAGCTGAGAGAAAGGCGAGGTGGTAGTGCCTGTGCTCTTCAGAGTAGAGGAAGCGGAGGATGGCGTCATGATGTCTATGTTAACGTTGAGGTGGTGGAGTCTGTCCAGGCTGGGCTGTGGCTGGCTGTAATGTTTCTTGACCAGCTGGATGCTGTCCCTGGGGGTAAGCGGAGTCCGTACTTTAGGTAAAGTCATGCTGGTGCCCGATTGGTGAACTAGAGGCTTGGGAGGATTGGGAAAGGGGTTGTTGGTGGAGGGGGAGCGGGATAGGAGTGGGCTTTTGGGTGTTATTCTGATGGTCGACTCTGGAGAGCTTGGGCCATGTGCAATCTCATAAGCAGAGGATGACGATGAAGAAGATGAGGATGAGTGAAGGCACTGAGAGCGAAACTTGCTGTTGAGCTCATCAGAGGAGTTGTCTCTGTCAGAGCACTCTGCCTGGCTCTGGGGACCCATGGAGCTGCTGGGACCCTCCCTGATCCGACCATAAGCGTCATGGGTTCCAAGGTTTCCGAGGCAGATTCCTTTTCTGACCAGCTCAGGAGTCTTTTTCACATCTGAGGAGAATTCATTTACAGTGATTACACCTGTGATAGCCTACACTTATTGGACAAAACAGAAATAATCACTAAAATTCTACAGCATGAGTTCATAATGAAAGCTTTGGGTATTTGGAACATATTAAAAAAATGGATCAATGCCGAGGATCATAAGATCATAATGAAGGTGTGATTTAACTTGATCCATTGCATGGTTTTGTCATAGAAGTAGTTCAAAGCTTTAGGTGCTTAAACAGCTGTTAATCAGCTTCTTGTTCCCTCCATTCTGACCGATCCTGTCTTGTCATGTGATCAATCTAGCTTGCATTGCTGCAAAAGCTTCCTGCTTCCCACTCCAGCATAGAATTAAGTGGAACACACCTGTTGGCAGGACCTTAATATTAGAGACGGCCCCGCGGAGACCTGTCTGCCTCCAGCTGTCATCTTGGGCAGGTGGCGTGCCAGGACAGCTGGGAGGAAACAGCGGGCTGCTGGGGACCAGGTGGGTATCCAGCACAGGGGAAGTGGCAGGAGTTCCACAGGATGCAGATTTCTCCAAGAGAGCTGGAAACAAAGACAGCCCCAGTAACCCCAGTCTTCTTTGAACCGAAGCCAGAGGAATATATTGACCAGCACGACACAAGTCTGTAGTTTACTACTAGTAACAGAACAGTCAAGTGAGGGACTAGATAGTGACCATAGTGTGAAACGGAAAAAAGTTGACTGTCGATCAAGCAGACAATGCTGAGGGATTTCATTCAGACACTGTATAAAGTGAACAATCTTTTTATTTTAGCAGCTGCCATCTTCAGTCTAAGAGCATTAGTCATGCTCATAAAACACAGCATATGAATGTAAAGAGACAACAGGAGGATGAGGTGACAGCCATAACAGAGAGACAGAAATTGCTTCATTGTTGTCCCCAGGAGCAGGTATGCTTACTGATTGTGCATTTCAGCTGAGAATCTTTATAGTCATACAATAATAAGCATCATGGGCCTAAATATAGGCTGAGAAATTACCTCAGGACAGTTCCGTTAATTAGCCATGTGGAGCGAATCCCTGGAATGTTTCTGCACTGCAGCAAATCACGCAAATCTTGTGTAACGTTTAAAGATGGTTCATGTAAAGAGGAGTCTGGAGTATAATGATACTTTGACTGCATGCACACTATGTTGCTTTCGTGGAATACTGCGATTCCATCAGTTTTGAACCTTAGATTCTGATCAATCAGCCAAACAGAGAATTAAAAAAAATAAATAAAAAAATCTCATCCATAATTTGAATTGTATATTTAGGAGAAAATAGCACAAAGACGCGACGTGTTCAATATGATGTCAGCGCACATTTTTAAAAAGCTACCAGATAACTAGATATAATTTTAAGGTTTCAAGTGAAGCATTCTAAACACACGGAGCAGTACTCACTCTGTAGTTTGTCTTGCAGCAGCATGATCTGCTCTGTCTGCTTTATGTTAGCCATTTTCAGCTGCTGGTTCTCCAGTTCCATCTGTAAGTGGAAGGTAGCGTTTTGATCAACTCGCTGTTGAGAAAGCACTAACTAGATACTTAATGTTTGATAGATACTTTCTTGTGGCCTGGAGTCACAGTTCTAAAGCTCAGTTTAAGAGATACATAGGTTGTCAGTAGATGTGAATTCATTAATCCTCAGACCGCTTGCCAAAAATAAAAAAAACTCAATACAAAGAGCTGTAAATTTGACATTTTTTTACCTTTAGCGTCTCTTGCTCCCACAGATAATGTTTCTTACTGCAGTGAGAGATGTATCTGCGCATGTCTCAGCTTACCTCTTTAAGCTTGAAGGTGACCCAGTCTTTAATTTTGGCAGCCTTCTCCTCGATGATCTTTGCCTCTTGCGCTCTGACCAAGATCTGCAAACAAAAAGTAGCTTTTATGAAATCCAACATACACTTCGTGCACATAAATGGGCATTTCTCTTCTTTATCTGATGCTTCTGTCCGCACCTGTTTTTCCAGCTGCATCTCTAATCTCTTTATTACGGCATCTTTTTCTTGAACCTGATTGGTCAGGTCTTGATACTTCCTGCACAACGAGCTCTCCGATTCACTGGTTTGTACGTTTGCAGACTTTAGCTTTTCTTCCATGACGTGGATCTGAAATACATAATTAGAGTGAGTGAATTCCCAAACCAGGACTAAAGACGAGAAGAAAACACTGAGGACAACATTTGCTAGCTCTGCTCTGAAGAGCTTTCTAAACCCTTAGGTATGTCGTGTTTTTAAAGAGAGGGCACCATTAAATTACCACCTACAGAAAACACCTGGAACAGCCAGTAATGACAGCAAATTGGTGATCAAAACTGACAGCAAGAGAGACGGAGTGTGTGCGATATGTATGAGGTCTCTAATCCTCAAACCACCGCTGCTATTGTTAAGTCTGCTTTTGATTTGATAAATCCCACGAAGCGATGAGAATTTGTCTTAGACAATGTGTTTTTCGAGAGCCTTCAACTATCCTTTTCGTGCACGCACTTTTTCCTTAATACAACTCATTGCATTTCATTCGGAGACAAAGTAAACAAATTTACGAATGGTCCTCAGCCAAAGTTTAATCAGGGTATCAAATGGGAAAAAAAAAACTATTATCCCTGCCTTTAAGAATGTTACTGTGATGTTTGCTTTTACAAGTAATAAAGTTGTTCTGCAAAGGTCTAGACAAAGTTTATTGGGGCATCAGTGTAAACAAGCTGACATTCTACCAACCCCGCTGGTTTTGATGAAAGCGTTCATGTCTATCACTCTGTTGATAAACTGGCTCGCGGACAAAGAAAAGACTGCTCTGCAGGATCTTCTTTAGGTGCGGTGCTACCACCACTTCAGACCCACATTAGATATAGCTGAATGATCCAAAACCATTCATATTTAGAATCTGCGTCAAACGAGTGAAGGGTTCCCTTCTACCTGTTTCTCAGCATTCTCGGCCCTCTGGTCAGCCTCCGTCACTCTCTGCTCCAGCTCCTGCATCTGGAATATATATACAAGATAGGAGTCGTGAAATTGGTTACAACATGAGTGACTTGTCTCTGTGTGGAATGTCTAAGAAATAAGCAGGAAGTAAGGGGCGAACGCAGGAAAGCTCTCAGTTAAAGGAGAATTCTCTCCTCTTCATATCCTGTAAAATACAAAAAATAAGAGGGGAAAAAAAAAGCAGATTAATGGAAATATGCATGAAGATCACATACTGATATATGTACACAGAACTCCCTTTGAAACAGGGGCAGCGAAAGACAAAAAAAGGATTTCAGGACTTCAGGATGATTCTATAGAGGACATCCTTGGATGGGCTCAGGAACAAGTCTGGAAACCATTGTCAGTGAAATTCTACCATTCAAAGAAATAAGTCTGGAAAAATGATCCTCTGGAGCAAAGTTTATTCAAGATGACCCGAGGAAAAGCAGAAAACGGTCCTGTGGTGTGACCAAAGGAAATTTAAAAACACGTGAAACTGACAGAAAATAATAGGAGAGAAAATATCTTGAAGTCCCTCAATCATGAGGAAGAATTCTGGAATCATGAGCCAAAAAAATAAAATAATACAAAGCCCAAAATAGGTATTTCTCCTTCAGGCTTTTATGACCTCTTGAATCCTTTGAAGCATTGATTTCACTAAAGCAAAAACAATGTTCCTAATCAATCGACTTTCAGATTTACCGTAAAGCAGTTGATAGTTCACCTTTGCGGGATGAAGCATTTTCATGTCCTTCTCTCTCTCTCTTTTTTTTTAAATTTCAACCATAACTTTTACCACATGTTGAGGCTCATTGAGACTTGGCATTGGGCTGATATATCTTTCCTGAAGAAAAGCTTTAACACTCTTTGCTCTGGGGCAAGACGCACACTTCAAACATCCTTTCAATAGATGGAATGAGGAAAGTTTTAAAAAAAAGTTGATGTCCACCTGTGCATTTACTGTAGAGGTAATGTCGTTTACTTGACTTCAACCCCATATCATCGATAACTGTGGATATTTGCTTGTTTTCATCTTTACGTTTCATTGGACCTGCACCAAAGAAAGGTTCCTGCATCTTCATTGAAAATCACTTTCATCCAAACATCCACAGTCCATAACTGCTTCTCTTTTAACATCCTCCAAGAGAGATAATTCCATATTCTTTTGCCAGGAGTCTGATAAATCCGAACAACAGACGGACATCCTGTAACCTGCTGTGATGAACAGTTTCATAGACCACCAAGCCAGAGGTCTGCCTACACAAACACACACAGATCCATGCAGAAACATTTTATCCCTCATGATCTCAACTGCCACTGAAAGACATTCATAAGATGAATGAAGAGAACTTCAGAAGAGCAACTGTTCTGGGAAAATGTTTCTGGTAATAAAATAAATAAAATAAAAATTTAAAATCAGATCCAATTAAGAGTTACCCTCTGGAAAAACAGATAACCGACTGTTTAATAAGGACTCTAAGCAGAAAGACATAAACATACTGAAGAAACCTCAGAGAGGCCCACAAAGGAGGGTGAACATCTTTCACGCTGCTACTGCTGGTTAAACAGCAGGGTGGTAGAAGAATGCTGGAGTGTGTGTGCACAAGTTTTTGCGTCATCTTTTGTGCAAGCATGCATACTCGTGCTTTCAAAGGCAAACACTGTCCATCATGCAAGTATGCACACATCTGCAAGTACCCTCTCAGCCAGCCGCTTGCTCTCTCACACACACTCACACACATATACAGGAGAGCACACACAAAACACACCTAAATGCTTGCACACGCACAAGTTCAACACAGGACGGCCTTCCTTGTGAGTTCAGTGACCCAGCTGAAAGGAGAACAAACATACTAATGGATTCACTCTGTTTGAGAGAAGCATGTGAATTTCTCCCATAATTTCTGTTCCCTTTTGCTTTCTCATCACTTCCACAAAGGCTCCCCGATTCCCAGAATTCAAAACACTCTCCTGCAGCCAGATTAAAACTCACTAAAGCCAGAGTGCAACTGCGGGGGGAGGCGTGGGTGCAGACCGATGGTTAGTGGTTGGATGACTCCTCATCCCGAGGGGTCAAAAGCCTTCATCGTGAGTCAAAGGCTTCGGCAAGCTTCAGCCAGAAAAAGAGCAAAACAGAACGCATCCTCCACTTGTGTATTTAAAAACAGAAGCAGCCGATGCTTAAGATGAATGAAAACGTACCTCAGCGCTCACAAAGTCAGATAGATAATCAGGAGTTCAGATAAGAGGAGGTCATTATTGGAGTCTGAACAGCTGCCACATCCTTTTTAGAAGTCAGAAAGCGGTAGATGGATATGAGATCAAAGTAGGAGCGAGCCAACGCAGTTTGTGCAAAACTGTAACAGAAGCCTGTGCAGAGATGATACACGTGTACAGCTCTAGGATGAGAGAAATAACATTTATTTCACTAAAACATAGTAAAGTAGCAGGCCAAAGATCAGAGCAGAAGGTTTTCCACTCTCTCAAATTAACACTAAATTTGAAGGGATTTTAAATATTTCTGCTGTGATCTTTGCAAGAAGGATTTGACACCGAGGTTCAGTTTGTTGAAGGACAAACTGCAGCGATGCCAGAACTGCTGAAGCTTTGATCCAAATCAAGCAAGAAAATTAGTCAATTATGTAAAAGGAGAAGAGCATAACGCATTTGTATGTAGGAGTGCTTTATGCGGGATCCCTTTTCAACACCACCTGTCGCATAACAAAACACTATAAAACAGTTTTTTCCATATTTCTTACTGTAGCAATGATGAAAAATAAATGATCATGTATTCAGATGGTTCATCTGAAGGCAAAAATCTAACTTATATGCCTTTAAAATATGTATAGACTGTGTAAGCTAGCGATAACATCAAATCTCCATGTCCAGCGCCTGAGTGGCTGAGCAGGCGTGAGACAACTATGTCAGCTATCCAGCATCTGTTTGGTCCACAGTACGGCACACTAGCCTCTGCTGCTAAGACCGCTCAAAGTGGTTGAGATGGGGGGGGGGTCATGTTTCCTAGCTGCATAAATCTGCTGAAATAGTATATTTTTTCCAAACAGAACCACTAAAATTAGCATTTTATTAATTCAGCAAATACCATCTGTGTAGCAGGGTCATGATACACACCTTTCTCCAGTTAGAAGCTACAGTGGATGGAAGTTATATACCTGTCACAAGTAGTTAGTAGAAAACCAACCAACCATTTTAAGACCCTTTTCTTTGTTCTAATATCATTTTAAATGCATATGCCTGTGGCTGAGAGTCAAATACATTCTGATTAACTTGGAAAGTAGCTTTGAGATGGAATAAAACTTTATGTCAAATTAGCAGACATTACTTATGCCAGACATGTGCCCAGTAACAGAAAAAAATTAGAAAAAGATTAGTGCCAAATCTCCAATTTTGTTTTTCAGTATAATATCGAGGGAGGGAGGTCGATGTTCCTCTTCCCCCCCCCTCGAGTTTGAATTTCAGTTGAACTGATAGCAGCCAGAGAGGTGGAGATAAGATGAAAGATCATCTGTTCTATAAACAGCCAACAGATCTAAATATCCACTCACTGTGTGCGAGTCTACAATCTGATCCCACAGACTGCATTTCAAGCCCAGAAGCTTGAGAACTTAAAACAGCAAGTTTATTTTTCTCCAGGTTTCTGTGCTCAGAATCTGAAAATCTGGAGGTTAAAACTGTCCTGGTCTTCACTTCTCTGTTCAGTGGGAACTCTCAACACAAAGAGCATAAAAAAAAATAAAAAAAATCAATAGTAGAGAAAGAATCTGAACGGAGAAGTCATCCGGAATTGATTTAATTGTGAAATATCCATTTACAACCTCTAAAGTTTAATCATTACCCTTTTATACACAGCTGATAGTTAGTCATTGTTTAATCAGTTTAATCAGTAAACCCCTTTTCAAACGGGAGATGACCACCATCCAAACACCACTTCCAGTGACCCACAACGGCCTTTTGATTAAGCCTCAGTAATAATCTACCAAATCAAATTTTTCCACGAAAAAACCCATAGACATGGAGCAAAGTGTGCTGCCTTTTAAAGGCAAAATGACAAAAACGTACATGAAACCAACTCGCTCGTGTCCCCAAGACAGTTAAACACAAACCATAAACAGACGACACAAACCCTTGAGACCAAACACAGATTTTTGCTGTTCAACTAGTAAAAAGAAGGTAATCCAAATAAGTCTCCTCATGAAAACAAATGTTGATACACACCAGAGTGAATCTATACAAGTCATAGCAGTGCTCCTCGGGCCATGTGAAGCTTATGGTAGAGATTAATCCAATTAGTCTAGAATTCAATTTGCCAAGTAAAGAAAGGAAACCTTGAAGTGGGAATACCATCCAATTTAGAAATTCCTCCCAATGAGGTATTCCTATATTCTGGGACGGCTCTGTAAAAAAAGTCTAACTCTACACTGTCTGGATTTCTTGTTTCAACAAAGATTCTCGTATCGGTCTGCTCTTCTATGTTCCTCTGGAGAAGAATGTTCGAGCTTTCTCAGTCCGTTTCTGGCCAAAAAGGGTTTCTGAAGCTTTTAGAAGTCTTTATCCTTGAACCTCTCCCTTAAACTGATTTTAAAAAATCGTTTGTTAATACGCCAACAGTGCAACTGTTGGTCCAGACTGGAAAATCTCTCGGTAGTTGTTCTAATTCGTGCCACGATGATTAGTTCAAATCAGGGAGATTAGAACTAATACACAAGCAGGCAGATAACATTTGAGTTTGATTCAAACTGTTTTACAACAACTGGATGAATAATACTGGTGCACATTTTCACATTTATCCTCAGCGTTACAGGCCCTCTCGGTAGTCTATTTTAGAAAACACTTAATCCTCCTACTGCAGAAGCTCAGTCATCGCACTCCTTCGGTAGGGATTCAGCCAAAACACACATGAGACTGAACATAAATGATCGGCATCATGTTGAAAAATGAGGCAACTACAGCTACATTGTTATTAGGACTATAAAATACATGTATTACAGTCACAATATAGTGCTCTCCAGTGTGGGCATTGCACTAAAACCGAGTAGAAATAGGTGCTGCGATCCAAGACTTTAAGTTTGACTAATGTTATGTCCTTCCTGGGACATAATGTTATCATGAGAGAATCCATCTTGCAACAGTTTAAAGTATGCCTTCAATAATAGGAGCTACAAGTTTTGAGTTTTAAGCCCAACGACAGTCAGTGGCTGCTCTTTGCTTTAGAAAACTGGGGAGCGTTTCTTTACTGGCAGAAGAACAAACACTGAAAGCCTTTCTCGGAAATAAAAACAGATGATTTCACTTTTCTCTAAATTAGCTTAGACAAGAGTTTAATTCACCAATTACCCTGACAGCTCGTTTGTTTATCTGACAGGTTAACGTTTGCTTGATTAACAGTGGAAGTTCATCTTAATGTATGCACATCTGTATGAGCAGCTGTGTTTCATTTGTATCATCATATTGTTTCGAGCATTACAATGCAGGACCCAATCACAGCCTAGCTTTAGCTTTCAGACAGATGGCTATTTTTGACTCTAGAACATTTTAGTATATAAAAGAGTTTGTGGTTGACTCCATGATTGCAGGGTGTCTAGGTCCTGTGGCTGTAAAACAAGCAAAATGATCACCCCTCCACCACCATGCTTGACAGCTGATATGAGGCGTTTATGCAGATCTGCTGCATTGTTACGACCAAACATCTCCACTTTGGTGTTGTCTGTCCTAGGGTCATTGTTCCAGAATTCTTGAGGTTTGCTCAGATGCAACAATGCACACCTAAGCCGTTCTGCCACATTCTTTTTAGAGAAAGGAGGCTTTCTCCTAGTACCCCCTTCATCAGATGACAAGATGCATCGAGATGCAGACGTGCAAGATTAAACTGATACACAAAATGTCAAAAATGGATTTTCGTAAATGCTAACTGATAACGCATCGTTGACGAACCTGAAAAAGCGGAAGTAAAGCGCCTTGACAGCCTGCACAAGATGGTTGAGTGAGAGGTATAGCAGGCACCGTCTGTATGAAAAACTGACCACATGGAAGCACACTGGGCTGTAGTTGATGACAACCAACAGACCACTCAGCAAGGGACCTCAAAGCCTTATCCCAACTTGGAAAGGGCAAAGCAAAATACAAACTACTGCAGCTTTTAATGCCAAGAATTTGCATCTGTATTCAGTCTTAGAAATGGGCCTTTTGGGCTATGTTGCAAGCTTTGGAGTCAAGATACGCCGTTCATCTCTAAAGAGATTCCCACGATCTACAATGAGACCTAAACCGAAGTCATGGAGGTATTTTTAAAAGCAAGTAGGAGCGTTCGAACATGTGATGCCCAGAATCTTATGTCCCTGTAACTCTGCACTTTATTACAGATTACTGGCAGGTAGCTTCTCATGTGCTCCAAACAAGAGCGATGAATGACTGATTATATTGCTCTTTTCACATGACAGCAGGATGTTGGAAAGATGTCCATCTGTCTGCATTCATTTACTACAACTGTGCTGCTATGGGCACACTTTTCTTTTCCTGTTAGCGTTGTGTTACACACACCTGAATGCTCACAATAAGCAAATTGTCAAAACTTCGGCTTCAATAGAAGTTCTCACGCTCGTTGGTCATCAATTAATCAAATGCATTTGATTAGTAGCATCTGGCTGCTCCTTATCCTCTTAATTCCTATGGAAAAAGTAAGGTTTGTGCTTTGTTTTTCCACACACACACACACACACACACACACACACACACTGCTTCTGCAGTTTGGATTAGTTTAGGTTTAAAAGAAAAATATTGATATTGATGTAATATGTCACGTGTTGTTAATTGTCAGACCTATAAAAAAAAAAAAAAAGGTCAGGTGATTTCTTGAGACTTGGAATATTTAACATTTTGTCTCGCTTCATTATCCTATAATGGTTTTTACAAATGTTGCATCACTTTTCTACAGGCCAACTGGTGCCTGTCATACGCGTTTCCAGCCTACAGCGGAAACTGAAATGCATTCCTAAACGCAGTTACTGTCCTGTTCTATTCCTCACCAGGCAAATGGGGCATCTCCTTCTCTCCTTCGCTCATCTCTCTGACTCACAGTCAGACGCTGGAGATAAATGCCATGTCAAAGGCAACCACATCAACTTTTTTTTTTTCCCCCCTTCATGTTTTTCCATACCAAAGTGGGTCAATGCGTAAAACACTCCTAACTTGGCAAGAGGGGAGATGAAGAGCATGAAGCAGTCTTTCCAAACAGCAATAACATGACGGAATGGTAGTCACTCGGCACCCCTGCCCCCCTCATCCAAAAAAAAAAAAAAAAACAACTCAGAAAAACGCACTCAGCTGCACGGGCCTCCACTTAAACAGCACTCTGTGTTTGTGTTAGTGTACAGTATAATGTGTACAGTACAGTTTATTTATAAGGCAAGGAGTAAAAGATTTACGAGTCTTTAAAAAGTGTTGATAGTAACATGGCCAAAAACAACATTTGACGATAAATGTGCATGTTTTTGTAAGAGGGGGGGTGATTAGTCCATTTTGAATGAAGAAATCTCTTATTCTGGCATCATGGCTGAAATGAAAACGTATTGAATATGAAGTCAACACTCAACATAAAGAGTATGTCTGCTCATGTTTGCAAGCTGATACCAATTTGTAATAAGGCAATGTTGTCACCAACTACTTTATTAGCAGTAGTTAATAATCCATCTAACATGGATGTTACCACATAACTAGATGTAAATAAGCCCAATACTGAACACATTTACATTTCTGAGAAAATTGAGGATAATTTTAATCGTGGAATAAGAAAAATAAAAACGTGTTTACTCTTAAGCCCTCTGCAGACAGCACATAAAGAACAACACATAAACGATTATGTCCGCTTGTGAAACCCAGAGAATTCAGTAATTAAAACATAAATCGCCTCTGTGGTTCAGACACACCCCTCGTCAGTGAAGGAGGGAGTTACGGTGCATACACATTATTTTCTATACACTATTGTGATATTTGGTAACAACAATAATCTATGACAGGCTGATGGAGATAGCCAGGTTAAGGAGTATCATCATCCAATAAGATTTTAGCAAAAGAGATAGTTCACCGATAACGTTCCCACACTTTCTAAATTCTACACATTTGTGCATGCAGCATGGAGTCTCAAAGAGGAGCTGGAAGCCTTACAGGACCTGACATAGGACACAGCAAGGAGTCGTCCTGCTCTTATCAGTCACAGGGTTGTGTTTGGACTGTAAACATCCTGCTGAATGAACCACTCGACTGCTCTGGAATTAGAGACGATACAAACAGTGAAGCACTATGACAAAACCAACCCGAAGCCATTTGGATGGATAGAAGAGAGAAAGAAAATAGTCCTCATTAATCGACAAAAGTCAAGATAGGAAAATAGGTTTATGCTGCTAAAGACAATTTTATCTCCAATAGAAACACTTCCACTCTTTTAGCAACAACTCTTCAGAATATAAGTAAATATCCTGATGACAGCTGATTACTTTCCAAAGTGTCTGGTAGTCCGTCTGGTAGCTGTACAACAACCACAATTTTACAAGCACTTGGCAGGAGGCTGGTGGTTATTTCCCGAACTTGAGGGAAAGCACCAGAAGCGATGAGTAAGTGTTAAATATTCCCATTGCCAGAAACTATAGCCAACATCTGATGACACACGATGATTGGACCAAGCATTTACCAGATATGTCAGGCAATCTCATCCGTTTTCACTCACGCAATTCCACACAGTCACCCACATCAGTATTTCAAACTGATCTATGTGCTGTAATTGTCTCCTTGTGCAAAATGTATGACGCATGAAAACATTGTCAGATCACGATTAACATCTAGCAGCATGTCATATTTTCCAGATGAAAGTGGCGTGACATGTTTAAATCTAATTTCCACAATAGTGTTATTTTTCAAAAAGCCACATATTCAGTTCATAATAGAATATTCATGCTACATGAAGTCATACTCCCGAGTTCAAACATGTGACATATTCTGTGGCGCTGCTAAGCCGAACAAAAGACAGTCACATTCAGAATCAAAGTCCAATATTTTTGTTAAACCTCAATCTCACATACAAATGGGTCTGAACTTTGTTACCTAACAATTTTTAATTTGCTTGTTGGCATTCTAAAGTTATCCATAACGGCTGATACTGGTTAGTTTTTGCTCAGTTGCCAGTGAAATGCTAGCATGCTACACATTTTGCAGATAGGCTCTCAGTTGGCAAACGATTAGTTCACATGAATGATCGTCTGTTAACACAACATTATGCGGTTGAAAAAAAAAAAAACACATTTCTCTGGTTTCTCTCTTCAGGGGAGCCAGTGTTACTTGTCTTCTTGGTTTTGCTTCCAGTTCGCGATTACTTCTCCGTTTTTAGAGCCATGCATAAATTAGCCTCCAACACCATCTTCTGACGACACTTTGGATTCTAGTTTATTCAGTCCAAACCAGGTAATAGAGCCTTCCTTGAACTAATTCTTCTATTTGGCAATATTTTAAATGTTCACAACAAAATCCTTTAAAAAGACGCACTGCGAATGTGTCTCAGCAAGATTTCTGTTTACTTATTGGTTGTTATATTTTGCTTTTGTCCTCAGATGCCATTTGGTTGGATTTATGCACCAGAACTACTTGGTTAGGATTAGGAAAAAGTTGAAAGATTTCCACAAAACATTTCAAAATCCTGCATGAGTTCCAAAGCATGGAGCGACACCTGGGTTTGTTAGGTAGCTTCTTCAGGCAGCTACACCTACCTGCTCTCGGTTTTAAACATTTACCAGCAACATTTTGCAGTTTGCAGCATTCGTTTCTCATTTCATGTGGAGAATACACAGCAAGCTGCTGATCAGGAAGCCCAGCAGATCAGTGAGTATTCATGATGAGGGGATTTGTGCACCGATGTAAAAGTTACATCATACTTTTTTCAGTTGACCTGAGAAATAGAAACATCTAAATATGTTGTTTTGATATAGACACAGTAAGATAAGAAGAAAAAGAACATGCAAGAGCCTCATCTGCCATTCTTAACGCGCTGTGAACAAAGCACGGTGGTTTCAGTTGTGCACTTTTTGCATAATGTTCTGCGCTCTCTGCACTCTACTCAGATGCCACTACATTTCCAGCTGAGAGAGCAAATATCCAGCCGAGAATCTCCAGCTGTGTCCAGATCAAACTGTCCGCACATTCTCCAAAAAGTCTCTGGTGTTCCTGATTGAGGAAACCTAAAACCTTTGTTTGCTATACCGCTCCTGACGCTTTTCAATCTCACCTTTTCTGCTAGCAGCTCTCGGATTTTCCCCGCCTGTAGCCGGAACCTCAGCAGCTGCAACTCCAGAGCGATGCAGCGTTTCTGCCAGTCCACATTGGCTGTTCCTACGTCTCCTGCTCCGCTGCTCTCCAACACGTCAGCCATGGTGAGGATTCGGGCCTTTGCCTCTGGACTCAGACTAGACAGTAGGTCAGAAAAAAAAAAAAAGTAAACTTTATGCTCATGTGGTCTGACTGTTTTGTTAAGAATGAATTGTTTCAACCTGAAAAGTCCTGAAATGATATTTCCTAGAGTAGTTAGGCCTCTGTTTTCATTTACAGCACAAGAAGAAAGAAAAAAAAAGAAGCGATTTAACATCTAAAATCCACTTGGCTGACCGCACTTCCCATGATTCACAAAGGAAATGCGAGCATAAGCAAAACACCAATAATGACTCAACAATGACACGACTTTAATGAAAGTTTCTCTCCTTTTCTGTGTTGCTAAGTGACATTTTAACAAAATAAACATTTATACATATACATGTTATGTACAAAGAAACAAGCGGATTACCACAGCCTGAATCTTCCTTTTCCCTTTCATCTACCATCTCCCCACATGCCCACACACACACACACAGAACAAAACCTCAGCAGGGAGGCTCTATCAGTGGGGGAGCTGGTTCATATGTGTAGGCTCCCAGGCCTGCCAGCCACAAAGCAGGTCAGCTCTGCATTTTAGCCCAATTACCTACTAACCCAATCCCCTGCTCTCTGCCCCCTCCCCACCCACAAGTCCCTGGCCATCCAATCCCTTCTTAATTACAAGGAAGGAGCGAAATGGGATCCTGCACAGGACAATAGTGTCTTTCTGCATGACAGTCCCATCACAGCTAGAGAGGGGGGCCGTCAGCTCGCCTCAGCAGAGAAAGGAGGAAAGAATGTGTGACAATGAATGGGCCAAGTGCTGAATGTGGGAAACTGGGGCGCTGAAGTTATTTTTACCTGAGGTGCACTCAATAGTGGACTCTATTCTCTCAGGAAATATACGGTGAAAGACGTACAGTGTAAACTGGTAACAAATGAGCATGATGCTGATATTGAGCTGTCAAAATGAAGCCAAAATGAATTTCAGAGACTGTAGAAGGGTTTATTTTTCAGATAGGAATCAAAGTGCAGCCAGACAGCGTCAGCAAAACAGCAGCCGTTCAAAGTCCAGCAACTATAAGTGCACCATAGTCCTCCCTACAATTAGCATGCTCATAAATACAGGCCTAGCAAACAAATTACAGAAGTCATGCTGCGGAGGTTTCACCAGAAAACCGCTATAGCCAGACTGGACAGCCAAGGTCCAACTACAGACATCGTCCGTCTCTCTGGGGCAAAATCGGGGGTATGAAGGTCAAGCAAAGCTGGATGGAAGAGGGAAGATAGGCCAGCTTGAATGAGCCCTTCAGGGTCACACTGTGGCAAGCTGGAAGAGAGGAGGCCAAGCTTTCCTCATGGAACTGAAACAGCTGAGTGTATACAAGCCATTTGCTGGTAAAACACGCTTAGCACTGCAATGCTAATTCTACCCAAGTCAATTCCTTTAGCACTCTTAGCTTGTTGGGCACAGGGAGCTTAGTTCATAGTAACTGTACCAGGGAGTCATTTGATTGATCTCAAAGAGTAAAGCTGTGAGGCAATAAGGCAACAAAGATTACAGTTGGTTCTGCATTACCTCACATCACCAGTGTGTCGGCAGTGAAGTGATGCTCATGAAGTGTGGGAGTAACACAAACTCCCACAACAAAAATTAAACCAAACTATTTTTCTTCTTTTGCTGGAGAACGCTCCATTGGACTAAGTATTTACAGAAACGAGTATAATATACACTATAATCTAATAGATACTATTCTCCTCCGCGCCGTCTCTCCTGGTGTCTTTTTGACATGTGCCAGTGCTGGAAACATTCAGGTGTCAGGAGAAACTACCAAACATCAGCATTGGTAGAGCAATGTTGGTTAACGCTTGGGCCACCCAGAATGTAGAGAGGTGGCCCAGAATTGGGAGTCCTCTCCTGGACTGAAAGACAGATGTGACAGACCTGAAAGCTTCTCTACTTCCAATCAGCTGCAGGAGCTCGCACACAGCCACGGCCAGAGCAAACACTGGGAAAGAGGACCGAATGGAAACGCCACAGCAACGATCCCAGCAGGATAGTTTCTACGGCTGCCCCTACGGACGAGCGATTTCCACTGACTACTGACAGCTTTAGACTGCATTATTCCTCAAAGTGAGTGAGATTTGGTATCCAGCAGGGAGAGATTTTTATTCAAAGCCTGAAAGCTATCACAGATTGCAATAAAATAGTTTGGATGGGACGTTGTGCAACGATTCTCTCCGGCTTTGTGACTTCGCCTTTGCTTCCTCGCACAGAGGAGGACGGAGGTTGCGAGGTGCCAAACGGAGGTCGGATGGAGCACATGTGCGAGTCTCAAGTCACTCCTTCCATTGACTGGAACCTCCTCAATCAAGACCTATTCAAAACTCACTCGGCAGACAGTCACAACTCTCCAGCGCTCGCTTACCAGAGCACAGACAGGCACAGATGGAGATAAAGAGAAATAGATTGAAAACAGACACACGTGCACGCAGACACACACACACCCTCACACACTGACACACTGCTGAGCATGCAGCTGTGGTGATGTAAGTGATTAGGTGGTTCAGTGATATCATCCCCACCAGACATTTTAAATCCCCACTGCTGTTGTCTCTGCTGAGGTCCAACTTGGCCTCCCAGTGTTTTGGAAAATGAAAAAGAGAGCACAGGAGCGCGTGCGTAAATCTGGGTCAGTCGCTGCAGACTCGTGTCAGTGTGGCAGATCTCAGTTTCTACACAAGGTGACACAGACAAATCATCTGAGAGCACAGGGACTCAAGTATGCACGCGTTCAATGTTGCCTAATCTTCTCCGCTGTGGCCACACGTGTTTAACAAAGGGGGGCACCTCTGTCGACTCTCGCCCAGTCAAGTCGGCCTAAACGCTTTTGTTTAGATTAGTGGCATTTTACAGCTGCAGCTCAGACTGTACTCCTGCAAATAAAGGGGGAGCATCTCCAGTGCAGCTTCTTCACCTCGGACCCTATCTGTGCAAAATGAAGAATTTAAAAAGGATAACTTCATAAAAACAGGTTCAGTTTTTAAAAAGAAAAATCTGATGTTTACCCCCCCCTTTGCTGTCTTACAATAATTCAGATTACAAATTTAATATTAACTGACATTTACTTCATTTGTGCATTTAAAAGAGTGTAAAGCTCAAAGGAAGTTGTCGGACTGCAGGACACCTCATCTTTATCCTACCCACGTTTACCTTCTTATCTGCCTCTTCTTTCACTTTCTCTCCTCCTGCACTCCTTCCCACTCCTCCTGCAGCACCTTTCCCACCCTCCCTTCTTTCCTCCACATCCTCTCCACCTCTAACCTTTGCCAGGAAAGCAAACCTGCTGCTCTCTCCTTGGGCAAGCTAATGACAGGCCTTAGCACACTGACCACAGTCATTATCAGTCTCAGCTTTAAACACAGGGCCTGACATTCCTCTGCACTGAGGTGTAAACATCTACCTCTGCAACTATCCTGTCCTCTAAACACACTTTCAAGTCTTGGCTTTCTAGTAGCAGCACTGCAGGGCATGGAGAGAGGCTTTGTTTCTCAAAGACACTCTTAACCATACAGTCCAAGACAGAATATACCTTATATGCTCTCAGTATGGGAACAGTCTCTAAAACGTCACAGAACATAGCTCAAGCTGATGGATGTACTATTATTATTTGTCCACGTGGACCTAAAAGACGAGGGGAAAAGAAAGAAAAAAAAAGGGGGAAATGATGCACGTTTCCTATTCTTGCTTAACATGCTGGCTTGGTGTTGCTTTAACGGTTTTAAGAGCTACGCCAAGGGCACACAGTGGTCAACGTTTTGCACGAATAAGGCCACAAGGAACAGGTGTGCGCACTGCAAAGCAGCAACCATAAACCGTCAGTCAGCAAAAAAAAAAAAAAAGTTCAGGCACACATCTCTCAAAATACACAGCAGCACCGGCGTCTTTTGTCTCCAACAGCCTCCAGAGAGCGGGTTTAACGTGTCCTTCTGCGCGTCCCGTTAAATTCAGCGAGTGACCGGACAGAATATGACAAGTCAAACACAAACCACTCTCTGTGATTTTCCTCCACAACAAACCCCTTGAGCGGCTTTACCTTGTGACTTTGTTGTGTTATCCCCCTCTGTGTCGGGTTTCTGCGCTCACGGGCACCTTCCCCGGTAAATCGCTGCAATTCGGCTCATAACTTCTCCTTCACGTTGTCATTCCGTCGCTCTTTTTACTCATTCATTTCTTATCAGTGCTTTCACGCGCTGCGCTGGTGAGTCCTGCTGCTGTCCGTCGCTTTCTTTGGAGCCTCCAGTGAAACTCACTCAAAGCTCCATTCAACAGACTCATCCCATTTCCCTTTAAAGGGTCGAATGCAGGATCAAATTTCTCTAAGAGTCAGGCCCCCTCGTGCGCAGGAGCTGCTCAGGATATTTCATTAAGGCAGCCCGGGTTTTCCCTTAAAGATCTAAGCACACACTGGTTAAACTGAAGGAGGAAAAAGTTGCTTTTATTAGGTGGCTTATTGGAGAGGTGATTAAATGGCCTTTTAATACATCAAGAGAGTCTGGGGACAAGCTCTATCATCTGAGAAAAGCGAATGTTTGTACAAAATGGCATGGCAATTAAGAGTGTTCCAGGTTTTCTGTCATTGTGTTGGA
Organism: Leuresthes tenuis; assembly: GCF_036924035.1. Taxonomy (NCBI): domain Eukaryota; kingdom Metazoa; phylum Chordata; class Actinopteri; order Atheriniformes; family Atherinopsidae; genus Leuresthes; species Leuresthes tenuis. The sequence continues at coordinate 16,210,265 of NW_027325369.1, forward strand.
CCCAGTGTCCCACAGATTAACATTCTCTTGCTTGGCTTTGAGAAGGGAGAAAAAAAGAAGAAAAGAAAGGAAGATGTAATCTATTACTTCTTCCTCACAAAGAAATAAGTAAACGCACATGAATGTGCTCAGTGCTGAGTCATAGAAAAGTTCACTAAAGTGTTTTCCTGCATATAACATATAGCTTTAGATCTATATATAGATTCACAAAGTCATCAGTGCATGTAACAGATTTAAGATGAACACAGAGAAACTTTCCATCTCCAGCAGATGAGAATGAAAACAGCCAACAGGCGTTGCACATAGATCATGCTGCACAGTAACATTCAAACATTTGAGTGAGCTAACAAATCAAGAAAGCATATTTTGTTTGATCAGACAGCAGCGTGAGCATTAACTCTGATTAAGAAATCAAGAATTTAAAGACCACCAAGTGTGAACGCTGTAAAGTCCAACTTTCAGGTTTTAAATAGCCTAATTACAGAATGTTTGTTTATTGGCAAGGCGTGCAGGCTGGGCTTTACAGGAATAATAAGTTGTTAAACCCCATGTGGAGCTTTGCAACTGTAATGAATCATTATCTGGGTGGTAAAAGAGTTGTGGGGGGATAATTTTGGAAGGTTTGAGACCACACCAACAAAATGCAGGCGTGTTCAGGTCTTCGTCATGAAACCTCACAAGTATTCCCTCAAATGTCAGAAGCAGTTTAGAGTTGAGCTGCTTTAATCAGCAGCATAGTTTGGAAACAAATGGGGCCTAATCAAAAAGAGTGGGGGCCCTGGTGAGAAGATCACTTTCCTCTCATTGACTTCATACACCTCCATCTGGAACATTTTGTAATGTTGAGCATTTTATCCTTGTATGATGCAATTGAATAAATCAGATTATCAAATTACGATGCATCCTGAAACAGAACCCTGGTCTGTGTTTTCAAGCCTGCTTGTTAATGTAGCAAGTATGCAGTGGTTTGACACGCCCTGCTGCGTCCTCTGACTGAAGAAGTACAATAACCACAAGACCTTCACAGCTGCTGGTCTGCGTATGAAGTGGACAGAGATGTGAGATGCTGCGTGGCAGGGAAATACGATCATCTGATGATTTATGGTGAAAGCATTTCACTAAGACACATACTCATGTTTTAATATTGACTAAAGTAACGCTGACATCCTGAGAGTCATGATGAAAAGCTTATGTTGATTCAAATTTATTCAAATATCGTTGCACTTGTTATAAGCTGTTCAGATAAACATGCACTGCTTTGCTTAAGCAAATGAAAGTAACCGTTTGGCATTATCCCACTGGTGATGATTCAGTTGTAACAATTAGAATTAGGGATTTGTTTGTCCTGTCAATACTGATATGGCTCTGAATGCCTCCTAAAAACCATGCACTGCATTGTGCAGTGATGAGAAATAAACTCCACTGCGTAAGAGCTGTGATTGGCTGAATCTGTCTCCAGGAGTGTGTGTGCATGTGCTTGTGTGTGTTCAACAGGTGCCAACCTGGATGGGTCAAATGTGGAGGAGTAATTTCATGTGACTACATGACAATAAAGTAATCTTAATCTTAAATCAACACTTTCTGATATGATTAACTGCACTTCTCTGGGAAATATTTTTCCATTCTTTAAGAGGGTGAGTATGCAGTTGGGATTCCAGCATTATAGCCGGCCAAGCTAAAGGCTCTGCCTTGTGTTGCACAATAAGTCAGTGCCTCAGTGCTCTCAGTCAAAACAACTGGTGTCAGGCCTAAATGGTTTACATGCCTGTTCTTCAGCATGGCTGCAAGTGCCACGAGGGGCAGGCAGGACAGTAGAGGGGGAGCTTAAGACCAGTTTCATCAAGTGTTCACAGATTAGTGTGTGTTCTTACAGCTATTCAACTTCCAGACCTATGTGATGACCCAGACAGTGACTGGGTCACTGAGCAGCGCTGGGAGATCCAAGTGACCCATTGTATACCAGTGTCAGAGCTCAGAGGAAATGCTCCAGGACAGTGAAACATGTTAGGCTGAGCATTTAAAAGGATAGAGAAGATGTTTGTTTGGTGGCTAAAACTGTTTTGTTTGTTTTCTATGAACAAAAACCTAAAATCAACACCAGTTTCTAGTAATATTTCTGTATGGTCAAAGACTGATACATCCCTAAAACTCTACATTACAGTAATTTTTGTTTATTTTGAGTCAATGTTAAAAACATGTTTAAATATACTATAACCAAGGAAGTCTGGTGCAGTAAAAGGGACAAAATTAATGAAGCCAGCTATGATCCGGTGAGTGTTAGCCCCGAAAAGTTGTTCATATTAAATGAAAGGCAGGCGGTCGGAAATGAGAAGGCGACAACTCGTGTGTCCAATCAAGAAGCCTTCTGCATTAGCTACCGCCTCGGCTCGTCAACAGCATGCCAGTTCGTCATTAGCATGGCATAGCCAGCCAGTACCACACCAAGGATGGCAACGAGCACATCGAAACCAAGACATCAGGGGAATGACTGCATCTGGTTCAGCTGCCAATCAGCATGAGTTGGATAATCACAAACAAGTCAACTGGCACGCTAAGCCTAGGAAACCTAGGGAATGGCTGCTGAATTGGCTAGTGATTAGCACCCTGAGGCTCACATCCCTTTGTATGGGACTGAAAAATCATCTTTGTATCTATTTGGTCACCCAACCACCTAGAAACATGGAGTGCATCCATATTCATACCTATTCATAAAAGCAATTAGGAATTCATTCTCCCAGTTACAGGGATTCACTCTCTCAGAAATGATGTAATAGCTTTTTGATATTCCACAACATGTGTTTTTTTTCTTATTCTTTGTTGCACATTGAAGTAGAAAAATATCTTCTGTGAATCTGCAAGTTGTTTTTTTTTTTTTTAATTGACAGATCTTATGCAAATCTAGAGGTTATCTATGTACAGATTTGTGATGGTTTAAATTTCATGGCTCCATAAATCATAATGAGGCAAAGAAAATCTTTTTTGTTTTGAATCCAATTCTCCATATCCCCATAAAGCACTCTACATGGTACTCAGTCATCCCACTCTTATATTTCAAAGCCCTAATTTGAGCAGACACAAGATGAAAGCTCTTGTTTTTATAACTTTATTTATCTTTTAAATACAGCCAAAGTTTCCTCAGTTTTAGTTCTGTTTTTTTTTTTTGTTATATGTGTACAGTAATGTGTTTATTTTCTTATAGTTTGCAGTGTGGCTGGGTTGTAATTGGCCTTGTGTATAAAAAGAACAACCTAAAATAAATCACTGAACTCGTGTTTGGCTGACTACTGACCAATCTTTTGCACAGACTCTGACTGGTGAGAAACTTCTGTTCAGCTGTTAAGCCACTTGTCTTGGCCTCTCCTACATCACTCAAACAGAGTGTTGCTCTCTTTCTGTAGCATGTTGATTGGCTTTTTAACCACTGGAGATTTTGTTGGGTTAACAAATAGGTCTCCTTTCCCTCTCTGATGTCCTTTGAGCATTTTATTGCCATTTGGCCAGTCGTGCTGGAACCACAGTGGGAGTGGAGCATGACGGAAACTCCATATAAAAAGAAAATAAACCAAACATACTTTAACAGCAACATTGTGAGAAATAAGACTGCCTTGTGGATGAGAGATGCAAAGGATAACACACTTGACACATGGGGGAGGTGGTGAACATACATTATGAGTTTTTATGGCGGAAAAAACTACTCACCATTTCATTTTTTCCCCCCTCTGTGATAACAACACCGTTAACTCCTCTCCCTTTTGCCTCTCTCGCCTGTTTCTTTTTGCTTCCTATTTGGGCTTGTTGTACTTCCTCTAACTTCGTGTGTGGTCCACTTGATGAGCGGTAGTGTGGCTTCAAGTTGACAAAGGCCAGTGTTGGAGGTTGTGGGGGGTCATCTTTCTTTGGTCACTACTCCAAATGGAGAAAGCTGGAACACCACCGAGTTTTGAGGATATTACTTTCTGAAAGTCACTGTCAGGATTTTTCCAGATAAGATACATGTTTACAGTTACTGAAACAATTTAGAATTAACTTCACCCATGGGTAGAAGACCATCCAAGATAAAAGGCAGATTTGACCCAATAGGGTAATCAAAATCCCACTTATATTGAATGACCGCACTGAAGGGCAGAGTAAAAAACAGTTTCAGAGGAAGGGAAAACACAGTACCAAAACTAGCATTCACATACTCTTTTGCCACATCTTTTATGTAAGTGGACTCAATTTGTAACAAGACAAAGGTAAAGGGAAACAAAATAAAAACATGGTTCAAGCCCCTGGCTCCTTTCATGCCTCCTGTAAATTGATCAGAAATGGATTGACATGGATGTGAACATCAGACTGTCTTTTTCAGACAATCATAGATATAATATTTATTTTAGAAGATATATAAGTAATAAAAATTACAGTCATTAATGGAGGGAAATGGTCCAAACTTAGGGAGAAACACATTAAGTTTTCTTTTAGACTCCAATGTACTGCGCATGCATGGAAAATGTGTCCAAAGCAGTCTCCAGGCCGATAAACTAGTAATACAACAAGCTCTATGGTACCATGTTATGAAAAATATACCAACTGAGGCCAAAGTTAACGAGGAGGAAGCTGCAAAGTTTAACAAAAAAAAAAGATTGGCATGTCTGTCAATCATACACTCCACAAAGTTGAAATGCATGGAAGGGTGGTCAGAAAAAAGTAAGTACTTGAGAAAAAAAAAGGCATGTAAGAAAATATAGTCTGGACAGAAGAGACCAAAATTAAACGTTTTGGCCATGAAGTGAAGCATGAGCTGAAAAATCCAACGCCCCTGTGAGTCACCATCACCCTGTGAGTACCATCCCCAAAGTCAGTCCAGATACATGCTAAGTTAAGATAAGCTAAAGATAAAACTCAACCCTGTCATTTAAATGGACCACCATCCTTGTCTCAGTATACTTGCATGGCTTCAGAATCAACTTATCAGCCTGCATGCTGTGGACTGTATGAGAACATATTCAAAACAATCTGCCATGTCTAACATAAAAATTTCACATAATTTCCCTTTGGGATAAATGACGTATTTTTTCATTTAATCTAATTTCATGTCTAACTTTCTTTGAGGGAGATCATTGTACATAGTATAGCTGAATTCACCGCAGAGCCATTGTCTTTTTCATCAGATGATGCAGTCATAAAATCTGGATTTTATTAGAGTAGAGAAACAGTCTGGAAAATGCTTTAGGCACCCTCAAGTTGACATGTAGTCCTAATGGGCTGATTTTCAGTCACATTTTCTGACATGTTTAGCCATCTGACAAAAGTGTGTGGATCTGAGCAGCTTTTGGAGACATGTGGCTACATTAATATACTCTTACACTTTACTGGTTATACAAAAATATGAAGGAAAAAAAAGATGGACTGTTCTGCCCGTTTAAATCTGGTTGAGTTTATACATGAGATTGTGATTCAAAACCTCATTGTCTGGGTCTATTAGTGTGCTTTTGAGAAACTTCATTTCATACAATTTCCACCAAACTAACATGATTCCCTGAATTCTAAAAGTCTGATTTCAGTCACACACACACAGTAATAGTTCTTTCATCTTTCATAAGCACGGGTAAATGGTCAGAATTGAAGCAGTGATGAATGGTGCTAAAAACAGGCCCATTTTAACTTCCCTTTGGGGTAAACAAAAAAAAGATGATTAGATTCTGATTTAATTCAATTTCTTTTAATTTTTTTTATTTCTTTTAATCTTTTTCAGTCTTCCAGAGAGGTGAGACTGGGGCAAAGTTTCACCCTTCAGAATAACCTTGAACCTAAGCTAAAGCAGCACTTAAGTGGTTCAGTGGGATTGGATTTAGATATCTTGGTAAGACCTCATTAAAGCCCAAACTTCACACTGATTGAAATCTGTGTCATTGCTTAAAGACTGCTGTAAACCAACAGAAGCCAAGTTTTGTCTTGGGGACTGAGAAAAGAAATGACAGATAATCGATTGGCAAAACATCAAAGCATAATTTTGCATATAACTTCTATTAATGCAAAGCATTATTTCATATGAAAAATGGCTGTGGCCCTTCACATGCCATGCCATGCAATGGCATGCAAAAATAGAAAAGATGCATACTAATAACACGCAATCCAACAAGTCGTGCCAAGCAAGAGCTGATGAATATCCTGAATCATTTGATGTGAGACTGAATGCCAATTAAACATTTTCTCATTGCACTCAAAAGCCAGATGTAAGCAGGTGTTTGTAGGTTTTTTAACCAGTGTAAAAAGGGATCGAAAGAACATTTGTGTCTTCCAGATTAACAGGAAACTTAAGCATTTTCTGAGCATGTGCCATAAGCAAAGTATTTCACCTGACAGAGTAAGAACAGTTTCATAATTTGCCAAATTCGAGACATTTTAACACACTCTGGTTGCTTTTACTTTGGTTTTTGTGCACAAATTCAAATTGCCATAAAAAGTCATTTAAAATAATACTTGCTAATAGAAGCTATTTGCTGTGTTCTTATGGTTTTTAATGTGTTATCTTTTTTGCCACTTAGAGGAAGCAGAAACAAGTTGTGAACATGAAATTGGCATTTTCCCAAAGTTTACTTTGATAGGATAACTCCTTGATTTGGTTAGTATTAATTGATTATTTACTCATCCAACAGTTAAGGAGCAACAGTTGCAGCCTTCTTTTTGGCTTCCTTTCAACTGAAAGTCTAACTTTAAGGCTCACAGTGACATAATGCTGGGCACGTGTAATAGATATTTAAGCAGAGGTTTGGAATTGTGCATACTGTCAACATCGTCAGCACTTAGGGTCTGTTGGAAAATACGTCTGCTGAGTGAGATGTAGAGCAGCGTGTCTGGTGACAGTGGCTTTGGAGGCAGACAGAGTGAGTGTGGTCAGACAGTGATCCTTAAATCACAGGTCCAGGAAGTGATGACTGTTTAGGCAATTCACAATAACACTCATTTCATAAAGCTGCACGTGGAACTGCATGCATGATTGTGTGTGACTAAAGGGCACAAGTATGAATTCTATGTGTGTTTGCAGGAGTTAGTGTTTGTCTGTAGGCAGGATGAAGCCCTGTAAAGATTAAAATTACAACACAGAATCTTGTGGTCATGCTTTACAGCGATTTAGCATAGGGGATCCAGCCAGTGTTTACAGTTGGTCAAATCAGAGCCAATCTCTAAACCACCAGACCACAATTGTTGAATATAGTTTTCCACTCTGACAAAAGCTGTGAAACTAGCCACGTTCACATCCTGCGGTCTCAGATTCGCAAAAAAGATTTCAAGCAAACAAGCTCATAGTCAGATCTGATATTGTTAGAACTCTATCCTCTTATTGGATTATGTAATTTATAATATAACTTCACTTTCTGAAGATGTACATGTGCACCAAAAAAAAAAAAGAAAAGTATTTTCTTTAAACCTAAGTGGCTAATGTGGTCTCATTTGCCATTGTGGTTATCCTGGAAAGACATTTGGGAGCTTTTACAGTGATTTATTATGTGCTAGAAGTTCCATTCTTTGGTCAAAGCTATTCATTTTAATCTGGTTGAGAGTTAGATGAGAAATCAAAAACACTCTCATGCCACTATGTTATAACCAAGTCACCAGTTAGCACAGCAACAAACCTGGTTCTGTCAACCAGTAACTAAATCTACCAACCACCAAATGCTCACTTATTCAAACAGTTGTCTTTTCAGTTAGCTAAACTAAGATAAATAGAAATCAGGCAGTGTTATTATCTTCTAAAATGGTTCTCAGCAACGAAACAAATGAAGGTATTTTATTCCACTAAACCAAATTAGGCAACGATTATTATTGTTAGTCTAGATAAAAATCCATCACAGGTTTTCAAATCCCTTATTTCCTTGCCCTATAAGACACCGCAAACTAAGCCCCTTTGTTTTTTTGCAGTGTCAACACAGGGCAAGGGGGAGTGAGCACAAACACCGGTTTGCACACGGGCATCAAAGGGATCTCAATCTACAGTGCCATGGTGATTCCTACAGACAAAACAGTCAACAAGAGTGATGACAAGATCTGCCCAGGCACAATACAATCTCTGTTTACACTGGGAAAGAAGAATCAAGTGAGGACGAACCCAAAGAGACAAAGACTGATGGAGTAAAAGATAGAATTATAGCGTACTGCAAGATAGAGTGCGTGTGTTTCGGGAAAAAAATCCCTTAAATAGGGTGGAGGCAGAGAAAGAAGGGCGTTTTGCAAATACAGGATGAGGCAATGTCACATAATCTTTTGAAACCCCACGGATGGGGAGCTGTGAAAGCTTGAGGACAATGGAGAGTGTGAGAGCATAAAATTGAGAAAACCCAGCATTGTGAATCGTGACTCTCCAGCGTGAAGGCTTCACTCCTCTGAGGAGGTTTTGGCTGCAGTCCTGTCCTGTGTCAGTAGCAGCAGAGTGAGTTTTTTTAATGTTTTGTTATCATGCAGCGGCGATAAGATCCAGTTTTGATACGCATTTTGTTTGATATGAGGTTTGGGTGCCATGGCTGAGATTAGAATTTGAAAAATCCATACTCACTTACGCATCTTCATCTCTACTGGATTGTATCTAAAAAGTTCCGCTGATATATTGTTGATAATGATGTTATATCATTACAATCAATGATATATCAACATGAAGCTCATGGGAAAAAAACAATGCTGATGGTAGCATATCAAAGTCTCCCATGCAATGGGAACTGATGCTCCGCTGTATAATCACAAATGCTGGCTTTTGCATGTTTCAAAAGAGGCCAATTTGTTTTTCTTCCCTGTGTTACATAAGTCTTTTCCCCTAAAGAAGCTAAAACATGGACTCATCTTACCACAGAACGTGTGTCCCCTGTTCTTCTGTCCATCTGAGATCAGCATGTCCCCAAAGAACTCAACGGAAATCTTTGCACAGGGTTGATATATGGCTTCCTCATTGTGTGTTACAGTTTCAAGTTGCAGCTCTGGATGAAATGGTGGGCTGTGCTCAACGAAAATGGTTTTCCAAGGTCATAAGCTCAAGTGGATTCATTTGATCACACTGATATGAGGGTTTCTCATGCACTGCTGCCTAAAGGCTTGAATATCACACACATCAAACAGCAATTTCTGCCATATTTTGGAAACTGAGACTTCCCTGGATTCCATCCATCATTTACTTATATTATGCACAGTAGATTTTGAATCATCAGACCTATGTTCCTTGCAGTCCAGCACTGACAAGTATTTTTTGGAACTTACTGATGATTTCCTGATAGAGTTTGACGGAAATTGGTGACTTTCCAAGCAAGAACAAGCCAACACCCATCCTTGCTTGGAAAATCGAATCCTTTGGCTGCTCCTTTTATATCAAATCCTTTTTATTGTTAAATAATGGTTCGAAACAATTATGAAAAAAGATCACAGATTTAAATCCTATTGCATTATACAACATTTCACAAGTTTTCTGGAAATCATGTTGGTAAATCTGAGAGATTTTAAGATGGTTAATGGTAGTAAGGGTCAACCATTTTGGACAATAAACACATTTTCTTTCTGATTGGATAAGACTCTTGAAACCACACTCATATCTGTGTAATAACTTGGTTTGTTTTCTTTTCTGTAGGAGATATTGTCTGTACGTCTGCCAAAAAAAACAAAAAGTGTCAGTTTTAATGCGAGTCTGGTTTTGGAATTGGGTTTGTAAATGCCTCATCATTTTTGACAAGCAAATTAGACTTTTTGGTTTTGTCGGCTCCCACCTCTGCTTCCCGGTCCTGCAGGGAGGCCTGTGTCAATGTGTTAATGCATTTGTCGGTGGTTTTGTGGATGGGAAGCACAGCGTGAGGAAGAACCTCAAGGTGTCAGGCCCACACAGATCTTCATACAGCCTGACCACTTTACAATGCACCTGTAGAAAATGGGACGTCTACCCGCTCGCAGAGGAATGGGACAAAGGACTATTCTTACTCCACAAAGACACACTTTGACAACATAATAGACAGTTTAGCTTGCTAAGAAAATATATATACACATTTGCCCTCATAACAGAAATGGCACATTTTTAGAGACTATAATTGCTGCCACACACAGATTTCAAGACTGTAGCTTTAACTCGCTGTTTCACATGTTGACAGAGCAGACACCAACACGAAGTGGCCTCCTGAACAGTAACCGTCGACTATATCTCCAAACCAGACGTTTATGAAGCCATAAATCCCCTGTTCAGTCAGTGCTGAGAGGTGTTTGTTGTCTGTACATCAGACTCTGCAGAGAAGGAGAGAAGCCACTGAGGGCAGCTTTATGTAAACACATACCAACTGGCTTTGTTGTTAAAGGGGTTTGTGAGATACTTGAGTGGACGAAGAGCCAGACAGAGAGAGTTGTGACGGGCTCGTAAACCTATGCCCATTACACATGTGCACAGACAAACACAATCAGAGCGTAAATGGTGTTAAATCTAACAACGCACCTGAGATTTTATTGAATTCCTAAAAACACATATTTAGCTGTGTAATATAACTGGCAAATAACTGGCAGCCAAGCTGTTGGTGGTCATTAGTAGTTATCTAATTATTTATAGGCAATTTTAGAATGTTCTTAACGGGAAAAAGTAGCTATTTCAAATTAGGACAAATCAAATTATAGTGCATGCTGATGTAGTGAAATGGTGGAATCTGAAAAGATGCTGGAGGTCTTCACCCATGTCAGGACGTCAGTAGCTCAGTAGTGTTTCAAGTTAATGGCATTGCTAACGAGCTGATGCAGATATGATGTTTTAGTTTATGTGTTTGAGTAGCACGCTAAGATCTGCACAAAGTAGGCCACCAATGACATTTGACAGTTGTTATTTCAGTTTGTATCATCAACTTTCAAATTACAGACATTTTTAACTCTTTAGCTAAAGTGGTAGTGATGCTACGGCTACGCTTCCAATAAAGATCACTTAAAAAGATCCAGATGCCTTCCAAATAGGTTCAAAATTCAGGGCTTCCCTGGAATTTCTGTGAGCGTGCCTGTCACAGAAACAAGTTTTGACATTCATTTTGGCTATGCTCAATTTGTGTGCAGTGTAAGTCCAAAACATATGGTAGATCTCGACGAGTTAAAAAAAAAGAAGAAGAAAAACGTTGTCCGCATGCAGTGGAAATAATAGCTAACATTGTGTAAGAATAGCTGATGCAAAAACATTCTGACAGTTTTGCATGTTCCTCTACAAGGAAAATTGTCATACAATATAAATTTGCCTTGGTGAAAAAAGCCAAAAACACAAATGAACATCATTTCCTTTCCCCTCAAGCTATTTTTTTCTCCAACAGATCAGATGTCAGCCTCTTTCACCTCAGTGAGTAACGGAACTGGTGTCATTCCCAATGACTCTGACACACTTGCTTGCCTAAGGGAAGAAAACTACAGATTTCTTGGCAAGTTTGAGATGGACAGAGAAGGAGAGGAAGACAGTTAAGGAAGGAAAATGAGTGAGGTGAAAGAACTGAGTGAAAAACATGACAAAGGGATTGACAAGAAAGGGTAAGGGTGAGGAGACAAGAAGAGAGGGGAAAAGGGAAGAATAAAGAGTGGGAGAGAGCAAAAACAGAGGGTGTAGGTTAGACAGGAGCAGAGTGATGGTTTTAGCAGACTCAGACGGAGGAGACGGCAGGGTAAAGCAGAGACAAAAAAAGGATTTCTGCTAAACAGCTTAAGTAAACGGCCATTGTATGGTTTGCCTGCTTGTGTGGTATCGTATGTGTGTGTGCAGCTTTACTTAAGTTGACTGTGAAAGAGCTACAGTATGGAGGGAAAGAGAGAGGAGGGAAGAAGGTGGACAGCTCAACTCACAGAATAAGTGACGACTTCAAAAAGAAATAAAAGAAGGATATAAGTTGAAAAAATAAAAAAATAGACGAACAGAGGAGGGAGAGTGAAATTAGAATAAGAGGTGCACTTTGGGCTCCAGAATTTCGAGGCATCCTCCAATTTTAGTAACATGCTCTCCTCTGCTGGACAGTAAGATTAATGCACCTTTACGCACTTATTCATTTGTACCACAAGAGGCCACCATAGCTGCAGACACATGTTAAGATGTGAAAAAGTTTTTAAAACTGTTGTTTTTAAAAGTTGATTTTGATATGAGAAACAATAAAAGTTGTCAGTGTTTTTCTAATTCTAGTCTTTTTCAAAGTCCAAATATTCTTATGGGATGGATGAGGATGTGAAAGTTGACAGCCTCGTTTGACCATGGTGCTTGAAAGTATCTGAACTCTGTATATTTTTCTACATTTCTGCATACATATGATCTAAAACATCAACATATTGTTGTTAATTTATTTACTGAATAGTGTTAAATTCTATGTAATGTTATATACACAAGCATGGCAAAACTTTGTGAACTTCTATGGTTAGCATGAAATAGCAGGTGTAAGACAGGCCCCCACATGTCTCTACTGTCTGAACTTTACAACTTAAGTTGGTGAAAGACACTTTTTGCGGACCTCAGAAAAAAAAACTTGAATCACAAAAGGCTGGTAAAGGTTACACAGGTTGAAAAAACCCCTTCTTAAAAATGTGGACCAATCCACAGGCTGGACAGACAAAAGGAGGAAATATGAAACTATTGGTTTAAGTGAGAAGCATTGTTGTTGGAGAAACAAAAACACTGCGTTTCGGCTTAAGAACCTGATCCCATCTCTTACACATGGTGGCAGTGGGGTCGTGGTTTGAGTCATTTTGCCAACTTGATATGCTGTCACGTTTGATCTGGTATATATCGCAATACCATGACTCATCAGCTGTTTCCTGTCTGTGCCAGCACTAAACTAACCTATGTGACTGACTTTAGACTCTGCAGATATGGTATAATATGATATGATTTTTTTCTTTTTAATTTCCTTTTTCCTCTTGTGGATGTTCACTACAGTATTTGCCTATCAAACATAAAGAATAAAGCTATTGCTTTTGAAAAGCTGTATCAAATTTCTGACCTCAATCCAGTACAATATTGTAGAAAGAACTAAAGAAAGCAATAGGTAATATGGTAATATAAGTCACATTGATCACCTTTCTTGAATACACGTTCAGTTCAAATTGAGTCAAGATGGTGATATTTGAAAAAAGAAAACAGGTCTCCTGTGTATGTGTCAACAGTCAGTCCTCTGACATTTTCCCTCCATGACTTTATAGTTGTGTAACAACATAATCTGGTGTCATCCTTTTCAACTTAGTATCATTTTTGTAATATCAAATGTATGAAATTTTTTACCAGTTGAGAAGGTTTCACATGTATTGGATTATCATGTTCCCAGGGCTGTTTGTCATCTTCCTGATCTGATGGGACTGAAGCTACACTTAACTGCACTCCCTGAAACCTATGAAGTCTATGATGTTACAGTTTGACTTATTTGAGTTTCTTATTCCCAGAAGAACTCTGACAGCTTTAATCCGCCTGACTAATCAGAGTCATTACTGGCAGTTTGAAAAACTGCCACAATTGGCAATATTAATTATCAAGCTTTTACCATGGATATTTGCTGTTAAGTTTCTTATTCTGGACATCTTACACCATCTTCTACAAACAGCAGATGCTCTCTGTTGCAGACTCAATGCTTCCCAGAGAAATATGTTTTACAGCTGTCCAACACACAAGTGCTGTTGATGACCAAATATTCCGCTAAAGACTCTTTTGATGGTTTGGCTGAACACAGAGATAAAACAAAAGCATAAATAATACCAGACTCAACAAACAGCTCCCCTTCTGGCGCACCCCTCCTGCAGTTCTCAGAAAACGTTTTGTGGTTGTTTTTTACTAAACTACCACCACACTCACAGCAACAGCTGCTGCCACCACTAAAACACACAAACAATGACGCAGTCAATTTGTCTTTTGTCCACCTCTTGTCAGTTTTTTGTCTTTAATCTACTCATCTGACCGAAAGCTCAGAAACCCCCCAGCAAACGCTTCATTTGCCACATCCTAAACGAAGTAGGGTGGCAAGAAAGACGTAGCTGTGTGAGACAATTAGAATGGATACAATTCTGAAAAGACGTTGTTCAATAGTCACGTGTGACAAAAAGCGTCCTTCTATGAGCCTTCTAAGAACAGGAGCGAGGGGCAACAGGTCACGACCTCAATATCGGCTTCTTGGTGGGGGTGAATAAAGAAAGGGACAAGACAATTGAGCACTCTCTCCCTGCGCTTAGCCCCAGCAGCCTCCTCCCACTCCTTACCCCCAGCAACATCACAACCCATTAAATAACGGACACTTTGATCAAAGAGGAATTCCAGCTTTCGGTCTCTTGCTGTCCCTATCTCGCAGTACTCAGTCAATTGGAGTGAAGGATGGAGGACATACTGGTTATTCAGTCTCTGGTATACCGATTGTGACACAATAAAGCCTCATGCTGTGTCAGTTCTGTGTGTGCATGTGTTAGAACATCTTCCACTGTTCTATACACAGACATGCACTCACGTGCAGCAGCACACACACTGTACTCATCTTAAACCATCTCCCTCTGACATCATGACCCTATAGCAGGTGGTGTGAGATTAACAATAGCTTGAGTGTGGCTTGAATCTGTTCTTTGCCAGCTGTGGAGACTCCTGCCAACGGAAAGGTTCGCAAAGAAACTGAAGGAAACTATGAGAGGGACTCCTGAATTTGGGTGCATAATCATGGGCCACAGTAAGAGATAGAGGCAGTGAGTCAGGAAAAAGAGCATTTCAAGGAGTCAGAACTTGATTATAGAGGCTCAAACACATGGACACAGGAAGTGTACTAATTTATCCACAGAGACCTAAAAAAATAGAGTCTGGATCATCTTAAAATGTTACAGTAGAATTCTTTAAACTGTGCATATATACAGCACCAAGGTTGCGGCTTTGAATAGCGGCTCAAGAGTTGGACTTGCTCTTAAATAGTCCAGAAACATGCATACTAGGTTAACTGGTGTGTCGAGGTTGACCACAGGAGTGAATGTGAGAAGGTAGTGTGAGTAGGTATGTTTTTTTTGTCTCTGTTTGTGATAAACTAGCAACCTGTCGAGGATGAACCCTGCTTCTCGTCCCGTGGTAATTGAGATTAAATAAATGCTGCAGGAAAGATGAGGTATCTTGACTTTTTGTCCTGTAGCATAAGTCAAACCCTTAAAAATGCATGAATCTGCTGTGCAGTTTTTTATTCAGTTTCTTCTCCTTACCTGGTCTTCTTGTCTCTCAGGGTCCACAGATCCACACTGCACGTTTTTCCTTTACGTTCTTTGGGAGAATTTGTCTGCAATGGCAATATTAACGAGCAACAGAAAATGCTATGCAACCACTTTTCCAGCCAGAGAAGTCTGCCTCATGACTAGAAAACTGATTTTGATCTATAAAATAGAGTTCCACAAAAACCATGTTGATGGGCTTGGAGCGAGGAAAAATCAGTCAGCACAACAACACCATGAACTCCCCTGCCTGACACATGCCTCTTAAACCATACCAGCTGTGGTGTTTCACAATGAAAGTGAAATACACAAAGTCACATACAGTATTTGCCACTTTTTCACTGTAACTCACTGTAGTCTCTGCCACAATAACACACAATACATTCCTTTCATTGTTCGTCTGGCTTCTTCCCTGGGATTTGTGTGTGTGTTTGCTGTTTTTGTGAAGCATTAAACTGCACATTTTCCACACCAGCCAAGAACAATGCAAAGAACAGAGCAGGAAAGGTTGTCAGCGTTCACAGGGATGTAATGGTGCAATGTTGTAGTTACTCATCACAAATGTGCTGATGAACTATTCACTTGTACGGGAAACTATATATATTTTTTCCCCCCAAGCTAATTATTATCATAAACATTATAGTTTGGTTGGCTGTAAAAACAGTTGCTTTGTTTCCCTGGTTCTTCAGCTGTACAATTAAACATTTATCTTTCTAACTTATAAAAACTAGATGACAGAGAGAGAGAGAGAGCATTGTGTACTTGCCTAAAAATATGTATTCTCAGTAAATTCAGCCTACATCAAAATAATTTTTAAAACAAGTGTAATGATATTAAACTGTAGATAGGCAACTGTAGGCCAAATGACACAAAAAAACATTTGACAATGTAAGGCCAATCCTCATCTCATTCCTATTCAAGATCTATAGCATACTTAAATGCCATTATCTGCACCGGAGGGCCTTAAGCTGGGAAGATTTTGTTATGTATGAGGCAAGGCCATCACACAGGGCAGCCAGTGTCTCCCTCCTGCTTGGGCCGGAGTTTCCTCTCACCACCTGATTAAGCATCCCACATCTGCCCTGAATTAGCATGCTAACGGACGTGCCCAAACCCCTGGAGCCAGCCAACAAAGGGGCCGAGGCAAACAGATCCCCATGACACACAGACTAATGCAGCCAGACGAACAGCCCACAGGAACGCCTCCGTTGTTCCACAGAGGGAATGCAAAACATCCTGCGTTCAGCAGCACCTCAGTACAGTGCACATCTGGGCTGCAGATGTACCATCAGCAGAAAGGAGGCTGCTGTACTGTTCTGCATGCGTGCTTGGATGCTTGTGTGTATTGAGTGACTGTGAGTATTCATATTTACACAGAGCACATATCACACATTTGTTTTTTATATTGTGGCTGTGCACATGTGTGTCTATGTATATAACCAAATGGGCCGCAGCAGAGGCAGCAGTTTTGTGGGTGGAAAGAGAGAAGATCAGAGGTGTAACTTTGCAGGGGTAAATACATTCTGCCATTGAGAGCTGGTTTCTATTTAAAAGTATGTGGAGGGTCGACATCTATGAAGGTAGAGGAGCTTCAGGTCAGTGGGAGGCAAACCCACAGATGGACAGAAATGGTGTGACCACGATGTAAACTCTTTCTAAAACAAAAAAGGGAAACAAAAGGGCAGGATAAATCAAGAGTAACACCTATGAATAAACTAGGTGGAAAAGAGAAAAAAGTTCAGCACTGTGTCTTCACGTGAGGCTCATGACAAGGTCAAAAGGGACATCTTACTTCACTCTGGAGTTCACAAAAAGTGTTTGCTTTTAAACCTCATGAGAGCAGATCAGCATTTACAGCATAGGGTTGTATGACTGTGGAAAAAACAACAGGATCTGATAACTCATGACTTATCTCATGACCAAAGATGGTTGTCAGTGGCATCATCATTGATATGAGTTGTTGGTGGCTGAAGGGCCGGCCCATTACTCAAATGTACACGCATCATTATGTGATGTGGGGCGTCATTGAGGGGGAATTAGACCACATCAGGTCATGCATTTTAATGTGTAAATGTTTTCAAGCCACAAGGTATCACAATGTTCATGGAAATATTTTAAGCTGTTACTATTTCGGTCAGTATTAGTTTGGTGCAGTCAGTGTGCTAAGTGTATGTCGCATACATGAGCAGTATGAATATGAAAAACAAGAAATTCTGGGTATTTGCAGGTCTTAAAAAGGCTCAAAGGATTGACCTGAACTGAATACAGGTTAACTTAGAGGGCCTCAGAGTGCATTAAAACGTGTTCAATCTAATTTACAAGCCTCTCCAGTATTTTTCTCTAGCTTGAGGACAACAATGTTTGTTATAAATGTTTTTTCCAATCAGATTGAGGGCTGTTTGGAGATGTTAAAGGCCAATAAACTAAAGTAGCAAAGTGCTATGACAGTGGATTATGTTGTATAGGGTTGTTTGGGCTCCCATTTATGATCCCATTTTATTCTAAAATTGATAAATGGGTTTATCTCTTTCATAAGTCAATCCATTTTCTCAAGCATTGTCAGTTCCATATTGCGTTCATTTGATTAATTAGATAATTTTCTTCAGAAATATTGATTAAAAGAAGAAAAGCAAACTATTAAACTGGCATCAGATTGAGCACACAGAATCTTAATTTGAACAAGAATAAAGGTAGACTAAGACATATTGTGTAATGCAACAATCATGCAAAGAGACGATGCTTTAAATGGTGAGAATTATTGATCAGGTTCTATGTTTCCAGTAACTGAGGGAAGTTACAGCCTAACTGCTGTGCTCTGTAGGCCTCAGCCAGGACGCAGTCCCATTCTTGACCACTAGGTGACACTTGTGCTCTGCATCTGCACAGATTCACTCAGTCACTTTGCAGAGGAGCTTCTGAACGTCCTGAACCGATTTCTGCTTGGGACTTCCACCTGTGACTTCACACATATAACAGACAGAACACAACACTGTGTACTTTTCCTCCATGATCGCAGAATATGCAGGCTGGAAAATGTTAGACTACATCTATGATGATATCTTCATTATACAGCATTTCTAGAAACTCTTATGAGAATCACATATAGCACAACAAAAAATACCTATTACACACACCTACATACACCCTTACAAGTATCTACACATGCTTTATATATCTTGTACAGATCAGGTGCCATATGCCTCGTGCATTTAGTATCACGTTTTTCACTGAACATTACAATACGCCTGAGGCTTATTTCCTCTGAATTTAACACCTGTAGGTCCTCTGAATGACTGGAAACAGCATAAGTTGAAACCACAGCAGAATGTGGCTCGTCGAGTAAAACCTTCCTGGCATTGTTGTTGTCAGATCTCACTGGGCTACTGTTTCCCTTCCTCTCTGCTGAAGGTTTCTTTCCCAAGAGGGAAACTCAGGGCAGTGTTTAAGAAGTCCTGTGGGACACAGAGATGAGAGCAAGATAAACACATTGACGGGAGACTGTAAAAAGACAAGAGACTGGATGCTATCATGAGGTGATTCAGCTTATTCCAGTCTACAAGTCCACAAACAGAAGGGGATTTTAATAATTTAGCGATCATCATCAGATACAAACATGAAAAGACATGAAATTAACATGAACATGAAACACGAAATCTCTTCTGGGATTTTGAGAAAGTAAACTGGCCTAGACCGGACCTTACTGACAACCGTCAGTTCATCTACTGTCTGGAGTAAGTTGTTTTTAGTTCTGAAATCTTTAAGACCTCCCTCCCTCCAGGCTTTGCTGACAACTTCATCAGAGCGCAAAATCTTTCAAAGCAACATGATGTCTCATCCTAAATCGAAACTATTGTCTTAAAATCATCACAGTGTTTTCAAGCTTAAATCTGATCTCACAGCAACAAAGATTACAGCTGGACATGACCGTTTGGTAAATACTACGATCGTTACCCACTTACTGTGTGACATTCACCCTTCTGATTTACAAAGACTGTAAAGACAAGATAGATGAGGCCATTGAGACACCACCCCTGGGTTTGTGGAAAACTGTTATGAAGGATCAGCTTTTAAATTTGGTCACTGCCAAGTTTGGGCTCTTGGAGCCAGAACTGTGTGGTCATCAGCTAATGATAGCATTGGCTTGATTGACAGAGAGTATCCATATTTCACAGTGACTTAGATGATCATTAATGCTGTCTCCCCTTTTGTCAAAACATACCAAGGTCTTAAACTAATTGTATAGATTTGACTATACCAAATATGAAAAATTTCTTTTGAAAAAAATCCTTTACATTCCATAAATGACACACATTGAGTTGGGTTGATTTTGGCTTCTGATCAGCAGTTTAGATGAGGCTGACAGATAGCGTTATTAGATAAATAAATAACAGTGCTGTCCAGACTTTCCTCCTCCATGGTTTTTTCACTGAGCCAAAAGAATGACAGAAAACTGTGTTTAAGAGTGTTAGAGCTGCAGATGAAGCTTTTGCTGTCTGACTATGGAGCAATATTCAAAACTCCTCCCATCCACCGCCAACTTGTTTGACACAATGCTGCATTTTTGTTAGTTTGATATGATTTGCTATGGCAGAACATTTTGTTATGAGAAAACTATGACTCCAAAAGGACCTACAGACTTTTGTGAGGTCATTTGGCTTCTCACCCCACAAAAAGCAGTGATGGTGAAGATGGTGTCCTCAAGTTAGGTCAAGGATCCTTAAATGGTAGACTGATCAATGAGTGAGATGGATGTCACATTGTCGTCACTGTCGATCTGAGATAGAGCCGATAAATACCAATGAGTCACCTGACACAAGATTGACTGCAGACCATTTCCACTTAGAACAAGGCCAGATGTTAGTGTGTGTTAATGGGCTTTTGTCCAGTGGGAAATTTGCTTATATTAGCCAGCCACTCACTCAGTACTCCTGTCTGCCCTGTGGTGCTGCTGAACAGTGTAATAATACTGAAGATGAATCTAAATAGTGAAGTTGTTGACTTGCAATCAAAACAAATAACTGAAAGTTGCTCAAATGTTTGGCAGAGCAATCCTTTTCACATTATCCAAAGTCATTTGAAAGTGCACTGATCTCATGGAACTTTCCACATCAATGCAAATAAGCTTAAAGCAGTCATACAAGCTGTGCAGATTCAAAATTGAGGACAACATCAACAAAGTAAGAAATGTTTATCCGTTGGACAAAGGCTATTTTGCCTTGAGGGTGTACATTGAGTACAGGGAGGCTGAGAGGGACAGCATGACTCAAAGTAAGGAGGGCAAATAAATGCTACGATGGAGATGTTTCACTTTGTCTTTCATTTCCTGTTTACAGCATCACCCTAACTTATTAAGACCTGTCAGGCCCTGTGTTGTATGCACAGTTCTCTCTCAATATGTGTCTGTCTGTGTGTGTGTGTGTTAAGAGTCCTTGTCATCTGAGGAGAGAAACACAAGAATTTCCAAGCGTGTGGTTAACACCTCTATGGGATGGTTTAATCTCTCCTCTCACTCTTTTTCTCTGCTCTTCTTGCTGAATGAAAGAGTAAGTGGACTCAGGTTGTAATTACACTGATGAATGATTATGCACTACTTTTCCGCCTATGTAACATGTTGTTTTGATCCCCCGCCCCTTACCTGAATCCCCCCCCTCCCCCGTTCCGCTGGATCTGAGCTGGCTGCTGCAGGTCTCCTTGTTTTTGGTAAGGAGATCCCCTGTTTATGTGGAGGTGGGTGTCCCTGGGTGTTCTTTTTTAACCACATTTTCTTTGATCTGCCCCTCCCTCTTTACCCTTGAGTGCGTTGGAGTGTGTGTATGTAGTTATGGTTAGAGTATAAACCTAAAATAAGCATGTGATTTTTGTGACAGTGTGCTTATGTTTGTTTCTTGAAGCATAATTGTACTGGGTATGCTGTTTAGGTGGCTTAAGAGTCTGACGTAGTGCAGCTATGGGTTAATGGGCGACTCTGAATGTCACTTGAAAAACTAAAAGGGCACTCTGAGAGTACAGTCCAAACTCTTGGGTGTGTAATTGTAAATTGCAGTAAGTTCTTCTTTTGCCCACGCTCCACCTCACCACCACGTTTCACAAATTTTAGCTCACCAACAACTTTTTTTGTAATCTAGCTGACAGACAAAGAAACAGCACTGAACACAGACCTACTCCGAGGCTCTCTATCTCACAAAGAGATGAACCTTTCTCTGCCTCCCTCCTCCTTACACAAATCTTGCCTCTGAGTCTAGGGAATGGCCTCGTACTCTTACACATACAGAAAAAGATGTGTGCATTTGAAGCAAAATTCACAAACACTCAGCATCAAATTTCTTTTCTCTTTCCCCTTAGAGAACTTGAAGCTGTTTTAAAGGAATATTAACATCTTATCATATTAGTGTGTCTTTCCATTTACTTTCTTACTAAGTTGAAGTAAAATGAAAGTCATAGACTATATAAATAGATGGACACAGTCCTTCTACTCTGTGATGTGAAGTCAATAAGCAAATGCCTTACAGTGTAATAGCACTAGGTGTTGGGCTCCATTTGACTCTCTTTAAAAAAAAGCTTTTAACTCTCATGAAGTTACGACCAGACGCTTTCTTGCAGTTTGTTAGTGTGTCACCAGTTACTGTGTTCTGGTGGTCCTTCTGATAATAATTCCATATTCAAATAGATGGTAAAACTAAACATCTTTATGTATGATCAGCTTTTAAGGATCTTTCTCTAGCTATTTGTCAAATTATTTTTTGATTCTGGCTCCAAAAAAAGTAAGATGCTGCTGACCAGTTCTTAGACTCAAGGTTTCTAAGCGTGTTTCATAAGCCAATTACTGGTGTCACAATGCCACGGTTAATCCATCATTTATTCACAGTCTATGGTGAAAACCTGCAGAGTAACAAATGTGCCTCCCTCTTCTGGTTATTCAAGCGCTGACTGTTCATTCTCGTGGCATTTATTGCAATCGATGACTTTCATTTTTTGACTGTAATCAGTCTCTTCTACTCTGTTGCTTTGGTTTCTTCTTACTTCAGCTCTGGCACACCAGCCTTTGTGGCTGATGTAATTACTACATTTAGTTTATGTTACTGACACTGAAATGCTGCCTTACCAGCCAGATTCATGCTTCTGGTGCTGTGATAAACCGAAAAATACAATCGAATCAACCTGATCTTACAACAAAGCGCCATAGCTACATTGTCAGCATGTCCACATTCTAATCCATGGACTTGGATCCATGCAAGATCATGTAAAAAATTGCTAATTTGAGACCTCTATTGTGCAATCTTTTTTACATTAAAAGCTTTTGTTTTAAACCCAATGTTTCAACAAAATTTTGTTGAATGCAGTGGAAATGTATTTGAATTTAGAGGTTCTTGCTCTCTGGATTCCAAGAAGCACGACTCAATCGATTTGGGATATAGTAACTTCAAGTAAATTTTGCACATTATGCCTGCACATTCTGAGACTACGTGGTATGAAATGACACTAATCTTACTTCAAATCTTTATTTTAACCATGCTGCAAATGAAATGTGAAAGTTTCCAGGTCTCTCAACATTCATCAGAAAATGATCATCCAATGACCCCAAGTAAGTATGGATAGAAAAGTTTAATATCTTTGGAAACGTGCATATCTTCACAAGAACTTGAAATATCTTTTGGGGGGTTGAACAGCCATTTTCATTCTGCTGACAAACAGCAGAGTGATTTCTGCTGTAGGATAAAACAATTTCCTCCCTAACTTCCCTGTATTCACACCATGTACTGTACCATATTTCTTTAGTTAGCTGATCCAGCATACTAAAGCCTCGTTATTTGCACAGCACTTGAGTAATTTTTATTTGGAGAAGTAAAACTGTGTGATTAGCAAGTTTATAGCAAGGGTGCATTTAAACCTTCCTCCTAACAGTCAACTATTGCACATGTAGAAAAAAAATGAAGCTGAGTGCAAAGTATTTGTTTTGAGTTAAAAAAACAAAACAGATAATGTTAAGGATCCATTTTGCAAGTCCTCCTAAAGCCCCTTAACTTAATGCTGTCATCTACTGCTTTATACCAATCTTGTCTGGCCTTTCACCCTCACACCTCCTCATGCTCTCGGTCACAGCTGGACCGCTCCTACATGAGTGTGGAGTGTTACTTGTCAGACAGAGAGAGCTCTGGGATCAGGGGCCGAGAGCCTTCCAGCCTCTCCAAACCCTCCAAAACTCACCCCAGCACAAACAACAGTGTGGTGGGAGGGGAAAATGATACGAAGCCCAGAGTCGCTGACCCCTGGTTCCACAGGCAGTTCATAGAGAGTTGAGTGAGAGGTGCAGGACAACTACATAATTCCTCCTTCCCTCAGTGGGCTCCAGTGTGAGCTTGCATACGGTATTATCCTCTACAATTACAGCACATGAAGTACAGCTAGAGAAAGAACGGAAATCCTTTTTAAATTAGAGTGAAGTCAGCTTTTGGATGCATAATGGGCAGCTGTTCCAAAGCCTTCTAAGTTAACTCCTTTGTTAGCCCTGAAAGGAAAATCTGGCTGTATATGTTAGAATCTTTGATAATCTCTAATGTTACATTTAGTGGGTATTGTTTTAAAGAAAAGCATTTCTACTAGGTTTTTTGGTATAAAACCGTCTTAGATCATACATCTAGTACTGCTTGGTGTTTGTATAAAGGCGCACCCTATAAGATGTTGACTTCAATTAGTTTTAAAAAAGAATAACAAAGAATATTAAAATGCAGAAAGTGTGCTGTGCTGCAGATAGAGTCACAATGAAGTCCCAAAGAGCCTATTTTTCTTTCACTGGTATTATTGAACTTCTGTTCAATCATGTTAAAGGAAAAAAGCATTACTAAGTGACCATTACAGGGCAAGTTGCACAGCCATCTTGGATTTTACTCGAGTGCAGCACAAACTTCTGCTTGCTTGCCAAGCTTCCATTTTATACAGCCATTGGCATCAGACCACACTGGAGGCCTGGTTCCTGAGAACACGCAACTTCTTAAGTAGAACATCAGCCAGACATATTATTGTATAACTTCCATGTTAGAGATGTATGTGGCTAAGGCAGACATGATTACTCATCAGAACATGAGTCACAAATCTTAATAAAGCTGACTTTGAAACAAAAATACTATGGGAAGATCACAATTGTTCATTGTTTACAATTTGCACCAGTAAATATTGTTGCCAGTGTCAATATACATGTGATTGCTGTTCTTTTAATGACCCCTATAAGCTGACTCCTGGCTTGTTCCATCTGTTTTTTTGTATTCAAAGACAATGTGACAATGTGGCCTGCTGTCAGGCCTAAATTTCACTTCCTCTAAAATAGGTTTTCATGATAATTTTGTATTTAGTGGTTTTCTGACTTCACTGTCTGACATTTTGTGTCTCACACAAAAACAGCTATAAAAACCCATATTAGCCCGTTGAAAATGACTCTTACTTCCTTGGCTTTACCCAGAATCCATCCCATCAAACTTCAAAAGCCAGTTGGGAAACACAAAACTGGAACTGGGAACCGAATGTCAAGATGGGCTCAGTTCAAGAGAAATGCTTATCTAGTATAGATATAGAATGGAAATTTTTACTTCCACCCAATCAGAACTGTATATTAGAGAGTAAATCTAAGTCTCATATTATGAGGCTCATAACACTGAGTTGATGAAACTGATGTAATTGAATCTAATGGAAAAATTCACATGGTGATCAAGCAAATATGTAGCAACCAAAATTTAGCATTTAATGTAGCATTTGAAAATATGGTATGTTGTCACATCATCACTGCTAGGCATTTTTTTTAGGAAACAAGGAAAAATCATTTCAACACAAAAATTTGCAACGGACAGCATTGCTACTCTGAAGTTCCTTCATTTTTAATGCAAAACAATGCTGATACATCTGTATCTATCAACATGTCTGTTTGTGTCAATATGTGCATCACTGCACTGCACAGAGTGTATCACTGTTTGGATAAAGCAGATGGTGTTCAAATATTACATAATGTTTATGGTAAGAGAGCAAAAAAACACAAACATATGCCACTACAGAGGGTGGAGGGAGCGGGCTGAGAGAGCAGGGATCCATCGGCTCACACCAGACCTGTCAAAACGACTGACAGGGTTTTAAATGAAACACCCCAGTTAATGGCAGGACTGTTTCTAATTAGGACGGCAAGCTGGTAAGAAGGAATGCTCCACCCCGACACATGAAACTTTGGGGCAGATTGTTAAAACAGCAAATAATGAACCCACACCCACCCCAGTCACCTCCATAACCTGTGAAAAGTCTCTCTCCTGTCCCTTCAGCTCACTCATCCCATCCTCAGCTCCTCTAGCCGAGCTTCACAGCAGTCCAGGGAGAGGCATGCAAATCTGGCCCCCTTTGAGCAAGCAACAGGCTCCGAAGAAAATAAATCTGCCGAGGTTCACGGTGAGTTCAGCCAAGCCACTGCTCGAGGCTTTCTCTCTCCTCTCTCTGGAACCACTGCATCTCTGTCAGTGCATCTTTCTGTCTATCAACATCGTTTGCACTCTCTTTCAGTCTCATTCCTGACTCCACTGCCCCACTGCTCTCAGTGCCCGAACCTCAGCACAGATTTGCTAATGTCTCAGCAGTGATGTCACTGTTCTGGTCATGACCAGGGGAGGAAGAGGGACAGTTCCCTCACACTTGTTGTGTCTGCTCAGATTTGGCCACGAGTCTGATTTAATCTAGTTTAGTCTACTTCTCTTATTACATCTCTACAAGCTGGTTTCTTTGACACCAGATTAAAAACTTGCAGGTTTTCCATAGTGGGAACACATGACAAGAAAAATCCCATCTGACTGAATTACTGTGAAAGACTATACAATAAAGTTTGGGTTAAGTGGGTTTATAGGTCTGCTGTAATACTGTAGAAAATAGAATGTGTACATGGTCTTATTTTCAGTCATTGTTGGCTAGCCTTAGTAACAACTGAACAACTGATTAAAGGTCTTTGTAATAACTTTGAAATATCCAGCTTTGATGATAACTTTGATTAAGTATTAAGTAGGCTAACAAGTAGTAGCCTACTTGGTTAGGTTTAGGGAAATCAGGACAAAACCATGGTTACAATAATATACACAAGTTAACTGAATTTACAGCGTATAAAGAGGTTTTTTTAGCCTTGTTGGACGCTTAAAGCACTTTTCACTAGAGGTCACATTCATATTTGACACTTCTTACTTTTCTCTGACAAATGCACTCAGTATCTTGTCCAAATACACTTCAGCATGTGGGTTGGAGAAGTGTAAATCTTGTTTTAACTGGTGCACAAATGCTCTCACAAACAGAATAATGAAATTATTTCATATCACCTGTTAGTGTTCTCTCAGTTTGCTTGGGCTCACTTTGTGACTCATTATTCATCATATTGTGTTACATTCTTGGAATATTATTGCAACACATTTTATACACATACAATTATAACTTTTCATGCTTTGGGGCATATTTTCGTCCTAGCCTGTTGGTGATCAAATTGGGGCCCAAAGTGAACTTTTGTTTTGTTTGGGCCCTCTCCCCAGGTACGCACACACACCAACAACGTGACCATTCAGAAAAATCAGGGCCTGACAAAATGCCATTTAGCATTATGTTTTTACAGCTACAACGACAACAAACATTTAAGCTCAGTAGATTAATCTAGAAATTAATATGAGTCAGAAAAGGTTAGCGAGTAACATTATTTGATCAAAGATGTTTTCCTCACCTAAACTCATGGTTGATGATCCTGGTAATATGCAGGCCGCTCCCTCTCTGCCTCGTTTGGTGACAAATTTGGTGACAAATTGCTCTCGTTTATCGAGGAATTACATGGGAAACAAAAATCATTATCCAAATAGATTAAAGACAAGTTGCTGCCTTCATGGAACACATAAAAGAAAAAAACAGAAGGTGAAATGATATGTAGCTTTTAAAGGACCAACAACACCAACAGCTAGCACCTCTCAAAAGAAATTCAGAAATCAGACCGGCAGCTGTTTGACAAAAATCCTACTTCGTGATACTGCATGACACAGGTGACGATGGGATATATCCCTTCAGTACTATTCTCAGAGTTCTCCTGTCTGTGATGTATTGTTTTAACTTATTGCATTTAAACACATGAGTTGAAAAAGAACAATGCCTAAAAGAGGAATGAATAACCAATAGTATTTGGGCAAAAAACAGATGAGGGAAATGTATTTGAAACAAAATCTTTTGAGAATGGTGCAATTAATACAATTTACATTACACAGCTGTACGCTCACAGATGCAGAAAGCACAAATTGTATTTGATATAATGACTGAACTGGGAGCTGTTTTACTGTAAAGTTGTGTTTTTTTGACCAAAGCATGTCACTGAGATTTATAAAGAAATCTCAGAACATTCTGTCAACCTTTCAAAAGAAGTCATATCTCATTCAAAAAAGATGCATAATAAAAAAAAGTGAAACTATCTAATCCACAGTAGAGGTGTGGTTTTCTTCCTTCACTTTTTAATGGTGATGCTTTGTTTCCAAGAAACATGTAATGGCATGGCAGCTTGTTCCCTTCCACCTGTTTATACCATTTAAGCACAAATGAACTCACAAAATCAGCTCAACAGATGTGCGCTGTCTTCGGAGGCTTAGTGATTTTGCCTTAGGGCGTATTTCCGAACTGCTTTCACTATCTTGCATTAGTGCTGACTGATCTGTAGAAACATAAAATGCTAACCTTTCACCCTGGTAACTGGGTTGCTACAGTAGCACTGATGCTTTTTGGTGTTGTAACAAAGCAGCTGGAGCAGCTTCAGAAGGTGTATACCTTAGTGACTGACCCTCTCCATGTTTTCTGTTCAAATGAATGAGTCTGATAAGGAAAAAAACTTGACATTTTCCCCTTCAATAACTGATTCTTCCACTAGTACTAGTCGTCATAGTAGTACTACTACAACTACTACTACTAATGATTATAATAATAATAATAATGATAAATATAAGCTTAATTTGAATGGAACTTTTCAAGTTATTTTAATCATTATCAACTTATATGATCACCGGTGGGCTTTGTGTGCCGACTGTCTGCTGATGGACTGGATTTATAGTAGTGCTTAAAACCAGTTAAAGTATCATAAACTGTTATCCTCCAACTCCAATAAGCATATAAAACATTCTCTAATGTGCTCTAAGCCCCAAATCAGCAAACTGCGATTGAAAATCTGTTTGACTTATCTTGTGGATTCTTTTTGTCCCCACAAAGATAATATCGTAGAGAGTGGGTGTTGTTTACTGGAGAGAGCATCTCACTGGTGGATTGTGTCAGGCAGCTCTCTGTTGACACTGCTAAAACCTCTCTTCTGATGTATGTGTTTGTCAAAAACGGACAGATAGTTTGTAAAAGGAAGAGGAGGAGGTCTGGTCACTGAGTACTTCCAGACCTCAAATGAATGAAGATGGATATGAGGACACAGTGTTCGCCCTAACCCGGTGAACTTTGATCTGTAACAGAACATTGCAAGGGTCAGCATCTTGCTTAAAAAACAGAAAAACTCTGTCAAGACGAGATTCCTTCATTTGCACTGTTTAATTACATGACACACTTCTAACGTGTTTGCCAATTTTACTGAAACGTTTTCACACCATAAACCAGCTCAAATCGTGGAAAATATCAGCTTGCAGTAAACAAGCAAGAAAACAAAGGCCTCATTGTGACTTCTAAGCCCCTTCAGATCAGATATGTGCAGAGAGCCCCTAACTACGCATGTGCACAATGTCTCCACATTACACTGATACATAATACTGTTCATTATTTCAAATCACAGCTTCTCTGTTTAGGCTTCCACGACAAATTGCGTAAATGATTGAAGGTAACCCCTCTTTGTCTGTCATTACCTGGGCTGTCTCCTTATCTCCAGGTCTTAGGCAAACCTCCATCCTCTAATATTATTGATTTCTCCCTTGACAAGCGTTGAGGATGTCTCAAAGTAATGTGGACCTCATTCAGCAGGGCCTTGTCCTTAATCTCTGACCTAGAAGAGGGAGGACCCTCAGTTTATACAGGGAGTGGTGGGAGTATTAGATAACACTAGGACAATAATTATAAGGCCCCTTGGCTGATAAATACAGGGAAATGCTAACGCACGAGTGCATGAATGTGCATGCTCATACACACAAATGCATGCACTCAGACATGCATTCAGTGGTGTGAGATACAGATTTTTTACTGTGGTCAAGAGATATTTTGTTGAACAACCGCCATCTTTTGACATTCTGCAGCTCTGTCCCCTGCTGCACCACATTTTCAAACCTCTGATGTTTGGTACGGTTGAATGAGGCTCTGGTTTGCTTATCCCTTTCGTACAATTAATTTGTCACATATGGACAGGAATCATACTTGGATGTGGCTCAAAACAAGCACAGTGGGAGGAAGTGGTCTCAGCCTGGATAAAGACAAATTCTGAAGCTAGACTTTTGTGCCGGGAATGTGTCCTGTAATCACTTTGCATACTAACATGCAGATGAGTGAAATAAACAGTTGATCTGGACTTGAAAAGAAGTATATTGCTCTTTGTGATGTGGGCCGATCAAACCTTGGCCTGAAATATGCTGTTCCTACTTTACACCAGAGACCAACAAGAAGACTTATCATCCTAAAATGGCTTTTAATGACTGCTTGTATTGATGTTAGATCTATCAAATTAAGAAACTGTTCTAATTATTTCTATGTAGTTGTTATGTCTACAGCAGGGAAATTATCTACATATAAGAGTTAAAAGAAGCTTGCCAAAGCAAGAATGCTATGTGAAAATGATAAATATGATGTATTAGTGTAAATCAAAACGGAACGGACATGACAAACTCCATTGACAAAAACCATTTTCTTCAAACAACTACTGATTTGATGTTGCATATTTGAACGTGAATGCCCAACAGTGTTTGCTCTGTGTGCACTTTGACCCCTGCCTCTCATCCTTCTAACCCCCCCCCTGATCCTGCCATGCTCAGCCCTGCTTAGGCCAGCCCACTGAACAGGACAAACTGCAGGCCCCCTAATCAGCTCATTTAGAGCAGATCAATGGCACTGATGACAAGAGCCCAAACGGAGACTGTGGACCAAATGAGGGCAGAACAAAACAGCTTTCTTAAATGATGGCCTCGAAGCAAATAACCCTCCGGGTAAGGGGGTCAGGAGGTTGGTGACCTGAGTGGGGGCGGTGGTGGAGGTGTCTGACTGGACCTAGGCAGGGCAGGGTTTGAGTCCCGGGTGTCCCTGCTGGTGGGCCAGCTGAACAAACAGCTGGGAACAAGGCTGTCTTCAGTGTGTAGAGACACTGAGCTTCAGCAATGCAAGCCCCATTTCAGGCTAGACCAGGCAAGACTTTAGACCCACGGCAGCACCAGGACAGTGAGCTGCTTTCTTCTCTGGAGAAAAGGCCTTGTCTGATCAGTCCACACAGAAAAACGGACGCATACACACGCAAGTGAACCTTCGTGTGCACAGAAATGTCTACACACATTCTCATGCACACATGCAGTATTTGCACATAGACATATAGAAACCATCTCAGCACATGCACCATCAATTCACACAGGCTCAGTCCCACTCTCATCTTTTACACAAAAGCCCTGTGTCTGTCTGGATTTTGCCCAAAATAACACTCTTGTATGTCTAAGCAATTGATCTTCATTCATCTGGTCTTCCACAGGACATCCACTGTTTATTCTGATTTTACTGCTCTCCAGGCAACTCCAAAAGATCTGATTCTGTTAACATCCCCCCAATGGCTGCCACATTCCAGGAATCACTCCATATCTGCACAACATTTTCCAAGATGTACATTCTTTTGCAATACTGATTATGTAAAAGCTTGGAGCTCAGACAGATGGAATTGCTGAAATGATGCTGGCTGGTTATTAAAGGCCTGGGAAAGCAAGAGTAAAACCACAGTAACTGATAGACATTGTCCAGATAAAATCTTTGGCCATATTTTGATGCCAGACAAAACATAGAAGAGCCTCGATCAGCTCTGCTTAACCTGAGTCAGATTCCCAATTGTATGCGCTCCAATTCTGGCAAAATAGGGTCACTGCAAGATATAAAGAGGTTTTTGGTAAAATACACACATGCACAAGGGAACAGAGACGGCCTTGTTTGGGGCAGTGGGGGGCACAAGCCCTGATAATGAGTGGCACACATGAAAGGGTGGCTCCTCCCGAGAAAACAAACTTCACCAGAGAACTCGTTGTTAGCGAGCTGACCTCTGAGCCTCTCAGTGGGCACATTGTCTCCCAATGGATCCAACCTGTCAGTCACCTCAGTTGTCTCCATCAACCAATCGGGGCTCAGCATTGGCGACCTTCTGGGAAAACTCTACCCACTGTGGGGACTTGAAGAATTTGGTGAGAAGCCATGTTTGGACGACACAGAAGAAATGTTGCTCTGTGGCAATTGCTGACAATAAGACAGATAGTGACAACAAAAGACAAACTTAGTTTGCCAAACAAAGGGTAAACAACAAAGTGTAAACCTAATTAGGATGACTAAGCCTACACCTTGAAAAACAGTCGTATATTTACACATCCAGAAGACACAAAGCAAATCCAATATTCTCTCCTTCTTTAACTCTATCTTTAATCACCCGTTTGAGAGGAAATATATGTCTCTTCTGCTGCTAAACAGAGTTTAGTTTCATCATTTAATGTTGTCTGCTGCAGATGGAAGGCAATGTTGAGAGCATAAACTGGTCCACACTTGTTTCATAGCACCTTTTACTTGATGAGGGCTCTACGAAGCACTTTAGAATGTGTTTCTCATTCACCCTCTCCCAAAAACACTTACACAGCACTTCTTATTATATGATTGCATTCTAAATGTGCAGCACTTTTCTGTATCAAACAGCTGTCAGCATATCAGAGGCAATGTGGGGGTTTACTGTCTTGCCCAGTGACACTTCTCCTGTGGAGAGGCTGAGTGTTGAACCACCAATGGTCTGACAGAAAGAAGACCAACTGAGTGACCGCTGCTCAGAGTGAACCAAAACAAAAGAGCTTGTTTTGCTCAAAAGTCTACTATGTAGGATGCGGTGACTTCTAAAAACAAATTCCAAACTGTAACCATTGTTCGGTTTGTCTCTATAGGGCTACTGCAGTAACAGTGTGGTGCAACATGGTGGAGGAGTTAAGAAAGTGATCTGTGGTATCTTTGGATATCATATAAGTTAACTGTTCAAAGGTCATTTTCACACGATTCCACACTGATGAAGAGTTTTATGAATATTGGATTATGTTTCTGTGACCGAAATCTCTAAGTTTAACACACTAGAACTTAAAAACACACTTTGTTGATTCGTTACAAATAAAGAGGCCTGATCAACTGTTTAAATATAAATATAATTTCTTCTGTAAAGCATTCGCGAAGGAACCAGTTTGCTACACACGTTTGAAGTGTGTTGGTGGACTTAATTGGTACTACTTTCTCATCCCATCCACTGAAATAATAGCTTTTCTTTGTATTTTGGGTCAGTTCAGCCTTCATAAATCAATTCAGTCTATGTAACAGAAAAACATGAAAGAGGTTAAATGCAGGCCAAAGCAAACACCACTAGGTCATCACTTAGCCAAAACAACATGCACACATGTACACGCACAGAACTCACTGTGCCACTCCGTATTGTGAGCAGACAAGGACAGGGAGTCAGGATGACGGGGTGGTGGTTCACTCCTGCTGACTGCATCTCAAGTTTCAGGTCTCCTCAGGTCTCCTCAGGATGACTGTGGGCGTGCTGCAGAAGAGAGGAAGGTGGTTAATTGTGTGTCATGAATGAGGAGAGGAGGGGTGTATGTGCTCTGGACACCACATTCAGGATCAGGTGTGTTTTTTTTCACTAGGCAAACTTCTCATGCACAAAAACACTAAATTCACATAAACACTCAATTTTACTGTCAAGGATCCACCAAGAAAAATAAGATCTCCTCAGAGCCTAGTCAGTACAGATAAATGTGAGTTTTCTGCTAAATGTATTGTATGTTAATCAGCCATAGACAATTGCCTGCTCTTGCCAGTTCCGGACAAGTTTTATCTGACCTCTGACTTCCCTTTCCATGAGTGGGGACTTCCTTCATTTCACAACAACAAGTCCTCTTGTGCCTGACTTCTCTGTTCTCAATCATCACACCAAAACATGTCTTTCTGGTGAGCCATGGGCCTCTGATTCAATTGTGCAAGAGCGCCTAATCTGTGTTGCATGGATGAGAAAACTGAGAGGATTAAAGGAGAAATTATTTTCACCATGGCTGCTGAAGCTAAAGAGGATTTTAGTGCTGTGGCATAGAAGCTCTCTGAGACCTGATGGTTTAACTGATTTTTTTCCATTGTCTTCTAAATCTTCCGTGCCAACACCCGATAGCTGTTATTGTCACCCATTTGTCATCCTTGTTTACGTCTGGGATGTAAAGTGCTGTCCGGATGGAATACTCTCCGCCCTCAAGGATGTGGGTGCCGCTTGGATAGGTGACACTGTGAGCCAGCTGGGGGGGGGGGGGGGGTTTGGGGTTCAATATCAGGGTGGAGGAGTGCAGGGATAAGATTCTTCTGAGGCACCCTCAGGAAACACTGGTCTTATCATGTCCCATAGAGACATTTCAAGATTTAGAGCAAGTTAATGAGTGAATGAGATAGTGAATGAGTCATAATAACCAAGGGAAATAACTTTTCAAAGGGACAGTTGACCTAAATTATTTGAAAAATATGTTTTCAGGGTTTCTTTGCATGAAGATAGATTTGTTGTCTGTTGTTACTGCGATATGGAAAAATAGCATTTTAAAGAATTTTTACAACAAAGTTTATTTCAAGAAATGCTTCCTTTCATATCACAAAAAAATGATCTTGCATTTCACATTTGTTGTAATGACACAGTCTACAAAAGCTTTTGTTTGACAAAGACCCTGGATGCAGTGTGATGAAACCATGGGGAGCTTTTTACTTGAGGTGGGGCTCTTCATAGGAATTAAAAACAATTTTTCTGTTACTTTCAAAAGTTGTATGAACTATTTAGTTTAAAATACATCGACACTTTACACTACCTAAGCTAAATACCTCATGGTCTCATTTCAACAACAGGATGACTGTCCTGGGAACATTCAAAGCTTCTGTGTAGCAAAACACATTTTGCTAGGGAAAGAGCTCACTTGTTGATTTTCTGTGCCCCGGTAAAATCTCCAGTTTTAAGTTTTAAGAAATTCCTATAATTGAGAAATTATATTGAGAATTGAGACATTATTTTAGGTTGAGAAACCTCTAACATAAGATGATAACCACAGAATGTAAAAAAATGCTTTCTCAAACTAAAATGTCATAGTAACATAGTTTAACTCAAAATGCTAGCTTAGGTGTTGGCTGAGGTGCTGACTGAGGCAGTGAGGCCCTCTCTGACTGTAAATGTGACACACTCATCTATGCAGAGCAACATTCATGTTGTAGTTGCATATCAAGCAATGACCTGATTTTGATTTCTATTGCAATCATATAGACTAAAAACACAGTTATTTAAGAGATGTAATATAATGAAAGAAATATTAGTTATAACAATAAGAAGATGTGTAGACAGTAGAAAACCAGCAGGTCTTTAGCTTTGCTTTAAAAACCTCAAAGGAGTCAGTCTAACATCAGGTGGAGGGCTATTCCACATGGTTGATGCACAGTATGAAAACAATCTTTTCCCAGCCATTTTTTCTGACCGTTTGGATCTGCGGAAGACCAATCCCCTGAGAGCACAAGTGCATGTGGCCTCTAAATGTTAGTTGAATAACAATTACATGTATTGTTTCATAAGTAAACCGCAGCACTTTAAAATCTGGTCCAACCTGAACTGGAAGACAATTAAGCAAAACAAGCCCAGGGTAATGTGATGCTGCTGCATTTTGAACAATCTGCAAACCTCTAACACCTTTTGTGGGCAGTCAGGTTTTACAATGATAGAACCCGGATGTCACAAAGTCATGGACAAGAGCCTCAACAGCTTTGATTAACAAGATTTGTCTATTCTTCGCAATTCTTCTTCGATGAAAAAAGTCATCATCATGACAATTCAGCATAACACATCCACAGTTCCCTTTCACTCAAGAAAATGTAGGCACCTCGGCCGAGATCTCACTAGTTGAGCACCAAACAAAACATCTGGATGCCTGAAAGCATAACATGCAAGAGGAAAAATGTGTGAAATATTTTTGGTATGGAGGGTGAACTTTTCATTTAAGGCAAAGGTAGCAAACTAGCTAATGTTAGCATTCCAATGTAGACAACTGACACAATCTAATCCTCAACATCTAAAGGTGAGAAAGTAATTTGTATTAAACCAGCTGCAGAAATTAGCTTACTACTTACATCCATAGTTATTATTATTCAGTACCTTCATTGATATAATACCATTAAACTTTACAGTATGGTCCATTTTATGGGTTTCTGAAATCACTACATAGTTCCTATTCAAGGTTCCTCCTGCTCAGCAATGGCAGTAATAGTAGCAGAAGAATGTGAATAACATATAGCACATTATGTAGCACATTTTTGTACAGGCAGGAAAAAGAAGTGCAAATTAAGTGATGAGGGGTGTGTACCTCAGTGGCATTTTCTGTCAAGTAATACAAGAAGATGGGAAGGGTTTGAATTTGGAAAGTAATGACAAGATGAGAATTTTTTAAGCACCACATACTGTATGAAAAATGATGTGTCAATATGTACATGGCTTGAAATCGCTATCAAACATATACAATATGCACAGTTTAGTCAAGCCACACTCGTCTTTGTTCCAGTTTATAGGCATGGTAAGGAAATCAATTTATTGATCAAAGTATATTCAACTAAATTACAATAGGAGACATCTTTCAACTACTAGGATTTTTCCAGTCAACTATAATGGTAGGAAGAAGCAACTGACAAAGCGATGCCACGTCAAGTGGTGAACTGGGGAGCTCTGTTCTGCTCTGCTTTAATGTGCAATATGGATGCACATTATCACTTATGGTCTTCATGATTCTTGAATTCTATGATTCTTCATCTTCTTTGTACCATTTCCTTCTCCTACTTCTGTGTAAAAGCATGCAATGGAACTCCGGTTCATGAGCAGAACATGTAGGCCAGCCAGTCCAACTGAAAATGCAGTAAAAATCTGATAAAATTCTATTTAGTGCAATATCAGTGAGACTAACCTGTTGGCATGTATTCCAAAGGTCTAGTTTTAGTTGGAGTTTTTATGTACTGACTGATGGTAACTCTCCAATCCCCAGACAGCATAACGATCTTGCTAAAAAACACATGTTGGAAAAAGCATGATTGTCCTTCAGAAATGATCATCCTACACTGAGACCAAGTACCATTTCGGGACTTTGGGTAAATAAGCCGTTTCTCATGTCTATCTGTACTGTTTAACATGCATGTCCATCTTTAGTTAGCAGCCTTGTCACCTGTTCTTCATTCTGTCTTTTGTACTCCATCTTCAGAAGACAATAACTGCCAATGCCTGTGCATCTGTAAACAGTCGCAGGCAGGGAGAAGAAAGGAAAGAATAAGCGAGGCAGGGGTGCAAGGAGTGGAGTGAAGAGAAGAAAAGATTAGACTGTGGTGAAGTACAACTTTTACAAAACTGGCACAGTTCTTGGCAGAAGGCCAAGGAAATAAGACAAAGCAAGGCTGTGCAGGTCCAGCAATTTATACACACTTGCTGGAGCAATGGGCTGTTGGGTAGAAGGATAAGAAGAGCAAGGTGGGGGTGGGGGGGCGTACAAAGCCCTCTGTTTTGATGAATGAATGATGATGTAGCTGAAGTTAGTAAAGGAGCATGGTTAACTTACAGTGAATTCACAAAGTACATAAATATTGATCTGACAGACTAACTTGATCAAGAGATATTAGGGTTTTTTGTTCTTTTCAATCCCTTGTTTCCTACACCCAGCTAAACACTTCAATCACTGAGGGAGGGGGCTGAACAATATACTACAAAAGACCTGTCAAAGAGCCAATCCAGTATATCCCGCAGGCTTTGTAATAAGAAAGGAATAACAAGTGATTTTTGTTTCTTTTCCGTGCCTTGTATCCCCTGCTCAAGCCCTCTCATCACTTCATTATATTTTCATTCATTTCAATCAGTGTTTCATTTCCTTTTTCTCCTCTCGGCCCTCTTGGCGGTATGTGGAGGGTTGAGACTGGGATATAACAGAAAGAACTAGAAGAGGAATGAAGAGGAGGGGGATGAGGAGAAGGAAGGGAGTGAGAGAGGAGGTGCACCCCTCTAAGATCAAAGACTTGGTTCTATTGTAAGGACTGTACAATGGCGTACTGCAATCCCCCCGCCCCCCACGGCCTTTATCAACCCATGTCCCCCAGAGGCCAACTGACAGTATAGCTGTGAGGGGAGCGTACAGTTAATTCGGATATTCTTATAGGCCACAAACAGATGGTTAATGCACCCACACACAAATCAGGTCATAGGTTCAATATGGTCAAAAACTTACATTCTGGTGTCAAAAATTGCACTGCAACAAAGCTGGAAACAATTTTACAAATGTGGTGTGTGGTCAAGTTTTTATATAAGAATGTGACTATTGTTCCTTGTGGGCTGTTGTAAATGATTCCCTCTGCTATGACCAGCAGTGACAAAAACAAGTGGCAAGAATCATAACGGCAGCCTGATTAAAAACCGTATTACCAAGTGAACGAAAGTTTAAAAGAAAAATTGAAGATTCTACCTGATACTAGCAGTACCTGAGAATGATGTTCACCCTGGACTGTCAGTTTGTTTTCAACTTATCTTGTTAAAAATCATCCCAAACTACTTTATGGTGACCTCACAAGAGCAAGCTAATACTCTATCTCTTCTATAAATGTTTTTTTTTTTTATATTCAATAGAACATCATAATTTTATCATAATCTCAGTCACATATATTTGTAGCATGAACATGTTAAAATGTAAAACACACAGTGATTATATGATGTATGCTCGCCCTTCCATCTATATATAACTAAGGCTTTCATTTCCATGACTGCCATATTTCCTGGAATTAGGAGAAGTTGTAACATAATTATGATATGTAGGTTATATATTGCAACTGAAATGATCAGACCACCAAAAATCACATATTATATAAATGTAATAACACTATCCATCCATCCATTTTCTATACCCGCTTAATCCATCTGTCCGGGGCGGGGTACACCCTGGACAGGTCACTAGTCCATTGCAGGGCCACACAGAGACAAACGAGACAAACAACCACACACGCTCACACTCACTCTTAAGGACAATGTTTTTGGGCGGTGGGAGGAATCCGAAGTACCCAGAGAGAACCCAGGCATACACGGGGAGAACATACAAATTCCACATAGAAAGGCCCCAGGTGGGGTAATAACACTACTACAAGAAAAAAAATCATTTAAAAAAAGGACATCATTACTACATGAAGAAATTAAGAGATTATCTTCCAAGATCATAACTGTTTATTTCTCTGTTGCATGAGTTGTGGTGAAAGTGTAACCACAATCTAGAGCAAAACAGTGTCATGACATACAATATCCTGCCTATACACAAGCTCGATAAGAAATGGGGCTGCCCCCTCACATCTATGATGAGTGTCAAGACTTCATAATAGGAAAGTCCCCACAGAACCCCCACAGAGGAGAGCTGGCAGTTGGGGTTGTGCTCTTACAGCTGTAACCAGTGAATGACCCCTACATCCATACAATGAGAAGAAGCTCAAATGTCTCTGTACCTTAAAAGGTCCCACACCTTTAAGACACTTTTTGTATTTACCCTCCAGTGTTTCAAGTGCTCAAGTGCACTTATGGTTATTGGATTCTTGTTAGTTCCTCTTTTCTAAATAAACTCATCTTTTATACCTTTTTCTTCCCTTTCCTCGAGTCCTGCCTCAGCCCTTCTCCCCCGTTCTCCCCTCCCTCTCTAAGCCTGTGGGGCTTATCTATGAGGATGAGGGAGAGAGGAGAATGGGGAAGACAAGCACTTTCATGGCTGAGTTGGGAGCTATTAGCCCCCTGTGTGCTCAGCCCTGTTCTACCTCCTCTCAGTATTAATCTGCAGTGACAGCTTCACTGTTTACCAAATCCACCCAGGATCCTGGGGGATGACCGAACGGCGCCACTCTGCTCCATTAACCTCTGACCTTCTGCGTTACGGCACCAGATCCAGGCCCAGGGCTCGGGGTCGGCCGGCCTGAGCAACCGGTCGGACACCTGTCTGATGTTCGAGAAAAAGCTCCTGTCACACAAAGCCGATCTGTGTGCAAAGATAAATCTCTGCTGAACTTTCAAAAATGGTGTCATTGTATAGAGCTATAGCTTGTTTACTTGTGTCTACTCATAATTTATATTTGACTTAAGGAGATGTAGAGGTGACGAATTTGGAAGGTGTATATTTACTACATGTGAAGACTTTTTCTTCTTGTCAGTATCAGGTGATTTACCGCAAGAAACACGACATAAAGCACACACTGGCGTGAAAGAACCCACCTTAGCTAAAGCATAGTGAAACCAAAATGTGAGCTATGGACCCTAAGAGGAACAGTTTAACACTGACCGTGACATCTTCCTTCCTAGGACTTGTTCCTTGTTCCAAACTTGCTAAGATAACCAGCTCTTAAATATATTTACCTGACAATGCCTATCTATGTGATATAAATGTTCTAATTAAACTCTCTGCCAGAAGGCAAACAAGTCAAATTTCAAAATCACTGAACTGGTCCTTTAATCTTATGTTATCGATTAGGTCAAAGGTTTTCCACAATTATGGGATTTTGTGAGGATCAGGAATAAATGGCACCAACTGGCCTGATCCGAGGGGGAGGAAAATGAGCAAAGTGACTTCTGAGTCGACAAACTATGTCCAGACACCAGCAGACACAGACTCAAAAAGCTCAGAGTAGCAGAGTTACAAAATTAGCTAAACTGAATGCTTTTGGCAGTTTGGTGCTTATGGTAGCTAAAGCTAGGTGACATTAATTTATTAGAGATTGTTGCGTGCTCAGCACTATCAAATCAGTTGGCAGCTACACAGCAGTGTGGCACATGACAGACCAGCATTACAGATTATAAACAATTTACAAACAATGTAAAACAATATACTACAAAGGCCAACCCATATGTTTCTGCCTGAAAAGCCTTTGCGTCTGATCATACCTCAAAATGATTCCTTTAAAGAAAGCATATTCTTTAACTACCAACTTTTAAACTTGCCAGACATTTAGCAAAAAGAATAAAAAATTCCTATTTTGATTCTAGGAATGTGTGCTTTTATAAAATCTCATAATGTACTGTTGATATTTAGGTCGTTCTGCGGTAGCTCTGCTTGTATCAAATCTTATGTTCCTCTTTTTTTGGTTTGAAACTGTTGAGAGGTGAGGAGTTGGCCGCTCATGCTGCTGAACCTCTATTGATGCAAAGACCTCACAGGATCCTCACAACACAAAGTGTGTTTTTGATTCCGCTTTCAGGTCGCCATTTTGTTCGGACGTTTCAGCCTCACAAAGTACGCAAAGGGGTCAAATTGGTTGATGTTGTACTGAGGTGCATTTTAAGGAAGACATATTATGCCCTTTTCAACAAGTCTGCGGTCTTATTGAAATGTCTGAGACATGCCTCGGTAAAAGATTCAGTTGGCATTAAGCACGACAGCTTTATTCTCAACCTTTTTAAAACAACACCTCTTAGACCACACTGTTTTATTGGTGGTGAGTGGGGACATGAGCTTCTCACTCCACCTCTTACCCCACCCCCCTTTTTAGCACTCTACCAACGTAAGTTATCGATGGGTCCCATTAAGTGATGCTTTCTTATCAACGGTAATGGGGACAAGCAGCAGATGACCTACATCTTTCTCAAATGCATGCTAATAAACTACACAAGCAATGTCAACACAAAGAGAGTGGTACATGGCAGTTAATGTAGCAAACAAGAGTGAGCAGAGGACCGGGTGGTTTGCAAAGAGTGGTTGCAAAAACGAGAGTCTCGTAATACACCTTCTCCACACAGCTCAAAGCATTAATTTAGCAAAGTGATGGTGTAAGAAAAATGTATTTCTCTTTTTTTTTCAGAAAGTAACAGTAACAACTCTCTGGAAGTTTCTATATTCATTACATTACCTCAGCTGTTCGCATTAGCTTGTGCTGAGGAGC
This sequence comes from Leuresthes tenuis, assembly GCF_036924035.1. Lineage (NCBI taxonomy): Eukaryota > Metazoa > Chordata > Actinopteri > Atheriniformes > Atherinopsidae > Leuresthes > Leuresthes tenuis. The sequence continues at coordinate 16,251,581 of NW_027325369.1, forward strand.
AAAAAACATTCTTTAAATGCATTTGAAAAACCTAGTTGGTTTCATCCTTCTAGCAGATTGAATGAGAGCCAGGGAATTAGGGTGCGGCTTAGAAGTCAAGGCCAAACAGAGAGGGTGGGCTGAGCTTGACAGGTAATGTTACTTTACAGAAAAAATATGAAAGGGTCATTGAAGGAGATCTTTTCAAACCTCGGGAGCAAAATACATGCTCTCAAGAACAGAAAATTTTATTTTTAAAGTCCCCTTTAAGCCAAACTCCAGCTGGCTGCCAAAAGCTATCTTAATCAATTCTAACTTAATAACATCTGACCTTTATGGTGTCATTATTGTAGCTAAAGTCTCTTCTGATCAGTATACTGGTGGTCTCTGAGTGGTAACTAATTCAACAATCAAGAATATATATTAGTATTTTGCCAACTCAGGCTTCAAGGATCACTGTGCAACTTCATCCTCTTGTCCGAATATGATCACTTTTGGCAACAATATGACCAAGATAGTGATGGCCAAATATTAAAGTTTTTAAGGCAGCAGTTCACAAACCAATGCATGCCTACATATGTTTCGTATATACGGCAAACAAAAATAGAATAAACAATGACTCAAACAGAAACGGGACAAAAAGAAAACCAAGTCCTGCAAGTTTCCTTCATCACCCCTCCATGAGTGCACTAACCTTTAGCTGGGTCCATGTAACATATAAGGTGTGTACAAGGCTCTCTGTGGACGACAGGGTTCGTCTGCTGACTCTATGTGCAGTGTGGGGAACATCTGCTTCTGTTGATACTGATGGGTATGAATGGCAAACCTTTCTCTGAACAGAAACAATAATAAGAATAACCAGAGTCTGTGGTGCCCACATATGTCTCATCCGCCGCTGAGTGAAAACAGGCCCTTCATGCAGACTTTGTCATGGTTCATCAGGAAACATTAGACATGTCCGTTTGTTGTTGGTAATCTTAAATCAACTGGACATTTTTTTGGTTCTTTGGGGAGGTTTCACTTCTCAGCAAAAAGAAAAACACCTTTCTTTTCAGCTCTGAACTGAAGAAGTTGACTAATCAAGTCATTTAAGCTGGCTTTGGGTAAACATCCAATGAAATCTGATGAAATTCAGCACTTCTCTTTGAAAAAGATTAGCTTCATGGCCTGTTTTTCAATGTTTGAGATTTGAACCACAGAGATAGCTCTTTGTCACAAAACCAACATTAGCCAAAATGCCTTGCAAAACTGCACCATCTACCAAGACAGATGACATTTGAACAAAGATAACACTCTGTTCTTCCTCCTCGCATGTTCTTGTCAAGCACAAGAGGTCTGACTAAGCCACCCGGGCTGATTTTATAATGTTTACCTCGTGGTTTTGCACAGGCCTGCTATGCACCAAACCAGGCCTCCAGACTACTGACTAAGCAGTAGTTTAATAGCGTCACTCTGCTACGTTGATGTTGATCAAGCAATATGTTTGTGCTGGTGTGAATCCAGGGCACTTGTGCTCAAGAAGTTAAAGACAAATCATTCGGAAAGAGGTCACTGCAACAACTTAAGACCTTGCTGTCAACAAATTCTGATACCAAGAGGAGAACGTAGAGAAGGTATTAACAAACTTTAAGAAAATGTGATTGATGAAGAAAAATAAAGTATTCTAGTTTAGGCCAAACATGGAGTGGCACATGCTGATGCTGCAGATCTGAGTGTGCACAGTATCACACTGTACAGTCATCATGTACACACACACTTCCCAGCAATGTGTTGGCTTGCTGCTAAGAAACACGAGCATGTACGCACACACACACACACACACACTCTTAAAACCAAGCCAAACACAGTCAGTGTTCTGACCAGATGACTGACAAAGCATCAGATCTTTCCATCAGCAGCCTGTTGACTTACCCCCCTCTCTTATTTGACCTTTGACACTGATGACAACAGACTGTCATCACCGTCACTCTGGGTAGGTAAACACTACATCCTACAAAAACTAGCAGAGCCACAGAATAGCAGACCTTAGGCGTGTGTGTCTTTGCGTTAATTGACACTCGTTTTTCTGTTTACCTGTGTGTGTGCGATATCCTCTTTAAACATTTGGTTTGTTTGTGGTTTGTCCTTTACCCCGATTTTTACTTCACCATGATGTGCTCTGGTTTGATCAACTCAGCTCTAAATTCAGCCCACCTGCAGCTGCGTCCAAAGCCAGCGCTCTTCGATTTTTCTGCTGAATGTTCATGGAAAAGTGAGGATTAGGGCACACAGCTGTTGCCAAAAAGAGAAATATTTACGCAAGCGTGTGACGCCAGCAGTTTGCTGGTATTGAACCACTCTTGGCTATATTTAGAAGTTCCTTACCACCAGACTCAAGTGCTGCCCTCATCAAGATAACATGAAAGACAAAATGATTCTTCTCAAGTGGACACCACCCACTCAAAGTTAACCCATTCAGCAGATTTCCAGTTATAGCCACTGATGTGTCACCTAATATGTGCTGAAGACCAGACAGCTGAAACTGTTTCAACCTTTTACTTAATTTACTCGTCACTCATATGACATTTGCACTACAAGTACAAACGCATCAGCAGCGCTTTTTGTGCGCTCCCTGTCAGCTTTCCATTTGCTCTCCAGAAATCGTACACAAATGTTTATAGTGTTTTTCCACAATTTAAACAAATAAAGAGGTGGTGAGCTTGGAACTGGGGAAAAAAGAGATTTGGAAGCGGGGTCACAAGGCTCTTGGATGTTGTGCGAGCCAGAGTCGGGAGCCAGCTAAGGGCTCCTCCTCTCCCAGGAGAACCACCACACCACAACCAGCTGGAAACCATTGACGGGAGTTTGGGGTTTGTGAGCAAGAGGGGAAAGGGGCTTAACAAGGAAGATCACGGGGCCTGCCTGTCTTAATGAATCCACTTTTTGCAGCCGGAGTAAGACAAAAGACCCATGAGGAGATGAAGAAGCATGTGTCACATATCTGTCTCATAATATCGTGATGTTAGAGTATGTGAAAAGTAGAGAATGAGAGTGGTATTTGAAAATCATGAGTCATCAGCTGCATTTCCTGAAAGGGGCCTAAAGAAAAGGAAAAAAACTTTTTTTTTTCCCAAATGGGATCCATCTCTCATTCAAGAAAATCTAATGTTTACATAAACTCATGAAAATGAGAAAAAAAAAAAAAAAACGAAACAAAAGAGTCTCAAGTGTGTTAAACATTTTTCACTCAGCTAGGTAAGCACAAAAACATCCTCTGCAGATGTGTAGGATACACACATTGAGTTGAATTGAATCATCCAGTACATGATACTTGGCCTTATGTCTGAGAAATCACGTCATTGTTGTATAATTGCCATTTTTTGCAACAAAATGAGAGGGGAAGTGGGTTTTGAAACTTTCTCAATACTCATTTCTTGATGGGTGCAAGAAGTGTGTGGGTGTACTCTGGCAATTTGTGTTTATAATTGACATGTTTTAAGTTATAATCAAGAACCTTGATCTTGTTTTTTTTAGCTTTTTGTCTTATCTCCAAAGAAACATAAAAAATAGTCAAAGAAATAGAAAAACTGTAGAAAATGAATGCAAGAAAAAGCAGAGAACGAAGAGACAGAAATAGACCATCAGCCTTTTGAAAGCCAGAGTATGAAGAAAGAGATTTTACTCAAAACATAACACAAACATCCTCCATCTGTAGCACTTCAAACCAACACCACAGAAATACATAACACACTGAACAGCATGTAGTCATCTCTGTGATTAGCACATAAACAAAGGAAAACTGAACATCTGAATCATGCTGTTGTATTCAGACAACATGGGATACTGGAACATGCTAATCTGATTAGTTATTATGAATTCCTCAGTACGTTAAGGAAAACCAAACGAAGAAAACAACAAAGAAAGACAAATGAAGGAGGTAAAACTGTAGTTAAACAGTCTAAGTTGGTTGTTTCAACCCTTCCTCAAACACCTTTTAACAAATTGGGTGCAAAAGTAAATATTTCAGCCACGATGAAACTTGGAGTATGGAGTGTTGTTTATTTTCCTCCGTGATCTATCCTTCTCTGAACATGAGGTGCACATGTGGAAAGTCTATTTTTATCATTTTACCTGCACCGGAGCCATACGGACAGCTGGTTTCCATTTTTACTAGTCAAAAGCAGGAGGCGAACATGGCTTCCTTACTTCAGCATAACAGTTTGTCCAAGCACCCAAAAGCAGCCAGGAAAGTTTCTGTCAAGTTTAACCACTGAGGTTTTAAAACTAAATTGTGAATGTCTCTCAAAACATCCACAGTAATTAGGAGCAAAGTTTATCTTTTTTGTGTGCTGTTTGTTCATATGTTAACATGTGGTCCTTTGAGGACTGACTTTATTAATCCATAAAGATTTAAATATACCACAGTTTAAACAGCACAAAGAAATAGATCATTCCATGTCAACTATCCAAACAGTTCCAGTTCATGACATGAAAAGTATGTTGGAGAACTTGAACTTGGCTTGTTGCAGATAGGCGTTGATGTTGACTCTTGCCTTTTATCAAATCAGACCAGACATCAGTGAGTGCTGGTATTTAGTATGAGTCAAAACTTGCACATTAACCTTGCAAGATCTTACAGCTCATTTCCTGTTCATGTATTTTTAGTTATTTTCTAAGTTTGGTCCTTTCTCAAAGCCTCACCAACAGCAAATTTTTTATATATTAAGGTTCAAATTTGTACTCAACACTCACCCAAAAAGTGAGTTGAAGTCATATAAACTAAAAGCATCACAAATACAAACTTATGGGAAAAACACTGCCTGTGCACAAACTAATGTTTTCTGAATCTTCAGTACAATCTAAACTGAAACCACTAAAAAAAAAAGATAAATTAATTATTTCTTAAGCCTAGAAAGAATTGCAAAACATGATGAATTTTTTTTTCTGCATGCCAAGTCTAAATTTTTAAATTTATGAAAAGTAGTTGGAAGAGGGCTTTAACTTTTTTCAACAACATCCCAACTATAAGGATTTGGTACAAATATCGTGGCATGTTTAAGGTAGGTGGACTTTTGTCTTTACAAATTCTATCACACCTTATGTAGCAGAAGTATTGACCATCGGTGGTAAAAGCTTCACACACCAATAAACTACTCAGGTTTGCTCTGATTCCCTTCTCTTAAGTTGGCAGTTGGTCAAAGATTCCCTTGCCTTTGCAAAATCTGTGAGTGAGGCCAGCAGGCAATAGAATTAAATGTTTCCATATTTCTTGTCCAAGAGGATATTCAATTCCTGAGTTTGTCAAATATGCTAACCCCACAGCAGAGTACACGCAGCTAACAAATGATCACAAGAATTTGATCACAGTCTTTGGGATTCTTTTAATCATGCCCCTGGGATAGTGGTCAGAGCTTGCTGAGTCTTGTTGAAAGCAAAATGGAATCATAGTCATGCTATAGAATCATAGTCATGCTATGGAATCATAGTCATAGATCTGATTAGAAGGTATGTTGTCCATTAAGAGATACTACACAAAGGAATAAATCACCATTTTGTGTTATGCTACACTGTAGGCACACGTGTGCAGCCCCGTGTGCACCTGGAACTAGACACAACATCTGCAATGAATGGAAAAGTACCCAACAGCGATGGCATCAAAAGGAAATACACTCAAGCAAGCTCGTCATGTTTTGTTGCGAGTTACAGTTGAAGATGTGTCAAACTGCTTAATCACCAATGTCTGTTCAAGGAGCTACAGCTGTTTAGCAACATTAGACCTTTACTAAACTCACCATCACAACATCAACAAGTTTCACAAAAATAAATTACTTAGAGGAATATATGCAGTTTTTTGCTTTGATCTGTTCTATTGAAAAAGACTTGAGGGCACAAAGAGTGAATGGATGTAAGAGGGGCAGGAGAAATGACTTACTGCCACATCATAAGTTTTAAATATATCCTTGCATCAGTGGAGCTATACTCCTTGAAGCAAATGATGACACCGGCGAGTTTCCTCTTGGACTCTGGTTTGCCTAACTTGGTCATGGAGACCTGCTCCACAGCACAACCACGAGAGACTTGAAGTTTCCTTGGGGATAGAGACTACTATCATAGATCAACAGTGAGAAAAACATCTAGGCCAGGGTGTCACCTCTGCTCAGGGTTCCTGCACTCCTTCACGTAACAACTTCAATCCTTAATGTAATCATTAAAACACTGAGAGAATAACAGTGGGGGTCTGAGAAAGTAAAGAGAGCAAGATGAACAACGGGAGGTTGCAAGGTGTTTTTCCAGCATCACAAGTGTAATCAATCAGTCTGCAAAACCTGTGGATAATGATGTGAGCTCTTCTAAAAGAGGATTATGCTTTGCTATGAGCGTATGTTTCCAAATGTTTGTGTTTCATAACTAAAACATTTACAAACCGTAAGAGCCTGACTTCTATATCAGCGTCATCTTCTCCAAAAGTTACGTGTCGAGCACTTGTTGAGGGCTTGAGAAAAATATTTCAACACCCAAATGTTTGTAGACCTGTAGGTGATGAATCTAAAAGAGAAAATATGAATTACACGTTTCAAAATGAGACAACTATTCTGAGTGTAAGAGTGAAGAAGGAAACAATACATTTGGATTTCATTCCCACAATGACATCACTAAATCCTCTCACGCAAGACTAGATGTTGTTTCAGTTTGATGGAGGCTGAGAAATGACTCTTTGGCAGAGTTAGTTACCCACAGTTTGACAAACTGACAGCTATTTTGGCAATACGATATGATTCATTTAGAAGAGTTGTAAGTTATGTATGTCAGGACTACAGGCTTAATGTTATGATGGATGTCTCGGAGAAACAATGCACTCGTCATGAAGCTAATATTCAGCTTCCTGTGTAGTCCCTAAACTCAGTCTGTTGTGTTGAGTCTATCTCTCAGTATTGTGACATTGCTTCCTTTGCCAAGCCAATGCAGCCCTTTTAAACTTGAGTGTCCACAGGCGTGCAGCCCACCGCTTGAACCTGAAGTGTAGCACGTATGGAGGAAACTGCTCCAGTTGGAGAAATCGGATCCATCTATGGGGAATATCCCAAAATAAACCCCTCTGTTCTCCCATATCAGGCCTTGTATAAATAAGATAGCACTGCAGGCACACTGCACCATGGGAATTAGCCAATCCAGTCCTGTAAACATCAGCCAATGACTTCTGGCAGGCGGGCCAGCTCTCAGGAGGGGAGGTTCTGCACTGGAATTCATAAATAAATCACTTTTCTGGGAGGATTATGTGTCCACAGTCCCCATCCTCCAGGCCTCCTCCCCCCAAAAATAAACAGGGCAAAGTAGAAATAGCAGAGTTTAAGCACCACTACAGGAAATTATCTGGGCATCTTGCTATAATTTGGGGACATTATTTTTGTAGCAATGGAATCTAAGTAAGACTTTTTCAGACCATGTTACACAACCCATCCAAGCCCCATGTGTGACTGTACCTTTTTGGTGACGTGAATATAAATAAACACAACCATTCACCAAACCCAGAAATAAGAATCCTCTGACTTATGATTTGATAAGAAAAAGCACATTAACATTCTCCAAATAGTTTCCAGTTCAAAACTGAGGTCAAGTGACCTTTAGCAGAGTGACTTGTTTTCCAATCTAGAGGTTGTTTTGGAGGTTTGTTTGTGCCATTAATATGTTTCCAGAGAAAGTATTGCATCACTACTTAACCTGCTTACCGTGGACCTGTCTGGACTGCCTTCTGTAATCACTCCCAAGACAAACACAGGGGCCAAGAAACTGATGTTATATATATTATATAAGAGTTGGACTTTAGCTATGATCATGCCCTTTTCTGATAACATGTACAGTGTCAATAAAAATTGTAGTAATAATCCACCCTGCCTCCTTCACCTACAAAACTGGATATAGATGTAAAAGTGTTGCAAGAACCTGGAATCTGCTTCGCATTTGTGATTGTGATATGTGAGAACCTTTTGACTGCAGCCAATGGTGGTGTCACACTGCACAAAAGAGTGTCACTGACTAAATGAAGACAGAGTTTTTTTACCCTAAAAGGATCTCATATGGGTTTAAAGCATGCCATTTGTTTAAATATGCAAAGTGTGTCACAAAAAGTATAAGAGAAACCATCGCAGATTAAGAGAGCCAGGCATTGAAATGTATTTGATGTTGAAATAATACATAAATAAAGCTGATGAAAAGTGAGATTTTTGACTGTTTAAGACTTAATGTCTTGCTTTCATTTAATATGGTTTCTTGCTAATAAAAAAATGGAAACCAAGCACTTCTTCTCTTTTTGCTCTATCTTGACCAACTGTCAACTCTGCCAAAAGTCCACCTGCATGTTTTCCAGCTACGCACTTATTATTTGATAGTGCCTATGAAAAAGCATTGAGCGTGCTTATTACATATCAGAGAAAGAATTGGCTCAAACAACTCACACAGGAGCTTTGAGAAATCATATACAAATTGTACATTAGGAAAACAATGGGAATTTGCTGAAATGATCAAGAAAATCCAGCCCCTTTTTTGAAGCAGTATAGCTGTGGCTTTATATTTACAGCAAAAACATCACTCTAAGGTTAAATGGGTGATGAGACGACGGATTTTTGCTGTCTGAATTGATTGTTCACCTCTTTCACGATTTCTACATAGTTGCCATTTAAGTCTTATTATTTTTGCCATGGAGTCTGGTGATGTCTTGGCCTCTAAATGTTGTCCTTGGTGAAGTTTTGAGGTTTTTAAATGGCTTTCCTGCCCTGGATTTCTCCTCTACATGGATGATTTATCAATTAATATGTAAGCATTTTTGTCGTTTAGTGTGCGTACCCAACCTCCATTTCACTCCCTTGTGTTTGATCAATAAATTTTCTTTTCGAAATTCGAAGCAAAGGATTTTTCACACCTACAAACACACTGTATAATACACAGCAGATTAATAACAGAATACATAACTAATGCTGTGTTTCAGACTAATGGTTTTAAAGTTTTTTTTTTCTAAGTATGACTTAAAGTTTCTACACGGCAAGTTTTTGTCGGAGCATCTAATTCAAGTTTGCCTACCTATCTGCTTCCCTCTCCCTGCGTGCCAAATAAATAATAAAAAAGGAAAAAATCGCAATAGCGACAACTGACTCATTAGGATGTGCTTTGAAAGTAAATCAATACATAGGTCTGTCAAAATAAGCATCTCAGAGGGCAGCTGCTGCCATGGCACTTCTTAATATCTTCAGAAATCTTATTGTGTCTGCTGTTCTGTCCATTTTCACACAAATTTAGTTCCGATGTGTTGTTTGCTAGAAAGATTTTATATATAGTTAAAGATCATGCATAAACATGTAGATTGTGGCAGCTGGAACATCTGCTGTTAGATACGATAACGTTTGCTTACTGGCATAATGTCTTCCAGGACTTATAATAAACACATAGGACACTCATAGCTGCCACTGCTGTGGCATTTTAAAGAAGAAGAAATTCTCCGACCTAGAGACAAGCTCTTTGCTCCAAACGAAGAAGCAGAGGCATCATGGAAATAGTAATGCAGTACATAAAAGTGCTGAAGTAAATAAAAGGCAATGGGGGGAGGGCCTGTTTCCAAATGGAGGAGTTTGTTGTTGTTCTTTAATGCCACTTACTTATTCTTGTGTGGGCATGAATGGGTTAAACGACTAAGCGGCGAGACGTTTCATATCTTCAGATGTACACAGAGACATCAAAGAGCAGAGCGCTGCTCGCCTCCTCTGCATGTTCCATACAGTTTCTAGCTGTACTTTAACTTGTACTGTTCGAGGCTTAGAAAAGCCTTGTGAGTGGGACGGCTGCAAAAGGAGACACAATCAACCCCCAGCATCCTGTTCAATACAGTCTGCAAACAGGTGCTGCAACCTTCGAGACACCAAATTGAAGCCCGACATGTATGTGCTATGTGTATGTGACAGTTAGGAGTCAGGAAATTAAGTGAATTTTAACATCTGCTCAGTTCCTGCTAAGTGAAAAAAAATAGGTTATTTCAGCTCTGAAACAGCTTTACCACACCTTTAGCAGACATGCGACAAGTATGTCTGGGGAAAGTAAGGGGGCTTCCTTTTTCCACATCAGTAAGATAAAGGAAGTGACATAAGTTCCTGCAGAAAACTGTGCAGCAGTGGCACGAGGCTGAGAGTGAGCACTGCATGTGTTGTGTTCACAGAAAAAAAACCCAGGCTGACGTAAACTGGCTCAAGTCGAAAGGATATCTGATACTCCTTTTTATCGCTTTTTTCTTATCATCAATCCCTATATAATATTTTTTTCAAATGCTTGGCCACTGGAGTATTTATTTTTGGCCTTTGTGCTGAGATGAATGATCTGCAGTGTGTGACAATAGAGTTTGGGTTGTGCGGAGGTAGTCATGTCTAACCTATAGCCTTTTAGTCATAACTTGAGTCTAATGGAAATGTCCTGTAGTAACCTATGTTAAATTTGACTGTGATACCAGACAATTTTAGAAAAATATCATTCTTCAGACTTGCGTGATGAATTTATCTATGATGGACTGGCAACCGGTCCAGGGTGTACCCTGCCTCTGCCTCTGGCCCGATGGACGCTGGGATGGGCTCCAGACCCCTGAGGCCCTGAATGGTATAAAGTGGGTCTAGAAAATGAATGATTGAATGACTGATACATTTATCACGGGAGTTTGCACTGAGTGATTCATAACATCAATATTAACTCGATGTGTTTCACCATTCTGATAGTAACCTTGGCATGAAATTCTGGAGCATGACTTTTATTAAATAACCATGCCAGAAGACAAATTCAAATTGATTTAGCCAGGGAAGATTTATTACTGTGACTCAGCGTGAAGAAAAGAAACATAAAACGTGAGCCGGAGAATAAGATCTGAAAAAGCTCTTCATAGGAACAATTGTGACCGTGACCAGAGAGGACATATTGAGCAATATCATTTGTAAACTGAACCCTGAACTTGCGACTGCAGGGTTCACGGCGTGAGTCAAAGCCTGTGGTGTCACTAGGGTTTAGCAGCTCAGTAAACATGGCAACAAACAGCCACAAAAGGAGAAAGTGCCCTGGAAAGTACCAAAGTGATTTGCTGCGCAGATAGAGGAAATCGTGTATGGCTTCAGTCAATTGATAAGGTGGGACACTTTATACTGGGACTTTATCTCTACATCATGATTTCCCTCATGATGTAGAGATGTAAAGTGGAGATTACAAGTTATGCAAAGAGGATGTGTGCAAGCTCTGAGTGTTTTTGTTTTCATTTGTTACAAAACAGCAAGTAAGAAAAAAAGAAAAAAGAAATATGGAGTCACAGTCATATCAATCTGACACTGAAAATTCAAATACGACATCTGTTTCGTCAACAAAATGACATTTACGTTCACATCCTGAGGGATATTTTAGAAACCGTCCAACCCAGACTTGGTCTCACCTTTGTTATGTGGGTGACAGACGAACGACTCATAACAGAAGTTGAAAATTCTCAAAATCTAGGTCCTGAGGGTCAGTCTGCCACTCAGGTTCTAGATAATGGAAAAGCAGGGCAACATGAAGGCAGATTTGATGCACTATCAGAGTCAAAAGACCAGACTTTGAACCCACTCCTCTTTGGACTTGGCTGCAACTCAAAGAGGCTAGAGGCCACTTGTTCAGTCTGATAAACAACTACTGGGCACGGAAACAGGCTGACTAAGTGTGAGCTGAGGTGAATGTGTGCACAGTATGAAAATCGAGTGCTTTTGAAGGCTTTCACTTTAAGGATTTACCTGAACACTTATAATAACAGTGAACACCACATCCACTTGAGCCTTTTACAGCTCATAATCTCGCAATCATGCTTAGGTTTGTGGGTATTTGAATATTTTCGAGGGCATGCAAGAGCCCCGTGGATTTTTGAGTCTGTTGTATTTTTACAACCCTGCATTACAATAAGACATGAGCACAGGAAGTGGGCAAAAGGGGAGTTTTGTTTTACCTAAAATAGCTTGTCGAATATAATGTTCTATGCTTGCATGTGCCCTGTATTGTTCTGCAGTATGAGCTCACTGCAGTCACACAAAAGGGATGTATTTTTGAAAACAAAAACAGGTGAGGAAAAACTGCCTTGAAGAGACTCAGCTCTCCAAGAAAACTGTGGCTCACAGTCCAAGTCCAGCCTTATGCAACTGACAAGGTAATTTACTCTAACCCACTTAGGAAAGAAAGAGATCAGTGTGGAGGCTGCAAAGTTCATTAGCCAGTGACACTATTTCTTGGAAGTCCCGAGGGTACTCTCTGAGTTGGAGACATGCGGGGCTGACGTGAAAAGTCGAACTTCGAGGAGGTCACCTCTTTTACAGCCATGAATCACCCAAAAATCAACAAGCCAAGTCGTTTCCACGAGAACCTTTTTCCACCAAACTCTACCCAGGGTCATATAAAGTCTGTGGCATGTCACTGTACACTGCACAAGGGAATGCAGGCTAAGAGATAGGCCATAAAAATACCTCACCACAGTATTTGACCTTATTACCATAACCTACTTCAGGAAATGGGTGTTTAATAATTCACTTCAGATTTATTGTTTACTTTCGAGCTGAAGGCAGTCTATGTCAGTGTTTTCATGTTGTCATCAGGATTTAGCTTTCTTCTGCCATCTCTTTTCATGACTCATCGATTTGGGGTGTAACAAGTTCATGGGTTTTACCTAAAGCTTGTGGTGACATATTATAGGACAAAGGATAATGAACACACATGTCACAGGACAATGCCTAACAGAGACTGACAGAGTGGGGGGAAGATGTACTCTATGATAGCAGACTAAACATAAACACAGCATGAGTTTACATTGAAAACTGAGAAACAGTTGCAAGAGCAATGGCATGGCTGGTAGAAGCAGCATTAACGCAGTTGCATATGCTCACATTAGTGCACTGTTGGGGGATCTGTTCCTGATCTGTGATTATGATGTGAATAAATAAATTTTATATGTGTTTTAATCTTTAGTCTTTATATACCTGCTCTTGATATGTACTCAAGGGATTGTAGACACTCCATACAAACAGTCTGGAGTGTCTATGGGCTCCTGCTTTGTCATTCTTTATTGCATATGTCCCAGGAGCAGCAAGAAGACAGGAAGCTCCACCCTGCCCCCCCTTCATCCTCCTTTAACCTGGGCCAGACAACAGCTGGGCCAAGTCAAGGCCAGTACTCAACTCCCCCTCTTAAACTGTTATCATGTGAGCAAAAGGGCATCTTTACACAGACACACCTACTTTTTTTCATCACACGGTCCTTTACAGAGGCTCTTTTACACACGTACACAGAGGAAATAAATGAAGCTCATGAAAACTCACCAACTTCCTCATTCTCCCCTCTCTCCTTCGTAGTCAAAAACCCACTACTCGCACTTCTCCCCTCCCCTCCATATTCCTTGCTGTCCCCTTCCCACCCTCTATCCTCGCTGCGCCCCCACCCCTCCTCCCCCTCCCTTCCTTCATCTTCTGGGCCCTCTCACTGACAGCTGGCTCTGATTATGGCTGTGAAAAATGGGGCAGTCACGCCAGCAATTCCCCCCCTCCAGCATTCCTACAGCATGACTCCGCACTTTCTCCCTACTGGTGCGAGGCCTGTCTTTGCCTCCCTCCCACTGCATCCCTCTGCTTCTCTCTGCCTTTCTTCAGCTGTCTAAATTTCTTTCTTGTTGTTTCGCTGTTTCAATACTGCATTCTGTTGCAAAAAGGGAGGTAAGGTTTATGCAACCAGCTGTTTTTTAAGGGGATTTGCGTCCTGTGTTTTAGGGGACAAGCTCAACAGAGAATGTGGACAGTTTAGGAACAGAAAAAGACTGAATGGTGGATCATACAGTTACAGATGGAAAAAGTGTTGAGGAAACAATCCACAGCTTCTTCACAGATGGGGCACAATTTAAAAACACAACCAGCCCGCACAAGAACAAACACACTCCATCAGCGTCTCATGCTATGACGTTTATGGTACGTTACAAGACTGTATAATGATTACAGCATGTCAGAGTGCATATTGTTTAAGCAGATTTTCCATAGATTTTTTGTCTAAACTGAGAAAGAGCTAAACCTTTCTCTTGTTGGTATTCACTGTGACTGTTTGTCGGATTTTGCGAAAAAAAACAGAAAAGAAGGAGAAGCCGAAGTTTTAGCACATTCATCTATGCGTCTGCTTGTTTCCCAAACATTCCACTCTCTTCTCCTTGATTTGGTTGCAAACTAAAGACTTGCCAGGAATTCATAAAAGAGTCTCAATGCCGTGAAACCTAAAACAATTGGATGGAATGCCTTTTTCCTTATGATGAAAAACAATGGATACGTAGATAGAGTATCAGTATGGGACAATAAACCAGTTTGCTCCAGATGAATAATAGAATTTGAAACATATCACTACATCTGCACAATCTTCTGTTGATTATGGGGATTGATAATACATTTCCAGCAGGAGAAGGTGATGTGATTATGAGACACACTGGTGAGTGATTGTGCACACATCATCACTGCAAAAGTCTCTGACTTTAGCAGAGTGCTTATTTGCCGAAATATTCAGGTCACTCCCTTGTTGAAAGCTTAATTCTAAAGTAAGATAGAATAGTAAGTCTGATATGAGCTTAAACTCTCCCTATCTTCTGTTTAACAAAATGACTTGGTCAAATAAGATCTGCAAGCATGAAGGGTCCATAACTTATTAAGTGTGGACAGTCCATCCATCCGTTATCTATACCTGCCTAATCCAACTCACGATTGCGGGGGGCTGGAGCCTATCCCAGCAGGCTGGGATAGGTGACCTGGACCAGTCCATCACAGGGCCACATAGAGACAATCAACCCCCCGTGCTCACACTCGCTCTAAGGATCAATTTAGAATCACCATTTACCAAACATGCATGTTTTTGCAAGGTGGGAAGACATCAGAGTATCCAGAGAAAACCCACACAAAAAAACACACAAACTCCACACAGAAGGGATTTGAAACAGGAACCATCTTGGTGTGAGGTGACAGTGCTAACCACAACACCACCTAGCAGACTTCAGAGTCTCTAAAACTATTTACATATATGAACTTCAGACAATGTCTGGAGCGGCAGGTCCAGAAGTGAAGTACCACCCACTGTCAACAAAGAACTTTCTGTGAGGTCTAAGAAAATTGACCTGCTGTTTTCACAAAAGTGCTCATTCGGAAGTTTTTCCAGACTTGATATCAGAGAACTGGCTGGCCAACACAATCTTACCATAGCTCATAACAATGTTAGTAAAGATTATCTGTGTCTCCCATCATCTCTTATCCAATCCACTGCTTTTTACACTTTTTTCAACTTCTAATTTACTGACGACCTGTTCAGGGTGTGCCCTGCCTCTCACTTAATGACAGCGGGGATAGCATGCCTTAAGGAAGTATAGAAAAAAGACAGATGGATGTTTGGTCATCTTTAGGCGCCCAACCCACCTGGTTATGTTTAGCTATTGAAAATAATGTTTAGAGGTAGGAACACTTCATGACTTGCCTTAAAATGGAATCTCTCATAACATCCTTTGTTTATGTGTTTTTTCCTTCTTGTGGCTTACCAGGTGACAAGTCAAAGCCTTTGTGAAACTAACGCAAACCTTGCAAAGGCACAAAAGAAACATCTTTCCGAAAAACAAAATAAGTCTCCAATTCACACATTTATGATAGCAATATGCAATGCTATTCCAGATAAATCCAGATATTACTAGAATTGTGTTAAAATTTACTGGGATTTGTTTTTACTGTCCAGTGAATAAAAGAAAATGGCTGTACATGTTTCATCTTCTCAATCTGCATTTAAACAACCATTCTCAGCTGATTTTATCTAGATAACATCAAAGCTATCAAAGTAGAATATTAGATTTATGTGAGATATTGTTTAAGGCTAGCTTAAAATCCACAAAAATGCACATAAGGCTTCTAAAAGAAAATAACTGATTTGGTCGCGCAGTAATTTTCCTACACCATCCGCCATATCGCCTGCATATGAAATACCTTGATAATCTGTGTTCCACGGTCTAACAGGGAGTAGAGAGAGTTGTTACAGCATGATCTAAGCACTCCAGAGGCTAGCAGATGCCTTGTGTCAGCTTAAATAAACAAGATAGAACACTTTCATCCATCACGCTGTTGAACTGGGAGCTTTAGACCCTTTTATCCAGCTCAAGGCATCTTGTTGAACCAAAGACATTTTCAGGGCGCCGACCTTGATATTACATCAGTGGAAATAAATCATGCCTAGAACTCTACAAATACCCACTCTGTGCTGCTCTGTCTTATAACATTTATTGTTTCATAGCTCTTGATCCACTGTTCGTGTCAAAGTATTCAACCCTCATTTATTCAAAATATTCTTATGATAACAGAGAGCAGTGTTGAACTAACATGACAGCAATTTGATTAAAGCTGTTGAGTCAAAGATTTTAGATAGGACAAATTCGTATCCTGTGTTTGAGAGACTGTCAGAAAACAACAAGAGTCTCTGACTTAAAACAATTCAGACCCCATAGAAATAAAACCTGACAGATCAAATTGGAAAACAAATCCTCATCCTGGAGTTTGACGTTCGTTGAATGCCTCATCTCCTTAACGCAAGCATTAAAGATGTAAATCATACGTCATTGTTAATGCCACTGCGTATTATGAGAGTTTGTAGGTGCACGCATGTAAATATGGTAATTGTGACAGTTTTCAGTGGTATTTTAGCTGCACCGATCTCCTGGGTGAGTCATGCAGAGTGAAAGTTGCCCACAGTGGAAGCTTCAGTACTGTACGCTACCATGATCCCACCCACATGTGTCTCCACAGCTGCAAACTTATCTTTGCAGCCTACTCTGTTCCATATTGTCTCTTCATTCATGCACTAGACTTTACAGATTCAGGCTTGACTGATCATAATCTTAGCCAGTGTGTATGGTCAAAGCAAATCAAAATGAACTCCTAAGTCACACTGAATCAGTTCTGCAGGCCAAGACTTAGGTTATATGAAAATGAGAAAAGTTAAAAAAGAGGTCAGCATATTAAACATATTAGCAAGTTTCCCCTTGTAGGGACGTTTCTCACATGGAACTGATTTCAGCCTCCTCTTCTTAGTATCTTTGATTTTATTGAATCATGCTGAGTGCATGTTGTTGTTTTTAGGAGATCTGAATGAGTGTTTCAAATAGAAAATGCCCACGTTCTTAGGCTGGGTAAACCGATCGTATCGGCAGAGCATACATAAAAAGTGTTTTTAGACCAGTTTGAAAAACTCTATGTTAAACATACTGTAAAACAACAAAATGCTGCTGGTGTGACACAATCTTTAGTCAAACAGTAGAGATGCGGGCCTTAGATGTCTGGTAAAGTATTTGCAACTTTTTATAACGATTGTGAAATTTGCAAATTAAGTCTGGACATGCACACGTCCTACCAAATGCATAAGGACTGTTTTCACTAAGATCACTGAGTTGGAGGGCTTCCCTTGAGTAAAAACTCCTAATAGACAGTTGGAAAGTTTCAATGAGGGGAAAGGGGGATTGTTTGGGTGTACTTTGGCAGCAGTTTTGGCGCATAGTGCTGGTACTGGTAATGCTCTGAAGGTGGGGGTCGACTTAGGATTTTTGGTAAATGTGAGTCTGGTGGGCTGAGGGGGACAATAAACTTGCATTTCTGGGAAAGCCATTCAATTTTACTAGACTTTGTAGAACCTCTAAGAGTAGAAGGCAAAGAAAAAGCAAACCAGAAAGTATTTAACGAGCACAAAAAGTGTTTCCATATTCAGCTGTCACACAACACAGCAATAAGGGGAGAACTCCCCTGGGTTGACAGAGTCACTTAGGCTGCCATTGAGCATGATGTGACACTAATAGTACTTACTAGAAACATACAGCATACCTGCTAATGACATTAGCATTTAAAACTTGATTGTGTACAAACACTAACTCTGAAATTCATAAATCAAGAAAACATACATCCACGCCAATGTGATTGAAAAAAACCCAACAACATTATTTTCCAACAATGATTCTTTTTAAGGGGATTCATTCATAAATTTGTGTCAGATAGGATAGGATAAATGATCCTCGGAAATCCATTATTAGCATAAAGATATCTAGATTTGTGTTACATAATTCATCTGATGTTTATTTTCTAACGTTAGCTGAGAAGTGAATCTGACCGCTTTTAGTCCCCTAAATCAGACAAAATGACCAGTTAAGAAGGTAGTGTTTAACATAAATAGCCCCCTGTTGGAACCGACCCGAACCTGTTGATGCATCCACAGTTTGGCACACAGGCAACCAGACCCCTGTGTGTTATATGGCTGCAGGACAATCCCCATTGTCTTGTTGAATGCAAGTGGCTTGAACCAAGGAACTGCCCCGGACTGCATGTTAGGCCCTGGCAGCAGCAAATTATAGCTTTGGCCAGGAAAGTCAATCAAATGGGCTGATTCTTCTCATTCAGCTCAAAGGACTCCACACAGCTGCACTTTCTTTCATTGCCAGGGAAGAAGATAGTCTGAAAGAGCAAGAGGAAAAAGGGAGGCGGAGAGGGGAACAGTTGGGGGCAGTTGGACTGGACAAGCCTCAAAGATCCTCAAACAAAAAAAGAAAGAAGAAAAAGTAAGGAAAAAGAAGTAACTTAGACTCATCTTTGAAATCAAACTATTTTGGGTTGTGCTGTGTTTGGACTGTGGGCAATCATACAAAAATCCTTGCGAGTTGTTTTGTTTGAGCGACTGGGAGCGCATCTGCAACATTACAATCAAAGACGTAAGATGATGATGTATTCTGGCCCCTCCAAGAACCGAAAATGTGCTTGAGCCTTTCTCAGTGTTCCTCTGTGGAAATCTTTCTGCCATAGCCTTCCTTGATCTTTATCCACATTGCTTGAGTTTTACTCATTTCCTCACCGTTTTCCATTAAACTGAGAGCGGATATACTTCACAAGCTCATGTCACCCTTTGGGAGTCACAGCAGGTCACAGAAAAGAAAAGAGCAGCTGTTACAAGAACCTTTTTATCTCTGGAGGAAAGTCAGAGGTGCAGTTTAACACCTGAAAAATCTGCTGAAGCTCAAACGCATGTAGCTGTTAAGATAGTAAATTATAACTGTAATCAATTACCCACCTACATTTTATTGAATGCGCACTTGCGTGGTCTCATCATAAACCATAAGCTATGGTGGCCCTGAGTGCTTAACATGCTTGAAAAACACAAAGCACCAGTTTGATAACACAGTGATTAATGCAAGAGGGTAAGAGATTTGCAGCAGAGAAACTAAACATAAAGTCCACAATAAAAACATTTTTTACAAACATTTATTTTAAAATCTAAAGGAAAAGCCTCAACAATACAGCTCTGTTATGTAATGATGCAATGATCTACCTCAATATTTCTATTCTGATGGGAGCGGTTTCTTCCAAAAAGAATAACCCTCCACTCGTAGGACATGAGGGTGAGTATGTAAATGGTGTGAATCACGTCACAATTGAACATCTATGGGCGATTTTGGACCAACATGTCGGACAACCCTCCTCACCACCTTCATTAAAACAACTAGTGAGGGAATACTGTCTGGGTGAATGGTGTTGAAGCTGTTTGGCTCACGGTGCCCCGACACGTTAATAAAATACTTTTTGTTGGTGTAGTAAGTACTCACAGACACAACCCACGGCACACACCCCAATAACAGTAACAACAGAGTAAACAAAGTCTGAATAGGGAGGTAGGAGAAGCAGTGGAGGAAATAATCCATGGACCTTTGTCTTGGAGATTTCCAACTGAGTCATATGGGACACAGTGCTTGACTTTTAATACTGTGGTTCTTTGCGAGTTTGTTATTCTCTTTAGTTAAGTCCTCAATGGCTATTTGAATGGGTTGGAACACCAAAATCTACTTGGTTAGCATTTAGGGAAGATTGTCGTTTGGCTTAGAATACACCATTTTAGAACATATACCTGCACTGTGAAAAACAACATAAAAAGGTGTGCTGCTCATTTCAGTTTAAAAGATAAGGGGTATTAACAAAGGCCCTGCAATGAACTGGAGACCCGTCCAGGGTGTACCCAACGGCAGCCGGGATCTCCAGCACCCTTGAGTTAGATTAGGTGGGTATGGAAAGTGGATGGATGATGTGACAAGTTGGATAAGGGCCATTTGGCTGTGATTTCCCATAGAAAATTTTATCTGCAAAAAATCAAAACATTCCAGATGTACAGAAAACACAACCAATAAACATGCGATTTACACAGTAATTTGAAGCATAAGGAGGTACTGGTATATACTATTTTGGCTTTGTATACTATCAGGCGTGAAATGATGTCACATTAATCAATCAATATTGATCTTTCGCAGTTTATCCTACTTGTGAGGGTAGAACAGCTAACAAAAGGTTTTGCTTCTAACTCCAGTAATTTGGGAATCATATCATGAGAATATTAAAAGTGAAACTAACTGAAATCATTTCTGAAACTAGCTACAATTCTAGATTTGGTAATGTGTTGAATTCAGCTATGCTTTCTGTATGTAGAACACATTCCATTATTATGCCGCTTCTGAGGCTCAGTTTTTCTAAATGTAGTGCAATATGGTCTTAATTTGCTTGTGTTTTCTTCTTTTGGCATTCGTTCCCTGATGTTGCGTGTCGAGCTCTTAGGAATTCCTTAAGAGCTAAAAACTAACGTAGAGCGTAACAGGGAAAAAAAAATCTGAAACATTGAAGCTCAAGAGACAAGTCCTGCAGATAATTAGTGTTTCTAGCATTCCATTGGCAATAAATTCAGGCACCGAAAAGGTTTGAATTAGAGTAGCAGTAAGAACAAAAGCAGTTTTTTGGAACAAATGATTGCACGCCTACAACAAGGAATTTGACATCACCATACACCCTGGGTTGACTGAGGACGGCTCGCAAACAGCCAACCCTATTCTCACAGCTTAACATGATTTAATGTTAGCTATGTTCCCATCAATTCCCATATCATCAAAAGAGCTGCAATGAAAAACAAAATGCAGCCATGTCACAAGTGTGTCCTTAACGTCAATGTGAACATCATTTAAGGGAGATGCCCAATTCAATAAATCTGCAGTATAAAGTGTGAGAAAAGTGGGTAGAGTCACACAGGCAATTGGCTTTGTGTATTGTCCAGAGCCGGACACATGGACAGTGTAATTCTAGTCCAGAAGTGACCACACAGGGCCGGTTGTGGAGTCTGGGAGAGCGACAGAGTTAAGACAGATGGAACAGGGGCAGGATTTTTTGGTGACAGAATGCTTACCACTGTTCAAATGCTATACAAAGCCCATTGATTTTTCTCTGTGTGGAGTGAGGAGCAGTGGACTATCCTGTTTCAGCGTCCACTGCACGTTCATGACACCTGGACCCAGGTCAGCTCTTGTCCGGTCCCCAGTGGAGGCAAGCTGAGCTCAAGAGGGGACTGGACATAACAAGCATCAGACTCCTCTCTGTGTCTCGCTCGTTCTCCACTGGCTACACATATCATCTGCCATGTCTGCACTCTGGAGAGCATGCTGCTTCATTTTCCATAAAGCTCTGGTCATCTTCTCATTTTTATCGCTCAATGGTTTTGACCTCTGCACTATACTTTGCAACCCCCAATGTGCAAATGGGAAACCAAACTCTCCCTTCCCATGAGCCCTCTGGATAGACAGAGAGATTGTTCCTCAGGAAACGTGGGTCAGGAAGTCAGATGAGGAAGCTGGCCTTGCGTTCTAAATACAACCCCCCTCTTGAGACTGGCATGTCAGCAGAGAACTAGACAGTAAATCTTCTTTAAAGGCTGACCCTCACTCTCTTGTTTTGTTGCTATTTTTGCAACCTCTCATTTAACAAAAACATCAGAATTTTTCTTCTGTTTCACTGTAGATTGGCACCAAAAGAGCCACAAACCAAAATGGTGTTTGTTTTGAACTCTGGTTATGATTGCAATGCTGTGACGTGTCAATGGGCCAAGTCTCGCATTGATGCCGCATCCCACCCAGTGTGAGATGAAGGGCACTGGAAGTGAGTGGATGGGCATGTTGGAGCGCTTCATGGGAACAACATCAGCAAGAGCAGTTGGCGGTTCACCACTAACAATACTGTGGCTACTCTTATGGACAATTAATCGCTGCAAGCTCTTATTTTCTTTCTTCCCTCAATCTTTCTCTCCCCCCAGACTCTCCTCTGCTGAGGCTGGTTTCACCCTACAAGATGACCACAGTGCTCCCACATGAACTTGGTATTCCATGAGACATGAAAGAAGGCAATCACAGTGCCCTGGCTGTCAAAACTTATACAGACAAGAACCAGATCACACAAATTGAGATGATGGAAAAAGAATGCATACAGAGAAGGAACCCACACAAGTGCACAGTGAAAATGGACTGACACATGACTACATAGAGAAGAGATAAAACTTTGTTCTAACTTGGCTAACCTTGACCACAAATTGCTCAACATGCAGCTGCTTGATGAGCTGTCCTGTCAGTGTTTCGAAAGATGTCCTCACATGTTGGTAAAAAGTAGGAAGTTATAGGAGTGTTAAGTAATCTATGGCTTTTAATAGCAGCTGAAACACCACTGACGGTATTCCAGCAATATATCATGCTTGCAGAGGTTAAAGAACATTGCTTTTTAATCCACTACATTAGTTTCAAAGCATTGATAGAAAAGAAATCTGACATTTTATTTCTTTATTGCTGTTAGATAATCAGTGCATAAAGAAAGGAAGCATCAATGTCTAAATCAAGATAAAATGATAAAATATTGGTAAACAACACAATTCTCTGCATATTGGGCATTATCATATTATTTCAGTACTTTTACTTCATAAAATCATTCTTTTGTCAGTTGTGATGATGCTTAATCAAGGATCGAAGTCAAATTTTTTTTCACCCGAGTTACAAGAATTTTAAAAAAGCGAATTCTAGAGAAGAGGAGAAATTCCACTTGCTACTTGTTACTCATACTGTAAACTGTTCAATGGTTTAATAGAATTGAAAACGCAAGTGTGTGGGGGCAACTTTTTCTTTTTCACAGCAGACACTTCAACTGGAAAATTTACCATATGAAACCCTAGGAGACTGGCGTTCATCAACAGCTCCGGAATACATATTATGCCCCATCCAGCAGTAAAAATACAACTTGTTTCTCCTTTAAGACATCGTTTAATGAGCTTGCGGTCACATTAAGTGGGATGTGGTGCTGTGCAGTTTAAGATTACCACACTACCAGTGGGAGCAACTGTATGCTGTGCTGCTGATAAGTCTCTTTGCTCCATACAGGGCTAGTGATTTGGTTTGTTAGCGATTACACAATATGCAGGCCTCTGCTGAGCCCTCACTCATCTCAATGCAACACAAAAACTGAGCTGTATTTAACTGAGCTGAAGTTCTCCTCTACCCTAAGATGTAATCGGTCTAATCTAAAGTCATGCCGACGGCAAATGTATCGACACTTTTAAAAGTTCAAGAAGAAGGGGGTAAATGTGAAATCTGCAACTGAAAGAAGAGAAAAGGAAGAACTCTGCCCTCTGTTGGTTGTAACATGGGCCTACAGCACACTGTTGCTATTTGAGTCACCACAAACAATTTGTTGTAATTCTCTCGGACTTCTTTCATCTCCTGTTCGGCTAGATAAAAATTTAACATCCTGTCATCCCACTTAAACATTATCAGTGACCTCAAGCTCCATCTTCGTCCTCCCTTCAGACGAGGAGTCATCAGAGACGACAGCACAAGAGGGAAAAATCAAACCGCATAGCACAGGCTGAGGAGTGACTGACTGCAGCTCCGGCAGAGCCTAAAAAAGGAGGACAGCCTTGACCTCAAGGTGCACACGTACCCTCAGAAATTAACTCTCCAGAGAGGGAGCTCCACTTTGAGGGAAAAGGCCAGAGAAGATGATAGGCGTTTGGTTCCTTTTGTTCTTTTCTCTATAGGAGCCAATGGAAACCACATGATCATTCTCATAAAAGCATTTTTATAATTGGCAAATCATTCCAGCCCTGTTTCAATTAAAAATATCAGAGTCTCAATTTGGAGATTTCTGACATTTAAAGACTTTAAATACATTATATATACATGTATATATAAATATGCTGGTTTTTTTTGGCAGGAAACAGGTGTTGCCTCCTCCAAAACCTGGATGAACAACTGAGTCGCACAATTTCAAGCAGACATGATACATCTGAGAGTAAAGCAAACAACCACAACAGCCTTGCTGACCTGGTTCAAATCTGTACTGTATCTGCTGTGAGAGTTCCACGTGAACATACCTTATACCTGCTTATACTCTGGCAGTGATTCTGCTTAATGTGTGACATCTTACAAGCCCCTAAAGTCACTTCACACCCGCAACAGGTTTTTGTATTTGCAGGGAAAAAGGCTCAGACTCCCCTCCTACTTCCCTGCTGAATTTATTCCTCAGAGGGAGACAATCGATCTGATCCACTTAATCAATCAGTGACAAGGCCTTTGAACTGCAGACGTGATTTCCAGCAAGTCTGTCATCCCACCCTGTCGTCTGTGAAAACACTCCAGGGGGAGATTACTCTACACAGCCCTGGCTCGTAAAACTCTTTTTATGTTCAAACACACCCTTGCTGCTCGTTGACAGAGTCCAGAAAAAAGTAAGTGTTTGCTTAAAGTTCTATCTGCTTTTCTTGTTGCATGGGGAACGCCGTAGTTTCACAAAGGCCTGCTGTTGTACTGTACGCAGGCCTTCTATCTGTTCATCTCTGTTTCAACTTATTTCAACATTTCAGTGCAAAAACAACCTTCCCTGTCTCCTCCACGACTGCAAGCAAAGAGACAAAGATCTCCACCCCCTGTGTGGCTCCTGCATAGGCAAAGAAGAGGAAGGGGAAAGGGAATGTTTTGCCTCTCTATCCCCACCCCTCTTCCCTCACCTCCCTGGGGCAACGCTGTGTAGTAATAAACGTCCCCCGTAAATCTCCTCCTCATGCCATCATCCCCTCCTCCAACTTTTTTTTTTCTTTAACAGCTCCTTTTCTTCTTTTTCCACAATCCTGCCTTTCTTTCCCCTCCTCTCCTTTCTATTGCAACCCAATGCTGACACAAACTCATGGCCGATGGCTGCTCTGTCATGGATTTAGAAGGCGGGAAGAAGGAAGAAGGTCCACAATAGATTTGTATAGGTTTCACTCTCTGCAGCCCGGCTCTTTCTTGTGTGGCTGCATTCGTCATTGTGACTGACTGTGGTTGAATCTGGTGAGATCACTTGTGTATCAGGTTATCACCTGCCTGACGAAACAAATATTCAGTGCAGGAGAGGAGATTTGTGCCTGTTGGTGAGTCATAACAAAAAAGCCGTGGTAGGAAGACAGAGAGAAAGGAGCGGTGGTGTGGTGGGGAAAGAGTTAAAACTTCTGACTGCCTGAATACACCGGAAAGTCCCACAAGTGACGTTTCAGTCCAACAATTAAGAGTAAATTAATTACAGAGTAGTGGATGGTAGCTGAAACCCTGAGGATAATGCAGCAGCCCCCAGTAAACAACTCTAGGATATGATATACCATACTTCCATATGGGGTGAGAGAGGAAATGAAGTTGGAGGTAGACTAATCTGTGCCACAAAGCTGTGAAAGCTACAGATTGTATTTTAATAGATCTAAGCTGTTTACCAGCACCAGTGTTTCCTCAAACAAAGGGAACTTTAATAAGTCACTTTTTATGTGAAATATTTAACCTATACTTACTTGATACGCTAATAAACTCGCCTGAAGTAGACTACAAGTGAAAGAGTTAACTTTGAGAGAGTTGATATGAAGGCAAACAACTGTTAAGGACTCACAGTGAGTCCAGCAGTGTAGTAATCTCACACAAACTGAAAAACCAGCGCGCAAGAGGAAGGGGAAAAAAAAAAGTTGCTAAAAGTTAACGCCCAGTGCCCGAAGCTCCTCCTGCAAATGATTATAAAGCTTCGGAGCTGAAGCGGGGCAGAGGGGGAGTCTGCAGGGTCCAAAATACACAGGAGCTGCGAATCAGAGACTCAGCAGACCTGCGCAACTTTCTAACAAGCACCGTTTGGGTTTTTAATTCCACCTTTGACTTGATTCTGGTCGCTGCAAAGATGACCACAGCCGTGGTGTCGCCTTTCTTCGACTTCGAAGTAATGAACAAGGTAGCTTGCAAACTTTTTTAAAATGATTTTTTTTATTTTTGGTGTGAACTGTCGTTAGCCTGTTAGCAGCAGGGAGGCAGCCGCTGTGGAGGAATGATGAGCTGCGTGACCGCGGCCCGGGGCCGCCTCTGTGGAGGCTGTTTTTGTTGTGCTGTGTTGACTTGTTTTTCCTCTCCTCTCCTCTCTCTGTCGACAGTTTGTTTGGTCTGTTATTTCCTCTCTCAGCGGCGGTGTGTTAGTCAAATGTCTCGTACGCGTGCCGAAGCGTGGCTTTGCCATTAATTTGAGACTTTAAAATGGCAAACTTTGGCAATTTCATACTCCGCATGTGCCACATCAGCTAACTCTGCTGCTTGCGAGCTGGAAGGCAGTTTACAGGCCAGGCGATTGTTGAAGTGAGTGTAAAGATCATGTCATCTTTATTTCTTTTGAGAGAACTTTTGCGCCACATTTAAAATTCCGAGCTGCCGCATGCTCGCTAATCATTAACTTAATTTATCTCGTTTTAATCCACTTTTGCTCCCGGGTCACTGTTAACTGTGATCGACCTCGTCTAATCGCAGTGTGTATTCAATAATAAGTTGTTGTAGTTTGGTTTGGCATAGATTTTCGAGTAATCTGCGTCAGATTTCTCCTCAAGCAACGCTTTTCCCGCTTTTGTTAGATTTTCACTCCGTTAACCTCCATACTCATGTTAATCAGTAACTAACAGGCCGTCTCCTGTCGTTTGGGAGTGTATTGAGAGGCAGATCAGGTTTCTCTTGTAATCCAGCACGATGCTTCGCCACTTTAATTATCTTTCAAATGATGCAGCCTCTTTGTAGCCACTAGCAGCCCACAGGCCTCTCATGTGCTGCTGCTGCAGCTCCATTTACTAAACAGGCACACATTCCTGACCAGGGCAACTTGCCAAACCAGCTGCTTTTCTATAGGCCTGTATCCGCTTATGTCGTTCAGAGCCAAAAAGAAAAGTCATGCAATAGGAGGGATGGATTTTTTTTCTTTTGCCTCCATTTCCTATCAACTTTTTTCTTTCTTTCTTTTAAATCATGACCCAATGTTTGTCAGTTCTGGATGGAAACAGTAAAATATTTGTTCCAATAACATGTTCTGTGTCTTTTCTTGCAGAACAACAAACTAATCGGCTACAATAACAACCTGGGTGTCCCTCACCCCATGTCTGTCCCTTGCACTGGCACCAATGTGCCCATCTCCAGTCCCGCCGGAGCCCTGCTGGACAGGAAGGCGGTTGGATCTCCCTCAGTGGGAGGTGTGTACCAGCGGCGGCACTCTGTCAGCAGCACAAAGTTCAGCCAGAACCAGTTTCTGAACAGCCTGAAGGCAGCGGACCACTCCTCACTCATCTCAGGGGTTGGAAATGCCAGCAACAACAAGGAGAACCGCCTGCGAGACCGCTCCTTCTCTGAGACGGGTGAGAGGCTCATCAACAAGTGCCTGGGACCTGCCAGTCCCACCTGTGGCAGCAGCCAAGTGAACTCCAGCCGTTACAAGACGGAGCTTTGCAGACCCTTTGAGGAGAATGGTTCCTGCAAATATGGTGACAAATGTCAGTTTGCCCATGGTATCCATGAACTGCGCAGCCTGAGCCGCCATCCCAAATACAAAACTGAGCTGTGCCGCACCTTCCACACCATTGGTTTCTGCCCATATGGGCCTCGCTGCCATTTCATCCACAATGCTGAGGAGCGCCGTGGACCTCCCCAGCAGTCCTCGCCTCTAAACTCTTCGAACAAGATGGAGAAGCCTCGTCTGCAGCACAGCTACAGCTTTGCCGGCTTCTCCAGCTCAGCTGGGCTGAGAGACAGCCCCACCTCGGTCACCCCTCCACCCATGTTCTTCCCTGATGAGGTTCCAGATTGGCCCAGCAGCAACCCATTCACCTATTCCAGCCAGGAGCTGGCCAACTTGTTTGGGTCCAGCCTCTGTGTCGGTCCTATCGGCACAGAGCCCAACACCCCTGCACCTCCCTCGCCAACAAGCACGCCTTACTTTTTCAGACCCATGTTGGAGTCCCCTCAGATTTTTGAGGCTCCATCCAGCCCTCCAGACTCTCTGTCAGACCAAGAAGGCTACCAGAGCAGCTCTGGTGGCAGCCTGAGTGGTTCTGAGTCCCCGACGCTGGACACCACCCGCCGCCTTCCCATCTTCAGCCGCCTCTCCATCTCTGACGACTAGATTGCACGCATCCACCAGTGACTTTAGTTTGATGACAAAGAGAACATGGCACTCCCCTCTACCTCTCCCCCTTCTGTAAGCATCCCTGTCCTCCCCTACACAAGACACTGTTAGTTCCTTGTCATGGTAAGGATGAAATCAATTAAGGGAACCTTCTTAACTCAAATTATTGCTTCAGCCCAGTAATTATGCACATCAAGTCTTAAAAATGATGCCATGTGTCATAGTGCCAAAAGAGGAGAGGAAATTGAACAATGAAAATGAGAACAAGAATTGACTGTTTAGCCAGGTGCCACTTGTTTTTTTTGTTTTCCTTTTCTTCTTTTTTTTTAAAATTTGTTCTTGAATGTGTAGCAACACAAGTGGCCTTGGAAAGGGGAGTGCGTTGCACTACCCCCCCCCCCTCTCTCCCTCCCTCCCTCCCTCCCTCCACCTTCTCCTCCCCTCCCTCTCTGATGATACCACTTCCCCTGAGCTATCTCGACGGTGCTCTCTAATGTAACTGTAGCTCTACTGCAGATGTTTTTACAGAATGAGTTGAGACTTAAACGAAAAGAAGAAGAAAAGAAAAAAAAAAAAACAAAGTAACAGACCCTGAAAATGTATGAATAGTTTTTTTTAAAAAGGAAAAAAGTTCAAAAAGTGCCTGGGGACAGTTTCTGCATGTGTTTAGGGTGAATGGACTACTGTTTGTTTTTGTTTTTTTGGGTTCTTTCTCATTTGTCCCCACCCCTCGTCACGGTTCTTCTCCAGCCCCATCTTTATGTAATAGAACTGAGTGAGTCTGCAGGAAGGACTTTGAACTGGAAGTTGGTTATGACCCCTCTCCCCACCCACCATCCCTCCCTCCCTCCTTGAGTTTTCTCCTCCTGTTGCTGGTCACTGCCTCTCTTTTTTCGGCGGGGGGGGGGGGAGTCTTGATATCAAACTGATCATTAAACGTGTATGACTTTGTTCTGCTCCCACCTCTCTTCATCCTCACTGATCTGGGGGAATTCCAGCATTCCCATGGTGCAGTTGTACATCCTTTGACTTAATGAGATTGGATCTCCAAGCTATTATACTTTACTTCCCCCCCCACTTTACAACTTGCTCCAAGGAGCACTCTGTACTCATTACATCCCTTTTTGCTTTCATTATTTGATAATTACTTTTTATTAATGTTATTATTACGGTTATTATTATTTGAGAAACTTTCTAGACAGAAGGTTTGCGTGTCACTGCTTATTTAACTTATCAAAACATATTTATTGGTGATCATATGCATTTTTTTTGTTAATTTTGTTTTTGTATTTATCTGGATAATGAACAATAGAATATATTTTCTTTTATGTTAAATTATGATCTTCCATATTAATCTAAAGATTGTGAAGACGTTTTTGTCGGTTTTCTTTCTTTTTTTTTCTTTTCTTTTTTTTTCCACAGTTTAATATATTGTACTTCAATGACTTTTGTTCTGCAACTACACTTTTTGTCAAATGAAACTAATTTAAAGCAAAAAAAAAAAAGAAATGCAAAAAAAAGATGTTTTGCGTTTTGATTATTTATTGTATTATTTTTTTTTTCTTACTCCCTCTCATTGGACTGCAATTCCATCTAAACTAGACTCGCTTGTTTTCATTCCTCATGTGTCCATTTCATGCCTTGCAATGATGACGATAACAGTGGCTAACTGTTATTACGTGAATTTGACTCATCTGGTTTTCTGAGATTGGCCCCACTTTAAGGAGAAGTATTCTCACAGTGCCTGGGGTTCATAGTGGTTGCTGTATTGGGATTTAAAAAGGAAAAAAAAAAAGAAAGTTGCATCACTTGTTCAAGAGTCTCAAAGTTCAACTTATGAAATGTTTTGTCAGTAATGTTTCTGCACCCAGTCTGTTATTACAAGCAACAGCTGTGACCAAATGGGTTGAATAAAGTATATTTTATTTGAATTTAGATTGGATGCGTGATGCACTTGCTCGGCCCCCTCGTGACCAGTTGGAAGTGCCTCGTTTAATACATTCCAGGTAGCTCAGGCTTCTGTCTTTTTTATATTGATAATGGAGGACAATTTTTAAGTCTCTTGTACTATGTTGCCTTCATGTGTTTGGAAGAGGTGAACAGATTCTGACACAAAGAAAGTAAAACTGTTGAATGTATTTTATTTTTTCCAACAATGTGTTTTCACTACAGTAATTTCTGAGCTTGTATGAAAACTTTTTTTTTCTTTCTTTCCTTTCTTTTTTTTTTTTTTTTTTTGTAAGTATTGATTGCAGTTAAGTCAATAAACCCCGTATTTTTGGAAAAGATGCACTGTGTCAAGCGTCGTCTCTTGGAAATCTTGGCTTTAAAACGTGATTGAGCCTGAAACCGTAGTCGAGTCATTCATCTGTGTTTGTGATGCTGCGAAACTGATTGACCTATGATGATAAAACCGTAAATTATGCTATGCGATAGGTATTACATTTTGAATTTCCTCCACGTAAATGTGATGAATGTTATGTTCCAAAGATTATTTTTTATCACCTTTTTGGGAGAAAATACAGATTTTTCAGGAATTGTTGTTAAGCAAATGATGCAAAGTTCATTAGTATGTCATAAAATAAAAACTTGACCTAACCTACCCATCAGCCATAGTTCTTGAGCACAATGCAAACGCAAGCCTTTATTTATTGTAACACACTTTTAGTGGTGCCAATTTTTCAAGTCAAAGATTATATAATTACTAGTAACTGAGCCTAAACTCTTATTTTACATTAAGTGAGTCATGTTGGAAAGTTAAAATCCAAAAGTTTTGCCTTTCCGTTCCCAATGCAGGCCTAAAGGGAGTTTCACTGTGGTGGAAGTTGATTGGTGGGCTGCTCAGACTGCAGGCAGGGGTATTGACCTGGGAATAATCAAAGTCTGATTGAGCAGGTTTGGTTACACAAAGACTCAACTCTTGAGTTCAGCTGAAATATTGATCAGATGGTGCTGTAACTATAAAGTTTCTAAGAAATGAATTAAAAAAAAAAGTGATTTTTCTGAGGCAATGACCTGATCAGTGATACTGAATTTAAATGGAAGCCAATCAATGGGAGCTTCAATGTTCCTGGAAAGGGGACAGACAGTTGAGTCATAGTCTGACTGATAATCAACAAATATAATAGTATCTAGTCCATTTTTGGTATTTATTTTCACATCGAGAATAAATGTATATAATCTGCTTGATCAGTACTATAAGCAAAGAAGTATTTGATTTCAGTAACATGCTGGAGCGTCCCCCTTCATACACTCCACTCAACATCCACACTGCTTCTGCTTTTCCTTGCTCTCTGGATACTTCCGTCTATCCGTGTTTACACTCTCTCAGATTGCAAAAAGGAGCCGGGACAGGAACTCCCTTCCCTACATACAATGGTGAGTGCTGACCTGTCACAGCTGACCCATGGAGGCCTTGTTGTTGCTTTATTCCACAGAACCTGGGCCCTGCAGATTATTTTCTTGTTCCTTTGCTCCCTCCCAAACCACCCATCCGTTCGTCCCCCATCCAGCCCCCAGTCCCATATCTGAACAAGTTGCCGGCTGACCAAGGCCCTAAGCTTCAAGTAAGTCTCTACTTAGATGATGTAGATATGCTTCACACTGACTCAATTCATATCACGCATTTTTTAAAGCAGGGAAAGTGTGGAGTCCTCAACACCTTCTTGAATAGCCCAAAAAACCAGTGAATGCTGTTTTTATCACCCTCATAGTTTGACTTTTGTGAAAATGACTTAACGTGCACTCCAGATCTGTTCTTGGGAGTTTTTTGTTCACCAATACACTTCCTAAAACTGGTATAAGTCAGTTAGGATGTGTTATTGGCAACAGTCTGCTCATAAGTGTTACAGCAAGTTACCTGAAAACACTGGATATATATCTGTCTGTGTGTTTCCACAGGGTGCACATGAAATATAAATAGTTTAAATATTTTCCTTATTAGCCCCATGCTGAGTTTAAAGACAAAGGAAAGGGTTGCTACTTCAAAAGTGTTCTGTATGTGGAGTTTTAATAAGATCAGAGGTGAAGTAACTATTTCAAAGGAAAGGTTTCTGAAGCTAAACCAGGTGAGCTGAACTCGTGCAAATCTTTTCAGAAAAAGTTAGATTGTGCAGTTTGAAGCACATGAAAGAGGACTGTTTCCTGTTTGTGTGGTGTGTGCACCTTCATACAAAGTACCAGGAAGTGGGTTTCTGAATCTACGAAGATGGCGGATGGAGGGGGTCGTTTGTTCTTTGAGATGTGATGAAAAAAATAAAACTTCCATCACTTCACACATTTAACAGTGGGTTACTTTCCAACATGTAGAGAGGACAGTGACACAGATCAACCATGTGGTTTATTCATTGCTTCCTGTATAGCGGGATAAAGCGAGTGTGCTGCTTTACTTTCAGTGCCAGATATTCGTTCACCTTTAACCTGTGGCGTTAAGCAAGAGAATGTCGCAGCATGTACACTTTGTAATTGTGTTATCAGAGGAAGATTTACCTCCTTGTTTGAGAAAGAGGTGAGCAAATAGTGCTGATGTGCTAACTGTCCCTTATCTGCAGTCACGGTAGAGACCAGCATAGCTGCAGCCAATGCTCACATGCAAGTGTGTATGGCTGAGTTTCTG